>NC_062564.1:158423047-159729922 GCF_022837055.1 Prionailurus viverrinus | reverse complement strand
GTAACTTGAAATCAAAGTTGTCTTTTTTGCGTTCTCTTTGTTTCCCTGTGGGCTGTTTGTAGGTCCATTTGAAGTTGTGATTCACATTTATTTATATTACAATACTTTATCTATCCCAACTAATTCCCAGACTTGACATTAAAAATTGCATCTCACAAAAGCATGGTTATTTCTTTCACACTGTGACATTCTTATGAGTGAAAAGCACTAACTCAGTTCAAGAGCAGTGTTCAAACTAATAAGAATAAGATATATATATATATATATACATATATATATATATATATATATATATTTTTTTTTTTTGCTAAGGCTTTTTCTTCACTGCTAGAAATTAGAACAAAACACCACTAGCAAATGATACAAAATGATCAACTCAGTGTAAGCAACGCTAAGAGCAAGTCTATTTAGAAAGTTTATTCCACTTACCTGTATAACTTTGTGAGTGTTCTATGATATTACATAGGCATGTGCTGATAAGTTGGCCTTGTAGGGCTCTTTTTCTCTTCTATTTTAAGATTTTTTCTTAACGTTTATTTATTTTTGAGACAGAGAGAGACAGAGCATGAACAGGGGAGGGGCAGAGAGAGAGGGAGACACAGAATCTGAAACAGGCTCCAGGCTCTGAGCTGTCAGCACAGAGCCCGACGCGGGGATCAAACTCAGGGACCGTGAGATCATGACCTGAGCGGAAGTCGGCCGCTTAACCAACCGAGCCACCCAGGCGCCCCTTAAACTTACGATATTAAGTGACTTGGCTATCAGGGGTAATAATCATGTTAGTTAAGGTTAAATGTTAGTTAAGGTTAGTTAAATTTTTCAAAGGATGAATGGTTGCATTTTATCACTTAGAGCATCTGAGATGAGTGTGCATTTTAAACCCTAGAGGCCTTTGCTGGCCCCTGAACTGGCAATCAGAGGCACAGTGATATTAACACAGAAGACAAGAAGGAGAAAAAAGTACAGGTTGATGAAATTTCCTTCCATGGTCCTTCCATGCCAACAGAAGTAGTAAAAGCCTAAGATTTAAAAAGATTTAAATAAAGGGGCGCCTGGGTGGCTAGTCAGTTGAGCATTGGACTTCGGCTCAGGTCATGATCTCGCAGTCCCACGTTGGGCTCTGTGCTGACAGCTCAGAGCCTGGAGCCTGGTTCAAATTCTGGGTCTCCCTCTCTCTCTGCCCCTCCCCAACTCATGCTCTCTCTGTCTCTGTCTCTCTCTCTTTGTCAGAAATAAATAAACATTAAAATTTTTTTAAAAAGATTTAAATATTATTATACTTTCATTTGTTTGCTTAAGTTTAGACAATGCTTTTTTCCATCCTGCCTGAATGGCAGAAAAGAATTTTCACCTAAAGAATCTTGAATGGTACAGAGAAGGTTTTGCCTAAGATTTGTCTCATGTCTGAGGCTCTGAGTAGTCATTGGAGATTTAATGATTTTAAATTATCAGAAATGTTTTCCAGCAAGAAATGTTTGACAGATACAACATTTGTAAGTCCAAAGTAGCAGATTTTTGGTGTTTCCTTTTTTTAAAAATATATTCATTTGTGTAAAACTAAAAATAAATTTCTTCTTCAGATGTTTACATTCTATAAGCATTTACCATAAAACATTCAATATCACTTTTCTCTATTATCTTCTTCACCCAGTTTTGAGACATCTCACAATTTCTTGTGATACCTCTAACTTTTCATGGTCAAACTCCTAAAGAATGGTATACTTACCATATATCATTGTTTAGTATCAATTATTATGTTTTGGTCTCTATCTCTTCCAGGACCCAAATTATTCATTTGCTATGGTTTTTAATGTATTCCTAACTGCCAAAAGGCTAAAAAATATCTAGCCTTAAATTTTGAAGGTTAAAAATTTATACCATCTCCCATTAGAGGAACCGGGTAGACAAATGATCTCTGTAGGAAATTCCAGGTTTTTGATTTTATGGTTTTAGATAATAACTTCCTTGAAGTTTCTTGAAGTATGTACCCATTCGACTATAGTGATTAAAATCAGTTTACATTTATCACTTGGGAATTGATGTGACATTGGGAAGCAGGCAATGGTGAGCAATGAATCGGCTGCTACATCAATATCATATTGAAACGATGTGACAGCTACTTTCCCAGGGACTTTAGGTACTTGTGGGGGGTGGATTATCCCTTAAATTTGTGGTAGATTGATCCTGGAAGGGCTTTGTAAATTTAAATATAAAATTAGCCAAACTAATTTGTAAATGTAATTGTGTGTAAGTATAGAGATTTGTGGCATTCAGGTGTAGATCTCTTCTAGAGGTTAATGTTATAAGGCTATGCTGTACACTTTTTCTCTACTTACCATCACCCTTAGGGCAGATTTTCTTCCATTTATCATAATGCTTAGAAAAGTAGTCCTTGAAATGTTTGTTAAAAGAGTTAAAAGAGTTAATATATTATGTGATATCAGGAACCCAGAATTCTAAACAACTGATTTCATTCTGTGATTGTTGCTCACCATGCTTGAGGGACAAAAAAGGATTAGCCATATATTTTATTACTGTTAAGCTTCATACTCAAACTTAGGTGAGGCCATTGGGAAGACTCAATTCAACTTCTATGTAGAAAGATTTTCTTCCTTCTTTTCTCCCTAATTTCATGTCCAGGCCTGAGATTTAACATTCTGATCATGATGTAAAATAAGTTTAAGCTAGCAGGAAGAGGAGTTCAAAGCCATTAGCACTCGATTAAGACAGAGATGGTAGATGTTATTTATTGAGGATCAGGCCCTAAAGCCAGTCTTCTTTCTCTAGCCTAATGGAGGGAAGAACATCCAAAAAGAATGCCTTCCACGCAGAGTCTGACTTTCCCCTGGTGCCATCAAAATCCCCTGCAGCCCCTTGGAATTGTGATCCAACAAAATCTCAGTAAATCTAACCCATTTCTTACATCTCTCCCCTTCTATTTGAGCAAATTGGGGGTGGGAGTTATCAGAGAGCTGGAAGCTTTCCTTACCAACTTTGCCCTGTCATGAGACAGAGAGAATTTAACAGATAGGAAAGTTGAGTTGGAGGACAATATGTTTTGCTTCTACTAGGAATCTGTTTTGATGATTTTCCAGAGACATTACTGCTTTTCTTTTATCAACACATGAAGGACAGATGGAATTTGTGTGATGCCTATCCCATTGAATAACACAGACTCTGGGAATAACAACAAGAAATCAACATAAAGGCAAACAAATAGAAAAAGAGAAACTGAATTAAAAAAAAAACCAAAATATCTTGTTTAAGCTAATAACATATATTGAATAAGAAAACATAGAATTTGTGTTATTTTTATGTTGGATAGAACTTAACAAATTGAACTCTTAAAATAAATCTTGCCTGTAGGAATTTCAGGATTTGATCTTTAGAATTAAGGATCAAGGCAGACTTTGAGAGATAATTACCAAGGATATGATTTCGTAAAGAGAATTGGAGAGAGCTTGGTTTCTTACTAATATTGAGAAGGCTTCTTTTTCTCAGGTTTATAATCTTAAGCAAGTGATTGCTTCTAACCTTTAGACACTATCTCCATTTTTGGCTAGGATCAGTAACTCTTCTTTTCCTAGTTCATCTGAAAAAATAACGCTGAATTTATTAATGATGAATTAGCTTAAGACCATTGCCCACTCTTCGACTGGTGGTCTCTAATCATAGTAAACTCTTTACTTAATACTTCAGTTATGTTCCTTTTTTTGGAATGGACTGAAATTCCAAAGCACTCTATTTTTATAAAGGTTAATTATCTGCTGCATTGAAATTGCAGTCCTGGGGCGCCTGGGTGGCGCAGTCGGTTAAGCGTCCGACTTCAGCCAGGTCACGATCTCCCGGTCCGTGAGTTCGAGCCCCGCGTCAGGCTCTGGGCTGATGGCTCAGAGCCTGGAGCCTGTTTCCGATTCTGTGTCTCCCTCTCTCTCTGCCCCTCCCCCGTTCATGCTCTGTCTCTCTCTGTCCCAAAAATAAATAAACGTTGAAAAAAAAAAAAAAAAAAAAAAGAAATTGCAGTCCTATTTTTTTTCTGCTTATTCTTCAACTATAGTACCAGTTTTCTCCTGGAAATTTCAAATGTGGATGATGTTGGTAGAAAAGTCAGTGAAGGACATGCAATCCAATTCTGTTGTCTGGCTGGAGCACCAGGAGATGCATCCATGTGCTATGTAATCTTAGCTCATCATAGAATACTGTTTACCAAATTGCATTTTATCATTATACCTCTGACCTTTGGGAAGCACTGCCAGCATTGCATTGTGTGTGTTCACCAGATTCTACTTCCTTTACTTCCTGGAACACAGTAGGACTATCTTTTAGTTAGGTGGATCATCTGACTGTGTTCTGGCCAATAGGATGTGGGCAGAAGTAACGTGTACCTGAGCCTACTCCAATTTTCAGGCCCTTTCTCTCCTCTTATCTGCCAGCCAAATGGAGAGGATTCCATGGAAACTCTAGGGATTCTGGAATATGTAGACAGAAGTAGTTGAGGCCCTGAATGATGTGTGGACAGAGTTCTCTCCCCACCCCTTACAACCCTTTTTACACAGTACTATAAGTGAGAAATAAAGTGAGAAGAGGGAAAGTAAGAGAAAGTCATGAGTAAGACCAGTTCACAAGACAATAGCCAAGGGCCCTGTAATATGAGATTGAGAGCTGCATGCAAGAAATAGGATCTGACATAGCTTACCACTTAAAAACACATATAAATCAGGAATGAAAGGAAAACAAGAAAAATGCAAATAAGATTATGTTTCAAATTGTTATAAGGGGAGAGACAGAGAGTGAGAGGGATCATGGAATAAAGGTGATACTTCTGTTGCGTTGGTTTGAAACCATTTATAGTCTATCAGGGAGGAAGGTTCCATGGGGCAAATGGGCTAGATCAGAGTGACTGGCTACGTTTTGCTTTGTAAAGTTCAGCGCGTAGTCATCTTGGGTGGTGGAGGTGAGGCTATACAAATAGGGTGGCCAAGGAATTTATCATCCAAACTGGTAACTTTTGAGGTAAAAATCTTGCTACTTAGTTGTCCTCAGAAAATACACATAAAACTGTTGTAGGCAAACAAAACTGGTATATTAGTGAGGGTTCTCCAGAGAAATAGTACCAGTAGGAAATATCCATATGTATATCTATATCTGTATATAGAGAGGGAGAGAGAGAGTAAAAAATTCAGAAATAACAAAATGAAAACCACCAATTTAATAAGTAGTATTTGATAAGTTTATTGTGCATATAAGAATAGTTCACAAACTGGGAGTTTTCAGATTGATAACAGATACAAAGCTAAGGGGCATACCATTACAGGATGGCTTATAAAATGAAAATAAGGAAGTTATTTAACCTTTGCAGTGATTGGTTATCACAATGGGAATTTCCAGATGGCAAGGAATTAGTTAAAAGTGCTTATATTATACAATTTTTAGGAAGATGACTTAATTTCTTTTATGATCATCAGGGGCATTTATAAGAAATAGCCTAAGTTTCACTTGTTTTGCAGAATAAGCTAAATTAAGTTTCGCTTATGTGGCTTAAATGGTTTTGTCTGCTCAGGGAATTTTCAAGTCTGGTCTCCATTTTACATTTAATTTAAAAAATATATATCCATATACATATGGAAATGGGGGGGGGGAGTGGAGAACGGAGAGAGAGACAGAGACACAGAGAGAATGAGAAATTTCTGTTAAGGATTATAGTTCTTATGATTGTGAGTCCATAGCCATTGGCTACAGTGTAGCCCAGAAGGCTGGGTACCCATGAAAGAACGAATGTTATAGTTCAAGTCCAAAGGCTATTTGCTGCCAGAATTCCCTCTTCTGGAGAGGGCAGTCTTTTTCTATTAAGACCTTCAACTGACTGGATAAGACCCACTCGCAATATGGAGAATAATCTGCTTTACTCAGTCTACAGATTTAAATGTTAATTTCATCTAAGAAAATACCTTCACAGTAACATCGGATGTGTTTCGCCAAATACCTGGGTACTGTGGCGTAGCCAAGTTGACACATAAAATTAACCATTATACCTGCATTTATGGTTAATTGATATAGAAAGGATGCACCTGACCAGCAGCCCTTTGAATTTGCCCTGTAAGCATGATGTGTTTGGCTCAGGGTTTCAAAAGTTTTCAGTCAACATTTTAAATTGGAATATTCCACAGACAGACAAAATGTATTCACAATTCTAAGCTTCTGTTAAACATCAGTATACCCACTCCACTGGGTGGGTCCTCATTGCCTCATGGCAACAAATGGCTAGAAGTCAGTGGCATCTGCCTCCTTAGGAAGGGGTTTGCCCTCAGTCCTTTCCCATGTCCCTACTACATCACACTTAGTTTCTTATACCCCACCATCATCACCCACTTGTATGTGCTGCTTGGATCCTGTAGGTATTTCAGTTTTAAATCCTGGCCATATAACTTGCATGTAATGAAAGTGGATTGAAAAATCCCTCTGATGCTTTGCCCTATAGTTAAAGATAATAATATTAAAGATAATAATATTAATGAAATAAAGTGAAGCAACTTGAGCTGCTCAAGAGAGTGTACAGCTATCTTAGATAGAGGCCCATATTCTTAACACAGGTACTTAGAATATATAATTTAGCACAGTGAACTCTTAATTTACCTGGGAGCCTTTGACGATAAAAGCAATAAAAGGGAAGTCTTTTCTCTCTTTGTAGTCTTCATTGTCCAAGGAAAGCCAATTTGAATGTTTATCTGGCCTGTCACTATAGCCTATATAGTGATTTTAATGGAATATATAATAGAAACTCTAAGATAACTCATATGGAAAAATAAGAGTGTTGACTACTTCTCTTTAGAATTGTCATTCAATATTTTTTTTTTATTCTAATGGAGACCTTTATAAGAAAGGTGAATGGAAAAATGCATCTGTGTGTTATAGGGAAAATAGGACTTTTAAGGTTTTGACAGCCTAAAATTTCTTAATAATGAGATTCACAATTGATCTGTGATGTATTTTCTTATCCATATATGTGAGCAAATATGAACTTATTTCTTTGGGTCACTGCTTTCTGTGACCCTGTTCTAAAATGCTTTTAAGAAGGTTCTTTTGGTTTGGCAGAAAATATAAAGTACCTTAGAAATGCTACAAGAGAATCTGTTCCGATGTTAGCAATTCAGTTGAACTAATGTACTAGTTTCTACCTGTCAAAAGCTTTCAGGGAAGAATGCCATATATCGGAGATAGTCCTAAGGTCTAGAGCAATTGGACTCCTCCCTTTTCCTATTCATTATTTTCTGGTTTCTTGCAATTTAGTACAAAATCCAATTTTTCTTAATAGCTTTGGTTGATTAACTGCCAGCAGCAGTAAGGAGTGCAATGGTAGTAGGGAAGGGTAGTGGAGCCTTCAGAGAAGACTCATACTGTTTAGGTGTCAGTGGAAGATCCATGGACATTGAATTTTGTGAGTTTATCTGTATAATGAACTTTTGTGTGCTAAGCTTAGGGATGAAGGAAGAGAAATGAGGTGTGTGCAGTATGTCTGGTGAGAAGGTAGGGCAGTACAATAGCTGGTCTTCAGCTTGGCCTCAGGCTTAGGTCTGATTGCTACAGAAAGGGAGGCATAATTCTCATTTTATGCCTGGAATGCTGTCTGGGTCTCATACAACAACGTAGAATTTTGGCATTGGGAGGGATTTGCTGCTTTGGGATGTACCAGAGGAAAATACCTCATCAGGGGTCAAGAGAGTGGACTTGAGGGCTTATGACCTATTATGTGCAAGGCAGTTGGTCACAGCAGACACTAAATAGGGGCTTGTTAGGAGAAGTCCCCTTGAGGTGTGTGTGTGTGTGTGTGTGTGTGTGTGCGTGCGTGTGTGTGTGAGTGTGTCGGTGAGGGCAAATGGGGAATGCTTTGTAAGAAGCCAACTTTCTAGAATTAGATAAAATGTTTCTTTCTAGAATAAAATTCTTTCTAGAATCAGAATAATTTAGGTTCTATAAGACTACTCTTATATTGGCAAAACTAATTAATCTGGCCATTAAAAAAAATCTAATTTGTTAATGGTGTGCCCCACTGCTGCATTCTAATAAACTATGAATCAAAAGAGTACTCATAATCACAAGTGTATAGCTGGAATTTTGTCCCCAAATGAAAGTGTCTTTATGTACTCCACTTCCCCTTTGTACATTTAATTTTGAATTTATATATAGTAAAATTTCTCTTTTTTAGGACAGTTTCATGAGTAATAACAAATGTGTATAGTAGTATGATAATCAACAATCAGAACAGTCCCATCACCCCTAAATTCCTTGGTGTTTCCTCTTGGTAGCCAACCCTTCCCCTTTGAATTATAAACAAAACTGTTTTTCTGAACTTTTCTGAATTTTCCAAAATCTAAACCACTTCTTAGTTGAGAGAAATGATACAGTAATATAGGTCTCTGGTTGATCACCTCTTATTAATTTGTTCTGACTCTTGTTTGGTTAATAAGCAAGAGTCTTTTGCATTTTTAACCCAAGCTGGCCAGAGTTATGTGAGTAATTTCACCTTTAAAAGCTCAGTCACTGGTCTTCAGGGAGTGGGTAACTCCTGAAAGTTTAACTAGAATGTAAATGAAGGTTTCATAGAGATTTGTGAGTCTCTAATCAAAAACAACCATAAATATTTCTTGTTTAAATTAATAAGACTTCCCATGGGTAAGTGTTTAGATGTTCTGCTTCTGGGCCTGTAAGCCATTTAGGAGTTACCAGAACATTCCCTGCCTGCTTTTCTGTGCCTCAGGCTACTCTGTTGTAAAAGCCTTTCAGAGCAGTCTAGAAAAAAACCTGACTCTGTACAGGGAATCCTTGCAGTTATCCTTGTTGGCTTAACAGGAGCTTAGAAGCTCCCGCCTGCCTTTTCCCCCCCAAATTATGAACATTTAGCATATTCATTCATTTCTAAGACTATTTTTCCTTCTCCTTCTCCTCCTCCTCCTCCTTCTTTTTCTTCTTCCTCTTCTTCTTCCCCTTCCTCTTTTCCTTCTCCTTGTCCTTCTTCTTTTTTGGCTATTTCCCCCCCGCCAGACAACTTCCCTATGGCCAATGAAGTGATATTATACCCTCTGAATATAACAACTAAAATTCAAAATACAGAGGAAATTACAAAATGAAAAAAAAATGTATGAAGGTGCAGATTTGGATTATCAAATAGATAATCTTATCAGCAGATTATCAAATAGATGAAAGGTTCAAGCATACTATTCATCCCCTTCCTTTTTTTTTAGACTTGGGTCTTAAAAGCTGGCTATAGAAT
This sequence comes from Prionailurus viverrinus, assembly GCF_022837055.1. Classification (NCBI taxonomy): domain Eukaryota; kingdom Metazoa; phylum Chordata; class Mammalia; order Carnivora; family Felidae; genus Prionailurus; species Prionailurus viverrinus. The sequence continues at coordinate 159,720,654 of NC_062564.1, read as the reverse complement.
TTACTTTGTAGGGATGCCTTACTTATGTTAAAGTATCAGAGTGTGTTCAGCCAGACTTCTGCTTTTCTAGGAAGTTGTTAAAATACATAATAAATAATATTAAATTCGAATAACGAATAACGAATAATGTTAATATTCGTTAACAACTTCATAGTTGTAACTTAAGGCAAGAAAGGATAGAAATTCATTCTATTTTTGGAGACTATTTAAAATTTTTGTGTCTATATTTGATTTTAAATTTTAAAATTAACGTTTCCTCAAAGAGAAGATAAATTTTAAAAATACCTCCTCATGTTTAGCAATGTTCCCTAACTGTACAATACTTTAGCACCTTTGGAGGTGGGACAGTTACATCAGTGTATCACACTTAAGATAATAGCATTTTATGTATTGTCAAAGTATTTTGTCATTAAATCCCTCAAATGTCAAACTTTAAATTAAAGCCTTAAATATAAGCACAGATTTTCAAGATATCCTAATTCAGAAATTTGGGTTCTGTTGACTATCAGTTGCTATAGGCCCTGCTTATCTGTTCACACTTAACATAGATAAAACAATTTCACTGACAATAAAAGTTACAAATGTACATTTTGCTTTTCACAAGACAGTTCTGAGTAGGAAAGATAAGCTAAATCAGAAGAAATGAGAACCCATGAGAATCTTCTACCGAAAGATTAAATAAGAAACCTGATTATGGTTGGAAAATGTTAAATTATCTCCATAATATTTATATTTCAGCACCTATCTTGGAAGGAGCAAATAGGGAGAACTTTGTATTATGCTGCATTTTTGTGAATTATAGCTATTCTAGAAGGGACTTGTACTAGCTACAGGTAGTAATAATAAAACTATGATAATAATGATTCCAATTTTCTAAAGTAGAGATTGAGTTGATATAACCCCGTAAAAAAAAAGTCCTTCACAGGTATTGTATGAAGGGAGAGATTAATAAACACATTTTATGGGTACAAGCAGCATTTAATGCAATTGGTATGTTCCCAATGGGACTAGTCACAAGATGGAGCCCCAGGGATTTTTCTTCACAGCTGATCTAAATCTGCACTTTATATTTTTGTACTTTGTCCAAAATTGGATCCATCTTCTTTTCCTTTTTGAATCCATATCTCAGCAAAAGACCTCACTGTCCACTTGTCACCTCCTTTCATATCTAACCTCTCCTTTGCCTTTCTACCAATAATAACTTAGTTCAGAGCCTCATCATTTTCTGCCCAAATTGTTTTCCTCTGTTATTGATTTTCTTAATATACCCTTCCCCTCACTACAATTTGGGTACCTTTCCAAATTATAAATATGATGATGACATACCTTCCATTAATTTCTTGGTTCATTCATTATTCCAGCATTTATTGTGCATCTATTGTTGCACTATTCTGTGTACTGGATACATAATTGTGAATACAAGAATTAAGTTTTATGTTCTCAGAATCTATAAGGGGCTATAGGCAACAAATACACATAAAGTAAATAAATGTAATTTATCAGGTACTGATAAATGCTATATAAAGGAAATGGAATAGGGTAATATGACAGAGATTTGCAATGGTAAAATAGGCTACGTTAGGTAGATTGAAAAAGAAAGTCTTCTCTAAAGAAATGACATTGAATGTGTTTTCAAAACAGAAGAAAGTTGTTCTGGATGGAGCATAGTGAGAGCAAGGGAGAGGATAGAAGGGGGTGAAGTCAATCAGAGAAAAAGGCAAGGTCTAGGACATTTGGGAGCTTAAAGGCCAAGGCAGTAGTTACAACTTTACTCATCTGTCATTATTGTTCCCTTGATCTCTTTTGCTTCTTGACCAGTGAGATCTCATTGCATTGCATTGAACATGCTTTTGCCTACTCTGTGAGTCCCCACTTTTCAGTTGGTGGGACTCAACTTTGATGTTGGGTCATTGCCACCAGGTATCTGTTGCTCATTCCTGAAGGCCCCCCATTACTCGCTCTTGTAATACCTTGTGTGCATTATCTCAAAGCATCACACCACTGAATTGCCACGTTATTCACTTATTTCTTCTTTCCTTTATTTATTTTTAAATGTATTTTTGCATTTATCATAGAGATTAGGTTGTGAACTTCTTGAAGGCAGAAATCACATCTTAGTCATAGTGGAGTCTCTAGCACCTAGAACCTAGCACAGCATCTGGCATATAGTAAACATTCAACATATGTTTGTTGAAATATGAATAGGGAAAAATTTAAAATTGCAGTACAAATGACAATAACTAAATGGAACTTTACATTGATGAACATACTTTATTTGAGCCTACACTTGCATTAGGTGGGACCAGGAATAAAATATGTCTAACTTCCTTACTGCTATCAGTATAAATCCAGACCTCTTTCTTGTGATTCGAAGCTTGTCAAAATCTGGTCCCAACTACATTCCCAACTCACAAGCCATTTTCTTTAACTCTCAATGCTTCTACCATAAGGAACTGATTTCTCTCATTTCACAGCATGCCTTATCATGTCTTCTAGTCTTCATGTTTATAGTTCAGTCTCTCTACAATATATTTCTTACATTGGCCTTTTGGGCATCTCCAATTTATTTTCAATGACTTAGATCCAATGTCACTACCATGGAGACTCCCATGAATTAGTAAAGAGACCCTCACGAAGAGATAGTTTTTCTTTCTATCGTGTTCAACAGCTATCTGTACAAATTATAGCATGTGCCATATATCTCTGCTCATATCACTATGGTAGTGCATTATATTTATTTATAAGTATGTCTTTCCAATTAGAATCTCTGAAATTAATAATGGTGGTTCACTAGTTTAGCATCAGTGCTTAGCCTAGCATAAATTTGATGCTTAATAAATTTTAGTTGAATAAAAAAATTTAATAAAACTAAGTAAACAATTCTGGAATAAGCTTTAAGATTGTTTTGACTCTGACATCAGTACTTTTCCTGGTAGACCAAGGTGCCCCCGGGTATTTCATTTTTTTAAAAATTAGCATGTACCTTTAATCATATCCACATATGAGCCTTTCTCCTTTGGCCACCTCAGCATCTCATCACAGGGATGATGTGTCTTTCATAGATGGTATTTTTTTAAATGTTTATTTATTTTGAGAGAAAGTGCATGCATGAGCTAGTAGGGGGAGGGACAGAGAGAGAGGAGAGAGTAAAACCCAATCAGGCTCTACACTGTTGGCATGGAGCCCAAAATGGGGCTCAATCTCATGAGCCATGAAATTGTGACCTGAGCTGAAATCAAGAGTCAGTTGCTGAACCAACTGAGCCACCCAGGCACCCCAAAAGGAGACACTTTTAATAATTACATTGGGACAACTTGAATAAATTGAGACCATGTAGGAACTCTACCTAAAACAGAAGGAATCAAAAAGTAACAAAATAAAGGATATCAGAGAGTTAACCACCAGAAGAGAGGTGAGGATGGTGGAAAGTGGGAAATGGAGATCAGAGAACAGAGGACTTTGATTTTTTTTAATGTTTATTTATTTATTTTGAGAGAGAGAGAGAGAGAGAGAGAGAGAGAGAGAGAGAGAGAGAGAAGTGAGTGGGTAAGGGGCAGAGAGGGGGACAGAGAGAATCCCAAGCAGGCTTTGCTCTTGGGAGCCCAACGTGGAGCTCAATCTCATAAACTGGGAGATCATGACCTGAGCTGAAATGAAGAGTCAGACCTTTAACTGACAGAACCACCCAGGTGCCATATAGATGGTATTTTTAACCTAAGCTTGCTTCAAGAATTAGTTTGCTTTATCATTTTAAGTATCAGGGCAATGATATAAATGTTTTAGCACAAAGTTAATTTACAAATAATTGTATTCAACAATACAACACAGAATAATAATAATACATAAAGCATAATATTAGTTACACAAAACCTTGTATACTTTTGAATGCCCTGATTTTGCAACTACTTCTGCTTTTCTTCACTTTCATGGGGATAGATGGAACATAGATGCTCTGAATCTGGATTAATCTGCATAACAACATAATATTAAGAGTTTTAGATCACATATTAAGAGTTTTAGGTCCAGATATGTCAAGGTGTTAATAGCTCATTAGATATGGTTTGTTCAGTATCCTTAAGTAATTGAGAACTAGTTAATTGCACGTGGTTGTTTAGGACAAAATTCACCATGGCTCTCTTGTACTTCCGTATATCATGCATCTAAGGCATTGACTACTGTTTCAAAAAGATGTTCTGAAACATCTTTTCAAAGATGTTTGTATAACATTCAACAGTGAAAGGTGGTGCTACTATTTCTCTCTAGAGCAAGGATTAGGCATGATTACTGCTTATTACAAAAGATTTGGGTTATGTAGGCTCATGCTTCTTCTTCTGTAATCCAGTGTAGAGCAGGCATCTTCTGATCCTCCTCACATGGGGCATTTGGGGCTCTGGCAACTGGCCAAAAAAATTGCTGATCCTATGGCTACTGCTTTTGCTGTGTGTAATAAATTATCTTTTGTCTCTGATCCAGGAGTTTCATGTCCTTTACTAACATCCATGAAACTGTGTCAGGCTAACTTTTAGTTTGCAAATTGGATAAAATTTTAATCTCAGACCCTTCACAGTTCTTGACAGGTGGCTTTTGGGGCCTTCCAAAAGGTGGAGACAGGTGGGAAACTCCAAGGACCTGGAAGATTACAAAGTCACTAAATGGAGGAGACTGGATCCTTAAGTGACTATGAATCAGAGCTCCCCTCGTAACCCTCCCTCATTGGACTGTGATGAAAGTGTAGGAAAAAGAAATCTTTATTAGATTAGACTTTTTCAGATTTTAGGGTAGTGTGTTACAGTAGTGAGTGTTTCTTGATTAATACACACACTATGGTCAACTTCACATTTAAAGTCTTTTTAAGCTGTTAAAATAGATTTAACAGTTATTTAGAAACTCATTATACTAGTGTGATTTTATTTTGACCTATCTTTCACAGGGAATTGGTAATATTTCCCTATCCAATTAAGACTAACCAGTTCCATGTCTCAGTCATGCTGTTTTAATCGCTTACTCTCTAAGTTTTTCCTGTTCTTTTCCCTCATGTCCTCTTTTCCCCATTTCTTTCATCACTTTTCATGTTACTTCAGGGGATTATGCATCCCTCCAAATCACTCTGAATCCAATTAATATATAACTAAGGCTTTCCAGCCAGCCTGCAGAGCCCTAAAAGTGTATTCTTCCTTCTATCAACACTTTTTTTTTGCAGTTTCTCCCTCATACTTCCACTTTATTGGAGTTGTGCACTGTGATTACACAAAATAAGTGGGGTTTTTTGTTTGTTCTTTGATGAAGTTAATGTTTCATACTAAATCATTCTTTGGAATCAGCCCTCTACTTCAATATAATGTACTATAGCTTTCATTAAACTGATTTTACTTCTATTAAACTTCTCTTCATCTCTCTAGGTGGCATGATATATATATAGCCTAATGTACTCATCATTTATGCAATAAATATTTATGAAGTGCCTACATAGTTCTAGACACTGTAATGCAACATAGACAAAACCAACAAAAAGCTCTGAGGTATGGAACTTACATTCTAGTAAACGAAGATACAAAAAAAAATGCAATGTATATATATTCAAAGGATAATACTTTCTTCATAGGAAAATTAAACAGAAAAGGGATGCGGAATTATGGTGTTGGTAGGTAGGAGGAACTGGGCTGCAATTATCAGTAAGATGTTTAGAAAAAGTATCACTGAGAAAGTGGCATTTGAGTGGAGACCAGCAGGAGGTGAAATAGTGAGCCATTCCAGAATCTAGAAGTGTATTGTATGTACAGAGAAGAGCAAATACAAAGACCCCAAGATGTGATTATCTTGACTTGTTCATGAGCAAGAGAGAGGCCAATTTGGCCAAGATAGGGGATAAGGATAGAAGGTAATATCCAAGAGGTAGTGGGTGGCCAGACTGGTTAGACTTTTTTAAGCCTATACTCTGATTCTGCCTTTTAAACTGAGACAGTTAGGAAGCCATTGAAAGATTTTGATCTCAGTGACATTATCTTACTTATGTCTTATCAGGACCAGTTTGGCTATTTTGATAATAACCCATAGTAGGCAAAGGTGGAAGCAGGATGAAAGTTTGGAAGGCTTTTGTAAATAATCCAAGTGTAACCTGGAAGAGGGCATTAGAAGTGAAGGTAGTAAGAAGTGGTTATATTTGGGATGTATCTTGAAGCTATGGCTTGCAGGATTTGCTGGTGGATTGGGTGTGAATTGTGAGAAAAAGAGAAGAGGCAAGGATGACATTAAATATTATGTCATGAACAATGGGCAAGATAGTGTTGCCGTGAACTGAGATTTAGAACATGGCAAGATGGGATATAAGAATCTCAGTTTTGGAAATGCAAAATTTGAGATATTCAAGAGATAGGTGGACATATCAACTAATTAGGTGGACAGGAATCTGAAGTCTAGGGAAGAGATCTTGGGCTGAGGAAATACAACTTTGAGATTTGTCAATGCAAAGTATGAGGCTAGATTAACTTGCCAAGGGAATAGGTGTAGACAGAGAAGAGAAGGGGACCATCTGAGTTCAGATACCCTCCACATTAAGAGGTAGGAGAGGTGAGAAGAGATTAATGAAGGTGGCTGCATTAGTCAGGGTCCTTCAGAGATATACCTAATTTGAGTTTAGAAATAGCACTCTAGTCATAGTGTGGCAGATGGGTAGGAAGGGAGCAAGTTCAGGTGAGAGGTGATGAGAACTGAACCAGGAATGTAGCAGAGTAGATGAAGAGAAGGAGTTGGATTTCATTATGACATAGGGAATGAATGTGATTAAATATAACCATATAGCCAGTAAAGTGGCTAATTGCATATGGAAGGTGATGGAGAGAGCAGAATCTAGGGTAATTTGCAGATATGTGTATGTGGCAAAAAGATGTCAAGAATATAGGTGGAGAGGTTTAGGAGGGGGTATGTCAGGTTTAGGTTTGTGTATGGTGTAAGAGGAATCTGTGGGATATCAAAGTGGGGGTGGCTATCATACTGACAGAAATGTGGGTCTGCAACTCAGGCATGAGATCTGGCCTGAATACAGATTTGAACATCACTGGTATATTTCTGATAGTTGAGATGGAGAAGCAAAATGGGATAACAAGATAAGAAGAGGATAAAATCTCCAGGTATTGCTAGAAATATGCCAGTAGAATAAAATTTGATTATCTAAAAACCAATTATTAGCACTGTAATAACTAGAATCCTTTTTGTGTATGTGAGAGAGAAAAATAGTAAATTTTAAGGAGAATAGCACTACCAATCAGCACCTATTGGTGATTTGAAAATAGTTACAACAGTCTGTATACATGGAAATAAGTCCAAATCTGAGTTATTTTATCTATTCTTATGACAGAACAATTAAAAAACCCTTCCTATGGACAAATCTAAAACATCTCAAGATTTCGGTCATCAAAGAATAATGAAATTCATCCAATATATTCTATTTACAAAAATAGAATGCCTAGTAGAAAATTTCAGAAGGGTTATTCCTACACGTAATAAAAATATTTTCTCAGTTAATTATGCCAGTTATTTATTTAATCAACCAGATCAATCATCAACGAATTCTCAATCTCTAAGGACTTTAGTTTAAATTTTAGGGTGTGTTTATACGTGTATATGTGTGTGATATGCATGTGTGGGTGTGTGTATATGTATGTATATATGCATACACATGGCTTTTACATCACATCTGGAATAATTACAATTTCTTAAAGAATATGGTATTAATGAAAACACAATGTAATTCTTTTTCTGAGAAAATAGCCAGAGAGCACAGTAATTTTCCACCTATCTGATTGATAGGCATGCTGTGATGGCAGTACCTCTCAGCACCTCGCTAGAATTCCAAAGGTTAAACAGACTTGAAGAAATAGCATTCATTTTGCGCTGTACAACTTTCTACTCTATCACACTTCGTACCAATTTAATGCCATATCCCTAGATTCTTCAAAATGAAAGAAGTGACACATTTCACAGGGAACAAGAAAGCAGAGATTCTGGGAAACCTCTCTCCTGCCTGCTTTTCAGTTCCTTCCATGGTGACAGGTGCTCCCATGACTCTCTCAGCAGTCAGGATTCAGGCCACTGCAGAAATGGAAGGAGACTCAAGATTAGTCCTGACACTTAGAGCATGAGAATACCTTGTCAACTTCCCCCCTCCCTTTTTTTGGGGGGGGGGGGAGAAAATCCACTTTTTTGGAATGACCCTAGTCTTGACCCACTCTATACAAATAGGATTTTGCTAGACTTATAAAAACTGATCTTAGAAAATTGTAACTTCATATGACACTAATACAACAGAGACTTTGGGCATTTATTCCTGTAAGTGACAACAAAACAAAATATGGGGCTTAATTCTTCCTTACATTTCCTGTCTTGGTTGGTGTTGGATCTTCTTTCCTTTTTTTTTTTTTTTTTTTTTTTTTTTTCAGTCCTGCTGCAGCACTGTCAAGCGGTGATTTTCTTCTGTTGTCTCTCAGGAGACTGCAGATCTATGCATAGAGGCTTTTCTTGAGGATAACTTCTAATTTAGAGTGCATAGTGATGTCTGTTTCCTATAGGGAGAAAGTCACCCCTTCATCCTTCCATTCTTCATCCTGCTTGCCTGCCTTCTCCCTGTAAATCGTTTCTAGCCTTCTCCAAAACTGTGCTTCTTTTGGACATATGTGATCCAGTGTGTATGTAAAGTAGGACCAAGGCCTTTTAGAACTGGCAGGCAAGTTACAGATCATGAAACGGGGATGCCTCATTTTACAGATGAAGGAACAGAGACTCAGAAAGCAGGGGGTGTGGCTCAAGTCACACAGGCTGTTTAGTGGCAGAGTTTGGATTGGAACCCACATTTTCTGGTTTTCAGTTTAGTATTCTATATACAACCCCACCTAGGCAAAGCCAAACTTTACATGCTATATATTCGTGGATAAAGAGGTTTTTGTTTGTTTGTTTGTTTGTTTTGTTTTTTTTTGGTTTTTTTTTTTAGATGGCTCTTAGTGACTATACTTCTCTCTCTTCCTGACCTTCTACCTTTCTGACAAGGGTGATGTGCACAGCATTTTGCCTTGTTGCACCCAGGCCTTTCAAAGGTATGTTGCTTTGCTCATGTGGTGTCCTCTCCACATATGGAGGTGGGAAGGAAGGATGTGGAGAGGCAGTTAGAAGATACTTTTAAAAAAATTGGAGGGGCACCTGGGTGGCTCAGTCGGTTAAGCGTCCAACTTTGGCTCAGGTCATGATCTCACGGTCCGTGGGTTCGAGCCCCGCGTCGGGTCTGTGCTAACAGCTCAGAGCCTGGAGCCTGTTTCAGATTCTGTGTCTCCCTCTTTCTCTGACCCTCCCCTGTTCATGCTCTCTCTCTCTCTCTGTCTCAAAAATAAATAAATGTTAAAAAAAATTTAAAAAAATGGGGGGGGGCACCTGGGTGGCTCAGTTGGTTGAGTGTCCAACTCTTGATTTCGGTTCAGGTCATGATCTCACGGTTCATGGGTTTGAGCCCCACGTTGGGCTCTGCTCTGACAGTGTGGAGTCTGCTTGGGATTGTCTCTTCCTCTCTCTCCGTCCCTTACTTCCCCTCTCTCTCTGAAAATAAACATAAATAAACTTAAGAAATAAAATTAATGGTTATTTTTGAGAGAGAGCAAACAGGGGAGACACAAAATCTGAAGCAGGCTCCAGGCTCCAAGCTCCAAGCTGTCAACACAGAGCCTGACATGGGGCTTGAACTCATGAACCACAAGATCATGACCTAAGCCGAAGTTGGACGCTTACCTGACTGAGCCACTCAGGTGCCCCTGGAAGATACTTCTATAAGGCTTGATTTAGGAAGGAGAGCATATCTCCCTTATGAGGAGATGCCAAATGTGACTTTTGATAGAAGAGCTTTGAAAAGTAAATAAACAACAAAAAGACCTCTTCCATAGTCCTCTCAACATGAAAAACCCACAGGTACCTGTATACCATCAGGCACAGATTGCTTTTCTGAACCAGTTGAAGGCAGATAAAGCTGAAATGGTTCCCTAAAGACTTGGTTATCAATTCATTTGTTATTTGGATGTAAATTTATGCATTCAGAAATATAATCCAAGAAGCATTTTGTAAAAAATCTCTTTCCTAAGAAGGTGACAGTTAGCCATCTCATGGAGGACTAGAGATGTTAAAAGTCAAAATGTTAAGTTCGGGTCCTAGTTCTGCTTCAAAGCATGTGAGCTCACACAGGTCAGATATCCCTCACAATTTATATTCTCATCTAAAAAATATCACTAATACCATGCTGCATGTATTTCAGCTATCTGTAGAGAAAATTGTAATAAATACATGTAAAGACATTGAACCTCAAGAAAGAAAATTCGTAACATCATTACCACTACAAAAGAATGAGACACATTCAAAATCATTCAACATAAATTAAAATATTCCCAAATAGAGACTTTATTTTCCTGTACATCCAAGGTCACAATTCCCGGCCTTTCTTTCCCCCAAACCTGAACTGATATCCTGGCAGCAAGGGCCAATCTAGGTTTTATAGAGCCAATACATATAAAATCTGGGGAGCCCTCTGAGGAAAAGGATACAATATATGGCACAAAAGTGAATATTCATTTATAATGAGAAATCACAATAAATGAAAACAATTTTTCAAAGATAACAAATATCAGAAACATTATATAATTAAAAAAAAATAACATGTTTTCAGTAATTTATTACCTGGTACAACTAACTCTATATTTATTAACTACGCTTTCTAGCTGTATGATTTTGATCACCTCTTCATATGACAACAATTTTATAAAATAAATTTCTACAAAGATAACCTCTATTTAAAAGTTTTTCTCTACGTGGTCAATGGCAATTTCTTTTTTTCATTATTGAGAGTTGGGTTGCACAAGACACATGACTTCATACACAGATATTCTTGCTGTTTGTAGGATTGCTATGGCTTAGTGCCCTACAAGATGGGGAAGCTAGTACATTCTAGTCCTTGTGATAGTGTGGGGTGTATACGTAATTATATATATTGTAGTATTGTGTATATTCTTGATAAATGAAATTTCATGTCGACTCAATTCAGTGAGAGTTGAGCTTACAATTTTACATATCTAATGATTGTAAGAATTATTTTCAGACTAGCTTCTGAATTTTTATATTTTTCACCTCATTTTTTTCTCCTCTACAAATGTAGTTCTGATGTCAGAGGTCTCCGGACATGATCTATCATGATGCTATGTCTGGTCCTGCATTTTGGGGTTAAACTCATCAGGTCAGTTGTCAGTAGAGTGTGTTCTTGGGAGCCATTCCTACAGCAGAACAGTTAACATAAATTCAACATATAAATGAACAAGAACCATGTAAATATAACCCAATAAATCCAAATAAAATATATCCTGACCTCAACTTCTCATTAGTCGGCTCTCTAGATCATCTGGGGACCTCCAGTCTGTCAAAACAAATGGGGAGTAGGTATACAAGGGAAGTTAGAGTGGAAAGAGAATTCTAGAAGAACATCTGATTGTATTAAGACATTACTGGTACCCCTTCCTTGGAAGTATGGGTCCTGAAGCTTCCTCACTTTGAACATCTCTGGCAGAATTCCTTACTACAGAATATGTGCTTCCCTTTCAGTTGCTGCATCTTTGTTACAAACTGCCTATTTTAGTTTTATAGGGCTGACATAACACATTTACACAAACTTGGTAGCTTAAAACAATAGATATTGTTTCATAGTTGTGAGGCCCGAAGTCTGAAATCAAGGTATTTGCAGGGCTTCATCTCTCTGAAGGCTGTTGGGGAGAATTTTTCCTCCTCTTTTCCAGCTTCTTGTGGTTCCAGGTGTTCCTTGGCTTGTGGCTGCAAAACTCCAGTCTCTCCTGCTGTTTTTACATGGCCCCCTTTCTACGTCTGCCCTTTACCTCTATCTCTTATAAAGACACTTGTTATTGGATTTAGGACACACCCAGATAATCCGGGGTTATATCATTGCAAGTTCTTTAATTTAATTACATATGCAAAGACCCCTTTTCCAAATAAGGTTGTATTCATGGGGTTTAGGGGTTAGCATATGGACATATGATTTTAGGGGCCACCATTCAACCCACTGCACTGCATTTGGGAACACTTAGAATGTGGGTCCTAACATGAGACAAAAGCTCCACTGTTTGTGCATTCATTTCCCAAAACTTCAAATGCACCCACTTTTTAGATTCTAACCTGGGGGGCTTTCCAAAAATAATTATCAAATATTTTTTAACCCAATTCTCCTAAATCACTCAAAGTATAAGCAAACTCTATTTTTACACCTCAATATGTTAGGATCTATGAATCAAGAAGACACAAGCACAATTGAAAAGCTTACATGTATTAGAAATGGCTACTCCAGTTTCAAAGGCAATAGGCACATGCTGGGCTGGTGGCTTTGTAATGTTGTGTGTTTCCGTGTGACAGAATGTGGTTCCCCTGTGGGAATGTTTATTAGTAGGAGATGTAAGTGCAGATGTGTTCTCTAATGGATGTTATGGGGTAGTACTATCTGTCTGGTTCCACAGAATCTGTGACTTAAGGCTATACTAAAACAAGTTTATGAGACCTACAGGCGAGCTCAGTGGCAAGATTACAGTCAAATCTAGGGATATATTACTAGGATGTGGACACCCATGAAAAATAACAATTGCAGAATAGTGTTAGGATGTGTGCTGAAACATTCCCTTTTGACATTCTGTGAGTAATTCATCTGTAGCATGTTTTTATCAGACTGATCTCCACCGCCAGGTAGAAAGGTAGAATGAGGATTATGTGTGGGCAGGTGTAATAAAAGAAGCAATAAACTCCTTAATGCATGGCTTTCGTTAACACTGTACTAATTGGCAACAGTAGATACCTCATTTTGATAAAGCAGTTGGTCAGAAAAGTCTCACAGGTTTTTTAAATGTATTTTTAAAAGATGCTTTGTTTATCTTTGGCAGACTATTTTCTTCATAACAGCCAAGTTTAAAATGTAAGCATGCTGTGAAATCATTTGTAGATTCTGTGTACAGTGAATATAAGCTGGCTGAAAGATACAGGAATCTTAGAACGGGTGGAATTGTAAAGTCAGTGCCTTTAGTTTTTTGTTTTGTTTTGTTTTGTTTTTGGTCAGGGTTTGCACCTATACTTTGTTTTTTGAAAAGATCATCAGGAAAACATGAATTTTATTTTAAATAAGATTATATCCTTACTCCTACTCTTAAGGGTGTGTAGAGCTTGAAAGCAAAAATAGCACTTGGGAAGTTTATATTTTATTTATTTATTCATTTCTTACACGAGTATTTATGGGGCTCCTAATACATGTTAGGAATGCAGAATTTCATTTGGAGCAAAAAAAAATTAAACAAATTTACATACTTTGAGTAATGAACCTTTCTGAAGTAGAGAAAGAGAAAATAACACTATTCATTTGCCTTTATTCATTAAATATTTATTAAGTGCCTCCTGGAGGCATTGTGCTCAGGCTGCAACCCCAAATAAGATGAAATACTTACTCTTATTCAACAACTTAAGGTATAGTGTGGTAAGTCCAGGTTGTGTGTACAGGTTGATATGAAAGCACAGAAAAGGGTGTCAAAACCAACCTGTGAATCAAAAATGTCTTCTCGGAGGAGGCAACCCTTAAGCTGAATTTGGAAGAATGGATTTGAGTTAGATCCATAAAAGAGTGGAGATGAGACCCAGGCTGCAGAGGTTACTCAAGTAAAAATATGGTGTTTTGATACCTTATTACCATGTTGAAAACACTCAACAAAGGGAATTTAATAAACATTTTCTGTAGCACTTTCCAATATAAATCTCACAAAGTTGGCTTGGTAAAATTCAGGCATAGGATTCTCTGCCAATAGAAATAATTAAGAGCTTTGAAGATAGAGTAATAAATAGGAACAACCAACTAGGTGATGCAGTAGTAGTATAGATGAGAATTAGCTCGAATAGCTGTATACCTTATAAACCTCACAATTTCTCCTTATAGTCTGTAGCCAGACAGCAATGTCAGAGTCACTGTATGATGAGCTTTCAAAAAGATGCACGCATCAATATACATAGCTCAATAAAATTGTCTGCTAAATGGGCAATGCTGGCCAAAAAACAAATAGAATGAACTTTCTTAATGGTGTTTTTGTAGGCAAGCAAGTTTTTCTTAGCATCATTTCTAGAAATACATTTGGTAGAGGAGAAAAGGAGGATCAAATTGTGTTGTGGACCTGATATTGGAATGTATAAAAAAATAATACTAACATTGTATGGGAGATGAACAAGTAAGAGAAAATATAATTGTGGGAAGATTATAAAAACATTCTGCTATAATCCTGGCACCATATAAAGGAGTGAAAAAAATGACAAAACAAAATCCAGACAAATGTAATTATCAGTATACATTTATATCTGAGTGCTCAATTGGCCAGTGTCTGAGGGTTGTATAATGGCTGCAATACAGAAGTTTGGCACACAAGTTCTGCAACTGCCATTTATGACCACTTACTTCACAAGGCTATTGGGAGGAGCAATAAATATAAGAGAAATTCCACCCTGCTTTAGGTGCTTTAATAGGTTAAGTGAGTCAGTGCTAAATCAATACAAAAAAATAGATGATTTGGGTTCATAGGCTGGTCAGCCAAGTTTATTTCCCAGGCATAGATCTCCCTACAAAGAAAGCAATTAATATGCTCACCAAATCAGGACGGTGCCTTTACAGGCAAGAGGAAGCACTGAAAATAAATTTCTTGTAGATTTCTAAAGATTTCATCTGATAGGTACTATTACCTGCACTTAAGACCAAATACAATCTATACTATGTTTTGTTCAATACCAAATAATGATGAGCTTCTCATACTGAATTGTAGGAATCATACAGTGTTCTGTTAAGGTCATTGTAAAATTTCCAGAGTCATAAAGGGGTGCTGGCCCAAATTTTTCAGCCAATAACAGTATTATCTTGGGCTATTAGGACACATCCAATTTTGTAGGTCACAGGTTTTAAAGGATTCTGCCCTGTGTTAATTCACCTATATTTTATAATCCTCTTCAGACCAATCAAATTGGACCTGGCCTAAAAGCCTTAGTACACACAAAAATGAATGTCTTTTACTTGGAAAATAATGATTCAATAGCACAGGATTATATCTTATCGGTGCCTGTAAGTAACAGAGAAAGTGACACAGAACTGGTAACCT
The DNA here is from genome assembly GCF_022837055.1 of Prionailurus viverrinus. Lineage (NCBI taxonomy): Eukaryota > Metazoa > Chordata > Mammalia > Carnivora > Felidae > Prionailurus > Prionailurus viverrinus. The sequence goes on along the minus strand of NC_062564.1, from coordinate 159,705,460 downwards.
TTCAACAGTCTTAAGGAAAAAAAGAGGAGAGGGCATTTTAGGAAGTAGGAACAGCATATGCAGAGATCCTGAGTGGGGATGGACTATAGGGTATGTATGGGAGGGGCATGGAGGTGAGTTTGGGAAATCATCCAGAAGCCAGATGATGAATGGGTTGCATGCCACGTTTGAGTTCAATTTTTTATCTTGCAGGTAATGGGACCCTTGAAGGACTTTTTGTAAGAGAATAATTATGGGAATTATTTTGATCCATAAGAGCTTGTTGCCTCTGGAAAAACCCTGAGTTAACTCCTAAAAAACATGGCTAACCATATACAACAGGAGTTGCATGAATATCCTAATTCAAATCTTACAAACATGTATTAAGCTAGTTACTGATAAACATACTCACATATATTATTTTATTTATTCCTCTCAATATTCCTAAAGGGAACAAGAATATTGTGACCCTCTTTTTACTGATGAGAAAATTGGGAATCAAAGTGGTTAATTTTCTTGTGTGAGGTCGCAGAATCAAAGTCGCATTGCAGAAACTGGAATTCTGATCTGGTGGGGACAGATTAAGGGTATAATTTACTAACAACAGCCTTGTCCTGATTTTCTAGAAAAGTTCACCAAGCCCTCTAATCAGGCACTCTAGGATGCTGAAGGCTCATCTGTGACTTATAAACTACTTATTTTCAGTGGAAGAAAATAGACTTGTATAAATATTTTATTTATATTTTAACTTGTACATTATCAATGGAGAAAGTAAGTGTTATTTTAGTGGATCAGACGTTAATAGTCCATAGTAAACTCTTTCTGCATAACAGTGTAAGAGATTGTTCTCTAAAGAATTTATATATAAATGTGTATATAGAAAAGCAAATGGCCAGGGGAAGCCTAGACTATTTTAAAGAAGAATGAGGGGCACCTGGGTGGCTCAGTCAGGTAAGCGTCCAAATTTAGCTCAGGTCATGATCTCATGGTTCATGGGTTCCAGCCTGGCATCGGGCTCTATGCTGACAGCTTGGAGCTCAGAGCCTGGAGCCTGCTTCGTATTCTGTATCTCCCTCTTTCCCTGTCCCTCCCCTACTCACAATCTATGTCTCTCTCTCTCTCTCAAGAATAAACATTAAAAAATTTTAAAAGAAAAGAAGAATGAGGTTATGTTTCTTCAAAACTTTAAGCATTCATATAAAAATATTTGGAAATAAAAATGTCAAATTCATAACTTTTGTACTTCCATTTCTTTCTGAGTAGTCTTTTCCTCTGGGTATCTGATTGACCCTCTCCTCTACCTTCTTCAGATGTCTGTTCAAATAGGTACCTTCTCTTATATAAAATGGTAGCTTTTCCACCCCTAGAGCTTCCTGTCTTCCTGTTAAGTTTTATTTTTTCCACATCATGTATCAATCATTAGTCAGTACTGTCTGTTACTTGTTATTGCCTACCTTATCTACTACAAGAGAAGCTTGATGAAAGTAGGGAGATTTACTTATTTGATTTTCTTTTTTTTTTTTTTTAATTTTTTTTTTCAACGTTTATTTATTTTTGGGACAGAGAGAGACAGAGCATGAACGGGGGAGGGGCAGAGAGAGGGAGACACAGAATCGGAAACAGGCTCCAGGCTCTGAGCCATCAGCCCAGAGCCCGACGCGGGCTCGAACTCACGGACCGCGAGATCGTGACCTGGCTGAAGTCGGACGCTTAACCGACTGCGCCACCCAGGCGCCCCTACTTATTTGATTTTCTGATGAATCCCCAGCCCCTAGAAAATTTCCTGATGCATAGTGTGTGCAAAACCAATATTTGTTGGTCATATTAATGAATTAAATTAAGGAAATTCTATATAGCAGTAGAAATCAAGGCATCAACTGGTCATATGGTAAACACCAGATCAAAGAAGCAGAATAGAGAGCTGACAAACAGACTCATGCTTATTTGGAAACTATAAAAAATAGGGTGCCATTGCACATCATTAAAGAAAAAAAGTAGACTATTCAATTATATGGTGTTGTGAAAATGGATTATATAAATGGAGAGAAAGAAATCTGTACATCACACTAGTCCCCAATGAATTCAAGGTAGATTAGATAGGTACATGTGAAATAAAAACCATAACTTATAGCAAAAATTATATTTATGACCCAGGATTAGGGAAGACTTTTTTATGCATGACACAAAGAACAAAAAAGTGATCAGAAAAAAATGATAAACTTGACAACATTAAATTACAAATCTCTAGTCATCCGAAGTTACCAGAAATAAAAGTGAAATGATGAGCTACACACTCTGTAAAGATATTTGCAACACATAAAGCTGACAAAGAATTAGCATCTAGAATTTATTTTTTTGAAAAACTACACATCAAAGAGAAAACAACAGCTCAATAGAAAAAAAATGTGCCAACAGCAACAACACTTTATAGAAGAGGAAATACGTGAAATGGTGGCTGTCTTTATTGTCAGCCATGGAGAGGCAAGTTAAAACACAGTAATATGCTGTGTCATGCCCACCTGTTTGACAAAAATGAAAGAGGCTGGCAAAGTCAAGTATTGACAGTGATGTGGAAGATCACTATTGCTCCAAAGTATACTGTTGATGTAAGTTAGTGCAATGTTTTGGAGAAATTTTGGAATTATTACTAAGATATTGCATTAATATTAACTGATATAATGTTAAACAAAATATTGAGTATAATTAAAGACACACATCCGGTTCTCCTACCTAGCGCATGGGGGATTAAATTCTCCTGCTGCTTTTATAGGTGTAAGTCTTAAATAGGAAAATGAAATATGAGTGGAAGTGGTGTATTTTGTTTCCAAGTCAAGTGCATTAAGTGTTACACAATATTCCGTGCATTCTTTCGGTCTGCTCAAGGGATCATGTGAGCATATGGCAAAGTAACTATTCTGAATGCAGAGACTATACCTGAAGGACAGCTAACTTGGAGCATCACCTGGACAGCAAACATATGTGAACATGTCCTTAACTATTGGGTATAAAGCCACTGAAATTGGGGAACTAGTAGTTGCTGCAGCATAACTAGTTTATCTTGGCTGATAGCCCCTATAATCCAGAAGTTCTAGGTCTATTTAAGGTACCCAACAGAAACTCTTTGTAAATGCACATAAAGAGACATACATAGTGAAGTTTCAAATAGCAAATATTTTTAATAGCAAAAATTTAGAAACAGTTTCAAAGTCCATCAATAGAAGAGAAAAATTGGAGTATAAGCATACAGTGGAATGTAGTAGTGAAAATGAATAATTTGGACTCACGTGTATCAATAAGGATGAAATTTAAAAGTATAATGTTAACCAAGATAAGCAAGTTAATTAAGCACATATACTAATTTCCATTCTATATGTATATATACATTTAGATAATGTAAACACATGCAAAACAATACTACATATTATTTAGGAATGGATATCTGCATTAAAATGAAAAGAAATACATAGAGGTGTTAAACACCAAATTCAAGAGAGTGACCCTATCTGGAAAGGACAAAAGAAATGTGATTGAGGAGGGGTTCACCATAGGCTTTAATTATAATGAGGATATTTCTTTCTTTTTTTCTTTTTAAATTTACATCCTAATTAGTTAGCATATAGTGCAACAATGATTTCAGGAGTAGATTCCTTAATGCCCCTTACCCATTTAGCCCATCCCCCCTTGCATACCCCCTCCAGTAACCCTCTGTTTGTTCTCCATATTTATGAGTTTCTTATACTTTGTCTCCTCCCTGTTTTTATATTAGTTTTCTTTCCCTTCCCTTATGTTCATCTGTTTTGTCTCTTAAAGTCCTCATATGAGTGAATTCATATGATATTTGTCTTTCTCTAATTTCACTTAGCATAATACCCTCCAGTTCTATCCACGTAGTTGCAAATGGCAAGATTTCATTCTTTTTGATTGCCGAGTAATACTTCATTGTATATAGATACCACATCTTCTTTATCCATTTTTCCATCGATGGACATTTGGGCTCTTTCCATACTTTGGCTATTGTTGATAGTGCTGCTATAAACACTGGGGTGCATATGTCCCTTTGATACAGCACCTGTATCCCTTGGATAAATTCTTAGTAGTGTAATTGCTGGGTCGTAGGGTAGTTCTATTTTTAGTTTTTTGAGGAACCTCCATACTGTTTTCCAGAGTGGCTGCACCAGCTTGCATTCCCACCAACAATGCAAAAGAGATCCTCTTTCTCCACATCCTCGCCAACATCTGTTGTTGCTTGAGTTGTTAATGTTAGCCATTCTGACAGGTGTAAGGTGGTATCTCATTGTGGTCTTGATTTGTATTTCCCTGATGATGAGTGATGTTGAGCATTTTTTCATGTGTTGGTTGGCCATCTGGATGTCTTCTTTGGAGAAGTGTCTATTCATGTCTTTTGCCCATTTCTTCACTGGATTCTTTGTTTTTTGGGGTGTTGAGTTTGATAAGTTCTTTATAGATTTTGGATACTAACCCTTTATCTGATATGTTGTTTGCAAATATCTTCTCCCATTCTGTTGGTTGCCTTTTAGTTTTGCTGATTGTTTCCTTCACTGTGCAGAAGCTTTTTATTTTGATGATGTCCCAGCAGTTCATTTTTGCTTTTGTTTCCCTTGCCTCTGGTGATGTGTTGAGTAAGAAGTTGCTGTGGCAAGATCAAAGAGGTTTTTGCCTGCTTTCTCCTCGAGGATTTTGATGGCTTTCTGTCTTACATTTAGGTCTTTCATCCATTTTGAGTTTATTTTTGTGTATGATGTAAGTGGTCCAGGTTCATTCTTCTGCATGTCACTGTCCAGTTTTCCCAGCACCACTTGCTGAAAAGACTGTCTTTATTCCATTGGATATTCTTTCCTGCTTTGTCAAAATTAGTTGGCCATATGTTTGTGGGTCTATTTCTGGGTTCTCTATTCTGTTCCATTGATCTGAGTGTCTGTTCTTGTGCCAGTACCATACTGTCTTGATGATTACAGCATTGTAGTATAGCTTGAAGTCTGGGATTGTAATGCCTCCTGCTTTGGTTTTCTTTTTCAAGATTGCTTTGGCTATTCAGGGTCTTTTCTGGTTCCATACAAATTTTAGGATTGTTTGTTCTAGCTCTGTGAAGAATGCTGGTGTTATTTTGATAGGGATTTCACTGAATGTGTAGATTGCTTTGGGTAGTATCAACATTTTTAACAATATTTGTGCTTCCTATCCAGGAGCGTGGAGTCTTTTTCCATTTATTTGTGTCTTCTTCAATTTCTTTCATAAGCTTTCTATAGTTTTCAGTGTATAGATTTTTCACCTCTTTGGTTAGATTTATTGCTAGGTATTTTATGGTTTTTTGTGCAACTGTAAATGGGGTTGATTCCTTAATTTCTCTTTCTGTTGCTTCATTGTTGGTGTATAGGAATGCAACCAATTTCTGTGCATGGATTTTGTATACTGCAACTTTTCTGAATTCACGAATCAGTTCTAACAGGTTTTTGGTGGAATCTTTTGGGTTTTCCATATAGAGTATCATGTCATCTACAAAGAGTGAAACTTTGACCTCCTCCTGGCCAATTTGGATGCCTTTTATTTCTTTGTGTTGTCTGATTCCAGAAGCTAAGACTTCCAATACTATGTTGAATAACAGTGGTGAGAGTGGACATCCCTGTCTTATTCCTAACCTTAGGGGAAAAGCTCTCAGTTTTTCCCCATTGAGGATGACATTTGCGTTGGGTTGTTCATATATGGCTTTTATGATCTCAAGTTATGATCGTTCTCTCCCTACTTTCTTGAGGGTTTTTATAAAGAAAGGATGTTGTATTTTGTCAAATTCTTTCTCTGCATCTATTGAGAGGATCATATGGCTCTTGTCCCTTCTTTTATTGATGTGATGAATCACGTTGATTGTTTTGTGGATATTGAACCAACCCTGCCTCCCAGGTATAAATCCCACTTGGTTGCGGTGAATAATTTTTTTAATGTATTGTTGGATCCGGTTGCTAATATTTGTTGAGGATTTTTGCATCCATGTTCATGAGGGAAATTGGTCTATAGTTCCCTTTTTAGTGGGGTCTATATCTGGTTTTGGAATCAAGGTAATGTTGGCTTCATGGAATAAGTTTGGAAGTTTCCTTCAATTTCTATTTTTTGGAACAGCTTCAAGAGAATAGGTGTTAACTCTTCCTTAAATATTTGATAGAGTTCCCCTGGAAAGCCATCTGGCCCTGGACTCTTTTTTTTTTTTTTGGCAGATTTTTGACTACTAATTTGATTTCTTTACTGGTTATGGGTCTGTTCAAATTTTCTCTTTCTCCCTGTTTCAGTTTTGGTAGTGTATGTGTTTCTAGGGATTTGTCCATTTCTTCCAGATTTCCCATTTTATTGGAATATAATTGCTCATAATATTCTCTTATTACTGTTTTTATTTCTACTGTGTTGGTTGTGATCTCCCCTGTTTCATTCTTGATTTTATTTATTTGGATCCTTTCCTTTTTCTTTTTGATCAAACTGGCTAGTGGTTTATGAGGATATTTATTTCTGAAAATGAGTGGAAGGCATAGGGGGAGTTTTATTAGTCTCTGTAACTTTTGCATGTCTTAATATTCTTACTAATAAAAATACTGGTCACTTATAAAAACACAAAATATGCAAGTAGTAATGGAATATCTTGCAGAATTAGCTCTGTACTATCAACTGATTTTTTTTAAGTGAAGAAGCTTTAGGAGATAACTATGCCCCAAATAAGAAAGGCCCAAATATAGTTAAAGATATTCATTGGAGAGTTCATATGAAAAGCGCCCCCAAATTCTGTTATTTGACAGTATATGGAAGTGGAAATATAAATCAGGAAAGCTTGTGAGACTTTTAGGAGAGTAAGAGCCATTGATTGACATTTAAATACGTAGATGCAATTTGTATGTGTTAATCAGAGTAGACTAGCTGATACAGAAAATAACCCCCAACATTTCAGTGGCTCAGCTCAACAGAAATGTATTCCTTGCTAACATAGCATCCAATCTGGGTATATAGCAAATAGACTTCTATGAAGTAATTCAGCGACAAATGCCTCCCCCATCTGTGGCTCCAGCCTCTTCCATGTCCGCCTGAATCCTTTCCTTTCTGCCAGGGGGATGGAGAAGCATGAAGGGTCGCATGGTGGGGTTTAGAGATCAGCCCTGGAGGTGGCCTAGACTTTCTTCCTATTCCAGTGATCCAATACTAGAAATATAGTTACATCTGACTTTAAAGGAGGCTTAAAATGTAGTCTAAGGGAAGAGTGAAGTGAGTTTGGTGCATGCTTAGCCAGTCGTAGCCATACCATATTTATTAAAAATGGTGAAATAGCATCATAAAGAAAGGGCTGGATTCTGCTCATCAGTAAAAGATCATCCAACGGGCAAAATCAGTATGAACTAGAACACTAGTCAATCGGAACCAATAAAAATAATAATTTAAATAATTAGATGCTTTTAAATAATTAGATGCTTGATATTGCAAATAAACCATCAAATACATCATCTGGGAAAAATAACTCTGAGTTTCTTTATACATATTTTATGTATTAAGATTGTTTAATTTTTAATAACTTGAGGATGCACCATAAATTATCTTGTTGGTGCTTAGAGCCCCTGAAGAAATGCACCCTTATCTTAAACCTTTCCAGGCTGGATATTTATGAGGAAAAAATGCTACCCAGCTGTGGGGTGGAGAGTTGCAGTGGGGCATCCAGTATGTTAAGCACAGATAGGCAGTAGAATGGGCATAATTACAGCAGGGAATATTGAACTTGGAGTTTTGAAATTTAGGCCAGGTTTTAGGCTGATTTCCCTGTCATGGAATTGTAAGCCATTTTATCTATCTTTATAAAATTTACTCCATGGTACAATGAGGGGACAGGACTTTTCAGTGCTAAAGATAGTCTGTTAGGTACTCTAACCATAATCCTGTCCACATTACAAACAGTAATTCAATAAAATATGGCTCTTTCTGAGCAAAGCCAGTGGATAGCTAGCGAGCAGATCCAATAGGCAGACAGCATTTGAAAGGCTTCATGCATGGTTGACTCAATTACTTTTTTTTAGGGCATGCAATGAAGAAAGAACCAACAATTTTTCAGTTCCATCTGCACATACCTAAGTAGCATATTTCAAGATTTGTGGACTCTTTTTCAGTTTCATACTCCCTAAACGCTATTTTTGGTGATTTATTTTTCTCCAACAGCAAAGTATCATCAACGTATTTATTTTGCTTATTTTCTGATTCTTCCCACTATAGTGTAAGCTCAAAGAAGGCAGACATTTTTGTATGTTTTCTTGATGTTGTGTTCCCAGTACCTAGAACAGTACCTGACACATCATAGGATACTCACTAAATATTTATTGAATGAGTAAATAAATTACGAACTCAAGGAGACATGAGAATCATTAGGAGAGTTTCCGAGGAGGCAGAGATTAACATTTTTTTTTCAGTCAGGATCTATGAAGATCTATTTGAGAACAGGGAACTGAGTTGTGTACTGCTTTTCTAGCTCAGGGGAAATAAATCAGGCCTAGAGAAGAACATACCCTTTCGGGGGGAATTTTTTTTTTTTTATGTTTGAAACTTTAAAAATCTCATCTGGCATTTCTTAGAATTGTCATAAAAGATGGATAACATCACAGGCAATCATTTCAATAGGGCCTATTCTAACAGTGTTTAAATAGGAAGTTAACAGACTTTTGTTTGTAAGTTTCAGGCAGAATTTTCATGAGGATTCTAATAGAATTCAAAAGTAACAAGCACAAAATTTTTTTAATCTGCTCAGTATTAAGTAAGGTAGTAGTACCACACAAGGTTCCACATCCCCTACTTCAAATCAACATCTAATTATCAATGTTTATATATTATTCCAAGTTCTCATTCATCTAACTCTAGACCACTATTTAATCATGATGGATTGTGATAACAGCATCGTTTGTGGTGCAGGCCATGATCTGCTATGATTCCTCTGTAAAATTATTATGATGAATCACACTTGTCAATTATTTTTGAATGAGACAAATCCAAAACTAATTTGCTATCTGCAATCCAGATGTAATTGGCTATGTATCATAAATCTTCCATGAAAATATTCTTCAGTTTCATTTCTGTCAACAAGCAAAAGTGTTCTTCATAGTTCACTCCCCAAGAAAAACAATAGAGTATAATTAGAAGGGAAGGGAGAGACTGCAGAGTTGACATGAATACAGAAAAGAGAAAATGCCTGGATCAAATTGGCTGCACAAATGAATCTCTGTTATCAAAATCATTATAAATTGCATCTCTCCATTTTTGGTCCAATACCTAAGCCATAAAATATTTATATTCACACTAAATTGTAGAAATTAAACAATGCTCATACAGTGCTCTAGAATTTGAAAATTACTTACACTTATTTATTTTGAAATAGATGGAGGTTCAGTTACAAAATATTGAGGGGAGCAGAGGTGGAATTCACTATTGCAGTACAGAAAATATAAGATTTAAAAAACTTTTGTTTTATTCACTGGAGGGTGTCTTGTGATCAATTAACTATGTTATAAAATATAGACTAGGGTTTCAAACCTCACAGAGTCCACAGAAAGTTTTTATACCAGGGCATATCAACTACAGTGCTGATTCTGGGGAGTGTGTGTGTGTGTGTGTGTGTGTGTGTGTGTGTGTGTGTATTTGTGATCTATATAATGGACATACTTGTTTGAAATGGGAAGTAATTGAGAAATTCTGTATGACTATAAATGTATCATTCTTATTTTTTAACAAATGATTTAAAATGCTTTTTTTCTCAGTAGTGGGTTAGTAACCTCTTCCTCCTGTGTATGAAGCATGGCACTCTTCCTTATGCAAATTTCCAGCATCAGTATAATACATCCTTCTTAAATCTATGAAAGAAGCCATTTTGACCAATCAAAACTCAGAAAGTGTAAATAGACCCCTCTTCTCAGAAGGAAATCTTCTCTGAGCTGACATGTGCCTAATCACAAATCTTGTTTCTTTTCCCCATCATACATTCCTTTATGCTATTCTTCATCTAATTCATGCTTCCAAACTAACCTCACATAACACCATTAATAATACTTAGCACTTATATATTGCATACCATCTTCCAAGAACTGAACAGACATTAAATAATTAATGCATATTGAAAGAAGTCAGCAAAAGTATGAAACTTATGAGTTCTTATGAGATGGGTAAAAATAGTTCATTATTAATTTTTGGATGATGTGGTTTGTTTAATCTGTTTTTTAAAAATATTTTTCCCTTGTCACATAAGAGGAATAATGTTCACGGAGGGGAAGTATATGAGCCTATAACTGGCTTTTACAGATGATTAAATGCTCGGGTTGAAGCCGAGGCTTTTGATAACTGCTAGAGCCATTTATGACCTCATATACTACTCCACTGTGGGACATTAGGCTTTAAATAACATCAACCATGTGCTTTTATTGAAAAGAAGAGAAAGAAAAATAAAATTCCCTTTCAGATGAAGAAAAAAAATACATGTAGAAAACCCACCTTATAGAAAAGTCATAAATATACATGAGTAAAATTGTATTTAGTGAAGACCTGGGAACCAGGGTATCACTTGACACCCATCTGGATAGCCTTTGGATAGAAAACTTATGAAGGGATGTTTCTTTTATCTACAGGCATAAAAGGTACACTGAGGTTTATAATAGACCCTGGCATTAATCACTGCTCTACAGAGGACTCTAACCTCCACACAAAATGACTCGATGCTTACAGTGCTCATCTGCTTACATTGAACATGATCTCTCTAAGTGGGCATTTTGCCAAAATCACCTCTAAAAATACCACTGGATGGAAAATGCCATGCCAAACATCTACATAGTGGGAGGCATATTTGGGAGGCAAATGTGGCTAAATAGGTGCCAGGGAAAAAGCGAAAATCATGTATATTTCTCTAAAATGTATCTAGCAGAATGCAAAAATTATTATTCCTCAAGTTGCCAATTAAAATGTGTTCATTGGATTCTTAATCCTTGCTGTATTTTTCCTGACCTTTAATCTACTACTGAATGACATTTCTCTGATAAAAAAAAAAAAGCGGTGTAGGAAAATGTGAATAGAGAATCCATAAGAAGTAGCAAACAGCTCTGGAATAAATGTATATTTATCATAATAATAGGAAGAGGAATAATAACTAATCATACTGAATTCTTTATGCACATTATCTCTTTTACTCATCATAACAGTCCTCTCAAGAAAATTCCATTATTATTCTTATTTTACAGATGAGAAAGTGATAAGAAACTGAGCTAAGAAACTGAATTTAAAGACTTTAGTCAGCTTCCAAGTGGAAGAGCTGAGATCTAAACCCAGGAGGTCTGATTCTAGAGCTCAGACCTTTATTACCATCACATGCCTTAGCAATCAGTGTTTCAGTGCTCATATGTACCACTCATTGACACGCACTTTACACATATCAGTCATTATAAGAACCTTATATATTAACCCTGGAAAAGATGGAGTCCCAGAGAGCAAGGAACTAAACTAGAATTCACATTCATATTTGTCTGATGCTAACTCCTGTGCTTCTTCTAAATACATGCAAGTAGTTTTATAGTTTTAGATTCAGAAGAAACCTCTGTAGTCTCCAGTACAGGCCTCTCCATTTCACATGCACTGAGGAAAAGATAAGCGATGTGCCAGAAGTTCTACAATAAGGTAGTATCAGGGCTCAGGTGAGAATTCCTTTATCTTTATAGTGAGAGTAACTTTTTTTTCACATAGTTGGTAATGTTATTCCTTAATAATACAAGAAGGATTTCTAGAGATAAAGCAATAACTATTTGGGAAGATAATTTACACTGAGATACAGGACAAAAGTAATACCGTTGGATTTAATGTCAGGGAATTAATGATTAATATCTAATACTGCTAATTCCATAGATATGCATAATGATTCTAATATATAATCAAAGATGGTCAAGCAACTGAACTGTATGATTACATTTAGATGTACCAATAGCTCGCATTTTTTTAGTGCTTATCATGTGCGAGGCATTATATTAATTCACACCTCACTACATCATATGATGTAGGCACAATTATACTCACATTTTACAGGTTCAAAAATTGAGGCACAGAGGGGTTAAGTTGCTCAGTGTTATCAGGTGGTTAATGTTGGAGCTTCTAACTTGGCTGTCTGAATCCAGAGCCTGTCTCCTCATTCATTTGTCTGAAATTGCCACTTGACTCTTTTTTATGGTTTTCAGCAGCAATTGGAAATTTAATGCCAGTGGATTTCTCCTAGTCCCGAAGGAATATGCAAAGATTTTTGAAAAGATGTACATGAGCTTAGACACACATCTAAAGAAGATGCTTTGGATGGTCTGAAAATGTTATCATTTAGGTTACTACTTAGTGCTTAATTTAATCAATGTTGTTTGAAATAGACGAATGTTTCAAACTAGGAATAATGTGTCCCCCTAGAGTAGCGCTGAATTATCCTAATAATCTCTCTGAATAGGAGAATAACGCACACAAAGTGATTTCCTTTCTCTTCATTCAGATTTTCTTAGCATTGTAAAACTGTTTCTTCAGTTTCTGTGATATATCTAAATTATGAGGAACAATGGTGTATGTTATTATTAACATATGCATAGTTATTTTTCATAGTCTTCTAACCAAAGGTGCATCTACAATTGAGGCTCATTTGTGATTTGTAAAGTAGTTCTCATTTTTTCTATATAGGCCCTTTCATTGCAAAGTGCTTCATTGGTCTCTTATTTTTAAATGGGAAATTTCCTACAGTAAAATGTTGAGGATGTAAATTTGATTTCATAGGCAGATGTGCAAAAATCATTGATATTCTAGTTAACATCAACTCCATTCTACAGATAAGTTGTTGGATGGCTCTGCTTACTGGTACAAATAGCTGTCTCATACAGATGCTCACTACTTCTCTGTAGCTTGATAGGATGTGAGTGTGATATGTGTACCTGTAAGCATTTCACCCTGAATAGTAAGTTTCTGCTTCTCAAGCATGTGCCCAATAAATACAGTACATGGGAAAACCTGAAAAGTTAATTAGCCCTGATGTGCCTTCCTGATGTAACAGTTGCATTCATTTTTACCTTTCATCAGATGTTATTTGGTATCTGATCTATGGATATCAGTTTATTTTTTGCCACAAAAGTCTCATAACAAGTAATACAGGGTCTCATTGTCCCATAACAACAAGCGTTTACTAAATTTGTGCTTCCAGGTGGTCAGCAATCAGCTTTGCTAGTTTTGGTGGGACTCAATTCATTTCTGGGTGAAAGCAGGCTAGATTATCTGGAATGACTGGGTCAGCTTGGCTCTGCTCCACATCTGCCATCTTCTTATAGGCAGGCCTACTCAGGTCCTTCTCATGCTGATGGCTCATGGCAATAGCAAGGACAAACACTGTTGTACTAAACCATTCTAAGCTTCTGTTTGCATCATGTTGGCTAACAATTCCCTGGTCAGGAAATGAGACGTGGCCAAGCCCAAGGGAGGGGAATTATATCAATACTTCCTACGCCTACACTAGGAAAGCTTTGAAAAGCTTTACATAGCAGAGTGTTGCAGGTACAGGGAAGGAGAAACAATTGGATCTATTAGCACAAGTTAATATAGTTTTCACTCATAGCGTCAATTACTTAATAATGTCTAACACACAAAAAATGTTCAACTCTATCCCCAACCCTCAATATCATCCAGTTATAGCATTAATCTCACAAGGTCCAAAATCTTACCATCTTAAACAGGTTTGGATGTGGGTTCTCTTGATTTGGAGAAAAACTACAAAATACAAAACCAAATTGGCCCTAAACAACACAAACTGTATGGCAGATTATATCTTTAAAAATGGTCTCAGTAAATACTTCTGGCAGAACCCAACCACTCTGTTGTGAGTAAGCCAAGTCCACATGGGAAGACCATGTTAAGATGTACCCAATAGATAGAGCTAAGGTCCCCACTAGAAATTATTACCAGACATCTTGGTGAATAAGTCTTCAGATAATTATGGTCCCTAGCTTTCAGTCCTCCAGCTGAGATGCCAAAGATTGTTGAGTAGAGAGAATCTATCTCCACTGTTTCTAGCCAAAATTTCTGAACCACAAAATCCATGAACACAATAAAGGTTTGTTTTGTGCCACTCAGTCAGGGAGAAAATAATTACAAAATCCACTTTCTTTTGAATAAAGAAAAATAATGGGCACTGTAGCAGTCACCAATCCATATCAAGTCTGAAACCCTTCCAGGGAAAATATTGCCAGGTTCCCCTACGCTGGAGTGGGGTATGTTTCTTGATTCTACCTTGATTTTCTAATATGGGGATGGCTAAGTTCCTTTAAGACAAGCTAGTAGTTTTCTTTTTCAATATTACTTTGGCTATTCAGGGTCTTTTGTGGTTCCATACAAATTTTAGGATTGTTTGTTCTAGCTTTGAGAAGAATGCTGGTTCAATTTTGATTGGGATTGCATTGAATGTGTAGATTGCTTTGGATAGTATTGACATTTTAATAATATTTGTTCTTCCAACCCATGAGCATGGAATGTTTTTCCATTTCTTTCTGTCTTCTTCGGTTTCCTTCATAAGTTTCTATAGTTTTCAGCATACAGATCTTTTACATCTTTGGTTAGGTTTATTCCTAGGTATTTTATGGTTCTTGGTACAATTGTAAATGGGATCAATTTCTTGATTTCTCTTTCTGTTACTTCATTATTGGCGTATAGAAATGCAACTGATTTCTGTACATTGATATTGTACCCTGTGACTTTGTTGAATTCATGTATCAGTCCTAGCAGCCTTTTGATGGAGTCTTTCAGGTTTTCCGTGTAGAGTATCATTCGTCTGCGAAAAGTGAAAGTTTGACTTCTGCTTTGCCAATTTTGATGCCTTTTATTTCATTTTGTTGTCTGATTGCTGATGCTAGGATTTACAACACTGTGTTAAACAACAGCGGTGAGAGTGGACATCCCTGTCGTGTTCCTGATCTCAGGGGGAAAGCTCTCAGTTTTTCCCCATTGAGGATGATATTAGCTGTGGGATTTTCATACAAGGCTTTTATGATGTTTAGGTATGTTTCTTCTATCCCAACTTTCTTGAGGGTTTTTTATTAAGAAAGGATGCTGTATTTTGTTAAATGCTTTTTCTGCAAAGGAAAGAATCAACAAAATTAAAAGGCAACCAACGGAATGGGAAAAGACATTTGCAAATGACATATTGGAATAAAGGTTAGCATCCAAAATCTATAAAGAATTTACCAAACTCAACACCTGAAAAACAAATAATCCAGTGAAGAAATGGGCAGAAGGCACGAATAGAACTTTTCTAAAGAAGACATCCAGATGGCCAACAGACACATGAAAAGATGTTCAACGTCACTCATCATCAGGTGAATACAAATCAAAACCACACTGAGATACCACCTCACACTGATCAGGGTGGCTAAAATTAACAAGTCAGAAAACAACAGATACTGGCGAGGATGTGGAGAAACAGGAACCCTCTTGCACTGTTAGTGGGAATGCAAACTGGTACAACCACTCTGGAAAACAGTGTGGAGGTTCCTCAAAAAATTAACAATAGAACTACCCTACGACCCAGAAATAGCACTACTGGGAATTTATCCAAGGGATACAAGAGTGCTGATTCATAGAGCACATGTATCCCAATGTTTATAGCAGCACTTTCAACAATAGCCAAATTATGGAAAGAGCCAAAATGTCCAGCAACTGATGAATGTGGTTTATATATAGAAAAAGATGTGGTTTATATATACAATGGAATACTACTTGGCAATAAGAAAAAATGAAATAATGCCATTTGCAGCAATGTGGATAGAACTCAAAAGTATTATGCTCCGTGAAATAAGTCAGTCAGAGAAAGACAGATATAATGTTTCCACTCATATGTGGATCTTGAGAAACTTAACAGAAGACCATGGAGAAAGGGAAGGGGAAAAATAGTTACAGAGAGAGAAGGAGACAAACCATAAGAGACTCTTAAGATACAGAGAACAAACCGAGGGTTGATGGAGGGTGGGAGAGAGGGTAAATAGGTGATGGGTATTGAGGAGGGCACTTGTTGGGATGAGCACAGAGTGTTGTATGTAAGGGCTGTACCACGGGGATCTACCCCCAAAACCAAAAGCACACTGGGCATAGTGTTTGCTAGCCAATTTGACAATAAATTATATTTTTTTAAAAAAAGCTAGTAGTGCTTTTGCAAGTAACCACCTTGAAAACTGTGTGGGTTTTCTATATAGCAGATTTTGAGTCCACTACATACACCGCAGGCTGCATCCCAAATGTTTTTGAGACATTCCTTTATCTCTAGATTTAATTCCTGGTGGTTTTGACGTGTCAAGCTGCTGTGCAATGACACAATTAAGATTCTTAGGAGTTTATTTGTCCAGCTGAGAAGGTCTGCAAGGCACCAATTTAATTCATCCAGAGGTCTCAACAAAAAGTCTCAAAGATCCTTGTTCCTGAGGCAAAGTGTTAATATGATAATCTTTTACTTGTTTGAGAGGCTGGGAATGTGAATGGTTTTATTTTCCAGACTAACAGTTTCCAAAATTTCCAAGGTCTCCACACTCCCACTATATATTGCTTGAAAACTGGCATGTTTTTTAGTCTTTATTTTTTCCTGTAGAAACTTACCATGAACAACTAAAAGCAAGAGGAGGGTGTTCTAAGTACTTTCCTTGGACATTTCTTAAGTGAAGTCCCAAAGTTCATTAGGTG
Organism: Prionailurus viverrinus; assembly: GCF_022837055.1. Classification (NCBI taxonomy): domain Eukaryota; kingdom Metazoa; phylum Chordata; class Mammalia; order Carnivora; family Felidae; genus Prionailurus; species Prionailurus viverrinus. The sequence goes on along the minus strand of NC_062564.1, from coordinate 159,688,741 downwards.
CATTTTCTAACTTCTAGGTTATATGTGACAGTTTTACTAAATGTGTCAAAGTGTTATAACACAGGTCACCATTCTTCACTTTTCCTGTTACAGTTTTCTTCTTTCTGTTGTAGAGGAAGTTTTTTCTACTTCCTCTAATGGTTTCTTTCTCACTACCTGTCTCTTGGTCACCAAGTCAATGAATCATATTTTTATTACTGTAGCACCCCACTTTCAGTACATTTTTTTCATCAGCTCTCTATAGCCTTAGTAATGGTGTATAACAAACAACCATGGAACTTCTGTGGCAAACAATCATGGGAATTTATTGCTTACATTAATAGAAAAGTTCTAGAAGCAACTCTAATGATCATGATTGGTGGTTACTTGGTTATCAAATGATTTAGCATGGTCTTATCTGGGGGCAACTGGGAAACCTTAACTCTACTCCCTATGTCTCCCATCCTTCATCAGTCTAGCCCAGGTATGTCCTTTCATGGCAGTATTAGAGGACAAGTGTAAGAATGCACTCAATTGTATAAACCCATTTTAATCTTTTCTTTGTGTCATATAAATGAACATATCATTGCCAGTGTTATTCATGGATGAACCCAGGGATGGTAATTATGTCTACTCTCATGCTTATGGGAAGGGATTGAAAAATTATGCTATGGCAAAACAGGTGAATACAGGAGGGGCAAAAGATAGGGGCCATCTCTGCAATCCACTTATTCTAGATCTTCTGAATCCAAACTTCCAATTCTTATGCACAAGACCAAGTGAACATTGTCAGTTACATTAGTTTCCATTTTATTGGAGTTGTAAATGTATTTTGCTTTAGATTGGACAGTGCTTATAATTTATTTTTGTACATTTAAAAACACTTAAATAAATCCAAAATTTCCCTTTGAGGAAAGTACCTTTTATTGTCTTAGTTAACAGGTAAGGTTACCTCAATAGAGGGTTTAAGACACTTGCTAAATTTCTTTCCCTTCAGGGACAAATAGTTAATGGCATTCAGATTGGTTCCATTTGTGAATTAGAACATGTGTTTCTGAAATTAAACCATACTAAATGATAGCTAAGTTTATTTCAGTTGACAGGACTTCCCCTCCTGTTTTTTACAGATATATATATATATATATATATATATATATATATATATACTATACATATATATATATATATACACTATACATATATATATATTTATTTATTTATATATAATATATGTATGTATATATATTTCATACACTGAATGTTTAAATGATTTTCCTAATGAGGACAGATTCAGACTATATTTTTCCAACACTATAAACAGGATTGACTATATTTCCCTATGTACAAGATATGATTGTGTATGCTTTGATCATTCAGGATTTTCCTGCAGAATAAACTGAATTGTGTCATGGGCCACCATCAGGGTAAGTGTAGGTGACTAGAATAATAATCTCTAGTTGTTACCAAAGCTGTCATATGAGAGACCACACCCCTGACATAAAAGTCCACTTTATTTTCTTTAAACATATGGTTGTTGAATTTTATAGGAACCTTTTAGCCGCTTGTGGGTTTTTTTTTTTTATTTACCAAAGTGGTCACTAAAGGGAAATTAACTAATATTCAAGGTCAGGAATATAATATTTCTGTGACTTTCAACACTAAAAGCAAAATCCATTAGTAGCTATAGATTTTTCTCTGCAGCAATGAAGTAGTGTATAATCAATTTATATTAGTCTAGCACTGTATATGAAAATGGTAAGTCTTGCTGGGTCTGTGCTTCTGTTTCCTATGAGAGCTTGTACCAGACTGTGCATTAAGTCTAAGAGGTGAGACACAAACTGGAGTCTCAGTGGTTATAAAACAATCCTTTGTGTCTGACCCCAGTCACCTTCTTAACAATCCCCGAGCAGTAAACATTTATTTTAGTCAATAGCTCTCAGCTGGGTGAAACAACTTAATCATTAAAACTTATTATACTTTAAACAAATTAATACCATTAATAAGCAACATATTTGACTAATATTTTCAGTTATCTTTCTTTCTTCTTTCCTTTTTTTCCCTCTCTCCCTCCCTCCGTTCCTTCCTTCTTTCCCTTCTCTCCCATCCCTTTTCTGTTGCTTTCTCTTACTTTTTTTTTCTTTGTTGCATTGTCAAGAACTAGTCTTCTTTGGAGTGTGGAGACTTTTAGATATTGAAAACTGTTTCATGTGGTCATAATTCAAAGAAATTAGGCTTCTGGAGTATTTAAATAATCTGAAAATATAATGCACAAACCTATAACATCAAGTCTGAATATTCACTATATTCACTGATCAAAATGTTTTCGTTTCTTTCATAAAGTGTTACATTCTGTAGTTTTATTTTTACAGTTACTAATCCATGAAGTTTTGGCATTATGCAAGAAGACAATACAGTGTTTTAGACAGTTTCTGTTACCTTGGAGCCAGAAGTTCTGCTTCTCTAACCTTGCATAATCACTAAGGCCTCAGTTTCTTCATTTCTAGAATTTGAATAACAATATTAATTTCCCCTTTCCCTACCTCAACAATAGTTCATGAGGATAAAATTAATCACTAACATGTGAATGTCTTCTGTGGACTATGACTCTTTGCATAAATGCAGACACATGAGATATGGAAAAAAAATTTTCTTATAATTTCCTAGGAAAATACTATAGCAGGATTAAAAAAAAAACATCCCCCATTCCTCAGCTAGGTTGGGGTGAATTATACATACCCATCTTCCTTCCAGAGTTCATGGACCACACTAAGCTAACATTAAAAAAAAAAAAACAATGTTTGTTTAGTCCTGATAAAGTGGCAGAAAATTATTTTAGTAATAGGTTTCAAGATTTTACTAAAAATGTGAAAAAACACTAGAAAAACATGTTTGTCTGTCTTGTAAATAAATTGAGTTACCCCAAGGCTACACTGAAGCAAGCCTCCAACCACACCTACTTCTTATCTTGTCTCTAACTCTCAGGATGGAAGGAAAGAAAATCTCAACCTAATGGAATGATTCTTATCTGGGTCTAGGATCTAGAAGAGACTACATGGGATTCCGCAAGGAAGTAGGTAAGGTAAAAGACTAAGAAAACCAGGATCGGGGAGAAGAAACAGAAAAACAGGACATAGTTTTTATGATTAACAGTCTGACTTGTTATGAACTGATTAGCCACTGGAGGAGAAACTAAAGAACCCTTTTGTCTTATATTCTATACTTACAATCTGTGTTTAATAATAATAATAATACAAAATTTTCAGAAGTGGATTCTTCCTCCCTTTATATATGGTCAAGAGGCCACAATATATGCACTACAATCACGAATATACAAGTACCTAATTCTTTCCTCATTTTCAGCTGCACTAAAACTGCACTTATATGTCCACTTATATGAGACATCTAGTTAATTTATTAATATATGGTAAAGCAAATGCTATCCTTCTGTCAATGAAGATGTTGCTTACCATCTGGTTATATTTATTGAGAAATCATTTATTCATTCTTATTAAATGCATACCAATGACCTGGCAAAATAAATTACAATTGATATTATACAGTGACTTTGGTTAAAGAAACAGTAGACTATAATTCATGTACACCAATTATAAACAGCAAATCAATATATGCTATAATAAGGAACACTTCCACTCTCTTACCACAACTATACCACACACACACACACACACACACAGACATACAACAGCTTTATATTTTGAAATCTCAGATTTGAAATATTTGCTATGCATCCTAACTGGTTCACTGATATACTCTTTTTGTTCAGGGAGAAATGAATATATATAAAAGTGCAGTGTTTATATGGAAATGTAAAGGAAGTGCAGAGCTAAAACATTTTGTCAAAAAAGAAGAGGGGAAGGAATCACTCTACCCAATAGCAAGATTTATTATATAACTACAGTAATCAAGATTGTATGTTATTGGTAGAGGGAGTATCACAGAGATCAATGGAACAATAAGGAGAATAGAGACATTCCCCCATACAAGTGTAGACAAGTGATTTTTAACAAACATAGCAAAGAAATACAGTGAGGGAAGGATAATATTTTTAACAGATGGTGCTAGAACAATTAGATATCCTTAACTAAAGTAGAAACATAAACTTTAACCTATATCTCATGTCTTACATAAAAATTAACTTAATGTGGAATATGGACTTGAATATAAAATGTAAAACTATAGAGGCACCTGGGTGGCTCAGTCAGTTAAGCATCTGACTTTGGCTCAGGTCATGATCTCACAGTTTGTGAGTTCAAGCCCCATGTCGGGCTCTGTGCTGACAACTTAGAGCCTGAAGCCTGCTTCAGATTCTGTGTCTCCCTCTCTCTTTGCTCCTCCCCTACTTGTGCTCTGTCTCTCTCTCTCTCTCAAAAATAAACATTAAAAATTTTTTTTAATGTAAAACTATAAAACTTTTATTTATTTTATTTTTTTTTTCTTTTTTTTTTAATTTTTTTTTCAACGTTTATTTATTTTTTGGGGGACAGAGAGAGACAGAGCATGAACGGGGGAGGGGCAGAGAGAGAGGGAGACACAGAATCGGAAACAGGCTCCAGGCTCTGAGCCATCAGCCCAGAGCCTGACGCGGGGCTCGAACTCCCGGACCGCGAGATCGTGACCTGGCTGAAGTCGGACGCTTAACCGACTGCGCCACCCAGGCGCCCCTATTTTATTTTTTTTAATTAATTTTTTTTTTGGAGGAAAGAGAGAGAAAGAGGGAGTGCTAGTGCATAAGTGAGCAGGGGAGGGGCAGAAAGAGAGAGGGAGAGAGAGAATCCCAAACAGGCTCTGTGCTATCAATGTAGAGTCAGACATGGAGTTCAATCTCATGAACCATGAGCCAATATCAAGGGTCAGAAGCTTAACCAACTGAGCTACCCAGGTGCCTCCAGCTATAAAACTTTTAGAAGAAAGTGTAGGAGAAAATCTTTAGAAACTAAGATTTGGTGAAGAGTTCTTAAACATAATACTAAGAGTATGATTCATGGAAGAAACCAAATTTCAACAAAATTAAAAACCTTTGCTCTGAAAAAGAAAACACACACAAAAAAACAAAACAAAATAAAACAAACACACAAACAAACAAACAAGCGAAAAAGCCTGTTAAAGAATAAAAAGCTATAGCTTTGAAGAAAATATTTGCAAATCACATATCTGGATGAGACTCTTAATGACAAATATATAAGGACCTCTCAAAACTCAATAGTAAAAAACAATCCAATTAGAAAATAGGTAAAGACCTGAAGAAACATTTCATAGAAGAGAGTATACAAATGGTAAATAAGCACATGAAAAGATGCCAATATCAATGCAAATAAAAATCACAATGAGATTCTACTTTACAACCACTAGGACAACTGTAATAAAAAAAAAAACAGGCAAGAATCGGTGTTGGTGTAGATGCAGGGTAACTCCATCACTTATACACTGGAATGTAAAACTTCCAGCACTTCCAGAGTGCTGCTACTCTGAAAGACAAGTTGGCAATTTCCTACAAAACTAAATGTACTCTTACTCTATGATCAGCAATCACATTCTTTGGTATTTACTAAAATGAATTGAAACTTAACACACAAAAACCTGCACACATATTCTCTTAGGAGTTTAATTCATTTTTGCAAAACTTGGAAGCAAACAAGATGTCCTTCAGTAGTTCTATTAGTTTGATAAGGCTGCCATAACCAAGTACCTCAAATGGGGTAGCTTAAACAACAGAAATGTATTTCCTCATAATTTTGGAGACCAGAAATCCAAGATCACGATGTTAGCAGGGTTGGTTTCTTCTGATGACCTCTCTCCTTTGTTTATAGATTACCATCTTCTCCATGTGTCTTCACATTGTCTTCCCTCTGTGCATGTCTATGTCCTAATATTTTCTCATAAGGACACCAGCCATATTGGATTAGGATCCAGGTTGATGACCTAATTTTAACTTCATTGCCTCTTTAAAGGCCCTATCTCCTAGTATAGTCACATTTTGAGGTATGAGAGGTTATGACTTTAACATGTGTTTATGAGGGGGAGTGCATAATTTAACCCATGGTAGTAGGTTAATAGATAAGTAAACTGTGGTGTATCATCCATGTAGTGGACTAGGATTCAGTGCTAAAACAATAAAAAAAAAAACAGCTTTGAAATCATGGAAATACATGGAGGAAACTTAAATGCTTATTATTAAGTATAATTTACAATCTTAAAAGGGTACATATTGTATGATTTAACATTCTGGAAAAGGCCAAACTATGGAAGCAATGAAAAGATCAATGATTGCTAGAGCTTGGGTGAGGAATGGATGAATAGGTGGAACACAAAGGATTTTAATGACAGTGAAACTATTCTCTATGATACTATAATAGTTGATACATGTCAGTATACTTGTGTCAAAATCCATAAAATGTTCATAACTAAAAGGGAACCCTAATGAACACTGTGAACTTTGAGTGATAATGATGTGTCAATGTAGATTCATTGATTATTACAAATGTACCACTTTGCTGTGGGATGTTGATAGTGGAGACACTGTTAGTGTGTGGGTAGGCTGTATGTATATGGGGTCAGGAGATTTATAGGAATTCTGTGCTTTCTGATTAATTTTTCTTATAAACCTTAAACTGCTCTAAAAATAAAGCCTATTTAAAAATAGTGACAATGCCAATGCTGACAGATATGCTGAGAAACTCTCATACATTATTATATACATATATATAGTTGTATATATTGATACATATATATCATATATCATTGGGAATTTAAAGTGATAAGGCCACTCTGGGAAATAGGTTGGCAGTTTCTTAAAAAAACTGAATTTACACTAACTATATAACCCAACAATCACACTCCTGAGCATTTATCTCAGAGAAGTCAAACTATCTGCACAAAACCCTACAGGAATGTTCATAGAAGCTTTATTTATAATTGCTCCGAACTGCAAACAACCAAAGTGTCCTACAATAGGTGAATGGATAGAGAGGAAAGGCCAAAATGGCAGAGCAGCATGGAAGTTCCCTGTTTCTCTCGTCCCTGAAATGAAGCTAGATCAGCATCAAACCATTTTGCACACCTAGAAAATTGATCTGAGGATTAACACAACAATCTGCATAACTTGAGCCACAGAACTCTACAGGTACATGGCACGGAGAGGTGAACTGGGGGAGAGAGAAGCAGCAGAGGGTAGGAAGCTATATTTGCAGAGAGAGGACAGAGAAAGGGGGGAGAGTACAGGAAACCCATTCTCCCCAAAAGTAGCTGGAGAGAAAGGAAAGAGTAGAAACACCCACAAATGACTGAACAAGAAAGAGAGAAAGAAGAGGGTTTCAATACCATTAGGACTCTATAAACAGGGGAGAGCAGCATCAGAAATGCCGCAGCCCATTACCTGGTGGTGCTCTGGTGGGAAGGGCTAATCCCCAGGAGCAGGCAGTGAGGTCCAAGGAGTCTGCAGGTCACACAGGGAGAAGTGGTTCCCCTGCCGGGAGAGCATTTGGTAGAGGTTGTATGACTTCCCCACGGGTGAAGGTCCCAGCAGACCACAGAGAACATGATTGCTGGTATTGGAACAAAGATGCCAGGATGCAGTGAAACCTGGAGCTGGTTGTATGTTGTGATTTACCATAATGTTTGAACCACTGCCAGGCAGCAATTGCACAATCTTATTCTGGGGCAAGCTAGCACTGGCCACAACCACTGAGCCTCTGCAGCAGTGTGATCCCAAGAATGTTCCCGGGGGCAAGCCAGCACCTGACCATTGCTTAGTGAGACCCTCCCCTAGAGAGTTGGAGTGGGTCCAAGCCACAGGGCCCTCAGAAGTGAGGGGTTTAGAAACAGCCACATCTGAGATAAAATTTGGAAGGGAGGTGCTGCCTGGCAGACTGACGGCTTGGACATGGGCAGTGTAGAAGTGGGCAGTGATTGGAAGCCAGAGACAAAGGAGGGCTTGATTGCCAATTGGTGAGAATGCAGAGTTTCAGAGTCAGAGACTGGGAATCTGGGTGATGCCATTTATACCTCTCCTGCACATGCACACACATGTGCATGTGAGCCACAACAATCCAGCCCAGTAAGATAAGCAGTGCCACCTAGTGGACAATGAAGCTGTTATACCAAGTCCCATTCAACTGCACCAACCAAGCCCTAACGGGGGACCACCACAAGGCTCTCTGCCTGTTTAGTGTACAGACTATAAAGTGCTTCATAGTTTGACTTCTAAGGGAAACTGTATATAATTTCATTCGTATTTCATTCTGTTCACTGGTCCATCCATTCATTTCTTTTTTTTCTTTCCTTTTTCTTTTTTTATTCTTGGAGACAAGAGAAAGCATTTATTTTTTATTTCTGTTTTTATACAAAAGTTTTTAAAAATTTTTTACTGTAGTTTTAATTTTTTAGTAAGTTTTTTTATTTTATGTTTTTTCTATTTTACCTTCTTCAATTCAGTTTATTCTATTTATTGCATACATTTTAAAAAATTTTAAATGGTTTCTTACTTTTTTTTCTCTATTCAATCAAACTTCTTTCAACAAGCAGACCAAAATATACCTAGAAACTAGCTTCCTTTATTTGACTTTTTGTGTTGTTTTTAATTTGTTTACTTTGTATTTTTTATTTTATTAATTATTTTTCTTTCTCCAAAATGACAAAATGAAGGAATTCACCCCAAAAGAAAGAACAGAAAGAAATGACAGCCAACGACTTAATCAACACAGATATTAGCAAGATGTCTGGACTAAAATTTAGAATAATGAAAATAAGAATGTTAGCTGGAGTTGGAAAAAGCTTAGAATTCCTTTATGTGAATATAAAAGAAGGAAAATCTAGTCAGGACAAAATTAAAAACACTGTAACTGAGATGCATCTCAAATAGATGCCATGGCAGCAAGGATGGATGAAGCAGCACAGAAAATCAGCGATATAGAAGATGGAATTATGGAGAATAATGCAGAAAAAAAGAGAGAAACTAAGGGAAAAAAGCACAATATAAGAATTAGAGAACTCAGTGACTCACTAAAAAGAAATAACATCTGAATCTTAGGAGTCCCAGAAGACGAAGAGAGAGAAAAAGGGGTAGAAGGTTTATGTGTGCAAATCATAGCAGAAAACTTTCCTAACCTGGGGAAAGACACAGACCTCAATATCCAAGAAGCACAGAGAACTCTCATTGGATAAAAGAAACCAAAACAAACAAAACAAAACCACCGTCAACAAGGAATATAGTAGTCAAATTCACAAAATCCACAGACAAGGAAAGAATTATGAAAGCAGCAAGGCAAAAAAAAAAGTCCTTGGCCTATAAGAGAAGACAGGTCAGGTGCACAGCAGACCTATCCACAGAAACTTTGCAGGCCAGAAAGGCATGGCAGGATATATTCAATGTGCTGAATCAGAAAAATATGCAGCCAAGAATTCTTTATCCAGTAAGGCTGTCATTCAAAATAGAAGGAGATATAAAGAGTTTCCCAGACAAACAAAAAGTAAAGGAGTTCATGACCACTAAACCAGCAATGAAGAAATTTTAAGGGGGTGGGCTCCCTCAGTGGAGAAAAGATGAAACAAAACAAAAAAGACCAAAAGCAACAAAGAGTAGAAAGGACCAGAGAACACTACCAGAAACTCCAACTCTACAGGCAACAAAATGGCAATAAATTAATATATTTCAGTACTCACTCTAAATGTCAATGGACTAAAAACTCCAACCAAAATAAATAGGGTAACATAATGGATAAGAAAACAAAATCCATCTATATGCTGTTTGCAAGAGACCCATTTTAGACTTAAAGACACCTCCAGATTGAAAATAAGGGGATGGAGAACCATCTATCATGCTAATGGTTGCCAAAAGAAAGCTGGAGTAGCCATACTTACATCAGACAATCTAGATTTAAAATAAAGACTGTAACAAGAGATGAAGAAGGACATTATGTCATAATTAAGGGGTCTATCCAACAAGATTAAACAATTATAAACATTTATGCCCCCAATATGATAGCACCCGAATATATAAATCAATTAATCATAAACATAAAGAAACTCATTGATAATAATACCATAATAGTAGGGGACTTCAACACCCCACTTACAACAATTGACAGATCATCTAAACAGAAAATCAATAAGGAAACAATGGCTTTGAATGACACAATGGACCAGACAGACCTAACAGATTTATTCAGAACATTTCATCCTGAAAGGAGCAGAATACACATTCATCTTGAGTGCACATGTAGCATTCTCCAGAATATATCACATACTGGGATACAAATGAGCCCTCAACTAGTTCAAAAAGATCAAGATCATGCTGTGCATATTTTGAGACCATGACACTATGTAATTTGAAATCAACCACAAGAAAAAATTTGAAAAGACCATGAATACTTGGAGATTAAAGAACATTCTACTAAAGAGTGAATGGGTTAACCAAGAAATTAAAGAGGAAGTTAGAAAATACATGGAAGTCAATGAAAATGATAACACCAAAACCCCAAACCTCTGGGGTGTAGCAAAGACCATCATAAAAGGGAAGTATATAGCAATCCAGGCCTTCCTAAAGAAGGAAGAAAGGTCTCAGATACACAGCCTAACCTTACATCTTAAAGAGCTGGACAAAGAACAGAAAATAAAACCCCAAACAAGCAGAAGATGGGAAATAATAAAGATTAGAGCAGAAATCAATGCTATAGGAACCAAAAAACAAAAAACAAAACAAAACAAAAAAACATACAACCCCCCACCCCCAAAATTCAAAAAAACAAAACAGTAGAACAGATCAATGAATCCAGGAGCTGGTTCTTTGAAGGAATTAACAAAATTGATAATCCCCTAGCCAGTTGGATCAAAAAGAAAAAGGAAAGGACCCAAATAAATAAAATTAAGAATGAAAGAGGAAAGATTACAACCAACACTGCAGAAATAAGAACAATAATAAGAGAATATTATGAGCAATTATATGCCAATAGATTGGGCAATCTGGAAGAAATAGACAAACTCCTAGAAACATATAAACTACCAAAACTGACACGGGAAGCAATAGAAAATTTGAACAGACCCATCACCAGTAAAGAAATTGAATTAGTAATCAAAAATCTTCTGAAAAGAAAAAAAAAAAAGAGTCCATGGCTGGATGGCTTTCCAGGGGGAATTATACCAAACATTTAAAGAAGAGTTAACAGTATTCTTTTGAAGCTGTTCCAAAAATAGAAATGGAAGGAGAACTTCCAAACTCATTCAACCAGGACAGCATTACCTTGATTACAGACAAAGACCCCTTAAAAAGAAGTGTAGACCAATTTCCCTGATGATCATGGATGCAAATATTCTCAACAAATTATTAGACAAATGGTTCCAACAATACATTAAAAGAATTATTCACCATGACCAAGTGGGATTTATACCTATGATGCAGGGCTGGTTCAATATCTGCAAATCAGTCAGTGTGATACATCACATTAATAAAAGAAAGAACAAGAACCACATGATTGTCTCAATAGATACAGAGAAAGCATTTGACAAGATACAGCATCCCTTTTTGATAAAAACCCTCAAGAAAGAAGGGATAGAGGGACATACCGTAAGATCATAAAGACCATATACAAAACTCCAACTGGTAATATCATCTTCAATGTGGAAAAACTGAGAGCTTTCCTCCTAAGGTCAGGAACACGACAGGGTTGTCTACTCTCACCACTGTTACTCAACATAGAATTAGAAGTCCTAAGCACAGCAATCAGCCAACACAAAGAAAAAAAGTCATCCAGATTGGCAAGGAGGAAGTCAAACTTTCACACTTCACAGATGACATGATACTCTACGTAGAAAACCCAAGGATTCCACCGAAAAACTGCTAGAACTGATCCATGAATTCAGCAAAGTCACAAGATATAAAATCAATGAACAGAAATCGCTTGCATTTCTATACACCAATAATGAAGCAGCAGAAATAGAAGTCAAGGAATCAATCCCATTTACAATTGCACAAAAAGCCATAAAATACCTAGGCATAAACCTAACCAAAGAGGTGAAAAATGTATACACTGAAAACTATAGAAAGCTTATGAAAAAAGTTGAAGAAGACACACAAAAAAATGGAAAAATATACCATGCTTCTAGACTGGAAGAACAAATATTGTTAAAATGTTGTTACTACTCAAAGCAATCTATATATTCAATGCAATCCCTATCAAAATAACACCAACATTCTTCACAGATCTAGAGCAAACAATCCTAAAATTTGTATGGAACCAGAAAAGACCCCAAATAGCCAAAGCAATCCTGAAAAAGAAATCCAAGGCTGGAGGCAGCACAATTCCGGACTTCAAGATGTATGACAAAGCTGTAATCATCAAGACAGTATGGTATTGGCACAAAAACAGACACATAAATCAATGGAACAGTGTAGAGAACCCAGAAATGGACCCATACACGTATGGCCAACTACTCTTTGACAAAGCAGGAAAGAATATCCAATGGAATAAAGACAGTCTCTTCAGCAAATGGTGCTGGGAAAACTGGACAGCAGCATGCAGAAAAACGAACCTGGACCACTTTCTTACATCATTCACAAAAATAAACTCAAAATGGATGAAAGATCTAAATGTAAGACAGGAAGCCATCAACATCCTAGATGAGAAAGCAGGCAGAAACCTCTTTGACCTCAGCCATAGTAACTTCTTACTCAACATGTCTCTGGAGGCAAGGGAAGCAAAAGCAAAAATGAATTTTGGGACCTCATCAAGATAAAAAAGCTTCTGCATGGTGAAGGAAACAATCAGCAAAATTAAAAGACAACTGATGAATGGGAGAAAATATTTGCAAATGACATATTGGATAATGGGTTAGTATCCAAAATCTATAAAAAAACTTATCAAATTCAACACCCAAAAAACAAATAATCCAGTGAAGAAATGGGCAAAAGACATGAATGGACACTTTTCCAAAGAAGACATCCAGATGGCTAACAAAACCATGAAAAAATGCTCAACATCATTCATCATCAGGGAAATATAAATCTAAACCACCATGAGATACCACCTCACACCTGTCAGAATGGCTACAGTTAACCACTCAGGCAACAACAGATGTTGGCAAGGATGTGGAGAAAGAGGATCTCTTTTGCATTGTTGGTGGGAATGCAAACTGGTGCATCCACTATGGGAAATGGTATGGAGGTTCCTCAAAAAATTAAAAATAGAACTACCCTACGACCCAGCAATGGCACTGCTATGTATTTATCTAAAGGGTACTGGTGTGATGTTTCAAAAGCACAGATGCACCCCATGTTTATAGAAGCTCTGTCAACAATAGCCAAAGTATGGAAAGCGCCCAAATGTCCATCGACAGATGAATGGATAAAGAAGATGTGGTATTTATATACAATGGAGTATTACTCGGCAATCAAAAAGGAAGACATCTTGCCTTTTACAACAATGTGGATGGAACTAGAGGGTATTATGCTAAGTGAAATAAGTCAGTCAGAGAAAGACAAATATCATATGTGGAATTTAAGATACAAAACATGTGAACATAAGGGAAGGGAGCACAAATAATGCAACAACAGAGAGGGGGACAAAACATAAGAGATTCTTAAATATAGAGAACAAACTGAGTGTTACTGGAGGGATTGTGGGTTGGGGGATAGGCTAAATGGTCATTAAGGAAGACACTTGTTGGGATGAGCACTAGGTGTTATAGTAGGGGATGAATCACTGGATTCTACTCCTGAAATCATTAATGTACTATATGCTAACTAACTTGGATATAAATTAAAAAAATAAATGAATTAACTAAAAAACAAGTGAATGGGTAAATAGTGTACATCCATACCATGGAATAATACTCAGAAATAAAAAGGAACAGCTTGGATGGATATCAAGCATATTATCTTGAGTACAAAAGGCCAATCACAAAAGTCACATAATGTGCAATTCCAGTATGTAATATTCTTATTTATTTATTTATTTATTTTTATTTTTTATTTTTTGAGGGAAGAGGTGGAGAGAGAGCATTAGTGGGGGAAGGGAAGAGAGTAAGGGGGACAGATGATCCAAAGTGGGCTCTGCTCTGACAGGCTGACAGCAGCAAACCCGAACTCAATGAAGTGTTCAAACTCATGAACTGTGAGATCATGAATGACCTGAGCCGAAGTTGGATGCTCAACTGACTGAGCCATCCAGTCGTCCCCTATTATATAATATTCTAGATATGACTATAAACATATATATAGACAGAGATGTAGATATATTAATCAACTAGTGGTTACCAAGGGTTAAGGATCAGAGGGATGAGTGTGACTGTAAGTGGGTAGTATAAGGGAAATCTTTGTGGTTCTATATCTTGATTGAGGTAGTGGTTACAGAAATCTACCCATGTGATCAAATGGCTTAGAACTATTAACACACTTTGTAATAATGTGACTTTCCTGGTTTTGATATTGTTCTATAGTTATTTAAAATGTAAGCCTCAGGGGAAACTGGGTGAAGGCTACATGGGACCTCTCTGTACCTGTTTTTTTGTCACTGTATAGTTATTTCAAAATGAAAAGGTAAAGAATGTATAATTACAGACATATTAGCATTCAGCTGAGACTTTCTAAAATAACTAGAATGATGAGAATCTTTGAATAATCACTAGAATGTATTGAGAAAAATCTTCTATAATATTCGATGTAGGGAACAAATATTGATTTGTTTATATAAAATACTTTCTACTTTCTAGAATCCATCCCATGTAGATGAGGTTGCAATGATGTAAATTATTCAGTTTTTTTTTTTTAAATAAAAAGTCACTGCTGGTGTGATAGGTTGGTGCTAAACAAAAGGTTAAAATATAATAAAACCACAAAAGGAAATTTATATTTACAAAGTTTTGATTATTTATTGAAATTAACCTGCTTGTTCTTTACTGAGTTTTTTAAAAACATTATTTTTATCCTTTTTTCCTTTCTAAAGGGACATCCCTATCCCTTTTTAGAAATAACATGTTGGACCAAAGGCTCATATGAAAATAGGAAATGTCTTTGTTCACAGTATGTTTCCATACTGGAATTCTTCCTGTTTTAAATTCTCAACAATTCTGATGTTCTCAGCAATATGACATTTATATATTAGATCTGTGATGATCGTTATGACAGCCATCGCATGAACCGCTTTCTTGAACTCCTAGCAGTAAAAAAAGCTGAAATCTTTCCATGAAAGTCTTTGTTCTCATAAAATGTCCTACCACTGATTTTCTTTTATCTTTTCCATCAAGTGTGTGATTTTGAAGCACTCTTGTATTTTATTATATTGCTTTGACTAAGTTTCCCCTCTTGATGTTATTTCTTTAATGGTTTTTTTTAAAACTAAAAGTACACATACACACTCGCACACACACAAATTACATAAAATACTGTCAAGTGTGTCTTGAGTGGCAAAGGAAGAGAATGGAGGAAGGAGGGTGCTAATTCTCCATCTTTTCTAGTCTTCATTCCATGTTCTGATAGCAGATATGATATAAAAACAAAAGCTTGCTCTGACATAGTGTGGGGAATTATGGCATCCTTTCTTTATTAATGCTGAGTGAGCATTGGAAAATTGTAAATATGCCTTGCTTAGCACTGTGACAAACATCAGACCTTTAAGGATATGTATTATTCATTTTCATTACTTGTTCAAGCCTTGCTGATGGACATAGGAAAATATGGAATTCACCTTTCCATGGTCTTTTGTGGTAAAAACTTTTTTTATATACATTTGCTGAATAGTTTATGTGTTTTCAAAAGGCAGATGCTTCAAAATGATTGAAGTTTAAATGATAATAATAAAGGGCTATTACTTTTAATCTTTCTGGGATCTGAGATCACTGAATGTTTGGCTTGTTCAGTGGTTCTTGCGTTACTGAGAGGAAGGACTTTGTACTAGTCAGGGTTTTCTAGAGAAGTTGAACCAATATTCATTATATGAAATTGGTTCACACAATTAGGGAGGCTGGAAAGTCCAGATCCAAGAGAGCCAGTGGTATAGTTCTGAGTCTGAAGGCCTGAAAACCAGGAGAGCTGATGGTGTAAATTCCAGTCAAGTTCAAGTCCAAATGCAGAAGACCTATGTCCCACCTCAAAGTCAGTCAGGCAGAGAGGAAAAAAAAATCTTACTCATCCTTTTATTCTATTCAGGCCTGGGTTGAACGAGGCCCATCCACCTTGATCAGAGCAATCTGGTTTCCTCAATCTACAGATTCAAGTGTTAATCTCATTCAGAAGCACTCTCACAGACACACTCAGCAATAAAGTTTAACCAAATATTTAGGCACCTCATGGCCCAGTGAAGTTGACCCATAAAATTAACCATTACAGACTTATTCTACAATGGTCACCGGATATAGTTTTTGCTATAAATGGAATATAGAAAATGGTAGAAAGGAGAGAGAATCAAAATTACTGTAGTTTCTTTTTATCGAAGGACTCCAGACAGCTGTCTTTCTGTTGTTTTTTTTCCCCACCAGTTTTATGTCCACCAAAGTACAGAAAGAACTGTACTTTCTTCTGAAAGTGACTCAGAGAAAAATGAGTGTGCTACAGTATAGTATTTGCTCCTTTTTACCCAATTTCATTTTTCTGATACCACTGAATCAGATTTCCATTTCTCCACTTAGCCTCCGTATAAATACAGGTCACCATGGTACCCAGTAGCTTTAGACAATCCATAGATAACTATAGACACATCAGAAAGTAATAGAAGCTGTTTCTGTATTATTAAATTAGAGTCATAGTGGTAATTTCCTTGCTAACGTATTAGTGTAAAAATAGTATCAGAGAAGAGGTAATGGCCTGTCTTTCTCCTCTAATAAGCAACAATATGAAACTGCTTTTCCACATAACAAGTTGTATTCATTTAATATTTACTTGTGTCACTTATTCAACACACTTTAATGAAATGCTGGCTAAATTGAAGATACTGCAAAGCACTGTAGTAAACATAATGTATACAAACATAAAGATAAATAAGATATTTTTTGTCTTAAGAGTTAGCAGGATAGAAATGCAAGAAAACAGCTAGCAGTAGGATTTAACACTGAAACATCAGGGCATCCTATCCAGTGTGAAGAATGAGATGATGGGCAGAAGTTTTGGATAATTCTTAGAAGTCTAGGCAAGCAACTCTAAGAAGATCTGAAAATGGCAATAGGGCTTTGGTCATCGTTATTTGAACCAGGAAAAAAAAATGCCCCGTCTCTGAGACTAAAGAAAGCAAAGAGGACAATAAAGAAATAGACCAATTACCAGAAGTAGAATTTCTGAACAGAACTTTATTTAGAAGAATTGAAATACATGCTGTGGGAAGTCAGACATTTGGAGTAAGGTCAGAGTCCATTCAGCAGAAATACAGCACTTTGTTGGGGTCCCATTAATAGCAAGGGCAGTCTGATGGTTGGTAAAAAATGCTGTTTCTATAAAGGTCCTTAGAGATTACCCACTTTAGTTCATATTTGGTGTTGGCTTTTGAATGCCCTGAGCCTTCTGGTGGAAATTTAATTTCAGCTATGGAAAAGACAAAATGCAAAGGGAAAATTTGAGCATGGGTCTTAACAGAAGTTGGAATCCCTAGCCTCCTCAAGCTGAACTTCTATATTTCCCCTATTGTAGATTGGCTTCAGTGGTAAAGGAAAAGGAGTTTAGGCTTTATAGTTGAAGGAGCTAGGATTAGCACTTTTGTTCCTAAATGAGTTCCTAAATGAGTGCTGTTGTATGAATCATTTGAGCTTCTTATCATTAGTTTTCTCATATTTAATGTGTACATAGTAGGTCATTTACATTGATGGTTTTAATTTTCATTCTTCTCATTATGGGTACAACATTCTGCCCCACTTGTTGACTCTGGAAATAACTACATGATTTGATTTGACCAATGGTGTATTATTTCCAAATATGATGCATGTAGAGTATCTCAGTTATCTATTGCTGTATAAGAAACCACCCCCAAACATAGTGACTTAAGGCAAAAATCATTTTATTTTAGTTCCATCAGTCAGCAATTTGGGCTTAGTTCTGCAGGGTGATTTTCTGCTGGTCTTTCCTGGGGTGGCTTGATTTGGGGGCTGGTTTTCATTGGAGTTATCAGCTAGGTGACTGATATCTGCTCTATGTAGTTTTATCATCCTCAAGCAGGCTGTACAGTTTCCTTATGTGGTAACAACACTTTCTAAGAAAATATAGGAGAAGCTGGACGTCTCTTCAAACCTCAAGTCAGAAGTTGAGCAATGTCACATTGACACATTCCAACAGTCAAAACAAGTCACAAGACCACCCCAGATTCAAGAGGTGGGTAAAGAGACACACTGCAAAAAAGAGTGTATAAAAGGAGAGGAGGAATCATTGTGGCCTTCTTTGTAGGCAATTGGACATAAAAAAAGCATAAAAAGCACTTGCATATTGAGACTTGCTTATCTGCTCTCAAACCCCCCAGCTCTCTCTGGAGGATGAGATATATGGATTTGAGCTACACCACCCACCATCCCTCTTCGGCCAGACCAGTCTTCATCAGCTAACCCCCAGACGTGAGTGAGCCCTATCAAGTTCAACAGCAGGCATACCTTGTTTTATTGCTTTGCTTTATTATGCTTCCTACATAGTGCGTTTGTACAAATTTGTGACAAACCTACACCATGTTTCCAACAGCATTTGCTCACTGTGTCACATTTTTGTGATTCTCAAAATATTTAAAACTTTGTCAGTATTATTATTTTGTTGTAGTGACCTGTGATCAGTGATCTTTGATATGTCTTTAATTTTTTTTAATGTTTATTTATTTTTGAGAAAGAGAGAGAGAACATGAGCAGCGGAGGGGCAGAGAGAGAGGGAGACACAGAATCTGAAGGAGGCTCCAGGCTCTGAGCTGTCAGCACAGAACACAATGTGGGGCTTGAACCCATGAACTATGAGATCATGACCTGAGCCCAAGTTGGACGCTTAACTGACTGAGCCATCCAGGCAACCCTTTGATATTTCTATTGTAATTGTTTTGGATGACCTCAAACTGCAGCCACATAAGATGGAAAACTTAATCAATAAATGTTGCATGTGTTCTGACTGCTCTACCAATAAGCCATTCCCCCATCTCTTTTCTTCTCCTTAGGCTCCCTGTTTTCTGAGTTATTACAACAATCTTGAAATTAGGGCAGCTAATAGCCTTACAGTGGCCTCTGAGTGTTCAAGTGAAAGGAAGAGTCACATGTCTTCCACTCGAAATCAAAAGCTAGAAATGATTAAGCTTAATGAGAAAGACATCTGGAAGGCCAAGACAGGCCTAAAGCTAGACTTCTTGTGCCAAACAGCCAAGCTGTGAATGCAAAAGAAAAGTTCTTAAAGGAAATGAAAAGTGCTACTCCATTGAACAAACAAATGATAAGGAAGTGAATCAGCCTTATTGCTGATGTGGAGAAAGTGTGATCAGGATAGAGGATCCAACTAGCCACAACATTCCCTTAAGCCAAAAACCTAATCCAGAGGAGGGCTCTAACTCCCTTTAATTTTGTGAAGGCTGAGAGAGGTGAAGAAACTGCAAAAGAAAAGTTGGAAGCTAGCGGAGGCTGCTCCATAAGATTTAGGGGAAGAAGCCATCTCCCTCACATAAAAGTGCAAAGTGAGCAGCAAGTGCTGATACGGGAGCTGCAGCAAGTTACTGTTGAGGAACATCATCAAAAAGACATGACCATCCATTGACCTGTGAGCTGGACTCTGGCCCTTGGAGGCTTCTTATCCCTTCCCCTGTCCTTGGAATGTGAGTTCTTCTTGCCTTTTTAGCTCCCAGAGGCTGCTCTAAGGATATAACCTTTAGATAATGATGTGGTGTTGAGAACAGCTGCACAGAATCCATGACTGAACCCGGCTAAGGCCTTTTTGTAAACTTTTAAGATTTGGCAGGCAGGTGCAGGGATCCATTCATTTTGCTGCTGACCAAGACAAGCCTCATATGTAAGTTCCGTTTGCTTTTTAAAACTTCTCACACCCCCACCAATCTAGAGCGGCTCCCTCTTTCTTTGGTCTCTCCTTGCCTCCTGAGTATGGGGGCCAGTTCCAGATTACCCCTGGGAAGCTCCTGAGAGGGTTGTAAACCAACGGCAATCCAGAAGATCTAATGAAGGTGGCTATGTTAAATAACAGATTTTCAATTGTGGATGAAACAACCTTCTATTGGAAGAAGATGTCATCTGGAACTTCCATAGCTAGAGAAAAGAAGTCAATACTTGGCTTCAAAGTTTCAAAGGACAGACTGACTCTCTTGTTAGGGGCTAATGCAGCTGGTGACTTTAAGCTGAAGTCAATGCTCATTGGCCATTCTGAAAATTCTAAGGCCCTTAAGAATTATGCTAAATCTCCTCTGTGCCCTAGAAATGGGAAAACAAAGCTTACAAGACAACACACATATGCAACATTGTTTACCAAATATTTTGAGACCCACTAGCTCAGAAAAAAAGATTCCTTTAAAAATAAGACTGTTCACTGACAATGCACCTGGTCACCCAAGATCTCTGATGGAGATGTACAATGAAATTATTGTTTTTATGTCTGATAATGCAACATCCATTCTGCAGCCCATGGATCAAGGAGTCATTTCAACTTTCAAGTTATGTTTTTAAGAAATACATTTCATAAATTATAGCTGCCATATGTAGCGATTTCCCTGATGAATCTTGTGAAAGTAAATTGAAAATCTTCTGGAAAAGATTCACTATATTAGATGCTATTAAGAACAGGTCAAAATATCAGTATTAACAGGAATTTGGAAGAAGTTGAGTCCAACCCTCATGGAGGACTTTAGGGGTTCAGGTTTTCAGTAGAAGTAACTTCAGATATGGTGGAAATAACAAGAGAACTAGAATTAGAAGTGGAGCTTGAAGATACAAATTGAACTACTGCAATCTCATATTAAAACTTTAACAGATGAGGAGTTGCTTCTTCTGGATGAGCAAATAATGTGATTTCTTGAGATGGAAACCTATTGAAATGACCACAAAGGATTTAGTATATTCTGTAACTCAGTTGATAAAGCAGCAGCAGGGTTTGAAAGAATTGACTCCAGGTTTTAAAGAAGTACCCAAAGTAGTTTGGGTAAAATACTATTAGCAGCATCATGTGCTACAGAGAAATCTTTCATGAAAGGAAGAGTCAACTGATGCATCAAACTTCATTATTGTTTTATTTTGAGAAGTTGTCACAGCCATCTCAACCTTCAGGAACCACCACCCTGATGTCAGCAGCCGCCATCATTGAGGCAAAACCCTCCACAAGCAAAATTATTTCTACCCGCTGAGAGCTCAGATGATGTTTAGAAATTTTTTACCAACCAAATACCTTTTAATTAAGATATTTGGTTGCTAAAAAAATTGTTAAAAAAAAACAATGTACAGGGGCGCCTGGGTGGCTTAGTCAGTTAAGCTTCTGACTTTGGCTAGGTCATAATCTCTCAGTTTATGGGTTTGAGCCCTATGTCGGGTTCTGTACTGACAGCTCAGAGCCTGGAGCCTGCTTCAAATTCTGTGTCTCCCTGTCTCTACCTCTCCCCCTCTCATGTACTCTCTCTCTCTCTTAAAAATAAATAAACATTAAAAAATTAAAAAAAACCCAATGTACATTTTTTAGAGATATGCTACTGCATACTTAATAGACTACAATATAGTATAAACATAACTTTTATATGCACTGGGAAATCAAAAAGTTCATTTTTCTCACTTTTTGAGCTCAGTGAATATCTCAAAATTACCCAATTGACCTCAAGATTAATGAGCAATAAGAAATACTTTTAAGCCACTGAGTTTTCTGTTATATTGCTATACATCATTATAGTGCCTATAAATAACTTATACAGGGTATGATAAAATAGATTCTCAGAGGAGTTTTTGTGTATGTGTAGGGATGTGTATGTGTGCAATTGGTGTGATAAGGGATCAGTGTTGTGCCCTGGCACACTAGATGGTAAATCAGTATTCACTGAATGCACAGATTCTCATGCTAATGAAAAGTTTATTGAAGAATCTATGGCCATAGAATGTCATGTGAACCCTTGTTCTGGATAATTGTAGATAACATTTTGTTTCTCGAAAGTGAGTTTTCTTTTGTGAATTAAGTGTGTATTTGAGCTAAGACCAGTTATTCTTATTTTTTTAATGTTGATTTGGGGAGGAGCTGAGAGAGAAGGAGAGAGAGAATCCCAAGAAGGCTCCATGCTATCAGTGCAGAAGCAGATGTGGGACTCCATCTCACAAACTGTGAGACCGTGACCTGAGCCAAAGTCAAGAGTCAGAGGCTTAACCCACTGAACCACCCCTGCATCCCCAGTAATTCTTATTTTTGAACCCATCAGTGGTTTTTCTTTGGGGAAGGCAGAAAAGTAGCGCCCTTTAAGAAGCTGCTCCGACCTAGAACAAATCTACTCAATGTCATGAAAGCTTTATTTTAAATGATGAGAAAAAATGGATTTAAAAATGATTTCTGCCTGTTTTTATCACTTTTCTGACTATAGCTGGCTCTTGAACTGCATGGGTCCACTTTGTGAGAAATGAGCCCACTGACCAAACGAAAGGAGGGATGGTGGAGACTCAGAGCACAGTGAAGTCAAGCTTTAATCAACCTTCTTGCAAGAGAGGGTGTCTGATGGACAGGCACAGGTAGGCTGGTTCCAGCAGGCAATTTACCTTCTAGTGTGCAACTTCCTTGACTGATTTCTCATTGGCTGAATACTACAGAGGTTACACTTTACTCGGAAGTTGCCTATGCCCATGTAAAGCAAAAAAGTAGTCTGATTGGAACAAATGTACATTCCTTGAAGTGACACAGAGACTTCAGTTCTTTGGTGAATGCTCATTGCAAAACCCATGAAAAATAAGCCCGTGAAATGGAGAAGGGAAGAACCAGGAAGTGAAGTGTCTAAGGGTTTGGGACTCCATTGTTGGGGGGACAGGCTTTGTACATATTTCCAATAGGTTGTAAACCTATTCTTAACTAGATAGCACAACTTTTATTTGGTATTTCTGAAAATGAATCATCTCACGTACTTCTCACAACTTACAACCAGATTTTTTCTGATAAATACAAGACTGCAAATGTATTTTCTCTTCCTTATAATTTTTTCAACAACATTTTCTTTTCTATGGTTTACTTTAAGAATACAGTATATAATTCGTATACAAAATATGTGTTGACTTTCATGATATTGGTAAGGCTTCTGGTTAATGTAGGCTATTAGTAGTTAAGTTTTTTGGGGAGTCCAAAGTTATACATGGATTTTTTACTGTGCAGGATTTTGGTGCCTCTATTCTCTCCCTATATTGTTCAAGGGTCAACTGTAATGCACAAATCTCTGGTTGATCTGCAGCAGTTACTACTACATTTTAGAGCAAGGCATTTTTCCCTTGGAAACTTTATGTGAAGGGAGCTAGAATTTTACAATACAAGTAGAATATATCAAGCACCCTCTTTAGTGAGAGACTGCTCCCAAATGGTACATAAAGGAACAGAATTTACTTTTGTTGGGCCGAATTCTAACTGATGTGTTTGCACAAAGAATTTGTCTCGAAGGCAGTCTTTAAGCCTAAGTGAGCACAATTTTATCATGTTTTAAAGCATTATATGTTTAGGTATTGTTTTTCAAATCTTTTATGTTTTCAACACTTAGTTTGTGGGGGAAAAAAGAAGAAAAGAGATACAGAGAGAAAATCTTGGTAAGCTGAAAAAATTTTAATGCGAAATAATTGAAAGGTCTCATTTTGAAGGCTTGTGGTTGTTCTGATCCTGTTATTATAATACCTGGTGGTTGCTTACAATTCTGTAATTTTTATGAAGAGAAAGAGAGAAGAGAAGGAAGGAAGGTAGGAAGGAAGGGGGGAAGGAGGGAAAGAGGACAGGAAGGAAGGAAGGGGGAAAACGGAGAAAGAGAAAACACTTTTTCCCTTATTCAGCCAGGTATTTAATCACCTCTGAATGGTATTTCAAGTGTTTCCTCTTTTTCAGAACAGGATGCGACTATTAGCCTTAAGTTATGTTGCAGAGGTATATCTTTGGGCAGGAGAAGATACCACTGAATAGGGGTGGGACGGGACTTTTGGCATTCCTGATGCCAAGGTCTGTCCTCAGATGACAGGAACTTCATCTCTTCTGTGAAGGTAGCAAAAGAAACGGTTGATCAGCAGTTATTGATGGTGCAGGCGTACATCCAGATTCCTAGAACAGCAGGAAATTTATTTCTCACAAATCCCACATAATAAACAAACAGTGTTGCTACTCTCATTATTACTAATAAGGGACATAAATAGAAAAACATTCTTTAAAATATTCTAAAACTGAATGGCATTCTCATTAGCAAAATATCAGCTTCACAAGTTTATTGCTTCTGATAGATGAAGGAAGAATTGAAGCAAGAAATTGAGAGGCGCTGACTCTTAACCCATTCACATTACTAACTAGTCAGTAATTGACCTTGGGGAAATGTCCCAACCTCTGAATTTTAGATTTTCCAATCTAACTAACTTGTCCTAACTATAATGCAAAAAGCAACAAGCAAGACAATATTTTGTATAAAGAAATCTCTATGGAAAATATTATATAGGATAAGGTTCTATTTTTGTCACTACTCTCATAATAAAAATTCGACTATTGAAAGAAGGAATAAACTGCATACTTTATGAGGTCCTATACAAAAGTACATAGTATTTTGATTGCAGTTCACTGGATTATTTAAATTGTTTTTAATATAAATAATAATATTAATTTCATCATTCACCGTAGTTCATTATATTTGCATTCTCAATATTAGAAGCTTTGTTTCAAAGATTAAAGTCATTCCTGGATATTAATAGAATAGAAGTGGAGTGTCTACTCTGTGGACTAGACTATTCTTAAAACTGTGCTGCATTCTAATTATTGACTTTATTATTATCTTTTGAGAGTAAATTGCTAATTGATACTATACAGGGATTTTTCACATATAGTATTGATATTTTTAATAATAATTATACAAGGCTATAAGGTAGATATTATTATTATTATTAGAGAATTTAAGTCACTTGTCTGATCTCATAAAAGAGCTAGACATGTCTCCCTATTATGTCAGACTATATCCAATATATAGTCCACGTTTACAAGGAGCATAGGATCTAGCAAGTGAGAAAAAGGTAGATATAACTGTTACATGAAGAGAGATAGTGACAAACACCATAAAAGCAAAATAC
The DNA here is from genome assembly GCF_022837055.1 of Prionailurus viverrinus. NCBI lineage: Eukaryota > Metazoa > Chordata > Mammalia > Carnivora > Felidae > Prionailurus > Prionailurus viverrinus. The sequence continues at coordinate 159,663,556 of NC_062564.1, read as the reverse complement.
AAGAAATATTGGTTATAACTGAGATTACCTCTACTTATAAGGATCATGAAAGAACTAATATTTGAGAAGGACCCTTAAAGGAGTTTGTAATATAAAAATGCACCAATAGAGGGAAATCTATTTTAACTAGCAGAACATTTATGGATGGAAATAAGGTGATAATTTGGGAAATTCTTATTGCTCATTTCTTTTGTCTTTTTAAACACATGATTTTAGCTCTGGCTAGCCCCAGGGTTTCAGATGCCTGGAGTAGTAGTGAGATTTAACATGGAATGAAAAGTGGAGAAATGAGGCCAGTTTTGACTTCTAAATGTGAAAAAAAAAAAAGATTTTGTAGTCGAGTAAGTGTTTTTGAAAACAGGAATTTCCAAATTTATTTATCATTTAGTGAACATCTCAAGAACTAAGAAGGACTTAAATCATTGAGTTTTTTCCATAAGGTAGTGGAGGTGCTCTTTTTCCTAGAATAACCAAACTGTAAGACTTCCTTCTCTAGAGAAAGGAACATCTGATATGGAGGAAAGAAAAAAATCTTTCAATGCTGACTCAGTGGGTGTCTGGAAGAAGGAAGAGAACAAGAGGAGGGGGAAGGCAAAGGTATTTTAGTAAATAAAATACCACTGAATAAGGGTGGGACGGGACTTTTGCCAATGGTCCACATTGGGACCTCTGGAAAGAGAACTCCTTGCAGATGACCCTGTACACTGTGCTGCCCTGGGTTCTTGAATGCCATAGACCAAATGATAAGTGACCAAGATGCTTACAGGTAAATTTCCAGAGGAAATAATCAAAGCAGGGACAAAGCAGCTCTTGTAAATTTTACTCTCCAAGGATCCATATCCATATGAATCATACTGAGTTCTCTGGGGGATTGAAAGTACTAGGAAGGTTGGAGATGAGGTTTAATCAGCCAGATTGCACCACCAAACTCTCTACCAGCTCATTGTCAGATTCTGAGCTGTATCAGTCTTGGATGCCAGCCAGTGGATGAGAACCATGATCCTAGAGATCAAGGGAGCCATCCTGAATCAATCCTTTAACATAAGGTTTCTTAAGCCACATCTCTCCCTCTATATTCCTGGAAGCTACTGTGAAAAGGACCTGAGAAGGGGGATAGAAGTCTGAGTTTAATCCTAAAGAAATCTTTAGCAATTACAGTTATTTTCCACATTACAATAGGCTCAAGTTTCAGAGAATTATTATATTATTGGTAGACAAAAATAAAGAAGTTGCAAAAATAAAGAAGTTGCATTTTCTTTATGAATCTGAGTTGTATGTGTTAAATTTTAATCCTGCTACACGAAAATGTGAAAGAGATATTATTCCCCCCCCCCTTTTTTTTTGGAATAAGGGGAAAAAAATGGAGTGGCTCAATAACTTGGCCAAGGTAACAGAGCAGGAATAAGATGAAGTTGGATTTGAGTTGGATGTTTTAACTCCAAAGGCCATGCTTCTATCACAATACCATGCAATATTAGGGAATAGCAAATAATCTTGTTTGGATGGATTATAAGACACATTGTTAGTAATTATATGTGTAATGTCTTATCTTGGACAAAACATGAGGTAGCTTTGTTAGGAGTTATGAGAACCTAGAAGGTAGTTTGAAGCCCAAACTTAATTTAAGTGTGAGAAAAACTATAGAAAAAGAGTACAGGGTTTGTATGCCTGTTATATAGTATTATGAGCCTATTATGGTACCTATTAAATAGGTATTACATAATTAAAATAATATTAAAATGTAAAATAAGTATAGTAATGCTGAGTTAATTATTAATATTTTTCATTATGGCTACTTGAGTAGTTAAACCTCTGATGATTTAATTTTTTTTTTCAACGTTTATTTATTTTTGGGACAGAGAGAGACAGAGCATGAACGGGGGAGGGGCAGAGAGACGGGAGACACAGAATCGGAAACAGGCTCCAGGCTCTGAGCCGTCAGCACAGAGCCCGACGCGGGGCTTGAACTCACGGACCGCGAGATCGTGACCTGGCTGAAGTCGGATGCTTAACCGACTGCGCCACCCAGGCGCCCCAAACCTCTGATGATTTAAATCATCAAACCTTTGAAAATATTTTTTTCTGATGCCCATCCATTTCTGGTGTTATAAGCATTTACCATAAAATTATGTATTCTGAAGACTGTTAAAATATAAGGATGTCAGTTCCTGTAGTAGGAATGGGGTTAATACGGGTACCTGGGTGGTTCAGTGGGTTAAGCGTACAACTTCAGCTCAGGTCATGATCTCAGGGTTTATGAGTTTGAGCCCTGCATTGGACTCTGTGCTGACAGCTAGAGCCTGGAGATTGCTTTGGATTCTGTGTCTCCCTCTCTCTCTTTCCCTCCCCTGCTCATGCTCTCTTTCTCTCTCAAAAATAAACATTAAAAAAAATTAAAAAAAAAAGAAATGGAGTCAAGATGCAGCTATGGTAAGATATCAGAATAAGTTATCTAAATTTATTCTTAAAATTTAGTTTAAAAAAATTTTTTTAAGGATTTCACAATTGTACTGATTTAATAATAACAAAACTGTAGGATTTTTTATTATATTTCAAATTTATATCTGAAACATCTGGATTAATTTTCATAAATAATATATTTTTATTTTTATTTTTATTTATTGCTTTCAAATAGAGTGTTTTTTTAGACATGGAAAAAATACTGATTTTATCACATTGTAAAATAGCACTATTTGTCTCCAAAAAGAGCTGTTTTGGATTTTCAGCATAGTTTCTTCATCTACATGTCCTTCAATCTCAGCTTACTTACGTAAAATTTTGAATTGCAATACTGAGAAACACATTTTCAGTGTATTTTTTCAAGCTAAATGAAGGCACCAATTGATAAGGTATGATCATTTTAATAGCTATTGCATCAAAAAGAAACAGAGTTTCAAGGTCTTAGGAAAGGAGTTGGGGTTATTTACATATGGTAGAAGTTTTTGATTTGAAGGAAGGTATAGAAAAGGCAAGTTCTTATAGCTGGTAAGGTACAAAAAAAGGAAAATAGAACATACCAGAAGATTTGGGTCCTACAGCAGAATTACAGCATCCAGTATGATATTGGTGATGGCTTACATTTTAATAAGTTTATTTAAAGACAATCTAATGAGACTTTATTTTTTTCTTTCTTAACACATCTATAATTTCATAGTAAAAGACAAGGAAGAAAAAATACTTATCATAGATATTTGACATTTACTAGGACTACTTCAACAAATTCTTAAATACTATTATTGTTAGCCTGTTATATGTGTAGCATAAATTTTTTGGGACCTAAAACAGTGCCTGGAAAATTGAAGATTTACAATGAATATTTATTTAATAACAATTTCATAAGAACTATTGCATTTGAAATGATAGGTAGAGATTGGCAATGTAGCATTAAGAATTATATATTGAGTCAGACTAAATCCCTAACTAAATGATTGGAGATTTACATTCATGTCTCAGTAAGTTTACAAATTACCATATGTCAGAGGCCTCACTTAAGCCCTTCTCAAGTACATTTGGAACTATAAAGATTAGGCTGTTCATAAACACATCATTAATGTGCCTTAAAAAGATGTATGGATAAGGTAGAATGATTGTTGTTGTTGTTATTTCTTTTTCATTTTTTTAAGACTATAGATCTAGGAATCCCAGAGATCTGGACTTGAATGCTAACTACACTAATTTGCTGAGTGACTTAGCTATATTATTTAACCTCTTTAAATAGCCAACTCATCATCTGTGGAGGAGAAATAATATATCCTTCAAAAAATGATTGGGAGAATTGAATGAAATAACATATGCATAGTTAGAAGTCAATACATGTCCATTCTGCTATATCACCTGCTAATCAAATCTGCTATATTATCAAACAGTGAACGCTTGCTTTTCTATACATGTATACACACAGGTAAACCATCACTTGCATCAAAGTGAGTATTTCCAACACCCAGCATGCTACCTCATCCTTCCTCTCTGTTCGTATACACTCAAGGATAACAGCTATTTTTGTTTCTATTTTATGTTATTTATTTTTAATTTACATCCAAGTTAGTTAGAATATAGTGCAATAATGATTTCAGAAGTAGAATGTAGTGATTCATCCCCTACATATAACACCCAGTGCTCATCCCAAGTGTTTTCCTTAATTCCCCTTCCCTATTTAGTGCACCCCCCACCCACAACCTCACCAACAACCCTCAGTTTGTTCTCTGTATTTAAGAGTCTCTTATGTTTTGTCCTCCACCCTGTTTTTATATTCTTTTTGCTTCCCTTCCCTTTTGTTCATCTGTTTTGTATTTTAAATTCCACATATGAGTGAAGTTATATGATATTTGTTTTTCTCTGACTAATTTCATTTAGCATAATGCCCTATAGTTCCATCCACCTTGTTGCAAATGGCAAGATTTCATTCGAGTAATACTCGATTATATATATATATACATATATATATACATATATATATATGTATATATATGTATATATATATGTATATATATATATATATGCCACCTCTTCTTTATCCATTCAACTGTTGATGGACATTTGGGCTCTTTCCACACTATGGCTATTGTTGATACTCCTGTTATAAACATTGGGGTGCATGTGCCCCTCGAAACCTGTATTCTTTGTATAAACACCTAGTAGTGCAATTGCTGGGCCATGGAATAGTTCTATTTTTAATTTTTTGACGAACCTCCACACTGTTTTCAAGAGTGGCTGCACCAGTTTACATCCCCATCAGTAGTGCAAAAGGGTTCCTCTTTCTCTGCATCCTCACTAACATCTGTTGTTGCCTGAATGGTTAATTTTAGCCATTCTGACAGGTGTGTGGTGGTATCTCATTGTGGTTTTGATTTGTATTTCCCTGATGATGAATGATGCTGAGCATTTTTTCATGTGTCTGTTAGCTATCTGGATGTCTTCTTTGGAGAAGTGTCTATTCGTGTCTTTTGTCCATTTCTTCACTGGATTATTTGTATTTTGGGAGTTGAGTTTGATAAGTTCTTTATAGATTTTGGATACTAACCCTTTATCTGATATGTCATTTGCAAATTTCTTCTCCCATTGCATCATTTGTGTTTTAGTTTTGCTGATTGTTTCCTTAACTGTGAAGAAGATTTTTATCTTGATGAGGTCCCAATAGTTCATTTTTGCTTTTGGTTCCTTTGCCTCCAGAGACATGTTGAGTAAGAAGTTGCTGTTGCTGAGGTCAGAGAGGTTTTTGCCTGTTTTCTCATGTAGGATTTTGATGGCCTCCTATCTTATGTTTAGGTCTGTCATCCATTTTGGGTTTATATTTGTGTATGGTATAAGAAAGTGATCCAGTTTCATTCTTCTGCACATTGCTGTCCAGTTTTCCCAACACCATTTGCTGAAGAGACTGTCTTTATTCCACTGGATATTCTTTCCTGCCTTGTCAAAGATTAGTTGGCCATATGTTTGTGGGTCCATTTCTGGGTTCTCTACTCTGTTCCATTGATCTATGTGTCTGTTTTATGTGCCAGTACCATACTCTCCTGATGAATACATCTTTGTCATGCATCTTGAGGTCGAGAATTGTGCTGCCTCTAGCCTTGGTTTTCTTTTTCAGGATTGCTTTGGCTATTCGGGGTCTTTTGTGGTTCCATACAAATTTTAGCATTGTTTGTTCTAGCTCTGTGAAGAATGTTGGTGTTATTTTGATATGGATTGCATTGAATATGTAGATTGCTTTGGATAGTATCAACATTTTAACAATATGGAGCGAGCATGGTATATTTTTCCATTTTTGTGTGTGTGTGTGTCTTCTTCAATTTCTTTCATAAGCTTTCTATAGTTTTCAGTGTATAGATTTTTCATCTGTTTGGTTAGGTTTATGCCTAAGTATTTTATGGGTTTGGGTGCAATTTTAAATGGGATTGATTCCTTGATTTCTCTTTCTGCTGCTTCATTATTGGTGTAGAAATGCAACCAATTTCTGTGTATTGATATTTTATTGTGTGACTTTGCTGAATTCATGGATGAGCTCTAGAAAATTTTTGGTGGAATCTTTTGGGTTTTCCATATAGAGTGTCATGTTGTCTGTGAAGAGTGAAAGTTTGACTACCTCCTTGCCAATTTGGATGCTTTTTATTTCTTTGTATTGTCTGAGTGCTGAGGCTAGAACTTCCAATACTAGGTTAAATAACAGTGGTGAGAATGGACATCCCTATCATGTTCCTGACCATGGGGGAAAGCTCTCAGTTTTTCCCCATTGAGGATGATATTAGCAGTGGGTCTTTTGTATATGGCCTTTATGTTCTTGAGGTATGTTCCTTCTATCCCTTCTTTCTTGAAGGTTTTTTTATCAAGAAAGGGTGCTGTATTTTGTCAAATGCTTTCTCTGCATCTTTTGAGAGGATCATATGGTTCTTGTCCTTTCTTTTACTAATGTGATGTATCACATTGATGGTTTTGTAGATATTGAACCAGCCCTGCATCCTAGGTATAAATCCCACTTGTTTGTGGTGAATAATTGTCTTAATATATTGTTGGATCCAGTTTTCTAGTATCTTGTTGAGGATTTTTGCAAAGGGTAACTGCTATATTAATCTCTATCATCATAGATTAGTTTTGCCAACTTTGTATTAATTAAATATAGTATATATGCTTTTTTCTGGCTTCTTTAGCTCAATTTGATGTGTGTGAGATGTATTCATGTTTTGTCTGTAGATACAGTTAATTTTTTTTCATCGTGTTGGTGATTTTCATTTGTTCGTTCTACAGTTGTTGGGCATTTGGATTTTGTCCACCTTTTGATTTTTGTAAACAACACTGACATGAATATTCATAACAGTCCTATACATGCCATTGTATGGTCAAAAGCAGGCATTTCCTCTTGAAACTTATTTAAATTTTCAGTAATATCGCATGTGTGTGTGTGTGTATGTATGTGTGTGCATATGTTATTATAACCTTTTCCCAAAATGTATGTGCCAGTTTACAATCCCATCAAAAATATATGAGTTTCATTGCTCCATATCCACCAACACTTGATAACAGTAAACGTTGGTTTTGTGAATAATATATATATATATATATATAAAATTTATATATATATATATATATATATAATTTTAGCCATTCCTGTGGGATGTAATGTCTTATTGTGATTTCAATTTGCATTTCTGTGATGACAAATGATACTGAGTATCTTTTCATATGCTTATTGTCCTTTTGCACATCACTTTTGGTAATGTTCCCTTTCAAGTTTTATTTATTTATAAAATAGGTTGTTAGTATTTTATTGACTTATAGGATTCTGACTCCAAGTCTTGGCTGCACCTAAATATTGGGAATATCTTCTCCCAGTCTATAGCTTGGCATTTTTTTCTCTTGTATTTTTGATGTATTTTGACTGATGGCAGAACTTTTTAATTCAACAATTTTTTAATAGCTAGTGCTCTTGTGTCCTGTTTAAGAAATTTTGCCTATCTGAGATGAAAAAGATATTGTCTTCTGTTTTCATCTAGAAGCCTTTTGTTTTTCTTTTCACAATTAGGACTATGATCTGTATCAAATTACTTTTGTGTATGTTGTGAGGTAAGGGTCAATTTCATTTTTTTTTTCCTCCAGAGATATCTTAATGGATCAGCACAATTTATTGAAAAGACTGCCCTTTTAGTTTGAATTACAGTCATGCACTACATAAATCAAGTGATCATATGTGTTTGGGTCTTTTTCGGGATTCTATTTCTGTTCCATTAGCTTCCTTGCACACAAATTTCTGTTATTTTTGTTATAATTTTGTTCATCTTTGGTATCAGTTGCAGTATTTGTGATTTTGTGTTCTTCATTAAAATAAAACAAAACTTTATAATTTTGAAACCAATGAGTGGTAAAATTGTTCTTTCTCTGAAGTACACATGAGTTGTTTGCTGTCAAATCCTCCTTAATTTTCTTTTTTTGTTTTTATTTAAAACTTTTTTTTTAATGTTTATTGTTGAGAGACAGAGAGAGACAGAGCATGAGCCGGAGAGGGGCAGAGAGAGAGGAGACACAGAATTGAAAGCAGGCTCCAGGCTCCAAGGTGTCAGCACAGAGCCTGATGCAAGGCCAAAACCCAGGAGCTGTGAGATCATGACCTGAGCCGAAGTTGGACACCCAACTGACTGAGCCACCCAGACCCCCTCCTTAATTTTCTATAAATGATCACAAATTCAGAATAATAAAAAAAGACTTTTCTGTATTGTTTCAAGTATTGATTTATCAACATTATTCTTTATAGGGTTTAAATTCAAGTTCAATCTGTAGTGTATTATTTGTTTATTCATTCATGCATTCATTCACTGTTAGGGACATGCTACTTTGTTCTCAACATTAGTGCTAGTTTTTCCCACATATCAACTCAGATACTAGCACATGGCATGTATCTGCATATGCTGTTTATTTAGTCCAAATTGAACCAGAATTTGAGGTATGTGGACCATATAGGTAGAGGTTGCAAAGGGTTAGATTGAGGAGTGGGGAATGAGTTTGGGGGGTAGGGTCTGTGGCCCACACTAGCACTAAAATTTGCATTATGAGTCCTTCCTGGCCATTAGAAATGCTTAAAAATAATAGCTATAGATTTTTTATTTTAGAGAATTTTTCTTTTTTTCTTTTCTTTTTTTTTGGGGGGGAGAGACCCCTTGATACAGACAAATGCTCCCATGTTATTCTATTTAAATTCAGTTATTAGCTATGTATTATTTAGAGAGAAGATTGTTCTTTCAGAGCATGTCTGAATCTGATATATTCCCACAAGGGAAAAAAATAGTAAAGCTACTCAAAATACTATTAAAAATGTATTGCAAGTAAGAGCTCTGTTTTCCTTTCTTTTTTTTTTTTAAGAAAATACAGGTTATTTGATTATGGATTCAGTTTGCTTTGAGTAGTTTTTTATCACAGGTTTCAAAGGGAGATTTCTTTGAAGCACATCTCTGCTGAGACATAAAAACACAAGTTGGCTAAAGCCGACAAGTTTGCTGCGACGACTTAGTCTGGAATGTAGGAAGAAATAGGAGGCTTTTTCAATTGCAATGAACAGCTACGGAAGCCTGTCTCTTCCTTTTTACTATAGTGTGTTGAGCATTACACTTTTTTCTCCTGAGATAGCATTAAAATCGATCATTTTCTTATTACATTCAAAGAGTATGTTTCAACAATATTGCATTTAGCCCCTAAAGAGCAAAACTGGGAGGTTAAATGTGAATCATAAAACTCTGTTTCTCAATAAAAGGATTGGGTAGGTGGCAAAGGCAATGGCCAATAAGAGTTGATATGTGGTAGTCATTGATTCCATGTAATATTCTGAAGGTTTCTTTTTCACGCTTTCAGTTCCAAAAAAGAAAAGAAATATACAGGATTTTAGTTAGTATTTTGAATAAGTTGTGTAGGTTCTTAAAGAGCAACACTCAAGATAATAGTTCAGTCTTCATAAAATAGGTCATTATCATTATTCTAAAGTAGCGTAGGAACAAAGCCCCCCAAAAATATCTATCTATCTATCTATCTATCTATCTATCTATCAATTGGCCAAGTAACTGATAGCTATTATGCTGGTCTAAAAAGTCTAATAGCTTTTCAAAGATATAAGTGAGAAGATTCTCTGTTATTCATTCTCATATGCTGGATTTTGTGACCTTTGTAATTATGTTATTCTCATCAATTCTTCTTACTTTGGCATATTGCAGATAAAGTTTTGATCCAATTTGTTGATATAAATATACAAACTTTCCAAATATTTAGTATCTTGATTATAGAACACAATACCAAGATATCACTACCCTTAAAGAATCTGTTCCAGGGACTATATCTTCTCTTTTGGAACCTTTTTAGCTGTGCAGTCCACACTGCTGGTCAGACATGTTTCACAGTAGTGTCTGGTGGAATCTTGATTTTTTTTTTTAAGATAATTTCTATTCCTGGGACAGAGACAGTAGGGAATAACAAAAGACATTTATCAACCATGAGTTTAGTCTGTTAGGGTGCTAGTAGAAAACAGAAGGCACACTAGAAAGTTAATGGGTGAGTTAATAAAAGAGAATAATTATGGAAATGTAGGCAAAATTAAGAGAACAAAAAAGGGTTGGTGAAGCATTCAAGGGCCCCCAACAATGAGAGCCATTACTACTCCAAAGTCTCATGTGAAATGGTAGAGAGTGGTAAGAGCAAAACTAAGTGATGACTATTGCTGTGAAAACTGGCCTGCCCAGCATTAGTGGACTTACACAGAGGAGGAGGGCCACTGTCAAAATCATGGGTTGGGAGGAGGGAGCTGAGGTGTGGTAGAAATAAGTACCTGATAACTTTGCCCTCTTACTCCTTTTCTCCCATAGTAATGCCTCTTATTGATTGAAAACAGCAAAATGTCAGAGGGCAAGAGATACCAAGTGATGTAGTTCTGGGGTAAAGATCAGCGCAAAGAACAGATCCATAAAGGTAATAGTAAATGCAGAATAATCAGCACAGTCCATCCCTTTTTTTCTAGTTGGCATTCATTCCAGTTCTTCATTTTAGATAGACAAATCTGAAACATAAAGGAAAAAAATCCCCAAACATAAAGGAAACAAAAAGTCTTACTATCATATCACCTTGGGGAGATGTCAGTGTAGCTAGAATCTCACCAGGAGCTTTAACTGTGATATTATTGAGCACCAGTGCCCTTCATATATAGTATAGATGTCCATAGTGGATGGAAAGGAGAAAAATAATGATTAATGTAGAACATAGCTGACCATAGTGTCCACTTCTATAGCTGACTATAAGGCTTAGGTTACAAGGTTTGTTGAAATTATAGTTTCATTCTTTGATCACCAGTTTCATGTTTCCTTTATTCTCTGCCATCATTAGTTGACGAGTTTTTTCTGATGGGGTGACCCAAATCTTCACTTCTATACAAGCCATATCTCTAGTGGTCTTGTCTTGAGGTGTTGCCCCAATTTCCCACTGGCAAATGATAGAAGAATGGCTGTATTAATAGGTGCCACAGTGAGTTGCCCCCACTAGTTGGAAGAAATCTAATTTCTCCTTGTTAATCAAATTAATTATTCAAGCCACAACATTGACCTCTGTCTTTACCTGTTAAAATAAGGAGCCCAAGATAGCCTGAGGTTAATCTCAGTTTCTATTTCAATAGAATCATGACTGTGTTCCCTGGTGGAAGCATTGACTTTTGAACTACACTGAGGTCCCTTCTAGCATACTATTAGGTTCAGTAGTGAGAAGAGCTTTTCCCACATCCACACCTTGTTTCCCAGGCTCATGCAGTCTATCTATAGAGAAGATGGCACTATTTATTGTTTACTGGCCTAAAGTTTATTATGCATCCTATAGAAGAGAACTACAAGCTCACAGGATGTCTTCACTTACATAGTGTCATTTCTGAGCCTTTGGTGGCTAATTTATCACTTTGTCAACCAGCTGCTCTTTGGGGGAATATGATAAGATCAGAGAGTACCTTGAGAATTTCACAGTGCTTGCTATATTTCTTTCACTGTAAAATGTTTCCTCTCAGCAAAAGTGATTTTTTTAAGGATACTGAAGTATCCTAAAAATGAATAAAGCATTTTGTTAGTCCCTGCGCAACAATATTGATAGAGTTTTGCCAGCACAAAAGGAAATCTGTTTCTGGCATATGAGTATATTCCCATGAGAACAGTCTTTGTGACAAAAGGGCTCGAAAGTGGTCAACTTTCACCCAGTAAATGGCTAGCTCTCCAGGAAGTGGTTGTACTGGGGGCCTAGCATGGACTTCTGCTGTTGGCATGTTGAATACTCAACAAGTAGTTGTGAGCAGTTCAGTCTTAGTGAAGGGAAATCTATGTTATCTATGTTATTGAGCCCAATGCATAGCCTCCATCCCAGCCACTGTGGCCACTTTGTAAATGGACCCATTAAACAAGCAATTTAGCAACCAAGGATAGAAAGCTAACTTATATCCACACAACAGGTAATTTTATTCACTTGATTGGTGAGTGCCTTCACCTCAATGCAGAGATTTTATGTGGCCCATGAATATTTTCATACTCTGAAATGTGTATTCACTATCCTCTCTTGTAGATTCATACTTGTCACTTATTTTCCAATCTTTTTTTCCAGTACCATGACCAACAACTAACCTGTTATCTATGGACTATGAATTAATGTAGATTTTTACATCGAGTCATCTATCTCTCCTTTCAGATGTTCACAGCGAGTGGACAAGCAGATACACTGACCAAAACTCCCCATCCCAATTTTCAAGGTTCTACTAGGAACCTTGAAGTTAGCATCAAAAATCTGAGGAAATTGTACGTTTAACTGGTGTTGCATCTCTATAGCACTAACAATCAGGCTTTGTATCTGATCCACAGTCATGTGTGAAAAAGCTTCATAGAGGCTTTCTGCACTTTGAAAAGGAATGTCAGGCTTTGAGTTAATTTGTGTGTGTGCTTAGTTAGAAATAACAAGTATATTCCAGATTTTTACATTAGCAATGTCAACATAGCAACTAAATGCCATAGAAAATTGAGCTCTCAAAGCCTTTTTCCAGTGCACCTCATCTCATGCCACCTGTGATAATTTGAGTAACTGTGGTGCTACTACAATCATGAGATCTTATTGTCCCTTAGCAAAGAGATAATCTGCATGCTCATCAAATATGTGAGACATCAGTCCTAAAACCCAAATTTTAGAGTCTATTTCCTGGGAATATTCCAGGAAAATTTCTTGTTATCAGCCATGGTGTTAGCAAGAAATCACTGATAGTTAAAGAGGTCATTAAAGAGAGTATGAAAATGGGATTATTTCTAAGGGAGGAGTTAAGGGTAACAATGAGAAAGGATAAAGCTCCTGGGAATTAGCAACAATTATTATGAAATGGTTACTATGAGCTAGTTTTAAGGGGGAAAGAAGGGAATAACATTACTGGAACTCACTGAGAGGAGGCACCTGACTAATGATTAGGTGGAGAGGATTTTAGCCATTGACAACACTGCAGACCAATAGTGAGAAGTTAATGGACTCTCTCCTGAACCCTGCTCTCCTTTCAGTGACTCCCATTGGTTGAATGCACCTGGAAAATAGAGTGGAAGAGATCTTGACTGATGCAGACCATAAAGTTTAGCAAGCAAAACACAGAGAAGGGTTAGGCATAGTTCTGGAAGAGTAAGTGGAGAAAACCCAGCACAAAGCACAGACTACTTATATTTTTGACTAATAAATTAATTCTTTTGGATTCACTTACTTTCATTTTGTTCTTTTAGCTACAAATATATAATTTTGTTCATTAGAAAACAACCCTACAAGTTCTTTTGAGGTTGAGATACAGAAAAGTTTGCTGCTTTATTGCCCACAACTGGAACATAGGCACCATGAGGGTGGGGAATTCCCTGCTCCAATCCTGTGTTAGCTTACTAGGGCTACTATAACAAAGAAGCACAAACTGGGTAGCTTAAATAACAGGAACTTGTTGCCTCACAGTTCTGGAGGCCACAAATCTAAGATTAAGGTGTTGGCAGTGTCAGTTCCTTTTGAGAGCTGTGAGGAAGAATTCCTTTCCATGCCTCTCCCCTTGCTTCTGGTGGTTTGCTGGGACTCTTTGGTGTTCTTTGGCTTGTAGAAACATCACACCAATCTCTTCCTTTATCTTCACAAAGTTCTCTGTGGTGTGTGTGTGTGTGTGTGTGTGTGTGTGTGTCCAAATTTCTCCTTTTTATAAGAATACCTTTTTAAAAAAATTTTTTTAATGTTTATTTATTATTGAGAGACAGAGCGAGATAGAGCGTGAGCAGGGGAGGGGCAGAGAGTAGAGGAGACACAGAATCCAAAGCAGGCTCCAGGCTCTGAGCTTTCAGCGCAGAGTCCCACGTGGGGCTTGAACTCACAAACCACGAGATGATGACCTTAGTCCAAGTCGGACGCTTAACCGACTGAGCCACCCAGGAGCCGCAAGAATATTTTTTTATATTGGATTGGGCCCACCCTACTCCAGTGTGACTTCATCTTAACTGATTATATCTACAATGACCCTATTTCCAAATAAAGTCACATTCTAAGGTTAGGATTTCAACATATGAATTTTTGGGAATGCAATTCAACCCATAATAGATCTTAATGCCTAATACAATGTATGGCCTGGAAACCTATGAAACCCTATTTATCTATTTGTAAAAATTTGGGGAGTGTTAAATCTTACACCTTATACATTAACTCTACATCTGATTCTCTTCAAAACTATTAATTTAAGAAATTTGAATTAGTATCAGAAAATAGCGTCTTCTATTTGCCCCTAATGATTAATTAGCAATAATAAGAGCTATGTACTACATTGGGTAATAAATCATTTTACTAAGTTCCACCTGTGGTAGTGCCCACTCAGCCAGTTTCAGAGACAAATAGAAATCTCTCAAGCCCATAAATGTCATTCTGATCTCTGAATGATCGGTTTACTTCCTGCATCATGAGGTTTGATTAAAAAATTATTGCTTGAAGCTCATAAAACAATCCAATCACTTTCAAATCTAATTTTTATATTTTTCCCAGTGATAATCTGTGCATAAGAACAATTAAGATCATTTTTGCCAACCACCCTCTGAGTCATTTACCCAAGTTAAATTCATTTGCCATCCTGCTACTTCCTACTCTTAAATCCATCTTTACTTTCTAAAATCTATGAGCCGCTTTTTCTTTTCCAATATCTAAAATTTATAGGAAACTTTTTTTTCCCCATTAAACACTGTCCAACATTTTTGAACATGGAAAAAAAGACTATGATATTTTCAATTTCCTCCTCTAATTTTCTCCTCTGCCAAATCTTGAATAGCAATAATGTGTTTATAAAGCCTTTCTGCAGGAGCCCATCCATAGTACCTGACAGAGCAGTGCTGTGTAGAGAGCCCTGGAATTGGAGCCCAGTTCCTGAGTTAGGAATTGTATTAGGAATTTACGTATTAAACAAGGTAAGGTTATATATCACTATGCATAAGCAAGTATTAATTTTGTTTTCTATAGTCATTTAGCTGTTATTTGATCCTTTCATCTTCACTACAGCCCTATTATAAACTTCATTTAATAGATGAGGAACTTTTTAGAAATTAGTCAATCTGCCTGAAGGCAAGACTCAGTAGTGGTAGGAGAGTTAGGATTAGAACTACAGCTGTCTTCCTTCAGAGCCCACCATCATTTCTACCATCACCTACTATTCAAGATCAATTCAACAAAGTAGCATGCTGGGCCCTCCTCTAACCACATCTTATTTTTCTGCCTTGAACTCTCTTTGCCCAGATAACTAGGTAACTCCTACTCATCCTTTGGGATTCTTCTTTCACATCCATTATGCAGTAATACCTGCCCTGTTTATACTTGTCATTTCTCCTTGGTGGAATTTATTTCATTCATAATTTCCCAAGGTTTTTTGTCTATCTTCCTCATAAGGAGGTAAACTCTCTTAGGGTAGGGAGTGTCTCTGATTTCTTTACCACCATATCTTCAGCACAAAGTTCTCTTCCTGAGTGGGCACCATATGTGTTCCTTGATACACAGATGAATGAGAACACATATGTCACTATGTTTGTCTTGCACAGAGCCCAGAAGACAAAGATACAGTCCTGCAAGTTTTATGCACAATAAGTCTCAAAAACAATTCAGAGAAAAACAATTAGGATTTGTAAAGGAAGCACCTCTTTCTTCTCAAATATTCTGAAAATTTATACAGGAGATAATAGCATAATGTCTACTTTAGAGGCCATTTAGACTCATGAAATGCTATAAAAATACATATACATATATAAAACATGATATGCTTTTCTACGAAGCTATAAAAAATTGATGCATTTGATTAAAATAAGAATTAGTGCCAAAAGATACTAGCTTGGGGTAATATTTTCAATTTTAATTGGAATTTTTATTGTTCACAGCATATGTTCTTACAAACATTGAACCTATGCTTTACATCTTCCATTTTAGAGATCATAGTTTATTTACTAGATTAGACATATTTAAAATTCACCTTATTAAGGTTTTAATGCAAGCGTGAATCAGAAAAAAAGATATAAAATGGTTTTCATTTAAGCATATCAAATTATTTCTTCATAGTAGAATGCATACTTATTACTGATACTTATTGATACTTATTACTATGGAAAACCCATAAGTATTAGCTCCTCAAATTTTTGTCCAATAAATTGTAGTCAAGTGGTTCTCCAACCTTCTGAACTTCAGAATTATTTGGGTGAGCATCTTAAGATAACACAAATGATAGCACTCCATTTCTGGAGATTCTTCATATGTCTGAAATTGAAGCCCTGAAATCTACATTTTGAGGAATTCTCCAGTGATTGAGATTTTCACCTGGGTTTGGAAACAACCAAAATCTTCAGTAACAACAATGCAAATATTACTTTATTTCCTGGATAAGCCACTTCTTTTTTTTTTTTTTTAATTTTTTAATGTTTATTCATTTTTGAGAGACAGAGAGAGAGCATGAGCGGGGAAGGGGCAGAGAGAGGGAGACACAGAATCTGAAGCAGGCTCCAGGCTCTGAGCTGTCAGCACAGAGCCCGATGCAGGGCTCGAATTCACAAGCTGTGTGATCATGACCTGAGCTGAAGTTGGACGCTCAACCGACTGAGCCACCCAGGCGCCCCCTGAATAAGCCACTTCTTAATAATACATTAGTAACTTGGGAAGATGAATTATTTCAAACAGCAGTCACTCAAACTTTTCCCATTCTTTTTCCAAACAAAATATAGGTGTTGGGAACTTTCATCATCCTTAATTTAAATAAAATTGGACATAAGGGTAGGCAGTAATCTTGGGGGTGAATTTAAAATAATGGCACACAAGTGCCATATTTTATACACTGAGACTATATTTCAAAGTGTAGTAGGAGGCCACATAAAACTCAATTTGCGTCTTATACATATCTCTCCTCAACATGTGGTTTTCTTTTAAAAGCAGAATAAAGATTCATGACCAGAAAACTGAGCTAAAAACAGGTATGATGAGTATGTAATTTTCAAATCTTAATTTTGCTATTTCTTAACCTAAATCCCAAATTACTTTCAAAAGCCTCCATTAGTCCTGTATTATATAATGCTTCGTTTAAGAAGCCAAGTTTTGGAAAAAAAAACTGTAGGAGAACTTTACTTAGAGCCATTATGCATGAATACAAAGACTACCTTAGCCAAACTTCACAGAATTGGTCTACAAAGAGATGGAGGTGGAATAGGAGAGTGAGAGAGAGAGCGTGCTTTTATTTCTTATGAATGACTTTTTTTTTCTTTTTGAAATGCTATATTTAACTGTGAAACCATTTTCCAGGTCCCAACAGTATTTGTGTGAGCTAGAAGTTCAACAAATGTTTTTCTACAGCAGTCTTCAAAGTGTCTGATAGAAGTGTTAACAATGACAGAAAAGGCAGTTTAGAATGGTGTTTACCATGATAGGGTGACATTACAGACATAGCTAGTCTGGATGAAGCTACATGCAGATCACATATTATAGTTGGCTTGAGGACAGATGGTTCTTCTCTTGAACAGAAATCAGAAAATCTGATGGCTCATCTTTGTCTGCCAAGTTGGGTTAATTTCTAAATATCTTCATGACTGAATTTTCTCTCCTAAAAATCTAGAATGGATAGGTTTGATTTACTTTGGAAGTTGGGGGTGGGGGATGAGTGTGCATACTCATTTCTTAGTTTTTCAAGTTTTATACTGTACAATATTAGGAAATTCATGATAGTTTTGAGAACCAGGAAAGAGGATAAAATAGGGATTTTCTTCTTCCTTAATATTTTCCAGCTTTCACTTTAATTGGAAAAACAGTTGTTTTTAGTTTCCAAACATTGTTCCATCAGTTTGATTTGTCATATAATTACAGCACAAAGCACATACATTAGGGAGGTTTGAATCAGTATTTCAAATAGTCCTTTGACAATGGTGGATTTAACATTTGAGATTTCAACAATTCTCCAGTGACCTTAAGATGTGTCATGCAAAAATTTATTATTTGGATTAAGCACAGATTTGAACTCCATGTGTTGAGACACTAGAGCCTCTCACTGATATAGACACTTAGCCAAGTGGAACTCAGGTGCTCTTTGGGCTTCTGTTCATTGTCACTACTAAAATAAATGACTTGAGGTCCCAAACACTTTACACTTCATGAAAAAGTAGATAAAAACCAATTTTGTACACGTGGAATAGGTAATTAATTTGAAATCTACATATAGGAAAAATGTGCTCTTTTCTTGGAAGTGAGGTTTGAAAAAAACTGAGTCTGTAGTCCCATTTCCACATTTATGAAGATACCAAGATTTATTGTCTTCTGAATGTCAAGATTTATTTCTCGAATGTCAAATATCTCAGGTTTGAGTCTCTACTTTGATAGGATGAAATTTATTATTTCTTCTCATGAAAGCTGTCATTGAACTTTGTAGCACTTTTAATTCAAACTTAAAGATGAGGAGTAATTTAACCTTCCTCACTATCCTCTCTTTTCCTGCATTATGCTATCATTTGAATGGTAAATTTTAATAATATGATCCATAGGGCTGAATTCCTCAGGCAACTCTCTCCTCTATCCTACTCTCAATAGAAAAATCTAGTCACAAAGAGGTTCATTTGAAGCTATGGCTATTAAACGCGTGTGCATATGCACACACACATACACACACAAGGATTTAAAAATTTTAAAGAATTTATGGGGTTTATGTGGATAACTTTGAAGAATGAGAAACTATGTATTGAAATGTGCCCTTATGGTATTCTAACTGGAAGGAATAGAAGACAAGAATTTATGTCCATGCCCAAATCACAAAAAATAAAAAGTAAAGAAATTTATACGAAAAGGAAAAATCTATAGGAGTAAGTTACAGTGATGCAGAGGAGAGAACTAAGTTTTGAAGCCTCATTCTAGATAAAGTAGATGTGTTGCATTTATAAGAATGAGTGACAAGCAACTATCATTAGGCTTAATGGAGGGATCTGATTAGGAAGCATGTGGATTCTGAAGTAATCTTGAAATAAAAAGTACATATATGAATTAAAAATGATTAATTCAGGTGAAAATCTTATAGAGTTATAGAAAAATTTATGAAAATCATCTTTCCAAACTTTTGGAAATGTCTTTCCCATCCACCAGCCTTCTATGCTATACTTAAGATTCCTCTTTGGCATTTATTTATTTATTTATTTATTTATTTATTTATTTATTTATTTATAATTTATTGTCATTAGCTAACATACAGTGTTTACAGTGTGCTCTTGGCTTCGGGAGTAGATTCCTGTGATTCATCACTTACATACAACATTCAGTGCTCATCCCAAGTGCCTTCCTCAATGCCCATCACTCATTTTCTCCACCCCCACCCCCATCAACCCTCAGTTTATTCTCTATATTTAAGAGTTTCTTATGGTTTGCCTCCCTCTCTGTTTGAAACATTTTTCCTTCCCTTCCCCCATGGTCTTCTGTTAAGCTTCTCAAATTCCACATATGAGTGAAATTATATGATATCTGTCTTTCTCTGACTGACTTATTTCACTTAGCAAAATACCCTCCAGTTCCATCCACGTTGTTGCAAATGGCAAGATTTCATTCTTTTTCATTGCCAAATAGTATTCTATGGTATATATGTGTATATACACATATATATCACATCTTCTTTATCCATTCATCTGTTGATGGACATTTATTTGGGCTCTTTACATAATTTGGCTATTGTTGATAGCACTGCTATAAACATTGAGGTACATGCACCCCTATGAATCAGCACTCTTGTATCCTTTGGGTAAATTCCTAGTAGAGCTATTGCTGGATCATAGGGTAATTCTATTTTTAATTTTTTGAGAAACCTCCACACTGTTTTCCAGTTTGGCTGCACCATTTTGCATTCCCACCAATTGCATTCCCCTTACTCCATATCCTTGCCAACATCTGTTGTTTTCTGAGTTGTTAACTTTAGCCATTCTTACTGGCATCAGGTTGTATCTCAATTTGGTTTTGATTTGTATTTCTCTGATGATGAGTGATGTTGAGCATCTTTTCATGTGTCTGTTAGCCATTTGGATGTCTTCTTTCTTTGGCATATCTTTAAAATTAAAGTTAATTAATATAAAGTTTTGTTATCTTTGATGTAAGTAGGCTTTCAAAACACCAAGATGAGGGGTGCCTGGGTGGATCAGTCATTTAAACATCCTACTTCAGCTCAGGTCATGATCTTGCAATTTGTGAGTTCGAGCCCTGCATCAGGCTGTGCACTGACAGCTCTGAGCCTGGAGCCTGCTTCAAATTCTGTGTCTCCCTCTCTCTCTTCCCCTCCCCCATTCATGTGCACTCTCTCTCTTTCTCTCTCTCTCAAAAATAAATCAACATCAAAAAAAAAGAACACACACACACCAAGATGAGTGTTTTGGTAAATTATTGGCAGAGAGAAAGAAAAGGAATTGAGAAAGGAATATTAGAACTTCTTTTGAAGAGTGATAAAGAACTATGACAACAACATTAATAATGCAGAAAATCAAAGAATAGGATTAAGGCAGAAATAAATGACAGAAATGTAATAAACGTGCATGATTGAGTGGACTTCTGTGCAACTTACAGGAGATACTAAGAAATTAAGGAAATTTGCCACATAGTTTCAATTACTGAGCTGAGAAGTTAAAAAAATGAGCTGGGGGAATGAACAGAGAATAAATGAAAGGATTTAGAATGCACGGAAGGAGGCAAAGAGATGGCAAAACAATGTAAAGTGATTGGCTTAGTGGTAGGTATTAAAAAAAGAGTACATTAGAAAATGACAAGTGCTTCATCACGTATGATTGAACAAAGTTACACTTCCCCTAGGACTATATATGAGGATGTTTATAGATTCAAAGCAAGTCCAAACAAAGCCAAGAGATACAGAAGAGCCTACAGAACTATGAACAGGAGATGCAAGTAAGTGATAGGAGTTTGTGCAACGTAGGCCAATGACTAGTAGATGAAACAAGGAAAAAAAATAATGTAGCAAATTTCAAACATGAAAATACATAGATTGCTTCTGAATCTGGAACACTTCTGACCAGTGAGGCAACTTAAGGACAAAGGTGAACATGTCATCCTTTTAGACTTCACCAACTGATGTGTGGAATCAATTATCCATTTGTTTTAGAAGACTCATTAAACTAGTCAATACTGTACAAGTTTTTCTGGACTTTTTGTTCTGTCTATGGCCTGAACACTTCAGAAGAGTTTTAGGTGGGAATGAAAACCAAGAGCAAGATCCTCTGCGTTACTCATTTCTTGCCATTCTTTTCATCCATGAACTGCCTCCAGGTTTTTCTAAGGCTTCTGCTAATTTAGGGCCAGCTCTTCAATGTAAATGATGTTGCTAGAGGCAGTTAGTTAGGTTCTAACAAGATGCCTGGAGGTCAAAAAAGAGGAAGTCATAGCCAGCTATTGGGAGTCAGAAGCCTATCCTGGCAGCACTCCAAAACAAAGCCATAAGAAGTTGGATCAACCAGACAGGCCCAGGGTGGCGGTTGCCATGTCAGGAAACCAGCGACCAAATAAGGAAAGAAACAGCTTGCAAGAAATCCCTGTCTCAAGTTATGAATATTCCTCCCCTTTCTTAACAACTGCCCATTAAAGACAGAAACCCAAACCCCAGGGCACGCAGCTCTCTCTCTTACCTGCTGTCACAAATCTAGAGTGTAAATGAAGGGGCGGACCTATGCCACCGACCATGCCTCCTCCCCTTGAGTTACAGGACTCCGACCCTTCCCCAGCCAATTGGCTGAGGCCACAGCAATTACCTCACCAACTGCCCCTAGACCCCAATAACCTTTGTGCTTTTGAAACTCGCTCTCTCTCCCTGGTATCTCACCGCTGTGTCGGTGCAGGTAGGGGATTGAGCTCGAGCTAGCTCGAATAAAGGCTCTTTTGCTTTTGCATCGGACTCGGCTCCCTGGTGGTCTTTGGGGATCAGGAATTCTGGGCATAACATGTATTTTCGCTTTAATAATCTTTCCTGCTTGTGTGGCTCACCCGCTGTGTTGTGTCTGTCCTTGAATTCTTTCACAGGAGGAGAACAAGAGCCTACTGTGACATCTTTGGGATGGGCTGGGTGGAAGGCCTCAGGGCCCAGTGGTGTCCCCAGTATACGTGGCAAGAGGGTCTTCCTCATCTTCATTTCGGAAGGATTAGAGACACAAAAACATAGTGGTACACATCCAAGCTCTAACAAACACATCATTTTTAGGTCTGATCAAATATGCTACCTAATTCTTGAGACATTCCTTGAATAGTTAGCCTGCATGAATCAGATTCTCCCTTTCCCACCCTCTCTTGTACCTACATTATGACCACATTACAACCCTTGAAAATATAAGTGATATGAAAAAGTAAAAAGCTGTGTAACTATAGTCCTGGCAAAACAACTAATTGAAATTAATTTCATCCCCGATCTTATGCAGAAACACATGCAATTTTTTAAAATTTTATTATTATTTCTTACTGAAGTATAGTTGACATACAATGTTAAATTAATTTCAGGTGTACAACATAGTGATTTGACAATTCTATGTATTACACACAGTGCTCACCACAATAAGTGTAGTTACCATCTGCCACCATACAAAGTTCTTAACGATATTGGTGACTGTAATCTCTGTGCTGTACTTTTTATTCCTATGACTTATTAACTTCATAAATGGAAATTTTTTCCTCTTGATCTTCTTTACTTATTTTGTCTCTGGCAACTAGCAGTTTGTTCTCTGCATTTGTTAATCTTTTTCTATTTTGTTATTGTTTGCTTGTTCATTTGTTTTTGTTTTTTTTTTTTTTTTAGATACCACAAACAAGTGAAATCATGTGGTAGTTGTCTTTTTCTATCTGACTTATTTCTCTTAGCACAAAATCCTTTAGGTCCATTCATATTGTCACAAAGTTTTACTTGAGTATTATAGCGTGGACCACAAATTTACCCTGCTTCTTTTAACATAGTTTGTGATAATCATACACAATGCTGTGTCATATTTAAAATTTTCTTTTTGGTGGTCATTTAATATTTTATTTAATATTATGAAACGCTCAAAATAATTAATCTTTGGTGAAATGAAATTAAAAGTACATTGAGATACCACTAGGTAACCATAAGAATAACTAAAATGAGAAAGATTGGCAATATTAAGCTTTAGTGAGATTGAGGAACAACTGTAACTTTTACATATTGCTAGGGGGAATGTAAAATGCCACAAACAAATTATAAAATCACTTAGAAATACATTACAGAGTTTATAGTAGACTTAACTATATGACCCAGAGATCTCTTTTCTAGATATTTACCTATAAGTGATAATCATATATATTTACATAAAGAGTTTTTACATTTGTAAAAGTAAAACCCCAAACTCAAAACATCCCATATGCCCATCATCTGATAAATTAATGAACAAATGTTGTTTTGGCTACATAACAGAGTGCTATTCGGTAGCAAAAGGAAACAAATTACTGATAAATTCAGCAACACATATGGAGTGCTAAAACATTATGGTAGGCAAAAGAAGCCAAATATAAAATTACTTAATATTATCCCATTTGTAAGTGGTATTATTTTCTTGATTTAAAATGTCAATTTTTGGATGCTAAAAGATAGGAATGCAGTCAATTTTAGTGTATTGACCTTATGTTCTACAGTCTTGCGACACACATTTATAATAACTTTTTGTAGTTGTCTTGTATATTTCTTAGTCTGTATAAGACAGACTCAATTATGTCATCTGAGAATGAAGAAAGTTTTACTTTGTTTCCTATCTGGATGAGCCTGGAATTTTCTTTTTGGGAAGTTTTAAAATCACAAATTCAATTTCTATAATATATATAGACCCACATATCGTGTAGAGACCTAATACACATAATAATTGATCTTTGAAAATTCATATCTTTGAATTTGTCCATTTTATCTGAATTCTTAATTTTTTTGACAAAATTATTTGTAACATTCTTTTATTTATTTATTTTATTTTGCATGGCTGTAGTATTTACAGTGATGTCACTTTTTTCAGTCTGAATATTGGTGACTTTTTTTTTTAAATCTTGATCTAAGATAAATGGTTATTTATTATTTTGAATTTTAAAGAAACATTGCTTGGCTTTGTTGATTTTCTCTGCTGCTTATCTGTTTTTTATGTCATTAGTTTCTATGCTTATCCTTATGTTTTTCCTTCTGCCTACTTTAGGCTTAATATTCATTTGTAGTTTTTTAAAGTGGAAGATGAGATGTTTGGTTTGCAAAATTTCTTCCTTTTTAATATTGATGTTTAATGCTATAAATTTTCCTCTAAGCAGTGCTTTAGCTGCATCTCTAAGTTTTTAAATATTGTATTTCATTTTCCATCATTTCAAAATATTTCTGTTTTCTCTTTTAAGTTTTTTCTTTTACTTGTATGTTACTTACATGCGTGTTTCTCATTTTCAAATATTTGGAGATTTTCCAGATATCTTTTTTTTGTTAGAAAACAAACTCTGCTTGTTTTCATTCTTCTAAATGTATAGAGACTTTTAAAAATGAAAGTAGATTATCAATCTCAGGGAATGTTTTATAAACACTTGAAAAAAATTGTATTTAGCTATTGTTGAGTAGAATGCCAATTATGTCAATTTCTTTCATGTTATTAAAATCCATGTTCTTACCAATTTATTCGTGGCAGGGGCACTACTTGTTTTATTGAATGAAGAGAGGAATATTGAAGCCCACAGATCTAATTGTGTCTTTTTTTAATTCTTCAACTTCCATCATGTTTGTTTCATGTATTTTGATATTTTGTTACTAGATGCATAGACATTTAGGATTATTATGACTTCTTAATGAACTATATCTTTTTCACTATAGGATGTACCTTTGTATCTTTTTGTTCTGAAGTCTACTTATCTGGTATTAATACAGCTGCCCTAGCTTTCTATTGATTAGTGTTTGTGTGGTATATATTTTTTCATCTTTTCACTTGTAACAAATTTGAGTCTCTGTATTCAATGTGGAATTCTTTTATTTATTTATTTATTTATTTTTAATTTTTTTAACGTTTTTAAATTTATTTTTGAGAGAGACAGAGACAGAGTGTGAGCAGGGGAGGGGCAGAGAGAGAGGGAGTCACAGAATCTGAAGCAGGCCTCAGGCTCCAAGTTGTCAGCACAGAGCCCGATGCAGAGCTCGAACTCACGAACTGTGAGATCATGACCTGAGCCGAAGTCGGACGCTTAACCGATGGAGCCACCCAGGTACCCCTCAATGTGGAATTCTTTTAATAGGATATAGTTGCATCTTGCTATTTTATTTATTCTGACACTCTCTTCTCTTTTAATTAACGTATTTAGATCACTTAAAGTTCATGTAGTTTTGGTATAAATCTAAAATCTAGGTATTTGTTTTCTATTTTTCCATCTTCTGTTACTTCTTTTTCTTCTTTTCTGTCTCTTTGGAATCATTTTTCTTTTGTTAGAATGACTTTTTTTAATGATTTCTTTCAGTACAGTTTCTGCTAGTGATGAGTTCTATCAGATAATTTTGTGTGTAGAATTGTTTTTGCCTTCAACTTTAAAACACATTTTCTCTGGGTATAAACTTATCATTGATAGTTTTTTTTTCTTTTAACAGTTTACAGATGTAAATTAATTTCCTTGTGTCTTCCCTAGACCATTACAAGAAGCCAGCTCTTGTTCTTAGCTTTTCTTTTTTAATGTAATGTGTCTTTCCTGTCCTGCAGCCACTTTAAAGGTTTTCTCTATGTCACTGATGTTTTAGCAGTTTCATTATGATGTTTTATTGTATTTATCCTGCTCAGGGTTGCTGAGCTTCTTCAATCTCTATGGTTAGAATTTTCATTGACTTTGATATTATGGGAGTTATTTCCTTAAAAAAATTTTTTTTACTCACATCCTTATTTTTTTCTGAAACTCCAGTTACACACATGTTTAGCAGCTTAATATTTTCCTGTTGGACAGAGATCACTGGTGTGCTATTCAGACTTCTTTTTCTCTATGGGCTTTATTTTGAGTAATTTTATTGCTACACCTTCAAATTTATTGATCTTTTCTTAAGTGTCTAATATGATGTTAATCTGATATTTATTTAGTTAAAATATTGTATTTTTTATTTGTATAAGTTCCATTCCACTCTTTTTTTATAGCTTCTTTTTATTTTTCCGTCACATTCATGTTTCTTTTCCATCCCTGTGCATGTTTGTGATTTTATGTTTTTTTTTAAGCCTTTAATCACTGTCGTTTCTTGTTCTGCTTTTATTAATTGTTTCACTGGTTATAGGCCATATTTTTCTGCTTCTTTTAATTCCTGACAAGATTTTATTGGTTGATGAATATTATAAATTTTACCACTTCAGATGGTTGGTTTATGAACCACTTCAGTCCTTTTGTGAACCCCAGCTATTATTTACCTACTAAATGCTTTCCAGTATTTTATTCCTTGGTCACATGGAATGTCAGCCTATGCTTATCCAGATTAGTACTCAACAAAGACTATAGATTTCTAGGACTCTTTCTCTAAGTAGCTCCCTTCATTACATTATTCTGTTCTACAAATGCTAGCTGCCTTAACCATGCTGAACTCTGTTCACTGGCTCTTCTGTCTTCAATTCTGTGAGGACACTGGGCTACATTTGTGTTGCCCTTTGTGATCTGCAGGCTGGAAACTGCCTCCATATAGTAAGCTTGGTCACTTGTAGAGTCTACCTCATTGGTTATCCTTCTTTCAGTGATCACAGTACTTTGCTGCCTGTTTTCCAATGCCTACAAACAAAAGCTTCATGTATTTTGTCTGATCTTCTAAGTTTCTTTTTTCTTTTTTCTTTTTTTTTTTTTATGGTAGAAGAGAAATGTCTATGGCAGTTAATTTTGCATGTGTGGAAGAAGAAATTTTTTCCAGAAATTTCATAAATACATAATTCTTACTGTTCTGGTTACTATTACTCAGTAAAAATCATCCCTGAATATAGCACTTAAAACAACCATTTTATTTTGTCCACAGTTTTATATGTCAGAAATTTAAGGAGGTCTGACTACAAAGGTTTGCTTGAGGGTCTCTTTTACGGTTGCAATTAGGTATCATGAAAGTTCAAATAGATTGAATTCCAATAAGACTCATTTACATGGCCTGCAGTTGATGCTAGCTGCCAAAGGGCCTCTCCAGCATAGTACTCTTGGTATAGTCTTTTTACATGGCATCTGGCTTCCCTCATAGTAACTATCCCACATGAATTGGGCATAAGTGTTATGGATTCTTATGATCTAGATTTGGATATTATATGGGGGTCACTTGTAATATATTGTACTGTTAAAGAACATATAATTCAGGTTCAAAGGGAGAAGAGGGGCGCCTGGTTGGCTCAGTCAGTTAAGCATCTGACTTCAGCTCAGGTCATGATCTCACAGTTTGTGGGTGGGTTCAAGCCCTGCATCAGGCTCTTTGCTGACAGTTCAGAGCCTGGAGCCTGCTTCAGACTCTGTGCCTCCTTCTCTCTGTGCCCCTCTCCCATTCACACTCTGTCTCTCTCTTAAAAATAAAGATTAAAAAAATAATAATAAAAAAAGAATTTTTTCCCTTACCTAATCCTATTGTTTCAGGTAGCCTCAATAACATCATTTATACTGTGAGAAACAGAGAGGTGGGATGAGGAAGCAATGAAATAGTCAAGCTTTAAGAGGTAATCTAGAAAACAATTTTGCATGTAGTTTTTGGGGGTGCAGCAGAGGGGTAAGGATTTGATGAGCAACAAATAGAAAAGAGCCACCAGCTTAAAAGGACAGAATTTGTTAATATTTGGTGATCTTTAAAAAAACATAACTGAAAAAGCCCTGGGACCCAGAGTGACTGCAAAATTTGTTCAGCTCCCAAGGAAGGCAGACATTTTTCATACTTAGATAATGGACATTCAACAAGGAAATACTTCAAAGAAGGCCAAAACAGAGTTCTCAAAGAACTATTCTTTCCAGAAGAAAGATTTACAATATGAATGGAATATTCCCCTGTTTCTAGGTGTGGGGACTTTGCAGTGCCTGCCCAACAGGATTTTATCCTTTCTATAGACTAGTGACTGCTTTATGTAATCCAGTCCCTCTTTCCCTTTTTCTTTTACTGGGGTCTTCTTTTCCTACTCCACTACTGAGTATTTTGAGGGTGTTAAGAGGATAACATGTCAACCTAGGTTGCTGGGTCATAGAAAGATGCATCTGAACCGGATGGCAAGAAACGTACATCACTTGTAGTTTTTGGACATTGAACTTAAGTGCACAAATAGATGAGCGTTCAGGGAGAAGATGAATGAGTACGATGTATGAAAATAAGAGTGATATTTATAAAAGAACATTTACTTGATATTTTTATGAGAATAGAAGGTAGAGAGTAGCAGTAAGTGTGTGTTTATCAAAACAAGTTCCTCTTGAACACACAACTAGATTAAATTCAGTCTGCCTTGCGGTTAGATGTGACCATGTGACTGAATTCTGGCTCATAGAATGGGACCCAAATGACCTAAGCTATTTCCTGACTTGATCTATGGAACTCTGCATAAATCTTATGTTTTCTTTTCCAATTTGAATTATTATTATTATTATTAGAGCCTTTCAAGGAATAAATAAGTGAAAGATCTGAGTCAATTGAATGACTGCATGGAAGGCTATGTAACTATAAACTTTTATAGGACTGGAATGTGAAAAGAAAAGACTTTATCACATTAAGCCCCTGAGAATTTGGGTTATTTCTAGTATAGCAACTAGAGTTACATTAAAAAATATGTAATCATTATAAAAAGGAGGGAGGGATGGCAGCTTTTAAATGTACCACAGAACATATAGAAGCAAAAGAAAAAAAATTAAGATCTTAGATTCTCAACTCAAGCCACAATTAACAGGAGAACCAGAAAGTCTTTATGAATGTCCTAAAAGAATTTCTTATCTTTTATAATCTTAATAGGGCCAGTGGGGCCTATAATCTGTCTCAAATTTATCCTGTGGGAAGCAGAATTACAGCATAGTTAATTTACTTGGCTACCTGGATCTCATGTTAAAGAAGTGGCTGAGAAAGGGTGGGCCTCTTAGGAATTAGAACAGGAATGTATGTATATATTCAGATAACCTTGACCACTCAAATTTCACTGAGCCTCTCTCCACACCAGAAGTACCCTGTTATAAACTCACCTAAGGGAAGCAACTTTCAAAAGGATGTTAATACCCCTGAAGACATTCCACCAATCCTACTGGCCTTCAAATGTATAACAAAGGGTCCCAGAACACCTAAGGGGTATTAGTGTAATGGGTGATCTGGGGGAAGATGATTCTCAAATCTAAATAATTGCAAAATTTTATTCATTCCTATCAATAAAATCCCAGAAAGTATATGTGGAGGATCAATTATAAAAGGATTTGACCAAAGAGAAAAAGGCATAACATTGGACTGGGCTGAATTTACTTATATGGGTTCATTTTTCGTAGACTTAATAGATTCCATGTTTTAAATGAAGGAATGAGTAGTGAATCATATTGCTTTCTTGGTTGGTTGACCGAAGTCTGGAATAAATTATGACCTACATTAAATTAAGTCAAGATTTCAAATTTCTTTGGTAAAGTACAAAGAAAGGAATCCAAAGACTCAGTGGTAAAGGAAAATTGGACTGGATTTATCATATGCAATGCAATCACTTACTACCTCATTATATCCCACAAGAGATCTGAAGATACTCCCTTTATAACAGCACTGAGAAATAGATTTCTGAGGGAATCTCAGCATCCTTTAAGTTCCCTGTAGTAGTTTATTCAGTAAGCTGGGGATTGCCATTAGTATTATATGCCACCACTGAAATGGGTTAACAGGAGCTTGATGGGACTTAACAGGGTTCAAGTCAGGAAATAGCTTAGGTCATTTGGGTCCCATTCTGTGAGCCATAATTTAGTCACATGGTCATATCTAACTGCAAGGCAGACTGAATTTAATCTTGATGGGAGTGGCAGTACTCAACCAGGTAAAAAATAGATGTGATTACCAAATGGTAGCAAGATTCTGAAGCATGAAAGGGATTATGATACATTATTGTTGAAGATAAAGGGTCACATGTCAAAGAAATGGTGACTGCAGTTTTATAACCTTAAGAAACTGAATTCTGCCAACATATGAATGTTCATGGAAGCAAATTCTTACCTAGATCATCCAGAAAGAAACACAGCCCTGCTTTGATTTAAGCATTATGAGACCCTGAGCAGAGAATCCATTTATGCAATGCCAGACTTCTGACCTCTGGAACTATGGGCTAATCAATGTACATCAGTTTAAGTCACTAAATTTGTGGTAATTTGTATATAGCAGGAGAAAACTAATTCATTATGTGATCCACCAAGCTCTAATGTCAGACTTATACAGTAGTACTCCATCAGCAAATGGAAATGTGTCCTGCTGGCATAAGTGTGAGTAAATCACTGTAATTTCCAAGGCACTTGCTACAGCTACAGTGCAACCTATCTCTTCCAGTTCCACATCTGGCCTCATGGAGGGTTTATCTATGATTAGCTGACTAAAAATAGCACATCAAGACCTTATTTACAGAAGGTTTCACATGTTATATTGGCAACAATCTGAAATATAGGCATTACAGTCCTACTCAAGGATAGCCAGGAAGGACTGGAGGATAGGAAGAATGGAATGGAATGGAATGGAAATACTTCTAATGAGCTGAACACCTATATGTTCAGTTCATGTTGAAGGAACAGTGGCCAGAGGTCTGTTTATGGGCAAGTGCTAATTTGGCTAAGTGATCAGTGTCCTGGAAAAACGCAATTAGAAAATTGTTGCCAAACAAGTATGGTGAAGAGATAAAAGGATGGAATTCTCAGAGTGTAAAGATGTTCCAAAGGGTACAAATACCCACCAGACGATATTGACTCAATAGAGGCTTGCAATATTCAAGTAAACAAGGTGACCCCATTCTGTGAATGTCAAGCATCCCTTCTCTCAGCTGTCTTTGTGCTTGCACAATGAGCTCATTACCATAATGTTCATGATGACAGGAAGAGGGGTCAGCTATAGATAAACAAAGTGCATGTCCGTTCACCAAGTCAGCTAAGGTTATTGCCACTGATGAATGCCCAGCTTGCCAATGGTAGAGGCCAGTGCTGAGCTCTTGATATGACACTATTTCCTGGGAGGTCAGCCAGTCTCCAGATGGCAGATGATTACATTTGACCTCTTCCATTTTGAGGGAAGCAATCATATGTTCTCTTTGGAATTGAACTAAGTCTGAATATAGATTTGCCTTTCCTATCCACAGTGCTTCTGCCAGCACCACCATGTGTTGACTTTCTAAATGCTGTGTTTACTGCCATGTCTGACAAAGTAACATTTTTATAGGAAAAGTGGTGATAAATGAGCTTCAGCCCAGAGGATATACAGGGTTTACCATGAACCAAATCATCCATTATAATAGAAGAATGGTTTAATGAATGGAAGAATGCTTTAATGGAAAAATGGAATAGCCTATTAAAGACACAGTAACAGTCTTAGTTGGATGATAAGAAATTGCAATATTGTTGTACAATCCAAAAGATGCCCTATATACTCAGAACCAGTGACTGGTGTGCTATGGGAGTAGAGGCATCTCCTTTCACTAATAACCTGTTCATAAGCATTTTGTGTTCTGTTCTCATGGCTTTTGGCTCTGATGCGTTAAATATGAAGAGGGATGTTTTCACTAGAAGACATAATGACATTCCCATTGTGATGCAGGCTAGCTGGGTCTGAGGAGCTAGAGGGGTTCTCACAGGACCAGTCAAGAATGCCCTTGGCTTCACACAGGATAGAAATCAAACGTGAGCCAAGAGAAAATGAGAAAATAGTATATAAAAGATATAGAGAGAGTATAAATATAGACAGAGTGTTTAGGAGACTCATAAGGGAAAGAAGAATGAGCATTTTTATTGAGAGGTGAGAGTGAGGTTTTTATTGAGAATGGTGATCTGGTGCACATGTCTTCTCAGGTATTCAGGAACAAAAAGGAGTTTCAGGTGTTCTCCATAAGTCACTTATACCCTAAAGCCAGGGGTCTTGATGACTCAGTGTCCATGAAAAGCATTCATGATGACCCTGCCCAGTCAATCCATAGATGTTGTCTATTGTGTTGGAAGTCTCCAAAGAAATCATTAACTCCTTGACCTTTACAAGGAGGACATACATTCTATGTTCTATAAGGTAAGGGTGTAGGTCCTAGTGATAATAGAAGCAAGAAAAGGAGAAAAATAAAAGCAGTTTTTCATGGTGTCCCTTTACTTTCCCTGTCTTCATTGAACAAGAAGTTCTCACTGCTGTGTAGCCCCTTCTGTCTTCTCACATCATTGAACAAACAAGAGTTTAAGTACTTTGTAGAGTGATTAATCCTGATTTTAAAGATAAAATTGGCTAGTGAGGATAGGATTTCTGGATAAAATACAAGTTGTCCAGTTAAATTTGGATTTCAGGGAAATGGTAAATGCAGTATTTGGGACATATTTACATTAAATAATGATTTGTTATTTATCCAAAATGCAAATTTAACTGGTTTTCCCATGTTTTTATTTTCTAAAGCTGGCAACTTCCACTGGGTTTAAGGTATAGTATTTCTGGAAACCAGGGGATTCTCAGGTCTTCCCCCCCCCCCCAACCATTTTAGTTCACATCCTCACCATCATACAAACTATTGCTATAGCCATAACAAACCTGCTTGGCTTTGGTTTTTCCTGCACAATCCTATATACCAAGAATAGAAAAGTCAACCTAAAATAGCTAACATACCATATCATTTCTCTGCTCAAAAAGCATCAAGGACTCTTCTTTGCTACAGAGATAAAGTTCAAACTCTTAAGCATTGAATCAAAGCCTTTCATGCTTCATGCTCTTTTCCCACAACATCCTTAACTGAACTCCTTAATCCAACCAGGGATATTTTCTTCACTGATGCATGTTTTCTCACATGAATTTATCTAAATCTGGATTTAAAGTTCCCCATTTTTAAAGTTTCTCTTACCATTCAAATGAAGTAAAATAACTTCCTCTGAAATAATACAATAAGATAATGTAGGCTTGTATTTATTTCTCCAAACTTTTCCAAAATTTTTAGTAATCTCTTTCCTTGGGATCACATTGAACTTTAAAAATATTTTAGATTATGCAAGTTATAAGAATCAACAAGTATTATGTACTAGGGTTGTATAACATTTTAACTCAGTTAATCATCAAATATCCAAAATGTATAAGTAGATGCAGATTTTACCTTTATTTTACAAATAAAAAAGCAAAGGAGCAAAGAGGTTAAGAAACTTGCCCAAGGTCATACATATGTAAATGGCAAAATTGGAATTTAAAACCAGGCATTCTGTGGGCACATGGGTGGCTCAGTTGGCTGAATGTCCTACTCTTGATCTCTGCTCAAGTCATGATCTTGTGTTTGTGAGATCAAGCCCCACATCGGGCTCTGAGCCGATAGCGTGGAGCCTGCTTGGGATTTTCTCTCTCCCCCTCTCTCTCTGCCACTCCTCTACTGGCTCTTTCTCTCTCAAAATAAATAAATAAACTTCAAAATAAATAAATAAATAAAACCAGGCATTCTGGCTCCAGAGCCTGTACTTGTAACTATTCTGTTACATTGTGTCTGTGAAGAATGAATTTTCTGATTTAAAAATTGAAACAATAAGATAAGATTATTTTTCTTTGTTTCACCAATTTTGCAGTTCATGCAGAGATAGCTATTATAACCAGTTTGGTTTGGTTTTTTTAGACCTTTAGACCTTTTTCTATGTGTTTCTACTATGAATGTGTACCCATAGAGACAACATACTATTGTTTGAGTATTCTTTAATATAGGTTTGTTTTCATATATAACTTTTATATATAAATATATATGCAATATGTATAAATAATAACACTATACTAAACATCAATGTACATGCTTCTTTGAGAATATATTCTGTAGAGTAGATGCAAAGCAAGTGAATTTTTAATTTTAAAGCATTTATATATAGCCACATTCCCAATAGTAGTATATGATAGTAATTTCATTTCACCCTCAGTAATATTTAATTTTATCAACCTTTTTACTTTAATTTGATGGATGAGAATTTCAAACTCCTTGCTTGTATTTTTTCCAAATACTAGTAGAGTCAAACTCATTTTCACACATAATTGACCATATTCATATTTCATCTGTGAATTGTCAGTTCATATTTTTTACTTATTTCCATTAGATTATTCATCTTTTTTATGACTTTTATGTATATCAGCATAGTAACTGTGTCTACTGTATATGCTATAAATATTTTCCTCCACTCTTCTGTTTGAGTTTTAACTTAATTTGCTTCATCTTCCTTTGGTTCTTTCTAGTACCTTTTATTTTACAGGTTTTTTTTTTTAATTTTTATATATCCTGCTCCTTGTAATCCATTCTAATCCATTCTGATATTTTAAAAACAGAAGTTAGATCATGTCACTTTCCTTCTTACACCTTACTTTGGCTTTCATTGACCTACATGCTCTGCTCTGATCAATCTCGCAGGCCCTTCTCCATCTCTCTTCTCCTGAAGTCACATGAGAAAATGTTTGCTAGTTTTAAATAAGATTCTCAAATAATCTTAAATAAGATTCTCAAAATCAGGTGCTTTATACCTGCTTTTTCCTCTATATGGAATACTCTCTTCTTCATCTCTGCTTGTCTGATGTTACATGTTGAATAATGTCCTCCCAAAAAGATATGTTGAAGTCTTAACCCCGTGTGGTGGATGGAAATCAATATTCAGATCAAAAGACTAGGTAACACTGACACTTTAAGTACATCAGTGAGAAGGCACCAGAAGCACAGTCAACAAGTACAATTATTTTGTAACCAAGAGTTACAGATTATCAGAATTTTTTAAGGCAGATGACTGAAGTAGAGGATTTCTTTTCAAGAGGAATAGGGGGTGGGTGGCAGTGGGGTGGAATATTTACTAATGGGGAAGAATATTTATGAAAGGTTGAGTTTTATTTTCTTCTAAATAGAACACTTGTTAATTTGGCTGAGGAATTTATAGAAAAGAATTGCAAAAACAGTTGGAAATAGAAAAAGATTATCTAATTATAAGAAGCTAATATATTTTTCCTTTATTTTGCATATATTTATAGTGCAAAAAAAGCTGTTGCTGTCATATCAGGGATATTAATGGTTTTAAAAACATAATTTTAGGTGGAAATTAGAAGTTGTACCTCATTGCATTCTTATTTGCTGAGGTAGTATTTCAGGGAGGATTCGGTCACAGAGTCAGAACCACTATGAATAAAATGAATAAGAAGGATAAATTGTATTATTAAGACTTCTGTTGTGGGAGCTGGTGAAAAATCTCTGGAAGGCTGTTGTCTCTGTTCTTGGAGGAGGGCCCGAAATTACATGTTGGTCAACAGGCTGACTGTGAATGGGGAGAAAGAGGGCAGACTAGAATCCATGAAAACAAGCTGGAACCCACATTTGACCCTCATTGCTTCCAGCCTTGAGTGACCTTCAGGAGACGCTGGAGCTTTTCACCACAGCACTACTCACCTGGCTGAATCAGGATTTACAGAAGCCGAAGGAGGAGGTCCCTCAGAAGTGGAAGGAGGGTCGAATAAAAAAACAGATTTAGTTCAGATCTAGTAAGGAGAGACTTTATTTGAAAGTAACCAAAAAGACCTTAACATTTCCGTCAGCTGGACTAAATTTGAGACAGTTTTCTTCCTGATGATAGGTCCCCGACCTCTTTTTCTTAAAACCCTCACTTTCAAAAACTTGGAATTATAAACTCTTTTTTCTACTTCTCAGAAATATATGTAATTCTTCTCTCAATCTCTTGCCAGTTTTGTCACCCTGGAATGACCTTCTCAAAGATGGAGGACCATCTCTCTGACATGTAAACATTGAATGAGATAGCACTTCTCTGTCCCAGTCTTTATGGGAGGGTAGGATCCTGACTTCAGTGGCACCAATTAGTGCACACTGATGGCATAGACACAGAAAGAAAAAGAAAAAAAAAAAAGCAAAGTCAAGAATAATTCAATGTGCTGGACACATTCCATTGATCAACCTCCCTGTCAATGGCCTACAGTACTTTTCTACTAGCTCAGTCCAGCACCTGAAAACTCTTCTGCCTTTTGTTTTAGCAGAGTTGGATTCAGTCTCTTTTCCCTATTGCAATATCTTGGATAAATTCTTCCTTGCCTATTTAACTTTGTCTGGTGTAGTTTTTATTTGACAAAAGAATTATTGCAAGGGGGAAGGGAAGGGACAACTGCACTAGGGAGAAAGCTGTGACTGTAAGACCTCAGGTATCTCAAAGGTTAGGCAGAAAGGTTTTTCTTTTATACAGAAGAGTAAACAGGGCTAGAAAGAAAAGGATGTGGGGAGGTGGGATGAAAGTGTGGCAGATAGTAGATCATACACTGTTTCACTCTGAGGCCAGCTTATTCTCAGAAGTGGCTGTTAACGCACATTTGTATGTTGAACACAGTTGAGGGACCTGAGGAAGGAGAGAGGTTTAATCAAAGTTTGGTTAGCAAGCATTTTGTTCCCAATGATCAGTGGAAACAAGCAGTTTAGCTAATCATTTATGACACAAGGTTCTGTGTCTGGCCTTGTGATAGGTAGACAAGGGAAACATCTAGAAGTCTCACCTAGGTCATAGGGTAAGGACAGTTCTTTGCAGTAAGCTTATTTCTCTGGAACACAAGCGATTTTTAGGGGGAGGAGATTTAGTAACCATCTCTGTTTTGGGGAGTGGAGGGTGCAGGTAAAATTCAATATTATCTGGATTTGGTTGCAGGCTTGGCTATTGCCTCACACCTGCAAGATGGGCCAGCAGATCAGCAACAAGGTGTGGGAGCTACAGCAACCCCTGGTACCCTACACTGACCTTTCAGAGGACAATGCCTGTTGTTTCCTCTCCACTTGAGTCTCATACAAATTTCTCCTGTAGCCAACCATACAGTGAAAGAAATTCTGGGAAAGATGGTTTCAGCTTTGATAAGTCGATACAATATAAAATGAACCTAGTGAATAAAGTTGAAAAAAACCCTCAAAAAACAAAGCAAAACAAACCAGTGTGATTCTGAACAACTTGAGAGAATAATTATATCCTAGTAAAGAAATTCCAATTATATATGGTTTAGAAAATCATAGTAGATAGGGTGATATGTGAATGGAAATTGCCATTTATTTCAGAAGCATTCTTAGCCTAGTTAAGTGCAATGTCCTTGATGTGCCTATGGTACTTACACCTGATCTTTTTAATAGTCATCACTTTCTATTGTAATTTCCTTCTTGTGTGTGAACCTTCCAAACTAGGACTCCTGAGGTCAGAAAAATTTTGCATTGTTTTTCACTAGCACACAAGACTATGCCCTACGCATAGAAAGAGCTCATTATAGGCTTGCTGAAAGAATGGTTGGATGAGGTAGTGATTTCTGAAAGGTGAACATTGAGTTCAGGGTTTAACAAAAATATTATGGCAAAGGAACTAAACCAGTTACATAGAAATGAATATTACCTTACTTAAAATTTTTTTTTAATGCTTATTTATTTTTGAGAGACAGAGAGAAAGAAAGAGCATGAGCAGGGGAGGAACAGAGAGAGAGGGAGAGAGATTCTGAAGCAATCTCCAGACTCCCAGCTGTCAGCACAGAGCCTAATGCAGGGCTCAAAGAGATCATGACCTGAGCTGAAGTTGGATGCTTAACCGACTGAGCCACCCAGGCACCCCTGGATATTACCTTACTTTTTGGAGTAACCCAGCATTCTTAAAAAAAATTTTTTTAATGTTTATTTATTTTTGAGAGAGAGAGACAGAGCACAAGCAGGGGAGGAGCAGAGAGAGAG
Source organism: Prionailurus viverrinus (assembly GCF_022837055.1). NCBI lineage: Eukaryota > Metazoa > Chordata > Mammalia > Carnivora > Felidae > Prionailurus > Prionailurus viverrinus. The sequence goes on along the minus strand of NC_062564.1, from coordinate 159,625,700 downwards.
GGAGACACAGAATCTGAAACTGGCTCCAGGCTCTGAGCTGTCAGCACAGAGCCCCATGCAGGGCTGGAACTCACAAACCCTGAGATCATGACCTAAGGTGAAGCCTGACCCTCAACTGACTGAGCCACCCAGGCGCCCCTTGGTGTGACCCAGCATTCTGATCAAAGACAAGCTTGTACTGGTGTTTCAGTGAGACGTCCCCAGAGCCACAGTCACCTAGCACAATTGTTTTGTAACTAATGGTTACAGATTATCAGAACTCTTTTAATTGGATCACTGAGGTAGAAGGTTTCTTTTCAGGATGGAATTATTTTCAACATTTATTCTTTTGGTGCTTTTTATTTCATTTTGTTAAAAAGTACTATACACAAAGAAAAATGGTTCATACACATAAACACCTCTTTTCAGGGACACCATGATAATGCAGTACCTCTGTAGTATGTATGTATACATGTCTATAATTTGTGTGTATCTACCATATTAAAATCACTCTGCCTTCTCATCCTGAGCCTGACACTGTCTCTGCCATATTCAAAATGCCCTCCAGTAGGCTCCCATCCCGGACCTGATGGAACCCAGACAAACTTCATTCTCCTCTTCACCTTATTCTGAAAAGCTTATCGTATTTATCTCTGAGTTGTTACCTATTTCCATCCCTATCAGTGTCCTACCTGCTGTTCTCAATCATGCAGACCTGTGTCTTCTTAGAGCTTTCTGGTTTCTTACCACTTCATGTAAGAGAATCGGTTCTCCCTCACTCTTAAATGCATTGACAGTGACCAGAAAGACCGTAAAAGCTCTGACTATAACATAAATGGTGTTTTTATCCCAAGTCCCTAATGTTGTTCTGCCCCAAATCTTTTCTTTTCAAACCCCATTTAGCCTATTCCAGCCAGTTTCCATTTAATTCAGTATCATTGTCTCCATGTCAGTATACTATTTCAATAATACTTCTGATAATAAATTATAGTTACTATTTATTTAATAAATGGCATTAGTGATCCCTATGCTGTAGACACTTTTAAAAGTGATTTTAAAGGCTGAATTATGTAAAACTCACAAAAACTGTATGAGGAGGATGTTATTGTTATCCTCGCTTTAAAGATGAGAAAACTAAAACCTAGAAAGTTTAGGTAACATACTTATTATAGCTAATAAGTGTCAAACTCAGTACTTAAACCTGAGAAGACTGATTCCAGAGACCAGACTCTCAACCTCTATACTATGTTGTCCTTGTGATAATAGAATGAGAAACAAACAATGAAAGGAAAAAAAGTCAGCTATAGGAAATGACAAAAAGTGAAACACAGATTAAGAAAAAGACCTGGGGTGGGGGGGGGCGGTGCCTGGGCGGCTCAGTTGGTTAAGTGTCCAACTTCAGCTCAGGTCATGATCTCACAGTTCATAGGTTCAAGCCCTGCATCGGGCTCTGTGCTGACAGCTCAGAGCCTGGAGCCTGCTTCAGATTCTGTCTCCCTTTCTCTTTGCCACTCCCCTGTTCACACTATGTCTCTTTCTCTCTTTCAAAAATAAATAAGAAAGAAAGAAAGAAAGAAAGAAAGAAAGAAAGAAAGAAAGAAAGAAAGAAAGAAAGAAAAAGACCTGGGACACCTGGATGGCTCAGTTGGTTAAGTGTCTGACTCTTGGTCCTGCCCAGGTCATGATCTGATGGTTCGTGAGCTCGAGCCCCATGTCAGGCTCTGTGCTGACAGCGTGGAGCCTGCTTGGGATTCTGTCTTTCCCCCTCTCTCTTTCTGCTCCTCCTTTGTTCATACTGTAAACAAACAAACAAACAAACAAACTTAAAATTTTTTTTTTAAAAAGAAAAATACCTGCAAGTATGAATAATGACACAGAATGACAGTAATCAGAGAAAAAAAAGAGAAGGACAACATGGAGAGTGATAGAAATACATATACTCAGAGAGGCAGAAACAGAGAAAAAAAAATTGTCACAAAGACAGCAGCATAGAGGTTGACATTCCAGCTTGAAAAAAAGTAAACAGCTAAAACAACTGTTAGACATATTAAAACGACTAAACATAGATAAAGCAGTTCACATTTAGATAAATGTGATCTATGGATAAAAATGATGAGGAATAATTTAAAACAAAATGTGGAGAAAGAATCTTAAAATGAGTAGCTTAGCAACAGTAGGCCAGTGACACATTTAAGAAATAGTGGCAATATTCGTTGTTTGTAGGGAGATTCTGAAATTTTTCTTTTTTAAGTTACTTGGTGGCATGTATGCTAACTAAACTTGGAAAGAGACATGATTTAGAACTGAGTGAGCTGTAGTCTCTAAATTGCCTGCACAAGAGTCATTCCAGTGACACCCTCAATGTACTAATTTTATACCAGAAAAATGTGCAGACTTCTTTTAGGTCACAGAGGTTGTTAGAAACTTGGGAATGAGTAGACCTGTAAAAAGCCTCCAGAGAGAAAATGTTCTGGTTCCCTCTTCAGAGCAGGGGAGACACATGTATAAACTGTGTTGAAGGAAGGTCTGATATTATTTCTATTGTTTAAAAACAAATTTTCTAGGTATATTTATTTATTTTGAGAGAGAGAGAGAGAGAGAGAGAGAGTGCTCGCAGGAGCATGAGTGGGGGATGGGCAGAGAGAGAGAGAGAGAGAGAGAGAGAATCCCAAGCATTTCCTGGGCTATCAGTATGGAGTCAGATGCAGGGCCCAAACTCACAAACCATAAGATTATGACCTGAGCTGAAACCAAGAATCAGACACTTAACTGACTGAGCAACTCAGGGGCCCCTCTTTCCATTTTTTTCCACATGTTTTGTTCCTGAAGTGTAGATATGACTACAGTAAGGTATTAGGGTCACCAAGCTGGCAGCCGATGCTACTGTCAGTTGTCAGGTGTGGTTTTAGTACTGCAGATGCACAGAAGGAATGGCACAGAGGTCACCGTGTATTTCCCCAGCATCTCAGACCAGCTATTGGACGCCTCTGTAATTGAAGGCTTTGTTCTGCAACTCACTTAAGCTCCTTCATTCATTCATTTGAACATGGATCAATAATTTTCTTCACAATTTTATTGGAGTATAACTGAAGTGCAGCAAACTACATACAGTTGATGCTTATTTGCAATCCCATATTTGTGAATTCACCTGCTTGCTAAAACTTGTTACCCCCAAATCAATGTTCATCGCACTTTAGCAGTCATTCTGACAGGTAGAGAAGAGAAAAACACTTGAAAAATTTGCTCTGTCGTCATGTTTTGCCTTTCCTATCATAAATGCCCTTTTTGTGGGTCTATCCGTAACATATTGCTCATATTTTTGTGCTTTTTGTTAGTGATTTTGCTGTTTAAAATGGTCTCTCAAGCCAAATGCTGAAGTGCTATCTAGTGGTCCTAAGCGTAAGAATGTTGTGATGTGCCTGACCAAGAAAATATGTAGTTGAGATTAAGGTTTGTTGAGGCATGAGTTCTAGTGTTTCTGGCTCTGAGTTCACTGTTAATGAATCAACAGTATGATACATCCCAAAAAGGAAATTTGTCAATCTGTATGTGAGGCTGCTCCAGAAAGTACTAAAGTAATATCTATAGATGAAGCTATGGAAAATATGGAAAAGTAGCTAAACTTGTGGACTCATGAGAGTATGGCTGAGTGAAAAAAACTATGGTGAGGCTGAAAGCCAAAGAAATTTATGTCAGGAAAATGTTAAACCCTCCTTGACTAGTGCTGGCTTGCTTCCATGTTTCAAAAGGCGATATCATGTGTTGAAATGATTAAAGAAGACAATTTAAGTGGCATAAACAAACATTATTTAACGCTTCATGGAGTGGCACTTTACACTCTTAGAAGTTCAGAGAACTTCAAAGTAAGGGAAAAGGGTTTCAAGCTTTTGTAAAACAGGCAAGTGGGAAACAAGGAAGTACTCAGCTTAAATTGATTGACTGGGCTTGCCTATCTGATCTTGTCATGGATATCAAGAAACAAGGAAGTTAAGTATAGAGCCCAGAGTTGGCTGGCGTTTGGGGACTGGCTGACTGGTTATACTGTGTTTCTGGTTTATTGGAGGAGTGTTTACCTAAGTTTCAGTTTGCTAACTGCTAACGTGTTTCATCTGGGAAGGAGTGGCTCCATCTTGGGGCTAGAAATTCATTTCAACACGTGAAAAATGTTAAACTCCTGTATGAGGTAAGTTCTGCAGATGAGGAGGCTGTGGAAGACTTGTAAAAGTACCTGTAAGTGTTATACGGGAAAAGGATAATGTGGAAGAGCAGATTTCAATTCTGAGGGGACAGGCTTATTTTACAAGAATGTTGACAAATAAACCTCTATAATGCAAATGGCGTCTTGTTTGACAAATATGTTTTGACCAGAGGCTCACAGGAACTTAATCTTTATTTCCCCAAGAGCGGAAGTTGCATACTCTCATTCATTCAATGTTTGTGATGACTGTATAGAACATATCTACCAAGAATAACAAGATTTGACTGTATTTAAAATATAGAAATTAGTCAATTCATACATATATACACATGCATATGTGTGTATATACATATGTGTGTATGTGTGTGTACACTTACAGGTGTATCTATGTATGCATATATGTATGAAATAATCATAAGATAATGAGGCATTTACATTACAACCAAAAGTTTACTTAGACCCTTCTGTAATTCATCTTTCCCTTCACCATCCTCTCATCTCAAATCACTTAATTGATTTCTGAATCTATAAATTAGTTCTAGAATTTTATATAAAAGTAATATACTTCAAAAAATATGGCTTCTTTTCCTCAGTATTACAGTTTTGAGATTTTTTTTCTATGCTATTGTGTGCATCAGTGTAGTTCATTCCTTTTTATTGCTTTTCAGTGTTCTATAGAATGGGCATACAAATTCCTTTGATTCTTTGTATACATGGACATTTATACTTATTTCAGTTTTTGGCTATTACAACTAAAGCTGCTGCAAACATTTTTGTATAAATGTTTTGTGGACATAAATGTTTGCATCCTTTTTAAATAGCTAGAAATGTTATGGCTGGGTCAGATGGTAGGTGTAGGTTTGATTTTTAAGAACTAATTTTAGGGGCGCCTGGGTGCCGCAGTCGGTTAAGCGTCCGACTTCAGCCAGCTCATGATCTCGCGGTCCGGGAGTTCGAGCCCCGCGTCTGGCTCTGGGCTGATGGCTCAGAGCCTGGAGCCTGTTTCTGATTCTGTGTCTCCCTCTCTCTCTGCCCCTCCCCCGTTCATGCTCTGTCTCTCTCTGTCCCAAAAATAAATAAAAAACGTTGAAAAAAATTAAAAAAAAAAGAACTAATTTTAGCCATTGATATCTCATTATGATTTTAATTTGCATTTCCCTGATAGCTAATAATATTGAACACCTTTTCATGTACTTTTTGGTCATATGTGCTCTTTTCTAAAATGACTATTCAAATATTTATTTTTAAAATTGTATTGTCTTTTTATTATTAAGGGTTAAGAGTTCTTTTTTAAAAATTTTTTTAATGTTTATTTTTGAAAGAGAGACAGATCACTAGCAGAGGAGGGGCAGAGAGAGAGAGAGAGGGAGACACAAAATCCAAAACAGTTTCCAGACTCCAAGCTGTCAGCACAGAGCCTGACGTGGGGCTCAAACTCACGAACCACGAGATCATGACCTGAGCTGAAGTTGGATGCTTGACTAACTGAACCACCCAGGTGCCCCAAGAGTTCTTTATATATTCTGGTTATATATCCTTTGTCTGATACACGTGTGATGAATATTTTCTCTCAGTATGTGGCTTACCATTTTTTTTTCCAAATGGTGTCTTTCAGTGAGCAAAAGTTCTAAATTTTGATGGTGTACAGTTTATTTTCTTTTATGTTCTGAGTTCTTAAGAAAATTCTTTTAATATTTATTTATTTTGAGGCAGAGAGACAGAACACGAGCAGGGGAGGGGCAGACACACACACACACACACACACACACACACACACAGAATCCGAAGGAAGGTCCAGGCTCTGAGCTATTAGCACAGAGCCTGACGCCAGGCTTGAACTCACAAACCATGAGATTGTGACCTGAGCCAAAGTCCGGTGCTCAACCGACTGAGCCACCCAGGCACCCCCATGTTCTGAGTTCTTAAGTATTCTCAAATAAATCTTTACGTATACCTATGCCTCTAGATGGCCATCTTCTCTCTGTATCTTTACGTGGTCTTCCCTCTGTGTATATCTGTGTCCAAATTCACTCTTCTTATAAGGACACCAGTCATGTTGGGTTAGACCCCACCTAAATGATCTTGTTTTAATTACCTATTTAAGGACCTTATTATAAATAGTTACATTCTGAGGTCCTGGGGGTAAAGAATTCAATATATGAATTTTAGGGGGACACAATCAACCTATAACAAAATGTATCATTTTTCTAACTGCTTTAAATTTTTTCATTTATCTTTTTAATACAGCAGTTTGATGATAATATGCCTGTGTTTTTGTTATTGTTGTTGCTTTCTTTTATTTTCTTTTAGTTTAATTCTATTTAGTATTCACTTAGCTTTATGCCTTTCATCATATTGGAGAAAATTTTGGTGATTATTTCTTCAAATATTTTTTGTGCCTAATCTCTTTCTCCTCTCCTAATACCTTAATTTTCTTAGGTTAGGACTTTTGATATTTTTTCACAGGTCTTTGAGCCTCTATTAATTTTTATTTCCAATATTTTTTCTCTGTTCTTCAGACTGGATAATTTCTATTGACTATCTTAAGTTAATTTCTTCTCCATTCTATTTATCCCATCCAGAAAGGTGTTTTTGTTTGTTTATTTACTTTAGATATTGCATCTTCCACTTCTTACATTACTATTTGGGTTTTTGTTATAAAATATTATCTGCTGAGAATTCTTAGCCTTTCATTCAATTCACTGCCTTTTATTTACCTCAGGGACATAGTAACAATAACTGCTTTAAAATCTGTGTTAGATAATTGTTTTGTGTGATCTGTGTGATCTCAAGGTTAGTATTTGCTGATCATCTTCTCCCTTGATAAGTTTTCATATTTTCCTGATTTCTTTATATGCTGAGTAATTTTGAGTTGTGTCCTGAACATTGCGAATGTTAAGTTCTGTGGACTCTGAGTCTTGTTATCATCCTCTAGATACTATCAATGTGTTCGTTTTAGCAGGTAATCAATCCAGTTAAGTTCAGACCTTAGGTTCCTTTGCCTTCCATGGGTAGTGGTTCAAATCTCTCAGCCATTGCTGTGCTATTTGTGTCTTTCCTGTACTACATATACCTCAGGGATTAGTCTGAGACCCGTGTGGCAGTTCAAATCTCAGTTCATTTCTCCATGCCTTTGCTATCCTGGTTTGGTTTGTTCTCCCACAGACTTAGTTCAGGGGTGAATCTGAGGCTTGTGAGGATTCATGCACATATTTCGTGGGCTCTGTTTTCTAACTCCCTGTTTCCCCCATTCCTCCAACCTCAGAGGCTGCTTTGCTTGGCCTAAATTTATCTGAGAAGAATTGGGGATGATTTTTATAGCTTTTGTAGACTTTACCCTAACCCAAAAGTGTAAAACGGTAAAAAAAAAAAAAGCAGTTATTGTTTTACTTTGGATTTATTTTAAGTAAGTCTATCATCCCTTATATTGAACGGGCAAAACTTTTAGCTATAGCTCAGATAATCTGAGTATTTTTTCACTTCAGATTTAGATGTTTTTGTGATTTGCTATTTAGTGGTAGATTTTAGATGAATAATTTTATTTAAAATAATTATTTTCAGCGTATTTGGAAGTCAAACCCCACACATTCTGGTACCTTAGGAGTGGCAATATGGACAGAAGAATTAAATGAATGTATACTTGTTGTCTGAAGCTTTTCCTTAAATGGAGAAATAGCCATTTTGACAGTGTGTTAGGGACACATACGTTCTAATGAGCCTGATTGACTTCCAAGGCCTAGAACAGTAAGAAGAGTACCTAAAATGCATCAGATGCTCTATACAGTCACCCCATGATGATGTTTGATAGTGGTGTGCCCCCCCCCCCCAAGGAATGTTATAGGCAACTCTGACCATCTCTACCAGAGCAACTAAATGCGTTATATAGATATTATGTTTCACATATTTCTTTTCCACACTAAACTATAAACTCCTTAAGGGAGCTTTGGTTATTCATTTTTGTACACTCAAAACATAACACAACATTTGGCATATTGCAGACATACTTTAAGTATTTGATAAACTGAAGCAAACGTTTGAGAAAATACAATAACACTCCCCATACTATGGGATTTATTCACATATATTTGTGCCCAAATACCACTTTCATAAATGACTATTAACAGTTATATTGAATAAGTGGGAACTTAATTGAGTGAAATCATAAAGTAAGATTCCCTTTCTCTGTAATTGTTCTTGCATACCAACTAAACTTTTCTCTCTAGGCCCTGGAACAGATCTTAATCAATGCTTATAGATTTTTCCGGTTACTCCTAAACAGTAAGAAGTTCCTGATAACTGCCAGTATAACAATGTTACTTCAGTAATGAATATATCAAATCTGCTCCATGAATTTAAACACTTGGGACATAATTTGAATATACTTGCTTTAGTCTGAGAAGCCTGCAGTGAGTTAAGGAAGTGAACATGGTCAATTTGGTAATCTTTCTCTTTTTCTCTCTCTTACTTGCCTGTGACCATTCTTGGATTGGAACAGGAGAAGGGAGAAGAGGTAAAAGGAATATAACAGTCTACTTTAACAAATATAATTTTGACCTGGCATTTGTGTGGTCAAGGTCAACACTAAATCTTTCTCTCTTGAGACACTTTGATGATTTTCTTTGAGATTTCAAAAACTGTAGCCTGGCTTATATCAGGCAATTCCTTTTCATTGTTGGGAGCTTTATGATAATACCCTCAGCTTCCCCGTCCAACAATACATCTCCAGTGTCTTTTTGCTGAGGAGGGTCTCTTTGATAGAGTGTCTTTGAAAAGTGACCCTAATGGCAGCCACCACTGGCATGATCTCATCTGGACTATGGAAAACACTCCTCTGTTCTCTCAGGAATGGCAGTATAGTTTGTGTCCAGTATGGCCATCTCTGTATTAGTCAGGGTTCTCCAGTGAAAACCAACAGTATGTATGTATATTCTGTATAATGTATATATTATTTATGTATATCTATATTAGCTATATCTAGATCTATATAATATATTATTATATATACCTCCATATAAGCTGCAGACCCAGCAATGCTGAAGATTTCATTCCAGCCCAGGTTCAAATGGCTGAGAACCAGGAGAGCTGATAGTATAAATTCCAGTCCAAAAGCTTGAGACCTAAGAAGAACCAAGTTTCAGTTTGAGTCTAAACACATAAAAAGACTGATCTTTAAGCTGAAGTGGTCAGGCAGGAGGAGTTCTCTCTTGCTATGGGAATGCCAGTCATTTTATTCTATTCAGGTCTTCAACTGATTGGAAGAAGGGCACCTGTATGAGGGCGGGGCACTAGGCTTTACTCATTCTACCTATTCAAATGGTAATCTCATCCAAAAACACCTTCACCGTACACCTAGAAAAATGGCTAAATATCTGGGTGCCTCCTCAAACTGACACATTTTTATAAAATTAAATTTCACATTATCTCTATCTTTTTACACTGACTTTCTCAGGCATAGGTCAAAAACTAATGCTTTATGTTCTTCTGAACTTCATGATATATCAAGCTGTAAAAAATAGTTCTTGTAAAGCTTTTCTCATTGTCATGGAGTGAAGATGAAGTATTTACCTCTCCTCCCTCATGAGTTGATTAGGGAAAATAGTATAAAACCCGAATAATTTTCTCTGAAATAAAGCTTCTCTTTTGGTTTCTCACACTCAATTCTTTTACGCCTTTGAGGTTCTGTTGACTTTCAGAATGCAGGGTCTGATTATCTGTTGTTGTGGATTGACTTGTGTTCCTCCTAAATTCATATGTTGAAATCCTAACTCATTGGACATCAGTATGTGGCTGTATTTGGAGGTAGTTCTATTGCTTAAGCCACCCACCCGGTCTGTGGTATTTTTGTCATGGTAGCCCAAGTAAACTAATAAATCTCCTTTTCAAGTCTTGCTTAGATGGTCAAGCAACTTTAGTTTGAAATGCCTTCTATTATTTTGCTTTTGACCATTGGGTGCTTTAGCAGAAACTTTAGAGAGAAAGATTCCTATTATAAAATTGTTACTATGTTTCATATTATTTAGAATTTATTATGTTTATACCTATTTCTAAAAATTTCTGAGCTTGTTCTAATGCCATCTTATAACATTTCAGATTTATGAACATACATTCTAAGAAGGCCAAACCATTGGAAAGCAACATTACCTTGAATGTTGCTCTCTATTTAGGAAACATTAAATTTTGATAGAATGTCAATGGATGGGAAATTTTTTAAATGGCATCTTAAAGTATGAATGTGGTCCTATTTCACTACTCCAAAAAGGAAGAAAATGAATGAACATATGATTTGATTACTGTCATTAAAAATGGAACTCACATTTTCTCCTATATCCTAGTGGAACTTGCTTGGATGAATGAATCTGATGATCATCAAATAGACATAGCACAATTCAGAATACATTCCTGTTACCTCTTATATCTAAAGGATAATGCTTAGAGGTATCAGGTGTCTCTGTAGATGTAGACATCTGGGAGTTAGAGTTGAAACAAAACAAGCAAAGAAGAATAGTAAATAAAATATTTTTTGTGGTGCAACAATAAATCAACATTCCATCAGAGCTTTGTTAGCACATAATTGATTTATCCTTAGTTGTAAAAGTATATAGCTGTATGATACCTCTAATTTGGTCTCACAATACCATTGAGATGTGATCAGCGTATAGTTATAACATGGAGATTTAAGTGTGCCTTTCTTCACTAAGATAAGGAAACATTAATACATACTTTGGTTGACAGCTTATATATTTCTTAAGGAAAACCAGTAAGTCAGAAACATAAATAATACCTGAAAGTTAACATTTTCACGCAGAATAATTCCTTTTTAGGATCCCTAAATTTGTGTATCTTGTCATGTTCTTGCTTTATCCAGGGAGCTTAATGAAGTCCTGTGTGAGAATACATTCAGAGGGCCTAAAGTTTTTCAGATATTCTCACATTCTTCTCCTCCCAGTGCACAGACTTTTGTAAACATGCAGTCTTCATAGATTCTTTTTGTTAAGGGCTTATTGGAAACAGAAGTCTATTCTGTCTGTTAAATGTGAGGAACTGAGATTTGGGTTCTGGCACAGTTAAGCTGTCAACAAAATGCAATGATTGGGCTGATGTCCAATTTTCTAATATTGAACTGGTTCTTAGGAATCCTACTAAAGTACAAATGACAACTACAGCAAAAGGCATGCTTTGTACACCTTCATGTTTTATGGGGACCCATATCAGTTTTCTATGGCTACATATAATATCTGCTTTATTACCTGTGATGTGTTAGCACCAGGTTCCTGACAACTGACAGCTAACAGGCTCCCAACCCTGAAGCATTCCATAGCCATGGAAATGAGGCACTCAGACTCTGGTATTCAGAACTCAAGTGAGCCACTTTGACAAAAAGTCCACATTCATGTGGGATCTGTGAAAACATTTGAAATGATATTCTTAATAAAGCCTTTCGGATTCAAGTTGGAAACCGTTGAATTTTTTCTTAGAAACTTGGAGTGAGAAATGGTAGCAAGTTTTTTGTTTGTTTGTTTGTTTTGTTTTTTAGTTCACTCTTTCCCTTCAGGGAAGACTGACCTTAAAAAAAGTGTAGAAGTTTCAAAGTATCTCTCCATGTTTCTTTCAACTTTTCATCCCTTCTGTTTAAGAGGTAATTGTTCAGAGGGTTTTTGTTGCTGTTGTTTGTTTTTTCTTTTATTTGGAAACTGAATGTCAGCTGAATTCACTCGGTTGAGCTTGAAATACAAATCAGGAATGCCCATCCTATGTACTATACAGACTATAAATTTCTGCAGATTTCTAGGGGATTACAGCCTTGTCCTCCCTTCTGGCTCTGACTTCCTACATATACTGAACTCTTCTCATCTCTAGTCCCTTCTGTCCATATCATACTGACCTAGACTGATCATCTTTTGTCCTTAATTTCCTACAATCTACCCAGACAAATCATGTATAGGTGTAATAAGCTCTAATGAGATTTTAGGGCAATGGAAGGAATTCTGTGTTTCATTTCTGCAGATTGTCTTATCCTAAAAAGTCCTTGTCTACTTTGCTGCTTGGAATTTTCCGCTGGCCACGATTTACTGTTAAACCTCAGTACAGCACCACTTGCCCATGCTCCTTGCCTCATTATTATCCCTTTTTGTCGTGTCTTCCAGTTTCTGGTGTTTATCTTTTACAAGATTGCTGAAAACCAGGTTTTGCCCTTTCAATTTAGTTTTCCTCACCCCTGACTTTTCTCCGGGACTATATTTTACATCCAGAGACTCATTAATGTATCTAGTAAAACCAATTGTCAGCACCTTTGTCTTGTCCTTGAACAGACTTAAATGTTGGATAGTCTTTTCTTTCTCATTCCCTTCAGTCATTTTAAGTTAGAAGAAATATAGAAAATTACTTTTCCTCTTCTGGAAATAAAGCATACACCCTCAAAGATGGCTATGGCTATATTTAGTCAGCTTTGGGTTTAGATTTCAAAGATCATGATACATTTGAAGCTTAGTTTGGATTTTCTATATTTTTTTCTAGTAAAAAATAAATACCCATTACCAATGTGGGCATTTGATTTTTGTGCAGGCAGGACTTCTGGAAAAGGGAGGATGAGAAATTATTTTCCTAAATTTTTTCTTTTTTTTTAAGTTTTTAATGTTTATTTATTTTTGAGAGAGTGAGAAAGACAGAACATAAATGGTGGAGGGGCAGAGAGAGAGGGAGACACAGAATTCGAAGCAGGCTCCAGGCTCTGAGCTGTCAGCACAGAGCCCAATGTGGGGCTTGAACTCAAGAACCGCAAGATCATGACCTGAGCTGAAGTCAGACGCTTAACCGACTGAGCCACCCAGGCACCCGTCCTAAAATTTTTCTTAATGATTCTACATTATATACATTAGTCTTTTAGGTTTGATTGAGAATGTGGTTAAACACTACCGGATTATTTTCCAATTTGCTGGGTCAAAGAATTGCTTGCCAATGTAAGAATACGTCCAGTGAATATTCCAAAATAGCCTAAAACATATGCTGCTAGTCATTTTCTCAGATGTTCTGAGAACTGTCTCGTTAACCACTGATTTTCAAGCCAAAGATTGAAGTATGCTAATACATATGAAAGTATTGCAGATTCGGACCTCCAAGTGTTTATTAAATGGTCAGTGTATCAGAAGGGAAAGTCATGGAGCTTCTCCACTTCACTTCATGATTGTTTATCCCAGTTGACAATTTTTTTCTTGTTTATTCACTTATTATCTCTCTTCTTATCCCTAAAATATTATTTTGCAAGGTAACATAAGTTAGAAATGATAAAGAAGAGGCAGAGAACAAACAAACAATAAAAGAAGCACAGAACAAAGAAATGAGGGGCAAGAACCAAAAGAATATAGTGGCTAAGAACAAAAGAGCACATGGAATGGAATTGGGAATAAGTCTTGAACAAAATAATAAAATATCCTATCACAAAGTCATTTTATATATGTATACCAAGAAGTTGGTAAGAAATGGTAATTGGAGATAGCTCATTGGGCTTTTTTTTTTTAACATAGGGCCAGGACCATAATTTGCAGATTTAATCCCAGCAGGATGCCTGCAAATGTGTTCTGATTGTTATAACAAGGACACCCTGACATTAATTTAGAGAGGCTCTTTTGATAATGGCATAGGCAGAAGCTTAGAGAGGAGAATGGAAAGAAAGCCTCCAAATATTTTCTTTTTCTGGAATGTCTTCAGGGTGCTCATATTTATCAGTAAAGAATACTAGCAATGCTTTCTTTAGGAAAGCACAGGATGTCACATGATAAAACTTTGAGTGATAAAAAGTCTTTGCAAACTCTCTAAAATTCAGTGACTTCTGGGTAGAAATATACTTTGAGTTGTATGAAGAGAAAAGTTAACGTTGCTCTCTGAAGTCTGTTGGTAGCTTTGAAGTGATTTTGTGTTGTTGTTGTTGTTGTTGTTGTTGTTTCTTTTCCTTTGAAACCCCTCTTAAATAGGCTTCCTAGAGTTCTGGAGCCAAAGAGAAGCTGTCGTTCACTTTAAATGTTTTTCACATACGCACTTGACCCGTTGCTACAGTAGGCAAAATAAAAAATGAATTCTGTTAAATTATTTTTAATGTTTACTTATTTTTTGAGAGAGAGAGAGAGAGAGAGAGAGCGAGAGAGCGCGCTCCAATGGGGGAGGGGCAGAGAGAGAGAGGGAGACAAAGAATCCAAAGCTGGCTCCAGGCTCTGAGCTGTCAGCACAGAGCCCAATGCAGGACTCAAACCCAGGAACTGCGAGATCATGACCTGAGCCAAAGTCAGACGCTTAACCGACTGAGCCACTCAGGCGCCTCTAAAAATGAATTATGTTAACTATTAACAGTTTAGAATTCATTGGTAATATAAAATGAAAAAAATAGGGTTTATGTGTGTTCCTGTGTGTGTATGCAGTAGTCTATACTTGATTAATTGAATGCTAACTGTGCATACTATATGATGGAGATGGATATGGTAAACTTTCATCTTAGTTATTATTAAAGTGATCATTTTCAGAGAGAATCCCAGAAGAATTTAGTATAAATTAAAATTTATTGCACATATTCTCAAATATAAGTAGGGCTGTGTTTTAAGTATAAGTGTATCAGATAATAAAAAGTACAATCTAGTCTTTTAGAAATACTTTGTTGTTTAAATGCTGCTTCCTAAAGGGATTGTAATAATTAAGAGTCAAGTTTGGGTGATTCATGAATTGATATAGAAAATAACTTCCTTTATTTTTTAAAGGACAAAACTGAGAATGGCTTAAATCTTAAATATTTTCTTTTCTCTGAACTTCAGCAAATTACCTATTTCCATTTCTGATTTCTCTTTAAAAAATAATAATGTTTATTTTTGAGGGACAGAGAGACAGAGACAGAGACAGAGTGTGAACAGGGGTGGGGAAGGGGCAGAGAAAGAGGGAGACACAGAACTCCAAGCAGGCGCCAGGCTCCATGCTGTCAGTACAGAGCTGGATGTGGGGCTTGAACCTATGGACCATGAGATCATGACCTGAGTTGAAGTTGGACGCTTAACCGACTGAGCCACCCAGGTACCCCATCTGATTTCTCTTTTTAAGAAATTTTGTATCTATGGGTCAAAGCTTGGTTCCTCCAATTGCTAATATTTTAAACTTGGCCAATTTCTGCGACCTTTATGTGTGTTTCCTCAACTGTAAAACAAGGATGAAAATAGTACCTACCTGATGAGGTTACTACAGTAAGGATTAAATGATACATGTTAATGCCTGAAAGTGTACCAGATGCACAAATGTTCATTATTATTATTACTTTGCTACTTAAATGAAAGATGAATTCACATGATGGTTTACATAGTTTCTTGGGAAACAAACATGAGAAAATCTGGATCTTCCTAGGGTGCATAATGCTTTCCTTGCCCAGAGAAAGGGTGTAACCCAGTTGCAGAAGAGACCCCTTTGGTTCCTGCCTGGTGCACCTTGTAGGACTACAGAGTAGAGTTTACTTTTTGGACCAAGACATTTTGATTTTAAAACTGTTGATTACTTACCTGTTCTAAATGTGTACTCTTTTTGGGGAGACCTGCTGGTTCAGTTGGTTGAATAAGCAACTCTTAATCTCAGGGTTGTAAGTTTGAGCCCCATCTTGGGTGTAGAGATCACTTAAAGAAATAAAATCTTTTTTAGGAGCACCTGGGTGGCTCAGTCAGTTGGGCAACTAACTTCAGTTTAGGTCATAATCTTGCAATCCATGGGTTCAAGCCCCGCATCGGGCTCTGTGCTGACAGCTCAGAGCCTAGAGCCTGCTTCAGATTCTCTGTCTCCCTCTCTCTCTCTCTCTGCCCCTTCCCGATTCATGCTCTGTAACTCTCTCAAAAATAAACAAACATTAAAAAATTTTTTTTTAATCTTTAAAAAAAAATTATGTACCCTTTGTGTGAACATAACCAAACCTGCTCCAAAGGGAAAAACTTTGTTTTATATATCACAAGCTAATGAGAAACTATTGACCCTGTTTATCATTCCTAAAATCTTTTCTCTGCCCTGCTGTCCTTCACCTTGAATATAAGTGGTGCATTGCATGTAATACATTTTTCTGTTTCTTATTTCCTGACCTAGTATGCTTGCATGGGGATTTGTGAGTTTTGTTTTGTTTTGTCTTTTTAATGTGAAATTCACTGGAGCTCAATTAAACATTTAAAGCAAACAATTAAAATCCCAAAAGTTATATAAATTGGTGTGCCTTAGACTCTTTTTTAGGGATTGAATCATAGGCAGAGATAAAGAAGAATTTCATTGGGATTCTGTTTCACCTAATAACAGTACTCTCAGCGGTAGGAAGAGCAGTTAAGGAAAAACAAAATACATGATATCCAATTCCAACTTTTGTAAGCTTCAGTTTAAGTCAGCTAATGTGGAGAATTTGCAGTGAAGTTGCTTTTAATCTTTTTTTGTTTGTTTATTTGTTTATTTTTACACAGGTAACAAGAAGCCTGTATTTAGTATTTACTATTCAAAATATTGCCTCAAAGTAGGAATCGATGAAAATCTTAACATCCTCCATAAATTATTTAATAGAATAGAGTTTAGAGCCAGTAATAGATGAATTGTTTTTCTTAAATAAATAAATCCTCTTTAATACCACACTGCATTTAGAAAGATATTTTTGCCATTCACACAGTATACAATAATTAGGGTTTTTTTTTTAAACTAAATATATCCATTTTCATATATATGAAAAATGCCATTAGGTTTTAAATTCTAATTGGGAGAAATATATTGGGCAGATTTTACTTTTTAATTACAAAGGAAAATATATTTCTAAATAGTTTTTAGCCCCAGATAATTTTTATTCAGTTCTTTTTCTAGGACATATAATCTGCTAAGTAGGTCCTTTAGAAATTTGTTTTCAATAATATAAATATAAATTGTTTTATAATAATTATAAAAATACTGAATGCTTACTTAAGACAGCTTTTAAAGGGTACTATCATAAAACACAAGACCTTTATTTGCATAGCCATATAAAATTCCAAGATAGTATTGTGATATTGAGAAACACATTGATAAGGCAGTGTTAAAAATAACAGTGAGGAAAGTTTAATGAATGATAGAGGACATCAAAACATAACATTTACGCTGTTCCTGATATACAAGAGGAAAAAGAGCAGCATAATATACAAATACAATCTAATAGTAATAGATACTATTGGATAATTGTGTGATCTCCACAGGTGACACCATGAAGCTTTCTCTTTTTGGTTTAAGAAAAGCCATCTTGGGGACATCTGGGTGGCTAAGTCAGTCAAATGTGTGACTCGATTTCTGCTCAGTTCATGATCTCACTGTTCATGAGTTTGAGCCCCATGTTGCACTCTGCACTGTCAGTGCAGAGCCTGTTTGAGATTCTCTCTCTCCATCTCTGCCTCTCCCCTGCTTGCTTGCTGTCTCTCTCAAAGTAAATAAACTTAAAAAATATATATAAGAAAGCCATTTTCACACACACACACCCACACACACACCCACACACACACCTCAAAGTATTTTTCCTTTGCATCTGTTGGTCCGTACTTCAGCATCTCTAACCTAGGTTCTAACTCCTTTATCTCCCTTTGACCTGTTTTTGACCTCAGCTCTAAACTGTCTAAAGTCCCTTACAGGAGTAAAATTCTTTGTCTGTTTCTATTCTATTTCAATTCTTCACACATTCTGCATTCAATACCTTGGCCTATGTACTCAGTGACTGAGTCTAAGTAGAATTGTGTCTTAATAGCACTGTGACAATAAGGGTGTAAGGTAGAATGTTTCCATGATAAAGCAGATAATTTCAACGAGCGTAAAACAACTCTTTTTGACATCTCCTCCTTCCCCTTTTGTGTAAATATTTTGAAGTCATTTTGGCTCAACTTATAATCTGCCTACATGGGGCATGATAAAGTGTCATAGACTCTGGGTCTAGAGTTCTCTCTTGTCCAGCAAGAAAGCGGGATGGAGGATTAAAATGCCAGGGATGGCTAATGTCTGGGAGAAGACAAGAGCTCTGATTAAGCGTCCTTTCTCCATTTTTATTAGGATCAGAAGGCTTACAAACATGGTGTTGGATGTGCTGCACAAAGAGACAATGAAAATGAAACTGTGAACATTAACTCATGGATGTGAGGGAAAGAGGGTTTTGAAGATATATGGGGTTAGGGATTTGGGTTAATACAAAACAAAACCCTGGCCATGGGGGGCGGGGAGGTTGTTTACAGAGGACTTGAGGCACCACCTCTGTTTACCTAAACTGGTCTAGGGGACAAGAAAGACTGAGCATGTTACTTCAGGGTCAACAAGGCACCTTTCTTTTGGTAATTAGCTCTGCCCCAGGCAACTTTGGCCCTCAGCAGTCTATAGTCCTATTTACCTGTTTACCTAATTTGGTGTTTCCTTCCTGTGAAAGCAGCTTTATGCTATAGTACTAAATTGGGGGGCATTTTCACCCTGAATACCTAATCTTGTTTACATCGTATACCTTTGTTCTATATTGGGGAATTTGCCCTCTCTATATTGTGGCCTTTGCCCCACCCTCTCTATACCTATTTATCTAATCTTGTTTACCCAAACTTGGGTGTGAGCATCCTATGGCTTTCTAATTCTTTATGCCTTGTTGAACCATCAGTGCAAGTCCTGGGAATTCCTAAACTTATTCCCCACAATAAAGAAAGCAGAATTTTAAAATTGTGAACCAAGCATGACTTCACCGAACAATTTATTTTTCTGCCTAGGTGTTATTATAAATTATGATTGCCCTAAAAAACTTAAAATAATTATTTGAGGTAAATATCACATGGAATTTGATTATAGCATATCCCTTAATTCCATACAGTATTTTAATTTGTTTAATTACACAAAGATACACTTTGCCATTACCTTTTATTTTTGTATTTTATTTTTGAAAATAGTTACCATGGCAAAGCCATCAATGTGTGTGGGGGGTGTGGGGAGGGGGGAAACTACTGGATATGTCATTTCGGCCTTAAACAGAAAATGTAGCAGAAACAAAAAGAGTCCTCAGTCACAATTGGAGATGAACCTTCCTAGAAGGGGACTCTGTTAACACAGGTGTTTTCAGAAGTGTAACCTTGAGGACGATTTCATCTTGTTAAGTAGATAAATATTTTTACATATTTGTGATTATAAAATGTAAGTTAAATCATCATTCTACTTCTTAGCATAAATTTGAGTGTCAAACTGTATGCTAAAAAGGACAAAGAATTTTCCTCTTTTTTTAACTGTTTATTTATTTTTGAGAGAGAGAGAGAGAGAGATAGCAGGGGAGAGTCAGAGAGAGAGGGAGACACAGAATCTAAAGCAGGCTCCAGGCTCTGAACTGTCAGCACAAAGCCAAACATGGGGCTCCACCTCATGAACCGTGAGATCATGACCTGAGCCGAAAGTCGGATGTTCAACCAACTGAAATACCAGGCACCCCAAGAATTTTCCTCTTTAATTGAACATTTCATATAGTGGTTTCAAGAAAGGTTGCTTTGCAAATTGAAATCAAATGCTTTTTTGTGTTTGTTTCGGTTTTTGGTTTTTGCTATAGACAACTACATTTGTTAAAATATTTGTTGTAGTAAACTGTGTTCTCTTAAACTTGTAAATTGAATTTATAATGAGAGATTGAATTTGATTATGAATCTGGTGGTGGTTACATATATATTACTAAGAGTTCTAAGCAATCCAACATGTATAAAAGGACTAAGTAGATTTTCTTAAATTCAGGAACATTGCTAAGGGACACATTTTCTTCTTTTAAATCGCCAAATAAAATAAATGACTTAAAAGGCATTTAAAGTAATTAAAACATTAACTTTAAAATACAGTGCAGAATCTTAGTTTCTGATAATAGGAGAAACTACTTTGTTTAATGCTAATCATAGAATTAACATTGCAACAATTAAATTTGAGAATAATATGTTAAAACTCCTTATTCTAAATTTGAAAATAGTACATATGCATTTTAGGATAAAGAAGATAAGTAATTATGGGGATATTATTTAGAAATCTTTCTAAATTCTTCAGTATTTCTAATAATTTATCTGTAGTTACTTTTAGATTTTACATAGAGACATTTGTATCTTCCCCCACATAACCTTCAGAAAATTATGGGATAGAATTTGTGGTGGTGGATATCATCTCTTTTTCTGATGTTAAAAAGTTTTTTAACATTTCATTATTAAGTATGATGATGATGATTTAGAATTTTATCAAGATTTTCACTCTGGGGCACCCTGGTGGCTCAGTTGGTTGAGTATCGACTTCCCCTCAGGTCATGATCATGCAGTTCACGGGTTCAAGCCCCATGTTGGGCTCTGTCCTAGCAGCTCGAAGCCTGGAGCCTTCTTCAGATTCTGTGTCTCCCTCTCTTTCTGCCCCTCTCCCATTCATGCTCTCTCTCTCTCTCAAAATTAAATAAAAAACATTAAAAAAAATAAAAAAATATTTTCACTGGATGGCTTTTCTCCTGCTCTTAGCTTTTTGTTTGGTTATATATCCAAAAAGTATTGAGTTTTTGTTTATGTATATTTCCTCCTTTTAGTGAGATCAAGGCATGGTTTTTCTCATTTATCCTGGGAATGGGGTTAATGTCTTTTTTCTTTTTCTTTTTTTTTATTAAGTTTTTATTTTAATTCCAATTTGTTAGCATACAGTGTTATATTACTTTCTGGTGTATAATATAGTGATTCGACAATTCCATACAACACCTGGTACTCATCATAGGAAATATACCCCTTAAACCCCATTGCCTATTTCACCCATCCCCCACCAACCTCCCCCCTGGTAACTGTCAATTTGTTCTCTATACTTGGGTCTATGTCTTGATTTATGTCTCTCTCTCTCTATTTTCTTTCTTCCTTTCTTCACTTGTTTTGTTTCTTCAATTCCACATATGAGCGAAATCATATGGTATTTGTCTTTTCCTAACTGACTTATTTCACTTAGCATTATACTCTCTAAATCCATCCATGTTATTGCACAAGATTTCATTCTTTTTTTATGGCTGAATAATTTTCCATTGTATATATACACACCACTTCTTTATCCATTCATTAATCAATGGGCACTTGGGCTACCTTCATATCTTGGCTATTGTGGATAATGTTGCTATAAATGTTGGGTGCATGTATCCCTTTGAATTAATGTTTTTGTATTCTTTGGGGAAATACCCAGTAGTGTGATTACTAGACAGTAGGGTACTTTTATTTTTAACTTTTTGAGGTAACTCCATACTGTTTTCCACAGCGGCTGCACCAGTTTGCATTCCCACCAGCAGTGCACGAATATTCTTTTGTCTCCACATCCTTCCTGACACGTGTTTGTGTTACTGATTTTAGTCATTCTGACAGGTGTGAGGAGATATATCTTTGTAGTTTTAGTTTCCATTTCTCTGATGATAAGTGATGATGAACATCTTTTCATGTGTCTGTTGACCATCTGTATGTCTTCTTTGGAGAGATAACTTCATGTCTTCTACACATTTTTTAATTGGATTATTTGTATTTTGGGTGTTGAATTTTAAAAGTTTTTTATATATTTGAATTTATGTTTGTGTATGGTGTAAGAAAGTAGTTCAATTTCTTTCTTTTGCATTGTGCTGTCCAGTTTCCCAATACCATTTGTTTAAGAGACTGTCTTTTTCCCTTTGGATAGTCTTTCCTGCTATGTCAAAGATTAATTGACCACATAGTTATTATGGGTTTATTTCTGGGTTTTCTATTATGTTCTATTGATCTATGTGTCTACTTTTGTGTCAGTGGCATACTGTTTTTTTGACTACAGTTTTGTAATATAGCTTGAAGACTAGAATTCTGATACTCCAGCTTTGCTTTTCTTTTTTAAGATTGCTTTGGGTCTTTTGTGCTTTCATGAAAATTTTAGAATTGTTTATTTTAGTTCTGTGAGAAATGCTATTGTTTTTTGATAGGGATTACATTAAATGTGTAGACTGCTTTGGGTAATATAGACAGTTTAGCAATATTTGTTCTTCCTATCTATAAGCATGGAATGTCTTTCCATTTCTTTGCGTCATTTTCAATTGCTTTCATCAGTGTTTTATAGTTTTCAGAGTACAGGTTTTTCACCTCTTAGGTTAAGTTTATTACTAGGTATCTCATTACTTTTGGTGCAATTTTGAATGAGATTGTTTCTTAATTTCTCTTTCTGCTGCTTTATTATTGGTGTATAGAAATCAATGGATTTCTTTTTTTTTTTTAATTTTTTAATGTTTATTTATTTATTTTTGAAAGAGAGAGAGCACAAGCAGGGGAAGGGCAGAGAGAGAGGGAGACACAGAATCTGAAGCAGGCTCCAAGCTCAGAACTGTAAGCGCAGAACCCGATGCAGGGCTTGAACCCATGAACCGCGAGATTATGACTTGAGCTGAGGTTTGATACTCAGCAGACTGAACCACTCAGGTCCCCCGATGCAATGGATTTCTGTACATTGATTTTGTACCCTGCAACTTTACTGAATTCATTTATCAGTTCTAGCAGTTTTTTGGTGGTGTCTCTTGGGTTTTCTCTATAATAGTATTATGTCATCTGCAAACAGTGAAAGTTTTGCTTCTTCCTTGTCAATTTGGATGTCATTTATTTAATTTTTTGTTGTTGTCTAATTGCTGTGGCTAGGATTTCCAGTACTATGCTAAATAACAGTAGTGAGTGGACAAACCTGTTTTATTCAGAAGAGATGCATGGTATGACTTCAATCTTAAAGTTGTTAGAGCTTATTTTGTGGGCAAATATGTGATCTGTTCTAGACAATGTTCCATAAACACTTGAAAAAATGTTCATTCTGCTGTTTTAGGATGGAATGTTTTTTTTTTTTTTTAATTTTTTTTCGACATTTTTTATTTATTTTTGGGACAGAGAGAGACAGAGCATGAACGGGGGAGGGGCAGAGAGAGAGGGAGACACAGAATCAGAAACAGGCTCCAGGCTCTGAGCCATCAGCCCAGAGCCTGACGCGGGGCTCGAACTCACGGACCGCGAGATCGTGACCTGGCTGAAGTCGGACGCTTAACCAACTGCACCACCCAGGCGCCCCTAGGATGGAATGTTTTGAATATACCTGTTACATCCATCTATTCCAGTGTGTCATTCAAAGCCATTGTTTCCTTGTTGATTTCTGTTTAAATAATCTGTCTGTTGATGTAAGTGTGATTTTAAAGTACCCTACTACTATCGTATTATTATTGGTTAGTTCCTTTATGTTTGTTATTAACAGTTTTATGTATTTGGGTGTTTCTATGTTGGGTTCATAAATATTTTCATTTGTTATATCTTCTTGTTGGATTGTCCCCTTTATTATTACATAGTGCCCTTTTTTTGCCTCTTGTTATGGTGTTTTTATTTTAAAGTCTATTTTGTCTGATATAAGTATTCCTACTCCAGTTTTCTTTTGACATCCATTTGCATGATACATGTTTCTTCAACTCCTTACTTTTTATCGTCCAGTGTCTTTAGATCTAAAATGAGTCTCTTGTAGGTAGCATATAGATGGGTCTTATTTTTTTTAATCCATTCTGTCACCCTCTGTCTTCTGATTGGAGCATTTACTTGATATATATTCAGAGTAATTATTAATAGATATGTGTTATTGTAATTTTATTATTTCTTTTGTGGTTGTTTCTGAAGATTTTTTTTTAATATGAAATTTATTGGCAAATTGGTTTCCATACAACACCCAGTGCTCATCCCAACAGGTGCCCTCAATGCCCATCACCCACTTTCCTCTCCTCCCCACACCCATCAACCCTCAGTTTATTCTCAGTATTTAAGAGTCTCATATGGTTTGCCTCCTTCCCTCTCTATAACTTTTTTCCCCCCTTCCCCTCCCCCTTGGTCTTCTGTTAAGTTTCTCAGGATCCACAGAAGAGTGAAAACATATGGTATCTGTATTTCTCTGTATGACTTACTTCACTTAGCATAACACTCTCCAGTTCCTTCCACATTGCTACAAAAGGCCATATTTCATTATTTCTCATTGCCAAGTAGTATTCCATTGTATATACAAACCACAACTTCTTTATCCATTTGTCATTTGATGGACATTTAGGCTCTTTCCATAATTTGGCTATTGTTGAAAGTGCTATCATAAACATTGGGGTACAAGTACCCCTCTGCATCAGCACTCCTGTGTCCCTTGGGTAAATTTCTAGCAGTGCTATTTCTGGGTCATAGGGTAGATCTATTTTTAATTTTTTGAGGAACCTCCACACTGTTTTCCAGAGTGGCTGCACCAGTTTGCATTCTCACCAACAGTGCAAGAGGATTCCCATTTCTCCACATCCTCTCCAGCATTCATAGTCTCCTGATTTGTTAATTTTAGCCAATCTGACTGGTGTGAGGTGATATCTTAGTGTGGTTTTGATTTGTATTTCCCTGATGAGGAGCGACATTGAGCATCTTTTCATGTGCCTGTTGGCCATCTGGATGTCTTCTTTAGTGAAGTGTCTATTCATGTCTTCTGCCCATTTCTTCACTGGATTATTTGTTTTTCGGGTGTGGAGTTTGGTGAGTTGTTTACAGATTTTGGATACTAGCCCTTTATCTAATATGTCATTTGTAAATACCTTTTCCCATTCTGTTGGTTGCCTTTTAGTTTTGTTGATTGTTTCTTTTGTGAAGGTTTTTATCTTGATGAGGTCCCAATAGTTCATTTTTACTTTTAATTCCCTTGCCTTTGGGGATGTGCCAAGTAAGAAATTGCTGCGGGTGAGGTCAGAGAGGTTTTCTCCTGCTTTCTTCTCTAGGGTTTTGATGGTTTCCTGTCTCACATTCAGGTCCTTTATCCATTTTGAGTTTATTTTTGTGAATGGTGTAAGAAAGTGGTCTAGTTTCATCCTTCTGCATGTTGCTGTCCAGGTCTCCCAGCACCATTTGTTAAAGAAACTGTCTTTTTTCCATTGGATATTCTTTCCTGCTTTGTGAAAGATTAGTTGGCCATACTTTTGTGGGTCTAATTCTGGGGTTTCTATTCTATTCCATCAGTCTATGTGTCTGTTTTGGTGCCAATACCATGCTGTCTTGATGATTACAGATTTGTAGTAGAGGCTAAAGTCTGGGATTGTGATGCCTCCCACTTTGGTCTTCTTCAAAATTACTTTGGCTATTCGGGGCCTTTTGTGGTTCCATACAAATTTTAGGATTGCTTGTTCTATCTTTGAGAAGAA
The DNA here is from genome assembly GCF_022837055.1 of Prionailurus viverrinus. Classification (NCBI taxonomy): domain Eukaryota; kingdom Metazoa; phylum Chordata; class Mammalia; order Carnivora; family Felidae; genus Prionailurus; species Prionailurus viverrinus. The sequence goes on along the minus strand of NC_062564.1, from coordinate 159,600,333 downwards.
TGCTGGTGCAATTTTGATTGGGATTGCATTGAATGTGTAGATAGATTTGGGTAATTTTGAAATTTTAACAATATTTTTTCTTCTAATCCATGAGCATGGAATGTTTTCCATTTCTTTGTACCTTCTTCAGTTTCCTTCATAAGCTTTCTATAGTTTTCAGCATACAGATCTTTTACATCTTTGGTTAGATTTATTCCTAGGTATTTTATGATTCTTGGTGCAATTGTGAATGGGATCAATTTCTTTATTTGTCTTTCTGTTGCTCCATTATTAGTGTATAAGAATGCAACTGATTTCTGTCCATTAATTTTGTATCCTGCGACTTTGCTGAATTCATGTATCAGTTCTAGCAGACTTTTGGTGGATTCTTTGAGGTTTTCCATGTATAATATCATGTCATCTTCAAAAAGTGAAAGCTTGGGGTGCCTGGGTGGCTCAGTTGGTTAAGCAGCTGACTTCGGCTCAGGTCATGATCTCGTGGTCCGTGAGTTTGAGCCCCGCGTCGGGCTCTGTGCTGACAGCTCAGAGCCTGGAGCCTGTTTCAGATTCTGTGTCTCCCTCTCTCTGACCCTCCCCCATTCATGCTCTGTCTCTCTCTGTCTCAAAAATAAATAAACGTTAAAAAAATTTTTTTTAAATAAATAAATAAATAAATAAATAAATAAATAAATAAAAGTGAAAGCTTGACCTCTTCTTTGCCAGTTTTGATGCCTTTGATTTCCTTTTGTTGTCTGATTGCTGATGCTAGAACTTCCAACACTGTGTTAAACAACAGCGGTGAGAGTGGACATCCCTGTCGTGTTCCTGATCTCGGGGGGAGGGGGGGAAAGCTCTCAGTTTTTCCCCATTGAGGATGATATTAGCTGTGGGCTTTTCATAAATGGCTTTTATGATGTTTAAGTATCTTCCCTTTATCCTGACTTTCTTGAGCGTTTTTATTAAGAAAGGATGCTGAATTTTGTCAAATGCTTTTTCTGCATCAATTGACAGGGTCATATGGTTCTTATCTTTTCTTTGATTAATGTGATGTATCACATTGATTGATTTGTGAATGTTGAACCAGCCCTGCATCCCAGGAATGAATCCCACTTGATCATGGTGAATGGTTCTTTTTATATGCTGTTGAATTCAATTTGCTAGTATCTTGTTGAAAATGTTTGCATCCATATTCATCGGGGATATTGGCCTGTAACTCTCTTTTTTTGCTGCATCTCTGTCTGGTTTAGGAATCAAAGTAATGCTGGGTTCATAGAATGAGTCTGGAAGTTTTTCTTCCCTATTTTTTTTGGAACAGCTTGAGAAGGATAGGTATTATTTCGGCTTTAAATGTCTGGTAGAATTCACCAGGGAAGCCATCTGGTCCTGGACTCTTATTTGTTGGGAGATTTTTGATAACTGATTCAATTTCTTCACTGGTTATGGGTATGTTAAAGTTTCCTATTTCTTCTTGAGTTTTGAAAGTGTGTGGGTGGTTAGGAATTTGACCATTTCTTCCAGGTTGTCCAGTTTGTTGGTGTATAATTTTTCATAGTATTCCCTGATAATTGCTTGTATCTCTGAGGGATTAGTTGTAATAATTTCATTTGCATTCATGACTTTATCTATTTGGGTCATCTCCCTTTTCTTTTTGAGAAGCCTGGCTAAACGTTTATCAATTATGTTTATTTTTTTCAAAAAAAACAACTCTTGGTTTCATTGTTCTGCTCTACTGTTTTTTTAGATTCTATATTGTTTATTTCTGCTCTGGTCTTTATTATTTCTCTTCTTCTGCCAGGTTTGGGGTGTCTTTGCTGTTCTGCTTCTAGTTCCTTTAGGTGTGCTGTTAGATTTTGTATTTGGTATTTTTTCTTGTTTCTTGAGATTGGCCTGGATTACAATATATTTTCCTCACAGGACTGCCTTCGCTGTGTCCCAAGGCATTTGGATTGTTGTATGTTCATTTTCATTTGTTTCCATATATTTTATAATTTCTTCTCTAATTGCCTGGTTGACCCATTCATTATTTAGTAGAGTGTTCTTTAACTTCCATGCTTTTGGAGGTTTTCTAGACCCTTTTGTGGTTGATTTCAAGATTCATAGCATTGTGGTCTGAAAGTGTGCATGCTATGATCTCAATTCTTGTATACTTATGAAGGGCTATTTTGTGACCCAGTATGTGATCTATCTTGGAGAATGTTCCATGTGCACTCGAGAAGAAGGTATATGCTGTTTTTTGGGATGCAGAGTTCTAAATATATCTGTCAAGTCCATCTGATCCAATATATCATTCAGGGCCCTTGTTTCTTTATTTATTCTCTGACTAGATGTTCTATCCTTTGTTGTAAGTGGAGTATTAAAGTCCCCTGCAATTACCACATTCTTATCAATAAGGTTGCTCATGTTTGTGATTAGTTGTTTTATATATTTGGGGCTCCCGTGTTCAGCACATATATATTTATAATTGTTAGCTCTTCCTGATGGATAGACCCTGTGATTATTATATAATGCCCTTCTTCATCTCTTGTTACAGCCTTTAATTTAAAGTCTAGTTTGTCTGATATAAGTATGGCTACTCCAGCTTTCTTTTGACTTCCAGTAGCATGATAGATAGTTCTTCATCCCCTCACTTCCAGTCTAAAGGTGTCCCCAGGTCTAAAATGAATCTCTTGTAGACAGCACATCGATGGGTCTTGTTTTATTATCCATTCTGATACCCTGTGTCTTTTGGTTGGAATACTTAGTCCATTTACATTCAGTGTTATTATTGAAAGATATGGGTTTAGAGTCATTGTGATATCTGTAAGTTTCATGCTTGTAGTGGTGTCTCTGGTATTTTGTGTCCTTGCAATATTTCACTCACAGAATCCCCCTTAGGATCTCTCGTAGGGCTGGTTTAGTGATGATGATGAATTCCTTCAGTTTTTGTTTGTTTGGGAAGACCTTTATCTCTCCTTCTATTCTGAATGACAGACTTGCTGGGTCAAGGATTCTTGGCTGCATATTTTTTCTGTTCATCACATTGAAGATTTCCTGCCATTCCTTTCTGGCCTGCCAAGTTTCAGTAGATAGATCTGAGTCTACCTTTGATAGATCTGAGTCTACCTTATGAGTCTACCTTTGTATGTTAGGGCCTGTTTATCCCTAGCTGCTTTCAGAATTCTTTCTTTATCCTTTTATTTTGCCAGTTTCACTATGATATGTTGTGCAGAATATCAATTCAAGTTACGTCTGAAGGGAGTTTTCTGTGCCTCTTGGATTTCAGTGCCTGTTTCCTTTCCATATCAGGGAAGTTCTCAGCTATGATTTGTTCAAGTACACCTTCAGCCCCTTTCTCTCTCTCTCTCCTTCTTCTGGAATTCCTATGATATGGACATTGTTCCATTTGATTGCATCACATAGTTATCTAATTCTCCCCCCACACTCCTGGATTTTTTTTATCTCTCTTTTTCTCAGAGATCTCTTTTTCCACGATTTCATCTTCTAATTCACCTATTCTCTCCTCTGCCGCTTCAATCCATGCTATGGCCGCCTCCATTTTATTTTGTACCTCATTTATAGCATTTTTTAATTCATCACGACTATTTTTAATCCCTTGATCTCTGTAGCAATAGATTCTCTGCTGACCTCTATGCCTTTTTCAAGTCAGCGATTAATTTTATGACTATTATTCTAAATTCCTGTTCTGTTATATTGCTTAAATTGGTTTTGATCAATTCATTTGCTGTCGCTACTTCCTGGGGTTTCTTTTGAGGAGAATTCTTCCATCTCATCATTTTAGCTACCTTCCTTTCCCTTATGCGTTTTGAAAGCTTGTGTGCTCTGCACCTGCGAGCACTGCTATATTAAAGGAGGGTCATACACTGTCCAGGGCCTGGCTCTTCAGGTGGTGTTATTTTTCGGGGATTGTTACTTGCTCTTTGTTGTTGTGACTTTAGTTATTTTATTACCCTACTCCTAGTAATATTTTGGACCCTCCACCAGGTGTGTTTTGATTTGTTCCTTGGAGTAGCCCTGTAAAGGAAAACAGACAAACAGGAGACAAAAAATGCAAACACACAAACAAATAACACAAACAAACAAACAAAAACAAAAACCTAAAGACTAAAAACAAAAAACCCCAAAACACTGACTACAAAAAAGAAGAGGGTAGAGGCGGTCCTGATGGAAGAGCACTTACAAAGAGAGAAATGACAGGAGTGGGGGGGGAACAGGATAAACGTTGGCTAGGCAGAGAGACTAAAAGGCTTAATCCAGAGAGAGAGAAAGGAAAATAAAGGAAGAGGCAGGGAAAACGAAATGAAGATAAAATTACCCAGACAGAGAAACTATATGGCTTGATTATTTCAGAGAGAGAAAGGAGTATAAAGAAGGAGGTGTAGAACCTGTATCAAGACAATGGATTAAATATGTCTGTTTAGACAAACCATAACCAGAGTAACCAGCCTAGGGGAGGGAAGAGATAAGGAGGAGAAATGTGTGTGTGTGGGGGGGGAGGGGGGCAATATAGCTATATACCCAGAATTGACCTAGCATCAATCCAGGCAATGCTGCATCACTTGCGTGGAGGAACTGTCTGCAGGGTCTGTGCAGCTCCAGTGGATACGCAGTTACCCAGGGCAAGGGGGCGTGGTTTGGCATATTCTGACCCCACCTCCACTATGGGTCCCTGGAGTGATCCCTGAGGCTCTGCCTTGGTGGTGGGGGGAGGAATGGTGATCTCCCAGTCTCTTCTCCGCAGAGCTGGAGCTGGTGGACTCCGTTTGAGTCTTCCTCACTGTGCCGCGGGCGCAGATAGGGCTGTCCTTCTCACTCCACCAACTCCCCTGACCCTGTGCTTGCCTAGGACTCAAAGTCCTGCTTGGTGCACTCTGGCCCTGGGGAAGCGCCTCTCAGTGCTGCCATATGTGGTCACGGCTGGTTTGTCTGTGCAGCCACACTTCAGAGAGAACCTACTTCTCCTATTGCAGACTGAGAGCCTCTGCCCTGGCAGGGAGCCCCCCGGATGGTGGATGCAGGCAGGCTTTGTCTTTTCCCACAGCTACTCCAGGGAAACGGCCGCCTTATCCTCCTGTAGACTGAGCCTTTGGCCCAGCCACTGCACCTGGGGGTGCCAGACGCAGGCAGGTTCTGTGCTGTCATGCAGCCATCCAGGGAGGGAACCACTTCTCCAGCTGCGGACTGAGCCTCTGACCTACCACCGCACCAGGGCTGGCTCCCCTCCTCCCCAGGTGCCTGAAAAGGGAGCTGGCCCCAGTCCAAAGAAAGCCCCACAGTTAGAGATCGTATCCCTGTCAGTCTCAGTCCAAGGTCTTTCTCCTGTCCAGCTACAGTCCTGCACTTCCCTAGCCGCTCTTTCTCCTTCCCTTTGTGTCTCTGAAGAAGGGGGTCCCTCCACTCCATGCCCACGTGGCCTTTTTTTATATCCCCCAGGTCGCAGTTACCCCCCTATCTTTTTTCTAGCTTTCCCATTTTCTTCCTAATAAATTCAGTCTCTTTTCCTCACAGCCTCTGGTGTGCAAAGTCCTTTGGCTTCTACACTTCTTTGAGAGTCGAGGGATGTATGGATACCCCTACTTCTCTGCCATGTTGGCCCTCTTCCCCCTAAAGATTTTCTCTGATGCTTTCTTGTCTTTCTCTCTTTTATAGTTTGCTTCTTTTCTTTAGTGCGTATATTTGGATTTCTTTCTCTTTATTGTTTACATATTTATTAATGGTTTTTAATATATGATTACATTATGTTTGTATATAACATCTTTTGCATATATCAGTGTATACTAAGTTGATGGTCATGTAAATTTGAACCCATTCTTTACTCCTCTCCTTACCATGTTTCAGGTATACATTATTATATTTTACATCCTGAATTTTGTGAGTTCCTTGACTGATTTTTTACAAAAATATTTATTTTTAATGCTTCTGTGTTTCCTAAATTTCATACTGTCACTTTTGGTCTCTCCCTTCCAGTTAAAGAGTCCCTTTTAATATTTCTTCAAGGGCTGGGTTAGTGGTCATTTATTCCTTTAGTTTTTGTATGGGAAACTATCTCTCCTTCTATTCTAAATAATAGCCTTGCTGGATAGAATAATCTTGGCTGCAGATTTTTCCCATTCAGCACGTTGAACATGGCTTGCAAAGTTTCTGTTGAAAAATTTCCTGCTAGCCCTTTGTAAGTTTTTCCTTGTAGGTTACTATCTTCTTTTGTCTTGTTGCTTTAAAATTTTTTTCTTTATCATTATATTTTGCCAATTAATTAATTATGTCTTGGTGTAGATATGCTTTTGTTGATTTTTTGTGCCTCCTGGATCTGGATATTTGTTTCCTTCCCCCAGTGATGGGAGTTTTTAGCTATTAGTTTTTTCACATAAGTTTTCTACCCCCTTTTCTCCATCTTCTTCTGGGACTATTCTAATATGAATGTTACTACATTTGATGGAGTCACTAAGTTCCCTAAGTCTATTCTCATTTTGCATAATTCTTTTTTTTTCTCTTTTGTTCAACTTGATTATTTTCCAAAGCTCTGTCTTCTAGGTCCCTAATTTGTTCCTCAGTTTTTTCTGTCCTGCTGTTCATTTCATTAAGCATGTTTCTCATTTGGTTTATTAAGCCTTTATCTCTGTATTAAGGGTCTCATGCATATCTTCCATTCTTTTTTCCAGCCCAGTGACTATGCTTATGATCATTGCCTTAAATTCTCTATCAGGCATGTTACTTATAATTGTTTTGTTTACATCTCTGTCTATGGCCTTGTCCTGTTCTTTTATTTGGGATAAATTTCTTTGTCTACTCATCTTGTCTCCTTCTCTTTGCCTATGTCTCTCTCTTAAGAAAGTCAGTTATGTCCTCTGCTCTTCGAAGTATTGACTTTATAAAGAAGACATCCCAGAGTACTCTGGAGTGTAGTGTTCACTGTTCATAAGAACCTGGCACATCAGAAGAGTATTCTAGATATGTTTCTTATGCCCTGCTGTTGTGTCTGAGTCACTTTTCCTTTCCATGCAGTCATCTGCACTGACTCTCTGCCTATTGTGGGCTGTGCTTACTCTCTGTGGTGTTACTGGGACCCAGGCAGACCAGTTTTGGGGGAACATGCCCACCAGGGAACTTGGGAGTAAGGAGGTGGTATTAGCAAAATTTGCACTGGGCCACAAGTCTTATGCTGGATTCCCCAAACTGCTATGGCAGGTGGGGACTGTAGGCTGGGGTGGCTGGAGATGCAAGGCTGGGTTTAGCACTCAGTAATGGCTGGGCCTAGCACCCAATGGTGGCTGCTGGGTGTGGCGCTCCAGCAGCTGTGCACCTGGTGGCTGGGTGCAATGTTCACAACTTAACAAAATTTATCCTGAACCTAGGGCTGAGGCTAGTAGGCTTGGAGTGGGTGAGTCCTCAGGAGAACTCGTGCATATGGCACACTGCTAGCAGGTTAGGTAGCAAGTGTTTGTGCAGTCCTGCTTCCCACAGATTGCCCTGTATTTATGCTGGGGGGCAGGGGAGGGAAATATCACCTTCCAGAACCCTCATTTTTGGAGACGTCCCCAACTTGCCCTGAAATCAGTGTGAACAGATCTTTCTACTGTTTGACCTCGGTGTTGTGTAAACTGCTATTCTTATGTTTCCTCTCCACCAAGGCTGCTGTCTTTTTTAAGGGTCGCAATCACTTGCCCTTTTAGCCAGCTCTGTGCTGAGTCAGTGGACTTTTAAAGCACTAGGCTCCAAGTCCCATTGGTTATACAAACTCATGGAATTCAATCCATCTTATTTTCAAAGCCAAATGTTATGGGGATAAGTCTTTCCCATATGAGTTCCCTGGTGGGAGGGCCCATTTCTCTGCCCTCTCCAGGGCAGCTCCCTCACTCCTGCAGCCTCTCTCTGCCTTTCTGACCTTCCTAACCTTTCAGATGCAGCTTCTTCTTTACATTAATTGGGGAATTTGCTCTGCCAGTCTGTGGTTCACTCTCCAGTTTATTTATTTGGATGTGGATGATACTTAGTTGTAAACATGGGACAGTGTGAGCTCAGGGCCTCCTGCTCACCCATCTTCCCTTGGGGTTAATTTAATAGTTTTAAAAATATTGAAATCACATAACATTTTTGAATAAAACCAAGGTGGACATTATATTTTATTTTATTTGCTTGATATGGTTTGTCATTGCTTTCTTTAGGATTTTGCATCTGTCATCACCTGGTAATTTTTCTTTATTATATTGTTTTTGTTGGTTGATTTATAAATGTTATACCAGCATTTTATAAACAAGTTGGGATATATTTTCTCCTTTTTCATTCTCCAGAAGACTTTGTATTGGATACAAATAATCTTTCTTTCAAAGTATACAACAGCCAGGGTCTGGTGGTTGGTGTCATGGTGGAAGATTTTAACTACAGGTTTAATTATTTTTAGTCATTATGCTGTGTTTCAAATGCTCCAGGCCCCACTAGGCTACCAGAACATTTGAAGGTACTAATACCTTAGGTACACTGTCTGGCCATTGTGTAATACAGAACTACACAGACATCCTAGTTTTATATCTTTGTTGTGGTCATAGTCATTGACTCCCATTTATTTGTGCTTTTTGTCTTTTAATGTCACTTGAGGTTTGCTTATTTATTATTCATATAAAAATATCAATTTTTAGCTATTTTTATCCTACCTGTTATGCTGTCTTGCTATTTCAGTTATTCTGTTGTTTTATTTGTTGCCAATTATTTTCTTTGGATTTGTTCTGGTCTCTTTGTAACTAAATATAGATGACAGGCTCCTAAGTTTCTGACTTTCTTCTGTTCTACTATAAGAACGCTCTAACATTTCTTTAAGATTTCTTCTTTGACCTAACAATTATTTAGAAGTGTAATTTTAAATTTCCTATTTTATTCATCAGTTAATTTAGTCAGATAATATGTTATTGGGTCTTTGAAAAATTTTCAAATATGCTTTATGGCCTAACACACCAATTTTTTGGCTTAATGTTCAATTTTTAAAATGTTCCATGTGTGCTTGAGAAGGATGACTATTATCTATTTGTGAAGAGCAATGCTCAATACATGCTCATTAGATCAAGGTGTTAATTATGTTGTTCTAATTTTCTACGTTCATAGCAATTTTGTTTGTTCTGTTTTTTGGCTGCTTGGTCTATCACTTACTGAAAAAATGGCGTTGAGGCCTTCCAGTGATGGTGAATTTATGACTTTTCATTTGTGTGTTTATACTTCTTGAGAATATTTTATTAGGTACACATGTTTGCAAAATTTTAAATTATATCATAAAGGGAATCATGATTATTATTTTGAAACTCTCTGTAGCTTTAATAATGCTTTTTTTATTTTGTTGTCTAATATTAAACTAATATTAACATATTGTCCAGTTATATTTTGGTAAGTTTTTGCTTGGTTTGCCTTTTTCTAGCCTTTTACTTTCAATCTTTCTAGCTTCTTATGTTTCAGTTGCCTCCTGAATGCCATATATAAATATAAATATGTAGACACATGTATATTTTATTTTGGAATTATCAGGAAATCTTTGTGTTTTAAATGATGAATTTTGCCCATTTATCTTTTATATACATATGGATTCATTTTTACCACATTATTTCATGCTCTCTATGTATCTCATTCCTTTGTTTCTTTTCTTCTCTCTTCCTCTTTTTTGGAATAATTCTTTTTTTAATATTCTGATATATTTCCCTCAAATAGACCAGAATTTATGTGCTCTCTTTTATAACATTTCTTTTATTACTCTTGATATTTTACCATAAATAATTTCAAAGTCTAAAGTTAATCAGTATTTTTTCTCATCACAAAATAGAGCAAGAACCCTAGTATAATTTTAAACTCTGATAAACCCTCACTAAGCTCTACAGGTTATGATTTCAAGTGTTTTATTTCTATTGTTTATTTTAGCCTCACACTTTAGGTTTGTTTTTGATATTTGAGTTGAACTATTTGTCTCTCCTACTAATTTTTCATTTTCTGATTGAAAGGATTTATTACATCTTTTATCAGGCACATTAGGGTGATGAGTTAAAAAGGATAAAATCCATGTCATTAAAAAGTTTCACATCCAACTAAAAGGAGTGTTATAGAATCCTCACTATGGGTCCTCATTAAGAGTGATGTGAGCACAGAGGATAATGTGACTAATTAACCAAGAATTACATATTTCATTTGATTGCTGTTGATTACAAGCAATAATTTTTAGATTTACTTCCAGTTTTATGCTATATGTTTTTACTCACAATTATTTCTTACATCTTAGACATTTTTTCTAAGTGGATAATTAAATTGTGAATAGACAGTTTTATTTTTTTCCCCATTCTGTATGTCTTTATAAGGTCTATTGTCTTGTTGTACTGGCTGGGACCTCCACTCATTATTGAATAGGAGTGGTGAGAGTGAGCTTCTGAGGTTTATTACTGAATGTAAGTAGGTAGCATTCAGACTTTTACTACGTATAGTGTTACCATAGGATCTTTTTGTAGATGCCTTGTAATCATTAAGGAAATTCTTTTCTAATCCTGAGCATTATCATCCTGCTTGAAAGTTGAATTTGTCAAAGTTTTTCTTCTGTATTAACTTACATATGATCATATGATTTTCTTTAGTTCGTTGATATGAAAAAATATCCTGACTTATTTTTGGATGTTAAAACATCCTTGCATTCTCAAATCAATCAATATGATATATCACATCAACAAGAGAAACAAAGAAAACCACATGATCATTTCAATAGATGCAGAAAAAGCATTTGACAAGTGCAACATTCATTTGTGATAAAGCCCTTAACAAGCTAGTTTTAGAGGAAACATGCCTGAACATAATAAAGACCATATATGAAAACCCATAGGTTACATCATCCTCAATGGGGAAAAACTGAAAGCTTTCCCTCTAAGGTCAGAAGCAAGACAGGGATGTTCACTCTCAACACTTTTATTCAATATAGTACTGGAAGTCCTAGCCACAGAAATCAGACAAGAAAAACAAATAAAAGGTATCCAAAACAGTAAGGAAGAAGTAAAACTTTTATTCAGATAACATGATACTATATAGAAAAAACCCAAAAGACTCCACCAAAAAACTGCTAGAATTGATAAATGAATTCAGTAAGGTCACAGGATACAAAATCAATGTACAGAAATCCATTGCTATCCACCAATAATGAAGTAGCAGAAAGAGAAATTAGAGAATCAATCCCATTTACATTTGCAAACAAATAATAAAATACCAATGAGTAAACTTAACCAAGCAAGTAAGAGACCTGTACTCTGAAAACTAGAAAACACTGATGAAAGAAATTGAAGACAACAACAAAGAAATGGAAAAACATTCCATGCTCATGTTTTGGAAAAACTAATATTGTTAAAATATCTATTCTACCCAAAGCAGTCTATACATTTAATGCAATTCCTATCAATATACCAACAGAATATTTCACAGAACTAGAACAAACAATCCTAAGATTTGTATAGAGCCACAAAAGTCCCCATATAGTCAAAGCAGTCTTGAAAAAGAAGAACAAAACTGGAAGTGTCACAATTCCAGCTTCCAAGTTACACTATGAAGCTGTAATAATCAAAACAGTGGTGTACTGGCACAAAAATAGATACATAGATCAATAACACATAATAGAGAGCTCAAAACTAAACCCACAATTATATGGTCCATTAATCTTCAACAAAGGAGACAAGAATATGCAAAGGGGGAAAGACAGTCTCTTGAACAAGTGATGTTGTGGACACTGGATATCTATGTGCAAAAGAATGTAACTGGACCACTTTCTTACACCATATACAAAAATGAACTGAAATTGGTGAAGGACCTAATGTAAGACCTTATATCACAAAAATCCTAGAAGAGAGCACAGGTAATAATTTTTCTGACATTGTCTGTAAGCAACAGTTTTCTGGTATATCTCCTGAGGCAAAGGAGACAAAATAAAAAATACACTGTTGGGACTACATCAAATTAGAAAGCTCCTGAACACCAAAGGCAACAATCAACAAAAACTAAAAGACAACCTACTGAATGGTAGAAGATATTTGTAAATGGCATATTTGATAAAGGGTTAGTGTCATGTATATATATATATATATATATATATATATATATACACTTGTGAAAATCATCACCAGAAAAACAAATAATCCAATTCAAAAGTGGGGAAAAGTCATAAGCAGACATTTTTCCAAAGAAGACATCTAGATGACCTACAGACACATGAAAAGATGTTCAACATCACTGATTATCAGGGAAATGTAAATCAAAACCACAGTGAGATACCTTACATCCGTGGGAATGGCTAAATTCAAAAACATAAGAAACAACAAGTGTTGGTGATGTGGAGAAAAAGTAATCCTCATGCACTGTTGGTGGGAATGCAAACTGGTGCAGCTACCTTGGAAAACAGTGTGGAGGTTCCTCAAAAAATTAAAAATAGAGCCACCATATGATAAAATAACTCCACTACTCACAGAATATGAAAACACTAATTTGAAAAGGTCCATTAACCCCTATGTTTACTGCAGCATTATTTACAGTAGCCAAACTGGAAGCAGCCCAAGTGTTTACTGATAGATGAATGGATAAAGATATGAGACACACACACACACACACACACACACACACACACACAATGAAATATTACTCAGCCTTAAAAAATTAAATCTTGCCATTTGAACATGTGTAGATCTAGAGAATATAATACTAAATGAAATAAGTCAGAGAAAGACAGATACATACAATGTTACTCATATGCGGAGTTTATGAAACAAAACAAATGAACAAGGATAAGAAGAGATAAACCAAAAACAGACTCTTCACTATATAGAACAAACTGATGGTTACCTGAAGGGTGGTGGGTGGATCTGTTTAATAGATGAAAGGGATTGAAAGTACATGTATCATGATGAGCACTAAGTAATGTATAGAATTGTTGAATCTCTATATTCTACGCTTGAAACTAATAAATAAAGCAGTCTTGAATTCTCAGATTGACCCTGCTTATATATGATGTATTATCCTATTGGTATATTTCTGAATTTAGTTTGCTAGTATTTTGTTGAGGATTTCTTCCTCTATGCCCATGAGGACTGTTGGTCTGTAGTGGGTTGGTTTTTTGTTTTTTATTTTTTGTTTTTTCTTATAACACTTTGTCCAGTTTTGGTATCAGGCTAATCCTGTTCTCATAAAAGGAGTTGAGTAGTGCTGCCACCACTTCTGTTTTCGGGAAGATTTTATGTAGAATTGATACTATTTTCTCCTTAAATATTTGGTAAAATTTACTAATGAAGCATATATGACTTTAGTTTTCTTTGCCTATTTATTCTTTAATAAAGGTGGGAATATTCAAATAGTTTGGTTATTCTTGAAGTGAGCTCTGGTAGTTTGTGTCTTTCAAGAGATTTGTTTATTTTATTTAAATTGCTGAACTCATGGGCATAGTATTACTTTCAGTATTTCCAGATTGGCTTTTTAATATCTGTATGTTTTATAGTGATGATACTTCTTTCACTCTTGATGTTGATAATTTATGCTTTTTTTTATTTATATCTCTTGGTAAGTCTGTCTAGACGTTTATGAATTTACTCATGTTTTCAGAAAAACCTTTATTTTGGTTTTACTGAGTTTATCCATTATTTTCTCTTTGTCAGTTCCATTCATTTATATTTTATGTTTATAGATTATTACCTCCAGTTTGCTTTGAATTCAATTTGCTTTTCTGTATTCAATTTGTAACTATCTTTTTTTCAAATACAGTATTTGATTCCATACTTTTCCTCTAAGCACTGCTTTAGCTGTATCCTCAAAATTGTCATGCTGTATTTTGAATTTTCATTCAATTCAAATATTTTCTAAGATCCTTTATGATTTTCTCTTTAGCTTATTGGTAACTTAGAAATATGCTGATTAATTTTCCAATATTTGAGGATTTCCAGATATCTCTCAGTTTGTGATTTCTAACTTGATTCCTTTATGTTCAGAGAACATATTTTGTATGATTTCAAATTTTTATATTTTATAAGGTTGACTTATGGTCCAGTTTGTGGTCTATTTTGATGAATGTTCCATGTGCACTTGAAAAAACTGTGCATTCTATTATTGTTATGTGGACCTTTTCTACAAATGCCAATAAAAATCAATCTGGAAAGTGGGTTGATAATGTTAAACTGGCCTTCTATATCTTATTGATTTTCCATTTGTTTCATATCTTAGTGAAAAAGAAATGTTAACGTATCCAATTTTAATTGTAGACTTTTCCATTTCTCTTTTTAGTTCCATCAGTTTTTGTCCCATGAATTTTGCACATCTCTTGTTATATGCATATACATTTGGATTGTTATGGCTCTTTGTTAAATTGAAATGTATACTGTTATAGAGTGTCCCCCTTTGTTTCTAATAATATTCTTTTCTAAACTTTACTTTGATGTTAATTTAGTCACTCAGGTTTTCCTTTAATTATTGTTTTCATGCTGTATCTTTTTTCATCATTTTAATATGTTTATCACTTTATATTTTTAAACAGGTTTCTTACAGATGACATATTCTTGAGTCTTGCTTTTCATCCAGTCTGACTGGCACGTTTAGATAATTTACATTTAATGTAAATATTGATACAGTTGGACTAAAGTCTGCATTCCTTTTAGTTGCATTCTATTTGTTCTGTTTGTTGTGTGTGGTTCTCACCTTTAACACTTTTTTCTGCTTGCTTTTGGATTAATTATTTCTTATTATTGCATTTTAGGTCTACTATTGGTTTTTTAATTATACCTCTTGTAACAAGTTGTTGTTGTATGGGTGCTTGGGTGGCTTTGGCAGGTCGTGATCTCACGGTTTGTGAGTTCGAGCCGTGCATCAGGCTCTGTGCTAACAGCATGGAGTCTGTTTTGGATTTTCTGTCTTCCTCTCTCTCTGCCCCTCCCCACAAGCTCTCTCTCAAAAATAAATGAGTAAACATTTTAAAAACTTCTTTTTATTTTAGTGTTTTCTCTAAGGTTTACAATAGAAATTTTAGCTATTTCTAGTAGTAGTAGTAGTAATCTCTAGTAGTAGTAATCTACTACTTCATGTGTATCTTAAGCACCTGATAACCATATACTCTCTATTCCTTCTTCTCATTTTTTGTGTTGTTTTTGTCATACATTTTATTTGTACACTTACTTAAAATTTTCAATATATTCTCACTATCTTTGTATATACAGTGCATTACATTTTAGAGTTGTTAAATCAGAAACATGTCTTTTACGTTTACCTTCATTTCAACTACTAACCTTACAGACTCTTTAAACTGTCTTGGGACCTTCGGGATTTCTAAGATGACACTTTGAGCCCTGCTGATATAATCTATTAGGGTTTGTATAAATGGCATTATTTTTTCTCTTTATACTTTCTACTTTTTATCTGAACTTTAAGACATGTCTTTTGAACTTAGTAGTCTACTTTTGGGAGCAGATATGAAAGATATTTTATTAAAAAGCATGATAGTTTACCTTTTAAGACTAACACAAAATGTGTATTCCTGAGAAATATTTTTGAGAGCTAGTGATTTTATTTTTATTTGGCACATTGAGTCCTTTATCTTTAACACATAGTATTATTGTATATACTTTTTTTAAAAACAAATTTTAATGTTTATTCATTTTTGAGAGAGAGAGACAGAATGTGAATGGGGGAGGGGTAGAGAGAGAGGGAGACAGAGACTTTGAAGCAGCCTCCAGGCTCTGAACTGTCAGCACAGCACCAATGCAGGCCTCAAACTCACGAACAGTAAGATCATGACCTGAGCCCAGGTCAGACACTTAACTGTCTGAGCCACCCAGGTGCCCCTGTACATACTTTTATCTTTTAAGTCATAAGAGATAGCACCATGGGTTCTGGCCCAGTTATTGGACCATTTAATTTTCTTTGTATACTCAGTTTATCACTTAGATTAGTTGAACCATTTCATTGCATTATTAGGTGTCATATAACAAATGGATGCACTCATGAGAGGCAATGGCAGATCCTGTCGGCCATGGAGAGGCTTAGGGTGATCAGTTTTGTTTAGGTCAGTCTACTCCTCATTTGCTCCCAAAACTGATAATTCCAAGAGGAAATAAAGAATATGTGAAACATATCTAATTTTGTGCAGATATGGGGAAAAGCTCTTCTCAATACATTTCCTACATATGGTAATGGAAATATACTTTGAAATATTTGATAGGCATTAAACTGTAAGGACATTATTTTGTCTAAAAGCATTCTAAGAAGATATTTTGATTCTCACTTTTTGCCTTCCATAGCCATGTCATCGGCTATCTCTATCCTTTTGAGTGTCTTTTATTGTCAGTTCTTCATTATTGGGAAAAAATTATAGACTATCTCTGTGCATCATCTTTATCTGATGGAAATGTCTTTCTTGCTTTCAAGAAATTGCCACTTTTTATATGATTATGTAAAATTGAATTGCTTGTAGTTTTCAGGTCTCCAGAACTGTTGTTATAAACTGGTTTTTTTGCACACAAATATAGTAGAGTGATTTTAAAAAAATTTAATACTTATTTTTGAGAGACAGAGAGACAGAACATGAGCAGGGCAGGGGCAGAGAGAGAAGGAGACACAGAATAAGAACCAGGCTCCAAGCTCTGAGCTGTCAGCACAATGCCCGATGTGGGGCCCAAACCGATGAACTGTGAGATCAAGACCTGAGCTGAAGTTGGACACTTAACCAACCGAGCCACCCAGGTGCCCCTAGTAGTGTGAATTTTAAATCACATATTAAAATATTATAATTAAAAATTACCAAATCAGTCTCGTTATTTGTGAATGTAAAGTTCCAGCACGTGGTAATTGATGTGAACTTAAAAGTAAGATATTTGTTCAAGAATTATCGCCTTTTAACCTCTAAAATATAAGCTATTAGAAACTCCATAAATATTTATTTGACATAGTTTTCATATATATGAAATAGATGGCTGCATGATACTAACTATATGTTTTCAAAGTCTTACAGAATACTATATCACAGTAATAAAATAGCAAGTCCAAAAGATATACAAAGTAAAACCAAAACAATATTTAAAAAAAAATTGAAGGCATTTTTGCTTGCTTTTCAGCGATGTCATTGAACTTCAGGTAATTTTATCGAGTCCGATTTAAGATGTAAGAGATATCATTTAATGCCATAGGGATATGACTTCTTATATTGTTAAAAATCTTTTACAAAATATTCTATAGTCGATATTAACTAATTTAATTAAAGGTGAAATTTTTAGGGGTACTTATTTTCTACTTTAACCTGAATTAATTGTTATATTCAGAGAATTTGGAAAATGTATCTCGTTTATATTGCAGACAATTTGATTTAGTTTATCATGCATCTGAAATCAAACTTTAAATCTTGGGACAAATGACAATTTATTGCAAAATATATATATATTTTTTTCTTTTAGATCAGTTGCTGTATAACAAGTTACACCAAATTTAGAGTCTTAAAACAATTATTATTTTACAGTTTCTGTGCATTGGGAATCCGTGTACAGTTTAGCTTAGTGCTTCTGGTTCAAGGTTTCCCCCTCATAAGCCTACAGTCCTGGTGTTTACCAGAACTGTGCTGTCATCTGAAGGCTACTGGGGGGAACTCTATATTTAAACTTATTCATGTGGTTGTTGGCAGAATATAGTTCCTCATATGGGATTGTTTGACTGAGGGCCTTTAATCCTAGCTTGTGGACTTCCAAAGTCCCTTGTTACATGGGTCCTTTTCTATAGGTGAGCATATAATAGGCAACTAACTTTCATCAAAACAAATGAGCAAGGAATCAAGACAAGGCATGCAAGATGGAAACCGTATCATTTTATATCTTCGCCTTGGAAGTGACATTCTATCACTTTACTATATCCTATTCATTAGAAGAAAGTCACTAAGTTCAGCATATATTCAAGGGGTGGGAAATACATGAGTGTGAATAGAAGATGGGAATCTTCAGAATCCATATTAGAAGCTTTCTATGACACCTGTTTAAGACATTCTTTTGAATTTTTGACACATAGAAAGAAGAAATTAAAATGAACTCACAGTAAATCATGTTAAAGTAGATGCAGTAAAGGGACAATATTTTGTTTCCTTTAGAAAGTATATGTTTTATTTGTTCAAAACAATCTCAAATTTTCTCTGTCTAAATCTCTTATCCATTTTTATTTTACCCTTTTCTTCTTTGGGGCCTGGATTCTTAGAGGGCAAAATTTGTGTTTCTAATGCTTGTGCCATTTCCTACAAATGCAGTGCTTGATCTGCTTAAATTCAATTGAACAACACTTATTTATAGGTCAGAGAGCCCTAGGGAAGTGTTCCATTTCAATATGAATACACTTTGAGATCATAACTCAACATGAATACACCTTTGAGATAATAACTTTAAGGTTCTCACTGAACTACTGACTCCCCCTTAGCTTTCTCAGACACAGAAGACTATATTAAGTAATCTACGTTTTAGGGTCAAGAGAGAAACATCTGTAGGTATGCTTAGGTAGAGGCTAGAAAAATCATTAGCTTTCCTATATTTGCTTTCTTAATAACTCTCGATCTTTTGGATGAACATTTACTTTTCACAAAAGGCAAGAGTATAAAGCTAGAGACCAACTGAATTTGTATAAATTTTTTTTAATATTTATATATATATATATTTTTTTTTTTTGAGAGAGAGAGAGAGAGAGCACACGTGTACACAAGTGGGGGAGGGGCAGAGAGAGAGGGAGACACAAAATCTGAAGCAGGCTCCAGGCTTTGACTGTCAGCACAGAGCCCGACTCGGGGCTCAAACTTACCAACCCCAAGATCATGACCTGAGCTGAAGTCGGACACTCAACAGACTGAGCCACCCAGGTGGCCCCTCAACTGATTTTATTTAAAAAGGTGACATATAAATTCCCTTTAGCTCAACATTAGTTCTTCCATGCTCCAATAATAATCAATGAAAATTTTCTCTTGCATAGTGATAATATTCTCCTTTGTCCTGTCATTAATGTTAGCTGTCATTAAGGTGGCCCAGTCACGATGACAAGAAATCCCACTACCAAAGCAGTCAACTATAAAATATAAGATTATCCAAACTAGAGCTTTATTAGATTTAGTGCTTATTTCATGATATAGCTTTATAATTTGAATACAGAAGTTCTCAGACCTTGCATTCTGTGAGTTGATACCCCTGAATGCCCATCATTGTGCCTTAATCTGTCTCAAATATTTGTAATGAGCCTAGATTTGCATCCCTAGGAATTAGCACTTGGGAAGCCCAATGATTTCTTTCATTATTTATCACTTCTTGCCTCCCATTAACTTAATTAACAGTTGTTCTACCCCAAATGATGAGAATAGTTGCAAACTATTCAACACTGTAGATTGAACAAATGAGTTGTTAGTTTTGTTTGACAGAGATTTGAAGAATTATTTATTGTTTATTGTATTTTGGGTGATAATTTAAAACATAGATTTAAGTGACCATAATTGCAAAAATTAAGCTTTTGCTACTCATAAAAGATTGTAGGTAGAATAATGCTGATAACCAAACTGCCCGTAAATCTTGTATGAAACTGAAATTGGGGTAAACTCTATATATCTTATTAACTTTGCTCAGTTTATATTTTCATCATATAATTGTTACTATATCTACCCTATGTTTTTTCTTCACATCCTCCACATTGTATCTGTAAGTTACTTTGAGGTTCTCAATGAAAGGTATATGATCAGACTTTCTCTGATGTTGTTCAAATGCTTTCAGCAGTGTCAGGGTTTGCTGTTCCTCAAAATGCAACTAAGAAGCATGAATATGTGCTTTGTGGTATTTGTGATATTCTCTCTCCTTTCTTTTCTCATATAAGAATTTTACAACTCTTTCAACTCCTAACATTTAAAATTTGCTTGGTGAAAAAAGTTATTTAAGAGTAACTAATTTGTGTGGGTGTGTGTGTGGTCAGGTTAATATAGCAAATGGATAGGGAGGAAATGATGGAGAATGAGATATTAAGTACCTGGAACTGAAATTTCATAAAGGTGTAATTCCTGGTGATTACAGGGACAGTTAGTAAGTACTTGAGATGATGACAAGGATATCCAGATATTGAGAAATCAGGGATCTATCTATGTTGATGTTGAAGTCAATAAGAAAGCTAATATGAGTAAAAGAAGAAAAGAAACTAATGAAGCAAGTGCCAAAGGCATCAGCAAATTAAAGAGTTATGAAGTAATTAGAAAGAGCAACAAATAGAGGAAGAAATTGGTATAAACTGACGAGCTGATGGCTGTACCTAGAGAACATTTTTTTCCTACCACTCCCATCAGGGCAGAAATTATTAACTGTGTTATTTCCTGGGTTGTTACCCTTCTTGTGCTACACACCTACAATTTGCTTTGTGATTATTTTAGGCATAGTTAAGTATGTGGTAATACTGGAAATTTATAGAATGAAAAGAGGAGAAAAAAATCATGTATAAAAAAGGGTTCCACTAGGCTTCATTATTTTAGCAACAAATGAAATCCTTTTGGAAATTGTGATTTTCATAACTAATTAGCTTTTGGATTCACAAATCTTTGCATCTTTCATTACCTATTTACTGAAATGCCCAAATTCACCAGTCCAGTTCAGCTCCTCTGTGAATATTAACCATGTAAGATTAATTACATTAAAACCCTCAAATGAAGTAAACTCAATGACATTTACTGTACCATTCAGCAGTTACCTCTTTTCATCAATCTCGTAATGCCTCTTGAATCAGAATTAAAACCTGTAATAAATAAAGATGCTGAAAGTTTCATGCAGGATTTCTTAATGATTTAACATTTAGGGTTTTGTCACTATCCAAAAAACAAGCTGGGAAATGATTTCTTTTGGAGAATGAGAGAAGCTAAGCAGAAGTCTTCATATTTCTGTGGTCTATAATTCTCTTATAATGGGTATGAACTCTAGAGACGTTCACAAAGATCAGCAATCTTTATGAACAAAACTGGTCTTAATTTTAATTAGGATAATATCAACAGGAGGGTTTACTAATCAGAAGAAAAAATGTGGAATGGTCTCTGATGTTATTTCTGTATTTAGAGTTGTTAATGATGTGTTACTGATGACATTTAGTACCTTATTATTATCTTAAAAGACTTTAACATCAGTGGGAAACTTGAGGAAAGAAAATTTAAGTAGACTAATTTAACACAATTATGCTGTGTAATTTTTATGTGTTATTTCTCTCTCATTCTTATCCCCTGTATTTTATCATTATTTTAAAGTAAATTCCAGTCTCACAATTAAAAATCTATCAGTAACCCTGGTGCTAACACATCTATCTGAAAACACTTTCCCTATGGAACTTTGATATCTAGACTTGTGTTTAATTTCAAATTCTACTTTTCTTTTGAAAATAAAAGGTAACGACAACAACACACTGATCTCCAGATTAATGCACAAAAAGGGAACTGTCAAGAAACTAGTTTTGTAGTATTTATGTACTTTTTATTTAAAATAGATGGCACTGGGGTGCCTAGGTGGCTCAGTTGGTTAAAAGTCTGACTTTGGGTTTCAGCTCAGGTCATGATCCCAGGGTCATGGGATTTAGCCCCACCTCCAAGATTTTCTCTCTTTCTCTCTCTCTCTCTCTGTCTCTCTCTGTCTCTCCCTCTGCCCCTCTCCCTGCTTGTGTGCACTGTCTCTGTCTCTAAAATAAAATTAAATAAATAAATAAATAAATAAATAATAGATGGCATTAATAATGGAAAATTTTGACTTGATATGAACCCCAAAAATGATATAGAAACATGAAAAAAGAATCAGTGTAGGTATTAGAATAAATCACTTTTTGTAATGATGGTCTATTTCTTATAATCACTACTTAATGAATTCCTGGAAGCAATAATTAAATATTGTGGAAATTAAGTTACTTTTTCCAGGGGTGCCTGGGTGGCTCAGTCGGTTGAGCGTCCGACTTCGTCTCAGGTCATGCTCTCACGGTCGGTGAGTTCGAGCCCTGCGTCAGGCTCTGTGCTGACAGCTTGGAGCCTGCTTTGGATTCTGTGTCTCCCTCTCTCTCTCCCCCTGCCCTGCTCGCACTCTATCTCTATCTGTGTCAAAAATAAATAAACATTAAAAATATTAAAAAAATATTCTTAAAAAAAGTTACTTGTTCCATATCTGTAGCAGTAAATATAAAGCTTATTTTATGTTAGATAAGCAAAACAGTATGAGAGTCTAATGATTCAAAGAAGTCACAGTATATTGCTACTTTTTCCAACTCTTTGGAATATTTGCCTTGTTGTAAAGTGATATAAAGTATCTGATTTATGTCTTTCCAGGATAGAAATGATGAGCAGAAAAGACAACTAAATGAAAATGTATGATTTTATAGATTGCTAGAGAGGATTGGGGCCATAGAACTGGGGCCATGGATTCTTATTTTAGTAATATCAAGTACATTATTTTTATGTTATGGCCTTTAGACTTAAGGTCCAAAAATAGGCAATTAAGCCATGTGTGACAGGATAAAGTGTTCTGTCTCTTAGCGTCCCACATTCATTTCCCTCTTATCTAGGTAAGGAAAGTCTCTTTAATAAAATCAAGTAAAAAATAATTATCAATTTAACATTAATTTATCAAGTTCTGCTATTGAGAGGGATACAGTATTAGCTCAAGAAGCCTTTGGTTATATTTAAGACCCTTCATGCAAAAGAGAGTGGAAATCTGGAAAATATAAAAATCCTTGTCACTATAAATAAGTGGATGAAAACATAAATAAAGATCTTTATAACCTTGACCTCAGGGAAGAAGCCAGGATGATTGGGAACAGAATAGTTGGATAAAAAATGAAAACAAAGCAAAAATAACTTATGCACCTGAGGAATGGAGAAACAAAAAAATTGAGAGGAGAGAGGAAAGAAGGGACACCTACCTGAAGCCAATTTTGAAAGACAATTTGATGAGACAAATTAAGAAATATTTTGCATGGCCTTCTGTACTTCGTGTTAATACTAAGGAAGAATTGTGTTCCACCCCAAAATTCATTTCTTGAAGCCCTAACTCACCAAGTGATGGTAGACAGTGATGGGGCTTTTGGGAAATAGTTTTAGGTTTAGGTGAAATTATGAGGGTGGGAACCTCATAATGGGATTAGGGCCCTTAAGAGAGAGAGTTTGCTGTCTCTCCCTAGCATGTGAGGACACAGCAAGAAGATGGCCATCTATAAGCCAGGAGGGGAGTTCTCACCAGAAACTGTGCTTGTGTCTTGATCTTGGACTTGGAATGTCTAGAACTGTGAGAAAATACATTTCTGTTGTTTAAGTAACTCAGTCTATGGCATTTTATTATAGCAGCCTAAGCTGACCAAGACAGGTTCATGGCATGTTAATTGTAAGTTGTATTTTTTCTGTTAATGTATTACAGTCATTGAGGTGACATAAATAAGAGAACTTACAGAGGCTGACTGATAACTCTGATACTCCAGTGTTTGAAAGTCAGTAGGCTCTGTCCTTGTGACTGCTGTGATCATTGCTTTAGGTTAGACTTGAAGGCAAGTTCAGCTTGAGTTCTCTAGGGTAGAGGTGGATTCAGAATAAAGAATCCATGGCACTACTTCCATTTATTTAATATTTATTGTGTGAATATATATTCATTTAATATTAATATTTATTGAGTGTCTGCAGTGTGCTAGACACTATTGTGGGCACTGGAGATCCAGTGAAGAGCACGAACTACTCAAATCCCTGCCCATGTGAATTTACAATATAGGCAGTGGATACACACAGTAAACTGAGTAATGAGATCTATCTAGTATCATAGTTGGGAAGTTCTATGGAGGACGATAAAGTCAGAAAAGGGACAGCTGAGGATGAGATTCAATTTTAAAGAGGGTGGTCAGAGAAGTCATCAATGAAAAGGTGCCATTTTAACAAAGACCTGAAGGAACTTGGGGACAAGCCATGCACATCAGTAAGAAGGTCCCAGACATAGGGAACAAAAGGACAAAAGGTCATCAATGGCAATGTGAATGCACATTTGAAAACAGGCAAGGAACCCAATGTGGCTGGATCAGGGTGAGGAGAGAATGAGAGAAAGTTTTATGGGTATGTGTGTAGTGGGAGAGAGCAAGAGGTAGGAAAATTGTCTGTGTTAATGTCTTTGTGTAGAATTTTCAAAGGAATGCTAATGAACCCAACTCAGGTTATAATTACACATAGCACAATCACCAGAAAACTGTTAATTTCTAGAAAACTTTGCAAGTGAAACAGAGAATTTTAACATTCTTATGTTGACAGTTTCTTAACAGATGGTTATTTGGTTAACCTGAATCTCAGATTCCAGATGCTGTATTTTAACTAGACAAGAAGGGTACCATTTGAGCAAAACCTATAAACTCCAATCTTTTTGATGAGGCAAGGTAAGCCAGAGTTTACATTCAAGGCTAAATCTATTCTATTTGAGGCTGAAGATAGCATTCTCAATCTGTGCAATTTTCTGGATGTGGTTGATATAAAATGAAGCAAGAATGCACTTTACACAGCATAGTCAATACTTTGAATAAAATCAATGCTTCACAGTCACTATTAGATAAAGATTTATTTTCAGCCCTTGGGTATTGATTCTGGGCTTTTAGTATATTTTTAGGGTGTTTCATTGCAAAAAATGGTTGCCTCTAATTAATATAATTGTTTCAAAACAAAGGCTAGCATTTTAAACTAGTTATTGGTTTATTTACAGTTGGGAATTTGAGCATTGAAACACCATTAAAGGAAAAAAGAAGTTGGGAGGATATTTCAGGTATAAAACCTCAGAGAGATGGGTATACAGTGAGAACCCTTTTGAGAGAGATGTATGTACATAGTTGTTTTAATATCTGTCCCTGCATTTTAAAAAAAGTTTTCATATGGGACTATGCCAAACTGAAATGTTTATGCACGGGAAGGAAACCGTTAACAAAATGAGAAAGCAAGTTAAGGAATAGGAGAAAATAATTACATACAAATCATACATCTGATAAGGGGCTAATATCCAAAATATATAAATAATTTACACAATTCAATAGCAACCAAAACAAAACAACACCCCCACAAACCAAACCAAAACAAAAAACAAAAACAAAAACAAGAAAACAGTCTGATTAAAAAATGGGCAGAATATCTGAATAGACATTTTTCCAAAGAAGATATACAGATAGCCAACAGATACATGAAAAAATGTTCAAAATCATTACTCATGAGGGAAATGAAAATCAAAACCACAATGAAATATCACGTCACACTTATTAGAATGGCTATTATCAAAAAGGTAAGAAATAGTAAGTGTTGGTGAGAATATGGAGAAAAGGGAACCCTTGTCACTCTTGGTGGGAATGCAAACTGGTACAGCCACTCTGGAAAACAGTATGGGGTTTCCTCAAAACATTTCACTTCTGGAATTCCACTTTGGATATTTGTCCAAAGGAAATATAAACACTGATTTGAAAAGATATGTGTTCCTGTATGTTCATTGCATCATTATTTACAATAGTCAAGATATGGAAACAACTTAAGTGTTTATCACTTGGATGGATGAAAGAATAAAGAAATATACACACAGAGATACAGACACACAGACACACAGACACACACACACACACACACACACACACAAATGGAATATTATTCAGTCATAAAAAGGATAAAAGATAAAATTATGCCATTTGTGACAACATGGATGGACCTTTAAGGCATTATGGTAAGTGAAATATGTCAGACAGGGAAAGATAAACACCATCCGATCTCTCTCATATGTGGAATCTAAAAAAAGCGCGCGAAAGACTGGGGCGCCTGAATGGCTCAGTCGGTTGAGCGTCTGACTCTTGATTTTGGCTTAGATCATGATCTGATGGTTCATGGGATTGAGCCCCACATCAGGCTCTGAGCTGACAGCAGGAAGGGAGCCTGCTTGGGCTTCTCTCCGCTTCTTTCTGTTCCACCTCCACTAGCATGTTAGTGCTCTCTCTCTCAAAATAAATAAATCAACTTAAAAAAATATTTTAAAAAAATTTTAAAAAGGAGAGAAAAAAACAAGCTCATTGGTAAAGAGAACAAATTGGTGGCTGTCGGAGGGAGGCGGTGGTTAAAATATGGGTGGACTGTTTCATTGTTTTTAGTTTAATTAAATTGAATAAAAATGTAAAAAAAAAGATTAACAACAGAAATACTCAGAATCATAAAACATAAAGATACTATAAATAAAATATCAGTCAGATTTGATAAAGAACCAAGTAGAAATTCTAGAACTCATAAAAGATACCCTTTGAAATTAAAATTTTTATGACTAGGTTAAACAGCAGATTTGATAGAATCAAAAAGAGAAGTAGCACACTTGAAAATTAATCTAGACATTATCCAGAATGACAGCTGAATGGAAAATATAAGAGCGATTAAGAGAAAAAGAGGACAAAATGAGAATATCCAAAACATGTGTTGTCAGAGTTCCCAAAGAAGAGAATAGATTGAGAGAAAGCAGTATTTATAGAACATATGTAAGTCTTAAAACCAAGGTAAGGTAAGTACCTATGAAAAAAGTGAGATGGTTATTAAGTATCAGTTTCTTTTCTAGTCTGATTAAAGTAAATAGTAATTTTTAAAAAGTTTTCAAATTATGCTATGCTTTATGAAGATTTCCTGAAGTATTAGGTGGGAATATCTTACCCCAAATTTTATTCTGGATAATTTTGATTATTATAGAATGTGCTCAGCATAACATTGGAGAAAGAAGTGAGGTTCCACAGTAACTTGGCCATAGTAATATTCTCCATGGTGTTAGAGAAAGGCAGTGGAGATACACTTAGCATCAGGATGAGGAAGAAGATGGCTAACCCATGAACTGTCTTAGACACTACCTTCAATGCTAATATATGCTATTAAGCCCTCATTACTTCTCACCAAATCCACTTTGCTAACATTCTATCTGAGCTCATTGGCTTTCAATTTCTTCTACTCTTTTGGTCCATCCTTCACGTCACCATAGAATTCTAATGATAGAATTTATCTTTAAAATCTGCAAAGATGTGAGTGCTTCTAGAATAAATTCTGGACTCTGACACTAAAACCCAGACCCCCAGGATCTGGCACAACCTTTCTTTGCAAAATAGTTTCCCACTAACAGGACCCTTACCACAAGCCCTCTCTTGCAGTAAGTAGTACTGATTAGTTTTGTGGCCCGGTAACTTTAATCTTGCCACATGCACGGGATGGATTGCTCTTCCTCACTCAGGACCAGATCATTTGTAGGGCCTAGTGCAAAATTAACATGCAATACCCATTGTTCAAAAATTGTTAAATATTTCAAGATGGCAACAGTGGAACTTCAAATGTAGTGCCCTGTGTCATTACAGAGGCCACATGTCTATGAAGCTACCCTTTTGCACTCCTCAGTTACCAGAATTTAATGCTTCATGTCATAAATCATGTCTCTTTGTATAAGAAATCTTTCCAAGTCCTTTGAGTTAAAACAAACCATGGCTTCCGATTACTGTGCCTCAATAAACATAACCCAAGTACATATTTTAACCCACCTGGTATTCATGTATATGTTAAGAATCTGAAGAAAGGGACTGAGTCTTATTCATTCTCCATCTCTCCTCCATCCTCCCTAATGTAGCACTTTATGCACAATTGGTGAGATATAAATTATGATCCTGTGTTTCATTTGAGATAGAAAAGAAAAATAATGTGTGTTCAACAGAGGCCCCCAGAAAACCATGGAGTTGGTTGTGCCAAAGCCTATTTATTTTCCATTTGCCTCAGGATTCCGCCCCATAACAAACATAATGCACCCGCGTCAGTTGTAGGGAACTTGATCATTTTCTGGCTTCCTCTCTCATAGTACCATGGGTCAGTTTGATGCTGCCTTCTTTCTGGCGTAGCAGGGTTTTGTGTTTTTTTGTAATTTAAAAAAAAATTATGTTTATTTTTGAGAACGAGAGAGACAGAGCATGAGTGGGGGTGGGGGGCAGAGAGAGAGAGAGAGAGAGAGAGAGACAGAATCCCAAGCAGGCTCCAGGCTCTGAGCTGTCAGCATAGAGCCTGACCTGGGGCTCAAACCCACGCACAGTGAGATCATGACTTGAGCCGAAATCAGATGCCCAACTGACTGAGCCACCCAGGCGCCCCTCTGGTGAAACAGTTTTCATCATTAAAATGAAATAAAGAATGGGTCTTGAAGGATGGGTAACTCAGCAAGTTAGCAGAAAGACTTTTATTGGTAGTATTTATTTCAAAAGCTATTTACTTGTTATAAAATATGTTGAATAGCATCATATATACTGCAAGGGGCAATTTGTGAAATCTCACATTTTATGTCTACAATATGGACATACTTACCAGTTACTCAAATGCCCCTGGACATTTTGTTAAACAAAACCAAACCAAACCCTGTTTGGGGGTAAAGAGGAAAATAATAAGGAAAATTAACAAACACGAACCTGGCCAAAATATTGAGAAAACAATAGCTGGGGACTTGCTTCCCCTTAAGATTAGTTTCAAAAGATTAAGGCTATCTTTGAATTCGGCAGCTAAAATTAAAATTAAGTGGACAATTATTAGAACCACTATGCCTATTAATTCCAGTTACTGGGTAACCATTTAACCATAGAATCTAGGCTGCTTCTGGACAAAATTGTGAACTTCATAATATTTGCCTTTTACAACCCAAATTAATTACTCTTTACCCCTTTCACATACCTTTGGATACAGTTCATTTGCTTCCAGTCACTGGTACATTCCTTTGGTCACTTCTCTTGCATTCAGAAGTTACTGAGAAGATATTAAGGTACTAATGAGGGTGACTGCATATTCTGGTCTCCTGGAGACCCTGGGCTTGTGTCTTCTGCTCTCCCATATTTATTAATGGTATCCTTTTCATATGCAGCTTACACAGCTTCATGCTTTCACATAGCTTAGATGATAAACTATTTACCTAACCAAAAAGGAAATGTATTTTAACAGAAACTAGAATCCCAAAGGGATGAAGATGTATTGGTAAAATTGTAGATACCAAGCAAGTGGTGGGAGAAAATTAGTGGCAGAGGGAGTGCAGGATGAATGAGAGGGAGGCTACATTCTGGTAGCCCTAAGATCGTATTACTCAGACTTATTTACTTTATACTAATAACAAGTCCTCTAGGGAAATGTAACAGCTCTTAGATGTTACATTGTCATAGTGGACTCAAAATATCCATTCCTAGATATTGAAGGTGAATATTTAGGGACTGTAGCATGGATCCAGAGCTTCATGGGCCAACAGTGGAGTTTCTCAATTAAAGTAAGTTTTTCACACATATCCCAAAAAGATGAAAGCACCTAAGAACAGATAGTCTAGATTCTTACTGCATAGAACAATACTAATTTAAATTTCCTGGTGTTTTTTTTTGTTGTTGTTGTTGTTATAATGGTACATGTTGTTATATAATGCAGAATGTCAGGCTATTGGCTTCCTACAAAAATTATCCCAGATCTGTCTTACAGTTTTACATTTTTCATAGGAATCTGAGTTATAGATTACTAGCTAACAGGAAAAAAAGATACTATGGGGAAGGAAGAGTGGAATAGATATAGTGAGACACAGTGTCCACTGAAAGTGTATGCCTGGGTATAACCTGCCTGGAAAGAGAGGATGTCAGAAGGCAACATTTCCCTTTCCACCGGTATTCTGTTGGGCTGACTCTTTATGTACACAATGTGGTCATCCTTTGTGTATTTGCTTGTTTTTGCCAGCAGCTCTTACATTAAGAACAGCCCAAGAGAAAATATTTTATAAATGTTTATGTAAAATTTTAGACACAGATAGAGGAGTAGCAAACTCGTTATTAGGAAATTGGTTTCTGGATTCATTTTATAGATCCAAAGCAAATTGACCCACAACTCTTCATCCTTGAGAATAAAAAGGGGAATGAGACAACTCTCTCTATTTTCTTCAAAACGTCATTTTATGGATTAGTGAGGCAAAGTTATTAGAGTGTTTTGAACATCCAATGTGGGTTATATAAATGTAGGTTATAATGAGGGTCGGCAGAAAAATTAGTTTACAGCATGGTGAGAAAGTTAATGAATTCAGCAGAAGCAACCCATTATGCAGAGACATCTAGGAAGAGTCAAAAGAAACTGTTTGCTCTTATTTGCAAAATGACCTTGAAAATTCATTACCTGACCTCACTGTATGCATCAATACATTTTGCTGCATTTGGAAAGAGCTTGAGGGAAATGAGGCATCACCAGAGTACTGGCAATGTTTACAAGGTCTGCAACAGTAGGACAAATGTTTTCATTGTGTAGAGGGTCTGTGTTGTGCCACAGTATAATTAGGTTTAGTCTGATTTCATTTTCAATTAAAGCGATCAGCTTAATTCACTTCTCTTCTAGTTACTAACAAGGTAAATTTGATAATATTTCAGGCTTATTAAGAGTATGCCCTTGTTTCTTGTAACTATTTAGGATACGGTTTTATTTCTCTGGGTTACTTAGTGTGAATATAGTTCTCACCTTATTATAGATAAGTAGTGGCCAAACTCAAGTTGGCCAGTCTTTACTGAGAGCCTACTGTGTGTCAGGAAAAAAAGAGAGAAAGCCAACAGAAATATCTGAAAGAACATGTTAGGTTTGGAGTAGGAACTTTAGAATGGCAAAGTTATAATGTGCTTGAGAGAAGCAGAAATCGAAGCTATATAGGGTGGTTAGTGACACATTGTAGAAGGGCATGTATGTTACATCCTAGAGGTTCCATGTTATCTTTACATTTTTTAAATGTTTTTATTTATTTTAGAGAGAGAGAGAGAGACAGAGCATGAGTGGGGCAGGGGCAGAGAGAGGGAGACACAGAATCTGAAGCAGGCTCCAGGCTCTGAGCTGGCAGCACAGAACCCAATGCAGGACTCAAACTCACGGACTGTGAGATCATGACCTGAGCCGAAGTCAGATGCTTAACCAACTGAGCCACCCAGGCGCCCCTACATGTTATCTTTAGGTGATAGAAAAACAAACAAGTATAAACAATTTTTTTAATTCGTTCTATTGTAATATATGAGACATTGTGCCTATGACCGTTTTAATCTTAAAACTTGGAAGTGAACGGTTAAACAAGATGCCCATAATCTGTTCACTCACTTTGGCAAGTGGGCCTGTGGGTGGGGGTCAGGGCACTTCAGGGGTGGGGAGGGGGAGAACGCAAGTGACTGGGTCTGATGCTTTATAAACAAACTAATGACCGACTGCAGAACAAACAAATGGTTTTTGCTGGCAAGACTGTCACCTATCTATGGAATGTTTTTAATGAGTTGTCTAGGGTTGCTTAGGGTAAATATACATGGAATCTATGGATTAACGGGGCATGGCTCCTTGGAAATGTCACATAAAGTGTGGAATTATTTGATTATATAAACAGAGATGTTTTACAACCCAAATGTTGTCTCTATGTAACTGGGGTGGCTATATAAGTTATTCAGAAACGTCATCTGTTAAACTGGGCCACGCTGTGCTTGGTGTGCTGGAAGAAAGAGCCTGGGAGCTGGAGGAGGCCCCAGAGCTCCTGCTCCTTTACCTGTATCTCATGCTTATGTGTATCCTTGAAACTAATAGTAAGAGTTAATATTGGGCAAGGTCTTGATTCCTGTGAGTCTGATTACAATGTGACCCTTTCTGTTATCTCAGGTAATACCAAATATTCATGAATATTAATAAATTTTGCAGTATGGAGGTATCTAGTGATTCTAACCAGATCTGGTTCAATGTTGAATGTGAAATTATGCTGTTTCTATATTTAATAGGAACTGAATGTATAGATATTGCATATGTAATCAATTCATTTCAGCAGTTTGGCTGTGAAGTGACAGCAAAAAAAAAAATGGAGGCAATAGATAGGGTCAAATTAGAACAGTTTATAAACTGAGGTTGATGATATGAAAGACCTAAAATTCTTTTAAAAATTTTTTAAATGTTCATTTATTTTTGAGAGACAGACAAAGCACAAACAGGGGAGGGGCAGAGAGAGAGGGGGACCCAGAATCTGAAGTAGGCTGCAGGCTCCAAGCTGTCAGCACAGAGCCTGATGTGGGGCATGAACTCATGAACCATGAGATCATAACCTGAGCCAAAGTCAGATGCTCAACCAACTGAGCCACCTAGGCGCCCCGAAAGAACTAAAATTCTTAATCTTTCCCCAAAGCCTATATTAAACTCTAACAATATTTTGCCTAGAATACTGCAAATGCTGTGTTTCAGTGGTCTATCCATATTGACTACTCCTCCTGTCCTCTTGGAATATAGTCTCGCATTGCTGAAGGAATGATTTTTCCATCTCCACATGTAAAGCCCTCCAATAACTTTCCATTAACCTTAGGATATCAATAAATGTCCTAAACATGTTCCACAAAGTTCTGTATCCTCTGATCTCTTCCTACTTCTCAGTCCAATTTCTTTTGATTTTCCCTTATTTTCTTTGCTCTAGTAACACTAGCCATTTTAGGAAACTTAGAATACTCTTTCATTTTTCTTTCGTTTCTAGAGCTTACTTCTCTTTTTTTCTCAGTCCAAATTAATATGTATAGATGCTCCCTATGTCAGCAAAATACCACTTCCACTGGGACTTCTTCCTAATTTCTCTAAAGAGCTCTCATTGCATTATTAGGTTATTTTATAGCACACACTTACAAGTTTATTTGTGTGATTGTTTGATTAATGTCTCAGTCTTCTACATCCTTGAAACTCTATGGGTGGAGGGATTATGTCTGTCTGTGGTCACAATTGTATCTCCAGTGCCTAACATGATGTATTGCAAAGAATAAGTGCTCAGTAAGTATATATTGACTAAATAAATGAACAATATTCTTTGAAAAGTTGGTGAGGGACAGATTCCAAAACACTTGTATAGGAATTGCTTTCTTGGAAAAAAGACAAAAAAGATTCACTTTGTCACTTATAACAGGAGGAAATAAAAATATGGAGGTAAATACAAATTGTTGTGTAGATTTGTGATTGGAAGATAATGACATTTTTGTCTAATGATTTATCTTAAGTATGAGGCAATCATATGTACTAAATTGGTGGAATGTGGGAAATTTGTGGACAGAAGTTAAGGTATGAAATAATCATCTTGTAAAAGGGAAAGGCAAAGTTTCTTGACATCTGAGGTAGGAGTGAAGAAATGAACATACCTATTGTCAGGTTGGATGTCTTCTTTTTCAATCTCTTCTTGCCTAGCTCTCCACAGCATTTTAATGGGTGATTAAATCATAACACAGTCTTATCTCTGTCTTTCTTCTTTATTGTTCATTCTTTCTTTAGATGTTATGCACTTATGTAACTTCCACTATTTTGTTAAATAGCTCTCATATCCCTGATCCCAAATCTAAACTTGAATTTCTAAATGTTTTGTAGAAGAAGTAAGTGTCATGTTTTTGTCAGAAAATAATCTGTTAGATAACAATTTTCATAAATAGGACTAAAAGGAGAAAACAAAGTCAAAGGGTCTTAAGGCTTTTGACTAACAAGCAGTGGATTTATAGACTAAATTTAGGTAGAGAACAGATAGTGAGTTAATTAGCATAGTGTTGGTGTATAAATAGCAATTTAGGTACATAAATTTTATTTCCTATTAAAAATGTTTCCAACAAATAAAATTGTCTATTAAAAAAGTAGGAATGGGGTGCCTTGGTGGGCTCAGTCGGTTCAGTGTCCGACTTCGACTCAGGTCATGATCTCATGGTTCGTGAGTTTGAGCCCTGCATTGGGCTCTGTGCTGACAGCTCAGAGCCTGGAGCCTGTTTCAGATTCTGTGTCTCCCTCCCTCTGTAGGAAGTAAATAAAATTCCCCATTAAAATATGCAAGAAAAATAGGTTCCATTAAAATATGCAAGAAAAATTGTACAAAAGCAAAAAAAAAGCCTATAGGAAATAAAAATAAGGCATAAGTAACTAAAGTAGAATGTCATAGAAGAACTTTCTTCCTTTCAACAAATAAAATAGCCCCAAGCTCTATTTTCTTATGATAAGATAGAGTCCATATTACCTTAACCCCATAAGCTGAATGCTCTTTGTTCATTGTGTCTTTATGGTAACTGGTATGTATGTCATCTTTAAATAACTTCCTTATCTTTTTAAGCAAGGAGTAACAACTAGTAGTTGTTATATTATGAACAGTGTTTACAAAAACAATCTTTTTAATCTTTTCCATTATGAAAAATGTCAAGGTTTCTTATTACTCTTTTGGCTTTGGCTTACTGTTTTCAGAAACAACTTTAACCACAAAAGAAAAAAAAACAGATTTTTGGACACACACACACACACACACACATTACACGTACATATTTTATTTATTTTCACATGTTGACACCATCTTGAAACCCTAAGAATTCCATTGTTTTCGGTTTTCTCACTGTTCTCCAACTATATTTCCAAATATATATTGTGTATTCCCTTTCTGATATCCTAAGAGATTAACTTCTTTGAATTTCCTTGAAAAAAATGTGTCTTAAATAATATTTTTTCAGCATTATTGATACACATATAAATTCTTATTGTTGGTATTATTATAAAATGTTGCATAATATTGATTTCCAAAATTCCTGTTATGTTACCAGCTCCAGAATATAGTTTTCAATTTTTGCCTTGTTCTGGTCTGTTAGTCTTTTCATACATGAAGTCTGACTGATGAGAACTGTATGAATATTATTATTCACTTATGGCACATGCATCCTCACCTTTTACTGGCTAGGATGAAATTAAGAGCCATATTGTAAAGTAAGCTGCTCTCTGTTTCCTATGTTAAGAGTAAAAAATGGGGGTGCCTGGTTGGCTCAGTCAGTTAAGCATCCCGCTGTTGGTTTTGGCTCAGGTAATGATCTCATAGTTCGTGAATTGGAGCCCTGCATTGGGCTCCATGCTGACAGCACAGAGCCTGCTTGGGATCCTCTCCATCTCCCTCTCTCTCTGCCCCTTCCCTGCTCACTCTATCAAAATAAATAAATAAACTTAAAAAAAATTTTAAAGAGTGAAGATTGCATAAAATTAATAAAAAAGCTTCAACATTATCCATATTGACTATCGGTATTGAACTTGAAATGTTATTCAAGACTTTCTTTGGTTTGGAATCTGTTTTCCTTTGCACCTTGTCCTCTACCATTCCCATTCATGTCTCTGCTGTTTTAACCTAATTGTTAGGTTAGGTTAATCCAAAAATGTGCCCTGTATTTTATATTTCCAATTTTTTTACTGCTCTCTTCCTCCTGAATAACTGTTTCCCACATCTTTGCATGTCAAAATGTACCTCCTTTATAATTGGTTCCAAGAAGTCCCAACCTTAAAAATAATGGCACTTTGCATTTATGTCTTTTATGTATTTATTTATTTTAACTTTTTTAAACATTTATTTATTATTGAGAGACAGAGAGACAGAGCATGAGCATGGGAGGGGAAGAGAGAGGAGGAGACACAGAATCCGAAGCAGGCTCCAGGCTCTGAGCTGTCAGCACAGAGTCCGACGGGGACTTGAACTCACAAACCACAAGATCATGACCTGAGCCGAAATTGGACGCTTAACTGACTGAGCCACCCAGGCACCTCCCATTTAAGTCTTTTAAAAATATCTTCTGATTGCATGGAAAGTATATTTCCTGTTTATATTGCAATATCTGATTTGGTAGGAATTTTAATGAAGATAAAACAAATGGAGAAGAATTGACTTTTAGAATGAAGGAGATAATTATCCCATTTAAATAAAAGTATGCATAATCACGTCGCAGCCTCCTGTGTTGTTAAAATCTTGGTTTGAAGGTTATTATTATTATTATTGTCAGAGCATTAAGCTTTTTTTGTAATTTAAGACAAGTTTGACACTGGGTTTTGGATATGAAGTGTCAGTTGAAACAGTTACATATAAATAATCTCTCAAGCTCCCCCCCCCTTTTTTTGGACAAGCTGAGATTTCTTTTTTCTTTCTGTTTTTAATTATGTTTTAATTGACAATTTCTTATGGCAATGTAATTTGAAAGACGTTTTGTAGTTGTCTGTCATGTGCCTCAAAATGGGCCAACTGTGGAAGTAGAAATAGATCCAGCCTTTCAGGATGGAATGGGTATTGTGAAACTGCAGTGGTTAAAGACCTGATGAGTAACAGTGCCTATGTTGTAATAATGTTTGCTGTAATTTGTTAAATGCATTTTAAATATGTGTATGAGTATATACAAAAGTCAGTTTTGCATACATAATGAATACTGTTGTTATGAATGAGCGAAAGGATTATTGGATAAAATCCCAATTTTTCTATCCAAAATGTTTACCTTAAAAATGAGGCTCAGAGAGGTGCCTTGGTGGTTCAGTCGGTTAAATGTCAGACTCTTGATTTTGGCTCAGGTTATGATCTCATGATTCATGGATTCGAGTCCCACATCAGGCCCTGTGCTGACGGTGTGGAGCCTGCTTGGGATTCTCTCACTTTCTCTCTCTCTCTCTTTCTCTCTCTCTCTACCTCTTTCTCTTTCTCTCAAAAATAAATAAATAAACATTAAAAAATGTGAGACTGGAGATTGTCATTGGACATAGGGCATTGCTGATGTTGGCCAAAGATCATGCTATATTCAGTAGGACCGTGCTTTCATGGAAAATAACCAAACCATTCATCAAAAATGATGTCAGTATGTAGGATACAGTGCAAACTTAGAGATACATGTTAATATGAATTGGGATTGGGGAAGACATGCTATAGAAGAAAAGACAAATAGCCCAGATGTACAGGTACAGCTTCTCTAGATTTCCTCTAATATAAAAATGGTTCACTGTAGGGGTGCCTGGGTGGCTCAGACAGTTAAGCATCCAACTTTGGCTCAGGTCATGATCTTGCAGTTCATGAGTTCAAGCCCTGCTTTAGGCTCTGTGGTGACAGGTCAGAGCCTGGAGCCTGCTTGGGATTCTGTGTCTCCCTCTCTGTCTGTCCCTCCTTTGCTTGTGCTCTCTCTGTCTCAAAACTAAATAAAAAATATTTAAAAAAATGGTTCACTATATTTTCCTACATCCAGAGTAAATATATAGAAACAATGTTGGCTCTATTAATAATGGATTAGATGGAGGATATAGTTTTCTTACAAAGTATGAAAGCAAAAAACAGGCTATTGTTGGTGTTACTTCACAATTCACTGGGCTGGTATCTTCATGACTACTTTGCTTTCTTCTCCTGGTACAAGATGGTTGTACCACCTCCAAGTATCATATTCTCACAACATATTCAAAGGCAGGAAGCAGGAGAAGAGGTGGTTTGAGTAAATGTTCCTCACCTATCTACTGTTTTTTTTTTTTTCCTTTAAATCAAGGAACAAGAGCTTTCCTACCCCATAGAAAACTTACCTGCTATTTCATTGACCAGAAGAATGGATTGGGTCCTCTCTTGCTGTGAATAAGAGGCTAGAAAAATTAGTGTCTGGAAGAAGAGGACAGGATGGTCATGACGGGCTTGAACCGACTATAATTATTCCTTGAGGCAAATCACTATGCAATCCTGAAAAAAAAATTGGCAAGTAAGAAGCAGCAGAAAATGGTGTCAGGCGTAATCTAACGATGTCTGTGACAAATATATAACCTGAATAACTGGCTGTTGTGAGCAGTTGCCGAATCTTGAAAAAGTTTTATCTTGAATCAATTAATAAACAAAAATATGCATTCCCAGAAAGAATTATGTAATGACTGGATATAATTGGGAGGGCAATATAATATATACAGATGGCTAAAGATTTGCAAATAATTTTCTCTTAATTTTAAAAGAAAAATATGTTTTTTATTTTGCTGATATTGATGTTTGTAAAAAAAATGCTGAGGTATATTTGTTGTTATTTGGCTGGACAAGAGGTTTTATAGGGTGACATTTTTTGGAAC
Source organism: Prionailurus viverrinus (assembly GCF_022837055.1). Taxonomy (NCBI): domain Eukaryota; kingdom Metazoa; phylum Chordata; class Mammalia; order Carnivora; family Felidae; genus Prionailurus; species Prionailurus viverrinus. The sequence continues at coordinate 159,562,490 of NC_062564.1, read as the reverse complement.
TTGGCTTTGCAAGCATGTAAACTGGGTTTCCTCAATCAATATGGATATGATTAGATATACTTTTTAAATTCACTGGAGATGGATTTATAATCCAGAATACCAAATAATTCTTTTACAATCAAACATTTTCCTTTTTGGTGAAGAGACAATGAACATCTTCTGATGTGCATTCTTTTTTTTAAATTATTTTTTTCAGTGTTTATTTATTTTTGGGACAGAGAGAGACAGAGCATGAACGGGGGAGGGGCAGAGAGAGAGGGAGACACAGAATCAGAAACAGGCTCCAGGCTCTGAGCCATCAGCCCAGAGCCCGACGTGGGGCTCGAACTCACGGACCGCGAGATGGTGACCTGGCTGAAGTCGGACGCTTAACCGACTGCGCCACCCAGGCGCCCCCTGATGTGCATTCTTGATATAAATGTGCCTAGGCATCTGAATTTAGTATTTATAACAATGTTTATTTTGGTACAAATAAAATTAGGAAGGCAAGTAGTCTTGAGAAATATTACTTATAGTCCAGGGAAGAGTCTGAAAAATCTTTGTACCACAGTAGAATGTGTCTTATTAGTAATTGGATTATTTGAGTCTGCCAGAGACTGCCTTTTAAAGGGCTTGAAAGTTTGTGAACATGAATTACCAAAATTCCTTTTAGGTCTCACTTTTTCCATACTTCATTTCTAAATATGACCCTCTGCTGGTATTTTCATATTTCCTTAGCTATGTTAATATTGATGACAAAACGGGGCGCCTGAGTGGCTCAGTCGGTTGAGTGTCCGACTTTGACTCAGGTCATGATCTCACGGTCAGTTGGTTTGAGCCCCGCGTCGGGCTCTGTGCTGACTGCTCGGAGCCTGTTTCGGATTCTGTGTCTCCTTCTCTCTGTGACCCTCCCCCGTTCATGCTCTGTCTCCCTCTGTCTCAAAAATAAATAAACCTTAAAAAATATATATTGATGACAAAACTAGTTAGATAGCTTGATTTTGTGAGCATAGAGAATATACTTCCTCTTTTATTTTTTGTTGTACCAAGTAGTGTACATTTCACAGGATAATCTCATTTTCTTTATCTTTATATTCTTCAGATCACTTTACTTTCTTTCGCACATATCAAATATACTTGAGATTGAAGAATGAGATATTTGAGAACAATTTAGAGAAAAGATTACAAACATAGGAGAGATGAAAGAAAAAGGAGAGTTTTAGGGTCACAACTGAGAAAACTCAGGGAAAATAAGGGCCTATCACCTAGTATTTGGCCAGAGAAGCAAGGTGAGAAGCAAGATAATGAGAATGATCATTAAAGTGAATGAGGGTGGGGAATAAGAATAACTAGAGGTAATTTGGAATTGGGAAGTGAATATAGAAACTATAGATGACACAGCAGGAAGTTAGTCCTTTTGACAGTGAAGCACTGAGAGAGTTAAATAAGCTGAGGGTCATTTTTCTTCTGTTGGCAGAAAAAAGGAGGTTGAGACTTGGGATAGAAAGCAAGGGAGTCAGGAAATTGTATTAGACTAAGTTTTATCATTAAGTTACAATCAAATTGGTTATATAAATCTTTATTTTGGGTGATACATTTGGTGAAGCACTCCCTTGGGCACACCAGGAATATCCCAGAATTGGGATTGTGAATTGGAAAAATAACAGTTCCAACATAAAACCTTATACAAACCATACTTCACTGCAAGAAGCTCAAAGGATACACGTTTTAGCAGAATATACAGGGATACATCTGGTTAGAGTTGTTCAACTAGTGCTGGAATTTTGCCAGCTTGCTTTAAGAAAGACACTCAAGTGGTGGCAGTGATTGGCAGTTTCTCCAAGGTGAGATCTGCCATGCTGAGAATTTCTGAGTGAGGGCTTTCTGAGCCTCTCGTACTCCCATCACTGAAAGCTCCAGCATAATCCCATGTAGTTGCAAAAGTAGCTGTGGCAAAGCATACTACCTCGATCCAATTTGAGGTTCTGTGTGGAATCTGTTACTGTGCCTCCAGCCCCATGTTGCTGTGTTTTGCCCTGGATTATATAATAATGATAAGATCCTGTTGTATTCACTGCAACAATGTAGAAATGACTTGTTATGGGCAACACTACTTTTTCTCCTTTCTTGTGCAAAAAAAAAAAAGTCAATGGAAGGGGCCTAGGGGAGACCAAGCACAGCAGGTGTATCACCCCATTTGATCTAGTGTCACCTTTCCCATCTAAAGCAGCTAAGTTATTTACCATTTTCAGAGCCATAATGAATCTAAGAGATGGAAATCAATACAACGAGCATTAGAAAGCTCTGAAAAAATCAGACAGATGTGTTGAAAACCATGTCTGAAAATTTACTAGTTTTCAGTTATTTTTAAGGAAGTCAGTGTTGGGAAACAATCACCAGATAGACTTGACCCAGTATCTCTACTTTTGTCAGTTGCTTGTAGCACTTGTGTTAAGATTATTGCTTCCCTCTGGATTTTTATTTTTCATAGTTTGATTTAATGATTCAGATTTTTTAACCTAAATATAAATGAGGCAAAAGTGCAGTTTCTGCTATATTCTGGTAAATTGGCTATTACTATATTCATATAAAGTTCTGATATAAAGGGTGAAAGAAAACAAAGCCATTTATTGGTCTCCGGACATTGTGCAATCCTCCTACTCAATAAGGTTAGCTCTTACATGGTGTTTCAGTTTGAAGCTGAGAGTATAGAGACCCAGAGAAAGAATATAATTGACCACCTATGGTGACTAGAATCAGGTACCCTAATTTTATTTTTTATTTACTTTTTATTTTTTTAAATGTTTCCTTATTTATTGAGAGAGAGAGAGAGACAGAAAGAGAGGGGGAGAGAGGGAGAGAGAGAGAGAGAGAGAGAGAGAGAAAGAACACAAGCAGGATCAGGGGCAGCAAGAGAGAATTCCAAGCAGGCTCATGCTGTCAGCACAGAGCCCGACACGGGGCTCGAACCTGTGAACCGTGAGATCATGACCCGAGGTGAATTCAAGAGTCAGACGCTTAACCGACTGAGCCACCCAAGCACCATCAGGTACCCTAATATTAACATGTGCCATCTGTCTACAACACTGCCACATCATTGTGTCTACTGTAGTAACTCCAATGGCTTGTTCTTAACCTGTTAATTTGTAGCAAATTCCTACCTCTATTGGGTCCCCAGGACATATGGATTCTCTGACTTCGCTACCAGTGAGCTAGAGCCAGCCCCAGTGTATGTGCAGTTGGTGATGCTGTCACTCATGAAGAGGACTTCTGGTGCTTAGCCAGCTACATGTCAGTGTGGCTCTGCTTTCCAGTCTTGAAATTTACTTGTTCTATTCTGAAAACATGTGAATGTTCAATTTAAGAAAAGTGTAGAGGCATCTTGCTCAGAAAACAGATCCTGTGAAAAACCCAAACATTTCTTACCAGAGGAGGCTTAGTAATTTAGTTTTCCACATAAGAGAAGTGTTTTAATATTACACGTGATGAAAAATAGAGATAGAAGCAATACACACTTAAGGAGGGTGAGGAAGCATGAGGCATAAAGCATCTGGTAGTCTATCAGATCAAGTGAAGGATACAACATGTAAAAAAAAAAGTTATGTGAGATGAGTGTGAAAACCTTGCAAATAGAGACTAAAATTTGAAGCAAGTTTTGTGTCTGCAGGTTAATAGTGCACACAGCTCAGGAGACCTTTTACCATACCTTTAAGATGAATTATCAGTTGTGCACAAGTAACTGATATTTCATTTTACAACTTGGTTTTGAAAATAGCTATTCTAAAAATTCATCCAACTCTTACGCCATCACTGATGCTCAGGATAAAGCTAAATAAGAGATGATTGCGCATAATTCATAGGTAATGTCAACATGATTCTGACTTGGTTCTTATATGTTATTTTTGTTGGAGGCTCTTATTTTGGATTGAACAAAGGAATGTTCTGGATAGGAATTGAGTTAGAGAAAAATTAGGCAATTTGATTATTGTAGTAAGTAGTGTTTGAAAGTTTTAAAATACATTAAATGATGAAAATGTAAAAATATTGATTTGACTTTGTTCTCAGACCAATAAAAGGCAAAGCTTTTTAAAATTCCTTCTTTGAGAAAATGAACATAGATGAGTCTCCATTTTAAGAAATTTATCTATCTAGAAATATGGGTCTTTATAAAGATAAAGTAAGAAATGATCACTGACTTTGCTAAAGGAGACCCATGTCATTTCTTTAGCTATGGCATTTTTCTTACTCATTTATAATACCTTAATCCAGGAAATTGAAAAAAAATTTTCCCACTACCCTTAATGTAAGAGTAGAATTGCTCTTATATTAATTGATATTAAATTAATTTTGAAAATCTACATGAGGGATTTTATTAGAATCTTTGCTATATTATCTCTATATCTGTGTTTCACCAAGCCGGACCAACCTAGGGCTAGAAATTATGGCTCCACACTTAAAAGTAATAAATAGTTTCCAGATAATTCTCTCCACCCCTAATGCAAGTCTTTGAGGTCCCCTCTATATTGTTTTAGGTGTCTATGAGAGATTTCTCAAGAGTGCTTAGTGAGGGCTATTCTCAACCTCAGTATAATTTTAGGGACCCACTATCATGAAGCTTCCTGAGGAAGCCTTGTCACCCACCAGTCCTGATTTCTGTGATGCTCCTGCCCCTGTTGCCTAGCCTTGTAAGATTAGGAGTTATGCAGTGGGAAAATAAGAGAATCAAATAATGTTCCTGATCACTACTAGTATAATTACTTTAACATCTTGTGCTTCGTATTTTCAAGTATAACCATTTCATCTTAAAATCTTAGTGTTCGTAAGTTAAACACAATTAAGGATATAGATTAATTAGGAAACATAATTTGCATCCTACCTTTGTGTTGCAAGGTATATGTTGCAGACCTTGTATGTCAGAGGCTCAGTGAGTACTCATTAAAATGCAGATTCCTTAACAGACTTACTGTATCAACAAGTCTGCAATGGGGTCTGAAATCCAGATTCTTAAGAATCTTACTAAAGTGATTCTTGCAAAAGCATGCAGGTGTTGGGAAAATCTGTACTATGGAGGCCACTTTTGATAGTAACTGGATTATGACAAAAAACATGGTAGTGTTTATCAGAAGGGTTATTCTATTTTAGTGGCTTTGTGTTTTGTTGGAAATACAACTAGGTGATAGGAATGTGTAAAAAGCATGTAGTAGTGAGAAAAGACAAGGCATTGCTCTTGAGTAAACAAAAGAAAACTGTTAAAGAGTGGGTGTCTTAGGGATATGTAGCTTCTGGATCTGATACTTAGTTTCTTTAGATTTTATTTGTTATAAAAGTATTTTATTATTTAAATATTGCATGAAAAATAAGTTTTTTTCTTGTCTAAATTTCCCTTGCCATTAATTGCTTTTTTTGTGAACTATATTAGAAAATACATGTAATAAAACTGTTATATTAATATTTTGATTTTTTGAATTGTCTCAGGAACTCTCATGTTACAGCAGAGTAGGCTGTGTGCTACTTTATTTAACACTCACACACCTATGAGATGCCTGTTATTATTCTCATTTCATAGATAAATGAACAGAGCCTCAAAGAGTTTAATAAACCTGACCAAAATCACACAGCAAGTAAGTGGTAAAGCAAACACTGATCTCAGGCTGCCTGGTTCCAGGTGCAAGGGACTTTCTACGACATAATGCTGCTCTCTTGAAAGAGCATACTTTGTTTTCTTCTCTTTAAAATGGGCGTTCTTGTCTTCTGTACCCTGTAAGCATCATGAAAATCCACAAATGGTATTCTTTAAAAACAGGTTGGTCAAATGGTTTTGATTGCAGTGCTCTTTTAAATAGAAATTCTAAGAACAAGCTCATAAAGCACATTGTGTGTGTGTGTGTGTGTGTGTGTGTGTGAGTGTGTGTGTGTTCTGCATTACAAAGTGAATGAGGGATAATTATACTATGAGTAATTATTGTCTGAAGAGCACATAACCTTCCATTCTGTCACTCATGTACTCCTTCCCTCATGATATTTACATCTTTTACCACAACTTTCCAAATTGAAAGTTCATGCCAGACTTGTTGTACAAGCATGCCTTTTCCATTTTAAAAGCATATGTGGAACTCTGCAAGCAATCAACCACAGACTACTAAAATTTTCTGAGATTTGAGCCTTCTGCACTATTCCAATTAAAGTGGATCTTTCTCTGCACCATGGGAATTGCACTGTATAACTGATTACCAAGCACATCATGTAAACGGCTCTTAGAAACTGCAAACAGCGCATTATGGAGAATGCACCTTATTAACAAAGGTCATATTAGAATTTCACCCTGGTAACTAATCGCGTCAAATGTACAGTACATCAATAGACACATAGACTAGGAAGCAACGTTTTCCAATTAAGTGAATCAGTTTGACCTTCTGAACTATAAATAAACTGCAGCAACAGCTCCTGATTAGGCTTAAGGAGTCTGACTTCCATTGCAAACAAATGCCTTAGAACTTAAGCATACTTAGAAAGTTAATCCTGTAAAGAGTCAATGAACAGATTTAAAGTTTCAGCATTAATGCCTTGGACCTGAGTTTCCTCCAATTTCTGCAGTGCAGGCAGAATGGGAATGTATTCTTCTGAATAGATAAACAAGCTGTGAATTAGTTTTTACCCTCCTTCAGGATAACTTATTTAACAGAGGTAAACCCATTTTCAAAACAGAATAAAATATTTGTTTCCCTAGGTAATTACAGGGATTGGGTTGGTTAAGCTACTGACCCTACAAGAACATGTGCAATTAATTATACTCAGTGGAAAGTAAAAGTACTCGTTAAAAAACAGATTTTGAACTTTGCTTATTTTTAATTGATGTCTATCCTAAGAACTAATTCAAAACCCATTCATCTGATTTAGATCTGAAACTAAAATCCAAATCAGTTCTTTAATTTAGTAACATTGTTCTTAGTGTATAGGGCTGACACTCCTGACCTCCTTTATTTTATTTTATTTTATTTTAATTTTTTTTTCAACGTTTATTTATTTTGGGGACAGAGAGAGACAGAGCATGAACGGGGGAGGGGCAGAGAGAGAGGGAGACACAGAATCAGAAACAGGCTCCAGGCTCCGAGCCATCAGCCCAGAGCCTGACACAGGGCTCGAACTCACGGACTGCGAGATCGTGACCTGGCTGAAGTCGGACGCTTAACCAACTGCGCCACCCAGGCGCCCCTCCTGACCTCCTTTAAAGGATACCCACTTGGGGCACCCGGGTGCCCCAGTTGGGTTAAGCTTCCAGCTTCAGCTCAGGTCATGATCTCAAGGTTCATGGGTTCAAGCCCCATGTTGGGCTCTGTGCTGATAGCCTGGAGCCTGCTTTGGATTCTGTACCTCCCTCTCTCTCTGATCCTCCCCCCACTTGTGGTCCATCTCTAGCTCTCAAAAATAAATAAAAATGTTTAAAAAATTTAAGAGAGACCACACTTGAGGGTTCTTTCTAGTGTTGGTCATGGATTTCCATAAGGTTTCCTATCACAAGTCTCTTTTTCTTTTTCTTTTTTAAAATTTTGTTTTAATCTTTACTTATTTTGGGGAGAGAGACAGAGTGTCAGCAGGGGATGAACAGAGAGGGAGACATAGAATCTGAAGCAGGCTCCAGGCTCGGAGCTGTCAGCACAGAGCCCAGCGGGGGCTCTAACTCATGAACTGCAAGATCATGACCTGAGAGAAAGTTGGACGCTTAACGGACTGAGCCACCCAGGCACCTCACCTGTCACAGTTTTCTCATCTGTAAAATGAAAGAATTAGAGCAAATAATATATAAGTCTCTTATAGTTGACTTTCTTTGTATTTACGTACATACATATGTAACAAAAGTTTAGATATTGTTTAGCCCAGATAGAAATAGTTCATTTTCAATATTATTCACTTTAATTTTTGTCAGAATTTATGAGAGATGATAAATAAGAATGTAAATTCCTGAAAATTGAAATAAATAATGGCAAATAAATTTTCCTATTAGCAAGACAAGAGATTCAATAATTAAGGATACACGCTCACTTTACACAAATATCATTGTAGAATTTTTATTGAAACTTTCAGTTTCTGAAAAAGCTTTGAAGAACTTTGTGGACTCTTTAAATTTAAGCAAAAAATCCTAGCGTAGGGCTCTGGCTTCTAGGAAGATAATAGGGTTTCTTCTTCCCATTTCCTCTTTTATAAGATCACTGAAAACAGCAAATCTTCCATATAAAATCCCACTATTTAAATTTATAATCTTTTTACTTACTGGATTTAATAACTTCAACTATTTCAAAGCAGGAAAGGAGGAAGGGAGAAATATCTCCTTGAACTAAGGTTCAAGGGTATATATTTCCAGTTTTGAGAAAGGGTAATATGAGGTTGATAGAACATACAGGTAGTTGGTTTTTGGGACATATAAAATTGGCCTGCATCACATGAAGTTAGAGATTGAATATTTTACTTGACTAGTGTAAATGGTTCGAAAATGAGCTCATGCTCTAATATTCTAGGGTGAGATCTTGGCTCTTGATAACATTTACCCTTAAAGTTTTGTACATATAAATGCAGAAGTACTTGCAATAACATGCATAGATGGCTGAAGTGAAATTAGAAGTGAGAAATATTTCTTTAATTTGTCTTCTATGTTCCTTTTCTGTGGTTATGAGGACTCTTATCTTCTACATATCACTATTTTTCTTCAAAGAAACAGCATCAAAGAAAGGCATCCGAGAGGTAGATTCACACAGGTCTTGTGACTTAATAAGTCATTCTTTCCAGAAGAATTGATATTTTAACATAATATTTAATATTTAATGTATTTGAAAGAGGGCTAGTGGATTAACTAAAGTGACTAAATCTCTATTGATGATACCTGAATTGAGGAGACATTTCTAACCAAAAGGATCTTCCAGATGCCCTTCTTATTCTATAACATAGGCAGGTGCCGAGTATTCTTTCTTCTCACAAGGCTGTGAGAAGGTGCTGTGATAATGTAAGCATGACATGAAGGTTAGCATTTTTGTTCACTGTATTTACTGTTTTTCCCCAGTACTTAGAACAATGCCTTCCACTGAGTAAGCATTCGATACATATATACTAACTGTATGAATATTCACAATCTCTTTGCCAAAATACAGGCATGTTAACTCAAGGCCCATAGGCCTGGCAGAGATCTGGCAGGGAAGCTTATTACATTGGGAAGCCCACATTTAAGTGGAAATTGGCTACAGAAAAGTAATGAGCAAATGTGGTAGAGAGTTCTATAGGCTAACCAAAATTGTTGTCGCTTCCTCCTGAGCAGATGGCTAGACTACACTTCCCAGCTTCCCTTGAATTTAGATGTGACCATGTGACTGGATTTTAGCCATTTGAAGGTCAGCTGAGTAATTTGAACTACTGCCAGTCTTAGCTCATTAAAACCTCCTGTACAATTCTTTATAGTTTTTCTTGCCCCATCTGCCAGCTGGAAGAGAATCCACACAGCATTTCAAGCCCTAGGGGAAGCTGGATTCTGAATGATGGTTTGGAAGGCCCCCCGATGAGTAGGAACATCTGTGTGAGAGTTTGTATGAGGGAGAGATAAACTTTTATTTTACTGAGGCATTATGACTTTTAATTGTGGAAGGGAGAAGAGAAGACCATTCAGAAATGGAGTGTTGAAACAAGATAGGGCAATGGGTAGGAGCAAAGCCAGAGAGAGGTGAAATGTTGAAACACTGGCAACTGGGGGTGATAAGAAATTAGCAATTAAATAATTTGGGATGGAAGTCTGATGCTAGAAAATATGGCACAAGAAGTGGAGTCACTGACTGAAAACTGTAGATATTGGGAAATCTTAAGAACTTGGGCCAGAGTGTTTCTTTGAAGTGAATAGGTATTACATAAGCACAGTCCCAACTGGCCATAAGTATTCATCATTCTACCAAATGAAGCAAGATCACATGGCCTTATTGGCTAACAAGTCCCTCACTAGAAAAAAGCTTTTCCCAGACTCTGTTTCCAGCTAACACGGAAGTAGTTTTCCGCTCATCCTTCAAAAAAATTTTTTTAACGTTTTATTTATTTTTGAGACAGAGAGACAGAGCATGAACGGGGGAGGGGCAGAGAGAGAGGGAGACACAGAATAGGAAGCAGGCTCCAGGCTCTGAGCCTTCAGCCCAGAGCCCGACGCAGGGCTCGACGCAGGGCTCGTCGCAGGGCTCGAACTCACCGACACGGATGGCGTGATCGTGACCTGAGCTGAAGTCGGACGCCTAACCGACTGAGCCACCCAGGTGCCCCTCATCCTTCAAATTTTTAATTAACACTTACTTTGTTCTTGAACCTTTCATATTCAATGAGAATGTATTCCCACAAAGCTGTTAATTTCTTCATGTCTGCACCTATTGCACTTCATTTAGCTGGTTTATGCATTTATGGGGAAAAAGCAGTGCAATAATTTTTTATTCCTCTACCAACATATTTCAATGACATTTTTGGGTTACTTTTTAAAAGTTTCTCTACTTAGCTTTTAATCTCTGTAAGTTCCCATCAAGCTCAACTACCACCTCTCCAGCAGATGTTCCCTAATACTCTACCCGTCAGACTTGGTTGTTGATTCCACTTATGTGTTTTAAAAAAAAACAAATCATTGTACTTTCCTCAATCATAGGAATACTCCCCTTATACAACATACCTAAACCTATGTGTAACCCTATATTAAAGGAAAATCTTTTTGGTCCCTCTTTTTTTTTTTCAATGTTTATTTTTGAGAGAGAGAGAGAGAACGCAAGCTGGGGAGGGTCAGAGAAGGCTCAGCGCTATCAGCAGAGAGCCTGATGTGAGGCTCCAACCCACAAACAGATCATGACCTGAGCTGAAGTTCGGTACTTAATCCATTGAGCCACCCACGTGCCCCTATCCCCATATTAAACTATAAGCTCAAGGAAATGCTTTATTTCTATACTTTCCATGAAGTAGATGCCTTAAAAAATTTTACTGAAGAAATAATCAACAACTTAAATAAATATTGCCATTGTATTTATTATTTTAGTTCCTAAAGCTAGTGCTGTGTGGAATTTCAAGAATATAGTAACCGTCATTTTTGTTATACTAATTAATGAAAAAAATGTCTTAATTTTTAAAATCAAGGTATAATTTACATGTAGTAAAATGTATACAGTGTACTAATCTTAAGTGTAAAACCCAACTAATTTTTAATATATATTTATATATTAGCCTCTACCTATTTCCCACCTGTCAGGAGTTTCCCCCATTCCTATTCCCAGTTAACACCTATCCTCTCTCTCCCTGAGATAAACATTATTCTCACTTCTATCACTTATTCATGTATTTAAAAACTAATACTACCATCAAAACCAAATATCATTGTTGGTCAAATAAAATACTATGACATGGCAAAAATTTAAATAACTGATTTAACAATATAGACTATTACCCAATTCCTGAATAACCCCTGAAGGGCATTTGATGAAAGATAAAAATTTACAATTAAGAAACTCCATGCCTCAATTGGAAAATTCAAAGAAAGCCACACCCAAACTACTGAAAAACAAAGATAAAAATAACAAAGAAAAATAAAGGCTCATCCAAGACACATGCATACTCCATTTAGCTTTTATTGCTATGGTAATCACAAAAGATTTTCAATGACTGAAAGCCGAAGAAACAGCGAGCAGTGTGTCTGTAGGAAAAAATATTATAAAGTATTAGCAAGACAGATATTTTATGAGAATGGGGCATTGGTGACCTGATATATGCCTTTGAAACCAAAATTTGATCCTTATACCCTATGTGCTGTGTTTCTCAACAAAAAGAAGAAAGATAGAAAGGAAAAAAAGAATGTGATGAAGTACAAAGTCCATTTAGAAGTCACCACTTGATGCTTAATTCTTTTCTTCTCCTTCTTTTTTTTTTTTTTAATACTGAAACCTTCAGCCATATTAGGTTAAAAGTTCACTGCTGTTTACGATATGGAATGGACCTCAGTTCCTCAGGGTGCCAGCCAAATGCTTTTGAAGAAGAAGAAGTCAGGAAGTCATAGGTAAGTTGTCCCATGGAACTAGTTATTTCAGGATATAAGCGAGAAGCCTCTCTCTGCACTTCAAGAGATAAAAGGAACATAAATTGAGGCTTTCCTTTGAGTGAAATATTTGTCTGTGTTCCAATGGGTAGCTCAGCTTTGTGATAGGTTGTTTTGTTTTGTTTTGTTTGTTTCCTTTAAGGTATTAGGATTCTACAAAGTTGAGTTATCAGGTGGAGTGGCAAGTTCCCCAGAATAGAAGGGGAAATTGTTTCAGCTAACTCTGCCTCTGAGGCAATTTTTACTAAAGAACAGCCATTAATTAATCTTGGGACAATAAAATCCTTTTCCTGTCCTATCCCCAGTTAATAATGCATGACTAAAAGTTATGTTCGAACTGTAAATCAGGGCAAACAAAACATACCACAAACTTAGTTTCCTCTCAAGTCCAATAGCTTGATATGTGTGTTGTTTTAATATTCCCACTTGGGGCTACACATCTAATGTTATCTTTGAAAATGTGCTAACAAGCCTGAAAGTATTAGGGCTTTTTAATACATTTTTATTATAGCAGAGGATTTTGAAAAATGAATTCTGATGCTTCTTAGAACATAATGTGAAAGCAAAATAAGAAATAAGAATATGGCAATAGAATTTATGCCACATGGTAGAATTGTCTTAATTCATTATCTTTAATTTATGACATAACTATTTTTATGTTGCTAAGATATTTCTTAATAAGAATTTTTTTGGTGTTCTTTTTTTTCTTTTTTTCTCCAAAAGATCTTATATAGTCAAATGGAGCTCTAGGAAGGGGAGCTTAGATGACCCAATAATAATGTGTGAAGACCTCTGGTATTGCCTTAAAAAATGTAAGAATTTAGGAATAATATTGATGTGAAGGTCTAAAATATACTTTCTAGATTTTAAGAACTCTGGGGAGAATTGGTGAGTTAGAAATTAACTCATCATTCAGATGCTTCATAGTCTGGTTCAAAAAAATGGACTTCTTTAGAAAAATCTAATTTTTAAAAAAACTGCTGGTAATTATGAGTTATAAATTCATAAATTTACCATAAGAAGGAACATGAGGTCATACCAAATACTCTACCATAGGACAGACCAGTTAAGCTACTAAATTCCTTTGTAAATTGAATAAATTACTGAATTAATTCCATTGAGACTTGTTTCTACACAGTAAAATGCAGAGATTGAATTAGACTTGCTTTTTTTTTTTAACGTTTTTATTTATTTTTGGGACAGAGAGAGTCAGAGCATGAACGGGGGAGGGGCAGAGAGAGAGGGAGACACAGAATCGGAAACAGGCTCCGAGCCATCAGCCCAGAGCCTGACGCGGGGCCTGAACTCACGGAGTGTGAGATCGTGACCTGGCTGAAGTCAGACGCTTAACCGACTGCGCCACCCAGGCGCCCCGAATTAGACTTGCATTTTAAAAAACTTAACCCAACAGCCTACCAAGGTTTTACAGGCAGATATCTGGGGACTTTGTGGGGAAAATACTGGCATGGTATTAGGATCTAAATTGAATAGCCAATAGGTGTAATGGGAATTAATGTAACGTGTGTGTATCTCATGCCTCCAAAGATTCTAGGAATGAACAACAGCAAAGACTGATGATAGATCTAATGGTTTTCTCCTTACCTTAGGAAATAGACATTTATCATAAAGCTACAGAAGGGGAGGGTAAATCAGATTGTTAATCTTAAACCTAGTTATCATCAGAGGTGACATCGGAATAGAAAACACTATGGACAACTCTTGCAGTAGTTTCTATGGGTGAGGGGTTTCTGTGTGTCCTAATAGGGGGAACGTTTATTAGTAATGGAAGCCTACACTGTGGCATCTGTGGTGTATGACATTTCAGGAATTTCTGGGCAGTAATGTGGCCAGGATTGGAAATATTAGGGCAATAATCTGGATGGAAAAGTAGCAATGGCAGCAGGAATTCAATCTGCCAGAAATAAAGAGAGATGCAAACTCTGATTGTACTCATTTGAACCAGCAATTCCAGTAACAATGGTGATGGTAACAACTCTGACAGCCAATCATTTGTTATTTTACAAGAATTTTCCCAAAGATGGAAGTAAAGTGTTTTATTCTTGCAGAATTCATATATTAGTATATCAATCTGCTTTGACTTATGAAAAAGGAATGAGTTTGGTAACTGAAAGAGCTTGTTTATAAAGCAAATTTAAAATTAACTGTTCTTCCATATAACTATATTTTTTATTTTTTTAAATTAAATTGTCTATTGTAAGTGGGCTAGTTAAGTTAATATGTAATACTGTTCTTTGTATCATCTGCCCTATGTTTCTAGGATAAAAATCAGATTGCTGCATTTATAGTATAAATGTACAAGTATCTTCATCATTACACGAATCACTATGTAATAACTAATAATCACTTACGGTGACAGTTAATTTTAAATGTCAACTTGACTGGATCACGGGATGCCCAAAAGAGATTGGCATTTGAATCCGTGGATTGAGTAAAGGGTCTGTCTTCCTCAATGTGGATAGGCTCTATCCAATGCACTGAGGGCCTGAATACAACAAAAATGTGGAGGAAGGAAGGATTCACTCTTCCCCACCCCGCCCCCCCCATGAATTTTTGGACATTGATCTTCTCCTATCCTTGGTATTCCTGGTTCTTAGGCCTTCAGACTCAGTTTGGAATATACACCATTGACTTTCCAGCTCTCCGCCTTCTAACTCACCACTGGCCTTCCTGGGTGTCCAGTAAGTAGAATGCAGATTATGGACTTCTCAGCCTCCATAATTGTGTAAGCCAATACTTTATAGTAAGCACCTTTGTATATGTATATATATATTATTTGTTTGCATTTCTTTGGATAACACTAATACACTTGTCATCAACAAATACAAAATAACATTGCATATGTATAAATTATCATAATTATAAGTAGTTATAAATTATTAGCTAATAGGCCAATTATTTTTGAGCAAGTGTTTTCTATTGTTATGGAAATTTTTGTCAGTACAAAAATTATCTATTGTTAAATTCTGATGAGTTTATTGTGTTCATACTATTTTAAATTGTTACACATTTTAGAGTAATTTCTAATCTATTATATATTATTTTACCCTCATGTCAGGACAAAAAGATAAGTTTTAGAAAACAAAATGGAAAGTTATCAGAGAAGCAAATGAAAAAAAGGTCTTTTTGCATTATTTTAATATATTTTTGGAATAAATAGAATGTTATAAAAAGATATCAGAGCTAAAACCCTTAGTATAGTGTGGCACTATTATGTCACTGATGAAGAAGGATGTAAATTTACCTTCTACCTCCATGTCAACCATAAGTGATAAATTTCAAGAAAAAGTGGGATAAAATATTCTTGGAAAATCCATTAAACCAAATATATTTCCTGAAGATTTGGATACTTGATGATGTAATTTGAATACTAAACGATGGAAAAAATTTAAATTACCAAATGACAAAACAGACTTCAGAAACATTAATGAGTTCTAAATTGCTAAAAGTACACGGGATCCTTGTTACTTTATTATAAACCAAAGGATTTTTTTTTTCCATTTTACAAATTAGGTGGGGATGGAAAATATTTAACTTAAGAATGAGAAGGGGTAAAACATAGGTAGCATTTATCAAATAGTCTTGGCCAACATGAAAAGGGTGAAAAGAGAACTGTTAAGTATTCAAAATTGAAATCCAACAAACTAGTGAAGCTTTCTAAATAGAGAGTAACTTAGCGTAAGAAGAATATTGGCAAAGTCTCATTGATCAAATTTTATGCAGTTTTTGCCAAGGCAATGACTAGTGTTTAGAGGACAATCATAGATTTTCTTCTGTTGCAGAAATCATATCAAAATGAACATTTGAATTATTTTATGTAGTAGAAGATATAAAACTATCCCCCCTTACCACAGTTTCACTTTTAGTGGTTTCAGTTACTGGCAAACAACTGTGGTCCAGGAGAAGATGGCCCTCCTTCTGAGGTAAGTTCAGGTCAGCATTAGCCTAAAGCTATGGCACAATGCCTACATCATCCACCTCACTTAATCTCATCACATGGAGATTTTATCATTTCACAACATCACAAGAAGAAGAATGAGTACAATACAATAATATATTTTGAGAGAGAGACCACATCCACAGAACTTTTTTTTTTTTTAAAGAGACAGAGAGTGCACACACAAGTAGGGGAGGGGCAGAGAGAGGGAGACACAGAATCTGCAGCAGGCTCCAGGCTCTGATCTGTCAGCAAAGAGCCTGATGCAGGGCACGAACCCACGAACCATGAGATCATGACCTGAACTGAAGTCGGATGCCCAACCAACTGAACCACCCAGGTGCCCCAGAACTTTTATTACTATCCTGGTTTCAAGCATCAACTTAGGGGTCTTGGAATGTATCCCTTGTAGATAGGGGGGGACTATTGTAATCAAGAATGATCACACATATTCTTGGGAGACACTTAAAGAAATAAAAAAACCTTAATCTAGATATAAAAATATAATTTGAGGTGTCAGAGGTATAACAATATTGGTAACATAATTGGAAAAGAGAATGGATAGAAGATAATCAAAATGGTTAAAGATATGTTACATTTCCTGTTCTGTGCATTGTCTGAATTTGGGTGGTAAACAATGAGATACAAATATTTATTAATTCTGATACATTTTAAGAACTTTTCAGTGTGAGCAAATGTTGAAAAACACTAAAAATTCATTTACCTGCATAAATTTGTTAACTATTGTCACAAAGGCAATGGTAAAGTTGAATTGATGCTTTTGTGCCAAGAAATACTCATTAGAGGATACTATTCTAATAGTATTCTACTAAGAGTATTCTACTGTTTTAGAAATTGTTGATATGTTTAAAAAAAATCTAGATTCTGTAATGAAAAACAAAGATATGCTTTAAAAGTATAAACTTTTAGAATTTATTTGCTCTTTACTAATGATATTTTAAGAAAAATTAATGTTATAGGCAAAAGAATACATGAACAAAAGTCAATGTATAATAACCATGAAATCACTGAAAAGATTAGGAAATTATTTGAGGAATACAAATTGTTCATATTATGAAAATATTATTGATGCCAAACAAGTTACAGACTATTATATTCACACCAATCTCTCTAATTCAAAACGCACTTGAAAAAGAATAGAGAAGACTCATTTTGAGGGTGAACCTCACAGTTGGCATATCTATGATTCAAACATAATCTCAAAATCAATTTTTTTCTCATGTCAAATGTGATTTCTTCCTTACAAAAGGTTTACTATGTTGAAAGGATGAGATTTTATACATTTAACATGGCATATATATTTACCGATAAAATTAACTGACATGGTAAAAAATGTACTATTGATGAAATGTCTATTTTTTAATAACTAAAATGCTTAAAATTTTAAAAACCTAATGCAGCTTTCATTATAGTTTTGCAATATCTTGGACACAAATTTATTGGATAACATAAAATATATTAAAAATTACTTAAGGTCCATTGTCACATGACTCAAATCCATTTCTTTAATAGAAAACAGACATTGAAGCAAGTATGCTTGAATTTTATTGCCATGAAAACAAGGAGTATAACTCTTTCAAAACAAATTATTGTATCCTAGTAACCTTAAACTTTTAATAATTTCAAATTTGTTATATTATTTTCAAATTTTGATTTATAGAATGTGTACAGAATGGCTTTGTTTCTCATCACTGTTTTTTTAAAAATACTTTCATTCCTTTCTTCAACTTGAGGAAAATGTGATTTTTTTTTTTAATTTCCCCAGAGCCAATCTGTTCCAAATCCTCCCCTTTACATTTTCAGAGCCTTGTCTAGGGGACTGAGATTGTAGAATTTTATTTTAAGTCATAGTCGGGATAGAAAATATGATATAAGGTAAGTTTCCATAAGACAGAGATGAAGGAGAAAGTGCTGTGCTTTGTAAATGGGGCCAGGGGAAGGGTGACTAGGAGAAGAGCTTTGCCTGAGACCACCATGGAAATGAGCAGGGAGAGGGCATTGCCTTGAAAAAGCAGGAAATAGAATACTTAATTTTTAAAATGTACTGTGTATTTCCCAAACAACAACAACAAAAATGTCCAAAAACACTGTTTTAAAACTGAGATAGATTAAGCTAGTTTTAGTACTAAGTTGAAGGTTCCATCCCTCTGCCTCCTCTCTTATCACTACTGAGTGGGATTGGGGAATCTGAATTAGCAATTGGATCAGTTTCTGATAAAAACAGAAGTGACATATATGAGCCATTTAAATTGCAGTGTATAGCTTTAAACTCATGCTACATTAATGTTTATTTCATACCTAGTATGCTTTAAAGATGCTCTAATTCTTTAATATCTATTCAATTAATATTGATAAAAATTTATGAAGTGGATTTAAAGAGATTAAGCACATGCCCAAATCATAGGGAAATATTTGCCCCACCAAACTTTGGTGCTCTTTGCACTTTATACGACCTCTTTATGACAAAAAAAAATGTATTATTTCTGGAGGAAGAAAAGCAGATGGGAGTGAAAATTGGAGGTGGGGAGGAGAAAAAGAGGCCCAGGCAGAGAGAGGGAGGGAAGGGGGGATGCGGGGAGGAAGGAAGGAAAGAAGGAAGGAAAGAGGGAAGGAAGGAAGGAAGGAAGGAAGGAAGGGAGGAAGGAAGGGAGGAAGGAAGAAAGGGAGGAAGGAAGGGAGGGAAGAAGGAAGGAAATGATTCCACTGTTTGGATTTAGAAGTGTAAATATTAATGAGAAAGATGGGAGGAGATCAGAACTTCTCACATTACTGTCCACTCAGCCAAAGTAAATGATGCCTGGAAAGGAAGAGAAAGGAGAAAACATGCCCAAAGGATAAAGAGATTGTAAGGGAATGATTGGATTCTAAAAGTGAGTTTTATATTTCCTTTGTTTATGATTAGATTCTATTGTATGAGAGAACTTGTAGAAGGAATATTAGAGAGTAGCTTTTAAAAAATATGAAGACTAAGATAAATGCCAAAAAAGAAGATGGGAAATTGTAATTCCAATTTTCACCATGGTGATATGGGTGAGAAAATAGCATTTTCAGATGGATTTATCACAGACTGATGGTGTCCAAACAGTGATGATGGATAGCTTGAGTTTAAACTGGAGAGAAAAGTTTAACACAGAAACAATGAGTTTGTCTCGAAACTGACATTGGTCTACATTTTCTAGCAATTACTTATATGGAGAGAGATGGGACATGTTTAAATTTGCAAACTACACAAAACTGAGAGGGATGGTAAAACATTGCATGGTCAAAACTAGAGGTAAGTTGATGTCAATATGTTGTTGTGCTAAATTAAATATACAAAGATAAAATAGATAGAGAAAGATAATAGAAAGGTAAGACCATTCTGTACTCAATGTAAACACACACACACACACACACACACACACACACACAACCTTGCAAGTGTAAAGTGAGAGGTATGAGGCTTAGACAAGATAACCTAAAGCTCAATATGAATTGTTATTGTAATGTGGCTGGCTATTGGTAAATCTACTTTGAGCTTAGACTTTATTTTTTAAAAAAAGATACATTTTCTCAAAAGAGGAAATACCATGACTAGTTCTGTATACCACTCATTCAAAGGAGACAGAGGAAAACAAACAAAGGATACATTTGGAGAGAGTGACCAATCCAGGGTTATAGAGCATTACAAGCTCTTAGGAAGCCAGGCTTCATTCACACTGCCTTCTATTATTATTCAAAAACATATATGGTGAAAAGCCAACACACTCACTCAGTAAGGACTGGAGTTCTGTGGGAGTAGTGTTAATGGATAGAAATTGCAGAGTAACTGATTTTTTACTTAATATAAAGCAGTGGTTTTCAATATCACAATTGCCTAAATGAGCCACTTCGGGAGGCAGTAGGTTTCCATCGCTGGAGGTCTTCAAATAGAAGTTGGATGACCAGTTGGGGGAACATACTTAATATTGTTTGTTGCTTTGACACTTGTCCTCAAACAGTGCTTAGTACACATTAGCCACCAACAAAGTTTTATTGAATGAATGATTGAATAGAAAGAGGTTATTTATAACTGACATTTATGGAGTCCTCATTATTGGTCAGGCAGAGCTAATTTTTCAAAACTTTATAGGAAGGGGCGGTTACTGTTTTCTTTTTCAGTTCAGAGAAATGAAGCTATCAAAGGGAAGGACAAAGGGGAGTAGAAGAGACAGAGTTTTGATTGTGGTATATCAGTCTCCTGAGCCTGTTTCAAGTTTCAGAAGGTGGTTAACTTTAATCTGTACGATTCTTTCACCAAGCACATCGTAATATATGTTATTATTAATTAAACAAGGAGACCATTAGACTGAGGTTGTTCTAATACCTTATCAGCCTGCATAAGCAAACCAAAATCTAAGCCTATAAATGCCTCAACATTAAGATGTCAAGACCTAGGGATGGCCAATCACAGGAAGCTAGACTTTTCCAAATGAAGCAAATGCTTAAACTAAAGTGAATCAAATAATTCCCTTGCTTGCTTCTTCCTTTCCTCTGTCAAAGTCTCTCCCATAGCTTTTGTCAATGGAGTGCTCCAAACACTTCCAGGTTGACACTGCCTGACTGGGATTGATTTCTGCTCAAATAAACTCTTAAAATCTTTAATATTCTTAGCTTATCATTTAACAACGCCAGTAGGAAGGGCTTGAATTTACCAACACTTAGTACATTAGATCCAATTTGTTTACTCTACTTGTTAACATTAAAATGGAGGTAAAATGGAGTGGTAGGAATTTGATCTCTGAGACAGTTAAATATGTTATGGGACTTTTAATTAATTAGCAGGAAAAAGGACAGGAAGGCAGTCAGGCAGACTAGTACAGTGCGTGAATGTGAGTAGCTGGAAGCCAGGGTGGCTCTCGGGCTTTATTATTTTGGATGCTTACAAGAAGTATATGAAGAAAATAGCAGGTAGAACCAATGACAGATTGCACTATTTTGTAGTTTTGCCTGGTTTAAACCGTTGGTTACATTTTGAGGATTAATGCAGAGTGTCCGCTCTTGAGGCCAGATTTAATACCACCTTACTAATATCTATATCCTCTGAGCCTTTCAGCTCAGACTTTCAGCATTGCACAAAGAAGTGATCAGGACAGAGTAAATATGTGGTGGACACCATTGTCTCTGGGGCAACTGGAATGGTGCTGGTTTTAATTTGTAACTCTATTGGCAAGCCCTTGCTTGTTATGGTAATTCTAAAATTTGCTAGTAGCTTATCTTTAAGATTTACCTCAAGTTTTGTTCTGGAAAGTATTGTATGACCTACTTATATAGCTACCTTTGTTTGTTGTCTTTTAAATTATTTATCACTCCATGTGTGCCTTTCATAATACGACTGTGATAGATTCTAATGTTCTGTTTAATTATCTGCATGTTCCTCCTCCCCTCCCTGCCGGTTCCTTGACTCTGAATTCATTGAGAATGTGGCGACCATGCTGCTCATCTATTACCTTCCATGCCTAGCAAAGTGCTTAGCAAGTAATTAATGCTGTGAAAGCAAAAACTGCACCCAGTGAAGTTAAACAGGCAAAGGAAGACTTTATCTGAAGCTATTGCAATAAAAGAAAGGTCCAAACTGGGCTCGACTCTGACGAAACAATGGGTGAGAAAGTTTTTAAGAGCTGGGTGGAGGGAGTATAGATGAAGTTTC
The DNA here is from genome assembly GCF_022837055.1 of Prionailurus viverrinus. Classification (NCBI taxonomy): domain Eukaryota; kingdom Metazoa; phylum Chordata; class Mammalia; order Carnivora; family Felidae; genus Prionailurus; species Prionailurus viverrinus. The sequence goes on along the minus strand of NC_062564.1, from coordinate 159,540,782 downwards.
TCCTGTCTTCACTGACCAGAAATGATTTTACAACTTGGAGCAAGGGGCCTGCCTAAGTGAGGCTCCAGCCCTCCCACAAAAACTGGGAAATAGGGTTGCTGTCTTCCTTGCTGATTACATTTTGAAGAGATGACTCCGAGGTTCTTGAGAAAGACATTGTAAAATTAGCAAGATGCTTTTCCAGAGATTTCAAAGGTTAAAGAAAGCATTTATAACTGCAAACTTTCTGCCGTAAATTCTGTAAATAAAGAGAGTTCAAGAGCCTAGAGTCAGGAAGAAGCTTGAATCAAGTGTAGTCAAGCTGAGAGGAACATTAGACCACCTCGGTTTGTGTTCAGTGAAAAGTTTGCTACATGAATGAACAAATGAATAATAAGTAAACTTTATTTATAAATAGAAACCTTATAGTGTATTTCTTGGGATCTTAATTTAAATGTGCCAGCTTATAAGTAATATTTAAAAAGTAATATAAATTAGTCATTTAAAATAAGCTTTCTTTTATCTCTGTTGCTTATTTGATACTTCATTGTGCAGAAAATGCCACACCCCACAACATACCACATGTTGAAGATGCATAATGTTTTAAAAAATTAAAAAGACTCCAAAAACTTTTAAGCTGGAAGCATATTTTATAAATCGTTTCCTGCAGTGGAGTACAAAATGATATATGAAATGACTTTTTTTTTTTAATTATTTTTTTCAGAAGCTGTTGTATTTTCAACATTTTTGCCTATTCTCAAATCAAAAGCATTACATCAGACGCAGAAACATTATGTACAAACTCTCTGTGGTAGCTGTGGCTATAAAATAGGAATACAAATGCGTTCTCTTCCTCCCTTGATGGGTTGCTTATGAAGAGCAAATGAGAATGTGAAAGCACTTTACAACTATAAAAATAACTGTAGAAATGCAAGGAATTATTAAAATGAATAATGAACATACAAAGTCCATTGTGAAGGTATTTTTATTTGCTTTAACAATAATATCTAAAAATGTAATAAGATATGGAGACTCAGCCATATCCTAAGACATATAATATTTGAGAGTTATCATCTTAAGATAATTAAGATAAATATTATCTTAAGATAATAGTGATATGTTTAAATATTGGATTTTTAACAATAACTACAGTTAAAAACATTTAAAATATACTGATTAATATCCTCCCAAAACTTGATAATTTCTAGAAGAATCATTATCAAGGAAGTAGTATTAAAAACTGGTTCAGGGTTTGGGGCGCCTGGGTGGCGCAGTCGGTTAAGCGTCCGACTTCAGCCAGGTCATGATCTCGCGGTCCGTCAGTTGGAACCCCGCGTCGGGCTCTGGGCTGATGGCTCAGAGCCTGGAGCCTGTTTCCGATTCTGTGTCTCCCTCTCTCTCTGCCCCTCCCCCGTTCATGCTCTGTCTCTCTCTGTCCCAAAAATGAATAAACGTTGAAAAAAAAATTAAAAAAAAAAAACTGGTTCAGATTATAGACTTTATTTGGATTCATGTAGTCTGTGTTCAAATCCCAGGGCTTCCACATCCTAGGTCATAATCTTGAACAAGTTTTATGAGCTCTTTAAGCCTCTGATTTGTCATCTATGAAACAGGAAAAATACCTACCTCCTATGGCTGCTTTGAGAATCAAATACAATGGAGTATGTAAGGCTTTTGTAATAATGATTAACTCATAGAAAGCTCTCACAAATTGCAGAAAATATACAGGCATACATGCAAGTGCACTTATGCATAATTTGATGAAGTGTGTGTGTATTTATATATAAATGTGTATATATGTATTTATATATATGTGTGTGTGTGTGTGTGTGTATATATGTATATACACACACACACACACACACACACATATATATATATATATATATTCCTAACCTATGTAGATTAACTTTGAGTTTTTGTCACTGTAACTTCTAGTGGTCTTAAAATAGTCCTTTTTTTTTTAATTAAAGTTGTAGTATTTTTCTTATAATTTTCATCATGCAGCTATTTGACATGTAAATCTTTTCTATTTCTGCAGAAATTTTCTTTGAAGAAAGTTTTGCAAGTCCCATATAATATATCATTAATTTTAAATTGCTTTTGAAATAAAGACATTTTACCTTACCATATTTGGCAAATGTATCACAGGTACTATAGTACAGAAGCAATAATGCTGAATTGGAATTTTTGAGACTGGGTTTTTCATTTACCATCTGTCTTTGGGAAAGTCACTCATTTCATAGAATCCCAGTTTACTGATCTGTAACCATTTAGATAAATAAAATGGTGCCCTACAGATATCATGCCAAAAGTCCAGAGCCTGTGAATATGTCACATTACATGGCAAAATGGACTTTATGGTCAGTGAGAGAGAGTTTTAGGTGGGAAGTCTTGCAGTCTTCAAAAACAATTTTTTTTTAACATTTATTCGTTTTTGAGAGTGAGAGACACAGAGCATGAGCAGGGTAGGGGCAGAGAGAGAGGGAGACACAGAATCCAAAGCAGGATCCAGGCTCTGAGCTGTCAGCACAGAGCCCAACATGGGGCTCAAACTCACGGACTGAGAGATCACAACCTGAGCTAAAGTTGGACGCTCCACTGACTGAGCCACCGAGGCGCCCCTGTAGTCTTCAAAATGTTAACACAGGGTTGGCTGTCAAGTCTTCATATTCCTAATCTTATCCTGGAAACCATGGGCAAAAATAATTGTATATGCAATTGTGAATAATTGACTTAAAGTTTTTTCCTCCTACAAGTCTTACTGACGTGTGTCATCATATAACTGTTGAACTATTGATATAACTATTGAATATCTGACAGTTTCCAACCAAATGTTGTCTACATCCTCTAGACCCTGTTGCAGCAATTATAGCTTATTAATGGTGGAGCATAACATCCACCCATCTTCTCCATGAGCTCTGAAATTCTTTAAATGACAGCATGTGTAATTCTTATGGGATCATTTTAATGTATTGGGGAGAAAAGTAGTATTTTCCTCTTTGCTTAAAGCCCTGGAAAGTAAAAGCTGTAGATCCTTCTTAGCTCTTAAATCTGACATCAGCTTTTGTTTGTTTTTTAATGTGGGTTCTTAGAATTATACAAGCTAGGAGTAAAAAATTTCAACTAAGTTTTTTTTTTCTCTTGATTTTCAAATATTCTTTTTATTTCAGAATTTCGTTTTTTTCTCTTCCACCTTCCTCATCATCTCTTTTTCTGTGTTACATTTGAGGGAGAAGTGTTGAAAGCTGAAGGGTTGTTTTACTTGTTGGTGGATGTAGTTTCTCATGGGTATCCTTTGACAATACCACTATGTAAAGCTAATGAAAATGATAATGCACCATCATATCTTAAGCTTATATGCCTGATTGCTCCATCCAATCACTTATAAAGAACCTTCAGTCCAGAGACTATGAGGAAAAATCAGGAAATCCATCTTCTTCCTTTTCTTATTTCTCTGTTTCTTAATTACATGGCAACATTGCTACATTAAAGGTTTGGAAAATTGTATGTTTGCTCTCATATGAATAAATAGGCAATAAGCCTGGCTCACTCTTTCTTGAGAAACAGTCCCTGTCTCAGAGTCCCTTTTGAAACATGTATTGATCATTTTATGGTTATATAGGCAGGGATGAATAGCTGAAACATTCTCATATTAAACTTGTTTCTTAGATACACAGTTTTTTTGCCAGTAAATTGCAATTCTGAAACACATCTGTGAGTTACTGTATCTGTCTTCGAATGCCATAAAATCTGACATCTTGTTTCATCATTTTGGGTTGCTTATTCCTTGTCTTATAACCCTTATCATTAACAATGAGATGAAGAAATCAGCAGATGATTTTCCATGCAAACCCCATAAATCTCATGAGCTTAGTTTTGCAGATATATTCTGAGAGAATTTATGCCAAAATGACAAACTTGGCAAGTCCAGGTTATGTCAAAATATATGTGTAAAGGAAAACTTTCCAATATTTTACTAGTGAGTGATAGCTGTGCACTCCTTGTGAACTTTAAACTGCTATTACTGTTAATTGCCATGTGTCCTGTGTATGAATCAAAATGTCAGCACTATATTGGTATCTTTAAATTCAGAAAATGTTGCATACTTTAAAAAGTAGTATTTCCGGGGCGCCTGGGTGGCGCAGTAGGTTAAGCGTCCGACTTCAGCCAGGTCATGATCTCGCTGTCCGTGAGTTCCAGCCCCGCGTCAGGCTCTGGGCTGATGGCTCGGAGCCTGGAGCCTGTTTCCGATTCTGTGTCTCCCTCTCTCTCTGCCCCTCCCCCGTTCATGCTCTGTCTCTCTCTGTCCCAAAAATAAATAAAAAATGTTGAAAAAAAATTAAAAAAAAAAGTCGTATTTCCTAGGCCTCACCTTCTAGGAAGATTTTTATATTTTGAATCCATTGCATACCACAAGAAACCATTTTGGTATATCTGGATAATATACACCAGTGTGGGCGGTGGGCAATGACTCCAGGTAGCTCATCTAAGAATATCATTCACAGCATATTTAAAGTGTGCAGTTGGCAGGAGATTAGCATAATGTTATGCTACATAACATCTGTTTTAAGGGACCAGCAAAATCTGAGTAAATAAAGACTGTTGTAACCATTGAAGAACATTATTACATTCCCATGAATAAAAACTGACTCACAGAGACAGAATATGTATTTTGGAAAGGAGTATTCTTAAAATTCTAATCTGAAATATCAATAAAATTAAGTTCCACTGTAGCACTTATTCATTTCTGTCTTCTAACAAAGTCACTCATTTTACATGTCTGTCTTCTCTACTACAATACCACTAATTGCAAGGTAGGTCATATGTATTTAAAAGCAAAGAACTGGTATTGAATATATTCTTTGGAATTAAATTGAACAATACAGGAGAGGAGAGAGAGAAATTGGTGAAAGTTGAAAAAAGTGGACCGAAGTCCATTTGTGGTGCTCACCATTGATACTTTATGTGCAAAAGACCATTAAAAAGAATTGGAGGTAGTTACAAGCACCTCACTTATTAGCAAGTCTCCTCTCTGGCAACTTCAACTGTACAGAAACCAGATGCACTGGACATATGCTTTTCTGCTAAGCATCTTTTCGGGAAAATGGCCCCTCCTTCATTCTTGCTCTGTGTGGTTAATGTGGTGCTAATCTTACCTCCTGGTTCTAGGTATAAAAATGTCCTGTGCAGGCCTGTGAAATCACAGCACCTTCCTGATGGCTTTAGGAGCACATGACTCAAGCAAAGTTGATAAGAATCCCACTCATAGGACTGTATTAGCACTGTTGGAAAATTAGCATGCCTTTCTTTCCTGGAATTGTCACTTCTCCAAAAATTTGAGCCTAGAGCTACCAGGGGTTGTCTTTGCCATGTCATGGGAAAGATTTAGCCCCCAAATAAACCAACAGGGAGAAAAACAGAGAAGAGTGATAGAAAGAGATACACTGATGAATTGTTTAGATCACCCATCGAATTCAGCAAGCCCTCTGGCCAGTTGTGACCCCGGAACTTTAGACCTCTGACATTTATAAATATAGGAAAACTGGCCAGTGTAATAAATGTGAATGTACTGAATGTGGAATGTACTGAATAGAGATTGAATGGCAATGGGGAGTTCCCTTCCAGGGCTTCAGTGTTGGCGCATTTTTGTTACATAAGCAGAGTAATTGCCAAACTGCTATTTTAGATAAAATGTCAAAACGTGTGTCTTTCAAGGTCAGTATTTTAGATCCCTAAAATTGCCAGAATGTGAATAGCTTCAGGTAAATGTGACCACGTAGAACAAATATCACTAGTAGGAGATAGTCTTGGAGCTAGAGAAGATAATTGGATAAAATCTCGGGTTATTTCCCTTTGAGGATGGAGTGATTTTACTTCTCTTTTCTTTAACTTTTGTCCAGTTTTACTGAGGAATAATTGGCATACATCTCTGTATAAGTTTCTGGTGCACAGCATGCTTTGGTAGAGCTGCGTAGTTTCTCTTCTGAACATAGGACTAACCATCCTGTATTTGCATATTTGTCTCTTCTAGTATTAAAATTCAATAAAGTAATCAACAACCAAAAGTATTAAAAGGAGACCCATTCTTTACTCAGTATTTCTTAAAGGTCAACTCCATTTTCTTTAAGTTTATTTATTTATTTTGAGAGATGGAGAGAGCATGAGTTGGGGAGGGAAAGAGAGAAAAAGAGAGAGAGAGAGAGAGAGAGAATCCCAAGCAGGCTCTGCACTGACAGTGCAGACACGGGGCTCAAACTCACGAACCACAAGATCATGACCTGCACCAAAACCAAGAGTCTGACACCTAACTGACTGAGCCACCCAGGCAGCCATCTCTAATTTTTAACCTAAGCAATAGTTCTTAAAATTGTTTTTCATAGCAGATGCCCTCAGAGCTTCTCTTCAATCTCCATTTTTCCTTCCTCACCCAAAATACCTCCCCAAATCCAGCTGAAGTACTCTTGGCTTTTTCACCTCTCCTGTCACCTTCCTGGACCTGTGGTTTTTCTTTTCTTCCTTCTTTAATAGAACCTCTTCCAGTGCAGGGCCACTCTAGGAGAGGTACACAGATTCATGCCGTCCCAGGAATGTATGCTGCCAATGGCAAGGAGAAAAGTACAGACATTGAGAGGAAACATTTAGAACCTTTAATAGCATATTGATAGAGTTTTGTTTGTTTGGTGAATCTAGTAACAAAACATGGGCTTGAGTTTTGCCTTTTTTTAAAAATTTCATTTTGTGTTGTTTTTATTGTATTTAAAAATACAACATGTTGGTCTGTGATAGATTGTGCAGAGTGAGGAGTGGTTGGTCTTTTATCACAGCTAGTTTGAGAAACACTATGCTAGGTTCTTCTGGGTTGGTGATCAATGTATTATTTAACTACCTTTGCAGGACATACATCATCCAATCAGAATAGAGGCCCACCACAAAAAGTATTATTATTATTATTATTTTGCCTTCTGAACGAGCCTTTACCTGAATATTTGTCTGACTCTCCTATAGGTCTCCATTTTCTGATTTCTCTAATCCTATACAACAGCTTGGGAACAAAGCAAGAGAAGCCAGAAGCCAAAGACAGTTCTCTTTTGCAGCCTTCAGGTTAATCAAAGTGATTAACCTGAAGGAAACTTCTATTTAAGTTAGATTATTTTTCATATATCTATTATTATCTTAGTTGATTTGCTTGTGTCTGATTTTAGAGTAAAAATTCCACAAACACTGTAGCTATTGCTGTACTTTTAATCCAAACATGCAATATAGTCTACTTTAAAGTTCCTTTAATGCTATATTGAGCTGTTAATTTCTTCCAAGGCAGTGTTTCTAAAAATAAAATGTTTCTGACATGACTTTCTTGAGAGAGATATATTTGTAAGGCCATTTGCATCCCATATTGCAAATGGCTTCAGGTTGGCTTTTTGCCCCCTCCTTTGTTTTCTAAAGGTATTTCCTTGGGACCTACATACTTTGCTTCCTTAAGGCTTTTGTTATACAGGAAATACTTTGCATTATTTAGAAAGCATCTGAAAATAACACAGTTAGCCACTTTCCTTATAGCATCAGCAACATCTCTCTTCCTTTGCTCACATTATTCTTAGATTTCAAATGTTGAGTCATACTGATTGCCTGTGATAAATTGATCATTTTATGAGATAAGTAGGCTGTATAAACATTCTCTACTCACACATGCTGGTAACATCTTTCTGTTTTTTGGGCAAACCAATTCATATCCACTTTTTCAATTGTCATCACTCTTTGGTTAGCTCTCAAATCACCTTCTTCAGCCCCACGCATTCTCCTTGTTGGCAATCTGAATTTTCAAAGGCCTGATGTATCCTTCTGCTTGTGTATACCTGAGCTCTTCAAACACAGTACACTTGAAATGAAATGGATCTCTTACACCCACCCTCATTCTCATCTCTGATGAAGTAATCTACTTTGGTTTTTTTTTTTTTTTTTTTTTGCTAATAATCTACATTATTTTTACTAGTTGTGACGTCAGTCTTCCACTTGCCTAGGACACAATAACTTTGCCATCTCCCTTTCTTTTATCTGATTAGTCACCAAATCTTGATTTTACCACAAAAAATGTCTTTTGTATATTTTTCATCTTTTCTCTTTACACTTCTCTTCCTTTAGGCCTGCATTTTACCTCTTACTTTTAATTTCTTGCCACTCCATTTCACTAGCCATGCTACCACTAGGATTTTCTTCCTAAATCACAAGTTGGTTCACAATGACCTTTCCCCATCTCAAAAATCTTCCAGTTTTCTGCTACTTGCAGAATAAATTCAAACTCTTTAGCATGAAATTTAATGCCTCTCAAGATATGTAGTTTAATATAAATCAAAACCTCAATGAATTTAGTATATGCCCCATAACCAAGATTTGCCATTTCACATGTCTCTATCATTTGGAATGCTTTTCTTTCCAATCCTTTTCTTCACATATCATTGTCCTCCTAAACTTTCCAGGCTTACCCAAAATGCCTCCTTATTTCCTGTACACAAGAGGCTCATTCTTGTGAAATCCTAGGGAAATTGGTTTGGATCTCTACTTTGGTTTGGGTTTATTATGAAGATAGTGCAGTTTTATCACAGATTCATTTAACTTACTCAATCATCTATATATGTGCTCAGAATTTTAATAATACTGTTGAATTCATCTCTACTAACTTTCTTTTCAAAGAAAGGATGAGTTGAAAGTCATGGATTTTAAGTTCCACATATAGGTCTCAGTTCCCTCAGGCTTTTGATAGGAGCATTGTGCTGAGTTATAGCCTGATGTGGACCTAGTTTGGGAGGATAGAGCATTTTTTTGTATATTTCAGCAATGTCCCAAAATGCTAGGCCAATGATAAAGAAGCATTTCAATAGGTTATTCCTTCTGTGAGTGTGCTGAACTAATTAAGAGATGTATGGTCATTTCCAGCATGACATTTCCCTAAGGAGATTTTCAAAATTTGAAAAAGCAGCAAATCTGCAAACTTTTAGGTTTTAAACTTTTAGCTTTAGGGTTTTGAACTTCCTAAGGAACCATATATGTCATTTGTTTCCCTTTTAGAATGTATCACAATGCTTAACTCATAGTATTTGATGCATGCTCTTTAAACTGAATTTATTTAGGCCTTACCTAAACAGCATGGGTCTCATAGAGCAAATAGGCTCGAGCAGTTAGGATTCTTTATTCTGCTGTCTTCGTTAAGGTGGGAATTTTGTATATTCTCTCTTTTAATACTTCATGATCAATTGAAGCATTCTGCAGTAAACCCTTACTACAGCTTTTGTGAATTACTAGAATGGGGAGAAATCTTAACTTCTTGCTCTAGTAAATAAAAGTGCTGGGCTGATATGAATAAATTTACTTGAAATTCAAGGAGAATAAAGTTCACCTCAGTCTTCCAAAGAATCAGTGCCATGTGGCTCACAAATATGGTGAATTCAAACTCACCAATTATAGCTGTGTCTTTCTGGCATAGTCAATCTGTTTAGTTTGATAGACAAAAAAAGAGTGGTTTAATGTAGTTACATAAATATGTATATTATATATGTAATATATCCTACATTATAAATATATACATTATCATATAGCATTATTGTACAGCACATTATTCACGTAAGTACATTCTGTCTATAACATTATCACAAGTCAGTAATAATACATTCTCCTTTTCTTTGATGTTGTGACATTTTAATGCCTTTGCAGGAAAAAGATGACACAGTATTCTACAAGTTGTAACATTACAATTTTACACTTTGGAAATTTCATCTTTAGATGGAATCCTTTTATAATCTGACTAATGTAAGGTTATGTTGTCTCTTATTACCACCTTTGATCATCCTTTCGGCAGAGCAAGGATAATGTCATCATCATCATTAAGCTCTGGACGGATTTCCTGTTGGTTTTTTAGATAATCCCAATATTTTTCATTTTATCAAACATACAAAGGGAGTTTCTACTTCTTTCTTTTTATTTCTTATTTTGAGTGTTTGGGTGGAGGTGAAAAGGGGTTGTAAAATAAGTATCCTGAAAAGAGCAATCTTAACTGTACATCTAAGTTAATTTTTCTCCTACTAGTATTGTCCCATTGTGTTGTTGTTGTTGTTGTCGTTTTGGATGGATGGGCCTCTGCCTGGAAATGAGGCTTTGAATTTAGGACCCAGGTTAAATGTTTACCTAAATTGTCATATTTCAACTAGATTTTTAAACCTCATCATCATTTTTAAACTGCAGTAGCCAAGTACAGTAACTGTCAGAAATGTAGTCTAAAACTGGAAGCTTATGGTTTTTAGCATTTGGGCTGCTCTCCTGCCTAACATTTTTGCCACCATTCACATTTTAATTAAGCTTTTGACATTATATTAGTTTTTCATATTAATACTATCTTTTGGGTTGTTTTTGGTAGAGCTTTTCCAGAATTGAAATATGATAAATATTGTATGAAATTATTTTATATATGCAAATCATATCTGCTGTGCAGTATCCAGACTGCTTTAGAATGACAGTGGAATCTGAATAATTAGGTGGCTGCCAAAAGGTCAGCTTGTGACCACTTCCACAAACATTTAGGAAGGCACATTATGTTGCAGTCATAAAGTCCTTCACTGTAGTAGCTTTGATTATTTATTTCTTACCACCATTATGAGGTCAGTAAGAATTATCTTTATTACTATGATTCTATGATTAGAAGAATTGAAGGATATGGAAATAGATGGAAACTGTGGTTGAGCCAGCTACCCAAAGTTATAACCAAGGTCACAGGAACAACGGAAATCTGAAATTACATGTTTCAATCCCTATCTGTTGTTTCATTGTTTAATCAAAGGAGGCAGATTACTTTTTGTATGTGGTATGTTTGCAGTTTTTCAGCTTGGGTCAAAACAATATCTTGTATTTATATAGCACTTTAAATTTCATCTCATCCCGTCATTCAGCAAATATTTATTTAGTGCCTACTATGTGAACTGCACCTCGGAGGAGTGTGTACATGGCAATGTCACCTTTTCTGTCCCCAAGGAGCTTCATATACACAATTCATATTAATGTAAGACAAAGAGGAGAGAAAGACATAATAGCTGTTGAAAGGAAACATTGGATCAAAGATCAAAGGGCACGTGTTGACTTTCCTTCCAAGTATCTCTTAAAACTATTCTTGCCTTCCCAAGTTCAGATGTAGGCCTGTGGCTGGGGTATGTAGCCACCTGGACAGCCAAATGACTTGGCATACTTTTAAATTGATAATCTTTAAATATTTGTTTAACAGTTGATTGGATAAGAAAATTAATTTCCTATTTTCTAAAAGCATATTTTTTTTTTTAGTTTCAAAATAAGCTATAACAAGCACTGCTAGGAATTTACCCAAGGGATACAAGAGTGCTGATGCATAGGGGCACTTGTACCCCAATGTTTATAGCAACACTCTCAACAATAGCCAAATTATGGAAAGAGCCTAAATGTCCATCAACTGATGAATGGATAAAGAAATTGTGGTTTATATACACAATGGAATACTATGTGGCAATGAGAAAGAATGAAATATGGCCTTTTGTAGCAACGTGGATGGAACTGGAGAGTGTTATGCTAAGTGAAATAAGTCATACAGAGAAGGACAGATACCATATGTTTTCACTCTTATGTGGATTCTGAGAAACTTAACAGAAGACCAGAAGAAGGGGAGGGGAAGAAAAAAAAAGAGGTTAGAGAGGGAGGGAGCCAAAACATAAGAAACTCTTAAAAACTGAGAACAAACTGAGGGTTGATGGGGGGTGGGTGATGGGTATTGAGGAGGGCACCTGTTGGGATGAGCACTGGAAACCAATTGTATGGAAACCAATTTGACAATAAATTTCATATTTTAAAAAAAAGAATAAAAATCACATAATACTTAAAAAATAAGCTATAACATGTCAGGATGAATGCATCTTGGTTCACAGTCTCACATGTAAGATTTAATGTTTTAAATTTTCACATCTTCCATTTAATTTCTGCTTTTGAATATGTGGTTACTTCTGGACTGATGAAAAACTTTGGGCCTTCCAGGAGTTCCTGCTTTCCCAAGGTTTCACATGGTGAGAAGAAAGGGATAGAATATATTAGATTTTCAGGTACTGTTACACACTGAATATTAATCAAAGAAATGGAAAAAAAATAGGAGCAAAGTGTGCACAAATTAATACCTCAGAATATTATGTCAGCCGCATTCGCTTTCAGTAAATTGTTGTATAGTCATGAAAGTTTCTCACCTAGGTTATTTTTCTTAGAGCTGTCCAAGAAGATGAGCCATGACTTTTTGTCCCAGAGAGTAACTGCCAGGCTTTGGAAGTTTAATAGGGTTGAGCAGGTTCCTCATCAGAAGATGCAGCCCCATTACCCCATAAGACCCTTTATTTTCCCAGCACTGGCCCTCTACAGTCACCGCTCTTTCTAAAGCTCAGTGACAGACAAGGAGAACTCTCCCTGCAGGACTCAAGGGTAAACATCTATGTCTAGTTTATGCCAGCCACGTGGGAATTTTAGGTGTTAAGCTGGCAATGGCATTATCACTCACCTAAAATCCTACCTATCTCTTTCTTCTCAGACTTGTAATTTTCTACCTAGTCTCTGGACTTCTCAGACTGAGACATAACCTCATAACCTCTTGTCTCCATTTAATTTCCCCACAAGGGGACCTGGAAAAAAAGGAGAACAACCAAGCAAGTGATCAGGTCCTTCCACCTCCACGTTTCCATCTGGGTATTTCTGCCTCTGTCACCATTATCTGACCTAAGTAGAGATTTTAGACCAAAATGAGACTAGACTCTTATGGAATAGAGAAGCTCCACTGCTAATTCATCTTTGGATTCCTGAGACCATCCCTACAGGCCTTAACTTCCACATCATTAGCTGTGCCCTCCCAACCACCATGCACAATCCATTATGCAATGTTCTTCTATTCCACAGGCAAATCAAAGAGGAATCTATGCAGTTTTCTAATTGCTATTTACTGCTCTAGAATGTTTACCCACTAAGACCAGGCAGCTGTCTTTGAAACTTTCCTACATAAGTCTTCTTTTTCAGCGCAGCCTCCTTGCTGGTGGTGCCATAGGCACGTCTCTTGATTTACAAGCCATTTTCATTAGAACACAACTGGTAACTCTAGAACTCCTGGAGAAGTTTCCTCTTCTCCATTGTGTGAATCTCATTCTGCAAGCTGAATTCCTCAATAAATATAGCTTCTCCATTCTTTCTAACTCAAGTATATTTTTGGTTCAAGGCTGGCAGAAAACTTAACGTTAGTCTTTCTTGAGGATTTAATTGTCTAAATTATCAGGAGTATCAGAGCCTTTCAGGAATTGAGAGGAAATTAAGAGGGAACCCCATAGGTAACTGAGAAGTATCAATGACTGTTTAAATGACTCCTTCAGATATTAGCATGCCTTTCTAGGGGTGTAAAAAACCTTTTATAAAACTGAGTCTTGCCACTTCTCTGAAGAAATAACCCCTACAGTCAGAATTAAGAAATTCAGAATCCACAAATCTCAGTGTCTTTCTCTGTCTCTCCAGTTTCTGGCATTAACACTTCTCTCTACCAAGAGATCCTATCTCCTGGAAGAAAAAAAAAAACATAGGATGAAAGAAAATAACATGAGTAAAGTCTGAAAATATTTTCAAGATACATGTGCACCCAACTAAACATGATTTTATCTCATTTCAATCTTTGTTATTTTCATTTATTAGATATACAGGAAATGAAATGAATATTGACTTCCTTTTTTCTTTTGTATTTTTTTTGTTATTTTTGTTTCCCTTATTAGCAAGTTTTTTTCTCATTTCTTCATAGATTTTGGTTTCTGTTTTTTATGCTTTGATAATTTCCTTATATATCACAATGTCTTCAGAAGGAATATCAAAGGTGTTAATTTAGACAATAAAATATATCTTTCAGCTTGTGCTATATACCCTCTGGTTTTATAATGTAACTGATCACAATTTTGGACTCAAGGTTTCGGGGCTGGATTTTGACTTATTGCTGCAACCCCCAATTTGAACATCTGCCCTAAAACAAACAAATAAACAAACAAACAAACAAACATACTGGACAAAGATAAGAGTTATTGAAAATTGCTACTCTCTAATTCAGAAAGGAGCATGATCAGTGTGCATTTTGCCATTTTGTTAATTATATTATACATCTTTTCTGTTTAACTTGTATCATATTCTCAATTCTGTTCACTGATTATTTTAGTACCCTTTTATGTTGGTATCTCAGGCATTTGCCTGACTGGTCCATCCTGTAATCTGACAGTTTGGTCCACTGTCATATCTTGCTTGGACCACTGAATAGCCATTAGTCTCCTGCCTCTGGTCTTACTTATTCCAGTCATTCATCCACAGGGTAGCCAGAGGTATGTGCCTAAAATGCAAATCTAAGAATGTTACCCACTTGCTTAAAACCCTTCAATAACATCCCAGAGTCTATGACAGTGAACTACAAAAGCTACCTGCTTAGATTTCCCTGGAATATCTAAAGACTGAATACAGGGCTTTGCTATACAAGTACTGGCTGAGAATTTCTGATGGGACCAGGCAATCTCTGGTGGGGTTTGGAAATTTGCATTTGCATTTGAGCCAGAACCCAGGGAAATTCTTATGCTCAAAAAAGTTTAAGAACCACTAGTTTCAAGACAGTAAAAAAAATAAGTCATTATATATGATTGCCTTGCTCATACTTTTACTATGATTATGGACTCTCTGTTCAAGCCATGCTTGATTACTTGTATTTTCCTATTTCTTTTATACCTTCTTGCTTTTTTCCACAAGCCATTCCTTCTTTCTTGAATGCCCATTCTTTCCTTTTTATCTGGCTAATTCTTACTTGTTCTATAAGAGGCAGTTGGAACAATTCTCTATCTATGAAGCCTTCCTTGACCTACCGCCTCCCACAGAGAACCATTCTCACCCTTCTAGGTGCTCCTATCACACTTAATAAATACTATCATTACAGCGAGAAAGAGTTCAAGTTCAAGTTAGCAGGCAGCTGTGAGCATTGTGGCCAAAGACAGGGCATGAACTAATGCACCTGACTCTTAACTGTGAGGGTGGTAACTATTTTTTATATGTTTTTGATATTATCATTCACTACAATGGCTGTCTTAGAGAAGGCATTTAGTAATTTTTTGAATATCTTAAAATAAATGTGTAGTGGGGAATATGAGAAAACTTTCTCTGTTTTGTTTTTGTTTTTGTTTTTTTCAGCCAAAACTGAATCAGGGATATTTCTCCTACTAGACCTTAGTAAGTGCTATAGGAATCAGTTATCCTCTTACCACTTACCACTTTAACCTTACTTCCTGCCCAATATATATAAACAGTGTAGGGAGGTGAGAGATTGAAAAGCATGTTATCAGCTTTATTGGCCTCACAGGAAGCGAGTTATGGGTGGTGAGAGGCTTTTCTACCATGGGGATGAAAGGTAGGCACTCTGTCACCAATGCAAATCATGGGGACACTCTAAAAGAATCACTCACATACCTTTACTACAACAAAAGAGACTGATGTTTGTCCTTATTTGAATATATACTTAGGTGGTAGATTTCTGACTTGCCTTCTGCCTTTCTGAGCAGAGGAAAAGAATTGGAGAGAAAGGGCAGGGCAGGGTGGGGTAGGCGTGAAGCAGTCTGTGTGCTTCCTGCCATGTTAAGGATGTGTGAATTGTTTGTGTCAAGTGTATGGTGGGGAAGGTTTTTAGCCAGCCTTGTAGGAACTGGCTCAGGAGAACTGATGGCCAAGGAGGATGCCTTTGCATGAGGTGTATAGCTGGGAGTGGAAGCTGGGAAGATCACGGTGGAAGAAGATAAACTTGAACTCCCATATGCAGGAACTGTGGAGTGGGTGATACTCAAGACAGATGTGTCTCATGGAAGAGACACATCCCACCAGCAGGGGATATCAGTCAGTGTTGGCCAGAAAAGCAGTGTAGCCACTATGGAGAGAATTTCAGCTCTTTGCAGTTAAGTTCACCCTTTTCTCTTCCTTTCTTTTTATTTTCATCATTAGAGGAACTATGTCCTTAAAGAGGGAAGACAGGGAAGGACTGAAAAAGACATATCTTGTGTCCAATTAATGTTCCTAAAATCACAATTATAGCCAACAATCGGAAAGATGAAAGTTTTACATAGATTATCATGTGGAATTTTAAACTGAGTTGGACTGACTATATAGTCAACAATGTCCAGAGGGCTACAGAGGCTTCTTAAGATGATCAATAAAGAATCTGCTTCCCATTGGGGAGTAGTAATTCAACAGAACATTTTGGAAGGCAGTGATTAAAGAAAAATAAACCATTTTATATTTTATGCTATCAAGTCGAGCATTCTTTTTTTTTAAAATCCAGTTTACTTGAATGAAAATACTGAGCACTAGAAGGCAATAGGAGTTCACAGAGGGCTAGTTATGTCTCAATAATATAATTTCAATTTCTAAAAGTGTTTCTAGAGATTTGGAAATACCCAAGCCAAACAAGATGAAGAAGGAAGCCTCAGGATAGGAATGGAGATAACAAAACTTATAGTTTGTACAAGTGTCTAAGAGAATTAAAGTGTCAACCAGAGTGGAGTGGTGTTTATGTTGAGTTAGGAAAGAGAAAATAAAAACAAAACTTTTTGTCAATTTCCACTTGGTGTTACATATTCAGGAAAGGCATCTCATTGAATAGAGGTCAAGAGTTTTGCATGAAATAGGAAATTCTAGGTTGGGCTTTTATGTCAGACAGGATTGAATGTACATTCTGGCTCCACTCCCTAAAGTAGTAAGACTTTCTCTTGACTTCACATTTGCTCTGGGTAAGTGAAAATAACACCATCACCCACTTTGGATTGTTGTGCAAATAAGTGAAATTATATACATGCATAATATGATATCAGACACAGTGTAAACCCTAATTAATAGGTGTGAATTTCTTGGCCTATTTTACTGCTAGAGATAGTATTACTTCCTCACATTTTCTAATAGATAAAGCTTCTTTCAAAAATGTCCAACTCCTTTAACCACATTCATTAAGCTACTTTTACATTATAAATTCTGGGGCACCTGGGTAGCCCAGCTGGTTAAGCGTCAGACTCTTGATTTCAGCTCTGGTCATGATCTCACGGTTCATGGGCTCGAGCTCCATGTCCAGCTCTGCTCTGGCAGTGTGAAGCCTGCTTGGGATTCTCTCTCCTTCTCTCTGCCCCTTCCCACCCATGCTGTCTCTGTCTCTCTCAAGGTAAATGAATAAAAACTTTAAAAACACATTCATACATTATTAATTCTTCCAGTTGCTTTGATTCTGACAGTGGGTGCTTTGAATGGAGATACTGGTGTAGCTAGGTTTATGAAATCCAGAGTTCCATTCTGTGTTAATGAAACATCATGCTTCATGTGTTTGGTTACTCACACTCTGACTTTATTTGCCAAAGACTGATCAATTCTTGGTGACGTGATAAAACTAGATTTTGGATTAGCAAACCTGGAGACTAGCCCTTAGACCGTGGTGACCACATGAAGGCATGACTTCTCACAATCTTCATGTGTCACATTGCTACTACCTCTCTTTTGAATTGCTCTGTGAAACCACATTATGACCTTAAGAATAGACCATTTGGGAACAAGGCAACTCCAGAACGTGTCATGAAACTACAGCTATAATACAGGCATGCACAAAATGGCAAGCTCATCAGGCAGGATAGTTAAGCAGATTAAACAGCAGGTACACTCTTCTCCTCAGGGCAGAAAATGACATGAAACTGCAAGCAAGGCATTAAGGAAAAAGGTTCACAGTGGTAAAAAATTGTTAGCCACCTGCCAATTCAGCACAACAGCAGGTGCACATGTTAAATGTCCACGCAATCAAAATGGGTTTTTAAAGCTTTTGCATAGTTATAATGTCACTTTTTGCCCTTTGAAAACAAGACAGTGCTGGAGTGCATTATGTGTTTTAAGTCTTTGTCTTGAGAAGAAATAAGTTGAAGATATTTTAAAAATTCTGAATACATCTATGGACATAGATATTTACAATAAACTTTGAAAATCTAACCTTTTCCCTCCATTACAACATTCTAAAGTGATTAGGGATTATTTGGTTAACTCTGCTATTAATTTTGATTAATTTTGATTTCTTATACAAAAATAATTACTTTTACCCAATTGCTGCTTGATAATATTCCTTGTGGTTTGCTGATTGACAAGTTTTATTACAAATGTTGCCTGCAAAGCTAGGCTTTCTGAGATACCCCTGGGATTACATGTCTGATTGAACTTCGGTTGCATTCAGGTCAGAAATTATCATGGTATCTGACACATACTCAATAAATATTTTTTCAATCAACTCATTACTTATGTTGTGTAATAAATTTAGAGCATGCCTTTAGTAGGAAAAAAATCATAAAACCATTGATGTTTAGTGTTGAAAAGATGTCAAAGGCCATCCATTTCGCCTCCTTCATTTAAAAAAAACAAGAAACTGAGGACTAAGAAGGGAAATAACCTGTATAACGTTATTGGCTAATCATTTAAAGAATCCAAATATAGTTTTTTATTTCAATATATAATTTTTAAGAATATATGCATCATTATACTAAAAAACTTAAGCATTTAAAGAACTTAAGATAATTTTTCTTTTTTTTTTTTACATCTTACATTCATTTCTGGATGACACAGTTCTCTTCTGATTTCCATCGGTAATTTAGAATATCAGCACAGCAATCACTTCACATCAACTGAGTAATAGTCTAAATTTTTCTTTGGTATTTTCACTAAGATAATGTTTTATAATAAATATACCTCTATATTCACAGATAATATGAATGAGATAAGTCTAATATTATAAAATAGACCTTTTGAAGCTTTTAACATTTACATTCTGGCTCTCTGCAGAAAGTTTGCTGACCCTGCTCTAAACTTTCAGAAATACAGCTGTGAGATCTTATGATTCCTTCCTTCCTTCCTTCCTTCCTTCCTCTCTCCTTTGCTGCCTTCCTCCCTCCCTCCCTCCCTCTCTCCCTCTCTCTCTCTCTTTCTTTCTTGACAAACAGGGTCCTTTGAAACCAGATCAGAACTAGAAAAAGGATCTCAATAATCAAGTGACAAGTATTTGAATAATCCATTAATAATCTATCAGGTGTGACCTAATTTATAATATCAGGAAAATGAATATATCAATTGTTTCATAAGCTAGTCAGTAAATTATTTCTTTTTGAGCACCTGATTTATTTTGGGAACTATGGTTATTCAGTGATAACTTTCATGTAACTTACAGTCTCCTAGAGTGGTTAATCAATAAGTAGTCACACGAACAAGCTAGTTTTGATAGTAATCTATATTTTAAAATAAACAAAGCAAACTGAAAGCCTATCTCCTGGCTTGTGAAAGATTGGGAAGTACCATTAATTGTTACCAATGCCCAGCGTTCAGCTCTGCACTGTCAGCACAGAGCCTGCTTGAGATTTTCTCTCTCTCTCTCTCTTTCTCAAAATAAAATAAATAAAACATTAAAAAAATTTTTTTACCAAGATTTATCAAATGACTACAATGTGCCAGATACTGTTCTATGCAATTTATACCTATTAACTCACTGAATATTATCAACCATCCTATGCAATAGATACAATTAAACCCATTTTATACATGAGCAAACTGAAACAAGGAAGAGATCTGTACCTGCCTAAAGTCATCCAGCTAACTTATGGTTGAACCCAGGATTTGAATCTAGGAAGTACAAACTCAGAATTCAACCCTCTCCTGGCTGATCAGTGATCTCTCTGAGTCAACTTACTATGATAACATGGATCAAGCCATTAAAAACTGCTTGTGGAAGAGAGTTCTAGGCAAAAGGAATAGCAAGATTATGGGATGGGGGCTGAAATAAACTAGGGTTGTTTGAATACTAAAAAGTAGTGGGGCTACAGCAGGAAATAAGGGGGGAAAATAGTAGGAAATTGTGTCAAACTATGGATTGGCATATAGGCCATGAAAAAGAACTTCTGTTTTACCAGAAAATGACTTAATATGATTTATATTGTAAAAAGACTATAGGAGGACAAGAGTAGAGGCAAGATACAGAAGAAACTGCCAGTGGCTTACCTGATCTGTTCTCTCTTCTTTTTCCTACTAAACATAACCCCCAATTTTTTCAGGTAGCAATGCACACAGTAAAAATTATATCTCTCAGTTCCCCTTGTAGCTTGAAGTGGTCATGTAGCTGTGATGGCCAATAAGAGAGAAGTTGAAGTGTGTGGGTGGGACTTTGGGGAAAAAGCCATCTCTGTGGAGCTGACTCAGCTGGCAGCAGTCTTCCCTTCTGCGGCTGCTTCTTCCTCCCCAGAACATGTAGGTAAAGGATGGAGATTCAAAGACCACATAGCCCCTGTAAGGAGATCTGGAATTTAGAATTCAAGGATATCTAAGAGACACAATGTGTGAGGGACCAGGGGCTACCGAAGAGGACCTGGACTATTACATTCCATCTCTAGTTTTATGAGAGAAAAACCAGCTCCACTTTTATCCAAGCCACTTTTATTTGAATTATTTTTCAATATGTAGTCAATGTCATTGCTCAGATTGAAACTAGAGGGGCGCCTGGGCGGCTTGGTCGATTAAGCATCGGACTCCTGACTTCGGCTCAGGTCACGATCTCCTGGTTCCTGAGTTTGAGCCCTGCATCCAGCTCTGGGCTGACAGCACAGAGCTGTTTGGGACTCTCTCTCTCTCCCTCTCTCTCTCTGCCCTGCCCCCTGCTTGCTTTTTGTCTCTCAAAATAAAAAATAAAAATAAAAAATCAATAAACTTAAAAAACAAGGAAATAGAGATAAGTCAGAGGGTTATCAAAGTGGTCCAAATGAAAGGTAGTGTTTTGGACACTGGTATTTATGGAGATGGTAATTCAGTGTAATGCTGGCTTGGAGAATGAACTGTGTAAATATTTGCTTGAAAGAAACACTGAATGAATGAATGAATGAATGAATAATTTACTAAAGTGATAATTAAGGTGGTTAAAAAACCACAAAACTAAAATTCACCATGATTGCAATCATGTTAGAATATATATAATAATTAAATAATATATGAAAAGGAACATAGTTATGTCAATTTTATATATTAATGCCTTTCTAGTTAAAATTTAAAAAGTGACTAAAAATTAAATTTAGCTCTTTAAAGTTTCACTGGCCCAAAGTTTCTTTTGGAAGTGAAAGCAAACTTCATCCATCTAGACTACTGTATATAGGCAGCTTCCCAGAGACAGATCAACATTTAAATTCTTTCGGATGGGTAAAACTATGCCTTTTTCTAAGCACGGAGACGAAGTCTTTAATCTCTTCTCTCCCAGTCCCTACTGCTTTCCCAATCCATATGCCACATTTGCCAGATTGACAGTTTGGGTGAGCATATTAAGGAACTTTTTAATCCCCCTTTTGGTAGTCATCCACTGCCTGCTTCATACATTAGGGAATTCTCTAGACCAAGAGAGGAATTCAAAAGCAGTGGTGGCGGATGCACTGGATAATTTAGAGATGCAGCCACCTGACAACTGATTCTTCAGTGACTTCACTTCTACTGACAGAGGTAAAAGAAAATGCTGAAGTTGTCAGTCCACTTCTATTTTTTATGAGCAGATTTTGTACTTTTTGGAGCTGTGGGATGCAGGTGCGTTGCAGGAATGAACTTCATGTGCCAATCTGCAAAGCAATCTTTGCTCTTTCTTGTGATAGAAGTAACACTAGAGGAACATTTTTCACCTGAGGATGGCAAAGCACCTCATTAAGATAGATTTATTAAACCTCCAGGGCCCTCTGTGGAAGAGGGATGGTCAGCTGTTATTTATCAAGATGGGAAACCTGGGAAAAAAGGAATCCAAGTGGCTAGCTTATAGTATCAAAATTTGGCAAACTTTGCTTTCTGCCCTGGTTTTATTACTGATGCCAGCACAGCCATGTGGTATGTTGGTATTTTAACCACTAGTAGGTGTGCAAGGAAGGGGGAAATGCTAGATGCAGTATCCCTCAGCCTCTACACTATTGATTGACCTTGTGGGCCAGATGATTCTTTATTGTGGGTTGGAGCTGGGGTTGTCTGATGCATTAAGGATGTTTAACAGCATCCCTGACACCAGTGGATGCCAGTAGCATCCCCAATTGTGACCACCAAAAAGTGTCTCGGTACACATCCATTGTCCCATGGAGGACAATGTACCCACGGTCCCTTCATTAAGAACCACTGCTCTGAGGGATTAGGAAGATGGCGGTGTAGGAGGACGCTGAGCTCACCGTGTCCTGCGGATCACTTGGATTCCACCCACACCTGCCTAAATAACCCAGAAAATCACCAGAAGACTGGCAGAACGGATTCTTCAGAGCCAAGCATAGACCAGAGGTCCAGAGAAGAGGGTAGGAAGGGTGGAGAGGCGGTGCGCGCTACACGGACTGGCGGGAGGGAGCTGGGGCAGAGGGGGCAGCCCACTGGCAAAGCAGAGCCCCTGAGTCTGGCTGGCAAAAGCAGAGGGGCTGGACGGAGTGTGTTCAGACAGCAAGTGGGACTTAACATCTGGAAGGTTATAAATTAACAGCTCTGCTCAGAGAGCAGGAGGGCTGGAGGACAACAGGAGGGAGAGTTGTTGAGCCCTGGAAGACAGAGCGCAGCTTGGTGGGGAACAAAGGCGCTCACCAGTGCCATCACCCTCACCCATCCCCAGCCAAAATCCCAAAGGGAACCGGTTCCTACCAGGGAACTTACTTGCACCGCGCAAACACCCAACACTGTGCTTCTGTGGATTCATCCCTCTGGTGGGTCTGACTCCCTCCTGGTGCCACAGGGCCCCTCCTGAAATGGGTCACCGAAGGAAAAGTGAGCTGAGCCTGCCCCTCCCGCCCCTGTGCACCTTGCTGATCCACCCCAGCTAATACGCCAGATCCCCAGCACCACAGGCCTGGCAGTGTGCAAGTAGCCCAGATGGGCCACGCCACCCCACAGTGAATCCTGCCCCTAGGAGAGGGAAAGAGAAGGCACACACCAGTCTGTGGCCCCAGTGGTGGGTTGGGGGCAGACATCAGGTCTGACTGCGGTCCCACCCACCAACGCAAGTTATTCAAGACAGCACAGGAAAAGTGCCCCGCAGTCCCACACCATTCCAGGGACTATCCAAAATGACGAAACGGAAGAATTCCCCTCAAAAAAACGTCCAGGAAATAACGACAGCTAACGAACTGATAAAAACGATTTAAACAATATAACAGAAAGTGAATTTAGAATAACAGTCATAAAATTAATCACTGGGCTTGAAAACAGTATAAAGAACAGCAGGGAATCTATTGCTACAGAGATCAAGGGACTAAGGAACAGCCAGGAGGAGCTAAAAAATGCTATTAATGAGTTGCAAAATAAAATGGAGACAACCACGGCTCGGATTGAAGAGGCAGAGGAGAGAATAGGTGAACTAGAAGATAAAATTATGGAAAAAGAAGAAGCTGAGAAAAAGAGAGATAAAAAAAAAATCCAGGAGTATGAGGGGAAAATTAGAGAACTAAGTGATGCACTAAAGAGAAATAATACACGCATAATTGGTATTCCAGAAGAGGAAGAGAGAGGGAAAGGGGCTGAAGGGGTACTTGAAGAAATAATAGCTGAGAACTTCCCTGATCTGGGGAAGGAAAAAGGCATTGAAATCCAAGAGGCACAGAGACCTCCCTTCAGACGTAACTTGAATCGATCTTCTGCACGACATAGTGAAACTGGCAAAATACAAGGATAAAGAGAAAATTCTGAAAGCAACTAGGGATAAACCTGCTCTAACATATAAAGGGAGACCTATAAGACTCGTGACCGATCTCTCTACTGAAATTTGGCAGGGCAGAAAGGAATGGCAGGAGATCTTCAATGTGACGAACAGAAAAAATATGCAGCTGAGAATCCTTTATCCAGCAAGTCTGTCATTTAGAATAGAAGGAGAGATAAAAGTCTTCCCAAACAAACACAAACTGAAGGAATTCGTCACCACTAAACCAGCCCTACAAGAGATCCTAAGAGACAAAGTACCAGAGACATCGCTACAAGCATGAAACCTACGGACATCACAATGACTCTAAACCCATATCTTTCTATAGTAACACTGAATATAAATGGACTAAATGTGCCAAGCAAAAGACATAGGGCATCAGAATGGATAAAAAAACAAGACCCATCTATTTGCTGTCTACTAGAGACTCATTTTAGACCTGAGGACACCTTCAGATTGAGAGTGAGGGGATGGAGAACTATTTATCATGCCACTGGAAGTCTGCTGGAGTAGTCATACTTATATCAGACAAACTAGGCTTTAAATTAAAGGCTGTAACAAGAGATGAAGAAGGGCATTATATAATAATCACAGGGTCTATCCATCAGGAAGAGCTAACAATTATAAATGTCTATGCGCCGAATACAGGAGCCCCCAAATATATAAAACAATTACTCACAAACATAAGCAACCTTATTGATAAGAGTGTGGTAATTGCAGGGGACTTTAACACTCCACTTACAGAAATGGATAGATCATCTAGACACATGGTCAATAAAGAAACAAGGGCCCTGAATGATACATTGGATCAGATGGACTTGACAGATATATTTAGAACTCTGCATCCCAAAGCAACAGAATATACTTTCTTCTCGAGTGCACATGGAACATTCTCCATGATAGATCACATACTGGATCACAAAACGGCCCTTCATAAGTATACAAGAATTGAAATCATACCATGCATACTTTCAGACCACGATGCTATGAAGCTTGAAATCAATCACAGGAAAAAGTCTGGAAAACCTCCAAAAGCATGGAGGTTAAAGAACACCCTACTAACGAATGAGTTGGTCAACCAGGCAATTAGAGAAGAAATTAAAAAATATATGGACACAAACGAAAATGAAAATGCATCAATCCAAAGCTTTGGGATTCAGCGAAGGCAGTCCTGAGAGGAAAATACATTGCAATCCAGGCCTATCTCAAGAAACAAGAAAAATCCCAAATACAAAATCTAACAGCAATCCTAAAGGAAATAGAAGCAGAACAGCAAAGATAGCCTAAATCCAGCAGAAGAAGAGAAATAATAAAGATCAGAGCAGAAATAAACAATATAGAATCTAAAAAAAAAAACTGTAGAGCAGATCAACGAAACCAAGAGTTTGTTTTTGAAAAAATAAAAAAAATTGATAAACCTCTAGCCAGGCTTCTCAAAAAGAAAAGGGACATGACCCAAATAGATAAAATCATGAATGAAAATGAAATTATTACAACTAATCCCTCAGAGATACAAACAATTATTGGGGAATACTATGAAAAATTATATGCCAACAAACTGGACAACCTGGAAGAAATGGACAAATTCCTAAACACCCACATGCTTCTAAAACTCAATCAGGAGGAAATAGAAAGCTTGAACAGACCCATAACCAGTGAAGAAATTGAATCGGTCATCAAAAATCTCCCAACAAATAAGAGTCCAGGACCAGACGGCTTCCCAGGGTAGTTCTACCAGACGTTTAAAGCAGAGATAATACCTATCCTTCTCAAGCTATTCCAAAAAATAGAAAGGGAAGGAAAACTTCCAGACTCATTCTATGAAGCCAGTATTACTTTGATTCCTAAACCAGACAGAGACCCAGTAAAAAAAGAGAACTACAGGCCAATATCCCTGATGAATATGGATGCAAATATTCTCAATAAGATACTAGCAAATCGAATTCAACAGCATATAAAAAGAATCATTCACCATGATCAAGTGGGATTCATTCCTGGGCTTCAGGGCTGGTTCAACATTCGCAAATCAATCAACATGATACATCACATTAATAAAAGAAAAGATAAGAACCATATGATCCTGTCAATCGATGCAGAAAAGGCATTTGACAAAATTCAGCACGCTTTCTTAATAAAAACCCTTGAGAAAGTCGGGAAAGAAGGAACATACTCAAACATTGTAAAAGCCATTTATGAAAAGCCCACAGCTAACATCATCCTCAATGGGGAAAAACTGAGAGCTTTTTCCGAGATCAGGAACACGACAGGGATGCCCACTCTCACTGCTGTTGTGTCACATAGTGTTGGAAGTTCTAGCATCAGCAATCAGACAACAAAAGGAAATCAAAGGCATCAAAATTGGCAAAGATGAAGTTAAGCTTTCACTTTTTGCAGATGACATGATATTATACGTGGAAAATCCGATAGACGCCACCAGAAGTCTGCTAGAACTGATACAGGAATTCAGCAAAGTTGCAGGATACAAGATCAATGTACATAAATCAGTTGCATTCTTATACACTAACAATGAAGCAACAGAAAGACAAATAAAGAAACTGATTCCATTCACAATTGCACCAAGAAGCATAAAATACCCAGGGATAAATCTAACGAAAGATGTAAAAGATCTGTATGCTGAAAACTATAGAAAGCTTATGAAGGAAATTGAAGAAGATATAAAGACATGGAAAAACATTCCATGCTCATGGATTGGAAGAATAAATATTGTCAAAATGTCAATACTACCCAAAGCTATCTACACATTCAATGCAATCCCAATCAAAATTGCACCAGCATTCTTCTCGAAACTAGAACAAGCAATCCTAAAATTCATATGGAACCACAAAAGGCCCCGAATAGCCAAAGGAATTTTGAAGAAGAAGACCAAAGC
Source organism: Prionailurus viverrinus (assembly GCF_022837055.1). NCBI lineage: Eukaryota > Metazoa > Chordata > Mammalia > Carnivora > Felidae > Prionailurus > Prionailurus viverrinus. The sequence continues at coordinate 159,514,128 of NC_062564.1, read as the reverse complement.
AGGAGGCATCACAATCCCAGACTTTAGCCTCTACTATAAAGCTGTCATCATCAAGACAACATGGTATTGGCACCAAAACAGACACATAGACCAATGGAATAGAATAGAAACCCTGGAACTAGACCCACAAACGTATGGCCAACTCATCTCTGACAAAGCAGGAAAGAACATCCAATGGAAAAAAGACAGTCTCTTTAACAAATGGTGCTGGGAGAACTGGACAGCAACATGCATAAGATTGAAACTAGACCACTTTCTCACACCATTCACAAAAGTAAACTCAAAATGGATAAAGGACCTGAATGTGAGACAGGAAACCATCAAAACCCTAGAGGAGAGAGCAGGAAAAGACCTCTCTGACCTCAGCCGTAGCAATTTGTTACTTGACATATCCCCAAAGGCAAGGGAATTAAAAACAAAAATGAACTACTGGGACCTTATGAAGATAAAAAGCTTCTGCACAGCAGAGGAAACAACCAACAAAACTAAAAGGCAACCAACGGAATGGGAAAAGATATTTGCAAATGACATATTGGACAAAGGGCTAGTATCCAAAATCTATAAAGAACTCACCAAACTCCACACCCGAAAAACAAATAACCCAGTGAAGAAATGGGCAGAAAACATGAATAGACACTTCTCTAAAGAAGACATCCGGAAGGCCAACAGGCACATGAAAAGATGCTCAACATCGCTCCTCATCAGGGAAATACAAATCAAAACCCACACTCAGATATCACCTCACACCAGTCAGAGTGGCCAAAATGAACAAATCAGGAGACTATAGATGCTGGAGAGGATGTGGAGAAACAGGAACCCTCTTGCACTGTTGGTGGGAATGCAAACTGGTGCAGCCATTCTGGAAAACAGTGTGGAGGTTCCTCCAAAAAATTAAAATAGATCTACCCTATGACCCAGCAGTAGCACTGCTGGGAATTTACCCAAGGGATACAGGAGTACTGATGCGTAGGGCCACTTGTACCCCAATGTTCATAGCAGCACTCTCAACAATAGGCAAATTATGGAAAGAGCCTAAATGCCCATCAACTGATGAATGGATAAAGAAATTGTGGTTTATATACAGAATGGAATACTACGTGGCAATGAGAAAGAATGAAATATGGCCCTTTGTAGCAACGTGGATGGAACTGGAGAGTGTTATGCTAAGTGAAATAAGCCATACAGAGAAAGACAGATACCATATGTTTTCACTCTTATGTGGATCCTGAGAAACTTAACAGAAGGTCATGGGGGAGGGGAAGGAAAAAAAAAAGAGGTTAGAGTGGGAGAGAGCCAAAGCATAAGAGACACTTAAAACCTGAGAACAAACTGAGGGTTGATGGGGGGTGGGAGGGAGGGAGGGTGGGTGATGGGTATTGAGGAGGGCACCTTTTGGGATGAACACTGGGTGTTGTATGGAAACCAATTTGACAATAAATTTAATATATAGAAAAAAAAGAATCACTGCTCTTGATGTAAACTGAAAAAAGGAGACTAAAAACATCTAAATTCTAGAAGTGATACTTCAGAGGAGGATCCGGCTTCATGAATAGAATGTCCAAAGGTAAGATGCAAACACTAGCTTGATTTACAGAACCATTGTAATAAAACAGGATTCAAGGCTCAAGAAGTTTTCAGATGGCACGTAATACTAAAGCCATTGGAGCAGGTGCGCCTGAATGTCTCAGTCGGTTAGGGTAAGTATCAGACTCTTGATTTCAGCTCAGGTCATGATTTCACAATTCATGAGATTGTGAGATAGAGCCTGTGGGATTCTCTCTCTCCCTCTACCTCTGCTCCTCTCCCATGTGCACACTCTATCTCTCTCAAAATAAACGTTAAAGCCATTGGACTGGGCAAGTGTGATTTAATTTGAATGATCCAAAGTGGAAGAAAGCTCATTCAGCCTAAGTGGAAGAAAGCTTACAAAAGATAAGTGAAGTCTCAGGGCCTTACTGAACAGACTGGGCTAGAGCTCTGGGTGAGTCAGCCAAGAAGCTGAGACCTGACTTGTGGCATAGAATGAGCTAACAACGCAAGATGAAAGCTTTCCAATGTACTTCTGGACTGTGTGTGATGGTAACTTCTGTGGCTAAACATGCCCCATGTAATACTATCTGGGGGAGGGGTGGTGCTGAGACTGTCAAGGGAAGATATCAATACCTATTTAGAGGGGCAAAGGGGAGCAGGGGTGATGATTAATCAGCTTCGCTCCCTTCATAATTACCGATTAGTTGCCAGATAGTAATTTATCCCCTGGGTCTGCATTAAATTCTGAATCTACAATAGGAGAAGTAGCATTTTTTTTATATTTAAATATAATTTACACATTAAAAAAAATAGTAACAAAAGAAACATTACTATTATTGATCTTGTCATCTAGTACGTGGGGCTGGCCATTCATTTCATTCTGTATGATTGTGATTTTTTTTTAAAGCACTAAAAGTTTTTTTCCCATAGTAAAATATACTCATAATCAGCTTAGAATTTATATGGGACATGGTAAATTTTATAATAATCTGTCATCCTTCAATTCATCCATGCATCCAAATGAACTACAAATATTTTTTGAGCATTTATTGGTGTTAGGCACACATTTAAATATGGGGCATGCAAATGTAAATAAATGTGGTCCCTGGCTTCAAGTAGATCACAGAATCTTAGGGATACAATATTCAATTTTGACAATATTAATTGATTGCACTTGCAACACAGTACAGGGAGCCATGGCAAAGACGTAATATTTTCATTAAAACTTAAAGAATTATTAACGTAGATTTTAGGGCATAGAAGTTGGGACCCACAGAGAATACAAGGTGTGAATGATTCTTACGATTGGAGAACAGGAACACAATTGACGTGAGCATTTAGAGAAAAGCCCAGAAAAGTAGTCAGGGGCGAGTTTGTGAATATTCTTGTTTGGCATGCTAAGTGATGTAGGCTTCGACTTTTCAGTAGAAGACTTTTACAGCAATGCAATGACTTGATCCGGTTTGTGTTGTGAAAAGATCATTCTGAAGGCAGTGTGGAAGATTTATTAGACTTCAGACACATTAGTAGCAGAGAGACCAAGAGAGACCTATTTAGCCAGCTGGTGCAGTTGTGAATGTGACAAATGATGATGACCTGAACTGAATCAGTGACAATGGGATAGAGATATATCCCTAGAGAGAAGAGAGAGAGGAGAATTGTTCTGAGATATGTTAAGAGTAAATGGATTTGGTAATTGGGTTGATTTTATATAAAGATGTTAGAAACTGAGGAATGAAGGATCAGTGTTGACTGAGTCTGCCTTTAGGTCAACATGGTCTATTCATAAAGAATCGGGCAGGTAGTATTAACCACAAACCATGGATACTCCTGTACCATTATAAACAATCACCCGGATATTTTTTTAGTATTTTGCCAATTGTAATTTTCTTTTCCTTAGCTTTAACTTAGGGTATTTCTTTTGGTTTCGCTCCAGGCTCAGCACTCATTTCCTCTTGACTGTCTGGAAACAGGACCACTGTTTCCCTAGATTCTTGGCTTGAACTCTAACATAAATATGCCTTATCTACCCAAAAAGAGTATGGCAAGTTTTTATATTGGATGATTGGATTAATGTAGATTCTTTCTTGATGAGGGAATATCCAGTTGCACATGTCTAATGCCAATTACAAATTTATCTGGTAGCTTAAGAACCAGTACAGGGAAAAATGCAAATATGAATATTCTCACATTCTATATATGGCCACTGAAGTCATTAGCATGAAAATGATCTTGAGAGGCAAATGTATAGAATAAGAGAAGATCAAAGATAGACATTAGGAAACAAATATTTTAAGGCTCAGTTAAGAGGTAGGATAAAATGCTGGAAGAAGAGGGAATTGGTAATAGACTTAGGAAGAGAACTATATCCTCAGGTCAAGAGGGAAAGTAATTCTTAAGACAACAGTGGAAAGTACCTCTAAGAGATCAAGCAAAATAATAATTAAAAATTCCCACCAGAGTTTGAAATAAAAAGCACCTAAGTATATTATCAAAAATTATTTTCTTAAGTAATAAAGGCCAAAGTCATCTCTGTGGAATGCTAAGTGAGAAAATGAAGAAAATAAGTATAGTGTGTTCTTTCAAGAGTTTGTGCTATATAGTGAATTACAGAGTAAGGATTATGCTCTTAGAGTAACATATGACCAAAAAATATATTTTGATGAAAAAGAATAAATATGTTCAATGCTGAGAAGAAAAGTGCAGAGTCCAAGATAAAGGAAGTGTCATCAAACAGGATCCCGGAAGGAGCAATAAGGGAATGAGATCTCAACATAGAAGGAGGTGTCTTGGAAGTGAGGTGGAGCATCTCTTGTTTTGAGACATAAATGAGAAATGAAAGAATAGGTATAGGGGAAACTAGTAGGTTGGTAGATAGGAGATAGATGGGTGTGGATGTGGTAGGAGAGTAGTTGATGGAGTTTATGTTTCATAGCTTTTTAGATTCTCAGATGTGTATGGGCAAGACAATTTGCTAGGATTGAGAGAAGAAGACTGAAATGGGTTTGTAAAAATATAATAAGGACTTAGAATAGCCAAAAAAAAAGGATGTTAAAGGGAAGAGCTTAGAGAGAAGTAAAAGGAATTTCAAGCTTTATTGGAGTTGTTTAGTTGTATATATATGTATATATATATATATATACACACACACACACACACACACATTTTTTTGGTCACATCATGGTTTGATAGCATAGTTGCAGAAGCTGACATGTTAGTTGGTTAGATCTTGGGATGGGAATTCGCAGTATGAATTCTTCAGAAGGACAAAGGAAAGGAAGACCGGAATGGAGAATTAAACTTTAGCCTCTGAATCTACCAATCAACTTTACCCACATTATCTCATTTAATCATCACACAGTGTTTAGAGGTAGACATTATTTCTATTGCACTGAAGAAAAATCTGAAGTTGAGATAGTCACAAGTTCTAAATGGCAGAAACAGAATTTTAACCTGTGTATGTATTATTTTATATTTGGTGCTCTTTCAACCAAATTTTGCTACGTAAGAATTAGGAATTATCTGAAATCATTAAGCAGTGGGTCTAGATGGAGTGAAAAGCAGATGAAACATATACAAGGGCTTTTGAAGGAACAGAATAGAGAAGGGTCAAGGAAAAGGGTAATTAAATGTCATGGAATAATTGGTGCATTTGGAGCATAACCACAAGGGTTGTAAAAGAAGAGAAGCTATAGCCAGAAAGTGGGAATTAGGAGGTTGAGATTTCAAAGATGAAGAACATCAAAGTGTTAGAAAATCCTTATTTGAGGTCCTGAGAGTCCTTCCTTAAATTGCAAAGCTGAATTATGATGGATTCTCTATGTCAAGGAACAATGATATTGGTGTGTTAAGTTAACCAGTTAACCGTGTGAAAGCTGAAATGGTCCTAATGATGGAATAACTTAGGTGGGCAAAGAGGATGAACCTTATTAATTGAGATATCAGAGAGATAAAGGGTAAAAATCCTCACTTTGCCACTATTAGATGTGACTTGTTCAAACTTAATCTTCGTCTCTAAATTTTGAGAGACAAGAGCCTCAAGAATTGATGGAAAGCAACAATTTTATTTTATGGTTTGTTTTCAACCAGCTTTTACTTTCAATCTAATTCCTACGCCCAGTTAATTACAAATTACACTTTTTTTTGGTAATCTTCTAATATGTTTTGTCAAAACCTGGAAACATTTTTATAAAATTTATAAATCTCTTTAGGGTCACTTCAGGTAACAATGATTCAAGTAGGATGGCTTACTTCAGTGAAAATTCAGTTTTCTTGCCCCTCATTTTGTAGAATGATGGATTAGACTAATCTTGGTCAATTTATAGTGTTGTATTATTAATCAAAACTGCTTTTTTAAGTCTAATTATGTCTCAACAAACCATAGGTAAATGATTTTATTATCAGGGATTTATGGTAACTCAAATCACTGGGAAGGAATAAAATCTCTGTGCTTTTAATTCAACACTTCCCATTATTATTAGCAAAAAAGATAATTTCTCTAGTGGGTGTCAAGGATATGAAAAGCATTTTTACCTTTTATTTAATCGAATCAGAAAAGGGGAATACTAAAACCAATCATACAAGTCCTCTATAGCCCTAAAAAGAGTTTCCTGTGCACAAGAATGAGCCCTAAGCACATGGCAGTTGCAGCCAATGAGGAATCAGTTAGTTGTCTTTCACTGTGTGCTCTTTCAGGGTCACCACACGTAACCAACACAGTTCTGTTTTCATAATCACATCTCATCACCTGTTGTGCCTTCTGGAAGTTAGCTCCCACCAGAAGAACTAATACTACCACTAATAATGTAAAGTAGGATATCACAAATAAATTTGGTAAAATGGCACTTTTAATGGGAGCAAAGTTTTATCTTTTACAATCAGAGAACACATTAACAGCATCTTTCCTTAGGCGAAGAGGATGCTTTTAATCTCTAATCTATTAATATTCTCATGTATGCCCTACAGGTTCATTTTGTTCTTTGGATTTGATCTTTTTTTTTTTTTAATTTAGCCTTATTCAGTATATTTTCTAAAGGTGCTATAGTGGACCATTTTTATCACCATTCTTTTTTTTTTTTAAGTTTATTTATTTTTGAGACAGAGAGAGACAGAGCACGAATGGGGGAGCGGCAGAGAGAGAGGGAGACACAGAATCGGAAGCAGGCTCCAGGCTCTGAGCCATCAGCCTAGAGCCCTACGGGGGGCTCGAACTCACGGAGCTCGAGATCGTGACCTGAGCTGAAGTCGGACGCTTAACCACTGAGCCACCCAGGCGCCCCTCACCATTCTTGATAATACTGCTGCTTCAGATTTTGTTTAGATTCCTTTTGTGTTGCTAATGACCAGGATAGATGGAAAAGAACCAAGTTGGTGAATTAAAGAGCAGAAGGATAAGTTTAGAGATTTACAATTTTCTTCTTCTTACATTATTGTCAAAGGAATGGGAATAAAAATCAGTGTTTTGCGTTGATAAATATATGAAGTAACATTTCAATTTCAAACCCATATAACCATTGTGGGGGACTTTTGGGTATGGAAGGGGACAATGCCAATAATTAGACCAGGGTAACAGGATTAATCCAGGATTTTCCTACATAAACCAAATGCATGGTTTTACACCTGCTTTTATGTCCTTTATCCCATTCCATGCTATTTTTCATGGTTATTTATGAAACTGTTTGATGTGTTTTTGGTAGCTGAAAGATACCTGAACTGGTGTTATTTCTCTCTACACTCCATTTGTTTCCCATGGTGATTTGTGTGTAGTACATTTTGAAAAAGGTATTTTCCCAATAAATGATGAATGTTTGAAGTATGTATGAGCACGCACTACTACAATGTGACCAATATGTAGTTTTGCATCAAAGAGTAGCTTCTGACATTTTAGAATCCTTATTACCTTCCAGAACTCTGTCCTAATTTTTTATCTTAAGCTCATTTAAAAATAATATTTCTGTTTTTGTTATCTGTAATTAGATATATGTTCCACTTAGCTTCCAGTTGTAGAGTGTATGAAGTCCTGTCCCAAATTCACCCAGTTACACAAAGTCAAATCCTTGGTAATGTCTCTGAAACATTTTCATTTTCTTCTCTCAGCTATAATGGATTCAATTTAGAGAGAAATTACAAGTGAAGAAATACTTATTTTTAAATTCCATTTTGAAATTTACTGGAATGTAGACTTTAGAAGAATAAAATCATCTTAAATATTACTTAGGTGAACTACCTCATTTTTGGATGATAGGATCCTGAAAATTAAAATTACTTGTCCTATGTCAAATAGTAGTAGAAAAGAGACTTATGTCAATAAATCATGTACATTTATATTTCCAGCCTGTTTATGTGGATTTTAAAGATGTACAAATTAAAACACACAAAAAAAGAAGAATCTTTCTGGATAGTGCATCACCTGCAGTAATCAAAGGTTTGACTATAGTGGTTTAACCAAATAAAAGCATAAATAAAAGTTTCTTAGATAAGTAAGTCTGCAAATAAGCGCTATAGTGATGATATGAGAGCTTTAAAACATCTGTATTTCAGGCTCCTACTGTCCTTCTGTTCCACTGTCTCTAGCTTGTAGTTTAATTCTCCCGATTTCCTCATAATTTCAAAACAACTACCCAATTTACATATTTCCATCTCATTTTTGGGCAGGAAAAAATAGGAAGGGCAATACCTATATTTGGAAGGCAAACATTCCCAGAAGTCTCCAGGAAACTTCTACTTGAATCTATGGCCACCAATGGCTATAAGGACAGCATAGGACCTGTAGGCTATTTGATTTTTAATTGGCACCTTACCACTCCAAAAAACCCAGAATAATTTCTTAATATGGAAAGGGAAGAAATAAGTGTTTATTAAGCATCTATCAGTATTTGCTACAATTTAAGTAGGAAGGGAATTTTTTAAAGTATCTTAATATCTCTGCTTTAATCAAAATCAGACTCAAACCTTGGGACCAGGAGTGACACCCAAGAAAACCTCAGAGTCATTCTGGTATAGACATCATTCTCACTACATGATACCACCATCTCACGATGCAGGGACTTGAAAATTATCCACTCTTATACCTGCTTTCCTCAAGGGGCTAGACCCAAGCATACCTGATTTACAGCTTATTTTCCTGCAAACGTTATTTTCCATATTGATTATCTGCAAAACTTATATACCTGCTGATTTAATTTAGTGAATTCAGTCAAACTTGGTTGATAATGACTGAAATGATTTGAAGCTATCTTGATATGTTACCACTTTTTTTCTCTAAAAAACTTTTTTAATTTTATTTATTTTTGAGAGAGAAACACACAGAGTGCGAGTGGGGGAGGGTCAGAGAGAGAGGGAGACACAGAATCTGAAGTGGGGCTCCAGGTTCTGAGATGTCAGCACAGAGCCTGACGTGAGGCTTGAACTCATGAACTGTGAGATCAGACCTGAGCTGAAGGCAGACACTTAACCAACTGAGCCACCAAGGGGCCCTGATATGTTACCACTTTTGATGGCATTTTGACCTCACAGGTCCTTCTGTGCTTTTTATGCAAGGAAATTAGTAATATGCAGAATTTAGATTCCAGTGCAAGGCATTAGTGAAGAGATATTTTAGGAGACAGGTTGTTTCCTAAAGTCCCTGAAAGAACTTTAAGCATGGGGTTAACCTTGGTCATGGGACTTATCATATAGAAAGAGCATATGGTTTTGGTTTCTGGGGTCAGACATAACTACAATAATGTGATTTTGGCCAAGTGTCTACAATCATTGCTTCACAGGTAAAAGGGGAGGGAGTAAGTCTTCCTTAAAGGGCTGCTCTGAAGGTTAATACCAACTATGTGTTTGACAACACTGTCATAAATTATAATGGGCTACGTGCCCTTTACATGCTATATTTTATTAGTAAAAGATAAAAAGAAGTACATTTAAAAACAGATTCTCACCTTTCTTTAAAGGACAGCTCTATCAGGGCTTCAAGCTTTGTTTTAAACCCTAGATGTTTCCCTCTCCTGCCTCTGCTAAAATCATTTAACATTTCTGGGTTTCAGGTTCTTCATTAGTGACATATAGAATCACTGCTTCTTGTTATCACAAAAAGGATGTGATTAAATTAATGTTTAAGAAGTAAAAAAAAGGTAAACCTACTAGTTTCCTAGGAGCTTCACAGAAAAAGTGTTTACTGTGGGAGAAGAGAACAAAACCATGAGAACAAGACCAAACATACCTGGCTAAAGCAAATATCAAAGACATGCACTAGAAAAAAAATGAAGTGACAGATTGAAAAAGGGAGAATGGGGGGTGCCTGGGTGGCGTAGTCGGTTAAGCGTCCGACTTCAGCCAGGTCACGATTTCGCGGTCCGTGAGTTCGAGCCCCGCGTCGGGCTCTGGGCTGATGGCTCAGAGCCTGGAGCCTGTTTCTGATTCTGTGTCCCCCTCTCTCTCTGCCCCTCGCCCGTTCATGCTCTGTCTCTCTCTCTCTGTCCCAAAAATAAATAAATGTTGAAAAAAAAATTAAAAAAAAAAGAAAAATGGAGAATGGTATACAGCCTTAAAGGACTTTATATCAGTGGCTTTAATATCAGCCAAAGAAACTGGCAATACAACAGACCAACATCTCCCTTCACTATATTACAGGCATGAGTTTCCAAAACTGGTTAAAGGTATGTTATATATAGCCTTCATTTGGCTGCATTGAGTTGAAAGTAACAGAGAATAGGCTATCTTTTCCATTTTATGAAGTCTTCTTTTGATGGCTTTACATACATCCTCCTTCCAGGTCAATATTCCTAACTCATAAAGTAAAAGTCATATTCAAAAAGGAAGTGTGGTCAGTTAGAGGCAGGCAGGGTTTTGTCATGGTATCCTTCTGTTTTGTCCTGCTCTTCCATCCACCACAACTTTAGGAGCTCAGGATCATTGGTTCCTCCTTCTTCTACTTTGGGTCAACTACATCAAAGTCTGATCTTTTAGGACACTAGGATGACCTAGGGGCCACATGTGTGACTCAACCTGCGAGATCCTTTGTCATATATTATGGCAAACGAAAATGGGCAGGGGATGATTTCTAATGATTTGATGAGACTACAGTGTCATAATTTGTGAGCTTCCTGATGTTTTTCACAGCTTTAGAGACAAAAATGAAGAATGGCAGTAATTTATTTGTTGCATCCTATCTATTGTTGAGTGCCTACGATTTATGTACATGACATGGTGTGAAAACCATTAATGTTACTGTCTTTTTATATTTTCATTATGATTCTATAATGTAGACACTGCCCTGTTGCAGATAAGGAAGCTGAGACTCAAAGAAGATAAATAACTCAGCCAAAATTACACAAATAGCACATGTTGGAAACAGGTTTAAAACCATGTTTTGGTGACTCCAATATTTCTGTAGCTAATGACAACATTATTCTGTCATTTAGAATATCTTCTCCATCAACCACCAAAAATATAATAAGCAACAACAAAAAAAGTCAAATAGTCCCAGGAAGGTGTTACTATGTTCCTTGGAGATAAATATCCCTCTCTATATTTCTGGTGAAAGTATGCAACCAAACAAACAAAAAACAAAACAAAACAAAACCACCGGCATGTAGGCAAATTCAGTTACTGATTAAGATTAGAAAACAGAGTAAGGTTGCTTTAGCTAAAAATTCAACAGTATTTCTTATGAATGCTATTAAAAACTCAGAAATCTGGGGCACTAGGGTGGCTCAGTTGGGTAAGTGTCCAACTCTTGATTTCAGCTCAGGTCATAATCTCACAGTTTGTGGGATTGAGCCCCTCGTCAGGCTCTGCACTGACAGTGAGAAGCCTGCTTAGGATTCTCTTTCTCCTTCTCTCTCTGTGCCCTCCCCCCCCCCCCCCGACTCATGCTGTCTCACTGTCTCTCAAAATAAATAAATAAACATTAAAAAAAATCCCTCAGAACTCTAACCTTCATCACTGAAAATCAGTCTTTTCAAAAAAGAATCCTGGTAGGAGAGTAGCATATTGGTATAAAAGAGATTTGGCATTTTATAGTACTCACATGAAATAGAGGGTAGTAAATGTGGGGGAAAAAAGCAGGAGAGAAGATATTTCAAAGTACTCTTGTGTGTGTTTCATGAAACAAAGCTGTGCTGATTATACCAGCAAAGCATTTTTAATTAGGGGTCTGTTTATTTTCAATATTCAATCATCTATAAACCATTCCAAATTGCATTTAGTTATAAATGAACTGAGTCCTCTTAGACTTTGAATTCTTTCAATTGACTCAAGCATGATGAAGATTACCCTTAGATGTTGCTGTAGTACCTAAGGGAGATTAAAGATGCCACTGCATAAGTTTTTTGAGTTTTGACTTTTCAAATATTTTCTGAAGAACTATACCTCCTAATGTACAGAGTCTGGCGGTTTGATTAACTAACTAGTCCCACAAAGTATATGAAAAAAGCAGGAGGTAAACTGCTTCATGCTGTGCCCCAGAGGCAATTTGCATCATATTTGAGGCCACCTGACTCCACCAGTGAACAAGATACTCAAAAAAGATTTCTCAGGCTTTGACATTTTAGCAGCTATAGAATAGCTGAGGGCTGGAGTGTCATTAACAGATGAGACTTGTTCAAGTGACCGCATTTTCCTATTCTACCCAGCTTAATTGGCATGTCAGGCTATGGATCCATCCTGTGATAAAAGGCCAAATGTCTACTGATTCTCCCAGCCTGACTGGTGAGTTTTAAGGGGCTCTGGAGTTGCTTATAGACGATGAAACCATTCATTGAACCTTGCTATTGAAGTTGACAAAGAAGCAGACTGAGTGTAGGGAAGAGTGTTTCCACAAGCATTATTCTAGTTGTCAGGCAAACTATCAAGAGACTTGGAGGAGATGTGGAATCACTGGCTCATGTAATGCCTTTCTTTCTTTTCTTTCTCCCCTTTTTTCTCTTTTCCCTCCCTTAAGAATAGAGTAATTAAATGTAACAAAAAGGTCCAAAGTTTCTTGGATAAGACAAGAATTTCAGTTTCTGAAATAGAAAAAAAAAGTTTGTAAAGAAGAAAAATTCATTTCTAGGGGAAAAAAATGTAATATCCTGAAATCGGGGAGGGGGGTTGTTTCTCTCCCACTCTCTCACTGTTTTTAAAGTTCATTTTATTTTGAGAGAGAGAGTGAGTGAGTGAGCAGGTAGGGGAGGGGCAGACACAGGGAGAGAGAGAGAATCCCAACCAGGCTCAGCATTGTCAGTGCAGAGCCCGACATGGGGCTTGAACCCATGAACCGTGAGATCATGACCTGAGCTGAAACCAAGAGTTAGGTGCTCAACTGACTGAGCCACCCAGGAGCCCCTATTTTGGGGGGGCTGTGCTAACACTAACTCAGCCAAGGTCCCCTCCATGTTGTGTGTGTTCTACAATATCCGCTGTCAAATCTGATGTGGTCTGGTCGATTGTTTTGATCCATCATACCTGCCCCAAAGTGCTTAAGTGATAGGGTTGAGCTGTTGTAAAGAACCAAAAGAAGTGTATCAAGTGGGATAGGTTGGAGGCACATTTCTTGTCCATTTCATGGATAAGAAGATAAGGATAGTAGGGATTTCTGGAAACACTATAAAAGACATCTGAAATATCTATGCATCCTGGAGTGTTTGACCAGTTATAGAAAAGGTAGTTGGAGCCTGTCATGAGTCCAGGTGATTGAAGGAAAGGATGAACAAATGCCAGTGAGAGATTCTAGGATGCATGGCCACAGGGTCAACATTAAATGCCTTTCAATGCCTCTGATTCAGTCACCTCTCCCATTTCCAGAAACTCACCTACCTAATAAGTGCAATAGATGAGCACAGTTTTATGTATATCTTCCTTTTGAGAAACAGTTAAGTATTTTTATCCAACTAAGCTTATGTCTTGATGGCTTTCAAGCTCTATCTTCTACTACTTCTTTTACATTTCTTTATTCTTTCATTCTTTCTTCCAGTCACACCAAATTATTGATTGCTACCTGGATATGTTTTCTGTTTCTGTGTTTTCTCATGCTGTTCTGCCAGGCAGTATGCCCTTTCTTCCATCTTCTTCCATCTGTTAGATCCTGGCAACTGTGGTGCCTCTTTTCCAAAGCCTTTTCTGGTGTTCCCAGCCAAAAGATATCTCTCTCGCTCCTTTGAATTTCTCTTGTTCTTTTTCTCTCTCTGATGGAACTCATATTTTACCTTATGTCATGATTATCTCCTCTGCTTTAGAAAAAATCCCCTGTAGTGTCCCATCCTTAATATGAAAATATACTCTAAGAATCTAGCTATAATTTCTATCTTGTCAATAGAAAACAATGTAAGAAAACAATGAAGGTTTTTCCAAGATGTTATTTTTGTTTAAATTATATATTTTTTAAGTTACTTAATGACATTCTGAAAATGAGTATAGGGTAATGATAAAGTAAGAAGTAGCTTAAATGGAAGGAGTATATAGTTAAGAAATTCTGTGTGCCTAGCATAAAATGTCAATCAGTAAGAATTCAATACAATTTGCATTATATTCATTAGTGAATTTATTGGAAAAATGTAGATTAAAAGTCATTTATGGATGAGTTACTCAAATTATAATATGCAGGGCAACAAGGTAAGTATATAATAAGCTATCTTGGCTTTTACAACAACCACACATAATAGATATTATTATCACAGTTTACATATGATAAAGCCAAAGTTTATGAAAAGTAAAAGACTTGCTACAGGGCATGCAACTAATAAAATTATAGACACCTATTCCAAAATCTGGCCTTAAAAATGCTAATCTTCAAAACTAACAAGAGAAATCTCAGTAAGAGGTAAAGATGAGGCAGCTATTGAAGAAGAGATACCATTCTCCTTCATTTATCGATTGATTGATTCATTAATTCGTTCATTTGGCAAATATTTTTGAGCCCCATATTAGCTACTGTTTTAGAGGTGAGGATGCAGCAGTGAACAAGTATATTTGGTCACAAAAGTGCAGCTGAATTTCTAGCCATCACATCTGCATTCGAGGCAAAAGAAAGGAAAAAGGAAAGACATATTCTAGTCTCTCCCTTTTAAAGGAGTATTACTGAAAGTCATTTTTAAACCTTTTTCCTATGGTTTTCTGTCCAGTACTTTATCACGTGACCACTCCCATCTGCAAGGCAGACTGAGGAATAGTTTTCAGTTATATTAATATTGCAAAAAATATGTATTTAGGATTTTATTTATGGAGGAAAAATATACAATGGCTAGTGATGGGCAACTAGCTGTCTCTGACACTCCTCTCCAAAACTATTGTACACAGAATAACCAGAGTGACCTGACAATACTGTCTGGCTGTTACCAGTACCTCCAGTACAATAGCCCAGAACCTACAAAAGGATTCCGAGCCCATAGATGGGATGCCTGTCCTTTCTTCTTTGTTTGCTGGTCTTCTGTCTCCTTTTTCAGTATTTTTCAAGCTCATCATAGTTTTATATACAAGAGAATGGCCATCCTATTTCATTTACTCTTCTCTTTCATTTCACATAAGATACACATATCTGTATAATCAAGGACAAACCAAGATGTTAGGGTAGCTACACAAGAGATTAATAATAGGAGAAAGGGAGCTAAAGTAAAATGAAAGCAATAAAAAATGGTAACAGACAAATAAAAAAGCCTAAGTTAAATTTAAGTAAAAGCCAAAGGATAGGAAATTTTTATATTCAGCTGTTCAAGTCATTAAGAAGTAGAGAAGTACTTTGTAATCAATATAATTAACTAATTTATCTATTTTTTTCAAAGAATGAACCAAATACTTTCCTGAATATTTTCCTGTTTCCTGAATAACTCATTATTTTAGGGAAAAATTTTTACTTGGAAAAATGGCGACAAGTAATAAAAAAAGGTATCTTTAAAAGTGAATGTCATAATAGCAATACAGGAAATAGGAAATCTGAAGGTGTTGAATGTCTTTTAGATGTTTGAGTTAATGTCTCTCAGCATCTGTTTCACTTTGTTTTCAGGAAGCAGCTGGAAGTTCACAGGTTTAAAAGAAAAGATTTAGAGGAAAAAATAGAACCAAATAGACAAGATGTGTTGATCATTATCAGCCAGCTATAGTTTATTTTGTGTATTTTAAAAATGGATTTAATTAGGCTGGTTGAGCAATGTTCCTCAGGCCTTGCTAATTAACTAATAAAGCCCCCATCACTCCTAATTGTCTTGAACAGGGACAATTACTGCAAAAATGAAACAGTTACTGCTAAAGGGAAATTCAACGTTTCTTAAAAATAACTATTGGACAATGTAAACAAATTTGTAGATGTCACTCACATGGAATAACTAGCTTATCTGATTTAAATTTGATCGAGGAATATAAGACATTAATAAAAGAAACAAGAATGACAGGAATATATTTAAGTGTGTACACATATATGAAATGTACTCATATAGACATATTCATACAGGCACTTCTATAATTGATTGCTTTATTAATTTTTTAATTAAATATCTCCTTTCCAAACTAAAAGGAGACACCAATGGCTTCTGAACAGATATTAAAAAAAACAACAACAAATTAATGTAAATGAGGAGTAATTGTGACCAAAAAAGCTAACAGCAAATAAGCCACACCAAATGTGCTTATTAAAAAGTACTTCAGGGGTGCCTGAGTGGCTCAGTGGGTTGAGCGTCCAACTCTTGATTTTGACTCAGGTCATGATTCCAGGGTTGTGGGATCAAGCCCCATGCTGGGCTCCAAGCTGAGCATGGAGCCTGCTTAAGATTCTCTCTTTTTTTCTGCCCCACTCCCACACTTGCATGCTCTTTCTCTCCCTAAAAAAAAAAAAAAAAAAAGTGCTCTTGATAGCTATTGGTGACAAATTGGGGAAGTTGCATAATTCACTGTCCATAAATTTAGGATCAATTCAATATCTTAGGAAAGGCACAACTATAACTAACCCTAAAATCAGATATGAATTTAAGGGTTTTCATATATATATATGTACTATGTATAACAAACTGAACAATATATTTATCAACAAATTTCTAGAATATTTTAAAATTAAGTTCCAATATATTCTAATGGGATTACATTAAATCATGATTCAATAACTGATAGTCCAATGTCTATATATCAGTTTTCCACATACTTAACTTAAATCTAGGGGTATATTTTAGACTATTTGAAGAATGAATGAAATGTACCCACTGAAGACAATTCACCCACAAATATTGGTTCAGTAAATTTATGTCATCAGAGATAGTTGACAATAGATAAAGGGTATTTATAATCTGTATACTGACCCTACTTTTTATTTGTAATAAAAATTAATAGATTTTTGAATTAAACTTATTCACATCCTAATATTTATTTACTGTCTTCCTAATGGTTCATACTGAAGAGAGAAGTAAATGATTTGATGATTAGCCTTTGGGGAGGAAAGAATGAGAAAAGAACACTTTTATTAGCTACCCAAAACAAGAATCATTTCTTGTTAAGTTATACACCTTTTATATAGAGAGCAAAAATTCAGATACAGACTACTAATTTTCCTGTAGTTAATGGATATTAGCAGTTGTACAAAACGGGGCCACAATGAATGGTGTTTGAAGAAAACACTTAATTCAAGGCACTGGTCCTCAAGAGTTTTAAAGTTTCTTTTACAATAAAAGGCACACAACCAAGAAGAGATGTGTAAATATGCTTCTTGATATTTATAAGGTGGGTATTGAAATGTCAAAATATCTTCCTAATTATGACTTGCAACTTACTTCTTCATTGTTTGTTTTTATAGTGTTTTTTCTTCTTTTCCATAACAAAAAAAATGTCATAGAAGGGAATAAAGTATATGTGAAATGTCATGTGGCTACATTAATCCCAATTTATATAAATAGTATAGGTTTGCATATTGGGATTATAGCAGATAAATATACAAACCTTGTCAAATGTCTAAAAAATATGAATGAGTAAATTATTTTTTATTGTGTTAAAGAAGTCATGAATGTATTCCATTCATCAGTTAAGCTTCAGAGTGATGATAGAGGTGTTGTCTTACATTCACTCTCCTAGACTCCTGTGTTTCCTACCTTCTTAATCAGCAGTTCTCAAGATGATAATTCTTTGATCTTACAAAACCAGTTCATTGACTCCTATAACTATCCTCATTCATTCAGTTACCTCTGCATTAATTTTCTTCACATCCCAGCTTAAGATATAATGTTCTAACACTTCACTCTTCTGCTGTTGTCCTCAGCTACCCTGCTTCATTGCCCTCCTAGTATGTGGACAACGTGAGTTGAAATGAATTAGTGAGTCAAGAAAGATAGTCTGGATATCAAACAAGTAAAACCAGGAACATTTATTAAGTTATTTCAAATAGATTCTCTGAACAAAGTTCTTCTTATGCATGTATTACTTAGCATTTGCATTGTTCAGTCAGCCCGGATTAGTGTTACTAAGGATGTGATACCAGGGGCCTACACATAACATAAACTTCGAACAGAACTAAGTATCTTTTGAGCCTCATCAAACCAAGAAATAACTGAAAACAGAAAACAGCTAAGTATGAAAAAAAAAAGAACTAGATATTCGTTTTACTCCTTTATTACTCTCAGGAGATATGTAATTTTATGTTTTATAAAGATCTGGTTGCCATGACAGAAATGTAATCCAAATGGTTGAGGATAATTTTGACATTCTTATAATTGAAAAGCCCATGGATGAAAGTAAATTCTGGTGTTCCTGGATTCAAATGCTCAAGCTTCAAAAACCTGTCCACTTCTAAGTCTTTTTTTCTTTAGCCTTGGCTTCATTCTCATACAGACTCTCACATGCAGTTGTGAATATGGCCCTAAGAAACTTCAGGATTCTATTTAACCAGCTTGGCAATTCTAGTGTGTTCACAATTTCTTTGAAAATTAGCACTTTCTAAATAATTTCTGCGAAACTCCCACAGTTTAATCTTACTGCCCTGATTCAGGTTACATTTTTTAATCAATCATGTGACAAGAAGAAAGGGGTTGCAAACTGATCTAAGCCACTTTGGCTATGCACAACTACTAGATTCCTTTTGGTAAATGTAAGTAGCTTCCAGTCATTAAAGGCAAGTGACGGTTGTGGGTTCTCCAACAACTTCAATCCAAGTATTAGTGAATACAAATCTGGAACATAATCCTGACACAAAAATTCATGACAACACGAAGTCCTCCATCAAACTGCTATGGCCTCATTAAAGCCCTAGCTTTATATTTAGTGTTTTAAATGTGACAAAAATCTAGTGGCGAGATTCAGCTCGCCATACTCATGGAAGTCAGGCAAGCAAAAACCCTCTAGAGTAAGTAGATGAACATAAGACTATTTAGGAATCAAGCTTAGAGTAACATTTCTAAGAGCATGGATTGCTCCTGCTTGCTTACTTAAGCGAGGGCAAGAATATCTCTGTTTATTCAATAGCAGGAATGTCTCTAAAGTACTTCTACCCAAATCTGTATATCTTGAAAATTACTAATTCACTAATGAAAACTCATCTTTAATATCCATTTTTTTCATTAACTAACCAATAATTTTAATTGTAAAAATTCATTTCTAGTATTAATTATGCTAATTAACAAAACTTCTGGGATTCACTGACGATAAATATAGTTGGAATGCTCTCATCATCTGCCTTGGAGTTTGGCCTTTGGAATAAAAATCTAGCTAATTGTACTTGAAATATGTATTCCAAATTAAGGGAAATTGATTACCTTGAGGGAATAGAATAAAAATAACACACACACATTTATATCTCACTCCATGTTATATAATATTTTATTTTACTTACTTTTTTATGCTATAACATTTTAACATCAATTATGGATCAGTTAACATTTCATGTCTAAATATCTTAGACTGCTTCTTTGAAAATAAGAATATATTTTTCATAGTCAAAATAACAGAATGACCATAAAATGGATTAAAAATTCTTAATATTAACTGATACCCATCCATATTCAAATTTCCCTAATTTGAATCTTTGCTGATTACCTATCTTAACCAACATCTTAATCACATCTTTTATGTCCCTTTCTTTAGTTTTCTCTTCCCTTTTTATGAAGAAACACTCATGACCTGAAGACTGTCAGTTGTCCTAGAGAATGTTCCACCTCCACCTTCCAGATTTGGCCAGTCATCCTTGACTACTTTTTCCCAATAGTTCCTCAAATTTCTTTGACTCAGAAGTTAAATTTAAAAGTTTAATTAAGGGGCGCCTGGGTGGCGCAGTGGTTAAATGTCCGACTTCAGCCAGGTCATGATCTCGCGGTCCGTGAGTTCGAGCCCCGCGTCAGGCTCTGGGCTGATGGCTCGGAGCCTGGAGCCTGTTTCCGATTCTGTGTCTCCCTCTCTCTCTGCCCCTCCCCCATTCATGCTCTGTCTCTCTCTGTCCCAAAAATAAATAAAAATGTTGAAAAAAAATTTAAAAAGTTTAATTAATATTTAATTAATATTTTTAGCAAAAAGATATTATATGTGATCTCATATACTTTATGTGATAATTGTATATCTTATTAAGACTTTTTCTTTTAGTCTCATGAAGTCATGGCTTTTTATAGATTCAATTCTTATAACTATAAATTTCTTTTCTTTTTTGATGCCCAAATTGTCATAATTTTGCTCCATTTTAGCCTCTTCAATGTGGCTCCTTAGCCCCTGTGTCCTTACTGAATGACCCATTTAATCTTTGAAAATATTCTTGCTTTCTCACTCAGCAAGATGTTTTAGGTTCAGCTTGCATCATCTGCAATAGACATGAAATCAGCTATTTCTCCAGAGAAGCCCCGGTTCTTAAAAAAAAAAAAATAGTGCTAGGGCCAAAATTTGGGCACTAGAGTTTGCTCTATCAGTTTTACTGTTGAGTGGGCATTTGCTCCTAGGCTCTTTAGATAGAAACAGAGTTTGAAAAGATAAATGTATGTCTAAAAATCACTATTTTATAGTGTTCCTTCTTAATGTCTTTGATTCTTTCATTGAACTCTTACACTGAAAATCTTGATTCCTAAAAATAAGAACAATTGTTTGTTTTATTTACAGTATAAAAATGTTGCATCATAAAGATATCAATGTTACCACCAGCTATAGAGAATGTAGAATTTAGCTAAAAATTTTTGAAGTTGTTTTTATCATGCCACCTTGAGTGCATAATTAAAGTACTATGTTCTAAAGTCATTTATAATAATTCTGAACTCTGTACTTATGTAAATACTTAGTGATATAATGCTTATTGATATGTGGTTATCTCTATAATAAATCAGTTAATAATTATGATATTATATGTTATATTTGATATACATTATAGTTATGTAACAATATCATATAAATGTGAAATATATTAATTCCAAATAGTCAATTTCTTCCTTTTACTATTTAATATTTTTAGTAATATTACAACATACAATTTAACATATTAGCAAAATTTGGTCAACATCACTAATCATCAAGGAAATGTAAATCAAAACCAGAATGAAATACCATCTTATACCTGTTAAAATAAATGGCTAGTATCAAAAAGTCAAGAAATAAAAAGTGTTGGCTAGGATATGAAGAAAAGGGAATACTTGTGTACTGTTGGTGGGAATGTAAATTGATACAACCACAGTGGAAAATAGAATGGATTTTCTTCAAAAAATTAAAAATAGAACAATCATATGATCCATTAAGTCCACTACTGGGTATTTATTCAAAGAAAAATAAAACACTAGTTCAAAAAGGTATATGTATCCCTATGTAATTATTGCAGCATTATTTACAATAGCCAAGTTATGGAAGCAACCTAAGTGTCCATCAACAGATGAATGGTTAAAGAAATTATGAGATACACCCCCCTGCACTCACACAGTGGAATATTACTCAGCTATAAAAGAAAATGAGAACTTCCCATTTGTGAAAACATAGATGAACCTAGAGAGTATTGTGATAAGTGAAATAAATCAGACAAGGAGAAATACCATATGATTTCACTTATATGTAAATCTAAAAAACAAAACAAACAAACAAACAAACAGAAATAGAGTCATAAATACAGAGAACAAACTGGTAGTTATCAGAGTGGAGGGGGTTGGGGAGTTGGCAAAATACATGAAGGGGATTAAGGGGTACACAATTCCAATTATAAAATAAAGAAATCATGGGGATGAAATGTATAGCATAAAGAATATAGTCAAAAATATTGTAAAAATGTTGTATGCTGACAGATAGTAAGAACACTTATTGTGGTGAGCATAGTGTAATGTACCAAATTGTTGAATCACTATGCTGTATACCTGAAATTAATATAGCATTGTTAACTATACTTCAAAAAATACTTACTGATAGGTATTAATACTGATAAATATTACTGATATAATACTTATAAGTATTATAGTTACCTCTACAATGAATCTATTAATAGTTATATTATAATATTACATATTATATTTGTTATATATTATATATTTTACATTATATTTATATGACAATATTATGGAAATATGATATATAACATGTATTAATTCCAGTTAAGTTCTGCCTTTTACTATTTATTTTTTAATAACATAATGTATATATTCAATATATTAAAATTTTTACATTCTTATTTGCTCATTATATGAAATTTAAAATTTACCTTAAGCCTTTTTAAAAACTACATCTTTTATCTTTTTCAAATATATACTGCATTCCTTTCCTACTTCTCTGATGCCGTGTATTATTATGCCAAAGCTTGGAATGTCTAAATTAAAATAAATCTAGTTAGTATTATTTTGATGAAGAGCTAGTTGGGGGCACCTGGGTGGCTTAGTTGTTCGAGCTTCTGACTGTTGATTTCAGTTCAGGTCATGATCCCAATGTTGTGTGACTGAGCTCCACATCAGGCTCTGTGCTGAGCATGGAGCCAGCTTAAGATTCTCTCCTCCCTCTACCCCTTTCACTGACTTGCACCCTTAAACTCTTCTCCCCAAATCTCTTGTGATTAGGAAAGAACAACATATGTAACTACAAATTCCTAAACTTTTATTCTGATATTCTCTTTTTAGCCATCAATCAGAAGCAACACTTCTTTTCCATGAATGTTTTTATATTTCACTAAAGTCCATATTTTAATTAATGGGAAATCCTAGTGTAGTGTAGAATTCCAAGTTCTTAATGGAATCTAAAATGGTTTTGATATCACTCAAAATGGTTTCGGAGTCACCTTCTCCCAGGATGTCTTCAGTCACTAATCCTAGCCTCCCCTTCTTTGGCCTGAATTTCCTGTATAAACTGATACTCTCAACTTCTGCCTTCTTATCCAAACTGCACTGTCAGTGGTAAATGTTACCCCCCAAGCTGTGTATATATTTTTAACATCGTAATTTTAAATTGTCTTTGATCATAAGTCCTATTTTTAAAAAATCAGCCCAGTAATCTAAGGATACTGTTATTTATTTATTTATTTATTTATTTATTTATTTATTTTTTATATTTTTAAGACTTTTAGAGGTAAACAAAAGAAGACACCCATGTCACTATCACTTACAATTTAGTTTCTTCACCTGGGAACTTCTTCAAAAGGCAAATTTTTAGACCCCACCCCTGACCTACTACATCTGAATGTGCATTTCATGAAATATTCAGGTGATTCACATGCATTTTAAAGTTTAAGAAGCACTGATTTAGTTCTCATACCTATCATTTGGGTTAGAGCTACACATTGGTTTACAGATATATTCATAGGTACATGACTTTCATGTATAGATTTTTAATGATCTATTCTAATGAGTTCAGTATTTGAAGTATTTTTTTTCAGATTTGAAGTATTTTTCAGTTTTTTTCCCCTTAACTGTGGGAAAATAAGTAAAAAGAAAATAGTACTGAGTTTTAACGAATGTAGTAAATTCTCTAAGCATCTTCATTTAATAAAATTTCTCTTCATGTTTCTCTCCCTCATTACATGTTCATTACTTCCATCAATCTTAAATTCACAGAAAATATACTTATGAGACCCTCATCCCAGTTTAAAAATCTTCAGATTATTATGCCTATGGAAGAATGGCTCCACCCCAGTGTGCTGGCCACTTGGCAACTTTGCATATCTCTACATTGGCCACAAAAGGAAGTTTCAACACTCAGCGAGCCCAAGTCTTGGTGGAAAGCCCTGTGATCCCACCAATGTATGGCAAAATAGGTATCCTTTAATACACTTTCACTGGCCTTTTCCCAACTGCTTCTCTGTTTGGGGGGAGATGCCCTATCCTGCTGGATGCTTCCATGAGTTGGTACAGAATCGACTCTCCCACAATAGGGAAACCAATCACTTGTGACATCTCTCATCTGGCCTCTCCAGTTTGGTGCCATCCTGTGGAATTTGGGAGAATCACTCCATGTTGATATTGCTTACACTGTCAGTGTAAGTAATAAATTGTCACAATCAACTAAAGTTTGTTATCTCCTTATTGGCCTAGTAGATGTAGTGTGGTAAGAAAAGCTTAGCAGCTGCTGCTACTTACACAGCACTCAGTTGATTCAGGATACCACTATATTGAAATGTTACATATTTTACAGTTAACTTACAAAATATTGCTAGATATTATTTTCTACCTCTATTATCTCTTTAGGAAATAAGACAGTATTGCCAGGGCATTTGAAATAAAATTAAAAATTCTTAATGTTTTTCTTAGTAGTCAACTCAAAGATTGAGTTCAACTTAAGACCAAACTAACTTTTCAGTTAAAAAAAGTCAAACAAGGTCACACATAATTCTATGTGTGATTTTTACCCAATACTATTCATAGTAAAACCAAAAAATAAAATTAGTTTTGAGTCTTTCCTTCACATTTCCCTTTTTCTGTGCTTTGTTTTTAAGTGTCTTTTCTCTCCATTTTTTTCAAAATTATACAATATTAAGGTACAAAGAACTAACATGGCTTATTGCACACCTACTTCAAGATCTGTGTAATTTAATGAGGTAAAAATCTAAAGCAAGAGAAATGTAACACTCTTGAAAAATTGTTTTATTAAAAATAAAATCAGATTTGAGCAAATCATCTCTGACATATCTTTTTTATTTTACATAGTAGCTTCCTCTCCTTTTCCACATGCCAATATATATTTATGTATTTGTCATCAATGTACATACCATTTGCATTCAACTTTTAACCCCTAACATTCCTTATTTCTACATTATCCTTAGAGTGATGACTAAAAATTAGACACTCCTTTCTATGTGCATATTCTTATTTTTTTACATTTGGTTACTTTTTTAGTTATTACATATAGCACTATGATCAATACACTTTTGTTTGTTTAACTGCTTTTTCTTTTTTTCTTTTCCTTCTGTGGCATTATTTACCTGGGGACTAGTTAACATGGAAAGTAATTGATGTTAGCTCTAGGTATCAGTTCTGGTTCCATTGCTTATGATATATATGACTTTGAGAAATCTTATCTATAAAATGAGAGTAATATTAAAACACCTACTTTATTGGGTTCATATGGAATTTATATGAGATCTGTACAAATCTCACATATTGCAATAGGAAATACTGAATAACTATTATATATAGTTATTATTTTTATTCCAAAGTACAAATATTTTAAACTACAATTTACTAATTTAAAATTCCATCTAGTACTTATCATTTAACTTTAACCACACCAGCACTAGGAATTATCATTTTAAAACATAACCATGTACACAAGAAAATTGTCTAAAAAAATTGTTGGGGTGCCTGGGTTACTCAGTCAGCTGAGCATTTGGCTCTTGGTTTTGGCTCAAGTCATGATTTCACAGTTCGTGAATTCAAGCCCCGCATCAGGTTCAGCACTGCTGGTGCAGAACCTGTTTGGGATTCTTTCTCTCTCCTTCTCTCTCTCTGCTCCTCCCCTGCTCTCTCTCTCTTTCAAAATAAATAAATAAACTTAAGAAATTGTTCATTTAGCCCTTATAAAATGGTGCTATATGTTGTTTTAATGTCACTTTTTCTAGCAAGTGAGATTTTTTTTCTGTATGCATATTTACTGTTTCTTCTTCTAAGAATTGATATTCATTTATTTTTATTTATTGAGGGATTGATATTTTCTTAAAATTTTGAAAATATTTTATCATAATTTATGATTCTATTAGTTTAATTTTATTATTTTTCTCACTGCATATTTTTCTTTATATGTTTGAATTATGTATATGTTCTCTTTGATATTTGCTCCTTCTCTATCCTCCTACAAATTTCTATTTAATATAAAAAATAAAGTCTTAATTCCTATCCTGTGATGTTTTGCAGTTTGAAGGAAATAAACCAAATAACTATTGCTGTGTTTATGTACCTGAAGGGCTGACGTGGGAAGAAGAGATTATGTTCATTGTCCAGAGGATAAAAAAGGACTAATGAGTATCAACTTTGAAGGGACAGAGTCCATCTTAATATTCTCTTCATTTCAATTTTTATTTTAACATCAGAGCTAGCTGAAGATTGAATTGGAATTATATGTCAGTGAAAGTCATGAACATTAGCTTGACTATCTCTGAGCAAAGAAATTGTTGAAGGTACTCAAATATCAGATGGTAGGTTTGTGTAAATGACCCCTAGGATTTATCCTGACAACAATTCCATGGTTTGCATATGTCTCTAATTATATTATGAGGTGTTATTGGTTAATTTCCTGTCTCATTTCACTATTTCTATGTCAGTGTCTCAATGTATAGTATTCTGCACTGCATTTTTGCTCTTGTTTTATTTTTTGTATATTTCTTCAACTTGACTGTAGGCTCTGTGAAAGAAGGTACTATATGATTGAGTCATGTGTGTTTTAATATGTAGTGTAGTACCTAATATATAGTAAATAATAGATGAATATGTGTTAAAAGAATGTAAGAAAACGTATAAGGAAAAAATTAAGAAAAAATATCTAAATGTGTGGATACTTTGTTGGGACAAGGCAATCTTTATGGTTGCTCTGAAATGCCACCAACTAATTCCTTAGACAATAAAAACTTCACAGTTTTCTCTTTTCATAGAGAAAAGTTTATGTTTTTGATGTATATATCCCATGTCATCAAATATATAAAAACTCAGTCTCTAGAAAAAAGCATACCATCTGAAAAACCGCAGGTAGTTCAGTTTATTTTAAGAAAAGGCTTGTAAGATAATGAACCATATTTTTTTCTCTTTGACATCAGGAACAGGAAATAACATCTCTTAAGGTAATGAACATGGGGGCATTTTGCCAAGTATATTCTCTAAAGTGTAACATCCTACCTATATAGAAACTTCAGTGTACAACTTCAAAAATAGAGGATTCGATTTTAAAGCATGATAGTGTAAAACTTACAGGTGATAGGAAAATACAGCTGAATAAATCCTGGAAAACCTCACTGAATAGAATAGTCTGACACACTAGGCAGATCCTTTCAATGAGGGACTGATTTCCTCAGCTGCAGAGAGCTGCCTTGCCTGATGTCATGGCCCTTACCACTGCAGCTCACATCAATGCCAAAACTTTTAGGGACTATAAACCCCTCATTTTAACACAACTAGGGACAATTCTGAAAGGCCATTCTGGCTCCAAAACTCTCTCTGAGTTGTCTAAGATTGTTAACACCTGTTTACAATTATCTTAGCTTGGGCTGCTATAGCAAAATAACCACAGACTGGTTAGCTTAACATAGGACATTTATTTCTCACAGTTCCGGGTGCTGGGGATTTTAAGGTCAAGGTGCTCACAGATTGAGTTCCTGGTGAGAACTCTCTTACTGGTTTGCAAATGGCTGCCTTTTCAATGTACCCTCACCCCCTCACCTGGTAGAGAGAGAGAGCTATGGTCTCTCTTCCTCTTCTTGTAAGAATACAAATCCAATCCTTGCCTCCACCCTTGTGATCTAATCTAAATCTAATTATTTTCCAAAGTTCCTACCTCCAAATACCATCACATTAGGAGTTAGAGCTTCAACATATGAATTTTGGGGGCATGGAAAAATTCAAGTCATAATATCTCTCCTTATCTGATTATGTTTCTTTCCTTCTCTTACTCATATTTTAACATTGTGCACATGGAAATCCAACCAGCAATAGTATTCATCACTGTTTTTGTAGAAAACACTATAAATCAAAAAAGCCAACTTGAGATAATACTGTAGAAATAATCAACTTAAAACATTATTTACTATTTTAAGGTGTTATATAGTATCCATGATCTTTGTGACTATGAACTCATGACAAGTTCATAAACTTAATATATATCATCACAATTAAAATGTCCATATGATACAGTCATAGTTTACAAATTCATTCTACCTTTTTTATCTACTCCAATTATTTTTACAAGGCAGCATATTTAATGGATATTAAGTGACAAATCAATCCTTGAGTCATCTCTCAGCTCTATCATTTGTTAGCAAAATTTAAACTATTTTCTTTGTATCAACATTTTGTGATCTGTAAAATGAGAGTCTAATGAACTTCTTTTTTGTGCAATTGCTGGGAAGTTAAACTTTTGTGAAGCTGCTTTATAAATTTTAAAACCTATACAATACCCAAATTGTGGAAAGAGCCTAAATGTCCATCAACTGATGAATGGATAAAGAAATTGTGGTTTATATACACAATGGAGTATTATGTGGCAATGAGAAAGAATGAAATATGGCCCTTTGTAGCAATGTGTATGGAACTGGAGAGTGTGATGCTAAGTGAAATAAGCCATACAGAGAAAGACAGATACCATATGTTTTCACTCTTATGTGGATCCTGAGAAACTTAACAGAAACCCATGGGGGAGGTGAAGGAAAAAAAAAAGAGGTTAGAGTGGGAGAAAGCCAAAGCATAAGAGACTCTTAAAAACTGAGAACAAACTGAGGGTTGATGGGGGGTGGGAGGGAGGGGAGGGTAGGGGATGGGTATTTAAGAGGGCATCTTTTGGGAATGAGCACTGGGTGTTGTATGGAAACCAATTTGACAATAAATTTCATATATTAAAAAAATAATAAATTAAAAAAACCTATATAAGGAGGATTTTCTTAACAATGTAGAAAATATCTATTGTTAAAGCTTATTTAAAGGATTTGTAAATAACATTAAAATATTATATCTGCCAGCAGAACAATGGTTTCTCACAGAAGCTGAGCATCAGGATCCATAGATGACTTTTAATTGAAATACAATTTTATTCCTAAATTCATTCTATGAGGCCACTATCCTCCTAATACCAAAGCCAGACTAAGACACTACAAGAAAATAAAACTACAACCAATATCCTTTATGAACATTGATGCAAAAATCTTCAACAAAATACTACCAAACTGAATTCAACAGCATATTAAAAGGATTATGCAGCATGACCAATTGGGATTTATCCTTGGGATATAAGGATCGTTCAAAATATAAACACTAATCTATGTAATATTCTATATTAACAGAATGAAGGAGGAAAAAAACATGATCATTTCAATTGATGTAGGAAAATCATTTGACAAAATTGAATATCCTTTCATGATTAAAAACACTAAAAGAATTAGGAGTGGAAGAAAACTACCTCAACATAATAAAGGTTATATATATAAAATCCATAGATAACATTATAATCAATGGCAAAAGACTGAAAACTTTTGCTCTAAGATCAGGAAGAAGACAAGGATGCTCACTTTTGCCATTCTATTCAACATAGTACTGGAAGTCCTAGCCAGAGCAGTTGGGCAAGAAGAAGAAATGAAAGGTTATGGAAATTGGAAAGGAAGAAGATAATCTCTCTTTGCAGATGACATGATCTTAAAATGTAAAAACTCTGAAAATTACACACACACACACACAAAACTGTAGAACTAAGAAACAAATTTAGTAAAGTTATAGGATACAAAATGAACACGCAAAAATCCATTGTGTTTCTACACATTAATAATGAACAATCCAAAATGGAAATTAAGAAAACAGTTCAAATTAAAATGCTATCAAAAAGAATAAGATACTTACGAATAAACTTGACCAGGGATATGAAAGACTTATACATTGAAAATTACAAAATGTTGCTAAAAGAAATTAAAGAAGACATAAAATAAATGAAAAGAAATTCTGTATTCATTGATTAGAGATTTATTATTGTTAAGATATCAATACTTCCCAAAGTGATCTACAGATATGAGGCAATCTGTATCAAAATCCCACTAACTTTTTGTAGAAATAGAAAAACTCATCCAAAATTTCATATGAAATTTCAAGGAATTAAAAATAGCCAAAACAATCCTGAAAATTAAGAACAAAATTCTTTTGAATTTCAAAACTTACTTCAAGGCTATTATAAACAAAATGGTATGTTATTGGCATAAAGACAGACACATAGACCAATGAAATAGAATAGAAAGCACGGAAATAAACACTTGAATATGTAGTCAAATTACTTTTTTTGTTTTATTTTAGAGAGAGAAGAGCAGAGGGAGAGAGAGAGCGAGAATCCTAAGCTGGTTTCACATTCAGCATAGAACCCAACACAGGGCTTGATTCCATGACCCTAGAATCATGACCTGAGCCAAAATCATGAGTCAGATGCTCAATTGACTGAGCTACCCAGGCACCCCTACAATTAAATTACTTTTGATAAGAATGCCAAGATCATTTAATGGGGAAAGAACAGTTTTTTGAACAAATGATCTTAGGGACACTGGATATATCTACATGGAAAAAAGTGAAGTTGGATCATTATCTTACACCATTTATAAAAGCTAACTCAGGGCTCCTGGGTGGCTCAGTTGGTTAAGCCTCTGACTTCAGCTCAGGCCATGATTCCATGGTTACTGGGTTTGAGCCCTGTGTTGGGCTCTGTGCTGACAGCTCATAGCCTGGAGCCTGCTTCAGATTCTGTGTCTCCTTCTCTCTCTGGCCCTCCCCTGCTTGTGCTCAGTCTTTCTTTGTCTCTCAAAAATAAATAAACATTAAAAAATAACTCAAAATGAACAAAAGACCTAAATGTAAGAACTAAAACTATTAAACTCTTAGAAAAAAGCGTAGGGGAATGGATATGTCACCAAAAGCACAAGCAACAAAGAAAAAAATGGATAAGTTGGACTTTATCAAAATTAAAAACTTTTGTGCATCAAATGATTCTACTAACAGAATGAAAAGGCAACCTATAAATAGGTAAAAACATTTTCAAATCATGTATCTGATAAAGGATTAGTAGCCAAATATATATAAAGATCTCCTAAAACTCTATAACAACAACAACAGCAACCAAACCACCCAATTAGAAATGGGCAAAGGAGGGCCGCCTGGGTGGCTCAGTCGGTTAAGCGGCCGACTTTGGCTCAGGTCATGATCTTGTGGTCCGTGAGTTCGAGCCCCACATCGGGCTCTGTGCTGACAGCTCAGCTCAGAGCCTGGATCCTGTTTCAGATTCTGTGTCTCCCTCTCTCTGACCCTCCCCCATTCATGCTCTGTCTCTCTCTGTCTCAAAAATAAATAAACGTTTAAAAAAATTTTTAAAAAATGGGCAAAGAACTTGAATAGACATTTCTCCAAAGAAAATATGTAAATGGCCAGTAAGCACATGAAAAATTGCTCAGTATCACTAGTTATTGGGAAAATATAAGTTAAAACCACTGTAAAATACTACTTCACACCTGTTAGGAGCACTATTATAAAAAAACAAACAAAACCAAAACAAAACAAAAAACAAAATAATGAGTATTAGTGAAAGTGTGGTGAGATTGAAACCCTTGTGCATTGCTGAGAGGAATATAAATAGTGCAGTTCTTGTGGAAAATGATATGGTGGTTACTGAAAAAGTTACACACAGAATTACCATATGATCCAGAAATTCCACTCCTGAATATATAGTCCAAAGAATTGAAAGCAGGGACTCAAACAGATAGTTGTACACCAATGTTTATTGTAACATTACTCATAATAGCCAAAAAGTAGAAGCAACCCAATGCCCATTAGTGGGGAAATGGATAGACAAAATGTGGTATATACATACAATGGCATATTATTCAGTCTTTAAAAAAATAAGGAAATTTTGACATGCTACAACGTGGTTGAATTTATGAAGACATTATACTAAGTGAAATAAGCTAGTTACAGAAGGACACTTACTGTGTGGTTCCACTTATACAAAGTACTTAGAGTAGTCAGATTCATATAGACAAAATGTAGAATGCCAGTTGTCCATAGAGGGTTCGAGGAGAATGGGGAATTATTGTTTAATGGGCATAAAATGTCATTTGGGGAAGACGAAAAAGTTCTAGAGATGGATGGTGGTGGTTTTATAGCAATTGAATGTACTTAATGCCACTGAACTGTACTTGGTCAATTTTAACATGGTTAAAAATGATTAACGTGGTAAATTTCGTTATATATTTTTATCACGGTTTTTAAAATGTAGTTCTATATACAATTTCTATAGCCTATCCAACCCCTACTGAATCAGAATATCCAGTGAATTTCTATAGTCAATATTTAATACAAGGTCCACAGGTGATTCTTATGCAACCAGATTTGGAAATGTCTACTATGGACTACTTTTGAAAATTCCTCAACCTCTCTTCTGCTCTGTATCCATTCTTCAATGTAGCAATGCATCTGGAATAACTTTAAAACAAATACTGAGAGTAGGGTTAACAGAACTTCTCATTTCATGCTTTATTATATCTTGATTCAGAATTCAGAATTGCATTAACTGTGTTGAGAGAAAAATTTAATTACTCAATGTATCTCATTTTAATATCCTATCATGTATAGTATTGGCTGCCTGCGGTTAGCTTTAAAGGACACTCTATTATATCATTTTTATGGTCTGGAAGAAGGTGACAAAAGTATTATCAAAAAGCACATTTATTAAAATATACCTGTAACAAATTTATGGTAAAAGTATAGTTTTAAAATAATAAAAGCATCATAGTTTGACAAAAAAGGCCTAGACTGGGTTTGGAAGCCTTGAGTGACACCCTGAACTTTAGCTATTACAAGGAGCACAACTTTTGGTAAACCACTCACCTGCATAGTGCCCTGCATGTTTATTATTATTTTTTACATGTTTATTTATTTTTGACAGACAGAGAGAGAGAGACAGAGAATCCTAAGCAGGCTCTGCACTGTCAGCACAAAGCCCAATGTGGGGCTCAAACTCACAAACAGCTAGATCATGACCTGAGCCAAAATCAAGAGTTGGATGCTTAACCAACTGAGCCACCCAGGCACCCCCTGTGTGTTTATTCCTTAAGGACAGTTTGATGTTTTAGCTTGTGTGGCTGATTTATTTCAAATTTCATTTCCTTCGATTTTATTCTCTTCCAGTTAACCTCACTACAACTGTGGCTACCTCTCAATCTCACTACACACAAGCTTATTCCGCTGAGCTTTGTGGAAACTCTGTGAGCAAACTCTGCACCCTCAAACTTTCCCATCACACTTCTCTAACTTTAGTTGAAATGAATCTCTGTCTCTCTCTGTGTCTCTCTGTCTCTGTCTCTCTCTCTCTCTCCCTTTGGCAAGTAACATAATCTCACCATAAAGTCTCCCTTAAAGATTGCTTCTTCTCTCACTTGTGCTTGTTCATGGTGATTCACAGAGTAAGTGCTCAATATTTTTATATGATTATTCAGGCAGTCACCACAGGCAGATGGCTCATGAGCTAAAAATGACCTGATGGCATATTTTCTGATCTTCAATCCGTTTGCTTCCAAAGTAATGGAAAACACAGTGTTTTAATTTAAATTACTTTCCAATATCAAAAAGTGGGAATTTTCCATTGAAAACAAGCATTTCCATCATCTCTTTGAAATTGAAACACTGGTAAAACAGCACCCATGTTCCTATGTGACAACAGGTACTTGAGATGAGTAATAACTATTCTCCTAAAGGAAGCTTTACATTATCCACTTTACTGAAGTATGCGCTATTTCCTGGTCCTTTGTGTCTCAGATGGAAGTCAGTTTCAATTTATCATCTTATATTTTGCTCTTCTTCATTGATGTACATTGACTTCCAGGCCCCGTAGGCATTTGAGTTTCAAACTTGTCCCAAACACATATTCTAAGAAATTGTCGTGTATACTACCCAAGTCATAGCCTCATCAGTCCACTCTATCTGCTATCACATTGAAAATAGTTTTAGATATTTATCGATATTTTCTATATTCTTATTTTCTAAGCTAGCTTTTCCTAAACTGTGTTCTGCAGATAATTTAAGTATGAACAGACTTTCCTCTAAAGTAGAGAAGTATAAATATACTTGGGAAAAAATGAGGTTAAGCAAAATGTAATGGCTCTTTGAATGTGGCTTTAAATGCTACTCTACATTGTAGATATTGTAGGAGGAGAAGAAGCAGTCTACATAGTTACCTAACGTGCTAATACATAAAACAAAACAAAACAAAACCTCTGGCATCATTCCTCATGGATTCTTACCAGTTGGAACAGGCTTTGAGGTCGTCTCATCCAATTCCTTATTTTACAGATAAGGTGTCTGAATTCTGGAAAGGATAATGGATATGTTGCCATGCTCATGTTTGTGGTAATATTTATTTTTGATGATCCAGCCTCATGCTCTTCAATTACTGCACACTCACTGTTCTTCACCTCCCACTTTGTTTTTCAACTTAGCAGCCTCTTTATGAAGTGAAACCTTACAGCACTTGCTATCTTGCTTGGAGAAGGACAACCATTTTTTAAATTTTATTTTATTTTAGAGAGAGACACAGTGTGCACAAGCAGGGGAGATGGGCAGAGGGAGAGTGATAGAGAATCCCAACCAGGCTCCATCCTCAGCACAGAACCTGACGAAGGGCTCGGTCTCATGACTGTGAGATCATGAGCTGAGCTGAAATTAAGAGTTTGATGCTTAACTGACTGAGCCACCCAGGCACCCTGAAGGGACAACCATTTTAACAACATTTTACCTAGCTCATTTGAAAAGTGATTTTTCAGCTAGTGTGGCCTGAAGAGGAAGGCGGGGCACTAACGCAATGAAAATCACCCGGGGAGTCTAGGAAACTTTGCAAAATACACATACTGGATCCCTGAATCTTCTCATGGACATTCTGGCCCCTAAAGGTTCTGATAGTTTCCTGTGAGGTACATGGCCATAAACATTTTTATTCATTGGTTATTTTTACTAGATATGACTATATTCTCTAAAGCATTTACTAGATAGAAATAACCAATTCCACTTGATTTAGGAATGAGGGGTTCTGAATAAAACGTTTTCTCCGAATAAAACGTTTTCTCCTAATAAAAAACATTGTAGAAGACCGCAGATAGATGGACTTTGGGGCGAGATATTCAGAAGTATCAGCATTCCAACATAACTTGATTTGTGTGTGACATTAGAATTTATATCAAGTTTCTACATTCAAGTCTTCCTCTTTGGAAACTGGTGTTGTAATTTTACAGTTGCCTTTTAAGGATTACTTCAAAAAACATATGTAGTGGAGTAGTTCCTTTCTAAGTACTATTTCCTTTCTTTGGCCAGTTAGAATGATTAATGAAATGAGCAACTGTTAGTTTCCTTATGGGAGGAAGAGGTTGAGGATTAGGGCAGTTATTTCCTGAGAACGTATTACACTGCTCTGGAATGAGGTGTCATTTGCCCTGTAAATGATAACTTGTTGCTTTAGCAGTTCTGTAGGGGAGAGGAGGTCTTGCTTTTTCTCAGCAGTCTATATCAATCCCCATACCTGCGTGACAGAATGCTGTGGTACATAAATATTGCAGAGTGGATGTTGCTCTATTATTTACTCCTTCTGAGGAGAAACATTGATCAAATCAGCGTATCTGTACCAGTGATTTATTATTCCATTTTATTCTCTTACAAGAGGATTAATGATTGAGGTAAAAGTCCATTCAACTATTGGAGAAATAAATATATATGCTACATGGTTATTTGATTACACCAGAAGAATTTTAAGTCTTTAATGTTACACTGGGCTTAGGATAGCTTTGAGCAAGAAGTTTCAATTTCCCCAAGAGTTTTGATTGAGGGGGTCTTTTCTATCATGTTCCTTTGTAATTAAGGTATAATGCCCTGAGTTCTAAGATTCACTGTTGATGTTTAAAGCTAATAAAGATGTCGCCTTAGTGGAAGTAAAGGCATAGAAACTCTGGAACTCTGATCTTCTGAAAAGAAAGAATTGTTCGTACCTGAGGAAATAGAAGGAGGGCTAGAGAAGTCTCACTTGACATGGGCCTTGAGAGATCACCTCGAGGAAACCAAAATCTTTACTAAAAGAGTGAGGCAGATGCCTCAGTTCTTTTGGTTTTACCTTTCTCTCAGCAGTCAGTGGGTCTATAATTCATCTCATTACTTTAGACATGGTGCCTAGTGCATCTGGGAATGGGATGGTAAATATTGATCAAAGCTGCCTTACTTATTGCTGTCCCTACATGTACTCCTTAGTCTCACAGTTGTCTGCATGCTACCTTTCCTACCAAATCCATCAACCACTTTCTGCTTTCTCTTCTTTCCCTGTCTATTCTAAACTTGATGATTAATCTTTTGAGCCATACTCCCACCAACATCTTTAATTCCTTTGTCCCCTTAGCTTTCCTTCTGACCTAGTCAGAAAAATTGCATTCATTGATCAGTGCTGTAATTCTTTTTTGATTTTGCACCTGAATTTTTGTCAGCTGTTGCAAATATTCATGTCCTTTAGCTGAACTGAAGCACTGATCATCTATCATTTTACATGGAATGGTCAGTAACTATTTTTCTTAACAATGATATTAACCTTCACCACACTTTTTGGTTTTACTCCATGTGATAATCTTGCATTCAATGCAACTGGACTTCCTTAGAAATGTTAGTTGAGTTTAGCACATATAGCAAAGAGGACTGAACCGACTGCTGAGGGGCAAAAAACAATTTAAGCTCTACAGGCATTTTTTATAAAGCATACAAAAAACATTTTTAAAAGAGATAAATAAAAAGATATGAAAAATAGTAAAATAACATGCTTTTCAAAGTCTTCCAATGTGGTCTTTTCCATATATAATATTTCCACATTTACTTTTCCACATTCTCCCCCTTCTCCACAAATATAACCATATTCATCTTTATCTCCTTCCTTATTTTCAGGTCCTGCAAACTTGAGATCTTTACCTTTTTAAATCTAGCACATTTGGGACTAGAAACAAAATATTTTCTCTGTCTCATGTATCTCTCCTGTCTAATCACTCTTGGCTCCTCTTTGTCTAGAAACATATTCAAATATTTTCTATTCCTTAAAAAAGCCTTGCTTATATCATCTATGTCTTTTAGGTTACCCATTTAACTTTTTTTTTATCTGTATTACCCAAACTTCTTTTAAAAAAAATTTTTTTAATGTTTATTTATTTTTGACAGAGAGAGAGAGAGAGAGAGAGAGAAAGAGAGAATGAGCGGGGGAGGGGCAGAGAGAGAGGGAGGCACAGAATCTCAAGCAGGCTCCAGGCTCTGAGCTGTCAGCACAGAGCCCGACATGGGGCTCGAAGTCACAGACCATGAGATCATGACCTGAGCCGAAGTCAGATGCTTAATCAACTAAGCCACCCAGGCACCCCTTAATGTAGTTCTTAGCCACCCAGGTGACCTTGTATTACCCAAACTTGAAAAAAATGGTTGTGACTCATTTCTACTTTTTTTATTATTTCCTTCACTCTCTAGTCCATTATAATTTGGCTCTTGTTCTTAGCACAGTACCAAAATTACTCTTGACAAAACCATCAATAATTTATTAACACTTAACTCCAAAGGAGAGCTGTAATATTTGAGACTCTTAATCACAATATCCATAATAATATATTAATGAAACTAACATTTACGAGCATTGTCTGATATGTCTTGATGATACTGTTCATTTCATACTTATCTCATTCCATCCTCGCAGTGACTCTATGAGAGAGTTACTATTATTATTCTCATTTTACTGACAAAGAAGTTGGGAGTCAGAGAGATTATGTAAATTGCTTGGTTACACAGTTACTAAATGGCAAAGCCAGAGCTGAACCTAGATCCTCTTAAAGCTCTCCATTCCCTTATCTTTTGGGAATCTACACCTTCTTTTTTTCCATTGACCCCTCCTACTATAACATTTCTGTTTTCTTGGCAGATTTCCCTCTTTCATTCAACCCTTAAAACATTGGTTCTTGATTCTTTTTGCACTACAGAATTAACTGAAGGTATTTTTAAGACTACAGTTGCTATGGACCCACCCCAAAGATAGAATCAGAATACCTAGGGTAGGGATATTATATATACCTAGAAATGTGCATTTTAAACTCCCACAGTGATTTAAAACCAATGTAGTTTTTTAAAGCCACAATTACACAGTCTCCTAGTGATCTCATCTAGCCTCATAGTTATGCCCACCACCTACAAAGTGATATGCCCAAATGTGTATTCCCTGGCAAACGTCTTTCCCCCTTTTTCCTCTTTCCTCAGTAGCTGGTCTCCAATATCTTTCCATCTGCTGGACAACTTAATCTTCATGTCCTGTAGGAAACTCACCATTTTCCCTCTGAAGGGAAATCAGGACATATGGTCACTCTTTCTCTAACTGCCTAGATGCCTTCCTTTACCTGCAAGAAAATGTTTGAGGCTCTTAACACTGCATGAAAAACCCATGATAATCTGCTTTTTTTCTCAGTAATGTATAACTCAGAATTTATTCTTCATCTCTCTGGAGTACTTGTAGTTCCTATACATACATGCTGTGTTCTATCTCTTATCTTTATGCTATTGCCTGTCTAGAATCCTTTTTAAACTTTATTCCTTTTAGAATAGTTCAAGTACCTCCTATCCCTGGAGTTCTCTATTAACCCTCTTGTCTGTTAGCTACATGCTTTGATTAGATTTGCCTTCTCCACATAATACTCTATGTATACTAACTGTTGTACCTCTGTCTGCTACTGTATTGAACTTACTTCAGTTAGTGGTATTTCCTATCACTTGCTGAATGCTGGAACTAAGCCTGAGTAGCCTTGGTAGTTTGTTGATTTTTCTCTTAGGAGTTAGGTGTTGATTGTAGTCACTTCCCCAGACTTGATCAGGCAGCACTCTGCCTTACTTCTCTCTCCTATTAGACCATGCAGCTGAGTTTCCAATGGACTTGACTAATACTGAAATTATGACTAGCTAAAACTCTGAAGAGGACAAATAAAATTTAGAATGGGAGATGATAAAATGCCTTAGCAGAAATATATAAGAGTGTTAAGGGAACACAGAGAAATAACCCTTTGCCTTTGCTACTGAGAAGGTGGCGAGGATGTATTCATAGATTAATTGAATTTAAAATTTTTTTTTCAACGTTTATTTATTTTTGGGACAGAGAGAGACAGAGCATGAACGGGGGAGGGGCAGAGAGAGAGGGAGACACAGAATCGGAAACAGGCTCCAGGCTCTGAGCCATCAGCCCAGAGCCCGACGCGGGGCTCGAACTCACGAACCGCGAGATCGTGACCTGGCTGAAGTTGGACGCTTAACCGACTGCGCCACCCAGGCGCCCCTTAATTGAATTTTAAATCGGGTATAATTTCATAAATGTAGGTAGTTTAAGTTTCTGTAAAATTTGAATCATGTCAGAGGTGCTATATATATTTTTAAATTTTTTTAATGTTTATTTGTTTTTGAGAGACACAGAGAGACAGAACATGAGTGGGGGAGGGGCAGAGAGAGAGGGAGACAGAATCTGAAGCAGGCTCCAGGCTCTGAGCTGTCAGCACAAAGCCCAATGTGGGGCTTGAACTCAAGAGCCGCAAGATCATGACCTGAGCTGAAGTCAGACACTTAACCGACTGAGCCACCCAGGTGCCCCAGAAGTTCTATGTTTTCTTAAAAAAGTAGTTGCTATATGGTCGCTTTTCTTAAAATTGTGATTATTTCTTTATCATTCATCTATAGTTTCAAAGAATCCTTAATGCAATATATGCACAGTTGCCAGCATTGAATACCTCCAGGGTCCCTACCAATATTTTATTTTATTGCATTTGGTCTTGTTGACCACTCCCATTTTCACAGTGCTAATGTTTTCAGACTGTATACTAAATGAATAACATCCATTGAATTTGGACAATAGAGTATCCTTGTTGAAAACAACCAATAAACGTATTTGTAGAGGATTGGGTATAGGGCCAATCCTGGGCTAGGTCCCCTATGCCTTGGAGATACAAAAACAAGCATTAGATATGCTTTCCTGAACTGGGGATTTTTAGGCAAGGTTATAGAAACAAAATTTACATTATGTGTTTGAAAAGTGTGAGGCACCATATTAAATAAATACATTCTACCTTGTTAGGAATGATGGAACTTGCTAGAAGGCAGAACTCAATGTAAACTAGAATACTAGAATATTCTGGTTAGTCTTTGAAAACAGATGAGGGTATAGATAATCAGGAAAAGGAGATGAGCAATGCAGTACAAACTAAGACACAGCACATGAAATTGTACAAATGACACCAAAATCTGTAGACAAGTTCAGAAAATCTCTAAAATTGTATTTGTTTGTGGTCAGCAGAGGATGCTGAAAAATGGTCTCTCACTAACCAAGGCTAATGATATGAGAGTTTTGTTCACTTGTTTATTCTTCTCACCATTTAATAACTTACTGTGTCATAAATAGCATCCAGGTTTTGATAAGGAACCATCACCCATGGGCATCAAGGCAAACAAAGTAAACATTTATAAGGAGCAGTTAGTTCCTTTCTTCCTGGCCTTGATTTTATTTACTCAATTAATTATTTAATCTTAACAAGGAACATAGCCTCCCTGTGCTCTCTTCATCCCTTTGAAGTAATCATCAGTGAAGGGAGGCAATGCAGTAAATGGATTCTGTATGGAGGGAGAAGAGAATTGTGGATAACTGTTGTCTTAAGTACCATGGCTATAACAGCAGCAGCTTGGTAATAATAATAAAAAAGTAATTTATACTGAGCACATCTTATGAAAGGTTATTATATAGAGAATGATGACTGGTTGTTCTCCATCACAAGTAGGCACAGAGAAAAGATGATCTGGATTTAAATATCAGTGGACTATATTATTGAAAGACATGGTAATGTTTTCCCAGTAAGACTTTAACATAAATAAGAATGGTTATTCATCTGTCAAGAACATTTTAAGTTGAAGTCTATATTGGGCTAGGGGGATAGATTCAAAAATTATCTTCTATAAGTATTATCAGTATTTCTTTTTGTAATTTGGAATCCTAGAGAGCTGATTCCTAGAATAATAGTTTATGTGTTTAGATAGTGCTTTAGATCATTATTTTGTTTTCATTTTGAGATGGATGCTTGGCTCCCCATATTCCAGTAGAGTAAATACACCTGGAGAGATGAATCAATGCCACACAGATAATTAATAATAGTGGAGTAGGAGCTCAAAACTAGGTCTTCTAACACCAAAATCAATGCCTAAAGTGTAGCTTTGCCATGACGGGCCTTTGAAAAATATTCTATAATGACCTTCAAGTTATAGATAAAGAAACTGAAGCCACGATAGTTAAAATTACAAAAATTTAAAAGGAACAGAATTTGAATCTCCTGTCTTCCACACAAGTGTGCATTACACTAACTACAGCCCTACTTACCTCTTCTCTATACACAAACACAAATATGAATGAGTGCTTTATGCATCCATGCTCTCCTTGCACACCCAGTTAACAGCAGGGATATGACTCCCTCTTTCTACTCCTTTTTTTCCCTTTGGTAACAGGACAAAATATGAATGTCAAAGAATTCATAATGCTGTCCTCATCTCCTGCCTTCTAAAGATATAGTACTCATCATGCTGATAGGTTACCAGGCTTTTGCTAATAAGTGTGAATATCTGATATTAGCGCTGATAGAGGCCAGAAGAAATCTGGAAGAAACCAGTCAAAAGAGTTAACTAGCATTTCTATTAGAAAAGACAGAGTGCTTTGTGGAAGGAGGCTGCATGAATGGGTGGGTGAGATGGTGAGGAGTGGTGTGGGAGGTAGAAATAGAGAAGAGATAAGTTTGTAAGCAACTGCTATGACAAGACAAACTCTCAGAAGAAACATGTCTACAGAATATTTTTAAGGAAATTTTGCTGTGTTGGTGTAGTTTAATTCCCTGCCTTTCTTGCTGACCTTCCACCACCTTTCAAGGGAATTCAGTAAAATCCTGCATTGCTCTTCAATGTTTTTAAAGCCATAATTACATTTTTTAGGGAAATGAAGGTAATACTTCAACGGTCACTTTATGTGAACAAGAAGTTCAATTCTTTTGGCTTACTTATATTTATTTATTTAATTTTAATTTTAATTTTAATTTTTTATTATTTTTAGTTTACATCCAAATTAGTTAGTATATAGTGCAACAATGATTTCAGGAGTAGATTCCTTAGTACCCCTTACCCATTTAGCCCATCCCCCCTCCCACAACCCCTCCTGTAACCCTCAGTTTGTTCTCCATATTTATGAGTCTCTTCTGTTTTGTCCCCCTTCCTGTTTTTATATTATTTTTGTTTCCCTTCCCTTATGTTCATCTGTTTTTTCTCTTAAAGTACTCATATGAGTGAAGTCATATGGTTTTTGTCTTTCTCTGACTAATTTCACACAGCATAATACCCTCCAGTTTCATCCACATAGTTGCAAATGGCAAGATTTCATTCTTTTTGATTGCCGAGTAATACTCCATTGTGTATATATATGTGTGTGTGTGTGTGTGTGTGTGTGTACACACCACATCTTCTTTATCCATTCATCCATTGATGGACATTGGGGTTCTTTCCATACTTTGGCTATTGTTGATAGTGCTGCTATAAACATTGTTTCTAGTGCTGTTGATAGTGCTGCTATAAACATACTGTTTTCCAGAGTAGCTGTACCTAGTTTGCTGTATAGGAATGCAACCGATTTCTGTGCATTGATTTTATATCCTGCAACTTTGCTGAATTCATGAATCAGTTCTAGCAGATTTTTGGTGGAATATTTTGGGTTTTCCATATAGAGTATCATGTCATCTGTTAAGAGTGAAAGTTTGACCTCCTCCTGGCCAATTTGGATGCATTTATTTCTTTGTGTTTTATGATTGCAGAGGCTAAGACTTCCAACAGTATGTTGAATAACAGTGGTGAGAGTGGACATCCTTGTCTTGTTCCTGAACTTAGGGGGAAAGCTCTGTTTTTCCCCATTGAGGGTGATATTAGCATTGGGTTGTTCATATATGGACCTTTATGATTTCGAGGTATACTCCTTCTATTCCTACTTTCTTGATGGTTTTTAGCAAGAAAGGATGCTGTATTTTGTCAAATTCTTTCTCTGG
The DNA here is from genome assembly GCF_022837055.1 of Prionailurus viverrinus. NCBI lineage: Eukaryota > Metazoa > Chordata > Mammalia > Carnivora > Felidae > Prionailurus > Prionailurus viverrinus. Next base: position 159,471,428 of record NC_062564.1, on the reverse strand, counting down.
ATCGATTGAGAGGATCATATGGTTCTTGTCCTTTCTTTATTGATGTGATGAATCACGTTAATTGTTTTGTGGATATTGAACATACCTTGCATTCCAGGTATAAATCCCACTTGGTCGTGGTGAATAAATTTTTTTAATGTATTGTTGGAGCCAATTGGCTAATATCTTGTTGAGGATTTTTGCATCCATGTTCATCAGGGAATTTGGTCTATAGTTCTCCTTTTTAGTGGGGTCTCTGTCTGGTTTTGGAATCAAGGTAATTCTGGCTTCATAGGAAGAGTTTGGAAGTTTTCCTTCCATTTTTATTTTTTGGAACAACTTCAAGAGAATAGGTGTTAACTCTTCCTTAAATGTTGGGTAGAATTCTCCTGGAAAGCCATCTGGCCCTGGACTCTTGTTTTTTGGCAGATTTTTGATTACTAATTCAGTTTCCTTACTGGTTATGGGTCTGTTCAAATTTTCTATTTCTTCCTGTTTCAGTTTTGGTAGTATATATGTTTCTAGGAATTTGTCCATTTCTTCTATTTTATTGGCATATAATTGCTCATAATATTCTCTTACTATTGTTCTTATTTCTGCTGTGTTGGTTGTGATCTCTCCTCTTTCATTCTTGATTTTATTTATTTGGGTCCTTTCCTTTTTCTGTTTGACCAAACTGGCTAGTGGTTTATCAATTTTGTTAATTCTTTCAAAGAATCAGCTTCTGGTTTCATTGGTCTGTTGTACTGGTTTTTGTTTTTTTTGTTTTTTTTTTGGTTTCAATAGCATTAATTTCTGCTCTAATCTTTATTATTTCCTGTTATTTGATGTTCTTTTGCCAGCTTTTTAAGGTGTAAGGTTGGGTTGTGTATCTGAAATCTTTCTTCCTTCTTTAGGAAGGCCTGGATTGCTATATACTTTTCCTCTTATGACCTCCCTTGCTGTGTCCCAGAGGTTTTGGGTTGTGGTGTTATCATTTTCATTGGCTTTCATATACTTTTTAATTTCCTCTTTAACTTCTTGGTTGTCTCATTCATTCTTTAGTGGGATGTTCTTCAGTCTCCAAGTATTTGTTACATTTCCAAATTTTTTCTTGTGGTTGATTTCGAGTTTAATAGCATTGTGGCCTGAAAATATGCATGGTATTCTCTCGATCTTTTTGTACTTACTTAGGGCTGATTTGTTTCCCAGTATATGGTCTATTATGGAGAATGTTCCATGTGCACTGGAGAAGAATGTATATTCCACTGCTTTAGGATGAAATGTTCTGAATGTATCTGTTAAGTCCATGGGGTTCAGTGTGTCATTCAAAGCCATTGTTTCCTTGTTGATTTTTTTATTAGATGATCTGTCCACTGTTCTGAGTGGGGTGTTGAAGTCTCCTACTATTATGGTATTACTATCGATGAGTTTATGTTTGTGATTAATTGATTTTTATATTTGGGCACTTGCACATTCGGTGCATAATTGTTTATAATTGTTACGTCTTCTTGGTGGATAGACCCCTTGATTATGATATAATGCCCTTCTGCATCTTTTGATACAGTCTTTATTTTGAAGTCTAGATTGTCTGATATAAGTATGGCTACTCTGGCTTTCTTTTGTTGATCATTAGCATGATAGATGGTTCTCTATCCCCTTACTTTCAATCTGAAGGTGTCTTTAGGTCTAAAGTGGGTCTCATGTAAACAGCATATAGATGGATCTTGTTTTTTATCCATTCTGTTACCCTATGTCTTTTGATTGGAGCATTGAGTTCATCGACGTTTAGAGTGAGTACTGAAAGATATGAATTTATTGTCATTATGTTTCTTGTAGAATTAGAGTTTCTGGTGGTGTTCTCTGGTCCTTTCTAGTCTTTGTTGCTTTTGGTCTTTTTTTTTTCCATCTTTTCTCCCCTCAGAGAGTCCCCCTTAAAATTTCTTGCAGGGCTGGTTTAGTGGTCACAAACTCCTTTAATTTTTGTTTGTCTGGGAAACTGTTTATCTCTCCTTCTATTTTGAATGACAGCCTTGCTGGATAAAGAATTCTTGGTTGTATATTTTTCTGATTCAGCACATTGAATGTATCCTGCCACTCCTTTCTGGCCTGCCAAGTTTCTGTGGATAGGTCTGCTGCAAACTTGATCTGTCTTCCCTTGTAAGTTAGGGACTTTTTTTTTTTTCCCTTGCTGCTTTCTTGATTCTCTCCTTGCCTGAGTATTTTGTGAATTTGACTATGATATGCCTTGTTGATGTCCGGTTTTTGTTGAATCTAATGGGGGTCCTCTGTGCTTTCTGGATTTTTATGTCTATGTCTTTCCCCAGGTTAGGAAAGTTTTCCGCTATGATTTGCTCACATAACCCTTCTACCCTATTTCTCTTTCTTCCTCTTCTGGGACCCCCATGATTCTGATGTTGTTCCTTTTTAATGAGTCACTGATTTCTCTGATTCTTAAATCGTGCTCTTTTGCCTTAATCTCCCTCTTTTTTTCTGCTTCATTATTCTCCATAAGTTTGTCCTCTATATTGCTGGTTCTCTGTTCAGCCTCATCCATCCTTGCCGCTGCGGCATCCATCCATGATTGCAGCTCAGTTATAACATTTTTCATTTCATTCTGACTAGTTTTTACTTCTTTTATCTCTGAAGAAAGTGATTCTAATCTATTTTCGATTCCAGCTAGTATTCTTATTTTCGTGATTCTAAATCCTGGTTCATACATCTTGCTTGTATCTGTGTTGGTTAAATCCCTGGCTGTCGTTTCTTTGTGCTCTTTCTTTTGGGGTGAATTCCTTCATTTTGTCATTTTGAAGGGAGAAAAGGAATTAATGAGGTAGAAAAATTAAAATAAAAAAATTAAAATTAAGAAAATATTAAAATTAAAAATTAAACACACACAATCGAATAAATGATGCTAGATCCTAGGTGTGTTTTGGTCTAGGTGTTGAAAGTGGTTTGACAGATTAGAGATAAAAAGGGAGGAAAAAAGGAAATCGTTTGAGAATTTGAAAAGAATGAATACACTGAAGTAGACTAAAATGAGATGATGGAAGTAAAAGAAAATTTGAAAAAATTTACACAAAAGTAAAGAATATACTAGAAAGAAACTAAATAAAAATATTTTTAATAAAAATTAAAAATAAAAATGAATTTTTTCTTTCTGTATTCAAGAAAAAGAAAAGAAACGAGAAAGAGAAAAAAGAGGGGAAAAAAGGAAATCGTTTGAAAATATGAAAAAGTGAATACACTGTAGTAGACTAAAAGAAAATGATGGAAGTAAAATAGAATTTGAAAAAATTTACATAAAAATAAAAAACATAGTAAAAAATTAAAGAAAAATATTTGTAATAGAAATTGAAAGTAAAAATGAAGTTTTTCTCTTTCTGCTTTCAAGAAAAAGAAAAGAAACGAAAAATAGGAAAAGGAAAAAGAAAAAAGAAATCGTTTGAAAATTTGAAAAAGTGAATACACTGAAGTAGACTAAAATAAAATGATGGAAGTAAAATAGGATTTGAAAAAAATTACAAAAAATTTAAAAAATATAGTGAAAAGTAAAGAAAAATATTTTTAATAAAAATTGAAAAGAAAATGAATTTTTTCTCTTTCTGTATTCAAGAAAAAGAAAAGTAGTGAAAAAGAGAAAAAAAAAGAAAGAAAATTGAATAGATGGACCTGCTACCGGATTGAAATAGGACTGAAATTACTTTGTTTTCCCCTAGAAGTCAGAGTATGAAGTGCTTTATAGTCCATAAACTAAGTAGGCGGTGATACTTGTGTTCTTGAAGAGTGAGGTTGGCCCAGTTGGGCGGGGCTCAGTGTAATGGCTCTGTTCTCCACTAGATGGCGCTGCTAGCCTACTGGGGTGGGGTGTTGCCGCGCTTGTTGTTGTGTATGCTCATGCGCAGTAATGGTGAAAATGGCATCACCCAGGTATCCAGTCTCAAGTATTGGAAGGAACTCTGTTCTCCCTGATCAGCAATCGCGCACCTGTCCTCTGTCTTCGGCTTTCATCCACTCCCCGCTTCTTCACTGTCGGTGACCAAGCCCCAGGCAGTACCTCTCTCCAGAGTTTTGTCTCAGATGCGGCTGTTCTCCCGGCTCCGTTACTTCTGAAGGACTGTGGCTTTGTCCTGTTCCGCCCCTCTGCTGAATGGTCTCACTGAGCAATGGCCGGATGCCGGCTGCACCCAGGAATGCTTGCAGGACCGTGCTGCTGCCAGTGCCCCGAGACTATGGCCAGGTGCCAGTCTGCCCCAGAAAAAGTTCGCCAGATAGTGTAGCAGCAGCGTTTCAGGGACTATGGAAAATCACAACACACATCTGGCACCAGGCTTCACCCTTAACGACCTTGTTCCAGCACCAGCGAATGTGGCCATTTTCTGGGGTCTGCTGGGACCAGGTGGCTTCAACAGTCTCTATCAAATGTCCTTCCAGCAGTGGAACCGCTTTTCCCCAAGTGGCTCGAGAACCTCCTGGACTCCATTCTGCTCCTGGGGATTCGCCCTTCCCGCCAGAGCACCACCAGGTATTGAGCTGCGGAGTTGCCGACTTTGCACTCCCCTTGTTTACAGTCTTAATGGAATTTAAACCCTCTCCTTTCTCCTTTCTCCCTTTTTAGTTTAGTCCCTGCGGCTGTTTCCAATTTTCTGCTTTCTCTTCAGCTGCTTCTAGGGAGGGGTGCTTTTCCCGAATTCTCCCCCACCCCAGTCTTCGTCCTCTCTCTACCTGCAAAAGCAGCTCCCTGCCCGCCGCTGGCTTCTCTCTCCCCAAGTTCACCTCTCCGCACCACGTACCTGCTGAATTCTGTGGTTCAGGTTGTGCAGATTGTTGTGTTAATCCTCCGATCAGTTTTCTAGGTGTGTAGGATGTTTTAGGGTTGGTCTGGCTGTATTTCATGGATGTAAGACACACAGTAATGAAATTTAAATCCTTTCCTTTCTACTTTATCCCTTTTTAGTTCACTCCTTGTAGCTGTTTCCAATTTTCCACTTTCTCTCCAGCTGCTTTTGGGAAGGTGTGCTTTTCCCATATTCTCGCTCTGTCTGCATCCTCTCTCCGCCTTCAGAAACACCTCCCTGCCCGCCAGGGCTTCTTTCTCCCCAAGTTCACCTCTCTGCGTCACGTACCTGCTGAATTCTTTGGTTCAGGTTGTGCAGATTGTTGTGTTAATCCTCTAGTCAGTTTTCTAGGTGTGCAGGATGGTTTAGTGTTGGTCTGGCTGTGCTTCATGGACGCGAGACACACAAAAAGCTTCTATGGTGTTCCGCCCTATATTTATATTTATATTTATATTTATATTTATATTTATATTTATATTTATATTTATATTTATATTTATATTTATAATGTTTTATATTTATATCTTTAAACAACAAATCTCATGCCTAAATTTAAATTTTTATTATAAAATACTAATCTTATAATTTTGCATGTATGTGTGTATGTATGTACTACTTTGGAAATTGAAGGGCCCATTGCTTTTAGCTAGAAAAGGATATTGTGGTTTCTCTTTGTCAATATCTTTCCTGTTCTAGTTTGTCTTCCTCTACCCTGTATATTCAGTTTTTTACTTTATCACTTCATGCTTAAAATCTACCTTCAAAATAAAATCTGTACTCCTCCTTTGGCATATAAAAACCATCATTATCTACCCACAACCTGACCAGTCATGTCTCCTTCTAGAGAGCATGTGCCAAATAGCCTGAATACATGATACACTGTACCACTTTAAAGCCCTAAGCATGTTGCTATTCCTTCTTGTCAATGACTTTTGTATATATCATTTATATGCATATTTGTATATATCATTTATATATACAAATACATATTTATGTATATATATTTTTTGTTTGCTTTTAATTTTTTATCTGATAAATATAATCTTTAAAATGCAGCATAAATTCCATTTGTGTGTCTTCCCTGTATCCCCAAGGCACAGAAAGCTATCGCCTTATTTGTATAGTCTAAGGTTTTGGGGCAACCCTTTGTCATGGCACATATCACAATAGTGTGTAGTGACCCTCTTCATACCTAGCTGCTGCTGGTTTTGAGGACAGGGACCATGTCTTTTTTACATTTGTTTGCTAAGAACAGCACATGACATATAGTAGGCACTATGAAAATTTTACTGAGATAGATTGAATTTGTTTGACATCCTAAACAAATTACTTGATATTTCCACATGGTTAAAATCAGAGGATTTCGGGGGGAAAAAAGAAACATCATGCATCACAATTCTTCTTAGGACATATTCCTCCATTCCTTCATTTATGCAAATATGGTTGATGGGCTCCTCACTGGAGGTAGAATGTTTTTTAAGACTGGTTAATCCTTTGTCATCTATTGGAGAAGGTGGTTTACAGAAGCCTTGTTTACAAAGAGCCACATTTTCTGAGATTCTGTGTTGTAACATATTTTGAGGAGTGGACTGCCACCAAATGGAGGTAGATGTTAAACAAAGGAAATGGGACGTCCCCAGGTTACGGGGTGCTGAGTACCACACAGGTGATGGAGAAGACAGGTGGACACTACAAACGTCTGTAGGAACATTACCGATTCCTAAATTAGAGCTCATTTAGATTCTGGAATTCTCTTTACTGTGTGATCTACTGGTGAGGTGGCCTAGAACAGAATCATTCCATTCATCTTGACCCCTCCCATCTAAGATCTTTAAAGAAGTGAAGACTGGTTAACGTGATCAATTAAATGGGGGAGAAAATAGGGCAGTTTGTGTAGTGTGTTAGAAAGAGGAAATGGGGTGTGTTGTTATCACATGTGTATAATGCATCCTTTGTGCCTAGTTTATAATAGTTTTAGGTCCATTTTAGCATTAACTGTGTCCGGAATCCCCTTCTCTCCTGGGGCTTTCCCTTTACAACTGGATGGCCCGAGATGATTTCCAGGCTCCTCTTATAATTTAGACTCTTGTAAATGGACTCTTTTGTGGCATTTTAAGGAAAGTTTACCTTCAAGGGCCAGAAGGGGAGAAATGTGTCTTACCTCCACTGCTGACCTATTAATTTTGCAAGTCCAAAATTAGAAAGTAGTAAGATGGAGTAAAATACTTCCTGCATTCTCTTCAACATTATCTCCACCAGAACATTACACATTTCTATAGGTATCCAGATACCAATTTATAATATAAACCCTGCAGTATGAACCTGACAACTATTGTGAAAGAACAAACAGCCACTGAAGAGTCATTCGCTCAGGAAAATTTTACTTTGCTCTTGTCAGTGCCTCAGCCAATATCTTATCCTCTGGAAGTTGCCCTCATTGCTTAGAGGAATCTTTTGTTGCAAATGTGCTACAAGCTGATAAACTCAGTCCTGGAGTCTTGTATTTTCTATGTTTGATATTCCATTAGGAACTACAGTGGCTAACCCCACCCCTACCCTTTTTCTTTTTAGTTTGGCCTCTGATGGTGATAGCAGGTATCTCTCTTTCAATTTAAGTATAATTGAACTTGAGATTAGCTGCTTACAGATGCTGGTAAACCTTACCATGTGTTACCTAAGAACAAATTCTAACTTCAGTTTGAATAGCACCTTTCACATCAGTGCCTCAAATTGCTTCACAGTAATACATCATCAATATTTCACAACGTGGCATCAGTGAGCAGCATATTCAATGACTCAGCCATCACTTCAAATAATCTAGAGAAGCAACAACCAGAGGAAAGCAGGTCTTCTTTTTCTCTGTACAGATGAAAGATACAGATTTAATATTTCCAAGTGTTTGTTTTATCCTTAAACCATGTTTAGATGAACAATCTAGCAGAAAGGTGCAAAAAATGAAAAAAAATCTGTCCTAGAGGCACTATTCATATTTGCATCAGTAAATCCAAATCAAACAAATACACAAACAAGCACCTGCTCTATACCTAAGTATTTACCTGATATTTCATTTGACACTATAGCTTGAAATAAAATCTATGAAACTTTTTTATAATTTAGAGTAAAATTGTTATTTTATTTGAAAAATTAATTAATAAGATAATTCCTAATTACTACCTGGGAATGCAAAAGCTAGGAACAAGAAAGGTCATGCTGTGTTTCTTTCTCCTCTTCCTCCCCACATCCAGTACTCATCTTAATGCCTCTGGAATCCATATTATTTTTTCCCATCCTATTGCCATATCCATATTTCAGGTAATACTTTTTTCTTAAGTTTTTAAAAAATATTTATTTATTATTGAGAGACAGAGAGAGACCATGAGCAGGGGAGGGTCAGAGAGAGGAGACACAGAGTCCGAAGCAGGCTCCAGGCTCTGAGCTGTCAGCACAGAACCTGACTCGGGGCTTGAACTCACAAACCAGAAGATCATGACCCGAGTTGAAGTCAGACACTTAACCGACTGAGCCACCTAGGTGCCCAACTCCTTTTTAATTTGAATCATCTCCACATTTATCTGTCGGGTTTCTTCAGTCTAGTTTTTGGTTGAGTGTCCTACCATACCACCCTATATATTCCTCACAGTAAGTGCTAGAGTAAATTTTCTATTACTTAAATGGACAGTGTATCTCTAGTCAGCTAAAAATACCTTCCAGTGACTCTTCATAGATTTCAGGATGTTTAAAATCCTTAACATGGCACAGAGGCCTTTCGTGAAATGACCTCTGCCAGCATTTCCACGCAAACATCCTTTTATTCACAAAATGAGCACCCACGTTGCCCCAACATATTGAACTCTTTGTAGTTCCTTTCAAAGGTCAACCTTTCTGTTATCTCTGGACTTTTGAACACATTGAACGTATAACCAAAAATGTATAATAGTCTGCTTACTCCATTTTCTCCCTTACTAGGGCAGGATCCGTTGCATTCAGTCATCAGTGCCTGATACCTGATATGTAATACCTGATTTCTGAATTGAATGTAACTTAATAGGAAGCAATAAAACTTCTACACCACTCATATCCTCTGTTTATTGAACGAAGCTAGATATAGGCAATAATAGTGAAAATTTTAATTCTTAGTATTTTACAGAAATTATGACCCTCTTTTAGAATCTGTTGAAAGCTACAGATTCTCTTTGCATGATAAAACACATGGATGATCCTACATGCACAATGTTTTATACAGCTTCAGAAAGTTCATAATAATCTTGAATTCAATTTAGGGATTTCTAGCTAAAGCCCACTGCTCTAAGGCATTCTCATGTTGATAAACATACCATTGGAGAGTTTACTCATTTGGTTGACTTGCTCTGTCTCATCAAAGTTTAGAGAATCATGGAATCTCAAGAGTGGAACACCTTCCAAATATCATTCAGTCCAATTTCGTACGTAATATATGAATTATTTCTATCATGTTTATTCCACATGCTCCCCCCTTTCATGATAAGCTTTATTGTTCAATTAGAGTGAAGTCACAATCTCTTAAGCACTACATCTACTTTGAAAGATCCTGGCTATTTAAAAATTATCTGAGACTTTGGTTTGAACTCAGACATAATAAGAGCTTGGAAGCAATCACTCTCATCTTTAAAATAAGGAAAAGCTAGACACTCTGAAAATCAGTGACTTCTTTGTGACACCCCCCCCTGCCCCCCCCCCCCCCCCCCCCCAGAGAACTGAGATCAAAGAGCCAACTATCTCCTTGAAGTCTGAAGAGATAGGAACATCAGAGTCATAGCTGATATCTGCTTACCCAGAGCAGAAGCCTCTGGAACCACAAACTTGTAGGAACAATTAAATAGTGGCTGATGAATTGCTGCAGGCTGGGTGGAGGCTAGCATGAAGAGTGAGAAACAACTGGGGACTTTTGTCTTGGGTGTTTCCCCACACTATTTTGACTTTTATTTCCAGAAATCCTACCAGGTTTCCATGGTAAACCTTGGAAGAAGATCCTTTGTAGCTCTGGCAGGAAGAGAAGAGTAAATACTGTGAATTGACCTAGAGCATTTTCCATGACAAAGACTTACTCTCTAGGGAAAAAACAAACAAACAAACAAACAAAAAACCAAACAAAAAAAACACTTCACCAAAGTTATATCCTACTTGGGGATGGACACTGTTTCCACTTCAGCACAATCTAACCTTACTGTCTCACCAAAGTGTATGCAGGGGAAACAGAGTCAAAGGGTGTTGGGGTACAAGAAAACAGACTGTGAACACTAAGGCAGGAAAGAGTTGGGGGCAGGGTAGCTATACCACCAGAGAAACAATTCTGTAGGTCACAATTTGGAGACATAGACCAGCTAAAAGACTGAGATTGAATCAGAAAATTATGTAATGTTTCCACCTACTCACACTTAATCATCACATAAATGTGGCTCCAGTATAGCAACAGGGGATTACACCTCAAAATCTGTAACATACAGGCTCTATCTCTGAAGAGGAATATTTATGGAGTCCCAACATCAGAGGGAGGACAAAAATAAAGACAATAGAGGAAACTGAGGTCTTGGACATCTATAGCTATCACAAACAATAAACACAGCCTAACTTCTAACTAAATTAACATAAATACTTAAAGTCCCATTTATCTTAGTTTCTATTACCTGATACAACATATTTGACTTTCAACAATTTCAAGCATAATTAGAATTCCAAATGAGAAGAAAAGAATGGGGCAGAAGAAATATTTGAAGTAATAATGGCTGAGAAATTTCCAAATTAATGACAGACACCAAGAAACAGGTTCCAGAAAGCTCAGAGAATATCAAGCTGATAAAACAGAATAAATAGAAAAAAATAAAAACAAAAAAATAACAAAAGAATCCCCAGAAAAAACTCCCTCAATCTTGGCATATCGTATTCAAACTGCAGAAAGCCAAAGAGAGAGAACATTTTGAAAGACTCTAAAAGGGACATGGGGCACCTGGGTAGCTCAGTCAGGTAAGCATCCAACTTCGGCTCAGGTCATGATCTCATGGTTCTTAGGTTCAAGCCCCACGTCAGGCTCTGTGCAGACAGCTCAGAGTCTGGAGCCTACTTTGGATTCTGTGTCTCCCTCTCTGCTCCTCCTCTCCTCATGCTCTGTCTCTCTGTCTCTCTCTTTTTCTCAAAATTAAATAAAGGAGACAATAAAAACACCTTGCTTATAGAGGAACAAGGGAACAAAGATAGGAATTAAAGTAATTTTTTTAAAAAGTGAAACATAATCTTGCTCTATGACCCATCAATCACACTCCTTACCCAAGTGATTGAAACCTTTTGTATACACAAAACCCTGTATGCAGATGTTAACAATATCATTATTCATAATTCATATTCAAAATGTGAAGCAACCAAGATTTTCTTCAGTAGTGAATGTATAAACACACTGTGGTATATCTGTACAATGGAATATAATTTAGTGATAAAAAGGAATGAGCTATCAAGCCACCCAAAGACATAGACAAATTGTTAATTTATGTTGCTAAGTGAAAGAATCCAATCTGAAAAGGCTACATACTGTATAATTCCATTTATATGATATTTTGTAAAAGGAAAAACTGTTGAGATGGTAAACATATCTATGTTTGACAATGTTTTGGAGAGAAGTTGAATAGAAGAGGAAAGGGAATTTTCAAGGTTGTAAAAGTACTCTGTATGGTACTTTAATGGTAGAAACATGACACTGTGAATATGTCAAAACCTGTACAATTTTATGGGCCAAAGAATGGCCATTAATGTATGAAAAAAATGCTTAAAGTGTTTAGCAGGTCAAAGAATCTCACTATGGGATGTATGATGTGACAAAGGAATGGTCTTTTGTACAAATGGATAAAACAGTTCGTTGAAGGTGGTGGGAAGAATGGTGCTGATCTATGTAATTTTGGAAATAAGTAGAGTTTGCAAAACTAAAAGGCAATGTCTTCCAGCTGATAAAATGGTGTCCCATGGGTGTATGGGTTAACGATTTAAAAATTAAGTAAATGGATAGTAGATAGTGGGAGCCAGGTTTCCATTGTTGGAGTAGAAGTTTACAAATAAGCAAGCAGAGGAGGATAAAATGATCCATGTGGGAATGGATTCAAGTTTGACACATTAGTATGACCTGAAGTTTTGGCTTAGATAGACAGGTATGTGTTTATACATGAATTGGCACACTCACCTAATTTCAGCTGCGAGGCGCTAAGAACAATGATACTCCAGTAACAATGAGTACATATAACACCTATAACTTGATTTCTAGTATCATTCTCCAGTGCAGTGCCAGAAAGTAAGAAAATGCTCACACACACACACACCAGTGGGATATGTGAGAGGGGTATAGGTGCCAACTGAAAGAGTTCCTTTATACTTGCTGAAATTAAAGACAATTTGAGCATAAAATAATATTGGATTATAACCCAAAGTATAAAATAAATACCCATGACTCCATACTGATATATATGACTAAATAAAAATAATAAATAAAAAAATAAATAGGATAGGATAGTGGAGGATAGCATAGACAAATCTACCATGTAGAATTCTAAATAATTTCATGTACATACTCTGTCCCCAAGGGGGTGGAGCATAACTACATAGTCTTTAAGTGTGGGCTGCACATGATGACTTCCATTCAAAAGGTACAATATGGAAAGGGGAGGAAAAGTAATTTTTCAGTGGGGAAACCTGACAACCACTACGTTAGCTGGAGGCAGCTGATCAAGGTTAAGGTGATCAGCAGGGACAAGTCATATTGATAGCATATACCCTTGATATGATGTGATGAGAATGACACTTTACCCGTGTGGTCTTTCTCCCCAATTCCATAATTCCACATCTAATCAGGAGGAAAACATCAGAGAAATCCCAACTGAGGAACATTCTACAAAATACCTGACCAGTACTCCTCAAAATGTCAAGGTTATCAAAAACAAACAATATCTGAGAAACTGTCACAGTCAAAAGGAACCTCAGGAGATTCTACAAATAAATGTAATGTGACTTGCTGGGTGAAAACCTGCAACAGAAAAAGAATATTAGGTAAAAGCTAAGGAAATCTGAATGGAATATGGACTTTAAAAAACAATAGTCTATAAATATTCTTTAATTGAGACAAATACACTGTAAAAATGGAACATGTTAAAAATAAGGGAAACTTGGTGTGGGGTATTTGTGAGCTTTCTGTACTATTTTTGCAACTTTTCCATAATCTAAAACTATTCTAAATTAAGCATTTATTTTAAAAAGTTAATGTGATAGATTCCAACATATGGGTATTATTTTCTGTAGTTGAGTTTACAAACAAGCCATTCTTTGCTAGTTAAAAATTAAATCCAGAGTAAGCAGTTTTTCTCATTGCCCTTTTCAATCTGTTGAGAAATGAACTTGGCTGAAAAATAAATAATGCTGTTTTTTTTCTTTTGTTTATTGGATGATCTGCTTTTAGCAGAATTAGAATTAGATGTCTGAGTAGTTGCTTATCCTTTTATATATCCTGAATTAGTGCCAGTTTTGTGATTTTTATATTAAAAACAATCTGTGGATCTACATTCTCTATAATGTTAGGTAATTTATTGCCTGTTCTCACAATATCACAATTTTATACTCATGTACTTGATCATTTCAGGCAGTTATTTTTTGTTTCATTTCTCTCAGGATTCAGCTCCTTGTTTCTATTATGTTATTTACCAAAGTGTGTTAAATCCATATGTTTTTCTATCACATTTAATTATGAAATGCCTAAAGGTATTTATTTTTTCAATTAGCAACTATTACAAAACTCCAGTGTTCAGTGGCATACAATAATACACATTTATTTATTCCTAAAACTGTGGGTTGTCTAGGGATCAGTTGATCTAATTTGAGCTTAGCTGGGGTGCTTCTTACTATGTCTTTCTTTCTAGATTGGAAAACTAGTCCAGATATATTTTTCTCATTGTGTTGATCAGAGGTGAGGAGAGCACATGGAGACAGGAAAGGTCTCTTGAAAACTAGATTTGAAACTAACACACCATCAACCCTGCCTGTCTTCTTCTATTGGCCAAATCAAAGCACATGGCCACTTCCAAAGTCAAGAGCCAAGGAAGTATTTTCCATCCACAGCGGAAGAGCACTTTAAATTTTTCAAAGCATATAGTAACACAGAAGAAAAAAATGAAGACTAGAAACACAATTAACAACAGTATTTTTTATTCACTTTTCTGTTTTCTGATCTGAGAACAATGCCTGACACATAGCAGGTATTCATTAAATTTCTGTTGAATGAATGGATGAGTGAATGTTTGGCTAAGTAGAGAGGTACTTCATTTTCTGAGGTTTATAGTTGTGGAGAGATGCAAGTGAATTTTGCATGCAAAATTTTCAATGACTTAGAATCATCATAGCATTGTCTTTATGATTCCCAGTCAAAAAACGTCTTGGTGGCATCCACAAAATATGTTAAATTTCAAGTATTCTGCTTTTACTTTGTGTATGAGAGAAGATAGCCCATAGACATCTATCCAAAAAATTTATTTTCTGACTCTTTTTGAAATTCTTTTCCTCACAAAATCTGTGTATAATAAACTTTCATGTTTTCTTGTGAAATCTGTGAGGCTTCTCTTCATGCTGCATGACCTCTTTTTTAGATATTATCTTGCCATTAGTAAGATGGCAATGAGTAGAATCCTTACGTTGATTTCTGTCTAAGAAATGTTTTCTTATGTTGTTCATGTTTTCTTTTGTTTTGCTTTCAAGTTTAAGAAGTAACATTATTTGAATTGCTATCTTAAATTTTCTGCATTTTGAGATTTTGACAGAAAACTTGTTATAGAAATCCAGCCAGTGCATGGGAATATACTGATACCTCTAGGAGGTGACAAATATAAGAATGACATCAGTGGCTATCAGGTGATGTCTGAGGAAGTATCACCATTTAGGTTTTAGAATCAGAGAAGACTGAGGGCTAAAAATAACAATTATAATTTTTGTTAAAGTGCTGGATACTATAGTGCATTAATGAGATCCCCTTTTAGGATGGCAGCGATTATTCCTCCTTTTGGCTGATGGCTCACACATGAATCCCTTTCCAGGCTGTGGAAGGGGCTGCCTCACCAAATGTTCTCCCTGCCTTCGGGGGAGTTTTGCATCCAATGACCAGTATATACCAGGTGCAAATGCCTGGCCTCTGGCTTCAATCTGAGAAGACTCTGAAGGACCAGAACTCCCTGGAGACCAGCTGAAGCCTCTAAGCAACTGCATTACAGTTGGAACTCACCTTCATCTCAGTCTTGCTCCCTTCTCTTTTCAGGCATCATTCTCTAGACCATTCCTCAATTCCATCCAGCACTTAAATCTCCATCATGGAGTTGGCTTCCAGGGCACCTGAATAAGCCACTACCTGTAAGAATGATTCCACTTACTTGTAGAGATGTGAACAACTCTGTCCCCTTTCTTTCCTTTCTTGTCATGTCACATTTATAATACAAGATAGTGTATGTTCCCTGAAGAGTCACTTTAATTGAAGAGTTTTTAGCTTGACACTAGTCAGTGATCCTTGGCCACAAATATTCAACACAAAAGATAATTAAACAACTGATTTCAAATTTCACACTACAGAGAGAGATTTTTCTCAACAATGGATAATTGTACACAGATGTCCAGAGTGTGAAAGAAATAAAACACTGACATACTGAAATTTATATATATATATATGTCTTAATCTAAATTTTATATATATATATAAATCTAATCTAAATCTAAAATTTAATCTAAATCTAAAATTTATATATATATATATATATATGTGTGTGTGTGTGTGTGTGTGTGTGTGTCTTAATCAACAGGCTTCTGTAAGTCTTAAAAATGGCAATGGCAAAAATAAAAGCTACAGGGAATTTGAATTATTGAATAAGATACTCAGAAAGAGATGATAAATTATGAATTGTGGTAATATTTCTAGCTATGTTTTTTTTAATTGAATGTCTTATCAATAGTTACAACGTGTTTCACAAGAGTGAAAGAGAAATCAGCTTTTCATAAGAGAAAAAATTATTTTATTAGACATAAATAATAGTAGTTCTATAAATATATTTCAGTCTAAAATAGCTAAAGAATATTTTACATTGTCCTGAGGAATTAATGTACCTTCCAAAGTGCCCTGACTGGTCCTAAGATGAATCTTCAATCTCATTGAATCTAGTTTAATAAACATTTTTCCTCCATGTTAAAATACACATAACATTTTAATGTTGCTTTGTAAACTTGTGGGAAGAAATCTATTACCCATGTTAATTATCTTAAAATGAAATTGTGGCTTTATTTGGCATTTGAAAAAAACAGTGCTTTATACAAAGTTAAGAGAAATCAGGCTTTAATATGGCATGCAATGTCACCCAGCATAAAATATAATAGCTATGAAGGAAAACATGTACCCTTCTAATTTAATTGTAGAAACATGGCTTATCTGTGTATACATATATCCAGTTACCTAGGCATAGTTTTGTGTGTGGTGGTATAAGCATACCTTTATGTGTATAGTTGTGGGAGGCGCATGCATATGTGTGTGCTGTTGAACAATGAAATTACTCTATACGAGGGCAACAGAAGGAAGATTCTACATATCTTAGTCTAGGATTAAATATTGATTGCCTTAGAAGGTAAAGTGTAGGTATTATCAAGCTATCAAATGCACTTATTGAAGGTGTTTTTATGTATGTTTTTAATGCAAAACACTTCTTTGAGTAGGAAAAGAGATGGATTCTACCCATGAGGAGTTTATATTCTGACAAAGTCATAAGCATCCTGATTTATACCACATTGATTAACTTAATGTTAGCAACATAAATACTTGGGGACTCCTTAATCCAAGGTTCTCTCCCACAGCCACTAGGCAAATATTTGAACAGCACACCTGCATTCTCAACTTGTCAACATTTTTAGAGACTGTCAACATTCACAGGAAAACAAAAAGAATCCCTTCTGCAAGTTAGTTCTGGTCCCCCTATTGATTACATGCAATTACTGATAGAATGATTTGATTCTCTCTCTCTTTCTCTTTTTTAACTCCTCACCTTTCAATTCTCTCCCTTTCTCCCTCATTCTCTGTCCCTACCTTCCCTCCAACTCTGCTTCTCTTCCTGAAATAATGACTTCAATAGAATTTGTTCCCTAACATCTGCAGTCAGGGAACAATTATTTATAAATTATCCATTTAGGGGATGTTGCAATAGGATATAAATTACACACACTATTGAAAATCTGAGCCTGGAATGCACCATTGCAGATTTCCTGGCCATATATCTGCAAAGATGACAGCACTGAGACTCCTACTGAGGTCACCTTCCACTCCTGTCCCCCCTCCTCCACATCCCCCTCTCCCCCACTGAACCTCCGTTACTGTGGTTCCATGGTTTGACACACCAAGGTTACATCTAGAGGACTATGGCTAACTAAACTTTCCTGGCATCATAGTCTCCCTTTAGCATTCATCTGAATCATAATACCCTTCAATTGTCCTTCATCTCCTTTTTTTCACATTTCCACACTATTCTGCCCTTTAAGTTCTGAAGCCTTCCATAAATCTTCAGCCTCTTCATTGACCATCCAGGTGTCCCCTGCATTAATAAAGATTTTTTAATACACTGATATTCCTGATATTATTATTATTATTATTAGGCACAGAAGGATACTTTTTGCCACTCCCAACATGGTCGAATGCCTGAAAGTGAGTTCAACATTTTTCCACCTTTTTATTTTTTTTATTTATTTAAAAAAAAAATTTTTTTTTTCAACGTTTTTATTTATTTTTGGGACAGAGAGAGACAGAGCATGAACGGGGGAGGGGCAGAGAGAGGGAGACACAGAATCGGAAACAGGCTCCAGGCTCTGAGCCATCAGCCCAGAGCCTGACGCGGGGCTCGAACTCACGGACCGCAAGATCGTGACCTGGCTGAAGTCGGGCGCTTAACCGACTGCGCCACCCAGGCGCCCCTTTCCACCTTTTTATTGCCATTTCTTCTACCCCTGGGGGGAAAAGTCTCCCTCCTCTGTGTTCAATGCTGCATGTCTGTCACTGCATCTGGTCTCATTGCAATCACTAACCAATGTTATAGGCAGTTCCTTATATCCGATGTATTAATGTTTTCTCTCAACCACATAATTCATAATCATCAGTCAGGGTGATTTCAGTGTTCATGTTGATGATGAATCCAGTACCTTAGCTCTTTCTGCTCCATGTGATATCCTGAATTCAATGAAGTTTCATTTCTATCCTGGCTTTTGTAGTCAACATACATACTCTGTGACTCTCATTATGATAATCAGAAACACCAAACTCCGGTGTCTTACTCGCTATTTATAGTCTTCATGCTCTCAGTTCTTTCAGACACTCAAACTCCAACTTTTTTTTTAATCACATATCCACTTCTACTTCCTTGATGCCACGACCTTCTTTCAGTAATTCATCTCTCTTTTGGCTTTACTTTTGTTGCTCTCAGGGTGTGTTTTATGGACCCTGATCAATACCATCAACGATGTTGCATACCTGCCTCTGTTGCATCCTTCCAGCAAAACTACAACCCTGGGTGCATGATAATGACTTCCTGGGGCTAAGAGAGTTTGAATAAAACAAATCAGCCCTCAAAATTGATGTAACCACAAAATCATGTACTCCAACGTCAGATGGTACCTCAACCTCGCACAACAATGGTTTTACTCATACTTGGTTAATTACTTCTGTTCTGCCCAGCTGTTGTGCCCACACTTCACTTAGCTGCTCTCCCTCAGCAGATGATTTTACTTTCATACTTCCTACTTCCAAACATTTGAGGCTTCTAAGTGTCAGTTGCCTCATTCCCTTGCCCCAAATTCATTGATATCAGAATGTACCCCCCCCTTTCCTAAAACCTCCAAGGCAAAGATGTTAAGCAGCACTGGTTCCTACAACAGAGAACCCTGAGATACCTTAGTCCTGCTATCAAAGCTACATGTTTCTGCTTATTCTACACATAATTGCCAAATATTTTTTTTAATTCTTATGTATCATTTCCTCAACATAATGGTAGTTGGTTTAGAGACTACTTCCACTGTTCAAGGTGTCTACAAGTTTGCCTTGCATTCGTTCAGGGACTTGCAGCTCAGGATTTCTTTCTTTGGTTGCTTCTCAGAGGACATGCATGAAGTATGACCACCAGGATGACTCAGATTTTAGCAGGTTCTCTTTGATTGTCTCTTTCCCTGGTCTTACCATTGAGCTCTGGCAGGTCTTATTGGTATCACACCCAGCTGTTAGACTCCATTAATTTCTAGCTGACCGTTCTCTTGTTTTTAACAATGCTCAGGGTTATACTTTGTAACAGTCTGAACCAAATAAAGTTATGTTGTTTGGTACAATCAGAGTGTTACCAGTCTTTCAGGCTCGTTCCACCTTTCCATTGGATGGATAGGGAGGATGGATGCAGCATGGTACAGAATCTCTGCACTATAGAATAAAAGCTGGGTGGAGTGTGAACTCAGTCTTCACCAATTTCCCCATCTGCATCCTCCCTGTTGGTGTGATGGTCGGTGTGTGTTGGCTGGGAGGTGGCAACAGAAACTGCTGCTGCGTGGCTGTTGCTACCACATAGTATAGATCTTCTGCAGTTCGGAGTTAGGGGAAGTGGGATCTGCCAATATTCTCTGGCTGTCAAATCTACCTGGAATGGCCCTTCCACCCTGGGAGCTGAGGAAATTGAATTTGTATTTTGGCTGCTAAGCCTACCCCAGCAACTCTCACCTAACACAAAGCTTTAAGGAAATAGGGGACTACATGTACTTTTCATCTGTATCCTCTCTATGTAGTGGAAGTTAAGAGGAGGGAAATTGTCATGCTGCCCTGATGCCACTAGCTGCTTGGTAGAGGGCTTTTACAGCATGGAACTATGGGAAGCAGAGTATACTGATGTTTACTCGCTGTGGAATCCACCCAGAACAGCTTTTCCACGTCAGGGACCTGAAGAAGATGGGAACTGCTGGTACAGTCTTCTGCAGCACAAAGCTGCGGGGGTATGGATACAGCCTTTAGCTTGAGTGCCATGGTATCCCATCCCTTGTAGTAGGCTCCATAGACTATGTTGAATTAATGTTTCTTGAGTTGTAAGCCCTTTGAGCAATCTCCAGAGAATCTCCTTTGATTGACTGACTTTGCTAATTTTGATTAGTTTAATAGATGTCTCTCCGGGGAATAAGATTCCTCAAGCTTCTCACAGTACTATTTAGAAGTCCCACCTCTGAACTCATTACGGTTTATCCAAAAACCTGATTCTCTATTATTAATATCACTAAATGACTCTGTTGTACACCCAGGTATCCAAGCAATAGACTTTGTAGATTTTCCCAGATTTCTCAGTTTACTTCACTTCCATAGCCAATTAATGACTAATTCCTGCCCATTTTACCTCCTAGATAAGTCTGAAATCTCTGTATTTCCCCCTACTCCCACTATCACTCTTCTACTTAAGACTCTCAGCTTCCCTCTCCTGCCCTGTTAGAATGGCATTGTCAAGAGTCTCCATGCATTCATTCTTGACCACCTTAAATCTGCCCTCACCACTCTATTCTGAATAAACTACAGGAGATGTAATCGTATAATCACCTGCTGAACACTCTTTAATAACTTGCCTGTAGAATGAATTACTAAATCCTATCATGGTTTTATGGCCCCAGCCATGAAGATTCTCTAAAGTCGTAAGTGTTTCCACTCCTTTTGGCATTCTTGCCTTTTACTCCCTGGAAGGAAAACATGTCTGTGTGTTCTGCTTATGCCATTTATTTTATGTTTTCATTTGTTTATATAGATTGTTCCTTTGACTGGAGCACTTATACATCTTCCTTTCTCTTGATAATTTTAGTCATTCTTCAAGGCTCAATTCAGGCATTTTACTCCCCAGAGAAGCATTGAGGCTCCCCAGGTTGAGCTAAATGTCCCCTTTTGTGCTTCTCTAACCCTTAATGCAAACTTCTTTATAGCATCAATTTTATTACCTGTTGAAGTTCCTCCTGCCATACTCTGAGTTCCATGAGGCAGAGGTTATGTTCTTTTCCTTCCCCTCTTCAATGGCTTCTTATTGTTCTGAGGATGGGTAATGGAAATCTTTATCATGACCAGCAAGGCAGGGGGTAATCATATGATCTCTTTTTTGAGGTCTTTGCAGATGCTGTTCTTCAGTTTGATATGGCCTCTCCTGTTCTACCTCTACTCTTGTTTCTCCTCAAATGCTGACACACACATTTCTTCTCCCTGTTACCTTAACTCATACTTTTGCTTTCACTTTAAATACTATTTTATTGGGGAAAGCTTCGCTGGCCCTAAAATTACATTAACTCTCTAGTTTATATTCCCTTGATACCCCTTTTACTATATCTTCATATCACTTTGTAATTACACATTTTTCTGATTATTTTATTAGTGCCCATCTTTCCCCAAGAGGGTTTAACTATCTACTGGCAGGGATTTATTTTCTGTGCTTTTCCTTTTACCTCTATTGCTCGGCACAATGCCTGGCACTTAGAACACTTTCAATAAATAACAGGTTGAATATGCTTGTGAATGGCTGATTTACTTTTACATTGATACCAGTACTGGACTCAGTGCTTCGTGTATAACAGACTTTAAACTCTGCTTTTTGAACTGAAATTAATATTGCAAAAGGCTGACATTCATGAGATATTTAACAGTGAAAAATGAAACTATTAGGAAACACACAAAACAAGTCATATTTATATTTCAATTTTCAATTTTCCACTGAATTATTTTTACTGGCAACAAGGCATATTTAATAGATTCAGTATTCTGGGCCTGTCAATTAGATAGACGAGGCTTAGATTTCTATAAGTATATGAAAATATCAGTTTTCCTTTGCCTCAGCAGAAACACCTCTGTGAAGTCTTGGTTGGAGCCTTCCCACCTCTTGACCTGTCACATCAAAGCAAATCAACTCTGCTCAGATGGGTTCTCTCTATGTGTAGCACTTGTCCTTATCAGCCCATTTGAGGACACTAGATTAGCTACTTACATACCTACTTCCTGTGCTGGAATGTGGGGTCTTTGTCATTTTAATTTTCGTATCCTCAGCTTCTATCATGGTGTCTGGCACAAGTAGGTTTTCAGTTAATATTTGTCCAATGAATAAATGAATCAATTAATGAGTGCCTCAAAATCACTAAATGCTTTTCATAATGGAAATTATAATAAATGGCTCAGCCTAGAATTACTTCATCTGAAAAAAGCCATTTTCCTCGCAATAAGTAAGCCAAACAATTAATATATTTACTAAATTTTCTTTCTGCTTGACATATTTGATGCTTCTACTTTAACTTATTTGTTATTTATTCATGTATCTGTTTCAATGTGCTATCTCCTCTTGTGGGAAAATTTTACTAATTTTGAATAAAAACCCAAGTCTAAAATTGATCATTAGAATAATTTAGTGCAATTAAGAGAGTGTGGTTCTAATTACATTATCAGAATAAGAGTAATTGTTCTTGCATATCCATAAAGCAACTGTCTTTGAAATCTCCAAAATACTTATATAAAGGAAAAAAGAAATTCTCAGCTTTGTGATCTAATTCTTTAAATGGTTATTATGGTCAAAACCTTCCATCACAGATAGTAATGATACAGTAGAATATAATGGAAAATAACAGCTATAAACAATTATATAATATATAAGAAAAATCTTAATACTCTAAAGACATTTCATTTATTTCATAATTTTATGTAAGCAAGGGCACATGTTTAAGTTGTTATCTACACTTCTTCTCTGGGGTAGACTGATTAGTGCCCTGTAAATTATCTGTACTTGGGGGCACTTGGGTGGCTCAGTTGGTTAAGCATCCAACTTCAGCTCAGGTCATGATCTCACAGTTTGAGTTCCAGCTCAGCGTCAGGCTCTGTACTGACAGCTCAGAGCCTGACTGATCTTTGGATGCTGTGTCTCCCTCTCTCTCTCTGCTCCTCCAAAATCTATCTCTTTCTCTCTATCTCAAAAATAAATAAATAACCATTAAAAATGAATTATCTGTACTTTTTTTTATTGATTATCAAAGTTGACTCAATTTAATATACTATCTAATATGTTATTGTACCACATACCATGTGATGTATGGGACACGTGATATAGGCAGGCTTCTTAACTTCAGGCCAGGTTTTAGAACATCTTCAAAGCCCCTGAAATTGACCACACAATGTGTTTTTGGCACTGACATTCCTTGGAGAGGGGTGATCTTAGAATAAAAAATTAGCAATTCTGAATCCCAATTCTCATGAGCAACTCTTGTTACCCTTCCACTGAATTGGTATAAAGATCCCAATACAAATCTCAGTTCTTTTTTTCATAAATTTTTCTTTAATGTTTAATTATTTTTGAGAGAGAGAGAGACAGAGCATGATCGGGGAGGAGCAGAGAGGGAGGGAGACACAGAATCCAAAGCAGGCTCCAGGCTCTAAGCTGTCAACACAGAGCCTGATGCTGGGCTCAAACCCACAAACCACAAGATCATGACCTGAGCTAAAGTTGGACGCTTAATGGACAGAGCTACCCAGGTGCCCCACAAATCTCCATTTTAAGACCTCTTTGATTTAGCCAGCCTGTTACACATTCCATTAACATAATGATTTGCTTTAACTCGAATAAATTATTGGTTGATTAAGAGATTTGACAATTCTGTCCTTTAATGGAGACATTCAAGATGCATTGACTGTTTTTTTTCTTTTTTGCCTACATTTTTATTTTTACTTTTTTTTTAATGAATCTCAGCTAGTCAACTCAATACGGTCTGATAAGTGAGTGGGATTATAACAAATAAGAAGGTCTGTTATTTGGCAGAGATGGCAGCCCATGAACTCTAAAAGAGCACTGATTGAATAATATGGCACACTACAAGCCACTTGAGTGAAAAGTTTTTCCAGACTGAGGTGTTAAATTTTATTTCCTTTGCACAGACTTGTAAAGGGCAGCATTTAAGACATACTAACAATGTTAGAGCACTACATAATAATAATAATAATAATAATAATAATAACAATAACAATAATAATAAAACACACCAAAGTGAAAAGAGTAAAAATAACGTGTCTCATAGTTACTTCTGTGTAACCAATTGCAGAGGCTGACTTGTAATTATAGAAGAAAAATGTAAGCAAACAAAACTAAAACATGGCTTTATCATTTCCACAAAGAGATTAGGTTTAGTTCAAACAAACCAACAAACCAAGAGATTTAAAAAGAGAAGAACATAAAAAAGATTGCTTATAAAGCTATTTCCCATGCTCTGTTGGTTCACATTTTCATCTGTTGGGGTCTGTCACATTATGTCCTAATGTAATGACATCTTGGATAACACGGACAAGCACAAATAGAGCAGCGACAGCAAACGGGCTGATTTACACAGTGCACTTTGCGGCAATGGAATTAACTTCGCATGTGAATTTTTGCAACATCTAGGCCAAATGCCATTCCAGAAAGCAGCCTCATTTGAACGTCTGTGGTGTACTTAATATGCTCTGGATTTCAGTGACCATGGCAGAACAGAGGCTGAACACTACCCAATGTCAAAATGTGTTTTCCAGTCCTATGTCAGAGTCCTTTAGCACTGCAACATTTGTAATTTCTGAACAATTCCCATAAAACTTAGGGGTTGTTGACCCGAACTAAACTCCCTGTGGCTAGCAATGTCATTCTCTCTCTCGTTTCACTTTCCAGGTTGATAAAAATCAATACTTTCTCTCATAGAATTCTGACTTTCCAAGCAGTGTTCAGGTTCATGCGAAATATGTGGAGCAGATAGAGGAACGGGAGCACTTGTTTTATCATCCAGAGCGATTTCCTGTGTTCATTCAAGCAGGGGATAATACTAGAAATGTTATAAGAAACAATAATTTTGAAATTAATCAGTGTGGGTTTTTTTGATGGAGTGTGATATTTTAAAAATAGTTCACTGTGTCATTACCATCTGGCTTCAATCAAACTACTGTTAAAATAAAACCTTTGAACCCTAATGCCCATTATTAACTCCCATCCTATGTTTGATTTCAGTTATTGCCAATTTATTCTCAAAGAAAATGAAGTTTATAGCTACTGTACCCTTAAATTTTTTTTCAAATGCTAAAAATAACATAAAGCTGTTCCCCACTTGGTTTGACTCTGTGTTACCCCCAGCCAAAGTGAAGAGAAATGGATTTTCTGGGGGCTCTTCTCATTTCTTTCCTTTTGGAAGAAGCTCTTCACAGTGTGTCATTTTTTAAAAATTAATTCATCTAGATATTTTGAAAATGGTTCAGTTTCCTATTGTCTGGACTGGCAAAAGATAATATAACCTCTTCCACCTGACAAGTCTTCCTCTCTGCCATACTCTAAGCCAAGAGTTGGCAGACTTTTCTCTGTAAAGCACCAGATATTAAGTATTTCAAGCTCTGTGGGTGCTAAGTTCTCTGTGGCAACTATCTAACTTCTGCCATGGTAGTTTAGAAGCAGCCCATAGATAACATGTAAATGAATGAGTGTAGCTGTATTCTAATAAAACTTTATTTACAAAATCAGGTTTGGAGCCAGATTTGGCCCACAGGCCATAGTTTGTCAATACTTGATCATACGTAATGATTCTCAAACTTTAGTTTACATAGTAATCATCTGGGAGGTTGGCCCAGACCTATTTCTGGGTCCCAGCACATACCTAGTGAATAGAATAGATGTATTCTGATTCCGTATACATAATATACACAGAAGCAGAATTTCTGTATTTAGTAAGGAATTCAGGTAATTTTGATGAACTTCAAAGTATATGTCATTGCTCCAGGAAATATTATCCTTGAGAATTTCATTCACGCTCTCTGGTTGAGGTCTCAATTGTCCTCATTTTTCCTGATTCTTAGGAAATACTCTTCATGGATTTACACGAGTCTATTTCCTTAACACTTATCCAGACATGATAAACCCCAAAGGAAGCCCACAAGTGGGGGCTCAATTCCAGGAGGTATTTGGTATAGGAACAGAGCTGAGCCAGTGCACACACCACATATTTCTTCTTTACTGTTACGTTGCCACTGTGCCTGACGTGAGTACACTTTCACTAAATAAGTATTGACTCACTGACTCAGGACCAGGTAACAACTAGGATGGAAAATATATCAGATTGGGAAAAAAAGTCATGATATTTTTTATACCTGTGATATAAAATTTAACATTTATAAAGATACCACTGAAATATATTTCCAACCCGTGTAATGAGAGTAAATGCACAGTGCCCTCAAGAGTTCCAGGGCAAGCCCCACTCCTTACAGTTCTTACCTCATGCAACTCTGAAATGCAGATTGTTCTATGGAGGTTCATTTGTAGCAAGTTAGAGAAGTTTTCACCAGTATTTCATCTCATTTATATTTGTAAGGAAACCTTTTACCACTGGGCACCAAAATGCAGTACTTATTTTATTTATATGATTGTGTTATGACTGACTTTTATCATTTTTATATACACATTAAATATTTTAGTTCCAGTTAGTTAACCAACTAATCTGAAACTATCAAAAGTGTAAAGAAGGCATTGCTTATTTAGAAGAGAAAAGAATATAAAGAAACATTCCTTTGCTAATGCATCGCATGTGAGAAGTCTTTTTTTAATGCAGATGTTAAAATTATCAGCTTTAAAAAGCATTAGGTTTCTTTAAACATGCAAAAGAATCACCTTATGCGGGAGATCATAAAAACTTGCAAACTAATGTACATAAATTGAAAATCCAAACAGAAGTGATCTTTTAAGAAAGTAAATAATCTGTTTCCCAGTGTTGTTTCTTCCAGTCCAAACTGTTTTAAATAGAAATGACAAGAGTATTTCCTTCCCATAGAGTATGTCTCATCCCTGTTCTTATTCCTTCTCTTCCCTGATCCGACTCCCAAAAGAAGACTCTGGGAAAGACTGGAACACTGTCATACGTATGCATGTGTATGCATGGGTGTGTTTTCTGTTGTACACTACAGTGGAATAATATCCAGAGCAGAGTACAAATGTGTGTGTGTGTGTGTGTGTGTGTGTGTGTGTGTGTGTGTGTGGAGAGAGAGAGAGAGAGAGAGAGAGAGAGAGAAAGAGAGAGAGAGAGAGTTTATTTTATAAACAACAGAATACTATATGCCCCACTTTTACTACACTTAGTAATGTAGCACAAAGATCATCCATGGTGGTATACAGAGATCACGATCTTTTAAAAAGTTGCACAGCATTCCATAATGTGAATATACAATAGTTTATACAGCACTTTGGTTTTATAAAATGGTGCCATGATCATCAGTCTCACACACACATTTTTTCACATTTTTGCCAGTGCATGTTTGAGATAGATTTCTGAAAGTAGAATTGCAGATTCAACAGGTAAAGTACATATGTTCATTTTGCTAAGTGTTGACAAGCCAACTGTATCCAAGAGGGTTTGTTTACCCCAGTATCACCTAAAGAATATGCTTTTGGGGCATCTGGGTAGCTCAGTGGGTTACACCTCTGACCTTTGGTTTCAGCTCTGGTCATGATCTCACAGTTTTGTGAGTTCAAGCCCTGCATCGGGCCCTGTGCTGACAGCGTGGAGCCTGCTTGGGATTCTCTCTCTCTCCCTCTCTCTCTGTTCCTCCCCTGCTGACTCTGTCTCTCTCTAAAAAATAAATAATTAACTTTTAAAAAAAAGAATATACTTTCAAACCTTTAGACTTTTCCAAACTGACAGTAGATATTGAGTATACCAATGTAGCTTTAGTTTGTGGTTCTCTTATTACAAGAAGACTGAACATCTTTTTCTTAAGGTTGATTTGCATTTTTTGTGTGAATTACTTATTTTTCTAATGGTGTTGGCCTTTGTCTTCTGTTTTTAGTGGCTCTTTACATATTAGGCATATCAACTCTTTGGGGTAGAAGTTATCATTATTTCCCAGTTTTCCAACGATCTTTTTTTCTTTGCTTATGTGTGTTTTGCCATACAGGAAATTTTCTTTTTTAGAATTTTATGTAATTAAAACTGATATTTTCTCTTATTGAGTTTGGATTTTATAATTTGTGTCACAATTAGTAAAATTTACTCTGCTCAAATTATAGAGAAAATCACATATTTTCCTCTACTATTGTATAATTTTATTTATTTACTTTCAATTCTCTGATGCAGTTGGAATTTACAAATTGAAATTCATCCAGTTGTATTTTTTCCTCTATAAGAATCCTCAGTTATATCAACACTACCTGTTAAAAAAGAGTAATCATTCCCAGAGGTTTGAGCTGCTGCCATTATTATATTCTGAATTTCAGAGACAGTTAGACTATTTCTGGGTTTTCCATCCTGATCTGTCTCTCTATTTATGCACTGATACCAGATTTTTAAAAAAATTATGGAGGCTCTATAATGTCAATATTTAGTATGGCTGTACCCCTATCATTGAAGTGATTTTTTTCCCAGTGTTTTCCTTGGTTATTCTTGCTAATTTGTTTTTCAAATGAATTTTATCATCAGTTTAGTTTCAAAAATGTAAAGTATCAACAAAACTGATAGAATTGCATTAAGTTGATTAATTAGCATAGGGAAATCCAATATCTTCATTATGTTTAGTGTTTCTGTCTAAGAATATCACATATTTTTTTATTTATCTGGGTCTATATATATGTCTTTCAGGAGTATTTTATGATTTTATAAATGTAAGTTTTAGACACATCTTGTTAAATTTATGTCTAAGTGCTTTATTTTTATGGTTGCTATTTTAAATAGCATCTTAACTTCTATATCTTACAATTGGCTTCTGTTTGCATATTTGAATTTTAATTTATTACCTATAGATACATGTATCCACACATAAGTATAAGATATATTGAGATAGGTAGATGATAGATAGATAGATTTCCCATCATTACAAGTAGAGACTTCTCTTGTTTTCTTTTCCATTTTTATACTTCTGTTTGCTTTCTCTTTTCTCATTGCATTGACTAACATTCCAGAACTATTCCAAATAATAGGATAGTAGACATCCTTTTCTTGCTTCCTGTGTTTAGTGAGAAAGCTGTTATTGTTTCCTTTTTAAATAAGAATTTGACTTAGATTAATGTATACACATTTTGCTATATATTCACTACATTCAGGTGGTGAACAGAAATTCCTATTTTTAAGAATGTTTAACATGAATGGATGTTGTAATTTGTAAATGTGTTTTTGTGTAAATGAATTGTTTTTTTCTAGAAATATTTTCTTTGCTTAGCTTCTGGAACCTGCTTAGTTTCTCCTCTTGCCACTCTGACTTTTCCTTTTTTTGCAGTCCTAAAACCTTTTCTCTCCAAAGTTTGAATGGTTCCAGGCTTATTCCTCCATCATCTCTGTCTGCTATTACTTCTTAGATTATCTCATTGAGGCTCTTGACTTTACATTGCATCCATACACTGATGACTGCCAAGCTCAGCATGAGCAGGGGAGTATGGTGGGGCAGATGTGGGGCTTGATCCTTTGACCATGAGATCATGATGTGAGCTGAAATCAAGAGTCAGATGCTCAATTGACTGAGCCACCCAGGCACCCCTCTCACTTGCTTTTTTATAGAATTTGTCATCATCTGAAATATTATATGTGTGCATTTGTTTTGTTATTGTATGCTTTCAACATACCCTAATTAGGAACTTTTATTACGTCACTGTTGGATCTCCAGTAACTGAAAAGATACTTGGCACAAAATGGGTGCTAGGTATTTATTAGCTGAATGAATATGTAAATAACATATATGGTTCCCTTAGCTTAATTAATAAGTCTCCTTATGGAACATTCCACAGTGCTAATGTTTCATGGAGCATCATTTAGAAAAATGAGCTAAATACAAGACAATAGTGTTTTTTATTTAAACTTGATGGGAAACTCATTAATTTCTATTTTGCTTTATTGTTGACTAGCTAAAAGATGATATTGAATTAGGCGTTTTTCTCCTGACTCTCTTTATTCATGCCTCAACTGCATGAGTGGATAGCATTTAGAACTATTCCTTTATTTTTATCCAAATTCAGTTAGACTCCATGTTGTGCAGCATAGGTATCCCTCAAATATTGGTCTCTTTTTTTTTTTACCATCTTATCTTCAATGTATTCACCAGGCTAGCTAAGAGATTTCAGTTTATAAGCCAAATCTTAGTTTCATTTGAGGCCAAGAAGATTCATTGTGTTGAGATGGTTTAGGTAGGTTAGTCAGGGCCCTGGCGGTGTCTTTTATATCACGATTGCCTTGGGCCAGAAAGGGTGAAGGGCAGCATGAGTGACACACACTTTTCATCTTTGACTTAGAAGGTAAGTTTTCTAAAATAAAATAATTAATTCTTTTTTAATAATCTACTCATCCTCTAACAAACCACATTATTGTACATTGGATACTCCAAACATTTTTGTTGTTTGCATGATTATTTTGTGAATGCTAAGGAGGCATTTATTTGTATCCTGAGCATGAATCTTATGCCTCTGTTTCCTAGGCAACTTTTTCCTTTATAAGAGTAAAAGATCATTAATCCCTACTATATTGCTAGATAAATCTTTCTGTGGCACCCAAATGTCACCTGTTTATATATCATAAACTAGAGTTCTGCAAGTTATCATATGAGAGAAAAACATCTCTATTCCCAATATACCTTTCTTGTGCAAAATACAAATAATTTATATTTTTCTTGGGGTTAACAGGTGTTACAAGACTCTTCAAAATAATTTATAAAACACTGCTGAAATGCAGTCGCTCAGTGTGAATTCTTGTTGAACTCAATAGAAGTCCACTTATCATTTTCCTGATAAAATCATGCTGCTGAAAGGAATGGGAAGAGGTGCAGGTAAAGAATTCATAGTGCCTAATTTTTAAAAGAAAGTTTCCCAATGGGTTGTTGCATTCTCAAACAAAAACATAATATACCAAAGAATACAGGTGCATGTTGATATTTCATTATATTTCCAACAGTCAGTTCCTGGCCTCTAGGGCAGTGACTTGAAGTAGCAAGTGACAACCACTCAATTGCAAAGCATTTGCCAAACTTCAGCTATTTTGTGTGTATTTGTGATTGTATCTTCTCTGAATTCTCAACCTAATTGTTGTTTTTGATGGTTTTTAACAAATTCCATTTAACTGAGGGTAGCCATGTTCACAGACCTTGTTTCTGTAATCTCTGTGAATTTAATTGTTGTTTACCTCAAAAAGAAAATAAATCACACACAATTGCCAGTGAATGCCTGAACAGTGGGTTAGTAATGATATTTTTATCATTTCTCCTTTTCATTAAAGTACATCATTTGAATTCATCACATCTGTCAGCCAAGCCACTAAGAATGTGATCGAAAAGCTGTCATTTCTAAATAAGAAACTGGGAGTGTGGTGGTATTCGGCAGACAGCATGGTGTAGTGCAGGCCTGAGTCGGGGGAGTGTGAGGAGCCTAAGGATTTGATAGACCTGGATTCAAATCCCAGCTTTGTTATTTATGACATGACTTAACTTCTCCAAGTCTCGGTTTCTTCATCCATAAAATGGAGATAAAGGTAGCTAGCTTACAGGATTGTTATTTCTTAAAAGAATGTTTGGCATATAGAGTGAAATCTAGACAAGCCAATTACACCTAAATTTGAGTAAATAATTTGCTTTGCTTAATTTAATGTTACCATTTTGTATGAAGTCATCAGTGTACCTTTTATGTTCTCTTCTAATATTGTGCTCTACAGAAGTAAGCATAGAAAGTCCACACACAAAACATGCCAGAAATGCTATCAGACTATCACAATATCTTTACTGTTTTCTTTTTGTTTTAAGTTTATTTATTTATTTTGAGGGAGAGAGAGAGCACAGGAGGAACAGAGAGAGAGAGAGAGAGAGAGAGAGAGAGAGAGAGAGAAACAATCCCAAGCAGGCTCTGCACTGTCAGCGTGGAGTCCGATGTAGGGCTCTAACTCACGAATCATGAGATCATGACCTGAGCTTAAATCAAGAGTTGGACGCCCAAATGACTGAACCACCCAGGTGCCTCAACCCCCTGTTGCTTTCTAATTAATTCTCCACATAAGCCGCCAAAATATTCTTTCACGTGTACAAATCAGACTATGCTAATTGCTCAGAATTATTCAGTGGTTCCCATTCATCTACACTAAAGAATAAATTATATAGTCACTGAAAATCTAACCACAGTCAAATTGCAACACCTCTCCGATTTTAACATAACATCTCGGCGACATTGCTTCCTGATAAGTTCATGCTTCTTTGAATGCCACTCTCTGACATACCAGGCACAATCTTTCCTGACATACCAAGCATATTTAAGTTCCTCTTTTAAACTCCCACTCTATTAAGGGAATTAATATCTTGTACTGAAGCACATAAAGTGCATGAATTAGGATCCCAAGACCCAGGGATGAGATGCTCACAGATGCAATTTATTGGGGTTGCCTAAATTTGCAAAACTGTGGCCATATAGGTATAGTTAGAAGAACCAACCTTGCTGCACTAAAATATATCTAAGGAAGAATAGCACCTGTGTATAGCTAGTTTACATGCAGCTAATCATAAACTCCTAAAGGCATAGGCCTTGTCTTGAATGGTTATATACTTAGCATAATGCCTGGCAGAGGTAAGCAGACAATAAATGTACATTAAAGAATGAATGGACACTTTGTCTTACTTGTAACATGAAACATATCCTAAACAAAAGCAATTTTTTAACAAACATTTTACTTATTTAGGAAAAAAGTCTGGAGTTAAAGTTTTCTCTCAAATCACCCAATGTTTCTTATTTTTGAAACATGAAAAGATGCTTAGCCAATGTTTAAGGTAATTCCTATTTGACAGAAGAAAATGAAAACAGAAATTTGTGCACATTCTGTGTGGATCAAAGAATTTTATATAAAAACCAGTAGTTGGTTAGAGAAAAACATTGCATAAAAACTTAACCATACTTTGCTAGACTAAGAACTGCAAGGCCCATCATCTCTAAGATTACCTTCTCAATGCACTAATAGAATAAGATTTAATGCAACATGGACTTAAGCCCCCAGTGATTTGGTAATGTGATTTCAAAATAGTTTTCCTTCACTTAGCATAGCAAATTTTGGATTTCTAACTAGGTCAAGTAAGAGACCTTTTTCAATTTTTGTTTCCTCCTTTGGTATCAAGGTTGGTGTGTTTGTGCATGTGTGTGTGTGTATGTACCCATGCACATGCTTACTAGATATATCAGGAGGTCCTCTCTGCCCATATCTATAAGTTTCTTCTTCCAGAATGTCCCAATGTCAGGGTTACGAGTTTTCTCCCTGGTGATTATTATTTTATTGGAATTTAAGTACTCTTTAGGCTTAAATTGAGTTGGAATTAACCCCTTGACATGTTGATAAGCACTGACACTTAGGTGAACCCAGAGCCTGTATCAGTCCATTTCACAATTATCCATTAGGGTATGGTATCTTCCAGTTCTTTAACAAGAGTGGCAGTAAAAGATTCTAGGCCATGGGATGACAGAGGTATTTTTTCCTATAACCTACAGATCAAGGTCTTTTTTTGGTGGTAGAGGCACTGGCAACAGCAGTACAAACATGTAAGATCTCTCAGGATCCCAATATCCTATGTTGTCTTTGATAAACCATACAACATCTTTGAACCCCGTTTTCCTAATCTGCAAAATGGGAAAGTCCTTGCCCTGAAAACCTGTGTGTATTTTCTCCAAGATTTTGTCCCTGGAGGGAATCTAAACGACAAATTACTACTCAAATATTAATAGGACTTTGTCATTCCTTCACCTGAATAGTCATCTTGTATTGATAAGTAATAACAGCTAGAGGGTATTAGCTCAAATGTTGGATATACAATACATTTTAAGAGGGTAATAGAATGTCACCCCTCCTAAAATTGAGCTCTGTGTACCTAAATGAGAGGTCCTCTGTGCCCTCTTAAATAGTGTTTCACAATCATTGCTTATGCACATCAACAAACACCATAGAATAATTAGGGAGAGTAGAAATCATTATAATGTCAGCCCTTCCTATTATTGAATTGTAACCACTCGATAAGGAACTGCCTAAAGCAATTGCTGAATGCAATAGATCCAACTGTATCTCTTTCAGAGCCAACAGAACCATCCTGCTATAGCCTGAGGGTTCCACACAAGGCCCTTCCCTCAATTAGGATTTAATCATCTTGGAGAGCAGCTGAGAATTTCAATCATTACTTTTTTTTCCGAGGTCCCATCAATCTTGTCTATCAAAGTAATTTGATTTTTTGATTTCTCTGTAAGAATACTGAGTCTTTTTAGTGGAGAAAAATGATGGGGCGAAACAAAGTTGGAAGAAACTAATTTTTATATGATATTTAAATAAAACTCCTAAAAAATTTGTTGTTTTAAATCACTGCATTATGCCTGTACCTTAAAGCCTTGGGAGGAGGAAGGAGTCCCTTTGAGGGCTTCACTACTTATTGCTCAAATGCAGCAGTTTAGGCCACATTTGCCATTCAGGTCTGGAGGTAGTAGGTATTGTGGTTAAGAGCTAGGGATTTAGAGACACATGGCTCTGGTTTCAAATCCCAGCTTCACCATTTAGGAGCCACATAACCCATATGTATTTATTGCCCTTAAAACTCAGTTTCCTTGTTCCCAAGAAGGAAAAATAATAGTACTACTTTGGATTAAGATTATGAAAATGAAATGGAGTCAATGATCTTAAGTGTCTAAAACAGTTCCTGGTCCATAATAGTGTTTAAAAATAGTAGCCATCATTTTTTAAAGTTTTTGTTGTTGTTGTTGTTGTTTATTTTGAGAGAGAGAGAGAGAAAATGAACAAATGGTGGAGGGGCAGAGAGCAGAGAGAGAGGGAGAGAGGATCCCAGGCAGGCTCCATGCTGTCAGCACCAAGCCCGGTGCAAGGCTTGAACCCACAAACCATGAGATCATGACCTGAACTGAAATAAAAAGTTGGATGCTTAATTAACTTAGCCACCCAGGCAGCCCATTTTTAATAATAAAAGCTATCATTTTTATTGCCTTGACACACCTATCTTCAGTTCACCATGATGAAAATTAGGTCAATAAATGAAATTAGATGGATTTTTTTGAAGATCAAGATCATCATGGGAATATTTAGAATTAGGCATTATTCTCATATTTTGAAATCATAGAGTTTAGCAATACATACTAAGGGACACCAAAGTGGAGGAACACATTGTTTATCTTTGTTTTTATGCTATCTTTGAATATTTGGAGATTAATTTTTAGCTGATGATTAAATACATTTATTGGCATATAATGATTACTCATTAGTTATCAATGAATCAAAACATCTCCTTTTTTTTGAGACTGTTGTAGGAAAATAATGTGAAGTTAAGTTTTTAAAATAAACCAACAACATTGTTTCTTTCAACCTTAAAATAAGGCCTTAAGTACTCTTAGACAATTGATTTTGATTCTTTTTTTTAAGTTTTTATTTAAATCCCAGTTAGTTAACAGACAATGTTATATTAGTTTCAAGTGTACAATATAGTGATTCAGCACTTCCATACAACACCTGGTGTTGATCACAGCAAGTGCACTTCTTAACTACCATCACCTATTTTACCCATCTCCCTCCCCCCTTCCCTTTAGTAACCATCAGTTTGTTCTCTATAGTTAAGAATCTGTTTCTTGGTTTGCCTCCCTCTCTCTCTCTCTCTGTGTTTCTCTCTCTTTTTTCCCTTTTACTCAATTGTTTTGTTTTTTAAGATCCATATATGAGTGAAATTATATGATATTTGTCTTTCCATGACTGATTTATTTCAGTCATACTCTGTAGCTCCATCCATATCATTGCAAATGGCAAGATTTCATTCTTCTTTATGGCTGAGTAACATTCCATTATATATATGGGAAGATTTCATTCTTCTTTATGGCTGAGTAACATTCCATTATATATTTATATTTATATTTATATTATATGTAAATTATATCTTCTTTATCCATTCATCAGTCAATGGACACTTAGGCTGTTTATATAATTTGACTATTGTAGATAATGCTGTTATAAACATTGGGGTTCGTGTATCCCCTTGAATTAGTATTTTTGTATTCTTTTTTTTTTTTAATTTTTTTTTCAACGTTTATTTATTTTTGGGACAGAGAGAGACAGAGCATGAACAGGGGAGGGGCAGAGAGAGAGGGAGACACAGAATCAGAAACAGGCTCCAGGCTCTGAGCCATCAGCCCAGAGCCTGACGCGGGGCTCGAACTCACGGACCGCGAGATCGTGACCTGGCTGAAGTCGGACGCTTAACCGACTGCGCCACCCAGGCGCCCCAGTATTTTTGTATTCTTTAGATAAATACCTAGTAGTGCAGTTGCTGGATCATAGGGTAGTTCTCTTTTCAACGTTTTGAGGAAACTCCGTACTGTTTTCCAGAGTGGCTACACCAGTTTGCATTTCCACCAACAGGGCAAGGGGGTTCCCCTTTCAGTTTTTGATTCTTTCATTACATTTTGGTCTTACTCTGGTTGGAAGTCTGATTATATAGCCTTAAGGTTATGTTTCTGTATCTTTCTTTATCTCTACATCATGAACTCCTCAAGAGTGGAGATCAAATGTTTCATCTTCATATCAAACAAGGATCTCAAACAGAACCCATAGCAGATGCTATTCTACCCTTTATAAGGAAGAAACAAAGACATGGTGAATGGGCAACACCTTGCTGTCAAGCCAAATTAGAACTTTATTCTTGTGTTCATAGGATCCTAATTTTAGAGGCCATCAGAGAAGGGTATTTCACAAAACTTTCTGGTTCAATGTTCAATCACCATTTCTATCAAGGCATTTTTTTTCTCCTCTAGCTGTAATTGTGTATACTTGCAAGAGATTTTCTTAAACTTTAGCTTTATGTAGGACTGAAGAAACCATCCTTGGTAACATATTAGCTCACATGTATTTAAGACTACTGTCTTTACTCTCCAACTGAATAAACAATCATATCACTCATTTTTCTCAACACCATTTTTCTTATCTCCTGAAACTAATAATACTAGTAATAATAATTATAATTATAAGTAACATAATAATTAACGTGCTATGGACTTTACATACACCAAATTATTGCATCTTCACTAAACTCCAATGAGAGTTATTATTGCTATCCACATTTGACATCTTGGAAAACTGAGGCAGTTTAAATGGTTTGCAAAAGGTCATGTAGCTAATAGATAGCAAGCCAGGATATAAACATAGAATGTGTGCTCTTTTCCATTATGCCTCCAAATTGCTTCCCTCAGAGTGAAAACCTCTCTCTCCAGCTTATCATTTGTTTGGGATTCAATTGTGTGATACTGGCACTGTCTATGATAATGCCAAGTCATACTTGATATCCTGAATTTTGTGAAGGATAGGGGAAAAAAAATGAGGACTTCTGCTATTGGCCAAGAAATATTGCCATTAGGATTGCACTTCTTTAATTCAGCCAGAAAAACAGAAGAAAATATGTGAAACAACCATTTTTTTCAACATTAAACAACAGGCAGTGCATATGTATTATCTCCAAGTAAAGATAAAACCTTAGGCTAGTCTAGTATTGCCTTGTTTTAGTGTCTAAAAGCAGTTTCCAGGCTGCCATGGAGGGAGGTATGGAGGGAGGGAGAGGGAGAGAGATCTTAAGCAGCCTAGAAATCACCCCAAGTGAGAACATAGATGTCAAAAGACAGGGGTCTTGAATGTGTAGGGTACAGTACAGGAGAGGAGGGAGAACTAGATCTGGAGATTTGCAGTCATGTGACTCTCTAATCTTTTGCTGGGTACTTACTTGGACATTCGTGACGTGAATCTGTACAAAACTATGTATGTGTGGGGCGGTGGGGGGAGAATGCTAGAAAGTAGTCGTTGAACTTGCAGCACTTAGTCTGGTGTAAGAATAGAGGATCATAGAGGGAGGTGACTCAGGAAAGCACTGCGTGGCTTGCTGGGAAGGAGCTCTTACTTTTAGAAATGAGGATTTTTTCTTTTTATCGCTCACTACCTTATCTGGACTTAAATAGAAACATTCCAATTGAGTGACCTAAAGTTCTCTCTGATGTCTCTCTGCTAGGAAAGGAAGGTCCATATGCTAACTAACTGGCAAGAATTCAAATTCTGAACTCCTCATTTGCATTCCCAAGGACCAGTCACGAGCCAGGGTTGATGAATGCAGCTTGGTAGAACATATGATGAAAATAGTTCAGTGAGTAGATTGTTGGAACTATCCTTGGCCATTGCAAATATGCAACACATGTCCAATTATAACATAAACTTTTCTTTTAATTGAATAAGTTACTTTATTTTTTTAAAAAGGAATTTTATATTATTGTTTGTATTTTAGCAGTCAAATAGGGAGTTAACTCACATGGTTTTGGATGGTTGGGGATACATTTCACATTAGAGTTAATCTCATTGAATCCTCAAATAAGGAAAGGACCTAACAGATTTCCTCTCATTTCTTTAGAATAATAATGTAGGGGCCAGAAGAATAATTATTGGTATTAGATACTTCCTCATTATCGTCTTAACAGAAAAGACTCCAATGATGAGTAAAATAATACAAGATAATGGGAAAATGGAAATAAAACAGTGTCTTTTGCTATTGGAAAATAGGCATATTGAGTGTACTTAATATGCTCTGCTTAAATCACATGCACAAGTTTTTACTGTTTCAGCTACAAAAGACTCTGTTAATAGTGGCTTTCTTGGTGATGAAACAGTGATGAGGAAAGAACAGACATAATTAATTTACAGATACTTTCTTATTCACTTATACATCTTTAGAACCAACGCTATTTGATATCTCTTACAGTTAGCGTGAGAAACAACATGGAGCTAATAGTTAAAGGTGAATAATCTTTTGATTTACATGTCTAAATTTTAGGGTTTGGTCAGTCGATTCAGTGCAACTATTTTAAGTATTCAATTTATAATCAGTATCTCAGGGAGAATAATGATCAGTACAGGGTTGAAACTTCTCAAAATATCATTTAACCTCTTGGTTTGACAGTTATCACTAACTAGATCAGGGTAATAACAAATCCTTTGCCAAGAGTATTAACTTTCTGTTACTGCATAACTAATTACCACAAACTTAGCAGCTTAAACCAGTACACACTTATTATTTCACAGTTTGTACAGCTCAAGAGGCTAGTCACAGAATAGCTGAGATCTCTGTGCTCAGGGTCTCATAAAGTTGCATCAAGATATGGCTGGGGGATGCCTGGATGCCTCAGTCATTGGGCATCCAACTTCGGCTCAGATAATGATCTTGTGGTTTCTGGGTTCAAGCCCCGTGTGGGGCTCTCTGCCGACAGCTCAGAGCCTGAAGCCTGCTTTGTGGATTCTGTCTCCCTCTCTCCCTGCCCCTGCCCAGCTCATTCTCATTCTCTCTCTCTCTCTCTCTCTCTCTCTCTCTCTCTCAAAAAACAAATAAAACATTAAGAAATTTAAAAACAAACAAACAAACAAAAAGATGTGGCTGGGCTGTATTCCTGTCTGCGGATGAGGAACAATCAACCCACTTCCAAGCTCACTAAGGCTCTTGGCAGAAATTATTTTCTTATATCTCTGCACCAAGAGCCTTGGGTTCTTGCTGGTTATCTGCCAGAGGCTGCAATTTCCTTCTACAAGTTGCTCACAATTCATAGACACCACTCATAGTTCCTTGCCATGTGGCTGTTTCAATATGGCCACTTATTTCATCAAGCCAGCAAGGAGGGCCTTTTGAGAGTCTGTTAGTAAGACAGAGTCTCATACATAGTAAGCAATTACAAAAGTAGTATTTTATCACCTAGGTGTAAGTGACAAGCCCCACCTATGATCAGGGGGAGGGGATTACACAAGGATGCACCTACTAGGAGGCAGGGACCATGGGCAACAGGCCTGGAGTCTGTCTTCCACATCAGCTGATGTAATATTGTTGTCACAGCCAGACAACAGCCATGTGGCATGGATGTATCTCTTTCGGAATTTAACCTGTCATCTAACTTTCTTTACTTTTGCTAAACATAAATGCCAAAAACATTCTGATGAATAGCAACCATGTTAGAAAATCTAGAACAACAGTAATGAGCTCGGCAATTAATATATTTTATACTTGGGTTGTATATTACACTTTTTAGAGCTTCTTTGTTTCTTTGTTTGTTTCTTTCTTTTTTTTTCTTTTTACTTATAGGTATCCTGAGAGATATCCAGGGCAAGTGATATTACACATAAATTACAGGAAAGGAAAATCAGTGGTTTCATAAGAGATGGGGAGATAGAATATAGTCCTGTCCATCCTCAGTAGAATGTTCCTTTCAGTGAATTTCACCTACTTTGAAAACATGACTAAAGTCCTCTTTCCATCTGTTTATTACCCAGCAATTATGAAGCAAAGTAGTTGCTAACAAGAAGCTTGAGAAATTGAGAATTCCACATGGATATAGATTTATTTGTTGGCAACTACTTCATCAACGTTTATTTAAAAATGAAATTTTGAAAATAATAATAAAAAGAAATCTTGTGATTTCTACAAATGAACCTTATTTTTCCTTGAAAAGAGAGAACACAACATTTATATGATTAAACTATCTTCTGAAATTGTGATAAGGCACAATGTATTCTAGTTTATCACTTCTATATTTTCTTGTTATAAAAATAATACCTTCAATATGGTTAAATACAATTCTGTCAAAGCAGAAAAAATGTTCTTTTCTATGCCACAATTTTCACTTTAGTGGAACTTTGGGTATAACTTTTTCCTGATTTTCCTCTATAATTTCCTCCAGGCACTGAAGACAGATCAACATTTTACATTTCATGCATCTTTACCAAAGCAATATATTGTATATACTGTCCAGTTTGAAAAACATTTAAGAATATAGTATATGCTAATACTGAGTTCTACAAGGAAAACATTTTTTCTTTATCATTAACTTCAATGGGCTAAATATAATTTCTCAATCATGCTGGGCATTCATACATATTTGATGTATTAATTTTCAGATATCAAAAATGTCAGTAATAAAATAAAACAAATGTGTTTTTGAGAATTTGCAAAGAGAAGGTGTCAAAAGCATCAAAGATGTAGCAATTCTTTTTGACTCAAAAACTCATTCACTTTTCACTGTGGCTCAACTTCCATAAATGCCATCAGGCTTTGCTGCCTCCACAAAGAACACATTTCAATGAATGGTTAATGTATTGGTTTTTCTTTTAAGTAGGGGGAATATTGGCAGGTGGAGTACCAAGAAATTTTATTGTATCATACAGATTGAAAGCATTTTGGTAAAATATTATGAGACAATGTATCGTAATTGCATGACTTACTCTTCAAACAGTAAAGTGAGACTCAAAATGTCAACTAGTGTGAGTGACAATGGTTTAGATGTGGAATGAAATGTTCTCTCCACTTCAGTTTCAGTTGGTTGCTCCGTGTTAGAAAGTACTGGAGGAATCCAGCAGTATGATTAAGAAGACTGTCAAAAAGAATGTCTTTAGAGGAAGCCAAAATTATTATTTGGGTTGATACACCGGTATAAAAATCAGAGCCATTAGGGACAAAGCAAAGAAAGAGTGAACTTCTAAAGATGCAAATCTGTGTGAAGGTGTTTTCCCAGTTATCACGTCTAAATTCTGAGACTCTGTAATTGATAAACACTTGGAAAAGTGATGATGAGACATTTTCTAATAATGACATAATTCTAATCCATCTTGGCTGGTCATCCATCAAAGCTCTGTTTGTGATGCTTTGATTGATGGAATGAGAAGAAGAAATCATTCCCTATTTTAGTTAAAGAGTGAAAGGACAGATTCACTTTAAAAATTGCACTCTGCTTTCAAGATAAAAATAAATATCTCTTAATCAAATGGATACTATCAAATAACTAACTAACTTGTAACGGATCCTTAGGTCTTATGATAGCAATTAATACCGCCACAAAAACAGACACACAAACACTGCCATTAGATGAGAAGAATTAGCTCTTTGTCTTCTAATCCCTCTTAACTGATTAGCCTGAGACACTGATGAGAGTGCCAGGATGTGGGTCACTAGAAGTCAGATCACACCTCCATAACCATGGGAATCAGGATAGCTCCTTCGAAAATCTTTTAAACCAAGTTATTGCCAGGATCTAAGATGGGGAGATAAGAGGATTAGAAGAAGCAAGGGAAACCAGGGTAAGGTTGTCTAGGCTACTTCTGGGGATGGAAATACACAGTAAGTGAGGGGCAATGTCCATGTGCAGGAAAGTTCCATTTAAGGTGAGCAGGATGAAGTGGGTGGTGTGCACGTTTATGGGCTTTGTATTGTGACTTGGAGGAGTGACAATCATAAATATTCTAGAGAGAGCCTAAATCTGTGAGACAAATATATCCACCTAAGTCATTCTTGTTGAATAATTTTAGAGTAAACAGACACTGTAACTGGAGTAAATATGTAAATGCTGTGATTAATACAATCCTATAGGCATTTCTCTACTTCATTTTATTTAGAATTAATTATATTATTGGACAAAATGAGAACTATTTAAAAATAACACATACTATTTTAACAAGTTGTTAAAGAACATTTGAGTCACCAAAATCAAATAAACTACATATGCCAAAATGAAGAGCAAAACAAAATGCAAAATTTGTAAGGAAATATTTGAGAATCAATTACATGATCCTTTGCCAAAACCTGGTAGTATCAAGGGTCAGATTAGTACAGACTGAGAAAGAATTTCCTTGGAAAGACTCTATCATTAGCCTCACCTTCTAATCCAATGTAGAGGGAAGCATGGCATGTGCCCTCTGCATTGGAAGAACAGGAATAAATAGTACCATGGA
Organism: Prionailurus viverrinus; assembly: GCF_022837055.1. Classification (NCBI taxonomy): domain Eukaryota; kingdom Metazoa; phylum Chordata; class Mammalia; order Carnivora; family Felidae; genus Prionailurus; species Prionailurus viverrinus. Next base: position 159,428,811 of record NC_062564.1, on the reverse strand, counting down.
CTGGTGTTTGCATCCATCTAAGACACCTAAATGGTGAGTGATGAAGTGGCTCTGTGGGAATGAGCCTGCATTCCATAAGCATCCGAGGGCATGAGCATATGAGGGCATAAGCATATGGGTGAGCATGTCACTTGCAGCCAATGTGGGCAATGGTAAGATCAAACTTGAGTAAAATTATTTCAAGTCCTCATAAAGTGGGTTGCCTGGATGAGCAAACAAAGTCAGCAGAAAAAGTTTGGATGTGAATTGCCAGATTCTGATAGGTGGAGGAAGAGGGAAGTGATAGAGTGAGTGTGTGGCCCAAATCAAGGATATTGCAGGTGAGAGAGCCTCAGCAGTAGGGACGGGACCAACAAATGTACCCACAAGAGAGAGAAAAATCAACTTTAAATAGCAGCTAGGTCCAGAGAATTTAGAACCATTTATGACAAGTACAAATGTTTCCCTCTCTAATATCTTTCATTCCCTATGCTCCAATTTCAGATTATTGAGAAATCATGGTTAGCAATATAATGGAAGATGGAAGGAAGGAAAAAGCATAAGCTGAATATACCTTCTTCACTGGACCATTTATATTTCTCTCTGCTGTAGGCCCTAGCAAGGAGCATAGTATCCGTAACTTTGAATGAAAGTAGAATCTTAGATTATTAAGTTAGTCTAGATATGGTAAGAAATGAATAAAGTCTACATATTCGTTGCTTTAAAGAAATATTAAATTATCTTAGTTTTGAGTCCTAAGCAAATTTTACCCAAGGTAGGAAAAGCTAGCTTTTTTTTTTTTTATTTAAAAAAAATTTTTTTTTTCAACGTTTATTTATTTTTGGGACAGAGAGAGACAGAGCATGAACGGGGAAGGGGCAGAGAGAGAGGGAGACACAGAATCGGAAACAGGCTCCAGGCTCTGAGCCATCAGCCCAGAGCCTGACACGGGGCTCGAACTCACGGACCGGACCACGAGATCGTGACCTGGCTGAAGTCAGACGCTTAACCGACTGCGCCACCCAGGCGCCCCAAGAAAAGCTAGCTTTCTTGAACAAAGGTAAAAGACCAGGGAAGAGGAAAATAAAGTGGCTTTGCAGTTGGATTCCACTAGTCTTGCTTGTTCATTGTTTGGTTGTGTTATATGTTGGCTCCATTCAGGATTTCTTTTTTTAGCAGTTTACATACATGACAACAAATGTATGTTGCATGCTCGTCAAAATTCCTTAGACATGAAAATGGAGCCAGAAGTTTAAGGGCAATTAGATGAAGATCAGAATTTTAATTATTATGGGTATCCCAACTTTTCAAGTCCTGCTGTGTTTGATGATTTAAAGTAACTGTGAGTCTAGGGTACCTGGGTGGCTCAGTTGGTTGAGAGTGTGACCCTTGATTTCAACTCAGGTGATCTCAGGATTGTGGGATTGAGTCAAACCCCATATTGGGCTCCATGCTGAGCATGGAGCCTGCTTGGAATTCTCTCTCTCCCTCTCCCCTGCTACTGTCCCTTTACCTGGCTTGTGCTCTCTCTCTCTCTCGCTCTAAATTAAAATTAAAAAAAAAAAAACATGGATCTTATAATCTAAGCGTCACTATATAAGTCATGCCAGTACTTGAGTTTTCTTTCATGCAAGAGGAGGGGAAGGATTTACTAGACTAGGTGAATTTCAAAGAGAAATTGGGAGATAAAGTCTCTTTGTGATTATATACTATGTATCATGATTATAAGACCTACGAGTTACAAAAAGAAGAAAAATGACAAAATCATCCCACCAGAGGCTGAGTTTATATTCACCACATGATTTAGGCTCTGAACATTTGTTGTCTCCATTTCTATAAGAACTTGAGTAAGTCCTCTAATGCTAACAAGGTTATTTGACAAAAGGAAATTCATACTGGTCAAAATCCAATTGATATTGAAAAATACCTGCTTTTTCATTCTTGGGGATTTTCTTTCTCTGTACCTCTAAGTATAGCTCTATACTCAGTGCAATGCTATTTAAACTTTTTTTTTAGAGGGCATCATGGACTCCTTTAACAATCTGTAGAAATCGCTTCTCTTGCTCATAAACATGCACAGATGTAGTTAAGGCTGATCTGCCACTTTTAGTCGCTCTCTTTCTTAGAGTAAAATTTCCCCCTTTTCAGTGGTGGAACCCACTTAATTGTGGAGCTGACCCAACCCCCCCAAATAATCAATAGAATGAAAAGGCAACCTGAGGAATGGGAGAAAATATTTGCAAATCATATATCTGATAAGAAGTTAATCTCTAAATTATATAAGTAGATCCTAAAACTTGACAGAAAAACAACTATTAACTCAATTAAAAAAATGGATGCAGGGCCTGAATAGCCATTTCACCAAAGAAGACAAATACATCACCAATAATTATATGAAAAAATGCTCAGCTTTATTAATCATCAGGAAAATGCAAATCAAACCCACAATGAGCTATCACCTCTCTCCTGTCAGGATGGTTATTATCACAAAGACGAAAGACAACATGTACTGGCAAGGATATAGAGGAATTACAAGTCCTGCACTCTATTGGTCGAATTGCAAAATGATGTAACCATTATGAAAAAAAAGTATAGATATTCCTCAAAAAAATTAAAATAGAACAACCATATGAACCAGCAACCCACTTCTGGCTATATATAGAAAAGAATTAAAATTAAGATATCAAAGAGATATATTATCATTCCCATATTCATTGTAGCAGTATTCACAATAGCCAAGCTATGTAAAATGTGGAATGCACATTGAGATAATATTCAGCCTTAAAATAGAAAAAAATATGTAATATGCAACAACATGGAACAACCTTGAGAACTTTATGCTAACTGAAATAAAATAATCACAGAAAATAAAATATTACATGATTCCACCTGTAAGAGGTAGCTAAAATAGTCAAATTCAAAGAGTGGAATGGTGGCTGCCAGGGTTTTGGGGGTGTGGAAAATGGTAAGTTACTAATCCACAGGCATAAAGTTTCAGTTAAAACAAGATGAATATATTCTAGAGATCTTCTGTACAACATTGTACCTATAGTCAACAATACTGCATTGCATACCTAAACATTTGTCAAGAGGGTAGATCTCATGTTAAGTCTTCTTACCATAATGAAAGTTAAAAATAGGACTAGACCTGTTACCTAGGTTTAACTCTTCAGCTATGCCACCTCCCTCACCTCAGTGATTCATTAATGTATGGGTACACAACCTAAGCTAAATCCAGTACACTTTTATTAGTCAGGGTTCTCCAGAGAAACAGAACCATAGGACATTCAGAGATATATAGAAAAAGATGTGTTTATGAGCAATTGGCTCTTGTAATATGGGGATTGAGAAGCCTTACAATCTTCCTTCTGCAACATGGAGACACAGGAAAACTGATGGTGTAGTTCCAGTTCTGAAGGCATGAGAACCAGGGGAGCCAATGACAAAAGTCCCAGTTGGAGTCCAAACGCCCAAGAACCAGGAGTTTCGAAGTCTGAGGGTAGGAGAAGATGGATGTTCCAACTGATCAGAGAGCCAGTTCTCCCTTTCTCAACCTTTTTTGTTCTATTCAAGGAGGGTAGATAGCCCACTATAATTGTGGAGGATTCTGTTTACTGAGTGTGCCAATTCAAATGTTAATGTCTTCCAGAAACACTCTCACACATACACCCAGAAATAATGTTTTGCCAGCCATCTGGGCATATCTTAGCCCAGTCAAGTTAACACAGAAAATTATTCATCACACCCCTCCATGGAACTTTCTCCTGAGACATGGGGAGGATACTCTCTTTTCCTCAGATTCTCAGGTGGCAACATGTGAGTCTTGAGCAGGTGGAAGATAACTTTTGCCACCCTTTGTCTGTTCTAGAGGTAAGGAAAAGACAGAGTTGTAATTTTCCTTGTGCCCCAGGAACAAGAATTTCTTGAAGCCAGCTGTGTTCATTAATTTTTGGTAGCATGATCTAAGAAATTGCCTTTTTAATTTAAAAAATGTTTTCACTGGGTTTATTTTTTTCGCTAACACATGTACTAGTTGATAAAGTTTGTTTATAATTTCATGGGTGTCTAGATCCAAGAAACCCATTAACTTCCCAACTTAAGTTGAGAAAGCTTTTCTTTACATCAGTTTTTGAAATTCAGTCCTGAGAAAAAGAAAATGTAAACAAAGAAGAGGGAAAGACAAGTATCTCCCAATTCTTGAGTATTTCTCATTTCTCTAGTATTCCTGGTTTACCTTCATTGCCTCGGAGGAAAAAGACACCACATTAAAACATTGAAAAATCCAGTAATATGTTAATGTTTGTAGGAGAAAGAATAGATGGTTAATATATAGTCAATCATGGAATTTATTTATAATTCTAGCTAATTGTTCCCTAGAATGTGGATTTATTTGTGTCTCAGCAACCCCTTAGTACCTAATAGGTAATCAAAAATAACTGTCACATGTAAGAATAAATTGTGCACATATATGAATAAATTTATAACATGCCCAGTCATGAATGCCATATGTATTTTTATAAACTTAATACTGCTTCATTGTGTTTCTTGGAATGCTATACTAGTTTTATCCTCAAAACTACATGAAGTATTTTCCTAAGAAGGTAGAGTTGCTGGTCAGATGGTAAAGAGAAGATGGTTTTGTGTATGTGTACTGTGCCTATCTCTGTGTATATATATTGTTTGTGAGTTTAGATTTATGCTCTAAAAGAAGAAAGAACTAGTTTTTGAAGGAGAGGACTTGACCAAAAGATGGAAAAGGGAAACTCCAAATTTTTTCCTAAATTGCAAAAAAAGTCACCCACTGAGAAACAACTGGTAGACTATGACATAATAACAATAAATTATACATCCCAGGTATGATAAATATCTCAGGTGAAAAAATTTAAATCTTTCCTTTGTGATAAAAATTACTGTGTTTTGGGGCTCTTGGGAGGCTCAGTCAGTTAAGCCTCTAACTTTGGCTCAGGTCATGATCTTGACCTGAGGTTTGTGAGTTTGAGCCCCACATCGGGCTCTGTGCTGACAGCTTAAGAGCCTGGAGCCTGCTTCAGATTCTGTGTCTCCCCCTCTCTCTGCCCCAATCCTGCTCATGCTCTGTCTCTGTCTCTCAATAATAAATAAACATTAAAAAATTAAAAAAAATTACTATGTTTTCCATAGTCAACTCTTTGAGTTATGATAAGCTTTCCATTGGACATTTTTTTAACATTTATTTATTTTTGAGGGGGGGGGGCGAGGAGGGGCAGAAAGAGGGAGACAGAGGATCCAAAGCAGGCTCCCTGCAGTGAGCTCAGAGCCCAATATGGGGCTTTAAGTCACAAACTGTGAGATCATGACCTGAGCTGAAATTAAGAGTCAGACACTTAACTGAGCCACCCACACGCCCCTCTACTGAACATTTTTCCTTTTTGAATATCATGTTGCATATACTGTCTTAAGTCATAATTCAAAGCACCATCATCTCTCTGCAGGGCTTCTGCAATGGCCTCCTAAATTGGTCTCCCTACTTCTGACCTTGCTTTTTAGTCTGTTCTCTACCATTTAGCCAGAGTGATCCTGTTAAAATGTAAATGAGACTCTGTCATTCCTGTGCTCTATCCAAATCTTTTCATGGCCTTTAAGCTCTATCCTACTTGGATACTTGCTACTTTTCTGACTTCATCTTCTGATATTCCCCCTTTTGCCTTTTCTCTCTTTTGGCTAAGAATACTGGCCTCCTTGCTGCAACTTTAATTTATGCACTGCTTAGAATACTCTTCCCCTAGATACCAACATGACCCACAGTCTTACTGACTTCAAGTCTCTGCTAAAATGCCACTTCGTCAGAAATACAACTCAGATCACTTTCTATAAAACAGCCACTTCCTACCATTGTCACTTTTTTCTCTTACTCTGACATTGTTTAATGTCTATCTGCCTCCACTTGAGTATAAACTCAAGGAGGACAAGAATTTCCTTTTGTTCATAGCTGTATTCCTAATTTTTGGAAAAGTGTGGAACCATCATGAAAATCTGTTGGATAAATGCATTTTCTCAACACAGAAGTAACATGCACTGATTTTATGGTATAGGTACCTAGACAATCACTGGTAGATAAAAACACTAACATCTAACATTTGCTAATGAACCTGACACAGAAGTCAAGGGATTTGTGGGAGATTACACATTAAAAAGATAGAACCAAGTCTAGAGACCCTGCCTTCAGAATTTTTCCCCTATTTTTCTTACATCTTGTGAGTGAGAATCAGCTGGACATACTTCCCAACCATAAATCAGTAAAGCTTCTGACACCTGACAAAAGGGCAGAGTAATAAGCTGCCTTATTTATAAGATGCTGTGCTCAGAGAAAAAAAATAAAATCTATGTGGTAGAAACTAACTGTTGAGTATGATGTAACAGAACTTGGAGGATATGCCACAGCACAGTCAGAATTCAGCTTTCAAACCCCTTCTAGAATGTCATGCGGCATTATGCATTGTTAAAGAGCTGCCAGCTCCTTTCCCAGAGGAGATTCCATCTCTGTGATGGGTGAAGCAGTTGTCTCTGCTGATCTCCGAAGGTTCTTCAGCCCATGAGTTCTTTGTGAATATGGATGCAAGATATTATGAGTGTGATATGTTAAAAACAACTCATTATTCATGACATTCAAATGTAACTTGCTTGCAGGAAAGACTTCTTTTCTGAAGTGGTGTAGTAACCTTTCAAATTAAATACTTATAGGAAGAAATATTGGTTACCTTATGATCTGTGTAATTATAGATTAACTCTCAATTCTTTTATTACTTTTCATTCATTGTGCTCAGTACAATCCATTGTATATTATATTTGAACACAGAACAAATGTGTCATACACATTTGTGTCATACATCCCTTTCTGGCTATGCTGTCTGTCAGCCACCCCTCACCATTCTTATACAGGATCCAATTCACAGAGGAAATATGGTAGAGTGCACAGGGTCAAATTTCTCCCACGTATCTTTTTGCCCCTAATTCATCATTTTTCTCCTACTTTGGTCATCATCTTTTATTTTTAGGCCCGGTAAGATAGAAATAGAAACCATGTTGTGGGGCACGTGGGTGGCTCTCAGTCAGTTAAGCGTCTGACTCTTGATTTCGGCTCAGGTCATGATCTCATGGTTCGTGAGATCCAGCCCCATGTTAGGCTCTCTACTGATGGCACAGAACCTGCTTGGGATTCCCTCTCTCCCTCTCTCTATGCCCCTACCCCCTACCCCCACTCACTCACTCTCTAAAATAATAATAATAATAATAAATTAAAAAAAACATGTTTAATTGAAGTGATTTTGATTAAAGAAAATTCAGTAAGATTGAAGAAGGCAATATAGAGATAAAGAGCTAGGGAAGTAGGGGGAGAGATGAATAATGAAAGAGGGAATACAATGAAAGAAAGGGAAAATAAATGGGAGAGCAATATGTGGAGATGAGGAAGTGAGGTTTGCAATTAACCTGGCCAAGGAGCACTTGCCTAAGAGAACTTTTTCCCTACCAGCTTGTCTTTTTCTCTAAACATGGCGAGATTCCTTTGTCTCCATGAGGCCCTATCCTCAGGGACTTTAACAACACAGTTTTTTGTTAGAGGGTGGAACATCATTAGAAGGATTAAAAAGGGGGAAATGCGATAGAATATTTTTTTATTATTTAGTAAATTGTGTCAGACAATGCCTAAAGTTGCTTTTCTACTTCAAGTCATAAAATTGTCATTCTCACTTTTAACCTGAATCATTTTTAATATTAAATTGATTTTATTCTTTTTCTGTGTTATATGAACTCAGGTTGTTAGGGCATGTGGCATATCAATGCCTTCTGTTGTAGAATGACACCTTGAGGGACCTACTAACCTCAACTTCTGGTGTCCTTCAGTTGTCTTGACCTTGGATATTGACTCAGGACAATCATATTTCAGTGCAGTGAACTGCAGTAGAACTCAGGTGCTAGTGTTTGATCCATTCCTGCTCAGAGGTAGCCCAGTATACCTCTTCTGTATTTTGTTAGGGCCTACAATTAGATAACAAGACTGACATGGCTCCTCTCATCACAGCATTTTAAGTCTCATGCAGGAGACAGGTACATAAAAAATTATTAAAGTGAGATACATGTGGTAAAGAAGAAATGCAAAATGTAGATGTATATAAAAGACTGACAGTCTCTGAAGAAGTGACATTTAAGGTGAGACCTGAAAGTTAATAAGAGTTAGCAAGTGAAGGACAGAGTGGGAGGAAAATTCCAGGTGAGGGCAGGCAAACCTCTATGACAGGAAAGATCATAATATAGTAAGGAACTGAGGAAGTGTTGCTGGGGCAACGGGTATGAGACCGAACGTGGCATGTAATTGAAGTGGGGGATGTAGGTAGGGGCCAGAATACTGAGGTGTTAGAGGGTATGAAAAGTTTTTGCATATTATTACTCTGATGGCAGTAGAAATTCCCTGCAGGTATTAAGCAGATGAGTGACATGACTGACTTAAATATTTTTAGTCTGGAGACTTTCTTCCCTGCAGGAGAGAAGTGATGGTGGCTTGGCCTGGCAGATGGAAGTTGGGTTGGAGAGAAGTGGATAGCTTCCAGAGACATTACAGAGTGACTTTTTTTTTTACATTTATTTATTTTTTGAGAGACAGAGCATGAGCAGGGGAGGGGCAGAGAGAGAGGGAGACACAGAATCCGAAGCAGGCTCCAGGATCCAAGCTGTCAGCACAGAGCCCGATGCGGGGCTCAAACTCACAAACTGTGAGATAGTGACCTGAGCCACCCAGGTGCCCCCAGAGTGACTTCGTAAATACTAAGAAATTCAGATGCTTTGGAGAAAAGACTGAGTCGCTGGCTGTTCTGAACCATCTGGATTCAGAATTGAAATTTATTTTCTGATAATTGCCATAGTATTTATGGGAAAAGGGATAGAATACTTTGATGAAGAGTATGTCTCAAAAGATGAGGGAGGTTCAGTGACCATCTACAGTGGAGTTCCATGTGGGCACACTATGTCTAAAGATAGTTTTCACACAGCCTTCTGTCTGTGCCAGTGTGATAGCTCTAACATAATTTTTACTAGTTGTTCACTGCTAGTCCAAAAAGTGTTAAGTGTTTAACTACTTCATTCATACCATCATGATTGCTTTTCTGATTTTTCCAGTCGAAGTGTCAACATATTTTTTCAACACCAGTTTTTTCTTCTAGTATCTAAATGAAATTAAAATGACTAGATAATTGACTTTTATTGGTTTTTTAACTGCGGAATAAGATATACACTATTTGGATGTCTAATTGTTCCTCTTTTCTAACTATTAGAGGATATCATCATGGACCTTGCTCTAATGTATACACATAGTGTTACAGCAGGTCAAGTATGTGTTTTTGCACAAAACGTTGACATTGTCTTCTATCACAATGGTAGCATTCCAAATTTATTTAAGTAAAGGCTGGTCAGTGGAAATTAAAGTTCCATATTAAGTAATTTAGAGAAACGATGGGCATTGCTAAAATGGAATAAGGGGCTGCAACTTGAAACTGTGCCCATTAAAAGCTGTCACTTTCAGTAAATTATTTAATCTCATTAATGTCTGATAGTTAAATCAAATGCCATATTTCAAAAATATCTGTTTTTTTGTAAATAACAAATGATTGGCAGTTTATTCAAGACTAATAAAATGTTTTCTTTATTATTTAGCTTCTAACATCCTAAACTAATTGCATCATTCAGATTAAGAACTTTAGAATTGTCTCTATTTAAAATCCCATTGTGTTAAATGCCTCACCATTAAATAGCCACATCATTAGTTCAAGTACAGTGGGGAGGTTTTTATCCCATTTTCTAACCTGGTATATTCAAGTGTCCTTGAATATTTTAAAAATTTTACTTGAATCACAAATGCAATATAGGACATCCATCAGATAAGAGAGAAAATCAGTGGCAGCAAATCAGGAAGAGAAACATTTATTTGTTCACACAGTTTTGTTTTCATTCACTTGATATACTCACACAGACTCATTTACTCACTCAATAATTATTTTGACAAATACCTAGCAAGTATGCATGTGGGTTTCAAAGTAGAGAAAAGAAGATACAGCACGATGATGCCCACAAAGAGCGTGAAATCTCTTGGGAAAGTTACATAAGTGGTGCCTTTATACGATCTGTGGCATTAAAGATATCCGTGCAGGGAGCTCTATCTCCTTCAGGTTGATGAAGTCAGAAGAGACTTTTCAGAGGAGGGAACTTGATTTTTTAAGGCATGTTGATGAGATAGCTAATTGGATTGGGGAGAAGAAACATTTCTGATGAAGAAAAAGACACCTGTAAAGGCTCTGAACAGTGAGTGAACTTGAAACACTGAGAGGATGTCAATCAGCTATTAATGGCCTGTACCCACAGTGTCCTCGTGGTGGAGAGGAGTGACAAATGAGGCCTCTGGTCATGCAGGAGTATCGGCCTTAACATCAGATTCAATGAGATGCTCTGAGGGCTTTTCGTGGTGCATGGGAAATGCTGATAAAAGATAAATTAAAAAAAAAGGAAATGGAAAACACTCAAATCCACCCAGAAAAATAAACTTATAATTGATGGGAAGTACCATGCAATCAATCACCCTTTTAATAGCAGCGAGGGCTTATGTAAGGAGCATAATGTTGAAATGACTGTATCTGAAGGGGGATATGGTACAGAATGTATTTTCATGGCAGAAATCCCTGAGTGACTTTAGAGTTAAAAACAATGCTACTTTGGGGCACCTGGGGAGCTCAGTCGGTTAAGCCCCCAACTGTGGCTCAGGTCATGATCTCATCAATGGTGAGCTCTAGCCCCAAGTTGGGCTCTGTGCTGACAGTTCAGAGCCTGGATCCTGCTCTGGATTTTGTGTCTCAATCTCTCTCTGCCTGTTTCTCTCTTTCTCTCTCTCTTTCTCTCTCCCTAAAAATAAACATTAAAAAATTTTTTTTAATGCTACTTCAGAGGAGTAGCATTCACACACAACTCAGGAATTGTGTAAATGATAATGTTTCTTTTGTGGGTTGGCTGAGAATGTGTAGCTAAATCTGAAGTCCTACCAACATAAGAGAGGATAATTTTGTTATACCCATTGAGGCAAACTACTGGCTTTACTTCTTTCTTTCTTTCTTTCTTTCTTTCTTTCTTTCTTTCTTTCTTCCTATTTATTATTTCATGATACCATCATGTTTTCTTTTAGGTGTCATTTTGTATGTATAAGTGTATTAAATGTATAAAATGATAATAATAGCTAGCTGGCATTTACTGAGTACGTACAATTTGCTAGGCTTTGTTTAGGTGCTCTGTTATTTCCAAAAGAAACCTATGCAGTAGGTACTATCATGACCCCCATTTTAAAGATGTAGAAACTGAGGTAGAGGAAGGTTACTTGCTTTGCCAAGCATGGTTGCATAGCTAGGACGTAGCAAAGGTGTGCTTCTGGGCCTGTACACTTCATCACTTTGCTCTCCACAGTTTTTTTTTCTTATAACTTTTAGAATTGAAGTGGGATATAATTAAAAGGCACTAAAATGCTGTAGGGAGGTGCCTGGGTGGCTTAGTTGGTTAACTGTTCGACCTCAGCTCAGGTCATGATCTCGCAGTTCTTGAGTTCAAGCCCCATATCAGGCTCTGTGTTGACAGTTCAGAGCCTGGAGCCTGCTTCAGATTCTGTGTCTACCTCTCTCTCTGCCCCTCACCCACTCACGCTCTGTCTGTCTCTCAAAAAAATAAATGTTAATTTTTTTTTTTAATTTAAAAATGGTATAGGGACTCAGGGATTTGTTGACTTGCATGTTTTATTCCATTAACCTTAAAAATATTTTCTTAATGAGAGATTTAAAAATGTTTATTATACTTTCTTTTTTGTATCTATTTTTCCTCTGTGTTTTTAATTCATTTGAAACATATTTGGTTTAAAACTTTTATAAATATTACCAATTTTCCCAATTTAGTAACCTCATCTTTTTCATTGACTTGTGTTGCCAAGTTTATCAAGTAACACATTATACCATTTTGGAGGAATACAGACTTCAATTGATTTGCCTGGCAATTCTTGTATTCTTTTACTTTCTGTTGATTTGTATTACTTATTATCTCATTTGCATTTCATATGTTACTGCATTGATTAGAAATGACAGAAAATGGTACATAATCATGATGGTATTGCTTTAGTGTTTCATTTTTAATTAAAATAATGGTTCTTATAACACCAATTACCATGTTAAAATGATGCAAGGTGAAAGCATTCCATGTATTTGCCTAAGGCAATGGATTAATAAATGGCATACGTGGGACTTAGACCCATGCCTGTCCAGCTTCAAAGTCCGTATTTATAAGTACTATTCTATACTTCATTCAAGAGTTTCAGCACTACTAACACTTTGAATCTATTTCAGTGTTTTTACTGACCATCTCAGTAGAATGCAGAGTATGAGTTAAAGACACAACGTGGCAATTATTTTAATGTGTTGTCTCGTATTTTTAACTTGTTGAGAAAGTATTAGACATATTTATACTCTATCACTTATATGTTTTACCTGTCATAAACTGTATAATAATTATTGCATTATAGGCTATCAAATTTATTAAACACTTGGCTAAGTATAAAAGAAAACCCTTAGATGGAATCCACTAAAGCTTTCGCATGGATGGCACTGTTAGTCATTGGGCCATATTGCCCTCGCTGACTCAATGGGACTGATGGCTAACTTTTAAAACCTATTCTTTTAGACTTGTTTGTATTAACTTTCAAGCAAGTATGTTCATGAAGCAGACTTTATACGTTGCCATTTTCATGTCTTTTTTATTACTGTTGTCTCATTATCTGGCCGTTTTCAACACATTAATTCAAGGTTCATCTGTGTCCATTATCTCTACAAAGCCTTTTTCTGGACCACAGAGACCTTTCTTATTCACTTTTGTAATTCTTTTCACATCTTATGTTAGTTATTATTTTATCTATCAAGTAACCTGGAAGTGTCTGGAGTAGAGACATCACATGTGTACTTCTCTGTATTTCCTATAACACCTAATACAGTACTAATAAATAGTAGACTTTCATTTTATGTTTATTGGAGGATTGGTTAATTGATTGAACAAAAACAACATAAGTACTATTTCATTACTTTTAAGAGATTACAATATAATTATAATATTGGATTATTTTTTGCTCGAAGGATTTGGAAGTATTCTTAAATCATGACTAATGAAAACTAAAGGCAACCAATGGAATGGGAGAAGATATTTGCAAATGACATATCAGATAAAGGGTTAGTATCCAAAATCTATAAAGAACTTCTCAAACTCAGCACCCAAAAAACAAATAATCCAGCAAAGAAATGGGCAAAAGACATGAATAGAGGCTTTTCCAGATGGCTAACAGACACATGAAAAGCTCATTATCACTCATCATCAAGGAAATTCAAATCAAAACCATGATGAGATACCACCTCACACCTGTCAGAATGGCTAACATTAACAACTCAGGAAACAGATGTTGGCAAGGATGTGTAAAAAAAGGAACCCTTTTGCACTGTTGGTTGGAATGAAAACTGGTACAGCCACTCTGGGAAACAGTATGAAGGTTCCTCAAAAAGTTAAAAAGTAGAACTACCCTACCACCCAGAAATTGCGGTACTAGGTATTTATTCAAAGGATACAGGTGTGCTGTTTCAAAGGGGCACATGCACCCCAATGTTTATAGTAGCACTATCAACAATAGCCAAAGTATGGAAAGAGCCCAAATGTCCATTGACAGATGAATGGATAAAGAAGATGTATGTATGTATACACATACATACATACATACATATATATATATATATATGTGTGTATATATGTATATATATGTGTGTATATACATACATACACACACATACATACACGTACAATGGAGTATTACTCAGCAATCAAAAAGAATGACATCTTGCCATTTGCAACAACATAGATGGAACTAGAGAGTATTATGCTAAGCAAAATAAGTCAGAGAAAGACAAATACCATATGACTTCATTCATATGTGGAATTTAAGATGAAAATCAGATGAACATAAGGGAAGGGAGGCAAAAACAATATTTATATAACAGGGTGGGGGACAAAACATAAGAGACTCTTAAATTCAGAGAACAAACAGGGTTGTTGGAGGGGTTGTGGGTGGGGGGATGGGCTAAATGGGCAAGGATATTAAGGAGGACACTTGTGTGTTAATATGTAGTGGATGAATCACTGGATTCTACTCCTTAAATCATTATTGTACTATATGATAACTAACTTGGATGTAAATTAAAAAATAAATTTAAAAAATGCAAAAAAAGTGGTGACATGAAAATGATAGAAATATTAAGAGTATTCAATTTTTTCTATAGAAAAACACAGAAGAGAAATATATTTAATGAGAAGACTCTAGAAGCTGCAAACTTTGACAATGTTAAAATAACCATATAGGTAACATAAAGATGGAATGGAAGCCAGTGGAAGTTGATGTAATTAAAGATTTTGCTTTAAAAAAAATGAATGAGGGGCGCCTGGGTGGCGCAGTCGGTTAAGCGTCCGACTTCAGCCAGGTCACGATCTCGCGGTCCGTGAGTTCGAGCCCCGCGTCAGGCTCTGGGCTGATGGCTCGGAGCCTGGAGCCTGTTTCCGATTCTGTGCCTCCCTCTCTCTCTGCCCCTCCCCCGTTCATGCTCTGTCTCTCTCTGTCCCAAAATAAATAAAAAACGTTGAAAAAAAAATTTAAAAAAAAATGAATGAGTTCATGAATGAGTCATGTACAAAGCTCAGAATTTTTTCCTATAAAATGAAGGTGTTGTTCTACAGTATCCACCACAATTCTTTCTCTTATGTTTTGTTCTGTGGGAATACAGAGAAGAAATGTATTAACATGGAGGCATGAAAAAAATGGGACTTCATTTAAGTATTAAGGAATTTCAAAGGTCATCAAGCAAAAGGAAGGGATTCTAGGTGGTAGGTGATTTCACAATAAATAGCTGAAAGAAAACAACAAATAGTCTATATTTAAATGTTATAAGGAGATTAGCCTGGTATGGCTGCAGGCTTCTTAAATAGGCATGATGGGACATAAGCTTGGACAAGTGATATTGGGACAGATCTGTATAATACTTCCATCACCAACATGCAGAGGGCAGGTACTTAAGATGTAAACTTAAAGGATTTGGAAGAGAAAGGCTATTTATAAGGCACAATGCTGCTCGTAGGGTAAAAAAAAAATGTTTCAGACATTACTTCATGGTTTTCTGCTTTGCAAGCCTAGCATGCATGGCGTATGTGTCTGGATGGAACTGAAACAATCAGTTTTCTTTCTTTTTTCTCTGTTGAAGTTCTCCAACTTACTTTAAAAAAGAAAACCCCAAAAACTTCTAAGTTATTTTAGAAAGTACACAATGTGTCAAAGGTCCCAAGAGTTGACTTGGAGAAAGCTCTGAACATGACTTCAACTACAAAAGAAAGATTTCAAATATTTTATAAATGCTTGCTATATTACCTGTATCAGCAACACAGCTGGAGAAAATTACTGCAGAAACAGGGTAAGACCTGGTGGAACAGAGAGTGATCTGAGATTGATTGTCCAATAGTTCATGCAAGCAGTATTGTCTGTGCCGAGATGACTTGCACTGGTAGGAGGAATATTATTGAAAGCCAGCAGAATCATTATATCCATTTCAATGAAAAATGAAATACTTAGGTGGAAGGGCCCATAAGGAATGGCTAAAAGCTGAAACATATAAATTTTACCTCATGAAGCTGTTTACTGACTACATAAAAAATATATTTGTTGAACAGGTGATGGACTTTACTGATGTCATATCTTAAATGGTGATCTACCCAATCACCAGAATTAATTAGAGCATGCTCACAGTTTTATTTCCATAGGCAGTAATAGAAGATTTATGCTTTCATGTACAGAAGTACTTATTAATTATCAAGTAAATATTTCTGTGTTTGTGTAATACATGAGAAATATTCTCCTTCTTAGATTGCCCTAAGGAAGAAAGTACTTAAGAGAAAATTCTCTTCTGATGAAGAAGATGGAATTGTGAATTTAGTTTCTTTGCTTAAGCATGTTCCACCTAGATGTACCTGTTTCCCCCGCACAGTTGTTCACAGCATCCAAGTGCAGTTAATCTCTCTGTTTAGTGGACATGGCTATTTTTGCAGTGCCTTAAGAGTTTTGTTGGTTGCCAGATCATTAATGGGCTATGAATTATGCAATAAACTTCTCCTGTACCAATAAAGAAGAAGCCAGCAGTGAAGTCTGGCCTGAGAAGAGATGAAATGCAACAATAAAGGCCATAAACACATTTTTTCAATTGAGAGTCTTATTAAGAATTAGAAATAATTCATGTTCAGATGGTTTTGTATGGCAGAGATACTGTAATGAAAGAGTTGCAGGACTTCTAATAAATTGAAAAGGAAAAAGGAGATCATCGTTGGACTTGAAGCAGAGGCTGTGTCTGGGAAGCAGGGAGCTCATTGCCTTTGTTTCCTTCTTTCTATTAAAGTCTCAGGCTAGTAAAAATTACACTTATAATCACAAGATTATGAACCCATATACAATTTACCAGGCAGTTATTTTTCTAAAAAATAAACACAAAAGAAACAAAAACTTGCTGTTTTTCTAAAGTACTTTCATGTAATGTCATCTTAAATTCGTATTAAAAGATCTAAAAATGTATTTTGCGTTTGAAGCTGCTTCCACTGATGATAAGCTCTTTGTGAAGCTGAGAGTGAAAGAATGAGAATGACTAGAATTTCTTCATCAGCAAAATACCAATTAGGACGCTTTAGCCTGGAGTTGCAGTTCATTTTGAGAGAGTCTGATGTGAAATTCAGTCATTTTATTTTTGGGTTTCCACATAGTGGAAAAAACACTTGGAATAAGTATGTATAGGGCTTAAAAGCACTGGTATGAGATATACGTGGTTCATATGTTCTGGTCCTTTTACTTACTAATTAAGCTTGGGATAAATTAGTTTTCTTTTATGGGTTTGAATTTTTTCCCCTCCCCCCAAATCATGTGTTGAAGTTCTAACCCCTAGTCTGTCACAATGTGACCTCACTTGGAAATAAGGCCATTCAAAATGTAATTAGTTAAGATGAGGTGATTAGTGCGAGCCTTAATCCACTATGACTGATGTCATGGAAGAAGGCAGTTTCGACACAGAGGTACAGTTGGGGAAATATAACTTGAAAGAAACTCTTCTCCCAACTCAAGAACCCTTCCATAGAAGTAGTTTGTAAAGAAAACAGTTTTATTATTGAATGTGATTTAAACTAGAACGGATTGTGCATCACAGACAATCTGCTAAGAGATTTCAAAAACAGAAAGAAATCCTCACCCTTTTATATCACCAAGCAGATACAACCCTTTACACACATGTTTTCAAGATGAACAATGACTAGTCCAGTAGTAGAGCTTGATAGCACCTCTTGTCACACAGAGTTCCTCTTAACTTTACCTGACTGATAATTGGGGCAACTGTCTGTGCTAGCTAATTGGATTTATTCAGAAGGAAAACAAACTTCTCATATCTTTTTTTTTAAAAAAAATTAATGTTTATTTTTTAGAGAGAGAGTGACAGAGCACAAGTTGGGGAGAGAGAGAGAGAAAAAGAAAATCAGAAGCAGGCTCCAGGCTCTGAGCTGTTAGCACAGAGGCTGATGTGGGGCTTGAACTCATGGACTGCGAGATCATGACCTGAGAGATCATGACCTGAGCTGAAGTCAGAAGCTTAACCGACTGAGCCACCCAGGCGCCCCAAACTTCTCTTATCTTTATGACAGCAGGTAGTTTTACAACTTGGAACAAGGCCCTACCAAAGTTAGGCTCCTACCTTCCCACAGAAATGGGGAGATAGGAGTTGATCTCTGTTAGGATTCTCCTTCCAGACACTCAGTAGAAACCAGCCCTCTTGATACATTGATCTTGAAGGTCTAGCCTCCCTGAGAAGGAGGTCAGAGCTTCCAGCACTGTGAAACAATGCATTTCTATTGCTTAGGCCACTCAGGTTTTTGGTACTTTGTTAAGTTAACCCAAACAAACTAATATACCCTTTATATTTCAGTTTCCTCCTGGAATTGGTGGGGTTTGGGAAGGCATGATAAGTGTAAATTAAATATGGTAACACCATCTACTTTAGAGAGTTGTTAAGAAAATTAAATAAGGTAAAGCACATAAAATACTTAGCAAAGTGCCTGGAGCATAGACCTGTTACTACCATTCTTCTTTCTTATGCAAATTACACAGTATTTTTGGTTGTAAAATCAAGAGGTCAGACAACATTCTCTCATTTGCTTTACATCTTTGAAATCCAAGTATTCTATTTTTCTCTTTTAAAATTATTAGACTCGTTTGTTTATTTGACTACAAATCAATTAAACTATACTGAGTGTCTACTATTAGTCAACAAAACTCATTGAGATTTCCTATGGAATATACATGTGAAAAAATAACTAGGTAGAGTAATAGAAATATAAAGGAATATTTGTGATATAAGTTGTGATATAAGGGAATATCATACAGAGGAAGCACAGAAGAGGGAGAAAGCAAATTTGGGGACAAAAGGGCTCAATGAAGACCGAACAGATTAGATGATGTCTAGAGTGGGATTTGGAGGTTGAATTTATCACCAAGGAAAGGGTGAGGATAGTCATTCCAAGCCCAGAGAACAGCAGCCCCCAATCTGCCCCCCGCCCCGGGGAAAACAATTAGCAACATAGAATATTGCTTGTTGTTGCAAATATTTCTGCAACCTAAAATTGTACAGGGAGCAAGAGGAGGTGTGGCTAAAAGAGAAGATATGGGCCAGAGTATTCTGGAACAAAGGGAGAGTGTTGAGTTAGAGATGGAAACTTAAAAACAAGATAGAACAAAACCTGAGGATGCAATGCAATAGGCAATAGAATTTTGAATACAAATAACATCTACCGTGTATTGGCAGCTATGTGCTGGACCCGATTCCAGGTACTTGTACATACATTAACAAATGGAATATATGTGCCAACACCATGCAGTAAATATTTTTATCTTCACTTTATAGGTAAAGAAACTCAGGTACCAAGAGCTCAGGTAATATGCCTATGATTATATAAACTAGTAGCAGAGGTGGAATTGGAAGAAAAACGTGTTCACATTCATTATGCTATAGCAAAGGGTATCAGATGCTGTACATAGACTACTATCTGTACAGAGCAGACAGTAATCTTCATGTAGGAATCCTATCTTTTATATGGTGCAGTTCAAATCCACATTTTTTGCAACATTTTCCCTGATGCCCTCCACCAGAAGTCATCTCCCTTGTTGTAAATTGTTGTAAAGTCAGTTAGTACCTTTAAAAAAGGTACTTTTTTTGATTTTTTAGAGTGTGAGCAGGGGAGAGGGGCGGGGGGGGGGGGTTGGGTGAGAGAAAGAAAGAAAATCTTAAGCAGGCTCCATGCTCAGCATGGAGCCTGACCCAGGGATTTATCTCACAACCCAGAGATCATGACCTGAGCTGAAAACAAGAGATGGATACTCAACTGATTGAGCCAATCGGGTACCCATCAGTTAGTCCTTAAAAAAAATAACGTATGGTTTATAAAACTTCTAAAATATGTACCAAAGTGACCATTTGATTGCCTTAGCTTCCTTACATGAGTTAACACTTTAATACTATGAACTGTATGTGAAAAGTATATTGAAAATAAGAGGTACAAAATAACTATCTGGTGAATGAATGAGTAGAGGGAAAGAGGGAAAGAAAAGGAGGTAACACAACAGCAATATATTTTGGGAAACTGTTAAAAAGCCGAGTGATAACTGAGTGACTTGAGGCATTTTCTGAATACATGGAAAAAGCTGAAAAATAAAGATCTTTTTATGTTTATTTGTTTTTGATAAAGAGAGAGTGCAAGCAGGGAAAGGCAGAGAGAGAGGAGGACAGAGGATCCAAAGCAGGTTCCTCACTGTCTGCAGAATGCACAACTCTCACAAACCAAAGGGCTCAAACTCAGGAACCATGAGATCATGATCTGGGCGGAAGTCGCTCAACTGACTGAGCCACCCAGGCACCTGAAAGCTGGAAAAAAAAACTGGTTTCTCCAAAGACCTAGAAAGACCTAGAAACTAGTAACACTGGGTTTTGCGATGGAAGGCTGCAATCATCAAGGAAGATGGGTTAGGGCTAGCCATTCAGGTCTGGTATCACAATGGGCTGGGTAAGTGTGGGTACGGTCAGACTACAGGGACAGGAAGGGATAGAAAACTTATTTTTTAAAAAAGCAACAAAGGATTTAGAGACTAACTTCATAAAGAGGGAAAGTGTGTGGCATTAGATATAGAGAACTAAAATTTGCTAACAGAGTGAAGGCAGAGGAGTTTTTTGTTCGATTATTTAAGGAGTGCTTAAGAGAGGATCTGATGCCTAGCTGATATTTTTATTTCCTCTACTTTGATACACATTCTCTAATTCTTACTAGAGACTTCCTTTGTTGTTTGACTAATCTAAATAATCATTCTAAACCATTACAGACGCTTCTAACTAAAGCAAAGGTCAGAGGATGTTGAAGAAACACTGCCCTTTCGTGGAAATCCAAATGTCTCATTTTGCTGGAAACCATGTTTTGACATTTTCCTCAGCACATTTTCTGTGACCACCCTTTTTAAGTTTCATCCCAAGTCAGCATCCCACACAGAAACCACTTAGAGTTCTTGCTCTCATTTCTTCTGGGCACACTGTTCTGAGTTCCTGTACTTCGTCTCCCCTAGTATGTTAGTTCCATTTATCTGGCTATTCTGTAGTACTTCCCCTGAGTTGTCATTAAGAACTAATCATGTATGTGAGGTGACACTAATGAAATTTGCTACATGTCAAGAAACACTTCAAGATTTTTTTCTGGAATATGATATTCCCACACACTGATCTGCCCCTTGTTCTGTAATTCAATGTTAATGATATGAACTAGGAGTTTTGAGGAAATCAATGGAGATACTCTTGTGATTAAACAGAAGGTTCAAATCTGCATCCTCAGTGGACAAATAAAACACATACCTTAGCTGGGGGTTTCTATTCTTTATCTCTTAGTTACCTCCACATTTCTAAAAAAAATTTTCCTTGTATTCACACAATGTTTCCTATGTTCTGTTCTTGAAGACTTCTTTTCTTTGTTGTTACTTCTTTTGCTTTAAAATATAATAAGAATGAAATTAAGGGAAAATGAAACCATATATTACATGGGAATAAAGTCATGATTTTAATTTGAAAACTTTTCAGTATCAAAACAAACATACAAAAGAAAGAGATAGAATTCATATTCTTTTGAGAATTTATAATAGGATAGCTGCTTTATGACTCTTATTTGAGTCAGCATCTCCATAAGGTGGTTATTCTGTATCTCTGTTTAGGGACAAGAAACCTTAGAGTCTAAGATAAAGTTGAATAGCCTGTTCAAAGCCATACAAGTGCATGGGTGTGATTTGAACCTGGCTTTCTGACTTTTAAGTTTTTTGTTTTTGTTTTTGTTTTAAATACCACCTTGTGTTTGGTCTTCATGAGGAGGAATGTACTGTTATAAAAGGGAATTCGATGGCAATTGTATCCAGAAACATCATAAGTTAACAGAGAGATCCTGAAGCTAGAAGATCGGGTTTTAATTTCCTTCTCCATTACCAACTATTGGTGGGGACTTGAATGGCTCATTTTGGTATAAAATCAAGATGACATTGTGAGAATTTAATGAAGAATGTGTATGATCATGATTTATAAATTCTAAGGCTTTATAAATTCTAAAGCTTTATGTAAGCTAATTTTATTATTGTCCAAATTTTAATATAGGTGATTCCTGAGGAGGTTAAATCATCATAATAAGATGTGAAGATTTATATTTAAATCTGATCAGTAACTAATTTTATAATATAAGTTATACTGTATTTAAATGACCGAGACATACAATCTTAAACCAATCTTATTATCCCTAAGAATTACTCCCCACCTTTTAAAAAATATTGGCATAAGTATTTTATTATACTTTGAGGTGTGTGTTTATTTTTTCATGCATTTTTCACCTTTTGAATTTATATCTTTTCTCTGAACTTAGATAAAATTAAATGTTTAATGTTCTCAATATTTTATAATTTATTTATTTAACCACGATTTAGGAAACACATTCATACTTACAAAAAATATACTTATATATGCTATAGATTTTATATTATTTTAATAAGAAAAAAAAGGGAATTAGGATAGTAAATAAAAATACTTTACACACACACCAGAGAACAGAAATGGGACAGGGTCTAGACTGTTCTATAAATCAATTACTATTCCTTAGACATAAGCATTTATGTAGCTTTTTATTATATGTTGGTTATTGCTTTCAATAATAACATGACTTATTATTAATTCAAGAATTATGTCCCTGGACCATTAAATTATTTTTGTCTGAATATAACAATGACTATAAATCTGAATCAGGGATGTTTGAGAACACAGGATCTACCAAATGATGGAGAATGAACTGTGGATAAAAATTACTTTAATATATAAATATTGTTGTTATGGTATTTATTTGTAACAATGTTCATGATATTATTTAATCTACATCAATATATTTTGCTTGTTACATTACCTATTTCCACATAAGGGACATTATATGTGGCTAAAAGCCAAAATCTAGCGGATATGCCACTGTGCGTGTGGGACTGTCCAGCTGACTCCCTGACACATAGGAGGCCCTCATTAAATGTTGAATGTGAAGAGAGGAGAAGTTGTCAAAGATTTTTTATGTGAATCAGAAGAGTTTCATCTCTTAAAATTTAGGAATTTGCAATGGATGTGCAAGATACATTTTAATGAGTGCAATTAAAAATAGCTTTAATGAATAATAACATTGCATCTTAGGTGCTGATTGACCCATTCTTTTAGGAAGCATAATGAACAAGAATTAACTCACAATGGATAGAGAGTTTGGACTGCTTGTGGTTAAATGGGCCTTAATGCACTGGCAAGGAACCCTTCACTGGAAAATTATTTCCAAAGCAAAGTGGGAGGGGAGTGAATGATGAGGGCAATATATATCTGTCATGTTCTGTGTATTCAAAAGTATCAGAGGACCGTAAGGATGGTGTATGGTTCCAAGTGTATTTCTTGGCTTTAACCAATGCTTTGTATCACAAGGAGCCATTCAGGTTTGGGTGATATCGTTTTCTAAATAATCTTGCTGTCATTTTATCTTGCCAGCCCCTAGGCCCCAGGCACTTGGCTTATGCTTTTGAGTTTTCATTTGAGCACACAAAATAGTAATTGCCAGCACAGTCTTTCAATAGTTCCTTCTACTCTGAGGCCACCAATACATTCTTTGAATTCCATCTTTAATTAATTACAGTTAGCCAGAGTTAACATTTGTATTTATAATGTAAAACATATTTTTTATATACAGTGTAAAACATCTTTAAGAGAAGAAAGGAAGCAAGTAAAAATAAGGAGAAATAGGATAATAAAAATCTCATTATGTAGTTGATCCTCTATCAGTATAAAACAAAACATAGTGAACATGTATCGGAAAAGCTATACTGGCTGAAATTCTGCATTTCTGAAATGCTTATTCTTATATTGATTAGCTGATTAGTGTTAATAATGAGTTATGGGAAAAGTTGGAAGATTTTACTGGGGAATATAACTTATTACTTACTGTATAATATGTGTTTAAAGCACACACTGATATTAGGCTAGATCTGTAATAACTTGCTGTAAGGATGGGCTTGGGAGAGTGGAAAGAATTACCTCCTAGATCCTCCTGTGATTATTTTGAGAGACTGATCAAAATAATGGATTTTTTCATACTTTTAACTTACTCCTACCTTACAGAAATTTTGACTATGCTTCAACTTGAGATTAATTGGTGAATTCAGTCAAGTGTGTGTGTGTGTGTGTGTGTGTGTGTGTGTGTGCGTGTGTGATTACTCATTCATAATGACATTTAAAATTCTGCGTGGATTTAATTGGCCAATGGTCATCCTAATGCTCCTGAACTGGGAAGTCTTTAGCAGGAGTTAGGTACCTGCCGATGGGACTGATTTCAGCCTCATTGTACCTCTGAGGTTTTATTCAAAGACCATAGTCATTACTTTTATCCAATACCAGAGTGCTTCTGATTCCTAGAGCCCACTTTTATTGTGACATCCACACACGTTTTCTTAAAAATTGTATTAAAAGTAATCATTCATGGGGATCATCGAAAGCCAAATATTGAATATTCTAAACTCCTGCCTCTTATCTTTTCACTTACAAACCTCCTTTTTCAGGCCATGCACATTTGAAGTTCGTCTTAGATGACTTGATGGTGTGACTTTCAGTTTAATCATTTAAGAAATTTAAGCAGTTTAAGAAATTATTACCACTCACTAGGAAGCTGCCATTCAAATTTGATTTAATCATTCATTAATACTACTACTAATAGTATTTTACTATTAATCAATACTGCTTATACTCTTTATATAATATGCCATGCATTGAACTATTGTTCTGCATTCATTGCTTCTAATTCTTATGCCTGTTCTGAAAGATAAGTGTTACTATACTCTCTCCCTCATTTCACATATTGGGTAATTGAGGCTGACTGAGGCTCAGGAACTTTCTCACTTTATTAATTTCCTGTGAGAACCAGATACCATGCAAGGCCTTAGGGATATATTAAGTGCTTCAGGCATATTACTACAAACTACAGACATGAAAGTGTGCCATCATTCAAAGGTCTGAAACTTTTGTTCTACTGTTCTGAAAGAGGAGCTAAGATGTTTTAACCTTCACCTTTGTCACTTCCAAATGTCCATGTTGTCTACTTTGAAAACTGGATCCATTTTCTTTCAGCTGCAAGTTAAATAAACCCAACTCAATCTAGTTTAAGGCAAAAAGAAGATAAAACAAATAAACAAAATTGAGTTTTATCCGGAGGACACTGGAACTGTTCAGATAATTGAAAGAAGAGCCTCAGAAACCCAGAAAATTGTGAGAAAAATCGTAGTTTAAACCAACATCCACAAGCCAGTATTTAAGGATCTTTGCTCTGAAGTCAGTGTTACTTGCTGAACTCAGAAGAAGTTGCTTCAACTTCTTTTGCTTCAGTAATCTTTTCCATACAGAATTAAATGCACTCTAAGTAATAAAAAGGAAGCAACATATAATTTATGCCTAATATAGTAAATTATTATACATCAAAAAATGAGATGATCATTCAGGCAAAATATGTCACCTACAAAGGGGAAAATTTCAAAACTCAAACTACCACAGCAGCCACGTGCTAGAATGTGATGATGACTATATCTACAAAAATCTTCAGGAAAAGGAAGTACGGTGACATTTAATAAAAGATAAAAACAAGAATCTCATTAAAAACAGCCATCCTAATATAAACCAATTTATCAGGACTAAGATGAAATATATTATATCCATAAATGTGAATTAACTAAACTTTTTCTATTAAAAGAAAATTATTTTATGTTCAGATCTCAACAAAAATCTCAACTGTATGTCATTTTTAAGAGAAATATATAAAATGGACTCAGAGTGGTTGAACATGAAAAGATTAAGGAACAAAATCATAAAAATAAAGAAGAAGGGTGCCTGGTGGCTCAATCTCTTGAGCCTCCAACTCTTGATTTGGCCTCAGGTCATGAGCCCAGGGTCATGGGATCAAGCCCTGCATTAGGCTCCATGCTGAACATGAAACCTGCCTGAGATTCTTTGTCACTCTGCCCCTCCCCTACTTGGGCATGAAAGTGTATGCTTTCACTCTCTCTCTCCCTCTCAAAAAAAGGTGGGGGGGGGTGCCTGGGTGGCTCAGTCCATTGAGCTTCCAACTTTGGCTCAGGTCATGATCTCGCAGTTCATGGGTTTGAGCCCCTGGTCAGGCTCTGTGCTGATAGCTCAGAGCCTGGAGCCTGCTTCGGATTCTGTGTCTCCCTCGCTCTCTGCCCCTCCCCCACTCGAACTCTGTCTCTGTCTCTTAAAAAAATGAATATACATTAAAAATTTTTTAATTAAAAAAATAGAGTGACTATTTTAATAGCAGATAAGTTAATTTCTGTTGAAAATAACAAGGTACATGACTAAAAAAGATTGAAAAGGAAAAATGCATTATCTAAACTGATTATCTTTTCTGTTATACAAGTACAATAGTTATCACATCAAAATTTGTAGGCAAACTCATGAGGAAATCCAAGACAAAGTAGTGCTTAAGAATCTGTATATTCTCATTTCTAGCCACTGTCACCTAAAGTTGATGGCCAGATACACTGGATCAGCTGTACTCATTGGGGAGAATTCTCCTCTCCGCAGTCTCTCAGCGGGATCCTTCATTCTGGATCCTGCAGTCCATTCATATCTTGTTTTGGCTGTGCACCCATAGTGAGCTAACCCATGTATAAAACAATCTCAGTCTTTTTCTTTCTCATTCAGCTGGTTTGAGACACACTCCTACCTCTAAGTGCAAGTCCAACGAGGGGTACTTCCCAGGCAGCTTACTTGTGTACCTTCTTGCCCTGCTCTAGCTCATTCCAAGGTGTATTATTTCTATTTTATGGTGGACTGTTATGGAGCAAACTCAACTTATGACTTGGAAAGTGCCATGGAATCTAGTTTATAATGGCAGTTGTAGGTGAATGATCAGATTATGTCTTATGGTCAAGCATTGCATTTCTACTAGGACTCATTAACATGTCAGGAAGAGTTTCTCAAAGGCTATATAATTCTCTGTTGAAGAGGCCATAGCCTTGTTCTAGAATCCCATGGACCAGTGGTTGTGATTCTCCCACTGGGGCTTTCCATAGCTCCATATGGTATCTTTTCCCAACACTTACAACACTAACATCATAGTGTCTGCTGGATAGTATGACTGAAGCAATAATGCCTTTGTACCACAGTCTGAATTTGTGGCAGAATCCTTTCCTTCTCTGGAACTCACTCAAAGCTGGGCCTTCCATGTAACCCAGTATACAGGCTGGCTTGTTATGAAATGTGCCAAAGAGTGCTATGCTTCCTTCATAGTGGTAGGAAATGAATGATGCAGCAATCCGTCATTTACTTTGACCTTGCATCTGATGATTGGATCTCTAAAAACTTCATAGAAGCTGCAAATCTCAAGAATTCATATGGTTTAGCTCCCACCCTCTGCACATCATATATTCACTAAGGGCTTCAGCCATCTCTTGCTCATTTTATCAATAAGTATGATGTCATTGATGTAATGAGTCAGTGTAATTTTCTTCTTAAATGTTCAGATGGTTTACTCTTCAGACTATATTATGACACATGGCAGGAGATTTCCATAACCCTGAGGCAGAGCCCTATTAATGAATCCTCTCTTCTAATGGAAAAGAACACAGTCACTAAATCAATAGTTTTATTAATCTGTTCTAGCACTGATACAATGTTTAGCATAGCTGCTATGATTGGGGCTACAATTTGTTGAAGCCTAGGGTAGTCTGCAGTCATTCTCTAGGATCCATTCAGTTTCTTCAGGGGCCAGATTTGTGAATTAAATGAAGATATGGTAAAGAGCTGCTACCCTAGCACTTTTTACGTCTTTAATCATATCAGCAGTCTCTGTTATTCTCTAGACTTGTGATACTGTGTTTCACTCATCATCTTGGGCAAGGTGATGGGGTTAAGTTTTAGAGATTTTGACTTGACCTTTCCTACTGTGAGAGCTCTTACCTCACAGGACAAGAACCCAATGTGGGAGTTACTTCAACTGCCAAGCTTATCAATATCAGTGGTGTACTAGGGGTCTACGCCACTATTTGGGTGAGCCACTGGGAGCTAGACTTTTGCCAGGACTCTATTATTACCCAACCCCACAAATCTCTGTGCCAATGAGGTCTGTGGTGGTATCTATGCCAACTCAGAGCCTGTGTCATATAGTCATTGAAATATCTTGGTAATTTTTATTCCTCAATGCAATCTGAGTTAATTGCCATATTCCCTTTTTGACGCAGGGAATCATTATGGGTGCTACAGAATATTTCCTCTTCAGTCAGTGGGTTCTCGACCTAAAAAGTGACTTAGGTGTGAGAGCTAGGCAAGGGATTATAATTTTCCATTGCAGCAATAACCTTTAGCCTCCTACTCGTCCATTCTTGCCTCTTTCTGGTTGCAGATGTAGAAGTCGTGGCACCTTTGTTGGCTACCTGTCCTATTGCCTCTATGATTTCCCTGTTTCATAAACCACTTCCAAAACTTCCTTCATGTCAGGCCTCCTTGTCTGCCTCTCCTATGTTAGCAATTTTCTAGTAATTATGACCTCCTGGCTTCTGGCAATTAAATACTGCAACTTAACTTTTACCATTTTGAGGCCATATCATCCCTATAGATGTTAATGAGCCCAGCTCTGTGGTCACCACTCTTACCATCATCCTTGGCCTGCAGCCTCACTAAACTTCTATGTCATGCTGATGCCCTTGTCACCCATAGTTCCTGAATGCTTTAATGAAAGGTGCATTCTCTGGCCCTCCCATGGAACACATTCTGATGAGTTTTCTGATCTCATATATATATTATTCTAGCACACTTACCACCCTCCTCCTCTTTCTCTGCCATTTTTTCCTGGGAAACTCAGACATTTACTCTTTTCTGGGTGCTTTCCATCACTTTTTCCATGTTTTGAAGAGCCATGCCAGCAGAGTTAGGCACATCCCTGGTATCCTTGTTGAGCTGTTAATTCCATGTCCTGAGAAGACATCCCCAAATCAATGAACTCTTATCCAGTCTTATATTCTAGACACCTTGATCAAGCACTCTAAAAATCCAATGCTAGGTATATTTCCCTGGCTCCTCCTGATACATGCTACCTACCTAATTTATGCAAAATTTTTTTCATGTAGTCTGTTTTCTTTTTATCAGTCACAGAATATTCTCAGCCTGATTATGGTGGGATTTAACTTGGGTTATTGACCTGGAAAGAAGGTGGAGGTAGCTGTTGAAGAGAGCACCTGACTCGAGCCCAGAGAGTTTAGGGGTACAGATGCAGAGACAACATCCTCAAAGTCTTTAGGCAGATGGCCCCATCCAGCATGTCGGGTTCTTGGATTTCCCCACCAGAGTCCTCACCTTTGTATAACAGACTTGCCTTACTTGAACATTTAAATATCTGGAGCTCTGGAATGTTACCAATTAGATCATCAGCCTGTGGCTCAACTGAGCCTGTCTTTCCACTGCATGAGATAAAGGCCTTTAGAGAAATTACCCCAAAAGTTCTCTGATCTCATACATAGCCATTAACTCCATCTTAGAATCTATTGTTCACTGTGAGCCAGTCCCAAGTCTCCATCTAACTGCCTGTTTTCTCTGACCACTCTGGGTACAGTTATGATAGTCTTGAGTTTTCTGGGAAGTGGATACCAAAATGGGATTAAACATGAGAAAGATTTAGTAGGAGACATGAATGTGAAAGAGAATGGGGAGTGCGTCAAAGTTGCTAGAGGCGTGAGTCTGTCCCATATCTGATCCTTATGGAGGAGAGAAGGAAATCTAGGTTGGAAGGATGAGTCTTAGATTTCAACACAGTTCTAAAGAGTTCAGCAAGGCCCATAGGAGGTCTTTGAACAAAGTCACTTTAGTATCCCTGCTGTGCTCAGTTATTGGTTGGGAGGATCCCATGGGATGCTTGGCTCCAGAGCAAATGCCATGTTGGATTTGAGAGTGTAGCAGCTGGGGCCATCATTTAATTATATTCCTGAAGTCAGAGATTTGATAAGTGCATTTTCAGGGCTGGCACAATGTCAGCACATCTGTACATCCACACAGATACATACATTCTCTCATACAAAAACACATCAGCAGAGCAATTGCAACTTATGAAAATTTTGTTATTAAGATATAAACTACTCACTCATGTGTTTATTATGATATATCACAATATACTGCATAATATTATTATGTGTCATTAGTAATTCTGGCTCATAGCAGGCATGAAATCATGTTTTAATAGTAGGAAATCTGTTAATAATTCAAAATGTTAATTCAAAATAAAAATCATATGATTACTGGAAATACTAAACAAGCATTGGCTAAAAAAATTTTTTTAGCTGTTTTAGATTTTTAAAAAGTTCTTAGCAAAATAGGGATAGTTAGCTTATCTATGTATCTGTGTATCTATCTACATTTTGCATTATGTCTTATAATGAAATACCAGAATTTCACAATCAAGGTAGAGCAAAAAAGCTTAATTTAATTTTAATTAATTTAAAATTGCTCTAGAGTTACTAGCACTGTAATTAGTTGTAAAAATATATATAAAAAGATATTTATCATTGAATATATAATTATACAACTCAAGAGAATGACATGGAATATTATGATGATTAATAGGAACATTCAGTTATGTAGCTGCATCCAGTATCTACATATAAAAGCATTTATCTTTCTATATACAAACAAATCCAATGAGAAAATATTTACAGTAGGCAAATAATCTATAAAATACTTGGAAATAAGGTTAACAAATGTATGCAAGACCCATGAGAAAAACTAATTTATAAAGCTACTTAAGATCATAAAATAGAGGTTTAATAAATAGAAAGGCATAATCTGTTATTGGTCTGGGCATGTGTCACTTCTCTCAACTAATCTATTGATTTAACAAGATACCCTCTAAATACTGAGTTTTCAAAAATGAGATAATCTTTTAAATTCTTATACCAAAAAATAAAAAATAAAAATAAAAAACCTTGCCTGAATAATCAAGCAGTTTCTGAAACTGAAAAATACAGGCAATTCACAATAGACCTTATAGCTTTTCCAGGATCTGATTAGCATAACTCTCAGTGACAAAACTGACCCTTGTTCCATTTCTGTAGGCACAAGGTCAGCCAAACTGTGTTAACTCAAGGTGTTGAGAGTGATGGATAAAGAGTTGCTTTCAGTCAAAGTATATAGTGTGCTTTATCCCAGAAATCTTTTCATTCATTTTTTTTCAGGATTCAGCATGTTTATTCTTATTCCATGCCAGGCTCAGTTCTTGATGCTGGGAATAAAGCGATGAAGAAAACAGACAGTTCCTGCCTTCATGCCATGTACATACTAGTGGGGATCAAACAGTATACTGCATAAGTTTAAGGTTAAGAAGTGCCCCAGCCATTGTCAGTGGTCTCCAGTAGGTGACCTTTCCAGACAGGAATCTGGTGCTATTACCTTTTGCATGTAAGTCTAAACTTAAAAGGGGGGGGGTAGTCGACCTTCCTCAAGTTCTTAGCTCTCCCAGACTCATATTTAGGATCTACAACAGTGTATCAGTTCTAGAGAACCAAAAAATTAATCCCTCACCCATCACCGAAGAATAGTTCTGCCCTCTTTCCTGTGAAACCTACCAAGCTTACTTCTTTATGTATCTTTAGTCAAATTTGTGTCATTTACCCAATTAAAGTCTATTTCTCGGTCTCTCCTTCAAACTGGACCTACTATCAGCATTTGTCAATTAAATGATTTATGTAGGAAACTATTGCTAACAAATCTTAAAATAAATTTTAGAGTTACAATACATAAAATAGTATAGCTGACTCAAAAATAAAAAGTCACAACAATGGAACATAATAGAGATCAGAAATTTATTCAAATAAATATGTGATACAAGTAGCATTGATTAAAGTGGGTCAATCATTCAGTTAATGTCACTGGAAACATTGAAATTGCTCATGGGAAAACAATAGCAAGTTGGGCCCCCTATGTT
Organism: Prionailurus viverrinus; assembly: GCF_022837055.1. NCBI lineage: Eukaryota > Metazoa > Chordata > Mammalia > Carnivora > Felidae > Prionailurus > Prionailurus viverrinus. The sequence continues at coordinate 159,397,116 of NC_062564.1, read as the reverse complement.
AATTATTATCCCACAGTAAATTTATAGTCAACAAAATTTCTCCTCCTCCTCCTCCCTTCTTATCCTTCTCATCTTTCCTTCTTCTCCTCCTTCTCCTTCTCCTTCTCCTTCTCCTTCTCCTTCTCCTTCTCCTTCTCCTCCTCCTCCTCGTCCTTGTCCCTGTCCTTGTCCTTCTTCTCCTTCTTCTTCTTCTTCTTCTTGTAAGTACACTTAATGTGAGATCTATCCTCTTAACAAATTTTAAGTGCACAATACATTGTTGTTCACTATAGGTAAGTGTTGTACAACAGATATTTAGAAACTATTAATCTTACTTAACTGAAACTTCATGCCTGTTGATTAATAAAACTCATTTCTCTTTCCCCCCAGCCTCTGGCAACCACCATTCCACTCTTCCATGAATTTGTTTATTTTAGACACCTCATAAAAGTGGTATCATGCAGTACTTGTGACTGGCTTATTTCACTTAAGATAAAGTCCTCAAGTTCTATCTATATTGACCCATATTATAGATTTTTCTTCTTTTTAAAGTTGAATGTTATTGCATTGTATGTATATATACCATGTTTTCTTTACCCAGTCATTAGGTTGTTTCCACATCTTAGCTCTTGTGGATACACTGCAGTAAACATGAGAGTGCTAATATCTCTGAAATCCTCACTTTAATTATTTTGGATATATATCTAAAAGTGAGATTGCTGGATCATATTGCAGTTCCATTTTTTAATTTTTTGAGGAACCTCCTTACTATTTTTCATAGCATTCCCACCAACACTAAAAAGATTACAGTTTTTCCACATTCTGGCCAACACTTATTATCTTTGTTTTTTGATAATAACCATTCTGAAGTGTGTGGGTGATAACTCATTATGGTTTTGATTTGCATTTTCCTGTTGATTAGTGAAGATGAGTATCATAGTATAAAATGGAAGCCATTAAAAAAAGTACAAGAAGCAAATATTGGAGAACTTAATCAATTATTTGTAAGCATTGCAAAATATCCAGAAACAACAATAGAGACAATTGTTGAGTTAAATTGCATTACAAAATTTCTTTGTGGAAAAAAATTCCTTAAGTGAAGTCAAAATATGAGCAAAACTTGAGAACCAAAATATTTGTAATACATAGGAGAGAAAAAGTACTAAAATAGAACCTGATGTTTATTACTTCTCTTATTTCCTTATTGTGATTCCTTTGCTTTTAATGGTTGCCCTTTGTAGAGTTTAAGTGTATTTTGCTACTGTGTTTACTTTGATACTCTTAAAAATAACTTTTAATTATAAAAATAATATTTGATTCTTCCTTTTAAGTAATTTAATGACAGTAAGTTCAACTTTGGTTAAGATGAAAATAGAGTAAGTTCACTCCAACTTTGGCCTTTACAGTTTTTCATAAGTTTAATTTAGAAGGTTAAGTAAAAAAAATCACTATTTCATATTTAAATAAAGGTGTAAGAGATACATTTATATGTATATGAATCTGCACAATCTTTAATCTTATTCAGGAGAAGATAAATCTTCAATGAGAAATAATACACAAAGTTATGATATACGTAAATGTCAATTTTATGGACAAAAAGGAAAATGTGTAGGTTATTCAGAAAATTGAGATGTGCTATTTATTTTGCTCTCCTTTCCATCCAATCAGTACTTAATCAAAATGTTCTTTTCAAAATATCACCTAAATATTCTGTGAATTCTGATTTTGTGTCAAAGCGTCCACAAAGAGACCAGGAAACTATGCCCAATAAATAAAGGAATATTTAATGATCACCTAAATAATATACCCATTTCTCCAACCTGAAATAGAGTTTCAGCAGTGTTTGCATGTCAGAAGTAATGTGTTCTGACCAGTATAATGGGTTTTGATTAGGTAAAATTACTGTGTTTCTTAAGACTTACATGTTCCTTCTTAGAAAACCATATTGGCACTGCTTCTTAGGAAATAATCTTTGATATAGCTGAGTGTTTGATTATCACTTCAATTACTCACAAGCTGCATTGCGTTTTTAATAATCATGGACACTTAACCAATCCCCAAGTAGTTAATGATATTACTATGAAGAAAGATGTGTATTTCAACTTTTAGACTAGAAAGTGTGCCTTTTTTTCTTTTTGCATTCACACACACACAAAAAACATGTTTAACCCATTTTAATTATCTTGTTTACACAGGAGACATGTTGACATAATTCCAGGGATGACACATTTATGCTGAAATATTGTGTACACTGTATATAACTGGTTTAATTAGTAATTTCCTTACCTATGTCAGATTGGTCTTTCAAAAATATTGATCAGATCATGTTTTATTCTTGTGCTTAAAACTCTCTACTGTTGTTTACACAAAGTTTCAAATATTCAACCTACTTAGAAACCCGTACTCTCAAATTTCTGCTTATTTCGACAGTCTTAATGTTGACACCTTCTCTCTCTTACTTTCTCACTTCTAACTTATAGAATCCTAATTTTAGTAGTTCCTCTTATCTTCAGAGACATCTTATTGTATGGTTCTTACTCTCCTTTTTCTTGTGATGATGTGAGATGATAAAATGACTCTGTGATGAGATGAAGTGAGGTGAATGACATAGGCATTTTGATGTAGCATTAGGCCATTGTGGACATTTCTAACAATATGTCAGAACAGGGATCATCTGATTCCCAAGACAGTTGACCACAGGTATCTGAAACTGTGCAAAGCAAAAACCTCAGATACACAGGAACTACTGTATATTGTCTTCTTCATGTTCTATTTTGCTTTTGTTTTGTTTTTTAATTTCTTGAACTGATCACAGACCCTCTCACCTTAAGACACATAATCTCTCCAGAATTCTCACTAAAATAAATTCTTCTCTTGATATTTGTTAAGTAATTATATATTCCTGTCTCTGGTCACTCAGCCTTGAGACCTTTGAGTTGAAATCTTTGAGTTTTCTGACATTTTTTTTTCTTTTTTACAGCTTCTCAATCTTATCACATGCCAGATGTTCTCACTTAACCTTCTTCCTTCCTTTGTCACTATGCTTCTGTCACTATACTTCTTCCCCAGTCAAGGACCATGTCTTCCATCATTTTGACAGCCTTCTACCTAGAATTTTGCCTCTAAACTCTTCTGTTTCTCTCAATTTTTTATGCCCAGGCAGATTTTTCCTCCCACTTCACTATTTGGTTATTTTAAGCATTTGTTCAAAAGTCTTTAATTTTCCACAAAAACCATTGAGTAAAAAACTAAATAGTTTTGAAAAGAAGTCTTAAATTCTGTAACTTGTCTCCCATTATCCTACTATTTTCTTACACAAATCATTTGTTCTACAACTGAACATTCCCTGGATTTTTGGTATACATTTCTTCACCTGCTTTTGTCCATCCCTCACATCTCCAATTACAGTCCTTTCTGATTTTTAAAGGAATCCAGAGACTGTAAATTCAGGTATTATACTGCTTCACTGAAAACTGTGAGTGATGTATAATCACAATTTGCAATGGCTATTTGTTTCAAGGCATATCTAATACCTTGACAACAATTTAATTTCATATAACCTTTATCAATTCTGGTTCCCTACCAAGATAATTCCTCTTCTGGGAGCCAGCTGCTAGTCCTCTATTCAGACTTTATGTTTACTTTCCACTTGGGTAGTTTGCCTCATTGATGCCAGCTTTTCTCCTCCTATATCCATAATTTTTTTTTTTTGTTTCCAATTGACATGATAATTTTATTTATTTATTTATTTTTATGAAATTTATTGACAAATTGGTTTCCATACAACACCCAGTGCTCATCCCAAAAGGTGCCCTCCTCAATACCCATCACCCACCGTCTCCCCCCTCCCACCCCCCAACAACCCTCAGTTTGTTCTCAGTTTTTAACAGTCTCTTATGCTTTGGCTGTCTCCCACTCTAACCTCTTTTTTTTTTCTTCCCCTCCCCCATGGGTTCCTGTTAAGTTTCTCAGGATCCACATAAGAGTGAAACCATATGGTATCTGTCTTTCTCTGTATGGCTTATTTCACTTAGCATCACACTCTCCAGTTCCATCCACGTTGCTACAAAAGGCCATATTTCATTTTTTCTCATTGCCACGTAATATTCCATTGTGTATATAAACCACAATTTCTTTATCCATTCATCAGTTGATGGACATTTAGGCTCTTTCCATAATTTGGCTATTGTTGAGAGTGCTGCTATGAACATTGGGGTACAAGTGGCCCTATGCATCAGTGCTCCTGTATCCCTTGGATAAATTCCTAGCAGTGCTATTGCTGGGTCATAGGGTAGGTCTATTTTTAATTTTCTGAGGAACCTCCACACTGCTTTCCAGAGCGGCTGCACCACTTTGCATTCCCACCAACAGTGCAAGAGGGTTCCCGTTTCTCCACATCCTCTCCAGCATCTAGAGTCTCCTGATTTGTTCATTTTGGCCACTCTGACTGGCGTGAGGTGATACCTGAGTGTGGTTTTGATTTGTATTTCCCTGATAAGGAGCGACGCTGAACATCTTTTCATGTGCCTGTTGGCCATCCGGATGTCTTCTTTAGAGAAGTGTCTATTCATGTTTTCTGCCCATTTCTTCACTGGGTTATTTGTTTTTTGGGTGTGGAGTTTGGTGAGCTCTTTATAGATTTTGGATACTAGCCCTTTGTCTGATATGTCATTTGCGAATATCTTTTCCCATTCTGTTGGTTGCCTTTTAGTTTTGTTGGTTGTTTCCTTTGCTCTGCAGAAGCTTTTTATCTTCATAAGGTCCCAGTAATTCAGTTTTGCTTTTAATTCCCTTGCCTTTGGGGATGTGTCGAGTAAGAGATTGCTACGGCTGAGGTCAGAGAGGTCTTTTCCTGCTTTCTCCTCTAAGGTTTTGATGGTTTCCTGTCTCACATTTAGGTCCTTTATCCATTTTGAGTTTATTTTTGTGAATGGTGTGAGAAAGTGGTCTAGTTTCAACCTTCTGCATGTTGCTGTCCAGTTCTCCCAGCACCATTTGTTAAAGAGGCTGTCTTTTTTCCATTGGATGTTCTTTCCTGCTTTGTCAAAGATGAGTTGGCCATACGTTTGTGGGTCTAGTTCTGGGGTTTCTATTCTATTCCATTGGTCTATGTGTCTGTTTTGGTGCCAATACCATGCTGTCTTGATGATGACAGCTTTGTAGTAGAGGCTAAAGTCTGGGATTGTGATGCCTCCTGCTTTGGTCTTCTTCTTCAAAATTCCTTTGGCTATTCGGGGCCTTTTGTGGTTCCATATGAATTTTAGGATTGCTTGTTCTAGTTTCGAGAAGAATGCTGGTGCAATTTTGATTGGGATTGCATTGAATGTGTAGATAGCTTTGGGTAGTATTGACATTTTGACAATATTTATTTTTCCAATCCATGAGCAGGGAATGTCTTTCCATTTCTTTAAATCTTCTTCAATTTCCTTCATAAGCTTTCTATAGTTTTCAGCATACAGATCCTTTACATCTTTGGTTAGATTTATTCCTAGGTATTTCATGCTTCTTGGTGCAATTGTGAATGGGATCAGTTTCTTTATTTGTCTTTCTGTTGCTTCATTGTTAGTGTATAAGAATGCAACTGATTTCTGTACATTGATTTTGTATCCTGCAACTTTGCTGAATTCATGTATCAGTTCTAGCAGACTTTTGGTGGAGTCTATCGGATTTTCCATGTATAATATCATGTCATCTGCAAAAAGCGAAAGCTTGACTTCATCTTTGCCAATTTTGATGCCTTTGATTTCCTTTTGTTGTCTGATTGCTGATGCTAGAACTTCCAGCACTATGTTAAACAGCAGCGGTGAGAGTGGGCATCCTTGTCGTGTTCCTGATCTCAGGGAAAAAGCTCTCAGTTTTTCCCCGTTGAGGATGATGTTAGCTGTGGGCTTTTCATAAATGGCTTTTATGATCCTTAAGTATGTTCCTTCTATCCCAACTTTCTCAAGGGTTTTTATTAAGAAAGGGTGCTGGATTTTGTCGAAGGCCTTTTCTGCATCGATTGACAGGATCATATGGTTCTTCTCTTTTTTTTTGTTAATGTGATGTATCACGTTGATTGATTTGCGAATGTTGAACCAGCCCTGCATCCCAGGAATGAATCCCACTTGATCATGGTGAATAATTCTTTTTATATGCTGTTGAATTCGATTTGCTAGTATCTTATTGAGAATTTTTGCATCCATATTCATCAGGGATATTGGCCTGTAGTTCTCTTTTTTTACTGGGTCTCTGTCTGGTTTAGGAATCAAAGTAATACTGGCTTCATAGAATGAGTCTGGAAGTTTTCCTTCCCTTTCTATTTCTTGGAATAGCTTGAGAAGGATAGGTATTATCTCTGCTTTAAACGTCTGGTAGAACTCCCCTGGGAAGCCATCTGGTCCTGGACTCTTATTTGTTGGGAGATTTTTGATAACCGATTCAATTTCTTTGCTGGTTATGGGTCTGTTCAAGCTTTCTATTTCCTCCTGATTGAGTTTTGGAAGAGTGTGGGTGTTCAGGAATTTGTCCATTTCTTCCAGGTTGTCCAATTTGTTGGCATATAATTTTTCATAGTATTCCCTGATAATTGTTTGTATCTCTGAGGGATTGGTTGTAATAATTCCATTTTCATTCATGATTTTATCTATTTGGGTCATCTCCCTTTTCTTTTTGAGAAGCCTGGCTAGAGGTTTGTCAATTTTGTTTATTTTTTCAAAAAACCAACTCTTGGTTTCGTTGATCTGCTCTACAGTTTTTTTAGTTTCTATATTGTTTATTTCTGCTCTGATCTTTATTATTTCTCTTCTTCTGCTGGGCTTAGGCTGCCTTTGCTGTTCTGCTTCTAGTTCCTTTAGGTGTGCTGTTAGATTTTGTATTTGGGATTTTTCTTGTTTCTTGAGATAGGCCTGGATTGCAATGTATTTTCCTCTCAGGACTGCCTTTGCTGCGTCCCAAAGCGTTTGGATTGTTGTATTTTCATTTTCGTTTGTTTCCATATATTTTTTAATTTCTTCTCTAATTGTCTGGTTGACCCACTCATTCGTTAGTAGGGTGTTCTTTAACCTCCATGCTTTTGGAGGTTTTCCAGACTTTTTTCTGTGGTTGATTTCAAGCTTCATAGCATTGTGGTCTGAAAGTAGGCATGGTATAATTTCAATTCTTGTAAACTTATGAAGGGCTGTTTTGTGACCCAGTATATGATCTATCTTGGAGAATGTTCCATGTGCACCCGAGAAGAAAGTATATTCTGTTGCTTTGGGATGCAGAGTTCTAAATATATCTGTCAAGTCCATCTGATCCAGTGTCTCATTCAGGGCCCTTGTTTCTTTATTGACCGTGTGTCTAGATGATCTATCCATTTCTGTAAGTGGGGTGTTAAAGTCCCCTGCAATGACCACATTCTTATCAATAAGGTTGCTTATGTTTATGAGTAATTGTTTTATATATTTGGGGGCTCCGGTATTCGGTGCATAGACATTTATAATTGTTAGCTCTTCCTGATGGATAGACCCTGTAACTATTATATAATGTCCTTCTTCATCTCTTGTTACAGCCTTTAATTTAAAGTCTAGTTTGTCTGATATAAGTATGGCTACTCCAGCTTTCTTTTGGCTTCCAGTCGCATGATAAATAGTTCTCCATCCCCTCACTCTCAATCTAAAGGTGTCCTCAGGTCTAAAATGAGTCTCTTGTAGACAGCAAATAGATGGGTCTTGTTTTTTTATCCATTCTGATACCCTATGTCTTTTGGTTGGCGCATTTAATCCATTTACATTCAGTGTTATTATAGAAAGATACGGGTTTAGAGTCATTGTGATGTCTGTATGTTTTATGCTTGTAGTGATGTCTCTGGGACTTTGTCTCACAGGGTCCCCCTTAGGATCTCTTGTAGGGCTGGTTTAGTGGTGACAAATTCCTTCAGTTTTTGTTTGTTTGGGAAGACCTTTATCTCTCCTTCTATTCTAAATGACAGACTTGCTGGATAGAGGATTCTTGGCTGCATATTTTTTCTGTCTAGCACCCTGAAAATCTCGTGCCAATTCTTTCTGGCCTGCCAAGTTTCAAAAGAGAGATCAGTCACGAGTCTTATAGGTCTCCCTTTATATGTGAGGGCACGTTTACCCCTCGCTGCTTTCAGAATTTTCTCTTTATCCTTGTATTTTGCCAGTTTCACTATGATATGTCGTGCAGAAGATCGATTCAAGTTACGTCTGAAGGGAGTTCTCTGTGCCTCTTGGATTTCAATGCCTTTTTCCTTCCCCAGTTCAGGGAAGTTCTCAGCTATTATTTTTCAAGTACCCCTTCAGCCCCTTTCCCTCTCTCTTCCTCCTCTGGGATACCAATTATGCGTATATTATTTCTTTTTAGTGTATCACTTAGTTCTCTAATTTTCCCCTCATACTCCTGGATTTTTTTATCTCTCTTTTTCTCAGCTTCCTCTTTTTCCATAACTTTATCTTCTAGTTCACCTATTCTCTCCTCTGCCTCTTCAAGCCGAGCTGTGGTGGTTTCCATTTTGTTATGCATTTCGTTTAAAGCGTTTTTCAGCTCCTCGTGACTGTTCCTTAGTCCCTTGATCTCTGTAGCAAGAGATTCTCTGCTGTCCTGTATACTGTTTTCAAGCCCAGCGATTAAATTTATGACTATTATTCTAAATTCACTTTCTGTTATGTTATTTAAGTCCTTTTTGATCAGCTCATTAGCTGTTGTTATTTCCGGGAGATTCTTCTGAGGGGAGTTCTTCCGCTTGGTCATTTTGGATAGTCCCTGGCGTGGTGAGGACCTGCAGGGCACTTCTCCTGTGCTGTGGTGTATAACTGGAGTTGGTGGGCGGGGCCGCAGTCAGACCTGATGTCTGCCCCCAGCCCACCGCTGGGGCCACAGTCAGACTGGTGTGTGCCTTCTCTTCCCCTCTCCTAGGGGTGGGATTCACTGTGGGGTGGTGTGACTCGTCTGGGCTACTTGCACCCTGCCAGGCTTGTGATGCTGGGGATCTGGCGTATTAGCTGGGGTGGGTAGGCAAGGTGCTCGGGGGCAGGAGGGGCAGGCTTAGATCGCTTCTCCTTAGGTGATCCACTTCAGGAGGGGCCCTGTGGCAGCGGGAGGGAGTCAGATCCACTGCCGGAGGTTTGGCTCCGCAGAAGCGCAGAGTTGGGTGTTTGCGCAGAGCGAGCAAGTTCCCTGGCAGGAACCGGTTCCCTTTGGGATTTCGGCTGGGAGATCGGCGGGGGAGATGGCGCTGGCGAGTGCCTTTGTTCCCCACCAAACTGAGCTCTGTTGTCAGGGGGCTCAGCAGCTCTCCCTCCCTTTGTCCTGCAGCCTTCCCGCTTTCGAGCAGAGCTGTTAACTTATGACCTCCCAGACGCTAAGACGCGCTTGTTGTGGGAACACAGTCCGTCAGGCCCCTCGGCTTTTGCCAGCCAGACTCGGGGGCTCTGCTTGGCCGGCGAGCCGCCCCTCCGCCCCGGCTCCCTCCCGCCAGTCCGTGGAGCGCGCACCGCCTCGCCGTCCTTCCTACCCTCTTCCGTGGGCCTCTCGTCTGCGTTTGGCTCCGGCGACTCCGTTCTGCTAATCCTCTGGCGGTTTTCTGGGTTATTTAGGCAGGTGTAGATGGAATCTAAGTGATCAGCAGGACGTGCGGTGAGCCCAGCGTCCTCCTAAGCCGCCATCTTGCCGCAACTCTCTATATCCATAATTTTTTAAATTTTTATGTATTTATTTTGAGAGAGACGGAGAGAGCACGAGTGGGGGAGGGGCAGGGAGAGAAGGAGAGAGAGAATCCCAAGCAGGTTCTGTGCAGAGCCTGACATAGGGCTTGATCCCACCAACTGTGAGATCATGACCTAAGCCAAAATCAAGAACACTCAACCAACTGAGTCACCCAGGCACCCCCTTATATGCATACTTTTTGCTATGTGGCTTTGCAGTTCTTCAGACCTGGAATCAAATATATTTCCATCTCTCTTGGCTTTGATATTGGTTCTATGGCTTGTTTTGGTCAACAGGATGAGGTAGTTGTGATAATGTACCATTTCTGAGCTCAGACTTTAGAGGCTTCATATGCACATAGGCATTGCTGTGAAAACAACATGCTATGGCTAGTGGGCAGTCCAGGTACCTGCAGTGAGAAACAGAGCTACTTAGTTGCTTAAGTCTCATGTAGAACTCCCCAGCCAAGCATAGCTTAGATTGCTATTGAGTTTTGGGGTGGTTTTTAATGCAGCAATGGCAATCAGATTCACTTATACTAACATAGCTTTAGTTTATATTTTGGTTATTGCAGTTTTCTTCTTACTCTGACTATATTTGACAGAGATAATTCATTTAAAAATATTACATGCTATGTTATTATTTTTGAATGAATTAATTAAACTAAATATTTCATGTATATTTTATTTTTACTGAATTTATATTTATCCTGTCTGGGAAGGGGCCATTGATTCTTTAATCATCATTGAATTCATCCAAGCACCAACTGTACTTAGTACCCTGCACAAAATAAGCATTTGTTAGTGCTTGTGAAATGAATGCATTTTAAACTTATAATATTTTCAATGATACAAATGTATATATAAATTTAAAAGTATTTTTGATTACCAGCTGGCATAATAGTTTATAATTTGATCACTGATTCAAAAACTTAATTAATATAGTTATTTATTTAATTTATATAGTAATATTTGAGGATTCTCTTTGGAACTTAAAGAGTGGCAGAGCACACCCACGTTCATGGCAGCACTGTTCACAATACCTAGAAGGTAGAAGCAATCCAAGTGCCCATCGACACATGAATGGATAAACCAAATGTGGTATATATACATGCAATGGAATATTACTCAGCCTTAGAAACAAAGGCAATTTTTGACATATGCTACAACATGGATGAATAATGAGGACATTGTGTTAAGTAAAATAAACCAGTCACATAAAGATACATACTGTATGGTTCCACTTATATGAAGTACTGAGAGTAGCCAAATTCACAGGGACAGACAGTAGAATGGTGGTTGCTTAGGGATGGAAGAAGGGAGGAACGGGGAATTGTTTAATGGGTATAGAATTTCAGTTTTACAAGATAAAGAGTTCTGGAGATGGATAGTGATGATGGCTACACAATAACATGAATGTGCTTAATGCCACTGGATGGTATGTTTAAATTATTAGAATGGTAAATTTTTTGCTACGTGTACCTTATAGTAAGAATTTTGAAAAAAAAAGGAGGGAGTAAAAAAAATTGTTAGCTACTCATAATATGTAAATCAATGGATATGAAAAGGCTTGATTAGATATTTAAATCTTGATTTAAGTTTGATGCCACTGCCAGTATTTGTTTGTGACAGTTCTATGTAGTGAATGAGTAAATAGAAGCTTTACATAGTAACTTCCCTATAGTGAACCCACATACCCGTGGTCTAGATGGTGGCCTGTGCCTGTCACATGGCTAAAGTATGTTGATCACTATCACTATAGCAACAGTTTAGCAGGATGGTTAAGAGCCCAAGCAGGGTTTCCAGCTCCAACTCCAACACTTACCAGCTGTGTAAGCTTGGGTGAATTGTTTACTCTCAGTTTCCTCATCTCTGAGTGAATTAATGAATTGATATACATACAAAGCACTTGGAAAACTGCCTGGCACATTGCAAATATCACAATATCATCTATTATTATTATTGCTGAGAAATCTTGGGATTAGAATCTGAATTCTATCACTTTTCCTAAAAGTCTGGCAATAAGGATGTTTTACTAAAATATTACCTATCCTTTCAGGACTCTGCTGATTCTGAAGGATTGACTGTGCTTTTGGAGGAGCTTGCCAGATTCTCCTCCCTTTGACTCATTTCAGGGCCATGTCTAGGCAGGTAGCTGGTACTTCTAAGTGCTTATCCAGTCAAGCCTATGCAAAGAAAAGGGACAAGGATTTACAGCTCAGAGCCTCTCGGTTTCTATCTTAAATGTGCCCAAATCTGGAATAAAGGGGGGAATGAATCTTTTACCATGATATAGGTATTTTGGCCCCTTTCTCTCCTTTTAAGTGCACTTTCCAATAGTCATCTCTCCTCCTTAATCATTTAAATAATTGGCAAGCACTGCAGCCCTTAGCAGAAGGTGGGAGCTTATTTATGTCTCTTCTTTGTCTGTAAAGACAAAAGAGAAGAACAGATGAGATCAGATCAAGGAGCACTTTGTTTTATAATCTCTCCGGAGAAATCTAGGAGTTCCCTCCCTCCATGCTCATATTTCTTATTGTGAAGCATTAATGAAGACACTAATTAGTCGTTCAGCATGGACTCCCCTTGGATATTTTCAAGACCTACTTCTTTCCTTTTTGCATATGCTTCCCTTGTATGTTTCCTGTTGTTCTTCCCAAATTCTGTCCGTGGGATAGAAGAGAAAACCAAAGCAACAGCATTTCTCCCTGTTTTTTTAAGATGCAATATGTGTTTAAAAGCTCATATTGAGTGCATGTCAAAGGAAATTTACTGCAGTCAAACACTAAATTGGCAACACATCAGGTAAAAACAAAGTACCACTGATTAAAATAAAGCTCAAAGATGAGAAGTCCAAATCTTCTCCTGATAGATGTCCTGGCTAGAATATTTATGTTCTTATTAGCATACTGCAATGCTGAGTGCAGAAAGTGATATGACAAAAAAAGTATTCTCAATGATTAACACCAAACCTGTGATTCCCAACAGCTCTGATTTCCTGCTCATCCTAAGTTTGAATTGCATTGGATATATCATTGATTTCATTAGGTTCACTGATTTCATTAATTCACAAATATTTGAGACTTCTTCTTCTATTCAATATATTTTTGTATAAATCTCACAATAGGTAAAAGTTTACCAAATTCATCAAACTGAAAGACAAATGTGATGAACAACAGAGTTAATATGAAAAATTATTTTGGAAGACTGGATAAATGGATCTAGTCTAGCATTAGGAATCTTGATTGTATATATATCCCATATCCTCATAGTCTTTATATATATATAAAGACCTGCACAAGTATAGTATTTGAGAATATTCTAAGGTTTTAGCTTACTCTATGTTCATTTTGAGTCGACAGTATTATGCATTGATAAGTAAACAAAAAATAAAAATACAAAACAACAATTAGTAAGACCTTAAGAGTGCAGTCATAGAATTTTAGAAGAATACACTTCTAAGGAGACATTAGCAGATTAGAATGGATTCTTAGAAGAACAAACAGGATAGTGAGGAGTTTGAATAACTCTCTGAAATAAAAGACCACTGAACTTGAAAAACCAAAGCCTTAGTACAGCAGTTATTTTTCAATATTGGAATTATTCTTCATAATCACAGAGATTATATATCCATCTGTTTATTTATTCATTCATTAATTTATGATTCTACTTATTCAGAAATATTTATTGGAAGATATAATGATCCACACACTGTGTAATCATAATACAATGATGAACAAAAGAGACATGGTCACTGGTCTATTTGAGATTATAAAATGAAAAGATAAATATCATGGGTCAAAACAAACACAATGCAAGCAGATTTCAGATCATTATAAAGAAAACTTTCTCAAACAGACCTGCTCCCAAATGGAATGGATTCCTCAGGGCTGATGTTCTTGTTTCTGTGTTTGTTTCTAGAGGGATCACAGGCACCAGATGGCCACTTGTTTGGAAATTTAAACACTGAGTGAAGTCTTCCTCTCTATATCATTTTGTGAATATGTCTTTACTTCAGTCCTGTTAGTTGAAGACAATGTAGTAGGCACAACTCAAAGGAAATGCTATGATAATAAAATAACCAAACAGGAAGCATTTTTTTTTTCATGAGTAAACTCAGACTAAAGATGATCAATATTAAATCCTATTTTTAGGCTTCCTAAAGATTATATCCATAAAGATTATATCCATAAAACTTACAAATTACAAAGATTGTTATTTCTATGATACAGAATGGGGAAAATAAATATGGAAAAGACGATTTCTATTCTATGGCAAGTAGAATTTATAAGAAGGGGTTATTCAGATGTAAGTTACAAAACCAACACGAATTTATTTAAGATATAGGCAATGCATTTATACATAACTATGTGGAAGTCTAATGATGGATACATCTTATAGGAACAGATACTCATATTTTTCCAATCATCCCATCAAGTATCTGCCTTTTTCTCTCTCCATCTCTCATCTCAGCTCTGCTTTCTGCTGTGGTGAGTTTATACTCAGGCAGCCTCTTTGTATGTGGCAACAATGAGATCCTGTAGTTGGTTCAGTCTTCAGATGTCCAAGGGACTTTGCAGTATTTCATTGAAGGAGTCTTTCTTCCACATAAAATCCTTATTGATTCACTCAACATGCTTCTGATTGGCTCTCTTTGGAGAGTGTGTACATTTGTATGCCCAAAGTTATGATTGAGATTGTAATATAGGTGGGGGGTGTGACCAGTAGTATCATGCTGTGGGGGGGGAGGGATAATTTCCCCAATAGACTGATTGCTCAGGAGGCTAAAGTATTGGCCTATTAGAAATAAGACTATTATAAATACAATTCTGCTGGATTCATTAATTTTGGAGTTTGCATGATACAACTGGATAAAGAGAATATCAACAACAGACTTTCATCATGGTTGGATTAATTTTATATGATATTAGTGCGAGCCTCATATTCTCCCCCAAGATCTAAAAACAGGTAAGGATCCAAAGGCATCCTGGAATTACTAAGCCAATGAGATAAGATGTAGTCATATCACAAAAAATTTATCTCACAACTTTCTCTACATACCTTTCTCTACCCTAACAGATTTCCATCTATGTGAATAAGACCTCAATTCTATCACTAGATCTGTGCTTAACCTGCTCAGGTATCAGATGACAATACTTCATATATATTACAATTTTTTTCATGTAAAGATAGTGCCTAATCTTCATAGCATCCTCTTGAAGATGAGAGGCATTATCCTTATTCTCTACATGGAGAATTGGAAAGCTTTCAAATGGCTCCAAATCACTAGCTAGTTGAGAGCTAAGTATAGGAATTCTAACTAGTACTTCAGTGTTCTATCTGCAAAACCCAGAAGGCAAAATGTTAGGCAAGTTTCTTCTCTTATTCATTTCAATTCAGTTCTGCTCAATTTGATTCACTAAGCAGTATTAAAAACCTACAATATTCTCAAAGTCATATTACATACTCTGGACAGTGCAGAATATGCATAAGGCAGAATCCTTGATCCTTAAGTGTTTCATAATTTAATTGCAGATACAACACATAAACTCAAGGAATAGTTGCATAACAATTTGAGTTAATATATGCTCTAATTCCTAGCTGGAAAAAGTGAGATAATAAATGCAATTATACTTAAGATATTAGAAAACAGGGCACCTGCATGGCTCAGTTGGTTAAGCATCTGACTTCAGCTCAGGTCATGATCTCACGGTCTGTGAGTTCAAGCCCCATGTCAGGCTCTGTGGCTGACAGCTCAGAGCCTAGAGCCTGTTTCGGATTCTGTACCCACTCTCTCTGCCCCTCCCCTGCTCACACTCTCTCTTTCAAAAAAAATAAACATTAAAAAATTTTTTTTAAGATATTATAAAACAAAGTGTAACATTCACTTTTTTACATACAAAAGTCCTCCATAACACAATTTTGAAATTTGTTTTTATAATTTATCCTGTCTAAATTAGTTTGTGTATACCTACAGGACGCCAGCCAAGGCCTTAAGTACTGCGTGCATGACGGTGACTAAAAAATACCATCTGGTTCACATGGAGTTATAGTTTACAGGAGGAGATATATTAAACAAATATGTATATTGACCAACAGTACAACTTGTTATATGTGCTCTGAAGGGAAAATCTAACTTTCTAGGAAAAGTGCAACAAGGAAACTGACTTGTGTTTAAAGAAAAGAACTAAAAAGTTTAAGGAAGAGACATTTCAGCTGAAATCTGAAGAATGAGTAGAAGTTTGTCAAAGAAAGACTGAGGTGAAGAGCATCCTTGGAAGAAGAAAGAACTTGAAAGATATGCATCTCAGGGAATAGCTTAGAACAGGTAAATAAAGACATTTAGAGACACAATAGTGTGGTTTCTTATAACTCGTTCTTTAGATTTCCCCAATAGATAGGGGCAAATGAGAATCTCACATTACATTTGTTCAGAAAATTAGTGGATGTCTTGGGACTAATGAATATAAGGGAAAGTTCAAAGGCAGAAAACATGATTAGCAAGAATTCTTGGGAAGGTTTAGGTCAGAGTTCTAGAAAACAGAACAAAGAGATTTAAAGTCTGTGCTCTAACAAAGGGCTTTGAAGTTACTGTGAATATTTTAGACTCAATCCACTAAATGGTAGATATATATTATAGGATGTTTAAATATGTTTCTATTTAATGGTATGTTGTCTCTTTAACAACCTCAAAAAACTTAAGAACAAATCTTATAATTTTGTGTTTCCCATCAGTACTTCGAACACTGCCCTGAACATAACAGGTGTTCAGGTAAGTTTTGTGGATTGATTGAAACAATGATTCATAGTATAGGTTTAGTAAAACTTGATCTAAGCAATTATGATGTTTGGAGTAGGTACATGCTTTCAAGAAACTGTCATAATGGTTTTCCATTAATTGCTTCTTTTGCCCCATTGTATCTTGTGCATTATAGCATTCATCCCTCTGCAGCAGAATCTGTCATTGCTTCTGTATTGGGAGCCCAGGCAGTGATTCTGCCTGAACCATTTGTATGCACGTTATCTACAAAGTATGTGGCATGAAATAAGTGTGTTATATTTACTGAGTGCCAGAATGAGCAAATAAATGAACAAATGAGTCAGTGGAAGAACCCAGTCATGTTAGATTATGATTTAGTTAAAACTGAGGCAGGTGAAGGGAAATAAAGAGAAATACAGACTATACAACATACATTAGTCACTTAAGAATCGTGTACTGAATAATGCTGCAGTGAGAAAAACAGATATGATTTGACCATGCACTAGATATGTGAAAGGCAGTGATGAGTTGAAATATGCAGAAAATTCATACTTTCAGTGGATTTTGAAATTTTATGTGTATAAGAATCACTTCAGGTGTTTTGTTGTTGTTGTTTTTAAAGAGCACATTTACTGAGGCCAACTTATAAAGGTTCAATTCAATAGATTTAACAAGAATACTAGCACTTCTAGTGCAGGTGGTCCAAGACCACACAGAGAAATTCTGCATTAGGTATAAATGGTAGCTTCATTTACTCTATTTGAAAAATTGAAAGGAAGATAATTTTGCTCTCTTTAAGTTGGTAAAGGAACATTTTCAACAACTCAAATCTTCTCCTTTCTAACAAGTTGTTGTTAGAAAGAAACAATATATAATGCTAATTTCTACCTTTGATTCTTGACCTGGAGAAAAACAGCATGAATTTTAAGCTGACTCTCAGTATCATTCATTACTTAAACACCTTTAACCAAGTATTTTGGGCATATTTCAGCAGTTTAAAAACTAACGCTCTACACAGAATCCTTCTGGAGCTTTTCCTATACCTATGGCTTCACAAGCTATTATATTCTTAACACCAGGCAAAGGTGATCAAAAAGAGAACATCATGGGACCATTATAGGCAGCAAGGCTAAATGTACATCTAGCATGGCCAATTTGTAACAGAATTTCCATGAGTGCTGCTATTCTCCTTTGAAATGAAATAGGGGATAGAGCCGAATGAAATTGAATTGTGGGTCTGTTTGGCATTCATTCCCACATCTCCTGGGAAAAGCTAGTTCTCCTACTCCAGCCATGTGGTTTTAGTGGGACTTCTATATTTTCATATGACTCTGGGTTTCTGGCAATAGTTAATTTCAATGAAAATGGCCACCCAAACTGGCTCAGATCTTCAGAGGCATGTCTTGGGAGTCTTGAACTAGGAATGGAGAAATGTGTTCACTACCTCATATCTACTAGTGAGATCAATGTGCTGTAACAGTTGTTTTCTGCTTTAAAGACTGACTCTGCCAAGGAAAATCACAAATGTATGCCTAGGTGTGGAGGAATAAGGACAGAAGGAAAGAGAGGAGACAGAGAGATGGGTAGCAGTCCAGTCTCTTGTTTCTGTTGTCTTGAAGACCATTCACCCTTATCATGGCTATATACACTAAGAACTCGCACAATTTGCCTAAATTAATTTGTGTTGGATTTCTTTTTTTAAATAGAATTTATTTTTTAGGGAAGTTTTAGGTTCACAGCAAAATTGAGCAGAAGGTACAGAGATTTCCCACGTAGTCCGTTCCTTGTGCACACATAGCCTCCTCCATTATCAGCATCCCCACCAGAGTGGTGCATCTGTTTTAATTGATGAACCCGTATTGTCACATCATTATCTCCCCAAGTCCATAGTTTACATTAGGGTTCACTCTTGGTGTTGTACATTCTATGGCATGGACAATGTATAATGTATAATGGCATGGACAAATGTATAATGGCATGGATTCATCATTATAGTATCATAGGGTGTAGTCTCACTGCCCTAAGAGTCCTCTGCTCTGCTTATTCAATCTTCCCTTTTCCCTAAGCTAGCTTTTTGACATTGCAACCAAGGATTTCTATCAAATTTGCTTGTGGGGTTATTCATCAGTGACTCTATTAAAGTAGACCTGTTGTGTGAATTGTGGAGAGTTAACTCTTTTGAGGAATACTTCTTATACTGTGAAACTAATTTAAAGTTTGACATAATTATGCATTGCATTATAAGAGAAACTCCTTGAATGAAAGAGAAGGCAAACAAGCTTTTTTTTTTTCTTTTCTTCTTCTGTTTCCTGCCTATAGTCCCATCTCAAAGGTAAACATTAAAGAAACTGCATTATAGAGGCCTTGGATATGGGGAACAACATATCACTTTAAAATCTCATTTTCTTAAATATGCTTCTATTACACTTCACTGGCCAGAAATTACACTTTTAATTCTAATGATTCTGGGCCAAGGTCTATTTAAAGTGTCTCCTTATGTTGCAGAGATATTTTTCCTCAAATCTTCTCTGGATTATGTACATTTTATTAAGTTATTCATGTTTTCCTGTCTCAGTAACAAATGGTCCACAATGTTTTCTTAACAATCATAAATAATCTGTTCACTAAATGCCCAAACTTTTGCAAAATTCAATCCCTCAAATCTCATTGTCTTAAATTTAAAACTCACTCATGCAATTATCTGAAGTTCATACATCATCTTTGATGATGTTCTGGTTCCCCTGCCACTTGGTGAGTGATGATTACCAACTTCTCATTGTCTTCCTGCTTTTACTGTTGAGATTTTTTCCTTTAAAGTTGAGGTTTCTGTTTTGTCATAGGTTCCCATGAATTGTTCCTCAATACTTTATTAACTTTGAATCTTGAAACTGTATTACAATTTGACTTTTTGCTTCTATGACCTAAGGCTACCTACTCACTTTTTTTGAAGTTTAGGGAAGAACATGTCAGAGAACATCATATTATGTAAGCCTACGAGAAGAAACATATTAAAGTATACCCAATATTTTATAAAAAGGAACTCTGTGTCTCTCTAGGCCTCATAAAACAAAAGTAGAGTACAAAATAACTGGGGAGAATGGGAAGGACAACTTTCAACAGCAAATTTTTTAAAGAATGGGGAACTTGGCCTTGCTTCTGTTTTTTGTTTTTTTTGTTTTTTGTAAGCATTCAGCAACTGTTGGAGATGATGTAACCAAGAAAGGTGAGTGTGACTTCAAATGGAATAAAACCCTAACAAGTGAGGCTTCAAGATCCATATATATATATATATATATATATTTTATATATATATTATAAAATATATATATATATTTTACTGTCCTGTATATTTTGCATACAGAGGACCTGTGCTCTTCAAAGCCTAATAAAATGCCTATGTGAGATATACCCAAGACAATTTCCCATCACTCATAACATTAGGAAAGGGTCAAGAGGGAGAAGACTTTCTCATGTAAAGCTTATTACATGTGAACATGTTTTATCTTTAGAAGGAGAAAAAAATTGTTGAAATAAAGGTTTTTATCATTACTTTCTAGATGCTATGCCTGTCGGTTTCTTACTTACATTGGTCTCCAGATATTCTTCTGTTCAAATTCAGAACGCTACAATTCTGACAAGCTTCCCCTATGAGTTTTCTAAGCTTTTGAGAAGAACAATAGTTCAATGGTTTGTTGAAGTTGAACTGCCATTTATTAAGTATCCTCTAAGTGAAGACTTGTTACATAATATTTTTACACACTTTATAACAGGAATCTGTAATTATCCTCGTTTTTGTTTCGAAGATCTCAAGACTTTGAGAGGTTGCTTTAATTGTCCTACTTTTTGAAAATGGGAAAAGCCCACTACAATACCCATCCTTCTACTAGTTCGCATGTTCTTTGAAGGGAGAGTCTAAATTTTACACTCCCAGAGACTTGTATGTAGTGACCTCTCATTTGTTAAATGAGTGAAAATATGAAGCAAATTTAAAATCTTTAGTTGCATTCCTTTGACTCATAGTCTTTCTGTATTCCTTTGATTACAAATAAATCATTAAAAAGGTTTTTCCAGAAGTATGTGTGCCAGATGACATTGGAGTGGGATTTCTTTTCAAGTGCACTTCTTTTGAACGAATTTATACATGTAAAGCATTTGGAACAGTCCTGGCTTAGTGTAAAGGCATCAGTGATTTTTTCTTTTGCTATTCCCAGTATAAAATGTCTGTTGATGATTTAAATTTATATAAATGCTAATGATACCCACTTAATAAAGAAGAATTTTTTTTTAATTTTAAAGAATTAAACTATTGTCTTGACTGTTAAAGCTACTTTTCTTGGGAGAGCACCCTTTCTAATTCATATCATAGATTATGAATTTATTCATGCCTATTTGATTAGAGAAACATCACTTTCTGTCTCTGAACATGATGAATGGCTCCTGCTCATTTGAAAGGTGACAACGCAACATTAGTTTGATTTTCGCGTAGGGCTGTAATGATCTTTGCTAATGGCCTGGAGTAATAGATTCAGATGAAAAATTAAAATGTTTACTGTCGTTCCTCTGTATCATGTAAGGAGAGTTCTTCAGAGAACATCGTTTTCATTATCGGGGATGATTTATCCTTTGTGATTTATTTTGCTGTGAAATCCACAGGGCAGACACATTTCTGACTTTATATACAGTTTCATCTCTTCATGAGGCAGCAAGAAGTGAAATAACCTCTCACGAAACATTGAAAGCAGACACTTATTATGTGAAATAGTTTGAACTATTCAACATCCAAAGCTAATTCTGTCGTGCTTTGCTAAAATAGTGCAGCATTTAAATACTGAAGAAGCAATATACTGATAATGAAACCATTTCCAGGCAAAGAACTTAGAACAGGTATTTAGTCTGGAGAGTTTCATTATAAATGTCTGTGCATCCTAAAAACATTTCAGGCTAATAGAATGCAAAGAACTGCATTTGGAAGGGAAGGCATATACCTGTTTTAATCAGAACTTGATATGGGAAGGACCTTTTTAAATGAAGATTCCCTTAAACATAAAAACAAATTGCTTTGTTGGGCAATTAAAACACACATTGAACTAATTCATCTGTCAATATTATTCACTTAATGCAAAGTTATGAAAGGACTTAAGGCATTTCTTTAATACTAGGAAATTCTGGGGTAAAAAAATAGATCAGATTAAATTTACTAATTAGCACATTAGAACCCACAAGTATAAATTTATGATAAAAGTTGAAGTGTTAATCCTGATCATAGTTGTTTTACTGACTCACAAAAATGAGTTTTGATTTAGAACACTGTTATTCTCTTGTTTTGTTTTGTGTGGCTTCTGATTGTGGTGCATAAATGTTCAATATAAACATGATGTGCAATTGGTTCACAAGAAAGAAAGGGTAAGAAGAAACAGCTCATATTCAAAATGAAAACTCTTGCTAATTAGGTGAAGGAAACCTGTTAACCATACTGTAACCAAATTATAAAACAAAGAGACAAAAAAAAACACATTAGTTTAAAAGTTAAGATAAAACAAAACTGAAAAAAAACACCCACATTAATTTAAGTCTTTTTTATGTTTATATTTTCCAACAAATTCTTTTTTCCTCCAATGAATTCTTTATTTCTCTTTCCCTGCTACCTACCCTTTTTGATAACTAAATTTTAAAAAATGATTATTTTAATGGAGTTTACCAGTTTTGTTTCTTTGCCTTTAATCTTTAGAGCAGTGGTTAAATAAGACCACACGTGCCAGCCCTAGTCCTGCATCAGCGCGGGTAGGAGAGGCTGGTAGGTAACATTTCTAAGCTTTGGTTTCCTTATCTGTGCACAGAGATAGTCACAGCACCTATCTCATAGTATGAGAATTAAATAAGATAATGCACATAAACTCAATATAATATACATGTTCAATATATACTATTTGCTTAAAATCTTTGACTTTAAAATTGTAGGGTCTCAATCTGAATTTTAGGAAAAGGCAGTTTCACTGGGGTCAAGCTGGCAGTTTCAGATCTATTAATGACAAAACTTACTGAACTGTGTCCTTAAAAGAATTACATTTTATTCTTTGAACAAGGTACCAATGGGCAGTTCTAGGTGAAGCCAGGAAGAAAGTCTATTTTTACCCAGGGTCTTGGATCCTTAAGCATCTTTACTCAGGAATGCATTGTAATTTCTTCCCAGGAATGAAACATGGGCTTACGAGTTAGTATGCTCTTCACCAGAGCTATTCTCCTTTTAGGTAGGTAGGATTGTCACCTCCCCCTGGCTTGTCCATTTGAAATAGGTAGGTTAGGGAAGTTGAAGACCGAGGAAAGAGAAATGCAACAGAGCTTTAATTCTAGTTAATTTGTCCTGAGCATTTTTAGGTCACAAGTGGAGAAAATCTGAAATCAATTTCTGAGAGCTATATTTCTGAGTCATCTACCCTCAAATAAATGTGGACTTATAGAGACACAATAAAAATGAAGTTTTGTTTCTATGTAGTACAAGCACCACCATTTTTTTAAAAATATTTTTATGTCAGGTTAACTTCAAAATTCTGCTCACAGAATTTCAGCAAAACTTAAAATAAACCAACAACACTGCATCTATAAGTCAACTATTTTGTAAATATCAGGGATGTCTACCAAGTTACTTGTGGTAAAATCTCAGTATGACTGGGCAGAGAGGCATTTGCTTTTTCCTAAATGTTATTCCCTGAATGCTGCCCATGGCTACCTCAAAGTCTAGTTTGGTGTGTTCTCTTTAGATAAGTCTTTGAGTTTTTTAATACTTGGACTCTGAATCTACAGAAATGGTCAGATTATACTTGTGCTTGTTTTTATAAATTCTGCATATAGGAATTATCTACTTCTATAAATAGCTGTCCATTATTGGCTTATCAGGTAAAGGGGATTTTGATATATAGATGAGTTGGTTGCTAACAAAACCTCTGTCCCCATGGTTTGGGGACTATGAAAAATAATAAATGTTACTATAGATACCAAAGACCCAACTATGTCAAAACCTTCCCTCGGGTTGTTGCTAGACTGCAAACATCACATAATCAATAATGTGAGGTATATCTGATAGTTGTAGAGTTCTTTCGGTGGGACTTACCTTGAAGACATGAGATTAGTTTGCCTTCATTGATGATATTTGACTCAAAAGTTCACTTTATGAAAATAAACAGTAGTGTTTATTTTCAGTCAGATACTAGGATGCCAAGACTGACTTTATATTCCTAGGAGAAATGGGTGTTGATTACAAGAGTGTTCATTTAGTAGATTAAATTAATGTTTAAAATGGCACATGCATTGAACGGCTATGACAGTATCCAAGCTATAATTTACCAGTTGCAGTTCTGTCTATCTATGTTTGTTGTCCTGACAAAGTGCTGTTTCTTTTTTTTTTTTAATTTTGTTAATGTTTATTTATTTTTGACACAGAGAAAGAGAGACAGAGCATGAGTGGGGAGGGGCAGAGAGAGAGGAAGACACAGAATCCAAAGCAGGCTCCAGGCTCCAAGCTGTCAGAACAGAGCCTGACATGGGGCTGGAACTCACCGACCGTGAGATCATGACCTCAGCCAAGGTCAGACACTTAACCCACTGAGCCACCCAGGCGTCCCTTTACAAAGTGCTCTTTCTAGTATAACAGGATGGTGCCACCCATTTTCAACAGATCTGAAATCCTGGTTCTCATCCATTTGCCAGCACCAAAGCTCTGCTTGCTGTAGTTAAACTCTGTTGGTCTGGGTACGTGTCATTTGTTAATTAGAAATAAGTCCTTTATGGTGATTCAAATAGTTTACTAAGCTTTCAAACTAGTTAGGGTAAGAAATCTAGAGCAATTTGATTCTCATACCAGTTCTTCTATTCTTTCTATCTATCTACCTGTCTATCTATCTATCTATCTATCTATCTACCATCTATCATCTATCTATCTATCCATTCATCCATCTATCATTTATCTTTTTCTGAGTAATTATATGTGTGTATTGGATATGGATCTATATATTGAAGATAACTGGAGATGAAAAATTAATCATTTATTTGTCTAGTGCATCACAAAATTGAACCTGATCTTCAATACAATAGTGCAGAAAAATATATCTTTAGTTGGGGTATGAACAATCTGTTCTTCCTTTTCTAAGCCTCTTTCACTCATTAACACTACCAGAAAACTTTAAATTTCCAATCCTATTTAAATCTTAGCCCAATCCAGTCACTTAAATAATATCTTCAGGGGTGCCTGGGTGGCTCAGTCGGTTAAGCATCTGACTTCGGTTCAGGCCCTGATCTCACGGTTCATGACTTTGAGCCTTCCATTGGGGCTCTGTGCTGACAGCACAGAGCCTGAAGCCTGCTTTGGATTCTGTGTCTCCCTCTCTCTCTGCCTCTCTCTCTCTCTAAAAAATAAACAAACATTTAAAAAATTTAAATAATATCTTCAGATTCTTCAGATATACTTCAGATATACTTCAGATACTTCAGAAGTTCTTCAAAAGTTTTATAGACATTCTACAATATCATCTGTCTTTAAGGAGATCTCGTTTGGGGCTCAGGTGATCTTAGCATGGAAGAGATGAGTCACTGAATAGAATGACCCCTCATTCCTCTGATCTCCAGGATATGTTTCTTACCTACTTTATGGCTGGGTAGTCTTCTGGTCACTGAAACTGAAGTCTACCACTGGTCAGGTCTTTTGGCTTAATGATAATCCTGAGGCACTGTCTGGCTCAGCAGGTTTCATTCTGTCTCCAGTAGGGTTTGGAGACTCCTTGAATGTGTCTAGCTGTGAATTTCATTCAGTCCTGATGTGGGTGATCTGCTCTGTAGCTCTCAATCCACAGCCATCTGCTCTTCTAAGAAGTCCTCCATCTGGTATCTCCATTATTTCTGGGTCCCCTCTATTCCTATAACCTACATGGTGACACAAGAAGGTAAAAATTCAGACTGTCAATATGGATTCTCTGACCAGACTACAGTAACTAAATTGATAGGTCTGTACCCCATCTAGGTGAGAAGGCAGTCTGAAATATAATCTCTTTGAGGATATATGGGGGTGAAAGTACATAGGGGTGAGGTGAGGATGGCAAAATAATGCATTAGCTTTGCTTTTGACATTATCCACATTTATCCAATACAACTCACCATCACTTAGCCAAAGTCTTGAAATGGGAATTTGGGGATACATATGAATAACCTTTTAACTCCTGTTTCCTTTTTTCTCTCCCTCTAAATCCAAAGCTTGAAATAGACATGTCAAAAGGTCTTCTTTGTCTTGGGAGATTTCTTTCTTTTTTTTTTTTTTTAACCTCTTAAATCTCTTCATCTATTTTGCCCATCCCTCTATCCCCTTTCCTTCTGACAACTGCCAGTTTGTTGTCTATATTTATGAGTCTGTTTGTTTTTTTGTTCATTTGTTTTGTTTTTTAGATTCCACAAATAGGTGAATCATACAGTATTTGACTTTCTCTGACTGACTCTTTTCACTTAGCATAATACCCTCTAGGTCCATGTTATTGCAAATGGCAAGATTCCATTTGTTTTTTATAGCTGACTAACCTTGGGAGATTTCTTTAGAGGGAATTCCATGTACATAGATGTCCCAGACTTGATTGTTTAAATACTAATGAGGAAATAAAATAATTTAGAAAATTTTCTTCTAATGCAGTAACCTGCCATGTGTAGTACTGTAACTGGCATTGGGGAAATAGTGCCTCACCTTGCTGATTGCTCTAGTCCTCACACTTCATATTGGCTTATTGGAGGTCTATTAAAGAATTTAATAAGGAGATGGAGTTTCTCTCCTCACATCTTAATCCTAATTGGCTGCAGTACCTTACAATGAGTGAGAAGTCACAATCATAATTGGGGAACTAATTTTCTCATCTTAAACCTCAGCAATTCTTATGAAAATTGGCAGCGACGTATTATTCTACCCAGTTTTTTTGTCCTTTATCTTGCTTATGAATCATGAAGAAAAAAAATTGCAGTTACAATAAATTCTGAAACCAAGTCCTACAGCTGGGCCACACCTCACAGGTTAAGGGCACAGTCCTCCACAAGACTGGCCCCACTATTGACAGAGGCCACAATTCATGGATCCATAAGCCACCCTAACTATTGAGTACCTAGCTATCAATTTGTGAGTTCCTACTGGCATGACACATAGAACTCAGGAAAGTGCTAAGCTTACAATTAAAGTTTAATATATTAAATGATACAAATTAGAACTGGCTAAAGGAAGAAATGCATAGGGTGAAGTCTAGAAAGGAAATACAGAGCCTCTGGTTGCCCTCTCCCTCTGCATTCCTGAAAGAATTACCTTATCTTGTCCACAGTACTCAGTATTATGAACTAGGGAAGCTTACCTAAGGTTTTGGTGTCCTGAACTTGTATTGGGGTTCCATCACATGCTGCTGACCTTTAGTCATGACCTTTAGTCACATGACTGACCTTTGGTTTTCAGCTTCTCCTGGAGATCACAACTGATACAGTATATTCCAAAGCCCCTATCATAGAGGCATTTTTTTTCTTGTATTTGGGATATATCAGCCTTATTTTGGATAACAGAATTCAAATATGTATCTCATTTCTTTTTTCTTCCCTGGGGTTAAGGTTGATTATCACCAAACAATATTTAAGAATTAAGAAACCTCCTTTGTGTTGACAGGGTTTAACAAATGAAGGATTTTAGTATCACAGGTCACATTTTAAGACTGCCTATTGGCCAAAGCAACCAGGCAGACAGGAACATTCTTATTAAGCAGGACATTCCAGGGGCCTAGAGATCACCTCTCAGTGGTAGCCTAAGGCAAATGTCAGACCTCTTTGTGGACAAAGTGAATGCTCCACTACACAGCTAGAGCCTTTTATAAGCAAATCCCAGGACTTGTATGCAGGCCTGCACTTGTAAACACACCTGAACTTGTACATGAATTAGTATTTGTCTTCAAGAACCGAATATAAGTTGCTAGTTAAACTTTGTCTGCTTCTTTTACTTCTCTTTGAAAAGAATATTCCTCTACGTTAATTGCGTGCACATTTTTATTTTATTAATCTAATAACATATTTATAAAATGCTTTTCAGTTTCAATTTCTGTTTGTTAATGTAACTAAACCCTGACGTCTTAAGTAGTTCAACTTTAGTATGTCTTATGGATATAGTTTCTTGCAAAATTATGATCTTGAGGACAGGGAATATAAGTCTTTTTCATTTTTTATTCCTAAGAGCATCAAGTGTATGTGTTTCATAGTATTGTTACTTGTACACATTTAATTTAGTGAGCGTAAGTGAATGTACTCAGCAGGAGGATTACATCATAGCCTATAAAAAGAATCGGAATGTAACTACAATGCTTGAAGAACCTTCGTGTTCAAATTAACCTAATTATTATAGTGACGAGTCACAACAAAATGGGAATCCAACTGGTGATAAACCTTGGCAACCCTTATCACCACAGAAGGCATCACTTCCATCCCAAACATGGCATCACTTTGTATTATTTAGTGCTGTAATATGTCCATTTCTAATAAAGCCAGGAGACACTTCCAATGTATTTTTTATCATTTTTTATCTGATTTTTTCTTTCCATAATGGGAGTTTTAGCTTTAGTCTAAGCCATTCCTAACATATTCAGACATGTTTTGCCTGGAATCAAATTTACATGAGGATATTAGAAAGAAAGCTCACAAATATCCAAGGAGGGGGTGATTGGAAGCTCAACAGAGAAGCTCATCCCCAGATTCTAACCCTGTGGGGAGAACTGCTGTAATGGGACCTGAAAGGCCTTGTCACCAAGGAAACTTGAGCTGCTTGTGGCAGAAGAACCCCTGTGCTGAGTACCAATATATGAGTTAAGGCAGGGCAGAAACTTATTTATTTTATTATTTTTTTTTAAATGAGGATTCAGTGAGGCTTCTCTGCACGAGGAAATGCAGGGCTACTTCAGGAATTTGAGGATCTGCTGCAGCAATAGCAGGGGAAGCCGGAGCGGGAGGTTGGAAGTGCTTTATGGGAAGACATAGGAGTCAGCCAGGAGATGGTTGAGGGTTGGATGCTCAAGGTAGCATGAAGTTACCTCTGCCCTGCTTCAGGGTAGTGGAGGGCATGGGCAACATGGAGATATCACGGCTGATGCTTTTGAGATAGAGAGGGCTTATGATCAGCAACCGTGTGACATAGAATCTCAGAAATTATTGTTGACAAGAAGCTAGAGGTCCTGTATTACCTAGTATGGGAAAAGATAGACTTGATTACGATTATGATGTTCCCACTTTAGATGCTCTGTTGATGAAATATAGGTTATTTTTTCCAGCCTGTATTTTCTGTAAAAATGATACACATACTGTCTGTTATTTCAAAGTTTACACCAGATTTATGACCACTTTTTATGCAAGAATGATCACCAAGAAATCATCAGCAATGCTACATAGCTCACAAACATCACTAGTCTGCATCCCCCTGAATCCCCTCTATTCTCCTGACCTCCACTGCTTAGGAAGAGGAATACACCCAAGGTCCTGATTCTTAAATTTCCCTTGGGAAAGGGCTGTGTTTCCTGAAGGCAGGAGTAATGGAAGGAAATAAAAACAAAATGAGAAGAAAGCAAAGGGAGAGGCATGCCGAGAAGCCTTTTGATTCTTTAGTTTTCTCTTTGATTCTTGAGTTTTCTCTTTGATCCTCGTAATGACAACTCAGAGTGGATTTTAAGTAGAGGAGCTGCAGGGATGAGCTGTGTGTTAATATTCTGGGCTTAAGCTAGAGGGAAGCTTTTGGCACAGGGAACGGAAGCATGTTGTCCTGCCATCTATCGAGGCAGAGGAAGACCTGTCACGAGATAATGATGAGGTCACCACAGGCAAGGATGAAACTCCTATATTACTCAGGGCTCTCCAGAGACACAGAACCAACAGGATATATGGAGATACAAGAGGAAATTTATTATAGTGTTGCGCTGCTTGGCGCCACGTGAGACTGAAAAGATTACTCAGAGTCTAAATGGTTTGGAACAATGGGCGGCGCTGAGGGACTGCACCAAGAAACACTCTGTTCTGCAACACAGGGCTGGGTGCGGCCCCCGACCTGGGTAGCTCTCTTGTATTTATTGGGGTGTGAACAATAGTATGTGGAAATGAAAGCAGAAAAATAAGTTAATAAATCACGTGAGACATACCACGACTCTACCTAACAGCCTACGGATATACATTAGCAAACTCCGCAAGAACGAACGGGGCAAAGGGGTAAGGGTGGGTTCAGCATCCGTTAGTAACCTAAGCATTTCATCTTGGAAGGAAAAACACTTCTGATGTTTTCAGCCTATACTCTTTTCACCGTGTCTTGTTTTTCCCTTGGTTGAGCAGCTACTGTGTCCGGCGTGTGCTGCGTTCAGCACGCCCTGCACTTGCCTTACTTTTATCTCTCCTGTCCTCTGTATTCCCACATTATAGGAATTAGCTCACCTGATTTTGGAGGTTGAGAAGTCCCGCGGTCTGTGATCTGCAATCTGGAAAACTAGGAAAGCTGGTGATACAGTTCAGTATGAGTTCAAGGTCTCAGGCTGCTGGTATAAGTTCTAGGGTCGGAAGGCCAGAAAAGTGGGAACTCTGCTGTCTAAGCGCAGGAGAATCAGGATGTCTTAGCTCAAGAAGAGAAAGAATTCACTCTTATTCTGCCTTTTGTTCTTTTCAGGCCCACAGGGCTTAGATGATGAGGATCTTTTTACTTAGTCTGCTAATTCAATTGCCAGTCTCTTCCAGAAACACCCTCACAAACACACTCAGAAAAAATACTTCATCAGCTATCTGGGCATCCTTTAGCCCAGTCAAGTTGATACATAAAATTATTCATTACAACTCCTTATGTCTTTGTACCTAAATCCTATGTTTGCTCTATCTCTTCACCCCAATCCTGATCATTACGCTCAAGGATTTAAAGTTGGTGAATTTTGCAGCAATTCTTAAAGGTAAATTTAACAAACATTTTTCAGCATTATGTTTTCCCTATTTGTTCATTTAGGGCATTTTTAGAGTTGACATACATTATGACTTAAACATTTTGTGAATTAATCTGTGGGCATAGCTAGCATATATAACACTATTTCACATGGAGACATATATTCTGAATTTTAATCAAATATTATATACAACTATTGGGCAGAATGACCTCCCAAAGATATCCACAGCCTAATCCTCACAATCCATAAATACTTTACCTTACGTGGCAAAAGGGACTTAGCAGATGTGGTTAAAGTTAGGAGATCAAGATGGAAAGATGATTCTGTGTTATCCAGATGGGCCTAATCTAATTATGAATCTCTGAAAGCAAAAGACCTTTCCCAGCTAAGGCAGACGGTATGGTCAGGGGGAGATGTGATAATGGAAGAATATCAAAAAGATGCAGTGTTCCTGCTTTGAAGGGAGAGGAAAGGACCCACGAGCTAAGGAATGTGAGTGGCATTTAGAAGCTGGAAAAGACAGGGAAACAGATTCTCCCCTATAGCTTTCAGAAAGAAACACAGCCATGCCCACACCTTGATTCTAGCCCACTGATACTCATTCACATTTTGACTGCTAGAACTATAAGGCAATACATTTATATTGTTTTAAGCCATGAAGTTTGTTGTAATTTGTTGTTTCTAATGCATATTTCTAATAATAATAATAATAATAATAACACATATTTCTAATATTGTATAGAGCCTATCCAATTAGTAAGTTGGAGACTGCTTGTATTAACTGCTTCTTCCAAGTTTAAAAACACAGTATTTTTTTCACAAAGATGCTGCCCGCTGACCTACATGCAGGTACATTCCTACAAACGGACATGCAACACACATTCTACTATCTTGTGAATCTATTTAAGCACAGGCTTTAATGTATGTTCTCTCATTTAATATTCAATATCATTTCGGGTAGGGACTAGTTCGTGATTTTCTTAAGGTTCTAGAACTATTACGTGAAGGAACTGGAACTAGTCAGCCCTGTCTGACTCCAAAGTCTGCTCTCTTGCTGCACCACACAATGAATTCAAACCTAAAACTGTCATGTGTGATGTTCTTTGTGTTTTATTTAAATCTGTTATGTAAACTAAAATAATGTAAATCGCTAAAAGGCACACCTAATGATAAAGTTAAGTGATGCAAACACAATAATAAAGGCTTTCACTTCACAGTGATTTCCTTATCCCAAATATTCTATTGTAACCTTAAAATGAATTTTTTTAATGGAATACCCAGAATGTGTTCTTTTCCAGAAGGACCCTGCCAAAGCATTATGTTACTAAAATCATTTTGATATATGCAATCTTAGATTTAAGAAACATTGTAAAATTATGGGCATGCTTGTGAAGGGCAGCATCTCAGATGCAGATGAATATAATCTTATAATACTTGTCATATGTTCTTCTCTCAGGACAGTCAGTCCTATGTCTGATCTCAGCTTATCCCCACAATTCACACTGACAGACCTGCTGGGCTTGGCATTTGTGTCTCTCTTTGGGATTTTGTGCTCACTCCTGGGACAAAGGCCCGGAAGATAGGAAATTCAGCTAATGATTTGTGTATGTGGGTTGACCAGGAAAGAAGGAGCACTAAAATTAAAATAATAATCAAATAAAAAACAGAGCATTTATGGTGGGAGTGAGGTAGTGTGATTTTTTTTTTTTCCTTGATTCTCATCCCAGTCAGCAGAATGATCATGAGAAGGATTATAAGGGCCAGGAACTGAGATGTATAACTCTGAAAGACTGAAATACAAGGCCGTTGTTATACTCATACAAACACTCTGCTTCTGAACTCACGCAAGAAAGAAGAATTGAGTCATTATCATTCTATAAATTAGTCATTTTGAGAACTACCTGGCTGTTTGATTGCCCTCCTTATAATAGAATCTTTTGCTACTACTTAATAAATCTTTACTGTAAAGCCAAACAATGTCCAACTTGAGATTTTTGCTGTCAGGATGAGAACATCTCATCGATTCAACAGGTCCCAGTATTGTTGCAACTGAATCTGAAGAGAATATAGTTTAACTCAGTGGAGTACATATGATGTCTTTATTTTTTTTTAAGGCTTATTAAAGTAGACCAGTTGGTGCATGTGGAATGTCAAGTGTGATCTGGATGCTGAGCAACACAGGACTGAAATAGTGTTTCTTGTCCCACGAGCTAATCTTTCAACACACATTGATATGATTGAGGGCTAATGGATGAATAAAGTATAAAGAAGATAAAAGAGCCTTTGTCATAAATGTAAAATAATTGTTCTCCTTTGAGGTTTAATTATATTTTGCTTAATAAATTCCTTCAAAATATTACATTTGGAGCTTTACACCCTAATGAATTTTATCAGGGTAGTTGTCAAAAAATAAACATGAGAAACAGTGTCTAGAGGAAAGCAAAAATGTCATGATTAAGACAACACACTCAAATACAGATATATCTCCGGAGTCTGGGATTCATCATCCTTTTAATTTTGAAAAACAATACTCACTGCTGATGGAATTATTTCAAGAGTTTTCCAAAGTCTATTAAGAAAATAGGAATAGAAGTCAGAAATTAGAGCATCTGAAGAAAATTGAATAGATATCAGGAAATGAAGGTTTGGCTAGGGCATTCCCACTGTAGTGGGAAGTTCAAGTTCTGTACAACTTGAACTTTTTCCAGAAAGAATTTCCTGTGACTGGCAACTATTAGTGTTCCCGTTTTTTGTGGGTCCATTTGCTAATTTAAGTCAAACCCCATAAGGTCAGTATTTTTATCTGTGTATCCCTCAAATATGCTAGTAGAGTGATAGGCACATAATAGGTACAGAACACAATAACTCATGTTGTAATAATAAAAGAATAAGAGGGATGAAAGGCAAGGACCAAGTGTCTCCTTGGCTCTCAAGGCCACAAACTTGAAGCCTAAATGTGGGATTTAAAAATCTCTTGTTGCAAAGTCACTCTTACTATGAAATACTTAAAACAGTTGGGATGACATTTAAATGAAATGGAACCAAATTGTTACTGCTTTTAAGCCTCTGTGTATTGAGATGGCAATGTGACCTACTCCACGGCAGTATTTTCATTTACACTTCCCATTCATTTCTAATGTCTACTGACATTGTTCTCTGTGTTGTGTCTGCCAGAATGGATTGAGGCCATCCAGAGAGAGACAGATATTAGAACCAGCAGAAAGTGATTATAGGTGGCATCTGGCAGGAGTCATTTTCTCTTAAGGCTTTGACATGTCATTCCTGGTAAATCGGTTCTATTAGCTATCTAAAGGCACCAGATGTACCATAGGAGATTATGCCAATAAATCTTTTGTGGATTATATATATTTTTTGCTATTGCTGATTCATTGCAGCTCACATAGGCTCAACTCTGTTTGTCTAGAAATGGATTCCAATTTAAGCTTCTTAGGTGTTTCCTTACGGAATAAATGTTTATGAAAGTTGTTCTTGCATGATATGACCCAATACTAGAGATAGATTCTTTTAGCAGATATTGGTATATTGGTAAACTACTTTATCTGCTTGACTTTGGAATTTTTCAGTAGATATTGTCTTGGTGAATTCAGTAAATAGTGCAAGTATATTTCAGTAAAATATTTTCATTGATTCCATCTGTGTAAAATGACTAATACCAGAGAGTTCAAAACATGTAACAATAAAATGAATGTACCAAGATTAGTATTTGGGGACTTATGCTTGTTTGATGATAGATGCGAATTGAGGTCTGGATTTAGTGCTGTACATGCTCTTTTGGGTAGCCTCTCTTCACTTTAAGAACACTAGCCACAATTAAGCTCATTTGTAAGTAAGTTTATTACATAAAGTCATGTCTACATTTATTTAAATTCTATACTTCCTTAAGGGTTCAATTGATGCTTGATTCTTAAAAATTCTCATTGATTTTCAGTAAATATTAATGCCTCTCTGTCATTATACCTTAATACACAGAGCCAGAAATAGCTATCACACTTAGATTCTTTCTTCCATATAGTTGCTGAATTTCTACTCATGCCTCAAGATCCAGATCAAGTAGTTACTCTTTGATTCATCCAAGAAAACTGATCACTGCATACTTCGTGCCCCACTTGGGTGTGGTACATACCATTACCTGTGTATATATGTCACACTCTATTATTATTTTATGTTTTTATTTTGGTCTCACTTACCCTTCTTTCCTGACCTCTTTTGGTATTTGCTTCTCAATATATAGTAAAGCAGAAGGGAAAAGTGAAAAAGACTGTGGGAGAAATATGAGCTCTTTTATATCTTGGTTTTTTATTTTACTTAATAGCACTAAAATCTATTAATATGTTGATGTGTTTTAAACATTTGCTTAAGCACTGCTCTTAAACAATTCAATCACTCAGTTTTCATTGGTTTTATAGGTATTTTTTAAATAGCTACCACTGTGCTCATCTCTCTGCTTGGTGCCATAGAGGAGATCACATAGTATTAAATAGAGTATTTACCTCCAAGGAATTTATTACTCTTTAAAGAGATAAAAGATACATTCCTGGAAAACATCAGACTACACTAAACAGAACCCGAGTTAAATGCCAAGTTGAACAATGCAGAAAGTTAATAACATGGGATTTTTGGAGATGAAGAAGAATATCCAATGGCAAACAGAAACTGGGGGTGGGGGTGATATGGAAGACCTTCGGGGGGCTAAAGTTCGCTTTTATGTTCTTCCTGTACCAGTATCCATTGCTTTGCACAATATTCTTAGTAACTTAATCTTTGGAAATTCCTCTGACCTTTTAATTTCCACACTGAAGTTGAAAACACATTCTTCCACGAAAAATTAGAAGCAGAAAACTAGAGGTAATAAAACATCTCTGTAGAATAGTGTGGCCATTGTCACTATTCATCTCTGGCTCTCAGTCAGTCTGTGAGATTTAATACTCAAGAACCAGTGGATCCACTTACTGAAAGTTGTCTCATCTGCAGTGAAGTCATCATTTTCAAGCCTGACTTGCTCTTTGAAGAGAGTCAGGGAAAAAAACACTACCATGGTTACCTTCTCAAATGCTCTGTTACTTAATAGGAGTAAGGGCCTCACTCTCATACTTCTTTGCTTGTGGGATGCAGGTGCATGAATAAAGTGGTTGATGATGGTTTTATGATGTCAGAGAAACTTTTATATTACTGAATCTGACACTATTAATTTCTCTCCTATAATTGTGTCAATAGCATTTTGTAATTTAATATTAAATCATTTTTTATAAGTAACACATCGGGCATCAGTCTGCCTCACTCTGATGTCTATGGGACGCCTGCCAAGGATATGGTTGATGAAACACAACCTTAGACAAGCTCCATCTGTCCCATTTAGACGATATACAGTGTCAGAGCTCAGTGGTGGAAGTAATAACTGCAAGCTGCTCTCTGGACAGACAACAAGAAAGGGCTACTGATCACACTGATGAAAATAAACCCTTAGGGTAGGTTGTAGTTAGTATAAATTTAAACTAGATAAGGACTTTCAAATAGACTTCTGCATTTAGGGCTAGTGTCATGTAGACAAACGAAGTGGCTATATGTCAGCTCATTTCAAATATATATAATTTTGATGTTGATTTCTCCCTTTTAGAAAATAACACTTAAAGGACATATTGCTGTATAAAATATTTCCTAAAAGTATCAGGATTCAAGCGCATCTTTAAGCTAGGTCAGAAGCTTATGATTCAGTCAGGCTTTACTGAGAAGTTTCCAAAAACAAGGTCAGAATGGAAGAATGTGTTTTATCCAGGGTCAAATGGAACCCTATCATTGCATTCTGAGGTTTAATGGCAGTTTAAATGACCACATAAAAGTCATTAATGCAGATGGACCTCTTGGAAACAGAAAACTTCTAAAAAACCTAAAATTCATTGAATGATGTAGAATTCTTCCCCAAAAGCTTTCCATCTGAGGTTACCAGCAATTATGTAGAAATATTTCAAGTATGGACTTTTTTGATATGCTTTACTTGTATTTCTAATAAATATTAAACTAGTTTATATGTGTTCTAAGGTATCTACTCAGTCCTTAGAAACAAAATTTGGGGACTTTTTGAGAATATTGAAAATTAACACAGGTGATTAAATCTAAATTGGATGTGAATATTTTTTTAGTCTAAAAATGAAGCTTGATTATCCATTTGTGTGTAATTCACTTCTGAGGTCAAAATTTGTTTTGGTCTTTTTTTTTTTTTTTGCACTTCACGTCAAATCTGGTGAATAAATGCTAGTGGATTTGTTTTACTCAGTGGTAATGGTTTATTTTCATAATTATCAGGCAACATTTACTGAAGACCAATGAAGTATTTATTTTGTCTTGTTTTCCAATGAGAATTTTATTATGTAGAAAACAAGCATTTTTCTTCTCTGAAATAGAAAGCTATCTACTAGATTGAATTGTGGTGACACAGATGCTAACATAGCCCTGGAAACGGAAGGCATTATCATAAGGAAGGAAGCTGGTATCTAAGTGGGCAAATAACTTCATCATTTTTAAGCTTCATGTTTCCTCAGCATCAAATAAGAATGCTGAATTAGATGATTTCTAAAGCTCCCTGCCAGCTCTGACATTTCATTTTCTTTGATCAATGAATTTTTTTTCTAAACCAAAATAGCATAAACTTAGTGTCATCCATGTGTACAGCTTCTAGTAGTGTAGAAATTTTAGGATCAGATTCTAATAGTTCAAAAATTTTAGGGTTTCCTCTAGGTTAGAGTTTCTCAACCTTGGCACTATTGGCATTTGGGACCAGACAATTGCAGGGGCTGTCCTGTGCGTTACAAGATTTTTAGCAGCATCTCTGTCCTCTGCCAACTAGACACCCAGAGCAGTCTCTCTTCTTTCACCCTACCCCTCCCACACTTCAGTAGTAATCAGGGAAATACAAATGAAAATAATGACATACAATTGATTATACACACAACAGATTTGGTTAAAATGAAACTATTAGGTGTTATCAGGTGTTGGCAAGAATATCAAGTATTGAACAATAGGAATTCTGATAAAAATGTTGGTGGAAACATAAATCAATTATGTTGAAATCAGTTTGATGTTATCTACTGAAGATATTTAAACCCTTTGACCTAGCAGATTTACTTATTTTACAGACCACTAAAATAAGTGCTTAGTTTCACCACAATGTGTGTTCAAGAATGTTCATAGCATTTTTTTCAATAATAGCCCCCAAGTGAATATGTCTTGTATTATGGCAGAATGGTTAAATAAAACGATTTAGAATTAGAATACCATATAGCTATGAAAATGAGTTAACTATAGATACACCAAACCAACAAGGATGGGTATTAAGAACATAGCTTTGGGGCACCTGGGTGGCTCAGTCATTTAAGTGTCCAATTTGGCTCAAGTCTCATCTCATGAAATGTATGTTCCAGCCCTTCCTCAAGCTCTCTGCTGTCAGCAGGGAGCCAGCTTTAGATCCTGTCTCTCTTTTTCTGCCCCTTCCCTGCTCACTCTCTCTCTCTCAAAAATAAGAAAAATAAACATTTAACAAAGAACATAGATGTGAGCAAAATAGCTCAAATATAAAAGAGCACATATTTTATGATTCTATTCATATAAAGTTCAAAACAGTCAAAGAAAAACTGTATAGCTTAGGGATCAACCATTAAAGAATAAAACTGTAAAGACATGTTAACTTTGGGAGGGAAGAAGAGTGTTGTCATCAGGAAGGAGCATTTGGAGGCTTGGCAATATTTTTTCTCTCTTGCTTTAGTATTTATAGGTATTCATATTACAATAACTCATCCTAGTATATATTTATATTTTAGCTTTTCTTCTGAATGTATTATGTTTTCAAAAAAATATAAAAAACAGACAAGTTATCTTATGTGTACTAAATACAATGGAATTGACATACTGATAAAATGTTAATTTTTGAAAAGTTTTTAAGTCTTCAACCAGAAGGAAACACTTGTGATGAAGAGTTCAGCTGGTAGGCTTGCCAGAATTTAAAAATTTTAGGGAGTGTATTCTGTGAAGATTTTGAGGAAAGGTGCTTTCTTCAGTAAAACAGAAAGATTAGGAGTTAGTGCATCATAATAAATTAAAATGTTAGACATTTTAAGAGGAACTCAGGGCCTTCGTTTTCTGCTCTAAGTGTCCTTGAAATATTTCTTGTTCTTTCACATTATCTTTAGAGTTGCCCCTTTTGACAAATACCAAAAATGAAGTAACACGTCCAGTTATAAGTATTTCACAATAGCTGGCCCACTAACTTCTCTGGTTATCATTTTATTACCACTACATATCTCATTCTCTAACCAACCCTAACTTCTTCAAAACAGCATCATTCTTTATCAAGGATTTCCTTCCTCTAAATTTCATGGCTTCCAGTCATTACAGGTAACTTATTTCATCTCCATTAGTCATGCCTGAAGTCAAAACCTCTACCTCTATTTATTTTCTGTGTTCTTTGATGTTCAAATGGAAGAAATGACCTTGTTCAGGTGAAATCCAAATCTTTTTATTTCTCATGCTTCCAATGACTTCTTTTTAAAGACTGTGTTCTTTCCTAATTTCCAGTATTTGTCTCCTGAATCAATAGTCTCTCTCTCTACTCTTTCATTTTTATTAGCATATAGTATATACTAGTATTTCTTATGTGAAGAAAAATCATTAATTCACTCTATATGTCCCCTCAGTCACAGGCCGTTTTTTCTGCATCCTTTCCCAGAAAAAAATGCTGATATGTTACTTGTACTGATATGTCTCTACTACCTCAGTTCTCATTTGTTCTTCATCTATCCCTTCTTGGTTTTCATCTCTCTGTTTCTTCTGAATCTGCTCCTGTCAGGGAGCACTGAACATTCCTGTTTTCCAAACATAATGGACACCTCTACATCCTTATCCTTCTCTCCCTGGAGTTCATATAAAAGCCTTAAAAGTTGACCATTCCTTCTTGAAACACAGTCTTCACTTGTCTCCTTCTATACATATATGTACACTCCTCTTTTTGGATGATCTTGTCCTATGTCATGACTTGAAAATCATCTGTATATGGATGTGTCCCAATTCTGTGTCTTCAATCTGGATTATTTCCTGATGGTGCTGTTTTTATTTCCAAATCCCTACTTGATATCACCACTTGGATGCCAAATGGAACCATCTCACATTTAGAATGGCCAAAATGGGGTTCTCTATTTCTTCCTCTGTGTGCCTCTACTTCCCCTAATCATCTGTATTTTGGAAGTGGCTTCACTAACATCAATTCTTAAGTTAAAAATCTAGTTAATTCCTCTGTTCATCTCATCTCCCTACCCACATTTGAAACATCAATAAGCCTTTCAGTTTAACTCACAAAGTATCTTGCTTCTGTATACTTCTCTCCACCTCTTCCATTGTACTTCCAAACTGGCATTATCTTTTGCCTAGATTTCTTTGCTAACCTCCTACTTATCTTCCTTAGTTTTAGTCTTATTATTTTCCAATTCATTTCAGATGCAACAGAATCAATTTTTAAAATTTAATTTTTAATTAAATCATGTCACTCGCTACTTAAAACCTCAGTGGCTGCCAATTGTTCTTTTAATAAAATTAAAATCCTTTACCAGACTCCATGAACCAGCATGACCTAAGTCCTGTCTCCCTCTCCAGCTTTATGTTTTGCCACTTACTTGTTGTGCTTCAAGAGTGATGATGATCTGGGGTACCTGGGTGGCTTGGTTGGTTAAGCATCCGACTTTGGCTCAGGTCATGATCTTGGAGTTGTGGCTCGAGTTTGAGCCCCCACGTGGGACTCTATACTGAGGGCTCGGAACCTGGAGCCTGCTTTGGATTCTGTGTCTCCCTTTCTGCCCCTCCTCTACTCACACTCTGTCTCTGTCTCTCTCTCTTTCTCAAAAATAAAATAAAATAAAATAAAATAAAATAAAATAAAATAAAATAAAATAAAATAAAATAAAATAAAAAAAAACCTTAAAAACAAAACAAGAGTGGTCATGCTCTTCTGTCACCTCCGTGAACATTCCAAGTCTCTTGGCACTCAGAGCCTTTGCCCCTGCTCTTCTGCTCAGAAGCTCTTCCTCCAAATCTTCCTGAATGGCTTATTTTCAGCTTCCAACTATTTTCAGCCTCCCAACCATAGCTCTTTAAAGCAGCTTTTCAGAACTACCCAGACCTTCCTGCTTCTTCTAAAACAGCACACAGTTCATTTCCTTCATAGAAATGATCACAAACTACAATTTTCTTGTTCAATCATTTATGAGTTCAATATAAATTTTCCACACTAGAGATGTGATCTCCGAGAAACAAGAGCCTTGTCTGTCACTGTGATGATATCTAGAGAAGTACCATACACTTAGAATATGCTTGGTCAATACTTGCTGCATCTGTTGCGGCCTGGCCGAATGAAGCAATTACCCAAATACCTAATTAAGTAATGAATGAAAAGAAACATCCAATTTGTAGAAGCATGAGATCCTTCAGGTTTTAAAAATTGCTCTTGGATAAAATTAATATGCAGTATTTCCCAGGAAGAGAGTAATCTAGGAACTTCTTGATCTGAGTTTTATGTTTTTGCTCAAACTTTATATCCCTTTGAATACAGATTGTTTTCAGTGAAGTGTAGAGGAAGATAAAACATTTTGCTCTGAAGATGTTATTAGAAGCAATTAAAGGAGAGGGTGTGGTGTAGGGATTTTTCCTGAAGGAAAACTGGATTTTTTTACATTTATTGAAATATTTTTATGAACAGTGATTTAAACTAAAAGTTGATGACCTTATCTCTTTGGTGCAGTCATCTTTTGTTTCTTATTTTCTAAAATGGGATCAGATTTCACAAGCAAGTAAGGCTCTTAGGGCATTGATTTTCTGTGAACAAAATTGCCTTAAATTTTTTTTTTTTTCAATTACTTTGGTCTCAAATCTTTTCCTGGATATTCAGGAAGTGACAAAAGAAACTTGTTTTATTTATTTATTTTATTTTATTTTTTAACGTTCTTGAGAGAAAGAGCATGAGCAGGGGCGGGGCAGAGAGAGAGAGGGACACACAGAACCTGAAGCAGGTTCCAGGCCCTGGCTGTCAGCACAGAGCCTGTTGCGGGCACAAATCCACGAACCATGAAATCATGGCCTGAGCCACGTCAAGTCCCAAGTCAGATGCTTAACTAACTGAGTCACCCAGGTGCCCCAGAAACTTGCTTGTTTTAAATAACTGTATGAGTTAATAGTACAAAGCCTCTATATTATTTAGTACCTAATTATGGTTTCAGATATGCAGAGAGGACATTCCAGAACTTTCTTACTTTATTTAGCAAATGCATGCAATAAAACACAGAATAGCTTTTAGGATTTTTCACAATCAAGGAAATCATCAATTACCAAATTCGATTTTCTATGATCTTGAAAAAAAAGATCTGCTTTTTATTTCTCCAAATGTAGCAGATTTGTGATGCTTTTCCAAAAGGTCATCAGTTTTATAGGCTCATTCATGGACTCATGAATTTTAAAAGTAAATCTGAGGAAGATACACTAATTATTCCTATTAAAAAGTTTTTTAATGTTTATCTACTTTTCAAGAGAGAGTGGGCAAGAGGCAGAGGCAGGGAGAGGAAGACACAGAATCTGAAGCAGGCGCTGAACTGTCAGCACAGAGCCCAACAAGGGGCTCAAACTCGCAAACTGCGAGATCATGACTTGAGCTGAAGTCAGACACTTAAGTGACTGATCCACCCAGGCACCCTCATCCATATTTTTTAATGTGGAAACTAGGATACAGAAAAGTTAATTAACTGACTTACAGTCAGAAAGATCATGACAGACTCAGTCTCACTCTCAAATGTCTCTTACCCTCTGTGCTGCAACCCTATTTACTTGTTCTCTGTTTGCTTTTCTGAGTGAATTTGATGCCATGATCAAAGAAGATTTAGAGAGATATTTTATATAATGAAATTCTCAAATTTGGTGTTTCAGAGTTTTTCTTATAAATCACATGAGTCAGTGGATATAGTATGGGATTTGGATATTCTGATTGTTTTCTTCAGTATGAAATGAGAATAATAACAGTACCACTTGTGCAGAGTAGGACATCGTAGGTGTTCCAAAATGTAAGATTTCTTCCATCACCTTCAATCAGGGAAATGAATTGTCTTAGGTCTGATTCTCTAGCAGGAAAGCCAGAGATGGGATTCAAGTGCAAGTGATTGAGGATGTCCTTTAGGAGAAAGAAACTGAAGTAAGCAAAGTAAGATTAGGGGAAGCTGCTAAGCAAGAATGTGAGTTTAAACCTAGCCTGATTGCACGGAATCTCTGCAGCATCAATCACACCTGAGAATTACCCCAGGAGGCAAAGGGAGCATCTGTTCTTATAGTTGTGTCTGTCATGACCAGTCCTGGCTCCCAGCTACAAGGGCAAGATGGGGATGAGGAGCAATGTGCTTTTTCTATAGAGCAAGGTGGCTCCTGTTCATCCAATAGGAATTCTCTGGAGAAGCGGGAACTGGGTATCATAAGCACCCAGCACCCGGCAGATGAGGAATACCTGCTTTAGCAAGCAGTAAGGGGACCTGTGTGGGATCCCTAAGAGTATCTATTATATTAATGGTG
Organism: Prionailurus viverrinus; assembly: GCF_022837055.1. Lineage (NCBI taxonomy): Eukaryota > Metazoa > Chordata > Mammalia > Carnivora > Felidae > Prionailurus > Prionailurus viverrinus. Next base: position 159,354,130 of record NC_062564.1, on the reverse strand, counting down.
TCTAGAATTTGATATCTCAATTCACATGTGTCACAGGACTTTTTAAAGTCATGGATAATATGTTTGAAAGTTTAAATTAGCCACTCCTGGTGTGCATTTGTTCTTTAGCACGGTGGCATCACTAAGGTTTTCATAGGTTAATTCGAAAGTGGATACGATTTTCTAAAATATCCCGAGACCTGGAGTTTGGAGTCCTCACCATTATTTTTTGCAGTTAGTGAATTATTAAATAATTAGCAAGATTCTTCCATGAAACAGTGACACAAGTTGCTGGTATCATTATCAGCATAACATGCTTTCGAATTAACATGAATTATACTGTAATTACCAGTATAAAACATGAATGCCTATAATAGCTTGCTAACTGTAGAATTGTGGGGGGTTGTCCTATTAACAAGAGCAGTAGCTTAAATTGACTTCATTTTTCCTAGTATAGTTTACTTTTCAGCAGTCAGAAAATTATAAGAACATTCAGAGTAGGTGGATTTTGGGAGTGAGACAAATTTTAATAAAAGTATATATTTCTTAGACATCTTTCCAGTCAATTATCTTTAAATTTAGGTGAATATGTCCCATGAGGAGTAATCAGTTTCTGAGTTCCCTCCTTTACTCATTGAATTCCTGACACTTTGCCCACTTCCTGTGATCCTTGCATGTTGTCTCTTCTGTCATTCCTCAATTTAGCTTCACCCAAAAGGCTTTTGAGAATACAATAAGCATATTCTCCCTCCTCCTTGGCATGTATCCCATAGTTGCCCTTTTTCTTGTAAATAAGACTGATTTATTGTTAGCAATACAGCTTTTCAGATATACATATACTATGCTAGTTGTAAATATGAAAATACTGGTATTTTTGTTGGTATAAAACATTAGTTCAGGACTTAAAAATCTGAACACTGAATCACTTACATCTTGAGAGATACCCGAAGAATTATAAGCTAATTCAATTTTTGAATATAAAAAATTACTTTTATTTGAAAAATGTTCAGAAAATATCCTCTGGATATCTCACTGTTATTTTAAGTCCCATTTTTCATTATTATTGAGTTTTTATTTTACATCATACATAATGGCACCATTTATCTCAAAACTGGATGGAAGAAGCATTCTCGAACAACAGAGTAAAGACCTCCAAAATTTTTCTCCTCTATAAAATGTAGAAAGGAGTAAAACAATATTTATTTGCAGATGTCATCATCTTGTACATAGAAATCCTAAGGAATCCACTAAACAACTATTAGAACCTATAAATACATTTAGCAAGGTTGCAAGATACAAAATTGATATACAGAAATTAATTGTATTTCTATATATTTGTAATTACCAATGCAAATATGAAGTGAAGAAAACAATTGCATTTGCAACAGCATCAAAAAGAATAAAATAGTTAGGAATAAACTTAACAAAGGAAGTACAATACTATGAAACTATAAAATACTATTGATTGAAATTAAAGAAGACCTAAATAAATGGAAAGACATGGTGTATTCATGGATTAGAAGACTTAACATTAAGAGGACAGTATTCCACAGATTGGTCTATAGTTTCAATACAATATCTATCAGAATCTCACCGTCGTCTTTGTAGAAATTGACAAGTTGATTCTAAAATTCACATAGAATTTATGACTGAAAATAGCCAAAACAATCTTGAAAAAGAACAAAGTTGGAAGACTGATACTTAATGATTTAAAAACTTATTAAAAACCTACCATAATCAAGGATAGTGTACTATTGGCATAAGGATAGAACATAAATCTAAGCAATAGAATTGAGAGTCCAGAAGTAAACTCATGTGTGTATAGTCAACTCATTTTTTTTTAAATTTTTTTTCAACGTTTATTTATTTTTTTGGGGACAGAGAGAGACAGAGCATGAACAGGGGAGGGGCAGAGAGAGAGGGAGACACAGAATCGGAAACAGGCTCCAGGCTCTGAGCCATCAGCCCAGAGCCTGACGCGGGGCTCGAACTCACGGACCGCGAGATCGTGACCTGGCTGAAGTCGGACGCTTAACCGACTGCGCCACCCAGGTGCCCCATAGTCAACTCATTTTTGACAAAAATTTAAGGACCATTCAGTGGGGAAAAATAGTCTTTTCAACAAATTATATTTGTATTTATTTATATTTATAAATTTAAATTAACTTAAATTAGATAAATTAACTCAAAATGGATAAAACACTCTTTTGTGTCATTCTCAGCCTATCAATAACCAGCACTGTGGTGAGATCAAGCCCCTGTGGTTCTTATTATGGTTGCAAGATGCCTTCAGAAATAACCATCAGGAACCTTTGAAAGAGACAAGGTTGGTTACTTAACAAGTTCTGGAAATTACATAGCACATCTGGGGCCACACAATGAGGTGAAGGGGAGAGAGAGAGAGAGAGAGAGAGAGCGAGCGCACAGGCCTGGGGTTCTGCTTTCATTGGGGTTGAAAGTGGGGGTCTAGTGTTGCAAGATCTCACTTCTTATTGGTGGATTTAAAATGTAAGAGTGGAAATTCAAAATGTAAGAAGAGAAAAAACAAGTGGCCTCGATGGTCAGTTATTGAAATTAACCAAGATCACTAAAACAAAAGAGTCTGGGGTCAGGGATGTAGACTTGATTCTTTATTTAGCTTTATCTAGGGGCGCCTGGGTGGCGCAGTGGGTTAAGCGTCCGACTTCAGCCAGGTCAAGATCTCACGGTCTGGGAGTTTGAGCCCCGCGTCAGGCTCTGGGCTGATGGCTCAGAGCCTGGAGCCTGTTTCTGATTCTGTGTCTCCCTCTCTCTCTGCCCCTCCCCTGTTCATGCTCTGTCTCTCTCTGTCCCAAATAAATAAATAAACGTTGAGAAAAAAAAATTTATTTAGCTTTATCTAGTCCTGTGGCTTGCAATGTTTTTATTCCAGATAGCCATCTTTGAAGTTGATGCCTCTTTGAAGTGGATGCCTCAGCAATCAAAGCTTAAATCAGGCACTTGCATTACAAAAAGAAAAGCCAACTGTCAGGGTTTACACTAAAAACACTGCTATTGAAGATCTAAAACTATAAAACTCTTAGAAGACAATATAAGGGTAAATCTTTATGACCTTGGGTTTGGCATAGAATTCTGACATATGACAACAACAGCACAAGTAAGAAAAGAAAAGAAAAGAAAAGAAAAGAAAAGAAAAGAAAAGAAAAGAAAAGAAAACAGATAAATTTGACCTTATCAACATTTTAAAATCTTGTGCATTACTAATACCATCAAGAAAGTGAAAAGACAACACCCCAGAAAAGGAGAAAATATCTGTCAATTATGTATTTGAGAAGGTTCTTGTAACTAGAATACATAAATAACTTTTAAAACTCAACAACAGAAAGATAACCTAATAAAAACAGGCAAATGATTGGGGCGCCTGGTGGCTCAGTCGGATAAGAGTCTGACTTCTGATTAGGTCATGAGTTCCTGTGTTCTAGCCCATGTTGGGCTCTGTGCTGACAGCTTGGAGCCTGGAGCCTGCTTCAGATTCTGTGTGTCTCTCTCTCTGCCCCAACTTGTGCTCTGCTTCTCTTGCTTTCAAAAATAAATAGATACCTAAACATTTTTTTTAATACGCAAATGATTTGAATAGATGTTTCTGCAAAAAAGATATACAAATGTCCAAAAGGCACATGAAAAGATGTTCAACATTATCAGTTATTAGGAAATGCTAGTGAAAGCCACAAAGAGCTAGTATTCATCCTCACTAGGATGTCTAAAAAGGCAGACAATAACAAGTGTTGATGAGAATTTGGAAACATTGCATTCCTGGTAGGAATGTAAAATGATTCAACCACTTTGGAAAACAGTTTGGTAATTCCTCAAAATGGTAACACAGAGTTACCAATTCTCCCAGGATTTTCTCTTGTAGATATGTACTCAAGAGAAAGGAAAGTGTATTTTTATGCAAAAACTTGACCACAGATTTCATAACTGCTATTACTCACAATAACCAAAAAAACATAAACATCATAAATATCTATCAACTGATTAATGGATCAGCAAAATTGGTATATCCATATAATGAAAGCTTATTCAACAATAAAAAGGAATAAAGTACTCGTACATGCTACAAGATACATGAGCCTTAAACACACTGTGCTAAGTGAATAAAGCCAGTTACAAAATACTACATATTTTATGATTCCATTTATATGAAGGGTTGAGGATAGCAAATTACTGACTCCAAACAAAGATTAGTAACTGCTGGGCACTGAGGGGAAGAGAGAAAGGGGAATGACTGCTAATGGGTACAGAGTTTCTTTTGGAGATAATGAAAATGTTCTTAATTAGTGGTAATGATTGCACAACTCTGGGACTATACTGAAAACCATTGAGTCAGCCATTTTCAAAGAGTGACTTTTATCATGTGTGAATTATATTTCAATAAAGTTGTTATTTAAAAAATCAGTTTGGGGGTGCCTGGGTGGCTCAGTTGGTTAAGTATCCAACTTCAGCTCAGGTCATGATCTCACAGTTCGCAGGTGTGAGCCCCACATCGGGTTCTGCACTGATGCTGAGGAGCCTACTTGGGATTCTCTCTCCCTCTGCCCCTTCCCCACTTACGAGCTCTCTGTCTCTGTCTCTCAAAATAATAAATGAATTTTAAAAAATTAAACAAAAATTAGTTTGGGCACTGATCAACATCTATGAGTTGTGGAGAGGAAAACGGTTATCTTGGAGAAGAGTGGGATGCCATGCTGACTATTCTCCTTCCCTCTCAGGGATACATTCCCATCCTTTCCATATCATACCACAACCATTTTCCTCTCTGATAGAACAGTATTGGACAACAAAGAGTAAAAGATGCTTGTATTAGGTTATTATAAATTATGTTGCAGCAGGAATCAACGTGAAAATCTCAGTGGCTCAAAACAAAGCCAGATCAGGCCATCCACCTGTTTTTATAAATAATGTTTTACTAAAACACAGCCACACCCACTTCTTTACATATTGTTTATGGCTGCTTTCCCATTAGAATGGAAAGAATGAGTGGTTGAGATAGAGAGCATTTGGCTCACAAGGCTGAAAATATTTACTATTTTACCCTTATAGATAAAGCTTGCTGCTCTCTGTGCTAAAACAACAGACGTTTATTTCTTGCTAACACAGAGTCCTTGGATGCCTGAATAACTCTCTGGGGCAGCTGTGCTCCATAAGATGGCTCAGTGTTGCACCTCCAAATCAATATGCACTTCCATATTTGTCAAGACAGGAGAAGAACAAGAACGGATGATTGCACTCTGCTGTTAAATGTTTCTGCTCAAGTGTGACACATGTCAGATCCACATACATTTCATTGGCCAAAATAAGTCATGTGCCAACACTCAACTTCAAGGTTGCAGGGAAGGGCAACTCGAATGATTATTTTTGTAGTCACTGATATTTTGTTCATTTCTTTACCTGAAGCAATTCAGCTGAGTGTTTTCACATATGTGATTTCAAAATGATTCGACCTTATACAGACTCCTTTGGTTTTTATTATCTTCATGAATTGTCAGCCTTTTATAATAATTTTTTGAGATTTGTGACTTCCATGCTCTCTAGTCTAAGAATTGATATAGAATTCTCATATAAAAGCTGATTATGTACAGATTTTATGTGAGATAAAATATCTTATGCAAGTGAATGTGCATCTATCCATATTAAGAAAACACATATACAGGAAACTTACATTAGAAAATGACTAGCATTTCAAGAAAGTTATTACTTTGCAAAATAATCCACTGTTGACTTGTCTTTTTAATTGTGACATTCTTTACTGCATTTTAAATTATTGGTTACTACTAATTTGATTTAGAGATGATTTTCAAGAGCTAAGTTATTGGAGAAAGCAAATTACATTTTTCCTAAGTAGCATGGAAACTCAGCTTTCAGTCTGACATTGTTGAAGTATGAACAAATCCCTTTGAAAAAATATTCAAGAAAAAATGTACAATGAAGAAGAAATGGAGGTGGAAGGCTGTGTGGCTCAGTCGGTTAAGCATCTGACTCTTAATTTTGGAGCAGGTCATGATCTCATGGTTTGTGAGTTCAAGCCCCACCTGGGGTTCAGAGCTGACAGCACAGAGCCTGCTTGGGATTCTCTCTCCCTCTTCCTCTGCCCCTTCCCCACTTGTGTGCTCTCTCTCAAATTAAGTAAATTAACTTAAAAAAAAAAAAAGAAATGGGAAGGATTGTGTCACTACTTTTCTAAAAGTTAGTATTCTTTAACAATAAAATCAGACTCTGGAACTAAATAATTTATAGACCTTGCATTTATTTATTGTAGAATAAATGCTGGCAGAGACATGTCATGATGTACCAAATTATTTAAGCTCCTTTTCACTCATATTTCCTATTGTCAATCACTGTCTCTGCCCAATCTAAAATTCATTTTGAATAAACTTTAGAATGATATTAGTCTTTTGAGTCTGTTAGCTCTTTTAAGAGGTTTAGGAATTTTGAAAAATATTTCCAGCTTCTTGTTTGTGTTTTCCCCAGGCTTTATGAAACTAGGAAGAGTGACTTCTTTCTCTAATATTTAATCTGGAAGTCATTCGAACATAAGCAAACCAAAATTAATACACTGGAAAATATTCACATTCTTTAAAATTTGCCTGTGAAATATCCTTGGTGGTATTGCATGCCAATACCCAGAAAGATCTATTATAAATGCTGCATATGTAGTTAAAATGATCAATAATGACAACGTTGTTCTGATAAGGTAAAGGTAAAACAAAGCTCATTCACACCTATTCAATGAACAGAATAAACAAGAAGTTGCATCTTCACAGAAATCATGAAATCCATGACTTCTAGGATAGTAACTCCTTTTGTTCTTTTCTTTTGACTCAGTTTTGTTTCTTTTGTTTTCTCAGCCTATAACAATTGCAATCACCCCACACTGTTTCATTTTGTTCCCACTCCAGCATGGATCCACATATACTTCATGGTTTCACATATATTACTCTCATGTATATACTCACATATATTACATATATAACCACTTCATGGTTTCCCATATATTACTCTTAAGCAAGTAGAAAATTCTACTTATCTAATTCTTTATGTATGAAGAAATTATTGCAAGGGCAACACTTCTCCCTGCCCCTGGGTCTTTTCTGTTTACTTCTTCACTCATTTAATTAACTTTTTTTATCATTTGCTGCACTCTGGACACTATACTAGCAATCTGCTTTCTAGACCAAGAAGCTTCCTGAGCCTCAATTCAGTGACCCCCCCATTACATGAATGCCCATCTACTAGGTTGCTGTCTCAGCTGAATAGAGTAATAACCATTTAGTTAGGACATAGCAGACTGACAACCATCACTGCAAAGTGTGTGTGTGGGAGGGGACCTTCTTACTACTTTTGGTAGTGTATACTCCTGGATTTTAAGGTTGCAATTTGTATTATGTGCCTTCTCTCTCTCTCTCTCTCTCTCTCTCTCTCTCTCTCTCTCTCACACACACACACACACACACACACACACACTCACACTGACATTCACATTTCCATACATACACAATTATTTGGTTTCATAATTACAGTGTATTACAGTACTATGTGTAATATTTAAGAGTGTAAATTCTCAGGTCTGATATTTTGTGTTCATATCCCAGCAGAACCCCACATTATCTGTGTGACATTGAGCATTGAAAACTGCTGAATATGCCAGTTACTTTATCTACAGAAAAATAGTATAGCAGTAGCCACTTCATAAAATTATTATGAGAATTAATAGAGATAATATGACAAAGATATTTAGTAGAGTGATTGCATCATCATAAGCACCAGAAATCAAATGCAGTGAGTTAGAGATGCTTTGTGGACTACTTTAAAATAAAAATTAAAAAAAAACCATTTGAAATGATTTTTATTGAAAAATGTATCATAAATTCCAGTTGATACATAAGCATGTTATCAGAAAACAATATGGTTTTTTATAATTGGAGTTTGTTTATGTATCTGGAACTCAGAAATTACGCAGTCTTTAAGCCAGCCATGTTTCCCACAGCCTGCATCCTGAAAGCTTAAGAAGTTTATATTTTCAAATTGCTTTTTTTCCATGATAAATTTTTGGGACTCCTCAAGAAAAGGTGGTAGTTACTTGTCATCTACACCTATTCTCTTTTTGAATATTTGCTTTCGCTTTCTATAGGTCCTTTCTTGTCACTGTGTCATAAATGTCTCCAAGATGCTTCTGCTCTGTTATACTATCATCCCTTCTCCAAGGGTGGGCACTAGCCAGTCTCTTCACTGTTCAGTGCAGAGCTAATGAACTTTACTGACCTTAATGAACTTTACTGAAAACTTGGGTTTAAATGAAAGAAAAAGGAAACTTTGAATTCTAATCACTGCTCTTGGAGTCCTGAGATTATGCCTCTCATAGGGGTGCCCTCTATTGGTCTTTATCTGTGGCTCCCGCGTTGTCTTGATGGTATAGTGATTAACCAGTCTCTTCAAAAAAGGTGCCTTTGCCCACACTCCCCTGCCTAAAGTCTAAATTAAATGTGTCCTGGGCCTAGAGAGAAGAGAAGCCTCTCTCTACTCTGGTTCAAAGCTAGACTTCTTGACTGATCCTGGATGATTGGCAAGTAAAACATCCAATCTGAAACTCTCACATGCCAGAGAATGGTGCCTTTTATAGCTTTTTTTCAGCAAGAAGTTTTCAATTATTTTACATTTGCTATTTAGGTGAGTTTCTCAAATGATTTTAAAGGCAAGGTGGTATATACCACTTAATCTGAGATGGAAACTGGTAGTAACTTTTAAGTCAAATCCATTTTTTCTGAAGTCAAGCTAAAAAAAATTAAGGTTTACTGGGTACCCCCAATTTTTAAGTGTCACATATAATCTTTATTTTTGACTTCTACTTAGTGGAAGTGCAAACCAAGACCACAATTTAAATGATATTTGAAAAACAATGTCTTCCCTTTCAAACACTCAGATTCTCATGTTTCTCTGACTACAGCCTCCCATCCTTCTATCATTCACTGCATCTATGTACTGCTTTTATCATGATCTCAATCTTTCCCATTCTCTTAGCCAATCATTTCATTTCAGATGATCTCCTTATCCGCTTGAATCCGGAACTTTTTTTCTTTAACCACCCAATGGAAAATGTTCTCTTGAATATCTGCAGTTCCTTCTTAACAGGCTTCATTTAGTTCTGAAACATGCCTTGCCCTGTATTATTGGGTTCAGTTGTTCTGATTGTGTTTCTTCTTGAAAATCTTCTTGAAAAAAAACCTTCTTGAAAATCTTGTGAACCCTGGACACTGTACTCTGTTAAACTGTACTCTGTTAAATTGTCTCCCTTCTCTCTGACAATTTCTTCTGACCCTTTCTCATCTTATTCCTTTCCCCTCTTTGCCCTCTTTCCTGTAGTTCCAGTTAATCTTTCCATTTAGAATGTTAACCTAGGCTCAATTCCTAGCCCTAATATCTATCTCCAGTTTGTACTTTTAGCTACCATGGCATTTTGCTAAATATATTCATTGCTAATACCTCCTGGTATTTAAAACTGAAGATTAATACTACACTAGCCACAGAAAACAGTCATGCTGCTTCCAAGTATTAAACTATTTATTTCTCTTCCTCCTCCAGGCCCTCTACCCAATATGCATGAGGGTGTCAAGGCCACCTTGCTTGAGCTGTCCCCTGACACTAGCAATCTCAGGAGGTCAAGAGATAAAGGAATATTGGGGCACCTGGATGGCTCAGTCCATTAAGCATCTGACTCTTGGTCTCATCTCAGGTCTTGATCTCAGGGTTGTGAGTGGTGCCCCACATTGGCCTCTGTGCTGGGTGTGAAGCCAAAAAAAAAAAAAAAGGAATATTGTCCTCAGATCCTCAGTTAAATGAGGCCAGCATGTACATCATCCACCAGGTGGTTATAAAGAGGAAACCAAACATACTTACCAATAGCTCCTTTTAAGCCATCTTTATTTTGTCATATTCACACTTCTTTAACCCAAACTTATAGTTCTCCTTTTCCTCCCAGACCTCTTTACTGGACCTGAGCCTTCTAAGACTGCTATCTCTGTCTCTGTCTTTCTCTCTCTACATATCTCACATCACACATGTATATGCGTGATATATGTGTATATGTATTTCTTTTTATTCAAACTCTCCTAAATCATCCATACCTTTACTGAATTTATTTATTTATTTTTTCCTTGCTTAACACAATGCTACCTAGAGTTCTTCATGAGAATTCTACTTTCTAGGTAACATTCGGAGGATGGGGTTGCTGGCCTATTTTGCTTCAGCTCACATCTCATGATCAAGAGGTCAGACAAGTCTTTATTTTTCTTTCATTCTGCTTCTAGACATTTTGAGTGTGTGCAAGGAGGGACACAGACTGTGCTTTCTGCTACAGGCAGGACAGGGGTTTCCACTAGCATAACACTGATCTTTTTCTACCACCTTACTTAATTCTGCCCAGAGGGAGGAAACATGACTTGTCTCTGAATGAGTAGTAGAAATGGGCCCTTCCTACTTCTTCCTCCAGGGAGGTAAGGTGCACACAGGAAGCATACATTCTGGTCTACACTTCCATTCCATTCACTTTATTAGAGAAGAGAAAGAAGGTCCTTGGAGAAGTCTGAGACACTGCAGTGCTGTTTATAGTTGAGTGAGTAAATCTAGTTTCATAGTCTAATTTTTGGAAGCCCATTGTTGTTATAAACTTTGGCAACATTTTCTAGTAACAACTGGACTCAGACAAATTTTACTCTTAGCTCTGTTCTTTTTAAAAATTTTTTTAAATGTTTTTATTTGTTTTTGAGAGAGAGAGAGAGACAGAGCACGAGTGGGGGAGGGACAGAGAGAGAGGGAGACGCAGAATCCAAAGCAGGCTCCAGGCTCTGAACTATCAGCACAGAGCTGGTTGTGGGGCTGGAACCCAAGAACAGTGAGATCCTAACTTCAGCAGAAGTCTCACAACCGACTGAACCACCCAGATGACCCTTAGCTCTGTTCTTAATTAGCACTGTGAACCTCAATCTCTTCATGTGTTTCATGGAGAGAATAATATTTTATCCAATAGCACTGTGAAGATTAAGTAACTTAGTACAACTTTAAAATACTGTACAATGCACTTGGCCATAGTGATTGTTAACTGTTACTTAAAACCAGTGTGATCCTTAGGGGGTACCAGCCCGCAGAGATTCTCTGCTTCTTTCCTGCTGGAGGAAAGAGGGTCTTGAGGTGGGGGAGAGTGGCAGGGCCCTGTAACCACCTATTGACATGGAGTTGGTAGAGAAATAAAAGTACAGTGCTGGGGCAAAAGACAAAACAAAACAACTCAGTGTGATCTCTTGATCTTTCTGTGCCAGAATCTCATCTCTTAATTTCTGTGAAAATTGGGTCAGTTGGAAAAGATAGGTGATGTTTGGTCACCCTTTATACCCCAACACAGATCATTACTTCTTCATCCTATTATTGAAACAACGAAAAAACAAAACCCTGTTCTTTTGAGGAGCATGCTATTTTGCTGTCCTATCCTCAGTTTCTTCTATCACTATAGGCCCTGGCTTCTTGGATACCTCCAAGGCTTCCAGTCAATGGCTTCTTTGTCTGTTTGGATAGTATCATCAGTGGAATCTCCACACACTCATTTTCCATGCTTTCACACCTGGAGAAATGTATAATATCCTGACCATTTTCTACTAAAATACAACTAATTGTTCTTTCTTTATGTCATGTTTACTCGTGTCATTCCAATGGCCTAAGGATCATATCGACACTTGATACATTCTCCATCTAAAAAAATATAATTTACTTTATGTATTTCCTTATTAATGTTTGTAGAGATATCTACTAAGATAGCTAGGGATACACCATACTCTTTTCTTGGACTGCTCCCTTCACTTCTATACCAATTTTTAAAACTTACTTCTCTTTTTTTTATGTTTATTTATTTTTAAGAGAGACAGAGACACAGAGCATGAGTGGGGGAGGGGCAGAGAGACAGAGGGAGACACAGAATCCAAAGTAGGCTCCAAGCTGTCAGCATAGAATCTGATGCAGGGCTTGAACTCACAAACTGTGAGATCATGACCTGAGCCGAAGTTGGACACTTAACCAACTGAGCCACCCAGGTACCCCGGCTCCTCTTACTTCTAAAAGGAAGCCTCCTCCACTTAAACACACCCACCCCTAATTCCTCCCTTATTCAAAGTTTTTTTTTCCTACACTTTTACAGTATACATTATTTTAATTTGCAGTTTTAATATATTGCTTTGTAGTTGCTTCCAAGTTTATCAGGAATGTGTTCTGAATAACCAAACAAATACTAACATTGTGAAGGACAGGAAATGTTTCTCTTTTTTTTCCTTCCCACATCTTCAAAGAATCTACTTTCTCTTTGAAAATAGTGAATGCTCTATAAATACTACCATCTGCCATGCATATATACTTGATAACATCTTATTTCCTATATCTTTGAATTATGGACACTGAATCTTTTAGTTGTGATGTTAGTTTGGACATTTCATATATATATAAATACTTGCCACAGGATAAAGATTTAGATATGTCATCATGAATTCTATAGAGACCTGGAGGACTGAACCCCCTCTAGCAATGTATATCATAAACATGATTTGTTTTACAAGAAGAGGCTTTCAGATTCAGAAGTAACACTTTTGCTATTCATCACCACAATTCTTTACACAGGGCTGAGTGGAGAATTACATTGAACAGAATTTTAGTGTCTTAAAAGTTTACATTTTTATTGTTTTTAAAACAATAAGGCCCAATTTTACTTTGATCATTCTGACTGTGCTACTGAATTGGGGAGATGAGCACAGAATGACTCTCTGAGTTTTCCCCCCACCTGAGGGCTTTAATCTACAATCCAGAGCTTTCTCTTCCATTGATTTGAGTACCAACCTATGCCAGCAGGTGAGAAAATCAAAGTAACAGTAAATTTGAACTCTTTCTATCCGTGAGAGTATAGTTGAAATAGTTCTGTTGGAATGATTTTGCTCATCATCTGTTAGACAGGTTGTTTCAGATCTATTCTTCTAAGAATCATGTTCTAAAATCTATAATCTGCTGTGTCTTACTGTCAAATTGCAAGAATCCTAGTTGAGTTTATGGTGGTGATTACATTGACCTTATGTAATTATATCAGAACATTTCTCTTTGATTTTTATGACTTATTGCTATCTCCTTGCTGTGTTATTTTCCCATTTATTAATTAGGAAGAAAATGCTAGTTTCTGCCTACCCCAAATCAATAAATCTATTTATACACACACACACACACACACACACACACACACACACACACATACACTATATCTTTATATTCTATCTTTTTAAAAGAATTATTAGACTCTTCACATTCACCTCTTTAACTCTAATAATTAATAACCTTCCTTTGGTGTATCATGATAAATAGAGGATATTTAAAACCTGATAAAAGCAGGGTGTTCTGGCCTCCCAGGCAGATTCCAGAATTTCAACTACATTCCAATGTTTTTGGATTCCTTTTTCAGTCTAGGAACTGAAGTTGGTCCATAGTCCAGACCTTGTTTCATGCCTTTCTCTGGATTGGGTATCTGCTTCTACAGGCATTCTTCTGTACTGCTTCTGCATACCAAGAGACCAGTCAGTTCACACTGAAGAAAATGATGCCACCTACCATGCATTTGAGCTGCTCAGGGCCTCAAAAACTACCCTCAAGAATCAGCTTTCTCCTCCTCCTCCTTCTCCTTTCTTTTTCTCCTTCTTCTCCTTCTTTTTTGTTTGAGTTTATTTACTTTGAGAGAGAGAGAAAGACTGTGAGCTGTGGAGGGGCAGAGAGAGGGAGAAAGAGAATCCCAAGCAGGCTCCACACTGTCAGCACAGAGCCTGATGCAGGGCTTGAACTCACCAACCATGAGATCATGACCTGAGCCAAAATCTAGAGTTGGACCCTTAACCAACTGAGCCACCTAGGTGCCCCAGAAATCAGCTTTCTAATAAGCCTCTTCCAGGCATGTACTCTGGAAGGGAAAAGTGAATTTTCTCTATTTTATACTCCTAGTTGGTATTCTGTTTCTCCACATTGCATTTAACATGAACTCTGAAAACTAAAAACTCACCAACTCTTTCCTCCTGTTTAATCACCTGCAATTGCTTACCATCATCTTCTGATAAAATCTGAAGTTTTATCCAATTCTTGTTGATTTACCTTTAGTTTTGAGTACGTAGAACTCTAGTATTCTTCCAAAAGACAGAATTACAACAATATGACACTCAGAAAGGTGTCATCACTCGCCTATTCCTTTATGCCATTTCACACCCACTTTTCTCCTTCTAGGTCACTAATTTCATTACTTTTTGGTTTCTATTTCCTGTATTTCTTTCTTTAAAACTGAACAGATACCTGTTTTCATTTCTCCCATATATACATTACAGCATACTCTATGTGAACTTTAAACTTGACTTAATATTTTCTCGAAAGGACTCCATGCCATTTAAGTATGATTTATCAATGTTGGGTTTTTTTTTAAATTTTATTCCTAAGTATTTCATGGACAGGAATCCTAACTGAAGAGCACCCTCGGCAATTGTATAATGAAATTCAGTTTCTTTAATGGCTGATACTGGTGGTGGTAGTGCAGAGTGGGTTTGCAATATCTTGTTCTCTTTCGTTTCTGCACGTGAATTTTTCCCCGTTCCTTCTTTCTGTCCCTCCACTTCCAGTCTCCAAGACGCAGTATTCTTCTTGCATTTATCTAATCCTCTCCCAGAGCGATGCATCTGCAAGTCTGCAAACTTTTATTTCCACATTCATTGAAGCCCTTTTCCAACAGGTGGTGCTGTGAATGAGGCGGAGATATCTGTGTTCAGTATTTTAGCACTTGGTGTTAGACTTTTTCTCTCTGCTACATCTAAGGTCTCCACTCTGCTATCCTCTTTTTCTGCATGTAAATCTTTCTTAGTCTGCTCGCCAGGCACAGAATCCTGCAGTCATGGTGTGTGTTTCAGCATTAGCTCCGTCAGGATTTGGACTATGTTTTTCTACATATCTGTGATGATGGGAAATTGGTGGAATTTCTGATCTTCTAATGATGCTGAAGGCATGGGTCATGTATGGTTTCCTTTGAAGTTTCTGTTGCTCATATGATCTTGAGGACAGTGTGTGAAATGGTTTATATTCAAGAGGCTAATATAATAACCTCTAAATAAAGAATGCTTAAAATCCAAACTTCCTTTTCACAGTCTACACGGTGCTTCACCACCAGGCTCCATCTTAACTGCATGCTGAGTCCCCTGCCCGTTTGTACCTTCTGCTCCAAATGTGCCTAAATTCTTTGTTTTTGGACTGTGTCTTATAAATGCTATAAAAATAATTTTACTTTAATATCTATTTTGGTAGTACTCATATATACTATCATTTCTTTGTTCTTGGTGTTTTGTTTTGTTTTGTCTTAAGGAATCTCTACACCCAACATAGGACTTGAACTCACAACCCTGAGATCAAGAATCTCTAGCTTTACTGACTACAACAGCCAGGCACCCCACATATATGCTATTTGTAAAGTAAGTAGAATTGATGTATTCTCTTTGGCAGAATTATTACTTCTTTCTCCAACAGAATACATGTGCAATTTACCTCCCTAAATATCCATGATTTTTTGCCACTTACTAATATGACTTAAACATGTTAAAACATTCTAATGATTGATTTTCTAATTTGTAAGGTAACAATATCAAACTAGTAACTGAGAGACTAGAACTAAATACATTTTTTTTTAATTAGAGAGAGCACATTTCCTTCCTCCCCCCCAAATTTAAAATCCTACTCACTGGAAAAATGGCAGAGTTGAAAAGCCAGTCCTTTTTTATATTGGTAATGTATCTGCCGCTTAGTAGAACCAGTATTTATGTAATACAGTAGTAAGAACAATTATTCATTTTCTTTTTTAAAAAGTTAAAAACATAGAAATTGTATTGACTGTGATAACATGGTAATAATTCATTGGTCAGAATACTGTAGCTACACTGGTATTATTTATATCAATAGACTCATTAAGGAACTAAAGATTTTTCTCCTTGAGTTATTGTGCTCCTCTGAATGATCAATAAAACCTTTGGCAATTCCTTTGATCCAAAAATCTGCCTTTGTTTCCCTGAAGGAAAATTAGACAAATTATCTTAGTGACACCATAGACATTTAGAAAGAAGCTTCCATATTCCTTGCAAAATAACCACTTTCAGAGTATTGACCATAGATTACTGTATGATTGGCAAGCAGAGTTTTAAAATTAAAGAGATCCAGGTTCAGATCCAATACTACTTCATAACTACTCAAGTATGTATGTTTATACATTAAAACTTAGTCTGATTTTCAGCTTGTGCACCAGTATGATAAGGAAAATAATATCCATCTCATGGGAATATTATGAGACTTGATAAAATAATGCATACCAAGCTAATCCTGCAGTAATTGGCACCTCATTGGAGCTCAACAAGGTTATTGATAATCTTAAAATTTCTTTGAAATCCAGGTGCCAATTAAGGTGGCTTATTAGAAGCAATGTCATTTGAAGTTCCTTAATTTTTACACCATAATGCTTCTTAGAAACCTCTCTGTATATGTAACAGAATGTAAAAGGAGTTTGATAATTAGTCTTTAATTGTGACTATTCTTAAGTAATATAATCAAATATACAATAGAAGGAATTTTTGCTAGTTGGGTATTAATCTGTAGATATGCTTTCTCAGGCCCCTTACGAAACACAGTATCCCAGGCAAAACTGCTTCTGAGGACTGAGAGATATAAATCAAAGTGACCTCTCATTGACCATTTCATTAACATGTATATGCTACAGTCTTCAAATTAACCCTCAATGACAGCAGTGTAGACAATATCTGTGGCCTGTTCTGTTCACCTTTTCCTGGCTGTACATTTATACCTTACTTGTTGAGTTCTGGGTGCTAATTATTCACAGATATCTTTATCTCTGAAGAATTGCCCTCCCCTCTGTCTGGAACAGTCTTATTCGAGAGATTAGCCCCAATCCATATGAAAGTACAAAAGTCTGGCTCTTTGCCTAGGTGGGACCAACTCCATGTTTTTCCCATAGGTTCAAGCTGATGTAGGCTCCAGCAGCAGCAGGTACTCTCCAAGATGGCTCTCCAGTGAACCCATTTCTCTTGGTATTTTTGTCTTCGTGTGATCTTCCTCTGTATTGAATCTGTGCTAGGCTTGTGCAACCAAGAATGTGGCAAAAGTAACACTACAACTCTCTGAGGTTAGATTATAAGAATCTTTGAATCACCATTTGTCTTTTATAATGTTTATTCTGGGGAAAGTAAGCCACCATGTAAAAACATATGACTGTCCTGTGAAGGTCATGCTGTGAGGAGCACAAGCCATGTAGAATTTGGGTAGACACAGAGCAGATGTTGGCCAGGTCCAGGTGTTTCCAGGTGTATCCCAGCCCAAGGGCTAGACATGTGGGTGCAAAAACTCTCTTGGGCTATCCAATTCCAGTGGATGCAACATCGGGAAGAAATGAGGACCTCAGGCTTGTCTCCAGTTGTATTGTTCCAGTTGCCTTTAGTCATTTGAGCCATCTGACTTTGCTGAATCTTCCTCAAATTCCTGATCCACCAGAATCATGAGATAACAAAATGACTGTTGTTTTACACCACTAAGTTGGGAGGAAGTATGTGGCTGGAGATAACAAGAACACCAGCTGAGCCCTCACACTTGCTTAGGTTCTTCCCCAGCTCTATGCTGCTTCTCACCTCCTCTCCTTTCTTCAGGGCAGCATTTCAGTAAGTCACTTGCACGAGAGTCATCATTTCAGCTCTCCTTCTACCCAAAACTGGTACGTCCTATTATTCTTCACATTTTTTAGATGTTCAAATGGAGGAACAGATGAATAAAATAACTTACTGAAAGTCATATAACTAATACTTAGGAGAGTTGGTATTTTAATCAAGCCCCAGAGTGCTTGTTCTTAACCAGAATGCTATATGACTCTGACTGGAGTTACCACTTTCTACCACGGGCAGAATACCGTACTGGGCTACTATGTTAAAGCTTCAAGTTCGGTAAGCTTTAGAATATAAAAGCAAGCATTTATTCACTTTCATATATATATATATATATATATATATATATATATATATATATATTTTTTTTTTTTTTTTTTCGTTCTGTGGGTCCGTGTCTTTCAGAAAAAAGTCCACTGTCTTGTTTACCATGTAAGCCTTCTGTGAAGTGGCAGGATGGCAACACATGGGGCTGCCTGGCTGTTGGCCAAGTGCAGTGGTGTTCTGTTTGCACCATGCCAATCCTTTTGTCACTTGTTAAAAATTCAGTGTTATCTCCTCTCCCAAACATTGCTACCATCTGCCTACACACGACATTGACAATGATTATGTGGTAATTGCAGCTGTGTGTTTGATACCAATTATCTTAATGTGAAATGGCCAAAGCAAATATATTTTCAAGCATCTATTTTTAAACCCTACCCTTCTAGTCTTTCCCAACACTCTGTCTTCCCCAAGCACTTTGCTTATTCTTTTGATTCTTTTGAAAGTTTATGGTAGTTTTGGAAACTCTTGATGCTTTCTGCTTCATAAAGAAAAAAAAGTATCATAAAAATCTTTCCATACATCCATCGACCAAATTAAAATAGCTTTAGGGGCTAATTTTTTAAGATCACAATAGAGTCATAATGTGGACTGATAAAAGTGTTCATTTTAATTTTGTTAAATGGAGCCAAAAAAACTTGATAGTTTTACGGAAGCATTTTCCCAAATGTGTCCTTATAAATAAGTCAGTGCTTGCATTTATGCATCTTAAGCTTCTTTTTTAAAATTCTTAAAAATAATAACATACTTTTAAATAGTATGTTCTTAGCTAGTGCTTCCTGAAATGTTTGGAAGATTACTTTCAATAAGAAATTCCTGAAATAGCAAACTTCCCCCCAATATCCAACTTTAATAAAAATATCATTCATCTCCTCTCCCTACCACTTTAGCTATAAAATGTCAATTAATATTTGTCACATGTTTAGAGTAATGATAATTTAAAAAAAATCTTTCAGACTAAATATGCCTTTTAGACAAAGATGGCCCATGGTAAGTGCCTGGCAAGTTTCTTAAGGAAAAACCATGTGATTGGCATAAAGCTGAGCACAGTCAGAGGTTGGAGAGTAGGAATAAAAGCAAGAAGATTGACTCACTCTGGAAAGAAATCAAAACCATGAATATAAGAATAAAAATCCTTTGCTATCTATGTTGGGAAGTTTTGGCAGTTAACTGTGGGGTTCCATTTAGTGAGAAACCTAAGTGTCAGAAACTTGAAGTCAAAACACAAAGGAGGTTACTGATTAATACAAAAAAGTACTCACCAGTTGCTCTCTAACCTTTCTGCAACAAACAAAAAAAGTTATCTATATCTCTCCCTAAAACTCCTACTAGAATACTAGCACTAGAATGCCATCTCAGTTACACTCCGTTTCAGTGACCACACTGCTCCTGTAACTGACTGACTACTACTCATTCTCTGTATCTCCTATTAGGCATTGCTTATATATCCAACTACCTATTTACACTTGTTTTTTTATAGACATATTACATATGCAGCACCCAAACTCTTAATCTATAGCATGTGTTGCTTTTCCTTCATAGCTGCTAAACGTTTACTTTATGTCATTCAAGTGTAAGCTCAAGTATCTTTTCTTCAGAAAATCCTATCCTAGACACCCAGTCAAACCTTCTCTCAACTGTACATTCTCTTACTCTGCTGTATTTCCCTTCAGAGTATTTACTTGATTATTTTCCATCTCTCTTGCTAGAAACTAAGACTTATGAGTACATGCATTACTATACCCTTAGACCTAGAACAAAACAATGTAGTAAGCACTCAAAATTTTTGAAAAATGAATAAATGAAACCAAGAAATAAAATAGTAACAGATGCATATATGAAATAAACAAAAATAATAACAGTTATAATATATACTCTGAAGGAAAAAGTAGTGTGTAGTGTTGTGTTTAAAAACAAAATAACTGTGAGGGGTGGTAAATAGGATTGTCAGAGCTCTCTGAAACAATAACTAAGACTTAAAGAATGGGAAGGAAACTGCCTTGCTGAAAGCCAGAGGAAGTACATTTAACCAAAAGGGACAGGAAGTATAAAGGGCCTACAGTATGAAAGAGCTTGTTAAATTTTGAGAATTGTTGGGGAGGCCTGGGTGGCTCAGTTGGTTGAGCATCTGACTTTGGCTCAGGTCACAATCTCACAGTTCGTGGGTTCAAGTGCCGTGGGGCTCTGTGCTGATAGCTCAGGGCAGGGAGCCTGCTTCAGATTCTGTGTCTCCCTCTCTCTGCCCCTCCCCTGCTTATGCTCTATCTCTCTCTGTCTCTCAAAATAAATAAATAAATAAATACATACATACATACATACATACATACATACATACATAAAACGTTAAAATGTTCTGAGAATTTTTGGCAGATCTTTGTGATTATAGTACTGTGAATGAAGAAGGCAGGGGCTTGAGATAAGGAGGGAAAGATGGGTAAGAGGTTGGTTACAGAAGTTCTTGTAGACAATGATACAGGGTTTTAGTATAATTCTTAGTGAAATAAAACTGCTGCAAAATTTTAAGGGTGGGAGTGGCATGATACTGTTTCTTTTTTTAAGGACTTGCTGTTCATTGGATAAATGAATGGAAGAGAATACAATAGTAAAAACAATAGGATGATCAGTTATGTGGCTGGTATATTAATCCAAGAAAGACAGGATGAGGACTGGTCTTGAGTTGTGACAATGACATGGAGAAAACGGTACATGGTAACAATTTATTTTGAAGGTAGAATTGATGGATTCAATAGATCGAATCTAATAGTTCGTATCTGGGATGGTAAGGGAAAGAGCAAAATTAAGTGCAGCTTTCGGATATATGTGGGAAAAGGAAGCCCTGTCAGTTTCTGATATAAAGAAGTTTGGGTGAGCTAGAATTCACAGAGAAACAGCAGGAGTCATTTTGGGTAGATTAAATCTGATGCCTGTGAGTCTGCCAGTGGAGATGTCTAGGCTCTGATAAACTTCATGTAATTGAACTTCTGAGGTGGTTTTATTGTATTCCCCACTGTACAAATGAATTTACTGAGATATAGAGAGGCTAATTAATTTCCCCACACTCTTTTAGCTAGAGCTGGAAGAGTGAATGTTGTATTGTCTTTCTCACTCTAAAACAGTGCTTATAGGTCATTAAGGTTAGTGGCTCTGGGAAGAAGTCTGGTCAATAAGTATACATATTTGGGAGTTGCACATGGTATTATATGTCCATCCGTATGACTACCCACAAAGAAGACAGAGCTAAGACCTAAGCTAAGTCCTGAGGGATATGACCATGGAAAACCTGACTAAGGAAGCAAAAGACACCAATATGTTGTGACTAAGTGAATAAGAGGGAAATAAGGAAAGAAATTTCATGGCTACAGGAAGTAGAGTATTACCAGGATAAAGGAATGGTGAACTTTACTGAATTGTTGAAAATTCAAGTCATTTTACTTGTACCAGAATGTTTAATGATTAACAAACATTACATGTTTAATAAAAATGTGCATGATTAAAGACCTTCACAATATGTTTTCCCCAGAAACTTATCAACCTCTCATATACCTTTCAGTTTTTGTCCTTTAAGTTTACTTATTTACTTTAAGAGAGAGAGAGACAGCACGTGCACAAGTGGGGGAAGGACAGAGAGAAAGGGAGAGAGAATCCCAAGCAGCAAAGCCCAGCGTAGGATTTGATCCCATGAACTTTAAGATCATGACCTGAGCCAAAACCAAGATCCAGACGCATAACCGACTGAGCCACCCAGGCACCCCTTCCCTTCAGTTTTTAAAAGCTATAGTGAGGCTGGGATCTAAAACAATAATAATACTAAAATATAAGAAAAAGTGAAACAAGAATAAGAAGAATTTATAAGTCGTGGCTTTGGACAAATCATTTGATTTCCTCAGAGATCTCAAGTCCTTGCCATAAAATAAAAAAAAAGTTAAATCTCTTCTATTTCTTTTATAAGCTTCTTGGAAACCAGATGTGGTGATGGGGTGTTAAACTGCTTTAATATCTCTTGAAGCATTAAGGAATATTGGTTCTCTATACATATGTAAACATTTGCATTTTCTCTTATCCCATCTCTCCGTTGAACAGCAAACCTCAAAGACTATAATGTCTACTATTTCATTAGTTCTCTTGGGCCTAGTACTGTAGAGCGCATCTCAAAGGGTTAAAACATGCAAATTCAGATGCTATTTTTCAGAAGAGTTCATACATTTTGTAGTTGCCATTGATATTAATCATGTCACTATTTGCATGTGATCATTTCAATCATCTCTCCACATCATTTTTTCCAGGGACATAAATAACACTTTTCTATATTTTTAGGTACATATTTACTCCTGGTGTAACTCACGTAGAGTTACAATACAGTAAGGTTGTGAGCAAAAATCCTAAAGTTGCAGGCTTTTTAGGCCCTACTCCACAGCTGCAATTTGTTTTTCATGGTAAACAAGGTAGAATACCCGAGAATGGTTTTGAGTTTCATTGTAGGAGACTGTGTGTGTAAATATGCTTGTAGCACCTATGTACTTCATAGCCAACATTACACAGAGCTCACAGATACTAAGGCTTGAGAGATAAAGAATAACAGTGTAAGCAATAATAACACTAAAGCTTTTTTTTCTTTTCAAGTTTTTTTTTAATAAATCACTTTATTTTTTACATTAAAAAAAATTTGTTTTAGAGAGAGAATATGTGCAGGGGAGAGGGGCAGAGGAAAAGGGAGAGAATCTTAAGTAGGCTCTATGCTCCATGCTGACGTGGGGCTCGATCCCACCATGCTGGGATCATGACCTGAGCTGAAATCAAGAGTCAGAAACTCAACTGACTGAGACACCCAGGTGCCCCTATTTTCAAGATTTTATTCAAATTCTGGTTAGTTAACACATATGGTAAAATTGGTTTCAGGTGTAGAATTTAGTGGTTCATCATATATATAAAACAGCCAGTGCTTGTTAGGGTCAGGCATAAGGCAGGGTATAGATAGGAGTCAGAGGCTAAAAAATTTTAGCAGTCAAAGGCTTTATTTGGGAACTAAGGTCTCGGGCGAGGTTCCGTGACTCAGGGGGGGAGAGAGAGAGAGAGAGAGAGGAGTCAGGGAAGTCGCCCCCAGGTGTTGTGGGGTGGGGTTTTTAAGCTGCAGCAGTTCTGGGTTTAGGTCCAGGCGGGCCTTTTTTTGAGTCAGGTCGTGCTGTCTCTCGGTTGGTTGACCTCCAATTCGTTCTGGCAGGCTACTAGGGGCTTTTTGTTGGGTTGCGCTGGCAAGATGGCCGTCCCCTCTACTGTGGTTCCAAGGAATCCTAACAGTGCTCATCACGAGTGCCCTTCTTAATCTCCATCACCCATTTAGCCCATCCTCCCTGTCATCTCCCTCCATCAATCCTCAGTTTGTTTTCTATAGTTAAGAGTCCCTTAGTTTGGACAGACTAAGCACAATGCCAGTTTGAAAATATCAGCAATAGCACATCCGAAGAGACAGTGGTATAGAAAATAGTAGCAACCCATCAAAGAAAACACAAGGCTAAATGTTAACAATTAGTAATTGAAAGCAAAAAAAATTAATATCCCTATAATATGTTAGCTAATTAGTTTTAAATTTAAGTCTTACAGTCAGTAATTTTATCACAGGGCCAGAACCACATTTTCACAGTAGTCATGGCCTTTTGGGGTCCTAGAATAACTTTATGAAAGCAAATATTGGTCTGGAATTTTTATAAACCAACATAGTCTTTTTAGGCCAAGCTCCAAAATGATCAATCTGAACAAGGTTCATAAAGGAGACCACTGTCAACTCAGCTTACTCTATTATGACAGCAGCCAGTACTATTTACAATTCCCTCTCCACATTCAAAACATTCACATTCTGTGATGAAGAATGGGGAAAATAGGATCAGGAGAAACTGGGAAAAGTAGTTTGTTTTTGTGATTTTTAAACTTAGAGTTGTTTGAGTTCCTTTATCTACCCATAGATTTGGGATACTTCAATTACAAGCCCTATAAAATTCAGCGTTCACTGTAGTTTCCCATTGGGTATTTCCTTTGTCTTTCCTACCTCATCTTCAGATCAATAGTCCAGGCAGAAATCAAAACCACAGAGGTATCTCATAACAGGTAAAGACAAAATATTCTAATACAAAAAGGGTTGTAGTGTCTCCTACCAGTGAATATTATTAAATAGATAAGGAGTGCAGGCAAGTAGAATCATGATGGAGAAAGCATTCAAGACTTCTGTAACCCTCAAGCTACTCAGGTCACAACAGGCAGCCATACCACCCTCAATTCAGAGTGACTCAAACTTTGGTTAATTCATAATTTGATTTTCAAATTCGAAAAATATGTAAGTTGTTTTACTAAAAATTATATCACATCTCTTTTGTACCCTAATGGTTGCCGACAAGGAGTGGTTTCTCAAGGGCAGTGTCAAAGAAAAATTGTACCAAGTGGAGTTAAGCAGGCAGGGAAGTTAAGCAGGGAAGAATTTAGTTAAGAGGAGAGAGATTCATTTCAACTCCAAGAAGCAGAAGAGTTTTTAAGCACTGGGATGAGCAGAAGAGAATTAGAGGACATTAGTTAGGAGCTATGTTCAATGTGACCAGGCCATCTGTGTTTGCTAATTGACGCTTGTCAAAGTTAACGCTCCTACCTTCCCATGAAGACTGGGATATAGGGGCTCTGTCTTTCTTGACCATTGCCTTTTAGGAGAATATTTATATTTCAAAGGTGTAGAAAGAGAATTGACAATTCTGAGTTTTCTAAAGTCCTCTAAGAAAAGGGAGGTCAGGGGTCTGTAGTCAGTGGGGTATCTATCTAAAGTCTGATTAAGCAGAAGGGAATGTTAAGGCTGTCTTGGTCAACAGTTATAGGACTAATGTTAGATTCTATACTAATGTCAGATACTGCTGAAGTAGTCTTTTATGATGTATGTACTTATACCCTATGAGTTATTCTAAGCAACATGCAGAGACTTCTGGGAAAGCTGGATTAAGATTTATGAGCTTCTCAAAGCTCTATTCTATGACTCTACCTCTCACCTGCTAAGACCTCATGCATTGTTTTGAAAGAACTCGGTTTTAAAGCCTGGAATCAACTGTCCTGTGCAGAGGCACAAATGTTATTTGCCTCTTCTTCAGCCAGCAGGAAATCCCTGGAGAGGGTATTGTGCGTAAAAAGGCTAGAGGTGATGTTGAAGGGAAAAGCAATTGCTTCTGACTGCTAATGTTTAATCTGTCCCCTACAGAAATGAAAGCGGCCTTTTATCTTTGAGTAGAATAAGGTGATTTAGGAGGGGAACAAGATGACACTGCAGTAGTTGATGCTGATGCCTTAGTGGTAAATTCAATTCAGCGCATGACTTATGCGAATTTCAAGACTGAGATAAACTTCACTAATGTAATGGCTTCTGGGGAATAAGTTCAGAATTTCTTTTACGTCCTCTAAACTGTTGTTTGCTTGCCATTCTGGGTTTCATTGTAGTGGCAATGTTTGATCTGCAGCATTTAAAGACATCTCATCATTTCTACCTTCTTCATAGAAATTTGCTCAAGGTTGGGGCGCCTGGGTGGCGCAGTCGGTTAAGCGTCCGACTTCAGCCAGGTCACGAACTCGCGGTCCGTGAGTTTGAGCCCCGCGTCAGGCTCTGGGCTGATGGCTCAGAGCCTGGAGCCTGTTTCCGATTCTGTGTCTCCCTCTCTCTCTGCCCCTCCCCTGTTCATGCTCTGTCTCTCTCTGTCCCAAAAATAAATAAACGTTGAAAAAAAAATTTAAAAAAAAAAAAAAAAAAAAAGAAATTTGCTCAAGGCTGAAACCTGACTCAAGTTGAAGGGAAGTCATAAAGTAGTTTTTCCCCATATCTGAGAACTTCGTAATTCAACATAAGACAAAACAATAGTGCATACAGTATAAACATTTCAGTAAATGACTATTTCATAATCAATTTGCTTGTTCATTTTATTTTTCAAATATCAACCAAATGTTTATAAGGTCCACAAACTCCTGAATTCTAATAAATATGTATTGGATAACACAAACATAACTATTCTGGTATTTTTACAATAATTATATTTCTATATCCTGACAGTACTACTTATATACTTTTAATTTTAATATTATTTTCTATGGTACATTAATATAAAATCTTTTGGAAAAGTAATGTTTTTTAGCTTTAAATAGCAAAGTAGTCTTAAAAATAATTTTTTATAAAAGTATAATTGGCATACCATAAACTATGCATATTGTAAGTATACAATTTGATTCGTTTTGACAAATGTATACAAACATGAAACAATCACCACAATGAAGAAAAAAAAACATCATTCATCACTCCAACTTCCTTGTTCCCATTTTTAATGCCATACTCTTACCTTTCCCACTCTTACTCTTGAGAGCTTTGTCTGAAAGTAGCCTCTAACCTGCTTTCTTTTATTACATATTAATTTGAACTTTTTAGAATTTTATATAAATGAAACCATACACCATGCACTTCTTTAGTCTTCCTTTTTAACTCAGAATAGTTATTTTGAGATTCACTCAGTTTTTGTGCTATGAAGACTCCGTTCCCTTTTAATTACGGAGAAGTATTCCATTGCAGGATATACCAGATTTTATATATTCACCTGTTGATAGACATATGGATTGTTTCCAGTTTTTGAATATCACAAATGCAGCTGCTATGAACACTTGTGGAAAAGTATTTCTAAGGTCATATGATTTCTATTGGCTAAATACGAAGTAGCATAATGGTTGGATCATAAGATCTATGTATGTTTAGTTTTTAAAAAATTGCCAAACTGTTTTCTGAAGTGGTTGTACCACTTTAAACTCCTTCTGGCAATGTATGAAAGTTCCATGTCCTGCCCAATAATTGGTATAGATGGACTTTTTAGCTTTAGTCGTTGTAAAACAGGTGTTTAATAGTATCTTCTTATGGTTTTAATTTGCATTTCCCTAATGACAAATGATGATGAGCATCTTTTCATGAGTTTGCCATCCATATTTCTTCATTGTGAAGTATCTGTTTAAATCTTTTATTTGTTTTTATTTTGGATGCTTTGATTTGGTATTATTGAGTGTTAAAAATTCCTTATATATTCTGGATACAAGTCTCCAATATTGAATTAATATACAGTATCCTAATTTTCTTTCCCTTATCTTAGCAGTATCTTTTTAACAGAAGTTCTTAATTTTAATGGAGTCTACTTTGTCAACTTGTTCTTTAATGGGTTGTGTCTTTGGGGTGATATCAAAAGAATCTTTTGCTAACCAAAGGTAATAAAATTTTTCTAAGTTTTCTTTTAAAACTTTTGTAGTTTTATAAATTGATCCACATGAGTTACTTTTATTTTTTAAAGTCTATCCACTTATTTTGAGAGAGAGAGAGAGAGAGAGAGAGAGAGAGAGAGAGAGAGAGAGACTGAGACTGCAAGAGGACAAAAGGCAGAGAAAGAGGGAGAGAGAGAATTCTAAGCAGGTTCCATGCTCAGCACTGAGCCCAATGTGGAGCTAGATCTCACCATCCTGGGATCATGATCTGAGCTGAAATCAAGAGTCAGATACTTAACCAACAGAGCCACCCAATTGCCCCATTTGAGTTAATTTTTTAATGTCCTTTGTGTATAAAGATTTTTCTTTTTTTGCATATGAATATCCAGATATTCCAGCATCATTTGGTAAACACACCAAACTTTCTCCATCATATTGCCTTTGCGTCTTTATGGAAAAACAGTTGTCCATATATGCGTGGTCTGTTCCTAGATCATGTTTTGTTCACATGATTTATTTGTCTATCCTATGACAATATTGTTAGGCAGATTTTTTCATTAAATATATTATCGTACTGTAAATGTGTTTTCTCTTCCTTATGAGTTTCTTAACAATATTTTCTTTAACTTACTTTTATTGTGAGCACATACTATATAATCTATATCTATGTCTATACCTATATCTATCTATATCTATATATAACATATAAAATATGTGTTTATAGTATCAGCAATATGGCTTTTGGTCAGTCATAGGCTATTAAGTCTTGGGAGAGTCAAAAGGTACCTGTGGATTCTTGAATGCTTGGGGATCACTGCCCTTAACCCCCACATTGTTCAGGATCCACACTGTCTTGATTACTGTAGTTTTATTGTTAAGCTTGAAGTCAAGTAGTGTGAATATTCCAATTTTTTTTTCAAAATTGTTTTGCGTATTCTAGGTATTTACCTTAGCATTTTTATATAGATTTTAAAATTAGTGTGTGAATTTCTATTAAAAAAAGCCTGATGGGATTTTGTGACTGCATTAAATCTAAAGATTAATTTATGGAGAATTGACAATTTAACTATATTAAGTCTTCTAACCCATGGACTAAGTATGTTTTTAGTTTTTAGTGTTTTTAGTTTTCAACGTTGAGTACGTTTGCATTTTGTCAAACTTATCCTTTAATGTTTAATATTTTTGGTGCTATTGTAAATGATAGTTTTTAAAAATTTTAGTTGTCAGCTGTTCGTTGCTAGTTTATAAAAACATAACTGATTTTTGTATGTTAACGCATGCTGCAACTTTGATAAAGTCTCTTATTTATTCTAGTAGCTATTTATTTATTTTTAAGTAAATTCCAGTGGATTTTCTACATAGAAAATCATTTTGTCCACGAATAAAGACATTTTTACTTTGTTTTTCCTGACTGGGTGTCTTTGTTATGATTATTTTGTTACTTATTTTCCTTTAATTTACTGGTCATAACTTTCTGTATAATATTGACTAGAACTGAAGAAAATACACATATTTTTACGTTGTTGCTCCTGATCTTCAGGAGAAAGCATTTGATATTTCATCATTTTGTGTGATATTAACTATAGGTTTTTGTGATCATTTTCACCAGTTTCCTTCCTCATTTGCTAATTTTTTTTTCAATCAAGAAGAAATGTTAGACTTTGTTAAACACCTTTCTTTGACAT
Source organism: Prionailurus viverrinus (assembly GCF_022837055.1). NCBI lineage: Eukaryota > Metazoa > Chordata > Mammalia > Carnivora > Felidae > Prionailurus > Prionailurus viverrinus. Next base: position 159,325,104 of record NC_062564.1, on the reverse strand, counting down.
GTTTTTAAGCATTTTCCTCTTTCGGTTTTTAATGTGGGGAAATACATGCATTGGTTTTCAAATATTAAAATAACCTTGCATTTCTAGGGTAAATCCCAATTAGTCATAATGTTTTTTGTTTGTGTTTTTGCATCTCTGTTCATGAGAGATTGGTATGTAGTTTTCCTTTATTTTTATCTCTCTACTTTCTGGTATCAGAGTACTTCTTGCTTTATAGAAAAAAAAATTAAAGTATTCCTTTCTTTTCAATTTTCTGAAATAGCTTGCGTGGTATTGGTATTGTAGTTTTCTCTAAATACTCGATCACATTCACTAGTGAAACCATCTGGACCTGGAGTTTTCTTTTTGGAAGGTTTTTAATCTGCAAATTCAATATTTTCAACAGATATAAACCTATTCAGATTATCTTTTTTCTTGAGCAAACTGTGGTTCTGTTTCTTAATGAACTGGGACATCTATGTTGTTGAATTTTTTGGCATAAATTTGTTCACAGCATTGCTCAATTATCCTTTCAATATCTGGGAAGCCTGTATTAAAGACATGTCTCTCTCTTCCTAATATTTGTAATTTGTGTCTTTTTTTTTCCCCCTGGTCAGTTTAGGTAGAGGCTTATTAATTCTTTTTAACTTCTTAAGATTTTGGTTTTATTAATTTTTCTCTCCTTTTTGTAGTTGTTTCTATTTCATTGAATTCCATTTTAAAAATTATTCCTTTCACTTACTTGCTTTGTGTTTAATTTGTTCTTCTTTTTCTAGTTTCTCAAGGTAGAAGCTGAGGTTATTGATTTGATATTTATAAAGGCATGTAACACTACATTTTTCTCTAAGCATTGCTTTTGTGTCATCCCACAAATTTTGACATGTGTTCTTTTTTATCCAACTAAAAATATTTTTTTAATTTTCATTTTAATTCCTTCATTGATCCATGGATTACTTAGCAGTGTCTGAGGAATTTCCAGAGATCATTATTTTCTGATTTCTAATTTAATCCTCATATTCAGAGAATATATACCATATGACTTGAACCTTTTTAAATTAGTTGAGACTGGTGGTATTATGGCCAATAATATAGCTTATTCTGTGTGTAATGGAAAATAAAGTGTTTTCTGTTATTGTTGGATAGAGTGTTCTAGTAATGTCAAGTAAAACAATTGGATTGATAATCTTATTCAAATCTTACATATTCTTACTGATAATCTGTCTACTTGTGTTAATTATTGAAAAAGGATGATTGAAGTTTCTAACTGTAATTGTGGAAATGACCTTCTTTATTCCTGGCAATATTCTTTGTTCTGAAATCTATTTGGTCTAATAATATTATAGCCTTTCTGGATTTCTTTTGATTGGTGTTAGCGTATTATGTGTTTTTCCAATCTTTTACTTTTATCCTATTTGTGTTTTATATTTGAACTTTATTTCTAGTGGGCAAGTGTGTATCTCTGATTTTTATTTGTGTTTGGTCATTCATATTTACTTTGATAATTTATATGATTAGGTTGAAGTCTATCTTCTTGCTAACTTTTTTATATTTGTTCCCTTCTTACTCTTTTTGTTCATTATTTTGGATTAGCTAATTTTTTTTTACAATTTCATTTTCTTTCCTTTGTGGCTTATTAACTATCACTGATTATTTTTGTGGTTACTTTATGGTTTATAATGTACATTTTTCACTTATCATAGTTTAAGTGATATTATACCATTCATGAATATCATATAACCTTATACTGTAGTAACAGATTTACATTTCTCCCTTCCTGATCTTTCTGCTGCTGTTGTATGTATTTTATTTTCATATTTTTTATAAACTGTGTACTACATGTATATTTTTGTTTAAGCAGTCAATTATCTTTAAAAGAGCTTTAAGTAATAAGAAAATATCTTACACATTTACCCAAACCCTTACTATTTTTTGTGGTCTTCATTTTTGTGTATGTAGATCCATATTTCTATCTGGTATAATTTTTCTCCTCTTGAATAAATTTTTAAAATATTTCTTGAAATGTGGTGATGAATTCTTTGTGTATGTTTGAAATACTCCTTATTTCACCTTCCTTTTTTTTTTTTCAACGTTTATTTATTTTTGGGACAGAGAGAGACAGAGCATGAACGGGGGAGGGGCAGAGAGAGAGGGAGACACAGAATCGGAAACAGGCTCCAGGCTCCGAGCCATCAGCCCAGGGCCTGACGCGGGGCTCGAACTCACGGACTGCGAGATCGTGACCTGGCTGAAGTCGGACACTCAACCGACTGCGCCACCCAGGCGCCCCTCACCTTCCTTTTTTAAAGATATGTTCTCTTGGTATACATTGTAGGTTAAATTTTTCTTTCAGTGATCTAAAGATATTGCTGTACTTCTGTAACTTGTATTATTTCCAATAAGAAATCTGTCATCTTTGTTCCTCTCTTGTTTTTTTACACTGAGTGAATTTTAGCTTTTGTCTTTACCACTTGTTTTATAATTGTCTTTCTTTTTCTTGTGCTTGGAGTTCAGTGACCTACAAGAAATTTATAGCTTTAATCAAATTTGGGAAATGTTCAGTCATCTTGCCCCTTCTGTGTTCTCTTCTTAATGCCTTCTATTTTGTGTATATTGAGAAGCTTTGAGTTTCCCCACAGTTCACTTATTCTTTGCTCTTTTTTTAATTTTATATACTTTATTTTTATTAATTTCTATATTTTATTTTTACTCTCTATTGCTCATCTTCAAGTTCCTCATCCTTTCTTCTGTACTATCTATCTTCCCTTTTATCTCATCTCTGTATTTTTTATGACAAATACTGTAGTTTTCATCTCTAGAATTTCCATTTGGATGATCTTTTTTTACATATTTTACATATGTATTTAACATTTGAACTTATGCAACATAGTTATAATTAATGTTTTAATATTCTTTTCTGCTAATTCTAAGATCTTTATCAATCCAATCTAGTTTAAGATTGACTGATTTATTTCATCACTATGAATCAGACTTCCCTACTTTTTTTTAATATCTAGCGATTTATTGGATTGAAGACATCATGGATTTTAACTATTTTTGTGCTAAATATTTTTTGTATTTCTATACTCTTTTTAAAAATTTTTTTATTTATGTTTGTTTATTTTTGAGAGAGAGACACACACAGAGTGCTAGTGGGGGAGGCGCGTAGAGAGAAGGAGACACAGAATCCGAAGCAGGCTCCAGGCTCTAAGCTGTCAGCACAGAGCCCAATGCGGGGCTCAAACTCACAGGCTGCAAGATCATGACCTGAGCCGAAGTTGGACGCCCAACCGACTAAGCCACCCAGGCAGCCCTGTATTTCTATATTCTTAAGCATTGTACTCAGACATAGTAAAGTTACTTGGGAACAATTTTACCCTTTCAGGTCTTCCTATTAAGATGTATTAGGTGGGACCAGAGCATTGTGAGTCTAGGACTATTTATTCCCCATTAACTAGAGAAGGCTATTTTATGACTGTTCTCAATGTCCCATAAAACTTGAGGTTAGGTTGCCTGTTCTGCTGGTGAGAGAAAGCACTATACCTGGCCTCATGTGAGTCCTGAACACTGTTACCACTAGCCCTTTCACATGGTTCTTTTCCCAGTCTCAGGTCAGTTCCTAATACATATATAATGATAAGTACTCAGAGAAATACTCCAGGGAAAATTTTCTGCAGATCTCTGAAGTTTTCTTACCATGCAGTTTTTTTCTTTCCAGTACTCTATCCTGCAAAGCCTCGTTGCCTCAGTCTCCCCAGCCTCTCATCTCTTTCATTTGAACTCAGTTAATCTGCTGGGCTATGCTTGGGTTCCCTTTGCCTGTATTTTGGCTGGAAACTCTTTCAAGAAGTAAGCTGTGGGAAATCACAAGAATCACTTTGTTTGTTTCCTGGTCTCAGTGATTATGTCCTTTGTTTCTTGATGTCCAGTGTCCCACAAATTATTGTTTTATATATTTTGTACAGTTTTGGTTGTTTTATGAAAGAGGAGAAAAATCTGATCTGTTACTCCATCTGGGCTAGAAGCCAAAAATTATTTTTTTTAAAAGGTGATTTTATCACAATATTTTATAAAATACCTTAGCTTGAGTTCATCCCTCTGGCTCACATAGATTCAAAAGGTTTCTTTATTTCTTGCAATAAAATTTACAGTGTCAATTTGGAAGTGATTTACCCTCTGAGTGGTACTATACTGTGGAATGGCATTCTAAGTTGTTTTTAGGAAGTTTATTTTTACCGTCAAACTGGGAGGAAGAAAAATCCTAATTGATGGTGAACGGGATGTTCTTAAACAAAATGGTGGGGGCGTCTTTTCATACCTTCAGTAGATCTCCTTTTGCCATTGCTAAACTAAAAAAATTAGTCTCTCTTGAAGATGGCCTCTCACTGGAGGATGACTTTATCCTATATCACCAAGTTTTGCTAAAATATGAACGGATAAGTTACTTGTTTGATGTCTCAAATCCAATGTTCTGGGCAAAACTGAAATATTATCTTAACAACTTGTCACTAGAATTAGTCATCTGGAAGAAAATTTTCTCCTTTGAAAAAGTACATTTATAGGAAACCTGTGGGTAGAGAATAAGAAAGTGAAGGCACAAATTTGTATGAAGAAAGTAATGAAAACAAATTGGCTCTAAGAATAAATGAAAAATAATTTTAGGGTGGCTAAAAGAAAAAGATGAAAATGAGCAGAGTGGGTCAAAGAAGGAAAATGAAGTTGAAATAACACAGTAGGAGTCTGAAACTTAAAAGGGGAGAGATAGCTTAGGACTTTTAAAAAACAGAATGAATAATATTTGTGTATATGTTGCTGAAATTTCCACAGTATAAAATGTGTCTTATCTCTCCAGATCCTCTGAAAAATCTGATTGTGTTCAGAGATCCTCAGACAATCTTATGAAGCAGACTATGTCTTCTATGAGAAAAAGTCTTGATAAACTAGTACTTGTTATATAACATAGCAAGGCTTGACTGGTTCCATTCCCAAGAGCTAATTTATATAAGTTACAGTGGATGTAGATGCAGTGTAGATGCAGTGGATGTAGAAGATAATGACATCTCTTTATTTCGTTCAGTTCCAGGATGACATTTACATGCTTGGTTTATGAAATATTTGTTTTACAGAATAGAAGGAGCTCAACTCTAAACATTCCCCAATGTGTTAGTTGTCTTTTGCCGTTAAACACATCATCCCCAAATCTAGTAGCTAAAGTAGTAAATGTTAAATTTAGTTTCCTGTGGGTCAGGAATCAGGCATGTACTGGCTGGATGCCTTGGCCTCAAGCTCTCTCAGCAGGCTGCAATCAAGATGTCAGCTGGGATTGTGGTCTCATCTGAAAACTTGAATGAGAGAAGATTCACTTCTAAGGTCACTCAAGTCATTTTTGAAAAGACCCAGTTTCTCATGGGCTCTTGGACTGAAATTTTCAATGCCTCAATGGTTATTGGCAAGAGACCTCCTTTAGTTTCTTGCTTAGTGGATTCTCCATAGGTTTGGTTACAACATGGCAGTTGGCTTTTCTCAGAGCAAGAGAAGACAATCACATGGAAATCACAGTTTTCTTGTAATCTAATTTCAGAAGGGGTATAATCTATTTTTTTTCTGTATTTTATTTGTTAAAAGTCGCTATGTCCAACCTACATTTAAGGAGTTGGTATCAGATATGCATGTGAATATTAGGAGGCAAGGATCATTGTACACCATCCAAGAGACCACCTACCACACTCAAGGAAAACAAAATATTGTAATTAATGCTTATTTCTGTCAATCAAAACAAATGACTAATTAACTCAGGACCTAGAAAAAGATAGATATCTCCCTTATGTTGGTTGAGAAAGCCTTTAAAAATTTGTGACATTGTTTAATTGTAGTATATGATTGAATTCACTACAAATTCAAAAATACATGTTTTTAATTATAGGACTGGCTCATTTATGATTAAGTTATTTTGTTGAAACATTATGTATATATGTGCATGGTAGTTCTCTTTCACAGTTTTCCTTTAAGTCATTGGTAATATGCCAGAAATTTTAATATGCAGGGTACTACATTTTATGATTGTGTGCACATGGTGAGGAATAATCAGCATATATAGATGGAAATATTTATTGTAAAGTTAATTATTTCAACAGAAGATGAAACACAGAACTAAACACAATTGACAAAAATTATCCACACCCCTCACTACCTTTTTTCCAAAGGAATAAATAGCTTTTGCACATTTACTTACATATTCTTGCCATTTTTATTGAAATATCTAAGGACAGGCTACCTGTAATCTGTGTCATATGTGCTCCAAATCAAACCAATATATTCCCCTGTAGTTTGCTTTTCTTTCTAATATTGTTTTTCTTGATAGCATTGACATGCTTAGATTCTCAGCACCCTCCCTTCTTATTTTACATACCACTCGCCATTTAGTCACTCAGGTACAAAGAGTTCTTAATTTACATAGACAACAGCTTTTACACCATCTCATTGGCTTTATTTCCATAGCTACCACACAAATTCTCTGCCCCTTGAATAATTTAAAAAGTTTTCTTGGGCTTGCTGATTCAAAATTTTCCTTCTAATATTTCTCCTATTTTCTTTCAAGAGTAAACATCTCAAAGAATACAAATATGTCAATCTCTTGTGAAATATTATTCACTCCCCAAACTTCATATGTTGAACTAAACCTATATTGAGGTTTAATCTCCTATTTTTCTTTCCATGGCTGCTTCTAGAATTTAGTTTACTGTATTTATTTGCCTATCTTAAATTATGTAATTTCTTTCCCATCTTTCGTCTGTACTACCTCTGCCTTCCCCACTAACATGTCTAAAACCTGATTCATCAGTAGTTGTAATGGTAATCCCTTCAGAGAGCTTTACTTGATTGTGTTATCTAAAAGGAATATTTCCCCATCCTAAACTGTGATCATGCTTAATATTACATTTTTTGTTGTATATTTTATCACCTCTATTAGACTACAAGGTAATATTGATTATCAATGTTTTCCACCAAATATCTGTCATAGGATCTTACACAGAGTAGACTCTCAATGAAAGTGTAAAAGTTAACTGAATGAACCAATGATATATTGGTTCCACTCTTATACACATATATGTAAATACACATACATATATACATATATTTACACATCTATGTAAATATATACATAAGTACTCATTACATTTTCGGTGGACACTTGTAGTAACGAAAGGGGTTAATCCAGGTTATTTTTAATTCTGTTACTAGGCCACTTTAAATGCCTGAATATTTTTTCCTTTAATAATCTGAAATCTGACTTTTAAATAGTAATAATTAAAAATTATACTATTAGTAGTAATAGTGGCTTCATAATTTTATATTAAATTATAGCTTTTAAAATATTTTTACATAAATAAAGTTCAATAATTTTCCTGAAGATTCACAGAACACACCTATTCTCTTCCCTGCTTTTCTTTAATTTTTTTAATGTTTTTATTTACTTCTGAGACAGAGACAGAGCATGAGCAGGGGAGGGGCAGAGAGACAGGGAGACACAGAACCCGAAGCAGTCTCCAGGCTCTGAGCTGTCAGCACAGAGCCTGACGCAGGGCCCAAACTCACGGACTGTGAGATCATGACCTGAGCTGAAGTCAGAGGCTTAACTGACTGAGCCACCCAGGCGCCCCTTATCTGCTTTTCTGTGTCATCTGTTAACACTCCTCCCTAAATGTTAATTATGTATACAAAGATCCTCTAATTATTTTTCTTTAATATTAGCATTAAAAATCCTTTTAGATATGCCAGAAAAAGGGTTATATTGCAAACTAAAATGAGCTCAGACAAGTAGAGTTTCAAGAAGCACTATTATTCTAAAAATAGAAAAAGGGCACTGAGTCATTTAAAAGCATTAAATGATAATTATCTGATGTGATAGAGGTGTTAGCTAATGCAATATATAAATGAATCAAATAAACCTATTATTTTACCTTAAATTTATATAATGTCATATATAATTCAATATATATTTCAATATGATATTAGATTTCAATAAAAAAAGAATTAAATAAGATAATGCACATAAAGCATTTAGTAGTATGTCTGTAGACAGGAAGTCCACAGGACAAATTATTATCATTATTTCTTTTTAATTTTTTTTAACGTGTATTTATTTTTGAGACAGAGCATGAACAGGAGAGGGTCAGAGAGAGAGGGAGGCTCAGCACAGAGCCTGACGTGGGGCTCGAACTCACAGATTGCCAGATCATGACCTGAGCCGAAGTTGGACACTTAACTGACTGAGCCACCCAGGCACCCCAGTACAAATTATTATTAATGTTAACAGAAGTATCAATGAATTTTTATGATGAACATATAAAAAATGTTCAGCCTCTCTGAAAAACAATAAATACAGTTAAATAATGAGTATCTAATATAAGAAAATATTCTATAATATTAGTAGTGCTTATCTCTAGGTAAATTTTATTTCTTTTCTGTAGTTCTTTGTATTTTTCCAACTTTTTAAATAATGAATACATTTTCTTTTATAATTAAAAATGAAGTTTTGTTTCTTTGCTAAATATCTCCTTTTTTTTTTGCTAGTTAATTTCATGTGTCTCAATGTGTTCTAAGTCTAAATCTTTATGACACTCTTAGATCCACAAAATTCTGTTGTTTTGTCCTTTGATATGACTTGTGTTCATTTTCTACATAAGCTTATTTCATACCTGATCTACTCAGTGACCAGCTTGGCATTTATATTAATTTACTTGACCATATTTCTTCTTACTTTCAGGTAAAAACTACTCAAGATTATTTTTTAGAATGAAATTATTGGATCATTGATTTTCAACTATTTCTGTCCTTAAACATCTTTACACCTTTTGATAGTCATTTCCGTCAATACCAATGGCTCGTGATGATGATACTCCAAACTAGGGATAATATAGTCCATGCACATAGCATTTGGTTGAGTCTCTGAGTGTATGTGTGTATGTGTGTGTTTGTGAATGGTTAAAAAAAATCTCACAAGTAATCATGATAAACTTTCCTTCAACCCCTCATTGAGATTGCTCCTGAAGAGCTCCCATCCATCTGAGACATTTAATTTTCCAGGTATTAGCTGTGGAACACTATGTGGAGAGATGGAAATAGTCCTAGAGTTGTTATCAGATGACCTAGGTCCAAGACCTTGCTCAGTCACTTATAAGTCTTATGACAGGCAGCCACTTAGCCTTCTTTGCTTCCCTTCCCTGACTTTAAAATAGAGATAAAATACCTCATAAAGAGGTTGCTAGGATAAAATGAGTTAATACAAAAGCTTTATGTAGCATAAAAAAGGTTATATAATCAAAGACATGCTTATTACTATTATTTTCTTTTAACTTTGAAGTATGCGTACTTAACACTCAAGACCTCTTTCTTACTGTGCTCTATTTCTCAGCCTGTTCATTTTTTGAAATCTAGCATTACAGGCTTACTTTCAGGCTTTTTCACATTACCAATTAGTTCCAATTGGTTTTTTCTTAATGGCCAGGACACTTTGGGGGTACTGTAGGTAAAGCATCCCTAGAAAATGTGACTAGCATGACTTTTAAAGGTCATGAAGTGCCTTCATAAATTCATCACACTGTCCTAGAATTGAAGTAACAGCTATTGTGACAGGAATAGACAGAAAAGGAATATAGAAAGCACAAAGTGAAAGCAACATTAGTATTAAATATAGTTGATAAAAATATGTCATAGTACAATCAAGTTATTTAATATTAACATAAAACAACCAGAATGAGTTTTTTAAAAAAACTTAATACATTACATGACACTCAACTTCTTAAAATTCCTCACTGGCTTCCATTGCAGGTAGAATCAATTTACAACTTCTAGATTAAATAAAAATTGTTTAATGTATTTATTTAGTTTTGAGACAGAGAGAGACAGAACATGAGCAGGGGAGGGACAGAGAGAGAGAGAGGCACAGAATCTGAAGCAGGCTCCAGGCTCTGAGCTGTCAGCACAGAACGCGACGTGGGGCTCGAACTCACAAACCATGAGATCTTGACCTGAGCTGAAGTCGACGCTTAACCAACTGAGCCACCCAGGCACCCCTAGATTTTTTGGAAATTAATCTGTGTGTGTGTGTATGTGTGTGTGTGTGTATTTTCTAAGTTTGTTACCTTTTTTAATTATTCTCATGATTAGGAAAGATATTTTATAGTTTAGGTTATACTTGGATTGAATAAGCAGTTAATGAATACATCTTTTTAACTGATAAAATCAAACTAATAATGGGCCATTGGAATTTTAGATACATTTTAAAAGTGCTTATTTGTGTTATTTTCAATATAGCTTATTATTAAAAATGTAAGCCGGGGCGCCTGGGTGGCGCAGTCGGTTGAGCGTCCGACTTCGGCCAGGTCACGATCTCGCGGTCCGAGAGTTCGAGCCCCGCGTCAGGCTCTGGGCTGATGGCTCAGAGCCTGGAGCCTGTTTCCGATTCTGTGTCTCCCTCTCTCTGCCCCTGCCCCTTTCATGCTCTGTCTCTCTCTGTCCCAAAAATAAATAAACGTTGAAAAAAAAAAATGTAAGTCAATGTTCAAATGAAACAGTAATGAAAATGAAATTAATTTATAAAATTAAAAATGTTATTTATTTGGTAAAATATATATGTACCTTTAGCCATATGTATGTACTTTTACGTATATGAAAATTACATGTATATATGTCTTTTGCAGTGAATTTAAACTTATTTTTAGAGTTTGCTATCTAATAATTTCTCCATTCATTCTTGTTTCTTCCTTTCTGTTTTTTTCTGTTGTCCTCCTTCCAAATAGCATAATTTCACAATAATTGTAAAAATATCCCAATTGGAAATTCTAGAAATTGATATTTACCAATTATGGATATGTGTGGAAAGCTGTTTTTTATCTTTACTTTGTGGGTGGTTTTTATTTTTTGTTATTTTTTAAAGTTTATTTTCAGAGAGAGAAAGAGAGAGAGAGTGCGTGTGCCAGAGAGAGTGGTGCGGGGAGGAGCAGAGAGAGAGAGGGAGAGAGAGAATCCCAAGAAGGCTCTGCGTGGTCAGCAGGAAACCCCAACGCTGAGCTCAGTTGCACCAATGGTGAGATCATGACCTGATCAGAAATCAAAAGTCAGACACTTAACTTACTGAGCCATCCAGGGGCCCTGTGGGTAGTTTTTATTAATCAGTAGAATTTGAATTTGAGTAAGTGTTGGAACAGAAGCAGAGTTTTCAGGAATTGTGATAATATGACAACCTACTTTGCTCAGGTCCTATGTTGTTTAATGAATATATGTAAAGGGCTTTGCACTGGCCCATCCACACTCTATTGTTAGTAAGGATTCCCAGGGAACCAAGGGAGGCTAATAAATTTTGCATGTATTAGTTTTTATTTTTAAACAAACAGAGCTACGTAGAAGAAATTCAGAGATAAGACGAGGTAAACATATGAATATAGCAAAGCAGGACTAAATAATATACACTAGCGGGTGAAAGCACTTAAGGAGTTAAAAATAATTAAAGGTGACAAATCATAGGGATGTGACTTTCAACTCAGGGTTTGAGTCTAAGAATATTTTTAATCTATTTTAATGATGATTGAACCATGTTTTCAAAAATATACCAAGCTCTATTTAAACAAGCAACCTTAATTTTAATGTGTTTCTAATTCATTGACTAATTAACAGAAAATATAGATATAATAAAACCAAAAAGCCCATATCATTCTTAGTTATTTCCCATCTTATGTGTATATTTAAATGCGATAGGTGAAAAAGTATTATAACCATTATAAATATAATTGTTATTTAGACCTGCCATAGTAACTGTAATAACTTTAGGCTTGCTCTTAAATTAGCCATTTATGAAAGATATAGTGAACAGTTCTTACAACATGAAATATGTCTAAAGATATGCAATTTGGAGAAAATATCTATTTTTGCTTCTGTTTTTTCATCTCCTTTTTTCTTTTTTCTTTTTTTTTTTAATTTTTTTTTTCAACGTTTATTTTTTTATTTTTTGGGACAGAGAGAGACAGAGCATGAACGGGGGAGGGGCAGAGAGAGAGGGAGACACAGAATCGGAAACAGGCTCCAGGCTCCGAGCCATCAGCCCAGAGCCCGACGCGGGGCTCGAACTCCCGGACCGCGAGATTGTGACCTGGCTGAAGTCGGACGCTTAACCAACTGCGCCACCCAGGCGCCCCTCATCTCCTTTTTTCTTACTCCAAAAATATCAAATATGTTAAATATCTAATATTCCCTGACTCTTGTTTTAAAGGCAACAAAACTGTTCACTATTTTAAAAGACTAATGATGTCCCAAATAGATTTATTATTAGTTCAGTGTAGAGCATCATTCTATGTGCCATGTTCAACACTCCCAATTTCAATTTATTTCCTCACCTCAGGGTAACCTCAGATCTTAGATTAATGTCATTTGATAACAGAGTGCAATTCTGCATGACATATTTTCAGTTGCCAAAGACAATGCTTTGATGAACGCCTTTCAAGTAGAATAAATCTCTTATGCTATAAAATAAATGGCCTGGTACACTTTTGCAACCATAATGAACACTGTTCAGGGGTAAAAATGTCAACAGAATTTTTAAAAGACAATGAAAATATACCAGTAGTAGTGTTTTCCTATGTACCCGAGTCATTAGAATTATTCCAGCTGGTTCCCACTGAAGCCACCTTTCCTGGATACAGGTGCAAATGATGTACAGGTGCAAACAATTGGCCTAATTCTTCAATCACCAATGTTGTGAGGATATGGGGGAGGAGGGAGTAATCTACATAAATAGAAGGCAGATTCTGCTTCTAAGGATTAAAAAGTCACCATAATCTAAACCATTAAATTAGAGCACTTTTATATTTAAAATTGATTACGATAGAGAAACCAATAGTCCTTAATTCTGAAAGTTGTTCATCAAAATTCAACTTCAGATCACTAAAACGATGATTTTTCTACTCCAAAACAATTTCTAATGTTTTTATACTGGCATGTTAAAGTGATGTTCAAACAATCAAGAAAATAACCTTAAATATATTTCACTCTGATTTCATAGCTATGGTTGTACTCTGTGGAATTTTGGGTAGCTTTTATTTTTCTTTCTTTCTTTCTTTTTAAAAAAAATTTTTTTTAAGTTTATTTATTTTTGGGACAGAGAGAGAGCATGAACGGGGGAGGATCAGAGAGAGAAGGAGACACAGAATCTGAAACAGGCTCCAGGCTCTGAGCTGTCAGCACAGAGCCCGACGTGGGGCTTGAACTCATGGAGCATGAGATCATGACCTGAGCTGAAGTCAGACACTCAACCAACTGAGCCACCCGGGCGCCCCTTTCTTTCTTTTTTAAAGAAGAGATATGGTCATTGTGTTCAAATAGTATAACGCAAAATAACAATAATTTATTCCAAAGTCTATTTAAAGCATATTTTTTAAGTTTACTTATTTATTTTGATAGAGTGAGAGTAGGGAAAGGGTATATATATATATATATATATATATAGAGAGAGAGAGAGAGAGAGAGAGAGAGAGAGAGAGAGAGAATCCTTAAGCAGGCTCCACGCTCTTAGCATGGAGCCTGACACTGGGTTGGAACTCATGAACCATGAGATCATGATCTGAGCTGAAATGAAGAGATAGACATTTAACCATCTGAGCCACCTAGATGCCCCAAAGTAAATCTATTTCAAATCCTAATAATACAGTGTTTGTGTTAGTGATACAGACTTGATTCAAGTTTTTATTAGTAGGACCTAACAGTGCTAGATGAGAGCAGATTTACAGTATTAGTGTTTGGATGAGTATATATTGCTTTATTTCTGGAAAGAATTTTGAATGACTTTGTTTTGCCATCAAATATTATTGTGGTAATACTATTTAGTTTCTTGGAATTTTAGGGATTAAACTTTTTGTAAGTTGTTTATTAGCATCCAAAAAATGCCATATACGTTGTTATACGAATCACTATGTTATTAAAGATATTTAGAAAATAGAAAATATAATCTAAAACTTGGGATGAAGGTTTAGTATATATGTATGTGTGTGTCTATATATTAATAAGTCACTTAATCACTCAGTGAATATCACTTAATGAATGCTTACTTATATTTAATGAGTACTTATTATTTGTCAGGCACTATTATAAATGTGATTTGTTACTTCATTGACTTCTTACAACAGCTGTATGAGGTAATTGCCATTATTATCATCACCTCAGTTCTTTAGATGGGAAAACAAATGTATAAAGGGGGCTATTTGCTAAAGTCACAAAGCTAGGCAATTGCAGAGCCAGCATTAGAACACAGACCATCTTTTTAAAGCCTATTCACTTAACCTCTTTTCTTTAATGTATTTTGTTAGGTCTTACTATAAATTTTGTGATGGCACATGATTATAGAGGCCTCTGTAACTGACCTATAAACACTGGTCTATTAATTGACTTGTTTGTACAAATGACTCTTACACTCCTCATTTTAGTATGCTCCCAACATTATCACAATATTCTACTTCATTTTAATGTACTTCACAAAAGCCTATGAATTTCAGATTAATCAAATTAATATTTGTTCTGTTTCTTTTTTACCATAAGTACACCTGAATCAGTTGAAAGGAAACTATCAATAATATACAATAGCCTTTCCTTTCTTGCTAATTTAAATTAGATGTACTGAAGCAATAGGAATTTCAATGAGGGAACATGGAATATGTGTGCAAATAGAGAAGATATTAGGGGGATATTAAAAACCCCATGACAAATCTAGCAGAAATTCTCATGTTTCACATTAAAAAAAAATCCAGAATCCATTATTCCATTGTAACCATTGGTCTAAGCCACCATTCTCTTTCAGCTGAGTTATTACGTTTGCCTCCAAATATGTCTCCTCCATGTTTCCACTCTTGCCTTGATAGTCCACTCTCCACATAAATAAATAACTAAGAGATTAAAAAAAACCAGCCATCAGTTCATATCACTATTCTGCTCAAAATTCTGCTGTGGAGCTCTGCCTCACTCATTAAAACTAGATGGAGTATGTAGCCCTTTAAGAACGCTTCCTGTATTTCTTGTGTGAAAGGAACTTTTCTCTATACTCAATCCCCACCACCAGCCCCCTTGTTCATTTAGCTCCAGGAACTCTGCCCTCTTGGTAGTTTGGTTCAGTGAACACAGGAAACCCAAATAACTTTTTAACTCACTTCTTTCAGGGACTTCTCCAGGTCGCTCCATCACTTCCTTTAGTTTTGTGCAAATGTGTATTCCTTTCACTGTGTATTCCTACAAAACAGCAAAATCTACTGCCACTCTCATACTCACTGCCCTCCTCCTTTCTGCTTTGCTTTCATTCATTATACTTACACTTGACTTACTATATTTCTTGTGTATTTGTTTATTATCTGTCTCCTCCCTAGAATATAATCCACATAAGGGGAAGGGCTTTGTCAATTATAGGCATTGCTCTATCTATCCTTTGTGCCCCAGACAGTACCTGGCACCTGGCAAGCACTCAATGAGTATTGGTTAATATATGGAGTAATGGAAGAAGAGGAATAGAATAGGCATGGAATAGAAAATGAAAAATAGAAAAATACCACAGATAAATAGTCAGCAACTAATGCTCCCTAGCATCTGTTTGGTATCATTGAAAGCGTGAGGAGATACCAGTATCTACTCTCTCTCTTTCCTGTATAATGCCAGAATTATAGACCAAGTTTGAAAATTCTGATTCATTGTTAATTTTGTATTTCTATCTATTCATAAATAGGTATACTTTTTGGTGTCTTTGCTAATTTACTACCTGTTTTGTGATCACAGATTACATTTGCTAATATATTTGTACCACTATTTCATAACCTATCTTCTCTAAGGAGAAACAATGAAATGGGGGACATTTTTTTATTACAGCAACTTCCTTTGTCTATAACTCTCTCTGGAGTTTCTCTCCTTTGCCACTAAGCTTCATGCCACTGACTGTACTGGGATTTTCTCCCAGGTCTTTTCCAAAAATCTATCAATCTGGGACTAGATCATTTACACCATCAGCACCTCTTTTCTCTCAGATGTGATTTCATTTTAAGACTTGTTTTCATCTCAGGCATCCTGTTTTAAAAATTTCTCTGAACTCTGCATGTATGCAGATACTTTTCCATGTGTCTATATCATAGGTTCTAGAAGAGTGATACACACAAACACTCAAAACATAGATCTCCTATACTAAAATCTCCTTTACCATACTAAAAGACTAAGGTCTCCTGAGAGCAAGATCTTTTCTCACTTTTTTTAAACGTTTATTTATTTTTGAGACAGGGAGAGAGAGAGCATGAACAGGGGAGGGTCAGAGAGAGGGAGACACAGAATCTGAAACAGGCTCCAGGCTCTGAGTTGTCAGCACAGAGCCCGACATGGGGCTTGAACTCATGGACTGCGAGATCATGACCTGAGCCGAAGTCGGCCGCTTAACTGACTGAGCCACCCAGGTGCCCCTCTCGCTCACTTTTAAATCACACATTTTGTGGAATCCAAATAGATTAAATATTTAACACATTTTTGTTGAATGGATACATATGTGAATGAATAAAATAAAATGTCTGGTAGAAGGAATAGTAGAAAACTACTTTTTAAAAAATAACATTATGGACATGGAGTTTTTTTCACTTGCTATTTTATGTTTATTTTTATTTTCTTGTTGTTTGTTTGCCTTTATAGAAGTTTATCATTCATTTATTTAGACTGAGTTCAACTTGTAACACATCCAGGAGGAAAGTTTCTTGTTGGAATAGAGTATATCCAAATGTCATATAGATCATTTTTTTCTAGCCTATTTGTGTAATACAATGAGAATGAGATCCTTGTTCAAGTTTATAGATTATTATGTGGAGAAAAAACAGGCTGGAGAAATATTTCCTATGTCCTGTACCCTTGGATATTTTAAAACAAGTGGCGTCTTTCTTACTTGTTAAGGACTGTGGAAAATATGTCAAGTTCTTTTAGCAAGAGTTCTGGTAGATGAGATTCTGCATTGCTGATATGAAGCTGTTCTGAATTGCATCCACAGACCACATAAATTCTTTATCTTACTAAATGTATCATTAAAACGTTATAGGTTCAGTTAGTCATCTTGCCCAGGAAATCCTCTGAATACATTCTAGAGAGTTAGAGTTTTGATTTTTTCGTTAAATCATTTAGCATCAACCACACACACACAAAATCCAATTCATGTTCATTAGATAATAGGATAAAAGTTACAGTTGAGAGATAATTTTTCAAAAGAAAAAGGAAACAAAAATGTCATTTAATAGGACACATGGTTTGCTTGAGTAATCATTTGTTTAAAAATGTAAAATTATTTGAATATACTTTCAGATTGCAGAATGGTTTGCTAGAGTGAAAAAAAAATGATGATGACATTAAGACCACCAGCCATAACTGTTTTCAACCATTTTATTGGGTAGTGGATGTACCTGTTATTGACTTCTATTCCTGTCTATAAGGGGAAGCTAATTATTTTGAAGAGAAAAAAGAAGAGAGTGATATATAAATAGGGTACAGTCTGAATGTTGATTTGGAACTCTTCATAAGCTAATTAAAGGGAATGAATAATAGTTACTTCAGGCTTATGTCATTGACCTCTCCTATCTGAACATATGAAAGTCTGTCATTTCCAGTCTAGTTGTAGTTGAGTAAGCCAAATGACTCCTTGTAGTCAATAGACATGAGTAGAAAATATGGATGTCAACTTAGGAAGGAGGCTGTGTAAAATCCTTCTGCAACCTTCTTTTTCTTTTCCTTTTGCAGTGTCTAAAAGCCATGCTTTGCATTGAAGAAATCATAATATAAAAACTAGGCAGATCTCCCAAGACACCACTTAGTGAAAAACTGCCCTGGAAAGTTATTGAACCTCATCAGACTTTGCATAAATAAGAGATAACATTTGTTTTATAAAGCCACTTATATTTTAGTGGGATTTATTATTTTATCATAACCTAGTATTTATATAAATGGCAATTATGTTCATTTTCTATGCTCTGAAGTTCAGTGTGTTGAGTTGGATATTTGGGCACATGTCTCATGATGTATAGCTATTGAGCACCTATCATGTCCTTACTGATTCACATAATGTTTATTGAGTTCCTATTCTATAGTGACACTTTGCTTGGCACTAGGAAAACAAAATTCCATAAATATATACAATAATATATATAATATATAAAAATTCTGAGATTTCAGTAGTAATGCCAATGCCCTGTTAAGATAAATGAAGAGCTAAATAATATTTGAAAGATATTACCTAAGCAATTTAGAAAAAGGATCACAGAAGAAATGTTGGACATAGACAATGTAGACCCTAAAGATGAAGAAGAAAGTCCAATGCACCAAGGAGAAGGGTTCTCCAGATGGCAGAAATGCTCAATAGTATAAGCACACATTCTATACATAGTTAATGGTCAAGTAGCAAGTAGAGATAAGAAGTGGATGATGGTTTTATTAACATAGTTTAGATACATTCTGCCAAGAGTGAAGAACCACAGACAGATTTTTTTTTCCACTGACAGATTTTTAAGTTGGGCAAGAACATGACCGTATTTGTTATAAAACATTTTGGAAACCACATGGAAGATGAACAAAAGAGGAAGGACTTGTAGGCAAAGACTCATTTGGTTACTGAACTAATACAGATGAGACTAACTGCACATCTCTATAACAGTGGTAGTGTACATGGAGAGAATATTGTAAATTTTAGAGTCACTGGTAAGGAGGGGGGCTTGTTTTATGGTGGGCTGTCAATGTTAGAGGAGAAAAAAGAAATAAAGATTATAGTGAAGCTTCTGGTTTATGTGATTAGGAAGAAAATGAAGCCATTCTTATCAAGAGGGTCCAAAAAGGGAGAAATGTGTTGGGCATAAGATTTTTATGTCCTAATTTCTGGAACCTGTAAATGTCACCTTATATAGGAAATAATTTGAAGATCTGACTAAGTTTGAGATTATGAGATGGGAAAATTATCCTGGATTATCAAGGTAGACCTTAAGTGCAGTCACAGTGTCCTTACAAAGTGGAGGAAGAAGATTACAGAAAGAAGAGGAGGAGGCAGTGTGACCACAGAGGCAGAGATTGGATTGATGTAACCATAAACCAAAGATACCAGCAGAAGCTAGAAGCTGGAAGTAGGAAGAGGGAAGAAAAGATTCTCCCGTAAAATCTCTTTAAGAGAACAGTTATGACAGTATATTGATTTCAGCCCTATGAAATTGATTTTGGACTTCTGGTCTCTATAGCTATAACAAATTTCTGTTGTTTAAAAACACTACATTTGTGATAATTTGTTACAGCAGCAATGGCAAACTAATACAAGTTTACAAGATTAGTATAGTTTCTGGCTATAAGCATGTGGATGTATGTACTTATATGAGTATATGTGGTTTTTGAAGTGTGTGTATATGTGTGTGTATGTGCATGTGTGTGTATGGGTACATGTGAATTGATGAAAGTGTAGAGGAAGGGAAAGGCTAAAGCTGAAACAAAATACAGCAAGTAACTTGGAAAACAATGTACTTCTCACTTCTCTCCACCAATACTGTAGCCAGGATACCAGATATGAAAATATCAGAGAAAATTAAGAAAGAAAGACTGTAGGCAAGCCAGTAAAATCATCCTAGTTCATAGATAATGTGCTGTCAGGAGGGCTAGCCATAAATTGACTTTATGATTCCCTGTCTGGGGGTGTGAGCATTAAAACTCTGAGACTCACCACATCTCACATTTCTGTACCCCAGCTCTATTCCTCCAACATCCTTCCATTAATGACTTTCATGAAAAAGGTGATAAAGACAAATTTTATGAAAATCGCTTGTGACTTCCATATAGAAAATAGTGGGAAATGAAAATGGTATTTATGACAACCATGAGGTGATGCCCTACATCCTTCCCGTATGTCCAACAACATGAAAGAATAGAGACTAGGACTGTCACACAGAGCCATCCTCTGAATAGAGCAGAGAATGTTGTAAAAATCTAGGGATGCTTTCTGAATCCTCTTTGTATGAGTTCCTATGATGAGCAAATAATAATTAGAGTAAACATCAACTGAGTTAGACACAGTTTCAAGGGCTTTTTATGTGTCATCAATTTATTCCTCATAGTGCCACCAAGCTATAATATTCTTTATCTCATAGATGAAGGAGTAGATATACACAGAGAGATTAGTATATAGTCAGTAAGCAATAGGGTTAGCAGTCCAAATGAGCCCACATTTTTACCAATATGCTACAGATTTTATGGAAAGTCAGATAACACTCAGGTTCATTTCTAAGACTCCTATTCACATTTTCTAATGTGTAATGCAATAGCAAAGCAATAACAATATGAGGTCAACCAGTTTTGGAAAACCTTCTAAAAGCGTCAGGTTTTACTCATGGTCCCTGAGCTCAGGTTCTTCTGGAATTCAATTACTGAAACAGATAATAATGTACTTCCTCTTCCAATTCTTCCCTCTCTTTCTCCCCTCCCCCCACCACCCCGGCAACAGATTCTGATAATTGTCAAGCCACCTGATAAAATATTCGTGCTGATACCTAATCAGAATGAATTTCTGATTAACGCATAAACACTTAAATAATAGTTGATAGGATAGAATGATTGGGGAAAATATTGTGGTTAAGAATAAAAATCATTTTTAAAAGCCTTATTGAAAATCATTCCAAACCAAGACACTTCTCTTTTTTGATGAAAAGCTTTTACGTGTTTCATGATTATCACTTAAAATTGAAATTTACACTTAACATTGATATGGATAAAAAATAAATCCAAAGACCCACACTAAAATATACAGTGAACCCCACAGTATAAATTGAATTTACCTTTGCAATATCTAACATCACCTTTAATGGCTTATTTCTTATAATTTATATTTTATTTTTATAAATGCAAAATATAAAAACTAAAAGTCTAAATACTTTATTAATCGAATTTTTAATAGGGTGTATTTCAATTAATTTAAAGTTAGGCCCCATTACAATTTTTCCATATAACCTATATTTATTGAAAAGAGAGTCATATGGCAAGAAGAAATTATTTCATCTTTTAGAAAAAATATTTGAAAACAAAATCTCTAAACCTATTCATTTTTATTTTATATTGTAAAATTAAGACATGTGAAGGAAATATATTTCCAATACTTTCTGAAGGAGGTACAGTTGAATGTCTGTCTCCAGGATACATGTCTGTCTCCCATTTCTAGTTACACAATTTTAAACTGTTTCTGATTTTAGTTCTTTTGGTCATCTATATTAAATTAATTGTAGGCTTCCATAATTTGGCTATTGTTGAAAGTGCTGCTATAAACATTGGGGTACAAGCTCCCCTATGCATCAGCACTCCTGTATCCCTTGGGTAAATTCCTAGCAGTGCTATTGCTGGGTCATAGGGTATATCTATTTTTAATTTTTTGAGGAACCTCCACACTGTTTTCCTGAGTGGCTGTACCAGTTTGCATCCCACCAACAGTGCAAGAGGGTTCCTGTTTCTTCACATCCTTTCCAGCATCTATAGTCTCCTGATTTGTTCATTTTAGCCACTCTGACTGGCGTGAGGTGATATCTGAGTGTGGTTTTGATTTGTATATCCCTGATGAGGAGTGACACTGAGCATCTTTTCATGTGCCTGTTAGGCATCTGGATGTCTTCTTTAGAGAAGTGTCTATTCATGTTTTCTGCCAATTTCTTCACTGGATTATTTGTTTTTGCGGGTGTGGAGTTTGGTGAGCTCTTTATAGATTTTGGATACTAGCCCTTTGTCTGATATGTAACATGGATGGAACTGGAGACTGTTATGCTAAGTGAAATAAGTCATACAGAGAAAGACAGATACCATATGTTTTCATTCTTAGGTGGATCCTGAGAAACTTAACAGAAGACCATGGGGGAAGGGAAGGAAAAAAAAAGTGAGAGAGGGAGGGAGCCAACCCATAAGAGACTCTTAACAACTGAGAATTAACTGAGGGATGATGGGGGGGTGGGAGGGAGGGAAAGTGGGTGATGGGCATTGAGGAGGGCATCTGTTGGGATGAGCACTGGGTGTTGTATGGAAACCAATTTGACAATAAATTTCATATTAAAAAAATAAATTAATTGTAGGCTTATGCCAGATTTTCCTGATTCATCAACTGTAAGCATTATCTGATTCCATTTATTAAGGATTGACTTCAATTAAACTCCCTCCTCCTCTTATCTTCCATATTTTATAATAAATATTGGTTCTATTGATTATTTATATGATTTTAAATAATATACTTAAAACTCTATTACTTGATCCATCAACCTCAAAATCTCTTAACAGCCCTCTTCCCTCATTTCTTTCTTTACCTTGCATATCTGTTAGTACTCCTTTCCATTGTAAAAAATTTGCATTCTGTAATATTACACACTTCCATGATTACAGGTCTGTAATGTTACAGATTTCCATGATTTCCCTATAGGTTGACCCTGAAAACTTAAAGCTGAGATGTAGTCTTTGCCATACTAAAATTAGGTCAATATAATTTTTTTCAGAACCAGATAGATTCTCTGAGGAGTGGTGGCTCCATGTCACTGAATTTTTGTGAGTAAAAGGGGGAAAACCCCAAGGCTTCAAAGCATGCTCTTTTTACACTATATTAATCATTCAAAATTATCTAATATGCTAGTTTGCTTTGCACTCTCTTCCTCCTTTAGAGCTCGGTATTTTCTCTTGGATTTTCTGCTTACATTTTGCTGTTTTGTCCCAGGACCAAATGCCTTTTCCAAATCAGTAAGGTCAATCTGTAATGGTTTCATGAATGCTCTGATAAATAGTGACTCCTCCTTAGGTATGCCAAATGGTTACTACTCTGGGAAGGTCTTAGCTACTCATTTCTGAAGCCCATGTCTGGCCCTTTCTTGGGTGACTTTTCTTTCTTGAAGTACATGTTAATTATTTTTTTCAGAAAGGATGCATGGGAAGTAAGCTTTCTGCATCTCATTTTGCTCATTCTCTATCGAGGGGATGTATTGTCATTTCGCTTCCAGAGAGGCTGTGAGAAATCTAAAGTTTATTGTGATTCTTATTTCCTTATAATGGGTTGCTATTTTTCCCTCTGGAAATTTATAGAGAATTTTCCTTATTTTTTTCATATATATATATATATATATATATATATATATATATATATATATTTTTTTTTTTAATATGAGATCTCTGGGTGAATGTGGGTTAAAAGAATTCAACCTTCTTTTTTTTAATTTAATTTAATTAATTATTATTTTTTTTAAATATGAAATTTATTGTAAAATTTGTTTCCATACAACACCCAGTGCTCATCCCAAAAGGTGCCCTCCTCAATACCCATCACCCACCCTCCCCTCCCTCCCACCTCACATCAACCCTCAGTTTGTTCTCAGTTTTTAAGAGTCTCTTATGTTTTGGCTCCCTCCCTCTCTAACCATTTTTTTTCTTCCCCTCCCCCATGGCCTTCTGTTAAGTTTCTCAGGATCCACCTAAGAATGAAAACATATGGTATCTGTCTTTCTCTGTATGACTTATTTCATTTAGCATGACACTCTCCAATTCCATCCATGTTGCTACAAAAGGGCATATTTCTTTCTTTCTCATTGCCACGTAGTATTCCATTCTGTATATAAACCACAATATCTTTATCCATTCATCAGTTGGTGCACATTTAGGCTCTTTCCATAATTTGGCTATTGTTGAAAGTGCTGCTATAAACATTGGGGGTACAAGTGCCCCTGTGCATCAGCACTCCTGTATCCCTTAGGTAAATTCCTAGCAGTGCTATTGCTGGGTCGTAGGGTATATCTATTTTTAATTTTTTGATGAACCTCCACACTGTTTTGCAGAGTGACTGCACCAGTTTGCATCCCACCAACAGTGCAAGAGGGTTCCCATTTCTCCACATCCTCTCCAGCTTCTGTAGTCTCCTGATTTGTTCATTTTAGCCACTTTGACTGGCGTGAGGTGGTATCTGATTGTGGGTTTGATTTGTATTTCCCTGATGAGGAGCGACGTTGAGCATCTTTTCATGTGCCTGTTGGACATCCGGATGTCTTCTTTAGAGAAGTGTCTCTTCATGTTTTCTGCCCATTTCTTCACTGGATTATTTGTTTTTCGGGTGTGGAGTTTGGTGAGCTTTTTATAGATTTTAGATACTAGCCCTTTGTCTGATATGTCATTTGCAAATATCTTTTCCCATTCTGTTGGATGCCTTTTAGATTTGTTGATTGTTTCCTTTGCAGTGCATAAGCTTTTTATCTTCTTGAGGTCCTAATAGTTCATTTTTGCTTTTTTTTTAATTTTAATTTTAATTTTTATTTATTTTTTTTTTTTAATTTTTTTTAACGTTTATTTATTTTTGAGACAGAGAGAGACAGAGCATGAACAGGGGAGGGGCAGAGAGAGAGGGAGACAGAGAATCGGAAGCAGGCTCCAGGCTCTGAGCTGTCAGCACAGAGCCTGACGCGGGGCTCGAACTCACGGACCATGAGATCATGACCTGAGCCGAAGTAGGCTGCTTAACTGACCGAGCCACCCAGGCACCCCCATTTTTGCTTTTAATTCCCTTGCCTTTGGGAATGTGTCAAGTAAGAAATTGCTGTGGGTGAGGTCAGAGAGGTTTTTTCCTGCTTTCTCCTCTAAGGTTTTGATGGTTTCTTGTCTCACATTCAGGTTCTTTATCCATTTTGAGTTTATTTTTGTGAATGGTGTAAGAAAGTGGTCTAGTTTCATCCTTTTGCATGTTGCAGTCCAGTTCTCCCAGCACCATTTGTTAAAGAAACTGTCTTTTTTCCATTGGATATTCTTTCCTGATTTGCCAAAGATTACTTTGCCATACTTTTGTGGGTCTAATTCTGGGGTTTCTGTTCTATTCCATTGGTATATGTGTCTGTCTTTGGGCCAATACCATGCTGTCTTGATGATGACAGCTTTGTAGTAGAGGCTAAAGTCTGGGATTGTGATGCCTCCCACTTTGGTTTTCTTCTTCAAAATTCCTTTGGCTATTTGGGGCCTTTTGTGGTTCCATATGAATTTTAGGATTGCTTGTTCTAGCTTCAAGAAGAATGCTGGTACAATTTTGATTGGGATTGCATTGAATGTGTAGATAGCTTTGGGTAGTATTGAGATTTTAACAATATTTATTCTTCCAATCCATGAGCACGGAATGTTTTTCCATTTCTTTATATCTTCTTCAATTTCCTTCATAAGCTTTCTATAGTTTTCAGCATACAGATCTTTTACATCTTTGGTTAGGTTTATTCCTAGGTATTTTATGCTTCTTGGTGCAATTGTGAATGGGATCAGTTTCTTTATTTGTCTTTCTGTTGCTTCATTGTTAGTGTATAAGAATGCAACTGATTTCTGTACATTGATTTTGT
Organism: Prionailurus viverrinus; assembly: GCF_022837055.1. Classification (NCBI taxonomy): domain Eukaryota; kingdom Metazoa; phylum Chordata; class Mammalia; order Carnivora; family Felidae; genus Prionailurus; species Prionailurus viverrinus. Next base: position 159,299,734 of record NC_062564.1, on the reverse strand, counting down.
ATCCTGCAACTTTGCTGAATTCATGTATCAGTTCTAGCAGACTTTTGGTGGAGTCTATTGGATTTTCCATGTATAATATCATGTCATCTGCAAAAAATGAAAGGTTGACTTCATTTTTGCCAATTTTGATGCCTTTGATTTCCTTTTGTTGTCTGATTGCTGATGCTAGCACTTCCAACACTATGTTAAACAACAGCGGTGAGAGTGGACATCCCTGTCATGTTCCTGATCTCAGGGGGAAAGCTCTCATTTTGTCCCCACTGAGGATGATATTAGCTGTGGACTTTTCATAAATGGGTTTTATGATGTTTAAGTATGTTCCCTCTATCCTAACTTTCTTGAGGGTTTTTATTAAGAAAGGATGCTGAATTTTGTCAAATGCTTTTTCTGCATCAATTGACAGGATCATATGGTTCTTATCTTTTCTTTGATTAATGTGATGTATCACATTGATTGATTTGCGAATGTTGAACCAGCCCTGCATCCCAGGAATGAATCCCACTTGATCATGGTGAATAATTCTTTTTATATGCTGTTGAATTCGATTTGCTAGTATCTTATTGAGAATTTTTGCATCCATATTCATCAGGGATATTGGCCTATAGTTCTCTTTTTTTGCTGCGTCTCTGTCTGGTTTAGGAATCAAAGTAATGCTGGCTTCATAGAGTGAGTCTGGAAGTTTTCCTCCCCTTTCAATTTTTTGGAACAGATTGAGAAGGATAGGTATTATCTCTGTTTTAAATGTCTGGTAGAATTCCCCAGGGAAGCCATCTGGTCCTGGATTCCTATTTGTTGGGTGATTTTTGATAGCTGAATCAATATCTTTGCTGGTTGTGGGTCTTTTCAAGTTTTCTATTTCTTTCTGTTTGAGTTTTGGACGTGTGTGGGTGCTTAGGAATTTGTCCATTTCTTCCAGGTTGTCCAGTTTGTTGGCATATAATTTTTATAGTATTCCCTGATAATTGCTTGTATTTCTGAGGGATTGGTTGCAATAATTCCATTTTTATTCATGATTGTATCTATTTGGGTCATCTCCCTTTTCTTTTTGAGAAGCCTGGCTAGAGGTTTATCAATTCTGTTTATTTTTTCAAAAAACCAACTCTTGGTTTCATTGATCTGCTCTACAGTTTTTTTTAGATTCTATATTGTTTATTTCTGCTCTGATCTTAATTATTGCTCTTCTTCTGCTGGGTTTGGGGTGTCTTTGCTGTTCTGCTTCTATTTCCTTTAGGTGTGCTGTTAGATTTTGTATTTGGGATTTTTCTTGTTTCTTGAGATAGGCCTGGATTGCAATGTATTTTCCTCTCAGGACTGCCTTCGCTGCATCCCAAAGCATTTGGATTGTTGTATTTTCACTTTCATTTGTTTCCATATATATTTTTTTTAACGTTTATTTATTTTAGAGACAGAAAGAGACACAGCATGAATGGGGGAGGGTCGGAGAGAAGGAGACACAGAATCTGAAACAGGCTCCAGGCTGTGAGCTGTCAGCACAGAGCCTGATGTGGGGCTTGAACTCACGGACCGTGAGATCATGACCTGAGCCGAAGTTGGCCGCTTAACCGACTGAGCCACCCAGGGGCCCCTCCATATATTTTTTAATTTCTTCTCTAATTGCCTGGTTGACCCATTCATTCTTTATTAGGGTGTTCTTTAACTTCCATGCTTTTCGAGGTTTTCCAGACTTTTTCCTGTGGTTGATTTCAAGTTTCATAGCATTGTGGTCTGAAAGTGTGCATGGTATGATCTCACTTCTTTTATACTTATTAAGGGCTGTTTTGTGTCCCAGTATGTGATCTATCTTGGATAATGTTCCATATGCACTCGAGAAGAAAGTATATTCTGTTGCTTTGGGATGCAGAGTTCTAAATATATCTGTCAAGTCCATCTGATCCAATGTATCATTCAGGGCCCTTGTTTCTTTATTGACCGTGTATCTAGATGATCTATCCATTGTTTTCAGTGGAGTATTAAAGTCCCCTGCAATTACCACATTCTTATGAATAAGGTTGCTTATGTTCGTGATTAATTGTTTTATATATTTGGGGGCTCCTGTATTTGGCGCGTAGACATTTATAATTGTTAGCTCTTCCTGATGGATAGATCCTGTGATTATTATATAATGCCCTTTTTCATCTCTTGTTACAGGCTTTAATTTAAAAAAATTTTTTTTTCAATGTTTATTTTATTTTTGGGACAGAGAGAGACAAAGCATGAACGGGGGAGGGACAGAGAGAGAGGGAGACACAGAATCGGAAACAGGCTCCAGGCTCTGAGCCATCAGCCCAGAGCCTGACGCGGGGCTCAAACTCACGGACCGCGAGATCGTGACCTGGCTGAAGTCGGACGCTTAACCGACTGCGCCACCCAGGCGCCCCAACAGGCTTTAATTTAAAGTCTGGTTTGTCTGATATAAGTATAGCTACTCCAGCTTTCTTTTGACTTCCAATAGCATGATAGATAGTTCTCCATCCCCTCACTTTCAATCTGAAGGTGTCCTCAGGCCTAAAATGAGTCTCTTCTAGACAGCAAATAGATGGGTCTTGGTTTTTTATCCATTCTGATACCCTATGTCTTTTGGTTGGCGCATTTAGTCCATTTATATTCAGTGTTATTATTGAAAGATATGGGTTTAGAGTCATTGTGATGTCTGTAGTTTTCATGCTTGTAGTGATGTCTCTGGTACTTTGTGGTCTTTGTAACATTTCGCTCATAGAATCCCCCTTAGGATCTCTTGTAGGGCTGGTTTAGTGGTGATGAATTCCTTCAGTTTTTGTTTGGGAAAACCTTTATCTCTCCTTCTATTGTGAATGACAGGCTTGCTGGATACAGAATTCTCGGCTGCATATTTTTTCTGTTTATCACATTGACGACTTCCTGCCATTTCTTTCTAGCCTGTCAAGTTTCAGTAGATAGATCTGCCACTAGTCTTATGGGTTTCCCTTTATATGTTATAGCCTGTTTATCCCTAGCTGCTTTCAGAATTTTCTTTTTATGCTTGTATTTTGCCAGTTTCACTATGATATGTTGTGCAGAAGATCGATTCAAGTTATGTCTGAAGGGAGTTCTCTGTGCCTCTTGGATTTAAATGCCTTTTTCCTTCCCCAGATCAGCGAAGTTCTCAACTATGATTTGTTCAAGTACACCTTCAGCCCCTTTCTCTCTCTCTTTCTCTTCTGGAATTCCTAGTATATGGATATTGTTCCGTTTGATTGCATTACTTAGTTCTCTAATTTCCCCCTCATATTCCTGGATTTTTTTTAATCTCTGTTTTTCTCAGCTTCCTCTTTTTCCATAATTTTATTTTCTAATTCACCTATTCTCTCCTCTGCCTCTTCAATCTGAGCTGTGGTCGCCTCCATTTTATTTTGCACCTCATTTATGGCATTTTTTAGCTCCTCATGACTATTTCTTAGTCTCTTCATATCTGTAGCAATAGATTCTCTGCTGTCCTCCATACTTTTTTCAAGCCCAGCAATTAATTTTATGACTATTATTCTAAATTTGTGTTCCATTATATTGCTTAAATCATTTTTGATTAATTAATTAGCTGTCGCTACATACTGGAGTTTCTTTTGGGGAGAATTCTTCTGTTTCATCATTTTGGATAGTCCCTGGGGTGGCGCCCGACTTCAGGGCACTTCGCCTGTGCTGTCTGGAGTAACTCGTGTTGGTGGGCGGGGCCACAGTCAGACCTGATGTCTGTCCCCAGCCCACTGCTGGGGCCACAGTCAGATTGGTGTGTACCTTATCTTCCCCTCTCCCAGCGGCAGGAGTGCTGGGCCCCTGTGGAGTGCTGTGGCCCCTGTCTTGGCTACTTGCACCCTGCCAGGCTTGTGGTGCTGCTTCTATGGGATCTGGCCAATAGCGTATTAAACAGGGTGGATCCACAAGGTGCACAGGGACAGGAGGGGCAGGCTTAGCTCACTTTGCTATAGGTGGTCCCCTGCGGGAGGGGTTTTGCAGCACCTGGAGGGAGGCCAGCCAGTCGGAGGGATGGATCCACTGAAGCACAGTGTTGGGTGTTTGCACGGTGCAAGCAAGTTGGGTGATGGAAACTGGTTCCCTTTGGGATTTCGGCTTGGTGATGGGAGAGGGAGATGGCTCTCGCTGAGCTGAGCTCTGTTTTCCAGGGTTCAACACCTCTCCCTCTTGGTGTCCTCTCACCCTTCCACTCTCCAAGCAGAGCTGTTGACTTATAACATTCCAGGCTGTCAGAACTCACCCAGTCCAGCCCTCTGCTTTTGCAAGCCAGACTCTGGGATTCCGCCTTGCCGGTTGGGCTACCCCTCTGCAGCCCGGCTCCCTCCCACCAGTCCGTGTAGCAAGCACTGCCTCTCCACCCTTAGTACCCTCTTCCATGGGCCTCTTGTCTACACTTGGCTCCATGGAGTCTGTTCTGCTAGTCTTCTGGCGGTTTTCTGGGTTATTTAGGCAGATGTGGGTGGAACTAAGTGATCAGCAGGACGAGGTAAGCCCAGCGCCTTCCTATGCCACCATCTTCCGAACCACCTCTCAACCTTCTTGATACTAAGTGAGAACTTCTGATCTGAAGACATATATCTTCGTCTTTACCTCTGGAAATTTTCCTTTCTTTGATTTCTTTGATAATTTGTTCCCTTCATTTTTTCATTCTTTCTAGTTTTTAAATATTTCATGATTCTTCCAGTGGAAGAATATGGAAATATGGATTGCCAATATCCTCTCTACCATTTTTTATCTATTTGTCATTTGTCATTTGTGTTCTGAAATAATTTCTAAATTTTCATTTCAAATACTTTATTGGATTCAGTTTTCAATAATCACACTTTAAGTATGGTTTTAGATAACTATTACTCCAGTTCATAACAGGCTGTTTATGTTGCATTGAAACAATATCTTATCTAAACTCTCTAGACATATTAATTAGAAGTAGTTTATTATTTGATTGTATTCTTTTCTCTAATCTGAATTTTATTGTTTTTCCTTCAGGTTTAGTTTGTCTCATTTGTTCATCTTTACTCTTTTTTTATAACTATTGAATTTCTAGGATAGCAACAGATTCTTAATTGGTCACTGATAAACATAAAATAAAGGATCTGGTAGATTAACTATGTGGCTAGCAGGGGTTTCCTCTGCTGTAATAGGTCTGTTCCTCGAATGAGGGAGAGGTATACAATGTGTGTGTATGCGCGCGCGTGCGCGTGTGTGTGTGTGTGTGTGTGTGGTATTTTGAGGTGTTACTGTGATATTTCTGGGTTTTAAGTATGAAGCAGGCATATAGCTAAGAATTCAGACATATTCAAATACCAAAACAAGGCCAGTATGACTAATGTGAACAAACCCTCAATCTGGGAGTTGTGGGTCTCCCTCAACATATCACTCAATCTATATCTGGCATTGAAGCAAATGTCACTTACTAATGCACAGGAATGGGGGTGGCCTGAACATGCACATGTCTTTCAGTTTGATTCTCCATCAGTCATCATGATTTCTGCCCTTCCTCCTACGCCTTCTCTTCCTCAGCTCCTGACTCTAGGGAGCTGCACTGTGCAAAATTGCTGCTAGTTCCACTGCAGCTTTTTCTGTTGAATATACTGAGCGATGGCTCTTTTTATTCTAATATATCCATCAAGGTGCTCCCATCAGTCTTCTGTCTTCCAGAAATTTATTCTAATCTTTTGACTGCTGATGTTTCTCTGCTGCCATTCTCAGAAGCTCTGCAGATTTATTCACTTTCATATTTCTTCCCTGAACACTCCATGGATTTTTGAGATAGAGAAGAATCTAATGAAATTTCTGACTCTAATAACTGGAACTAGAAGCCTGTAAGAATTTTTTTCAACGTTTATTTATTTTTGGGACAGAGAGAGACAGAGCATGAACGGGGGAGGGGCAGAGAGAGAGGGAGACACAGAATCGGAAACAGGCTCCAGGCTCTGAGCCATCAGCCCAGAGCCTGACGCGGGGCTCGAACTCCCGGACCGTGAGATCGTGACCTGGCTGAAGTCGGACGCTTAACCGACTGCGCCACCCAGGCGCCCCAGAATTTTTAAATGTTATTTCATAAAGAAAAGCAACATTTAAAGTCCATACCAAAGAAGTATTTCCATATATATGTATATATGAAAAGAGCTAAGCTCTCCTTTCTACAGTATTTATACAAATCACCAAAGATAAACTAAAAGAGTGAGCAAGAATTCAAAGAAAAAAACATTTTTGTAGATCTGAAAACCACAAATCTTTAAATAATATTATATTTTCAAAGACAAATAAAAAAATAACTGGCAGGCTGAGAAAATATAATTTCAATATGTATAGCTGAAAAATAGTTAATTACTTGTATGTCATCCTTAAAAAACTTTGTAATTTATTAAATTAAGAAAAATCTTAAGTGTCAAAACTTGAAAAAAAAGGCTACAGGATATGAAAGGTAAGTTAAATAATGAAATGACTGATAAATATTTTTCAAAAACTTTTAAATTATGGGGAAATATTCAAATACTTGGCAGATGAAATATGATTCATTTGGATACAAGTTTCAAAAACACAATTTGAATTTATTTAAATTAAAAAAGAATGTAGTAAAAGGATATTGGTGTAGTTTACTTAATCAAAAGAAGAGAAGACCCCAGTATGCTTCTTGGGATTCTACTCAACCCAGTGCTTCTAAGACATTTACTCTCTCTGAGTGACTCTCATGTGTTCAACTCTCAAATTGGATACAGCCTTGTCTTATGTAGAAAGTGAACTTGCCACTTGGTTCACAGAGTTATGTCTACCTTATATAGTGGTCCTGGAGGAGAGATCTTGCTTATTGGGAAGGACCCTGACCTACCTTGAGTCACATGCCTACCATGAACAAATGAATATGGCTAGGTGCACTGTGACTGCACCAAAACTGGTTCCCCTGCTAAACCCTGTAGTCACAGGGTAGTGACTAGGTTGGTTGGCTAGCCAGGTGAAATAAGAGCTACTTAGCTGTATAATAAGTGAAGAGGAGGTTTTGTTAAAAGGAAGATGTTGCAAAACTGGGGGGCAAAATGTTTCTGAATCCTTTCTTGACAGTCACTTCCACCCATGAGAATTTGAAGGATGTTGATCTACTAGAAAGGGTAGTACATAGGAAATTAAATATTACCTCTGTGGCTGCATCATTGCTGGCTATCACAAGGGTTTACTTGCCAAAAATAGATTGGAGCACACAGCATTTATAACCTAAAGACCAACAGGGAACAAAATTTTCATGCAGTTCTAATTTCTTTCTCACATGTTCACCAAAATCCCACATGGTGAAATCTGTCAAACATTTGAGTGGTCTTTAATAAAAAAAAAAAAAAAGAAAGAAAGAAAGAGAAAAAAAAGTTGAATGGGCTACAAGGCTCAGCTTTCTTATCTTAAAACATAAGAATAAGCAGAAGAAAGGGCCCACATGCATAAGCATGATTCCTTATTAAGCAATATGGCCCAATTAGTGAACAGGATTTTGTCCTATTAGATTAGCAAATGACCATGTTGGAGGAGGCAGCAAGAAAGTACATGAAAGAAAGGAATGGGCAATCCTTTGATCTTTCATGTAACTAATCCAAACATAAGTTTATGTCCTTATATGATCACTTGCAGCTCTACTCATGAATTTTCACTTTTCGTTATAGATATAGTGGGCTTTAGTCATAGAATTCAATAACAGGAGATGAATTTAGAGACTAAGTTTAACTGCATTATTTTAGACTAAACTGATATTCTGAGTAAATAAATTACTCTTTGTTTTTTTTTTTTTTAATTTTTTTTTCAACGTTTATTTATTTTTGGGACAGAGAGAGACAGAGCATGAACAGGGGAGGGGCAGAGAGAGAGGGAGACAAGATCGGAAACAGGCTCCAGGCTCTGAGCCATCAGCCCAGAGCCCGACGCGAGGCTCGAACTCACAGACCACGAGATCGTGACCTGGCTGAAGTCGGACGCTTAACCGACTGCGCCACCCAGGCGCCCCAATAAATTACTCTTTGAATTTGGGGTTTCTAACGGGGATGTGTGCTTTCTATTATATGTATCTGTGTTTCTACAATTAAGAAGATTGCTTCTTCATTAAACAATACCTACTTGTCTGTATCTTTCTCTATCAATCAATATAATATCATCTGTGTATTCTGTAATCTTAAGATAATGTATTTTTTATAAGATGCTGTACAATAACTATTTTCTATCCCTAGGGTCAAGCTCAATAAAACTGTACCCAGTCTTTTCTATTTTTGATTAAAAACAACTTTAATTCCTGAAGCTTTTATCCCTAAAATATATAGGTTTATTTCAACGTTTTATCACCTATGTGTATGGGAAATACTTTTTCACATTTGTGGATATCTTTACTTTTTAATTGCTTAATTAATTTTCTTCCCTAATTTCTCATGCAATATTTATATCAGGCAGCCTCCGAACAGATAGATGCACACAGAGATACATAAACACATACATATACACGCATTCTGCAGCAGTCTTCCTAGAGTAATACTTCAAGTTAGACATTTTTATTTTTATTTTTTAGAAATGGGGAAATAGGCACTGGTTCGTTCTTTCTTTCTTTCTTTCTTTCTTTCTTTCTTTCTTTCTTTCATGTTTATTTATTTTTGAGAGAGAGACAGAGACAGAGACAGAACATGAGCAGGAGAGGGTCAGGAAGAGAAGGAGACACAGAGTCTGAAGCAGTCTGAAGCAGGCTGAGCTGTCAGCACAGAGCCTGATGTGGGGCTCGAACTCAGGAGCTGTGAGATCATGACCTGAGCCTAAGTAGGACACTTAACCAACTGAGCCACGCAGGCATTCCGGCACTGGTTTTCTATAGGCTACCCTGAAACTGTTTCAGAGATATGTTGTATTGTGGTATAAGTGCCACTTTCCTGTCATTGAAATACATAAATTCAGCTCCCCCCAATTTACCAATTGCATAGCTTATCAATATAATTCAACATCACAAAAGATAAATGGTAAGCAAGCTATATAATGAAATATTTACCGTTCATATTCATAACATTCGCATGTGTGTGTGAGAGAGGGAATTACATATTGGACTGTTGAAGTCTGTATACCACAAGGTAATATTTCAGTTTACCTCATGTTTTTGGGTTCAAATTCAGTATGAAAGTTAGTCCTATATGTAATTTGTGATTTTAAGACTTAATATGATATCTGTTGTGGGTGTTCTACATATTATAAAGTGTGAAATTTATAATGAAATCATCAAGTGAGTAACCTAAGTGACACTAGTTTTAAATTTCTCTTTAATGACATTACTCTCTGCACTGTTATTTAACATAGTATTGGAAGTCCTTGCCATAGCAATCAGACAACAAAAAGAAATAAAAGACATCCAAATTGACAAGGAGGAAGTAAAACTTTCACTATTTGCAGATAACATGATATTCTATATAGAAAACATGAAAGGCTCTACCAAAAAATTGCTAGAACTGATACACAAATTCAGTAAATCACAGGACACAAAATCAATATATATATATATAAATCTGTTGCATTTCTATACCCCAATAATGACCCAGCAGAAAAACAAATTAAGGAATCAATCCCATTTATAATTGCACCAAAAACCATGAGACACCTAGGAATAAACCTAAACAAAGAGATAAAAGATCTGTACTCTGAAAACTATAAAACACTGATTAAAGGAATTGAAGATATCACAAAAAAATGGAAAGACATTCCATGCTCATGGGTTGGAAGAAGAAATATTATTAAAATGTATATATTACCCAAAGCAATCTACCCATTTAATGAAATCCCTGTCAAATACCAACAGCATTTTTCACAGAGCTAGAACAAACACTCCAAAAATTTCCATGGAAACACAAAAAACCTTGAATCACCAAAGCGATCTTGAAAAGCAAAGCAAAGGTGGAGGCATCACAATTTAGGACTTCAAGTTATATTACAAAGCTCTAGTAATCAAAACAGTATGGTACTAGCACAAAAATAGGCACATAGATCAATAGAGCAGAATAGAAAGTCCAGAAATGAACCCACAACTATATGGTCAATTAATCTTTGACAAAGCAGGAAAGAATATCCAGTGGAAAAAAGATAGTCACTTTAACAAATCCAGCACTTGTGATGAGCACCGGATATTGTATGGAAGTGTTGAATCACTATATTATACACATGAAACTAATATTTTACTGTTAACTCATTGGAATTTACTTTTTTAAAAGTTTATTTCTTTATTTTGAGAGGGAGAGAAAGAATGGAGATGGGGAAGAGAGAGGAGAGAGAGAATCCCAAGCAGTCTCGGCACTGTCAGCACAAAGCCCAATGTGGGGCTCGAACTCATGAACCGTGAGATCATGACCTGAGCTGAAATGAAGAGTTGGATACTTAACTGACTGAGACACCCAGGCACCCCACTAACTGGAATTTAAATAAAAACTTAAAAAAAATCCTTCAGAGGGGCGCTGGATGGCTCAGTTGGTTAAGCATCTGACTTCAGCTCAGGTCACGATCTGGAGGTCCGTGAGTTCGAGCCCCGCATTGGGCTCTGGGCTGATGGCTCGGAGCCTGGAGCCTGCTTCGGATTCTGTGTCTCCCTCTCTCTCTCTGCCCCTCCCCCGTTCATGCTCTGTCTCTCTCTGTCTCAAAAATAAATAAAAAACGTTAAAAAAATTAAAAAAAAATCCTTCAGAGAAACTATAAAAAATATATTTTCTAATTTGTTTATTTTAGAGCAATTTAAATTTTTAAACCCATAATAATAATTTATTTCCTTCTACTTTAAGGTAAATATGTATCTCAGAATTGGCTGTTGAATTATTACACGTTTTACTGCATATAGGGTAAAGATAGAAGTATAAAAGCATAAAATAACACATTTGTAAAAAGAAGAAGAAATCATACTTGATATATAAGAAAAATAAGGAAACGTAACTAATAATGATTTGTATGAGTAAATTTACATATGCAAAAGAAATTATCTAGAAATAAACATTTGCCTTAATAACATAATGCTCTCCAAACTTCTTAGGGAATATTCAAGAAAAATGCAGTTTTAATTTTAATATGCACATGAGATCAATTAATGTATCACATATGCAAATATGAAGGCAATGACCCTGATTCTGAATGCTTGTTATTTCTGGAGTTGGCATATGGCTCTTTCTAACAGCAGACATAATGATTTCAATAAATTAGCTGCTAATGCCATGTAATGAACTCTGATTTGTGTTAATTTGTGCATTACTTAGCAATTTCATGTTAATTTTTTTGAATATCAGTTTTTAAGGCAGTATCAGAATTTCATTTTGCACCTAAATTTTTAAAAATGATAAGAATGAGAAGTACATTTTGATTTAGATATTTTAATAAGAAAAGAAATTTTAAAAAGTACGAATGTGGGATGTGTCTCAAAGTTTAAATAAGAATTTGTTTCCAATAATCCAAGTTTTTAAAAATAATGTTTTAATGGAACAACAACATTGCCAAAGAGTCAGAAAGGGTTATTAGGTTTATATTTAAAATAGCAAGTACTGAATTTCCCTCTTGAACTCTTTCCCACCCCTACCATTCCTATGTAACACAGAACATTACAAGTTTTATCTGATAGTTACTGGCATTGGTGGAGGTAATGGTGGGTCAGTGATATTCACAAATATATACTTGTGCATCTAGGTATGTGAATTGTATATGTATAGCTTAAATATCCACACTGGATTATTTTTATGAAATTATTAGGAATAAAATACACTAACAAAGAAAACCTTTTGACTAAGTGTATTGAATAAAATCAAGACTGTGCTTGTAAGTGTGGTCTTACAAAGACAGATTAATTCTAGACAGCTTACATAAAAGCTGATAAATATGAATATTTTCTATTTGATTTTTGTCAGTCTAAAAAATACAACAGAAGTTAAAATCATTCCTACTTTATGTACACTTTTCTTAATATCTCCTTTAACTTTCTATACCTCACTTTCCTTATGTAGGAGTGGGATAATGGTAATTAACTCATGCAACTCTTAAGGGAATTTAATGAGTTAATATATGCAAAGTGCCTGGCAATTATTCTTATTAAGAAGTATTGGTAAAGAAGTATGGTTAAATGGATAGTTTCACCTGATCAAACACAGGTGTCTCGTATTTAAATCTCCTGTCCATTTTCTATGTTACGGCCAGTGTTACAGCTAGTGTGAAACATAAATCTGACTTACATTATGATTCCTTTGCTTAATCTTTAGTGCATACTTCCAAGATAAAAGCCAGAATCCTTACATGGAATTCAAGGCCCTTCACATTCTGGCCTCTCCAATTTTCTTTGGTCATCTGTGAATCTTTGTAATTCATATCAACCAGTCTATCCACACTAAACTATTTGTATTTATCTGAATATGTCATAATATTGAATGCCCCCATGCCTATTTAAATAATATTCTTTCTGCTTGAAATGCTTGCTGTACCTTTATTTTCCTGGCAAATTCCTACTGATGATTCTTGACTTTGAGATGTGATCATTGATATATCTAAGTGAATATTTCAATCTAAGTGAATATTTCAATCTCCTTGTTTCCATAATCTCTTTAAAACCATGTATTTGAGCCTATCAGAGTATATTGTTTGCATGTCTCTCTCTTGTGGACTCTTAGCATCATGCAGATTAGTACCCTATTCAATATATCCTTTCACACACAGTGCTTAACACAGTACCTAGCATATAATAGACTTTCAGTGAATATTTCGTGAATTCCATGTTGAAAATGATGTAGAATTGTATTCATATGATGTTCTTCCAATAAGAAAAAATAAGGCATAATATTTAAATGGATCTTGGGTATTTCAAATAAATCCTGGATTTATGAGATATTGTTTGTGCTTCTCAGCAGCTGTATTTTCATGTTTAATTCCATGGAATGCTAAGTTCATCTGTTTTTAATTATAAATACTGGAAATACTGCTTTATTTTTTCATCATATAATCTTTGTTTTTTCTTACAGTGTTCTCCGTGTCTCATCGGCTCTGGTAAACTTTCTCACTTCACAAAGAGAACATAAGGTATGGCAAATTCATTCAGTGCTAATCATGAGCTGAGCTTTTTGATGTTTCACTTCCTTTTCTACGACAAAGTTAGAGGTGCCAGGAATATTGAGTTGTGACTTGTGAATCTTCTTGCTGATCCAAACATACACAGGAGACCAAAAAAATATTCAAGGCCCATATAAAGGTAGGTGTTAGATACTGAACCACAGTATATTCAAAGGCATGGAATCTTTAAACCTTGTTTTTCTTGAAATTAGGGTTGGGATTTTAGGATAGATCAGTCTATATGGTGTACCAACATAAGTTCTATTAGAGTTGGGGAAGGCAAGTCTCTGTGTAGGAAACTCCAGCATTTTCCAGAGTTTTTCACCCTTGTTCTCATTACTTTCTAGTTCGTCAGAACTTCTATAATCCTAATTAGCTGCTGTTCATATCCGCACTTCATTGAGGTATGGGGGTTTTGGTTCTCATCTGCTTTGACTGATGGAGTCAGACAATGGGCCTTCCATTTAATGTGAGGTACCCTAACATGCCAGATAAAAGTGGTTAAGTGGCCATTTTCCAAGTTTCTTATGGATTGTCATTTTTTTTAATTATAAAAGCTACATCTTCTCACATCATCTGTGGCATAAAATGCTGAACTTAAAAACAATTTTCTGAACATTCTAAATAATTCCAAATAATTCCAATGAAAGCTTATTTTATAAAGTCACTCATAATGTTTACATATTATAATTTTATGCATAATATTTTAGACTCCTTGCTGACTTGATGTTGAATCATTTCAAAGTTTCGTGTGCATGTATGTGTGTGCTTGTGTGTGTGTATGTGTGTGTGTGTGTGTGTGTGTGTAGGATAGGAGAATGTTTAAAGAGTAAATATCCCTCATTTTTTTCCTTTAATTAACCATATGTAATATTTTTAAAATCACATATGTAGGAGCTTGAGTGCTTATCATGGTTAGGATGTGTTGATCCAGTAATCTAGACTAAGCACCTGGGAACACTGAGAAATGCTCCTAAATTTCAGTGCATAAAATATAGGCAGGCATTTGGAGAGTCACTATTGGGGTAAAAAGAAAACCAAAGTGAAAAAGTCAGTTCAACTCTGACATTGGTGGTCTGAAGAGGCTAAGGGAAATAGGAGTAGACAATTTATTACCTAAGCAGTATTAATCAGAGCAAGAATTAAGAGGGAGAAGATATTGCCTCTGAAAACAGAACTATAAAAAATATTTTTTGTTGTATTGATAAGGCTTTTCCAGAGAAATCAATAGGATGCATATATATATATATATATATATATATATATATATATATATACATACATATATATATAAAGAGATATTTATTATAAGGTATCAGCTTGCATGATGGAGGCTGGCAACTCTTAACATCTTCAGGGGGAGTTGGAAAGCTGGAAACCAAAGACAGCAGATAGTAATAGTTCCAGTATAAGTCTGAAGGCCTCAGAACAAGAAGAATCAATGGTGTAGTTCTACTCCAAAGGCTGGTAGACTCTAGACCCAAAAATATCTGATTTCAATTAAGTCCTAAGGCAGGAAAAAGGCCAATGCTCCAGTTTAAAGATTGTCAGGCAAGAAGGAATCCTCTTTACCTTGGAAAGGTCAGTCTTTTTTGTTATATTAAATGCTTCCAATGATTGGATGAGGCCCAACAACATTAAGGAGGGAAGCTTGCTTTACTCAGTCTACCTATTTTAATGTTAATGTCATGTAAAGCACTTTCACAGAAACATCCAGAATAGTGTTTGACTGTATTTCTGAGCACCCTGTGGCCCAGTTAAGTGTACCCATAAAATTAAACATCATATTAGTAGAAACAGAAAATATAAAGTCAATGAATTCACAAATCACAGAGCTCTGACACCTTGCGGAAACCAGACAAAGTGACCACAAAAGTTCATTGATCTTAAGACATAGTTAGGCTGGACCAAATGGAATAGAAGGTCAACTGCCACAGAATGGAATAGGTGGAAATCCCAGTTGTTCAAGTGATGAGGCTCCCTCTCCATGGTAATGATCTTATGATAAGAAAAAGAGGAAGCACATACCTACAAAAGAGAAGTAAACTATAATTAGAGGGAGAGTCACTTATGTTCTAGTGATGGTAAGGAGAAGGTTCTAAGAAGTTTGGGAAGTATTTTTCATGAATTAAATAATTTTACAAATGTACAAAAATATTAATGTAGGCCTAGGTATTCACATCCCTTTGAGCTATCCTTTTTCCTATTTTGTTTAAATCCATGTGGATAACAGATTGTGTGGCTTCCTGCCTATATTGTGTCACCTGTTTTACTTCTAAGCCTTTAAGGAAACTTAGGGAAAATACTGAACCTTATTGTCTTCATATTTGTGTGACTTGTTTTAGGGTCAGAGACATTATAATAGTTGGCATCTTGATTACTTACATTGCCTTTATTATGACTGCACCTCCCTAGGGTGGTAGCAGAAATGGAAGAGGAAGTCAGCACTGGTAAGAAGGACTTGGTTGGAACTTAAAAGGAACAAACCAGAGTGAAAGAGTTCCAAGTACAGGGTAGGAAGCAGTCTTGGAATAATTCCTTCAGCTTCCAACTATGTGTGCAGTTTTTTATGCCTTAAGTCCAGTGACTGTCATTCATTCATTCATTCATTTATTCATTCACATATTTGTTTGTTTATTTGTTTGCTTGTTTATTGGTGTTATTTTTTAGGATCTCACAACCCGCCAGAGAAACTGTAATGCTTTTGATGCTGGTACTCAGGTTCATTCATTCCTGTATCCTCCCCTTTCACATGTCTTTCATTTTGATAGCTACAGACCCATAGTCACAGTGCTCAGCTAATAAGTGATTAATTTATATTTGTTGAGTATTTATTTTATAGGAAAAAATCCTTAACTGAACCTTTAGTTAGTCAACTCTAAATTATGCAGATGGTGGCCCATTGCATCCTGACGTCTTGGATCAAAAGCCTGTGTTTTTGTATCATTTGAGTTGAATTTACCAAAAATCATTTGTGTTCATTCCTGAACTTATTTATTCCAGTTAACATTGTCATTTGCAATTATGAATTTTAAGTATGTCTGTTCAGATGAAATATGAGTGTGAAAGACAAAGTGTGGATGCTTGCATGAAAATGAACTTTAATGCTTAGGATAGACTTGAAGATGAGAGGAAAAGAAAATCTGCTGAATTGATGTATAGGCAGAAAAGCCAAAACTTGGGAGAAAATCAGAAAAATCTGGAGGCATGCTACATTACATTGCTTAGCAACTGTCTTAAATTCCAGCTATCTTTGAAGAAACTCAAGCTGAAATTCACACATTAGATTGGAGTTTATGCAAACAAGACACTGCAGAACTTTAATCATTTAAATAAAAGATTTGGGACCTACATTAAAAATAATTGGTGAATGGATGTGTATTCAATAGTTTATATTCACATAAAATGTTTGAAGCATTTATATGCTTTTAGAATTTCCCATTTTTTTTGGTAATCCCTCATTTTAATCAAATGATTGACTAAATATCTATACTACTATTTTTGGCTATGAGATATCTACTGTGGCTAAATCAGTTTTCCTAGCATCAGTATAAATTAATTCATCATTCTTCATCACATTCTTCACATTCTAACAATATTCTAGGTCTTGCGGTTGTTACACATAAGTACAGGAACCATTACTTCCAATAAAACATTTGCATCCAATTATGAGATAAGTTTTTACTTCTGTTGCAGTAACCAGATCATTACAGAGGAGGTGGGGCTTGAGTTGGTATTGAGGAGAAATAAGGCAGCAGTGGTGGAGTGTGGGAAGCAGAGACCAAGTCTGGTTCAAAGAAGATTAAGGAGTAAGAAAACCAAGAGGCTTTATAGAGCAAAGCAGATCAAACCTAGCTATTGGATCTAAGGAGTCTTACTGAGCAGTAATAAGTGATTCATCCCCAGACTGGAGACGGGTGGTGTCAGCTTTCAATGCCAGGCCAAAGTATTTGTGATTTATTTCTTTGTGTGGAGTTATTAAATGTTTGTGAATAGCAGTAATAGCAAGGAGAGATAACATAATTAAAGCCATATTTTATATGGAATCAATTCATTAGATAGAAGGGGCAGGAAGATGGAAGATGTGGCAACCATTAAGAGGATTGTTATAAACAAACCTTTGAATTATTTGACCCCAAATCTCTAACTCTCCCTAATTACTTACTAACATAAAAGGATATTAAAATTTCTTCCTAAATTGAATAACTATCCATTTACTATTGTTTTCTTTACAGTTACTCTAAATTTTCAACCCTTTTAATTGAAATCATTTAAACTAGATTACATCATATATAGATATAAACATCCACACACATATATAATTTACTATTTTTATAAGACAGATACAATGATGTATTTTGAATCGTTTGTTCTAACCTATCACCACAGTAGTTTCTGGAATATTCTGACAGTTACAGATCAACTGGATTGATTCACTCAATTCCACAATATGAGTTGCTTGACCTTGATATATTTTGTAATGCTATTTCTATCTACTCCTCAATTTCTCTGACTTATATGTCTCCATGTAACCTCAGTTTTATCTCTCCTTAGCTGATTTCATAAATCCTTCTCTTCTAGTCACCTGTCTAATACTATCTCAATATACCATCTAATAGAGGATGCCCATTAATAGCAGTAGTAAACTCTAAACTGCAGTAAATTATATGACTGGGATTTTTATCTAGGCTTTTTTCCTCATAAAAGATGTTTTTTTTCTATGTCCCTGCTGAACAGGCTTTGTCAGAAATGAACAGCATATAAATATTTGATTTATTACATTTCTATCCACAGCACCAAAATTGAAATGCCATACCTAAAGCACCATTTGTCATCAGGGTGGTAAATGTTCAACCAGTCTGCTTGAATTCTTCTTTGTGAGCATAACTAGAGCTAGAATTTATTTGGCCAAAGGAAAAAAAAAAGAAAGCCACAAACAATTATGAGGTTTTAGTATCTTGCCTAAATGGATACATTTCAACTCTTATTATTAAAAGACAAGTATGAAAGGAAATAAGAAAATAATTTAAATCTATTTATAAATCTCCAAACATCATATGGGTAATAATGTCATCAACTTTCTCACCTAGAAAAATGTAGCAGAGCTGATCATAAATATCACCACTGGATAGAATTAATTTCATGTCTTCTCTCTTTTCTTGTCTGTCCTTTACAAATTTGTATATAATACACCTTGTCATACCTAATTGATCTCTGTGAAGGGCTTGCTATAGATCTCCTCCATGTGTTTCAATGGTAGAAGAATGTATACTAGAAATTATGGTATCATCACTCTGTACTCTAATTGGGTAAGAGAATAGGCTGTTCAAGCCATGAAAGAGTCAATGGGTAAAAAGGAATTTACTCATTTGACAGTTATTGAGAACTTACTCTGGACTATTTAGCCTTCTGTGTCCTGAGGTTGAATCTGGCTTCAGGACACTTGCACTCTTGGTTTTCCTATTACTTTACTGAACAATCCTTTGTAGATTTCTTTGCTGATTTCTCCTCTTCTCCTTGAACTCTTAATGTTGGCGTATGCAAGCACTCAGGCTTTGGTGTTCTTCTCTTATCTATCCATAAATCCTCCCTTGGTGATCTCAGTGTAATGACTGAGTACACTTTACCTGCTAAAAACTGCCTAATTTATATCTCCAACCCTAGACCTTGTTCTTAAATTCCAGACTCCTATCTCCAACTCAGTATCTCTCAATATCTACTCAATATCTCCATCTGGAGTTCTACGAGACATGTGAATCCTGACTTTCCAGAACTGTTATCTCTAGCCTTCTTGTTTCAGTTAAAGACAACTGAATCTTTTCATTTGCTCAGGACAAAATGCTTCAAACATTCCTTCACTTGTCTCTTTTTCCTATAACTCTGCATCTGATCTGTTAGGAAACTCTGTTGGCTTTACTTTCCAAATATATCCAGAGTTATATTCCTTCTCACCACCATTCACACCTGAGCCACAATAACCTTCTTTTTTATTAGCAGCAAGAATTATCCTGTTACAACATAAATAAAATCGTATTATTCAGCTCCAAACTACAAAAGGTTTCTATTTTTCTCATTGCATAAGCCAAAGTTATTAGGATGGTTCATAAAGTTCCACATGATCCGACTCCCACTTATCTTTATTACCTACCTTATTTCTTTTTTCTTTTTCTCTTTCTCACACTTCACTCACATTGGCTTCCCTGTTTTTTCTCAAACATGCCAGGTGTGCTCCAGCCTCAGGATACTTGCACTAGCTCTACTTTTTTGCATGGAGTGATCAATCACAAAATATCCACATAAGAAAAATTATTCATTTCTTTTAGTCTTTGATCAGATGTCATCACCCGAGGGAACTTAATCTCTTGTGGTTTTTCACTGATATACACTGGCCACCTAAAAAAAATCTCTTGTACATACCAAATTTCATCTAGCCTGAAATGCACATCTTTAAACTTTTAAAATATCTTTATAAACAGGATGCATTATACCACTGATAGCAGATCATAGATCCATTAAAAAGATTATATTCTCTTTCTTATTTGCAGATAAAATAATATGGTATATCGTACCATCAGTGACATGCTAGTTTCAATGAAATACAGAGGGAGGCAGTCAGTGAATACTTACTGAATGAAAGAATAAAAGACTGGGCGAGAACAAAATAGCAGTTTTTCCTTTAAGATATTTGCAAACTAGTTGAATAGAAAGCCTCATAAAGAAATATTTATAATAGCACATTACAGAAACCATATAAAGTTAGTATTTAAATACAGAAAATAAATTTATAATTTATTCTTATTTAATCTTTTTTTAATGTTTATTTTTGAGAGAGAGAGAGAGAAAGAGAGAGAGAGAGACAGAGATGGAGCACGAGCGGGTTAAGGGCAGAGAGAAAGGGAGACACAGAATTGGAAGCAGGCTCCAGGCTCTGAGCTGTCAGCACAGAGCCTGACACAAAGCTCAGACTCATGAACCAGGAGATCATGACCTCAGCCAAAGTTGGATGCTTAACCCATTGAGACACCTAGGCACTCTGATTCTTATTTAATAGTATTACTGAGTAGGGGGGATGGTCAAAGGAAGTTATTGCCACTACCATTAGGAAGGTAAGACATTTTGTTAATAGTAAGGTAAAATGGGAGGTCAGAGAGGTAAGAACATAGTCTAGAAAATGATCTGTATTGACAATTAGCAAGAGCCATCTACAATTTATAATTCTTAAGTTATAGGAGTATTCCTTAGCTTTCTTCTTGAATACTGTTTTAAGATTTTGCCCTAACTGTGCTTAATATATATGAAATTCAAGTTTATGTAGATTTACATGTATGGACTCTTGAGATTTTTATTCTAATATCTGGGAAATGTGATTTTACTCCTTTTGGGAATAATTAGAAAACAAGTAATAAAAGTCTGTGCCCCTGTATTTCTACAGGATGTCCATAATTTCTCAAAACATAGTTAATATGTTTGGTTATTTTTATAATTGAAGAGCCCTTTTCCTGTTTCCTGCCTTCATAAACATCCTCTTGTTTTCAAAGAAGTTTTTAAAAGGCGAAAGTAGGGATGTTATGGTAAAGCCAGCACACAGAATTGTAGTCTCTAGTTTATTATAAGGGATAAAGGGAAAGATGAAGGAAAAAGGACAATTAGTATCTTCCTTGGCATCACAAATAGTTTGTGATCACAAATAGTTTAACTTGTTATGGTATGCTGATGTAAGGTTCTTTTGTGTTTGGTTAGTTGATTTTTTTTCTTTTGGTGAGATGAGGAGTAATTTGGAAAATGTATCTGTAGATAAAATTACATAAATTAGAACAGGATATCAAATTGTTAGGTGCTTTAAGACCATAAGATGGTAATATTATAATGATGATCCATAGACATAATAGCAGAATTGGACAAAAGAACCAAACACACCTCAAATACACCTTAATAGTTATTGGTTTAGCATATTATCTATAGCAAAAAGAAATTACAAGTACACATAAAAATGATAAAGGGAGGGGTGCCTGGGTGGCTCAGTTGGTTAAGCAATCAACATCTTGGTTTCGGTTCAAGTTATGATCTCACAGTTTGTGAGTTCAAGTCCTGTGTTAGGCTCTGCAGCTGGCAGCTTGGAGCCTGCTTGAGATTCTCTTTCTCTCCCTCTCTCTCTGCCCCATCCCTGCTCACTCTTTTTTTAAGCTTATTTATTTATTTTGAGCTCTCTCAAAATAAATAAGCTTAAAAAAGAATTCTAAAAAGATAAGGGAAATATTGGAAATATTTAAGGTAGGGATGAGTATTTATGGTATAGTATCTATAAGATCTAGCTTTATTTAGTTCTAACTAATTCATATAATAACGTGAACAAAGAAATATGTATACTTTCAAAAAAATCTTTTCTGTAGAAGATGAAAGATCATCTAAGTTAACCATAATGAAATAAAAGTCTAGATAACAAGCAATGTAGAACAGTGACTGAATCATTTGTTCCTCTCTTCCATTAAAACTTAGGGAGCACTTCCTGTATTCAAAAGATGGTACCATGTGCTGGCGTAACTACAAAGAGCCTAGTGAGAGCTTCCAGTAGTCTATAGTCTAATAGGAACCATGTTATTTTTGATAATTTTTATCACTTGAACCCTACCATCTAGTAGTTGGTACATTCTAAGTAACCACTGAATAAACATTTGAGAAATGAATATTGAATAAAAGCTGGCTAATAATGTAAGTTTTTATGAGGAACAACATATAAATGTTTGGGTCAAAGAATAAATGCCTTGCATTTATCTTTCATTTCTCCCATTCTCCCACCAATTCCTCGGCAGACCCTATCACCATAAGCTCCACATTCAGCTGCTTCCTGCTACCATCTTAGTCCAAGGTATTGTAATTTTTAACAAAACTATCAGAATGACCTTTTAACTATTTTCTTGATTCTACTCTTACACATACCCCCAAATGTCTATAGGTGTATTTTCTATACAGTAGTCTGTGTGATTATTTTAAATTTAAATCTAATTGTATATTTAGAATGGGTCAGGACTAGGTCAAGAATTCAGGACTCCTTATCTTTAATCTTCCTATGAAACCAAGGTACTTCACTTATAATTTGAACTCACACTATATTATCAACCATGACCTAATCACATTTATCATTTAAATATATACTTCCATGAAAAAATTATATTTATATTATTAAAATTTAAATTTACATCATTAAATTTTAATGAAGTACAAACTATGAGTACTAGTATGCTGTACTATATATTCTAGAAAATATGCATGGGTGGCATAGTTTCCATGCAAATCAACAAATCTCCTAAGTCACCTAAGCAGGACAGCTAAATAAATATCCACTGCTCCAAAGGTTCTATTTCTCCATCTTTATTTTCTTCAGTTTACATTTGATTCATTCTTTTCATTTCTCAAGCCATTACTTTGTTTATTAACTTAGAATGGCACCAATTGTACATCAAATAGCAGATCCCAGAATTGTTAATCTGGAAGTAATTTCTTAACTCAACCAACCTCATTTTATCCATCCTCTTGTTGACCCCAGTGTAGACCTCAATATCACTCTTCACAAAAATTACACTCATTGTCACATTCTTCTCTACACTCAAAGGTACTTGAAGAGGCACTTTAAATCAGTATCTGTTTGCAATGAGTGTGCTTGGAATTTTTAGTAACATGTTGGCAAGAGGTTCTTTGCTTGCTAAAGAAATCCGGAAATACAAAGCTTAGATGTGGTTATACCTCCAAAAATACCACACAGATAACATTCAAGTACCACTAGTACTTAGGAGACTCAATTGAATAGAATAAATTATTCTTTATCCCTATTTAATAGAAAAATAATGGCATTTATGAAATTATTTTACATTAACTCAACAAATATTTACTAATCTCTTACTACATGCCAGATCCTATTATAAAAACTATTAAATCCTATTAACTATTAAATCCTATTAAAAAAACTATTTTCAATATATTCAATATATCAAAAAGCTATTATAAATATATTATAAATATAATCCTTATGCCCACAGAACTTTTTAAGTTTAGATGATATAAAAAAAAAAGGACAATTAAAAAATAAGTAAAATGTAAGGTGTTTAGTAGACAGAAAGTGTTTAGGGAAACATCAGAGAAGGAAAGTATGGTGTAGAGTTCTGTGGACAGTGTCCAAGAATAAATCAAGGTTGTCCCACTGAGACAAAGACACTAAGTAAAGGTTTAGGGAGAAAAGTGAGTGAGACATGGAACTATCCTTAGGAAAGCATTCCAGTCAGAGGGAAGAACCAATGCAAACCCTGAAATAGTATTGGGCATATTATATTTCATCAGTCATGAATTTTACTCTGCCATACTTCCTGGTATAAAGTTTAAAATTGTTGTCTCAGAAGCATGTCTTAAACATTTCATGCAGTAATTAACTCTTATGGGCTAAATTTTGTTCTCACAGAATTCATATGTTGAAGTCCTAACTTCTAGTACCTCAGATTGTGACTATTTGGAGATAGGGTCTTTAGTGTGGTAATTAAGGTTAAATGAGATCCTGAGTGTGGACCCCAATCCAGTATGACTTGTGTCCTTATAAGAAGAGGACACAGACAACTCAGACGGAAGACCATGTGAAGACAGAGGGAGAAGATGACCATTTACAAGTCAAGAAGAGAGGAGGTCTTAGAGGAAACAAGCTTGCAGACACCTTGATCTCTGATTCTTAGTCTCTAGAAGTGTGAAAAAAATAAGTTTCTGTTCTTTAAGCCAGACCATCTTGTGATACTTTACTGTGGCAACCCTAAAAAACTGATACATTAATCTTTTAACTAGTCTAAGGTATAAAATAAACAATTTTGGAAACCAAAGATACCTGTTTACAGGACACTATTGTAGGGTACCAAGTAAGATGTTATGCTTTCCTGAAAATCTATTAGTAATAGGGAGTAGATATGGGGGATCCATAGGAAGTCAAATAATTGCAGTCATGTTTTATTGTATTTTCTGTTCCAAACATGTTAGTCTGGATTAATAAGAATAAGAGTTATTTTGAAGTCTTATCAAAACAGACCTCCACTAGACAAAGCACAGCTGTGGAAATGTTAATTATCTGACAATATTAGATTGTATTACAAAATCAGGGTAGTCAGAAAATCAAGGCAGTAGAAACATACTTCAGTCAAATCTTGTAAGAGAAGCTAAATAGTGTTAAAATCTGTGCATATAAAGGTATACTTGGCAGGCATCCTATGCAATGACGAATCTGCTTACAGCTTCAAGAGGACATGACAGCCAGTAAGGGTGTTAGATATCCTGCAGTTTGTGAGCAGGTAATTTTTTTTTTCACAAACCTTATAACACATGGAATAAACTATGTACAGATAATCCACCTGTTTTCCAGGTTTCTTTGGATTAACTTTCATAAGAGAACAAAGATTTATGAGGGGAAGTTGTTTCTGCATTGACCTCTTGTGGTGCTCCTTTCAGAATATGAAAAATGGCATCATTTGACTCCAGAAGGGGGTGACAGTACAGTGTTCCAATCAAAACCATTATAGGGGTGCACTCGCAGATTCTACTGCTTTCTCTTCCAGGAGGCTAACACTGAGCAGATATAGATTTATTCATGATTTCACTTATTCTTGTCATTATCATGTTCTGTGATAATGAAAGAAAATGTCTAAAAAGTCTCTGTTAATTCCAATTTGCACCAAGGTTTCAAGAAGCTACAAATGAACCTTGTTGAGCTCAGCAATGTGTCTTCACCTGCAATGGCTCTTCAATCTAAAATAACTTAGAAGAAAATCAGCAGGAGAAAGCTTTGAGACTCTGAAACAACAGGGCTTATCCTTGGTGCCCATTCTTTTTATTACTAATGTATCACAAATTTATCATGATATTCATCTATTGAGGTTTGCTTTTAATTCTGCTTATTAATTTACATTTATTATCTCCTTGAATTCTCCAAATACTTGTCTGAATGAGGATTTATAACACTATTACTACAGAGATGAAGAGATTTATATACAGAGAAGCTAAGTAATTTGTCCAATGTCAAACAGCTAAAGAGTTGATGGAGAGAATTCAAACCCAGACAGTTTGACTCCAAAGCTTGTTTGCTTAGCCCCTAAGGTGTATTACTTAAACAGCTTATCTGGAATGGATGCTCGGTACATTTAAGTATCTCTTTTCTTCTCTAGAAATGAAAGATAAGGGGATGGTCAGTCGGTTGAATGTCCGGCTTCAGCTGAGGTCATGATCTCACAGTTGGTGATTCAAGCCCCACATCGGGCTCACAGCTGTCAGCACAGAGCCTACCTTGGATCCTCCGTCCACCTCTCTCTGTCCTTCCCCCACTTGCACACTCTCAAAAATAGGTAAACATTAAAAAAAATAGAAAAGAAAGGCAAAACACATCTCCTGGCATAGTTCTAAAGAAATTGTTACATGTCAGTAAGGTTTGAAAGGATGACTTTGTGTTCTGCTATACATGCTGAATGTTTCCCCCCTCCACTTCCACCTCTCCTCACCCTTCTCCATATACACCAATGCCTCATGAATTGATCTACATGGGTTACATTAATGGGTTCTCTCCCTCAAACTTCTAGTGGGCTAATTCACTGGGAATCTCAGCAATAGACTGGAAGAGGACAAGGAGATGGGGATCATTACTTTTGCTTCCTCCCTGTGGTGCAGCCAGGATCCAAGTGAGTTCCTTGACTAAAGATTTCAATTCCTTGAGACAATCTTTCCACAAAGACTTTTCAGCCTCTGAAGAGTGGTAAACTTTTCCTTCCACAGTCCATTGGGTAGAATGGTGCACTACTCTTGCTAGCCATGGCACCATTCCTCACAACTTCCCTGTACTCTGCCCACAATTTTGTGTTATCCCTTACAAAACCCTCCTTGAATTATCATAATTTGTATATTCCAATTATTTCTTTGGTGGCCTTGATTAATACAATTGAAAAAAAATTATGACCTAATCTAGAATATTGAGCTTCTTACTTTTTTTTTTTTTAATTTTTTTTTCAACATTTATTTATTTTTGGGACAGAGAGAGACAGAGCATGAACGGGGGAGGGGCAGAGAGAGAGGGAGACACAGAATCGGAAACAGGCTCCAGGCTCTGAGCCATCAGCCCAGAGCCTGACACGGGGCTCGAACTCACGGACCGCGAGATCGTGACCTGGCTGAAGTCGGAGGCTTAACCGACTGCGCCACCCAGGCGCCGCTGAGCTTCTTACTTTTCCATAACCACTCACTGAATTAAGCATTCTAGCTTATAGTCCCCAAACATTTCCTGACTCTTTCCTCAAATTCCTCCCTGCTGTCTACCTTTGACTTACTAAATATCAGATCAAGGTCCAGATGGATCTAACAACTAAGGTGTGATCTAGAGGATAAACACAACAAAACCCCACAATGGACTACAATTGTGTATCCTGTCTTCTACATTAAAAAAAAAATGGATATTTCAACTGTCCAAATTTCAATAGTGGTAATTCAGTAAAATAGGCGTGAGGTTTTTTTTTTGTTTTGTTTTGTTTTGTTTTGTTTACTATATTGAGTTTCTTAAAATTCTTTGTTTTGGGACAAAACAGGATAACAGATACAGATTATTTTTTTTGCTAGGAAGTTTTTTAGAATTCTTTTAGAATTCAGTGTGTGTGCATAATTAAATTTTTCACATGTTGTAACCCATAAGATACATTTACCTACCAAATGAAGCTGTTCTGAGTATGCCCTGCTCCAGTCTCAGCCATATTCCCACTTTAGCACTTCTGTACATTATCAATGCTATTTCTACTTAGATAATTCTAGCATATTATTATAGTTAAATTCATTATACTGGCCTAAATGCTGTCCTCTTTATTTTAAATTCTTTAGTATCAGTGTTATAGATCTGCCTTATGAGTCAGGAACTGAATCCGGCTAGATTAGTTAATTGGAACATCCATCTATTTGTACCAGAAACATGAGATTTTTTTTTCTTGTGCCCACTACTTAACATTAACTTATTTAATGGTCATGATGAAATTTCTAGGCAGTGCCAACAACCTTGCATATGTGGATCTGGTCTTACATTCAAAGAGGAGGGTGAGTGTAAAGCCCATCACCATCTCTAGAGAAAAGCCTGTAATGCATACCTTCTACTTATCAGGTTTAACTGTGTCACCTCCATACTCAACAACAAATTAGTAGGAACTGCAGTTTCAGATTTGTTACCTGAAAAGAAATCAATTTCTCAAATTGCTTAATATTTACCTCACTCATATGTATCCATTTATGTAGACCATTAGAGAACTTCACATGCCCTGGTAGATAGGGAGAGTGACCAGAAACCAGGTTATTTGAGAATACTGCTCAATAGAAGCAGAAGTAGAACTTAGTGGTTTCAAGTACTAATCACAGGATAATCTACTGCTTTGATAGTAGAAACTAGTTTGACTCTTGAACTTGCATCATTTTCTCCAATAGTGAGAGAATTGGGGCCTTGGACTCAGCCTTGAGAGAACAGAGTTTTGTATTATTCACTTTAGTTTCAACAAAAGTGATTCTTCTTCATGCCATGATTTCTTTTTCTCGTCCGAACATTTTATGACCAGTGTACATTGCCTCACCTTTGTACTATTCCCTTTTGAGAATGATAAGGGGGGGGGGGGGGACTTGAAGTAGTCTCCTATTTTTTTCTCTTCTTTTTCTCTATTAATAAATGGATTGATTTGAGAGAAAGAATTGCTTAGACAACTCTAATGGTTGCAATCATTTCAGAATATTTTGTTAGGTATTGATCAAATTGTAATGGTACATGTGAACACAGTTGTGATCTGATTTCAAATAACAGAGTTCTGATTTTGTTTTGGTAGACTCTAAGTGACTTAAGGCAGTCATGTACTTGAAAATGAATGTCAAGCCTTTGGTAAGATTTTTTTTGCATGTTTATATACAGTAAACAAAACAAAATAGTTTTCTATACATTATCAAAGGGATAGTGCCTGCTAAGACCAGTATGACTCATACTCACTTTGGTGACACTTGTGTGTTCGATAAGATCAAGTCATTTCTTAACACCTAGGAGAAGGAAAAGTGCCAAACTATCAGCATGATTGTACCAGCTAAATGACAGTGATGAATGAGTAACTTATATTTATATTGTGTCTTTTTTCCCTAACGAATCTTATTCTGTGTCATACTTCAAAATTTAATGTATTAGCTACTAAGTCAAAGAACAACCAAAAAATGTCGTCTCATACAAAAAGAAGAAAAGTGTTTAAAGTTAGTCATGTCACACCTAATTAAATCTCAGAACCACCTAAGTAAGGCATTTTTTATTTAATATGCTGGACAAGAATTAATGTATAGAATTAAAAGGAATGTATTTTAATTTAAAATGTTATTACAGTTACAATTATATATTAGCTGTGCTTTCACTCTACCTCTTAAAATCTTTGTCTAAATGGTGATATTAAATAAAAAAAGAAACATGGTGTTTGCTTTGAATTATAAACTCTTGAACTAACTAGAGTAAAAATAATAAATAAGTGCTGTAATTTGGCATAAATTAACCAATATAAAGAAAAGAATAATATAACAGAGGGGCCAAATGTCTGATTGCTAAAGTCTCTCCTTTAAATTCTCACTTCCTATACCATGACAAGTAGGGAATATGGTCATATCATAGTCATTAGGACTACTTTGTTTTATTGAGAGATTACAAAATGGTTACTTTGATTGCTTTGATATGAAAAAGGGAAGAAAGTCACTGGACTGGGAATAAGAGGTCTGGCTCTTCTATTACATGGTTGTATGG
Source organism: Prionailurus viverrinus (assembly GCF_022837055.1). NCBI lineage: Eukaryota > Metazoa > Chordata > Mammalia > Carnivora > Felidae > Prionailurus > Prionailurus viverrinus. The sequence goes on along the minus strand of NC_062564.1, from coordinate 159,270,876 downwards.
TCTTGAGAAATCATTTCACCTCTATGGATCTTACTTTCTTCATCTAGCAGTATCAAGTAATGATTAAGATTACTTGTTCTGGAACTGATTTGCTGAAGTGAAAATTGCAGTCCACCGTTTATGTATCATATTAGGCAAGTTTCCTAATGTCTCTGGAACTTTCCCCTCATTTTCACAATGCAATTATAGTTCCAGCTCATAAGGTTGGTGTGAAGATTAAGTGAGTAGATTCATTTAAACTGTTTAGAATAGTGCCTAGTCCATTGTAAATTTATTAAAAATTGTTGGCTTTAATGTGCTACATTGCTTTCATGAATTAATTGAGTTTTTAAATTTCATTGATATATTGTATTGATTCAAGATCTGAGTATAAAATAAGAACAGTGGCTTCTTAGATTCATCCCAATTGTTTTTTTTTTATTTTTTTAAACATTTATTTATTTTTGAGAAAGACAGAGACAGAGTGTGAGATGGGGAGGGGCAGAGAGAGAAGGAGACTGGTTCAGGCTCCAGGCTCTGAACTGTTAGCACAGGGCCCAACACGGGACTCGAACTCATGAACTGTGAGATCATGACTTGAGTCGTAGTCTGCCACTTAACCAATGGAGCCACCCAGGCACCCCCATCCCATTTGTATATGTGAAATTTTATATTAATGAATGCTTTGTAAAGGGAATGGAAGAGAATTGGCCATTTATGGTATAACATTTGGCTCAACTGAGATGAAGACAGTCTGGCATGTGAATCTATCAGCACTCACTCATCTTCCTTTCAGACTTATCTGGTATCCATTTTCAGGATTGGTCCAGTCGCAGAAATTCAGGAAGGAGGTTTTTGTGGCATCCAAGAGAAAGGGAGGTTATTTATGGTGTATTGCTATGGTATCTGTTTTTCTCTCAGCTTTAGAGATTAGGTCTTAATTATATAAAAGGATTTCACATAAAAGCTGTTTCGAAGACTGTCTTTGAGAGATCTGGGATGTGTGTGGCAGATGGTAATGTGTAAGCCACAGTTGTGGTGGATATCATTGTTCTCATCATAGTAAGGGATTTGTGAGGGTCCAGAAAAATAGCAAGGGCTTTAAAAAAATTAATTGTGGTAAAATAATACATAACATAAAATTAACCATCTTAACCATTTTTAGATATATAGTTTAGTAGCATTAGGCACATTTACACTGATGTGCAATCTCCAGAATTCTTTTCATTTTGCTGAACTGAAACTCTCAACCCATTAAACAACTCCCATTCACCTCTTGCCCCAGCCTTTGGCAACTACCATTCTACCTGTTTGGGTAAATTGATTAAGGTAGAACAAGAGTCAAAGATGAGATTCTCTGAATGGCTCTTGTATACTTGGTGACCAATAAGTGCTTTGTTTGCCTCTATTAAAAGCCATCTCTCTTCAGGGCTATCCAATGAATACAACAAATCCTGATTTTGGTTGCTTTCCCTCTTATTATAATTCCACAAAGACAAGATATTTTTGCAAATATAAACCATGACATTTTGCCATAAGATTTGCTAGTTTTACTGTTTTACTTTAAATGTAAGATTTCTGTCTCTCATCGTTAGTCATCTCTTTTGTCACAAGATTCTTCACTGAAACCACTTGGAACCTACAACCAGAATGGTCTTTTAAAAATATTAGGGGTGGCTGGGGGGCTGAGTCGGTTAAGCGTTTGACTTCAGCTCAGGTCACGATCTCACAGTTTGTGAGCCTGAGCCCTGGGTCAGGCTCTGTGCTGACAGTCTGGAGCCTGCTTCTGATTCTCTCTCTTGCTCTATCTCTGCCCCTCCCCAGCTCACACATGTACACATGCTCTCTCTCTTTCTCTCAGAAATAAATAAACATTAAGAAAAAAATAAAAATAAAAACATTAACTGAAATAAAGTCATACCTCTGCTTAAAACTCTTCAGTGGCTATTCATTTTTTTCAAAGTAACCTGGCAGAATTCCCCACATGGCCTAGACTGCAATGAGATCTTGTCTTGCTTTCTTTTCTGTTTGCTTGTTTTTCTTTAAGTCTCTGGGTCTCAGGGTTTCCTGCTGACTGGAACACTACTTTGATTTCTATTTATTTAAACTTAGTCTTCCTTGTGATTTCCCCTTTTCCTAGTTTTGGAGAAAATTTATCTGAAGTAGATACTTAATACTTCATCCCAAGTTATGTGTATCTTCCCTACTTCTACATACTTTGAAGGAGCAGACAGCCAAATAGTTGGGTACATAGTAAATAAAATTCCTTCCATGGAACTTTGAAAGTAGCACCAAAATATTTAAGTATTAGAATACATTTTCCTGAGTAAAACAAGAGATTAAACCCAGAAACTGCTGGCAGCAATCATTTTCTCTTTGGTGAATTAGAAGTTACAGAAATTTCATTTGTGGTAAGACACATGTAAGTAATACAACATTAACAGGACCATTAACAGGACCACTAAGAGTGGCCGGGCCACTCTTCCCCACCAGAAACTTCCTAGGTTTCCTCCTAGGTTTCTTGCAGTCAATAGTTCTAGCCTTTGCCTGAGTCCCGGCCACACCTCCAACCTATCTTTCATAAGAGACCACTGTATTTTAATCATATGTATATTGGAAGCCCTCTTAAGCCATTTGCACTTTATTGATTGACCAGATTAACCAACAATTCCTTCTGAGAAGCATCCTGAACTGCCATTGCAGTCACAGTTGAGTGCTCATGACTCGTAGGCTCCTGTCTAGTATTCCACACCTCTTGACTCTGCCCTTGAGTTCAGGGCTTAACCAGTCAATCTTGCCTGTTCCCCACTCTGCTGGTTGATTGTTACCAAGATGAATTACTAAATTCAATTACCTATTACATAAACCAATGGAATATGAGTGTGGAAATAAAAACAATTTCTGTTGCCATGAAAACTAAATTGAATACTTCAGAAAGACTCAAGAAAGAAAGAAAAAAGATTTTTAAATGTGCTATAGAATTAAATGTCAGCTCTAAAATGTTGGGGTACAAATAGTTTTTTCAAAAGCATTCTGCTTATATTTTTGATTTGTCTGTGTTATTCTCATACAATTTGAGAAATGGTGAACTGATGTTAAATTTTGGGTGTGCTTTACTTAAGATAGGTGATTCTAAGCTCCAATCAAATCTACACTCAAAAATATCTTTGGCCGTGTATCAAAAGTTTAGCAAACAAATATATACTTTCCTATTTAAGTTAAAATAAAATATTTAAGTTTGGAATGTCTCTTTTTCTTGTTTGTTCCTCAATTTAAAGTGGATTTTATTTAATCTACCAATTCCCAAGCCCTCTTTAATTGAGTAATAGCACTTTTGCTCTCCTGTTATTATGTAAAGTTGAAATAGGGTTTGCTAATGGATCTCCCTGCCCCAAATCCTTTATTATACAGCTTCTCATGGGTTATTTGGCATTTTTGCACAGTTGGAGGAGCCAAGGCGAGGCAGAAAACATTATATTGGAAGGAGGAGTATTCAGAGGCAGGGGCATCTGTGAATCAATAATACGTTAAAGTTAGTGAGATTTCTTTGTTTTCTTGCAAGGAGTGAATCTGCTGTTACTTTAAATAAGGAATATAAACCAGTATTATGGTGCTTCTGTTTAGTTTATTTACCTCTACATTTATATTTCACCTTTTGCTAAAAGGATTTGAAGTGGCTTATAGTAAAAACACAATTCACTAAGACTGAACCATTAGCTGAGAATTGTTCTTATCAAGCATTTATTGCACTACAATTCTATGTTGTATTTGAAAATGTCCTTGCATTTTAAAAGTAGAGCTTGTAAACAGTTTGAAGAAAGTCAGCTCTACAAAACTGTATATGTGTTTTCCGTCCTTTCCTCTCTTCCTACACATCTCATGGTTTAGTCATCTAACCTAGCATGTTTTCCATCATTTTCTCTCTGCGTATACCCCTCACATTTTAATAATCTAAGATAAAAGAAGCTTTATAGGATATATGTTGCCAACTTACATAAAGCCATATAAAGGATAATGCATCTGTAATAGTTTTTTAGCACATGGTATGATTTGATTTGGTTTAGATGTGTACATGTATCATATACATATATATGTGGTTATGAACAAAAAAATATAATGGTTTTGAAGATGACTGTGTAATAGAGATTTTGTTTTTTGTGTGTGTGACTAGAAGATCTATGAAAACCAAACTTGGGCCTTGCCTACTTATAGATTTTATAATTTCAATCTGAAAACTTCATCAGTACTATTTTGCCACCCTACACCAGAAACTGTGCCAGTCTCAAAGCTGTAAATCTTATTGTTCCATTTTATGTCATAGTTTCCAGGCTGTAAAAATTCTACCACACTGCTTATGGGTCTAATATACTGACTCTATAAATCTGCCCCAACTGTTGATTGACAACAGTGAATTTACTAATTTCTAGCAAACATTTAAGACAAAAGTGTCACCTCAGGACTTCTATTCTTGGATGAGGGCATAATGATGCTTCTATACATTTTGACTTGGAATCCACCAGTGCTAATGTCATCATGCCATATGGTGTCCTGTAGACCCAATGGAAATTGATATACACATGTGTAAGTATTACAAATGTCCAAGCCCTATGGTGGAAGAAAGAAAAATTTGGGGATTTTGAAATTATTTTAGCTCTGCATTCTACGTCTGTTGGGTCCTCAAAAATATACTTAGATTTCACTAGCTCAAAAATACATTTAGAAGTGGTTAATCAAAATGAAGAGAGCTAGTTTTTATTTTTATTTTTTAATATCCAATATGACTGACGTGGGGTTTTCATAGGAGGTTTAAACACAGAGAAGCAGATATCTATTTTAACTAATAAAATGTCCATTAAAAAAAGTTGAAGGGGTTCATTACAGTTCTGATCTGCTCATTCCATTAAAGAAATTATTAAAGATTGCTTCGGGATGTGGCCAAGGTAATGAAGTGCTCAGAGTAATGTCTTGTAAATGTCATTCTTACAACTAATGACTTCTGAGTAGCCATTTAAAATATTAAACCTTAAACTTCTTTTTTTTGAATATTTATGATTTAGGGAAACAGGCTCTACTTATTAAGTATGTGTGTCCCTTGTTCATTTGTCTGAAGGTGTGTTTGTGTGTGTGTGTGTGTGTGTGTGTGTGTGTGTGTGTGTGTGTACAGGACACTTAACCTGTAATTCAGGGATTCACGTTGACTCTAATTCCATCAGTGTGTGTCTGAATTAGGGACAAGTAGATGCCACTAAAATGTGCCCAGCTTTACTCTTCTACCAATCTTCTGTTATATATTTAATTTAGTTCTGCACAGGTCTCAGCAAAAAGAAGATCACATCCAAGTATAAGATTTGTAAATTTCATGAGAACAGGGACTCTTAAATGTTTTGTCATATTTTGTACAGTCCCAATTCTAAGGAGGGTGCCTGGGATACAACCAAGAGTTAAAAGTGCAGGTTCTAGAATAAGATTAATTGAATGGGAATGTAGCAATGTCACTTACTTGCTGTGTAATGTTAGGTAAATTACTTAATTTATTCATGCCTCAGTTTCCTGAAATATAGAATGTGACTGTGATCTGCTACTCTATTTGTATCTGGGCTGTTTCTATTCCTGTTGTATATGATCACTTCACTTCCAGCAAGATCCTGCCTTCTTGTCTAATTAGATCATAAATTCAATCTAATTTTTAGTTTACTCCTACCAATTCATAGCCCACTTGAAAATTTCACTTTCAAATTTACCTCAAACCCTTCTTGTTGAATACTTAAATAACTGATCTACTCATTTTATTTAGTTTGGGTCTCATGTTACTCATATTTTTACATTTTTTAAATGTCCTCATGGTAGTATAAAAATTGGTGGAACTCAGGCTGAAGAGTGTGTGTGTGGGGGGGCGGTATGTGAGTGGTATGTGAGGAGGAAAAGAGTAACTATCCTGATAGGTATGGTGTAATGATACTCCGCCCCCTCCCCCCTTTTTTTTCTCAGATCATCATGGGCACCTAACTGCTCAGATAATAGAACCTTTCCATTTCTTGGCTCAGTAAGTTGAACGTCTGACTCTTGATTTTGGCTCATGTCATGATCCCAGGGTCATGGAATCAAGCCCTGTGTTGGGCTCTGCACTGAGCATGAAGCCTGCTTAAGATTCTTTCTCTCTCTTTCTCCCTCTCTCTCTCTCTCCCTCTCTCTCTCTCTCTCTCTCTCTCTCCCACTGCTCCTCTGCCCCACTCACACATGTGCTCTCTCTCTACCTCTAAAATCAAAAGAATGTCTCCATGTCTTAAATTTACTTGACATTGTACTTTCTAACTATAATTATTCACAGTTTTTTTTCTTGAAAAATTAAAGAAATCATGCTTTAGTGGACAAAGAATTATATATTGTTTTCTGATTTAAAAAGATAAGAATTTTTGTTTCCTCCTTTAATTTTACAACATTCTCCATTTTCCTATGAGTGGAATAATTCTCAGAAGTGTTGAGTCTACATTTAGTGCTAAAGGAAGAGATTAAACATGTTAAGGGATAAAGAAAAGAAATAAGAAAATATATGACTATATGGTTTCATAGGGATAAGATAAAATCTCCTAAATTGCAATGAATCCAATTGTTCATGGTTTCATTAGATGCTGTGGAGTGCTGGGGATGAGGTGGTATTTATCTCCCCAGGAATAATTCTTACTGCTCAAACAGTGGTCCGAGAACCAATGGCATAAGCATATCCTAGGAACTTGTTAGAAGTGTAGAATGTCAGACACCTCCTCATAGCTGCTGCATCAGAATCTGTGTTTTAACAATATATCCAGGTGATTGCCCAGAATATTAATGTTTGAGAAGCATTAGTGAGACACCAGCTTCTAGAAGGTTGGCTCTGAAAGAAGGGACAAAAATAAATCAATAGGTGGAGGAAGAGATACAATTCATGAACTGAACACATGGGAAATGATGATGGACAGGTTTAAAATAATGAATTACATATAATATCAAATCAAACATTAACAAAATAAATGTTATTTTCAGTGTATAGATTTGGAAAACAGGTCTCAGAGGTTAAGATACTTTATCGAAGCTATAAAATAAGATGTGGACATATTTCAAATGCAAGTCTGTCTGTCTGCAGAGCTTGTGCTCATTATTATGTTTAAGGTTTATCCTTAATGAGAAGAAAAATACTGAATTAAGCAAAGGATGGAAGCTATGATGATTATGATTTTTAATTTTGGAATTATCATTGCAAATAGTATTGAAATGGCTTAATTTATTCATGCCCTAACTATTTTATCTAACAAAGTAAGTCATTTGGCTGATGAAATAATCAATGGCAATTGTTAGAAAATATTTTATGAAATGTAGCTTTATGACAGATATAGTTGCTACTGTATTTGCTACTATTTTTGGAAGCTAAATATTGTGAAAAAGTTGGATATAATATAATTTTGCACAAACATACTCCTGCTACCTGATAATCGATGGGTCCTATGGTGTTCATTATAGATGATTTTCATGGTTGAAGCACTCCATCCTTGAGCTCCACAGATAACTCCTCTCCGGGAAGTGTCCTTACCTCAAGGGAACCCCTTTTGCTTTTCCTTGGGCTGCTCACAACCAATGACTATCGAGGTATAAAGATTAACCCTCTCGCTTGAGTGTTGTGTAACTGGAGAGAGTCTGAGCTCCAGAATGCTCTGTAGGATCTGCCACGGCCTCTGTTGCAACTACATGATAGCTCAGTTCAAAGGTGGACTGGAACGAACTCTACATGGCTCCTAAGAGCCGACTGTGTGCCTCATTCCTAATTCTGCATTCAGTGAATTTGAAAATGGTAGCTTGAAAGGTTTAGATACACCATCCAAATCAGCAAATGCTACAAATCAATGATTATTTTTCCTGTATATCAGCATACCACAAGTTCAAGTTCTACTTGTGCTTAAGCTTAGATTCCTTACTTTCTTACATTTGTCATTCTACAGTGTGTTCATCAATAAACCCTCTACAGGCACCCCCCTCTAAGCATCTGTTTCCAGGGAGCTCACCCTATGACAATGGCATTTCTGCAACAGTTAGATACTTTCAACAGTTTACAGGAGGGTTTGGTGAACAATGGCTAAAGGGCCTGTTTTGTAAATGCATTTCATTGGAACACAATCATACCTATTCACAAACTTATCATTAATGACTGCTTTCATGATAGAATGGCAAAGATATCCATCCCACAAAACCAAAAATATTTACTCTTTGTCCTTTATGGAAAATGTTTGCTGACTTCTGGTCTATTGGACAACTTTTATATTTCTCTAAGACATTTCTAGCTTAAATTGTCCCAAACTAATCTCACTATCCCTGTTATTCTCTTTATCTTTATTGCACTAGTATTCAGGATCTTGGGGCATATGGGTGACTCAGTCAGTTAAGCCTCCAACTCTTGATTTTGGCTCAGGTCATGATCTCGTGGGTCCGTGTGATCGAGCCCTGAATCCAGCTCTCTGCTGAATATGTGGAGCCTGCTTGGGATGCTGTCTCTCCTTCTCTCTGTCTCTCTCTGTCTCTGTCTCTCTTGCTCTATCTCTCTAAGTAAATAATAAATAGCAAAACTTTAAAAAAATGTTCAGAATCTTATATATTGTTTGGGGCCACTTTTTATCTGCCTTCCTTCCGAGCAATCTCTTCTCATGTCAGTTTTCTCTCTATGGTATTTTGAGAACTTTTGAGAAACACAGATTCTATCATATGATTTTTCTGCTTAAAACCTCCATTCAGTCACCATTAATCAAATACATAGCAAAAAACTTAATAGGTGTGTTCTTTCTCGATTTGCCCTGCCTACTTTTTCAGTTTTACCCCTCAACAGTGTCCTTCAAACACAGCCTCTACTTTCTCATCACAGATGATCTTTTACAAACCAGCAAATCTCATTCTTTTATGCCTGTGTATATAGTTCCAGCTGACTATGATGGTTGTCTCTTTCCTGATTCATAAAATCCTGTTCATCTCCCAAGTTACAGCTCAACTCTTCTTCTGACTTCAGGGCTTCCATAACTCCACCTAACAGAATTAACCACTCTTTCCTTGGCATTCGCAAAGCATGAAGCCCTCATCTCTACTTTGTACCACATAGCATTTCAGTATTTGATTTTATGTACGGTTGGACCAGTATTGTTTGCACATCTATCTCTCTCTATCCAGTTACTGTGTTCTCAGAATCATGGGCACTATTTTTTTACACCTTTTCACCCAACCCAAAATCCAGCACAAAGCTTGAGGTTTTCTTGATTCTTAATGAATGCTGCCTTTGTTAGAAAAAAAGAAAAGCAAAAAGAAAAGACTAAAAATATCCTGAGATTTGTCTTAGAAGGGGTTTAAGCTTATCTGATGGTAGAAATAGTATGCATCAGGTTATAGGATATTACCAATTTTCAGAATTTTAATAAAGACCACTACTTTCTGAGTAACATATATTTAATTTGAGCATTTGCGTTTTAACAAAGAAATGCCTTCTTGCAACTTCTGGGACTAGAGAAAATTGTGGTTGGATTTTTTTAGGGCAGTATTTCATCATTTTGGCTTCAAGTGTTCACTGGGCTTGCGGCAGACAATAAACCCTGAAATTTCTATTCTTGATATTTTTGCATGCCCTTGTTGCAGAAATGGTTATGGGAGATCAAATAAATTACACAAATGGCATTTTGTCAACTTTTCCTCTTAAAATCATGTCCTGATGCAGAGTTCCAAAGTTCATGTTTCCTGACACTTCGGTGGCTATAAGGTTGGACATAGCTATTTAATTCAAAGGATTAAATTAGCTTTAACAGAAAGAGTAAGGCTTGGTTTTCTCACAGATTGCCATGGGAGCATGAATGCTGTGAAGCTATTATACCTCTCATCTGAAGCATTTCAAATAATTTGGAATATCTCAAACAATGACATTCAAAACCTCCCAAGCATGATCATCCAGAATATTAAAGTTAGAGGACCAGGATATTTTATAATTTAGCACTGTTTCAAATATTTTAGTGGCACCAATTTAATAAATGGTAACATCATCCGGAATAGCATTTGAATCAGGGGCATTTTCTAAAAGTCTAATTAGCACAGAATACGTTGTGCTAAAATGTAGCAGCCTACGCATAAAACAACAAAACTCTAGGAAAAGGAAATAAATCATTAGACAAATAACAGATGAAATTGACCCAGTGTTTTTTCTTATGATCTTATAAACATTAAAAACGTCTTTTGAAATAGAAGTCCATTTAAGATGAGATTTTATAGCAATTTGAAATGTGAAATTTTCATCTTTGATATATTAACTTGTTGTGCCATCTACATAATCAACAAAAGGACTGAAAAAAAGATTGCCTTTCCTTTCAGTATGAAGCACAAATTTTACATTTTATTCAAGCTTATTGCTACTACCAGGAGGTAAAAAATGGTATATAGAAAGTTTTTTTTTTGAGTTGAGATATGTTCGTGTTTATTCTGAATTTTAATTCAGTGTTGCTGACAGCACTTTCATTTAGATGGATAGAAAGACATTTTTTTAAAAAGCATAGCTAATTCTCTTTCTAAAAACAAAAGTTGCATGCTTGATTCTTTCTATACTTAAAAGAAGACATTCTGAATATAATTCAAACAATGTCTTTTCATGCAATTTTGATTTTTCTTATCATTAACCAATTAGTTTTATTCTTTCTCACCTCTTGTTAATTTGTAAACATTGAAGATTACTTTGTATCTAATGGCCCATGATGAGCCATATTTTAGGTTTTTAAATACTCAGGTAAACCTGTATTTTCCCATGCAACTATAAGGAAATGCATAATTTTTCTAATGATTTTAACATATGCTCTGATCCATCAGAAACAAAACAAAACAAAACAGTTTTTCCTAAGGGAAGACTACATTAGCTATTTCTTAATCTTTCATATTTTCTACCTAGTATAGGGCAGATTCATTTCACCTTAAGTAAGTATGTCTTAATGTTTGGTTATTCATTCTTATCTCACTGCTCTCAAACATTGTCTTTTATGTTACATCTTCCTAAGAGACAGTAACCAGAACTGTTTACAATACTGGAGATAAACTGATACAGGAAAATCAGTCAGAAGAAACATGATACAAAATGTAGCAGTGTGGATTTATTTCATTTTGTCCCTAAATAGAGAGTAAATGTGTGAAGGTAATTGCACTTTCAGCAATTAAAAAAGGTTACATAAAAATAATTTTCACTTAATGGGAAATGCTTCAGAATAGATTTCCCATTTGATAGCATAACTTGTTTCTGAGCTTCTTATCACAATCTGATTAATGTTAAAGACAAAGTTGAAAACATTTTTAGTTATTTTTCTTCCTTCAATACCTGGAACAAAGAAAAATTTATGACTGTACTTTAATTTTATTGCTACTGAGCCTTTCCTAAAATGAACTGGCAGATGCCATTAGCAAGTTAATTGATTTAATAATGTTCCTATGAATAAGCTAGCATTTCTGACTTGAATTGCTTTCTCAATTGATTGGTACCCTATAATAGAATTCTATAAAAATGTATAGAAAGAGCAATAAGGAATTCAGCTTTGGATTTTTCCATTAATTCATTAGCATTTAGAAGTGTAAGAAATTATTGCATTTTCAATTTGCTAAATACACAGCATTTGTTACTAATAATTAGGCACATGCATTGCTTTTTACAAAGTCTCTTTAAAATGCAGTCTTGTAACAATGACACCAGGAAATGTGTGTTAATAGCCTAGCAGTGCATTTATTTTTCAAATGTCAGCAAGTAGCACCTTCCAGGGATTTATAAGATGGAAGAATCAGGATAACTTAAGGTAAAGGGTCATTTAAGGTAACCTGCAGGGAAGCCTTAGTACTGGGAAAAGAGGAAGAAAAGAGATTGCCACAGAGGAGGGCTGGGGTGGCTCAGTTGATTAAACAGACTCTTGATCTTGGCTCAGGTCAGGAACTCACAGTTCCTGAGGTTGAGCCCCACGTAGGGCTTTGTGGTGACAGTGCAGAGCCTGCTTGGGATTCTGTCTCCCTCTCTCACTGTCCCACCCCCAGGTTCACTCTCTCTTTCAAAAATAAATAAATAAACATTTGAAAAGGAGGAGGAGGAGGAGGAGGAGGAGGAGGAGGAGGAGGAGGAGGAGGAGAAAAGGACTGCCACAGAGAAGCTAGCTGCAAGAGCTCCAGTGGTTCAAAAGGAAGAAGAGGGTCGCTCCCCTCTCACCCATTTTCCAGAAAAAAAAATGCTAAGGTTTTGTAAAACAATGTCCTCATTTCCACAAGAAATTTCATTTGTAGCTGTATCATATAAACACCTTACTTAAAAAATTTCAACAATTGAGGCACCTGGGTGGTTCAGTCAAAAATCTGACTTTGGCTCCTCACAATCTCACTGTTTGTGGATTCGAGTCCCACATTGTGCTCTGTGCTGACAGCTTAGAGCCTGGAGCCTGTTTCAGATTCTGTGTCTCCTCTCTCTGCTCCTTCCCCACTCATGCTCTGTCTCTCTGTGTCTTTCAAAAATAAATGAATGTTAAAAAATATTTTTAAAATTTCAACAATTGTTCATTCCAATTAGAAAAATAGTTAATGTTCTTAAGACTCTACTATTCAACAAAAATTTATTCAATATGTTCCAAGTATTAGCCCTGATTTTTGGAATAGATAAATAAGGTAATATAAAAACATATTTGAAACTGTCTTTATACAGCTTATATTCTAATAGGATTGATGTGTTTTGACCACTCCATACTTCTCACAGATGCAGGACCAGGACAAGATAAATGATGTACTCACCACAGGTACAAAATTTAAAGAAGCTCCAAACACCTCAGTAACAAAAACAGGTAATATTTTAATACAATATTTTAGATAATCAATATTAGTGTAAATCATCCATAATGACTAAAATTTTAAAAAAACTAAAGAAAAAAGTGTCATATGGAGACAATAGAGCCTAAGGAAAATGGAAAAAATTAGTAACAGTGAAATAAATTCTATCTCTTGCTTAGAGTGGCATGAACATATAGGGAGGGAAGAAATATATGGCAGCCAGCTTTGGAGACTGACGACCATAGTCTGTAACCTACAAGAATATTTCACATTCTTCTCCCCAAAAGATTTCATTCCTTCCATGTGACAAAACTCATCTCTTCCACTGAAAAGTTTCCATTAAATTGCTTCAAAGTCTGAAGATAATTTCATCCTCTAAAAAAAAGTTGTCGGGACGCCTGGGTGGCGCAGTTGGTTAAGCCTCTGACTTCGGCTTAGGTCATGATCTTTGGGACAGTGAGTTTGAGCTTAGACAGCTTAGAGCCTGGAACCTGCTTTGGATTCTCTGTCTCCCTTGTCTCTCTGCCCCTCCCCACTCATGCTCTGTCTCTCTGTCTTTCTCAGAAATAAACATTAAGAAAACAAATAAATAAATAGATAAATAAATAAATAAATAAATAAATAAATAAATGTAAAAAAAAGAAATGAAGTTGTGTCCCTCATTGATGTCTAACATACAATAGTGGAAAAGGGTCAGGACAACTGCACTAGATAATCCATGGATAAGGTGAGGGATGGAAGCAAACTCTGCTAGTTACTATTTTTCCCAGTAAAGATAAGGAATAGGGGCACCTGGTGACTCAGTTGGTTAAGCATCTGACTCTCGGTTTCAGCTCAGGTCATGATCTCACGGTGTGTGGGTTTGAGCCCTACATAGGGCTCCAGGTTGGAGCCTGCTTGAGATTCTCTCTCTCTTTCTCTCTCTGCCTCTTCCCCACTAGTGCTCTCTCTCTTTCTCAAAAGTAAATAAACATTAAAAAAAGATAAGGAATAAAGGATTAGAAAATATTTACATTAAATGACACTAGAATACTAAACAAAATAGAAAACAAAAACATCCACATGGAGCAGTAGTCTTTTAAGATTCAATTATTGAGCGCTTTGATTAGGGCTATGTTGTTGATTACCAGAAAGACTTCCACAGACACTGGGAAAATATTCTCTTTGTTGTTGTTGTTGTTTAGTAAATGACGCAATCCAGTAGGTAAAGAGCACTTGAAATAACTCCCTAATATAGATCTGTAAAACAGAAGTGCACACAGTTACAGAGGTACTTGAGTCTTTATAACCAATTACTGATGCCATCATCTGGTTGGAAGGGAGGCTCCCAAACTGTTAATTTTTGACCTTTACTTTTCTACTTATTTTTTTTTTCATTTTTTCCTGACCCCTCCCGATTCTTCAGGATACTCTAAGTACTTACTCTAAGTTCATAGATTCAAAGACAGCACAGAGATAACCATGATTTTCATATTCATTTTTCTCATTTTCCATGGATTTCTTCTTTCTACTAGGCCCAAACTTAAGATTACCATGCACTACAAAATATCTCTTATTTTAATTAAGAAAAATTGTTAGAAAATGAGGCAGCGATTTAACAGTCTTATTACAAAAAACGCAATATTTTAACAATCTAATCTTTTCACAGGAGACTTTAAGAGTATCATTCCATTATCTTCTTAACTCCTTCAGCTAAGTCAGTCAAGATTCCTACTGGTGTCTTTCTGTGTATAAACTGTGCATTTTCCTCTGGATGCTTTTAAGATTTTCTTTCTATCTTTGGTTTTTTAGCAGTTCAATTACTATGTGCCTTGGTGTTTTCTTTGTATTTTCCTTTGAGTTTCAATGAATTTCTTAGGTTTTTGGCTTGAAACCTTTTATTAATTTTAGGAAATTTTTTGTCATTACCTCTCCATATAATTCCTCTGCACTATTCTTCTTCTCCCCTCCTTCTTGAAATCCAATTTCATGCATGTTCGGTCATTTGATTTTATACCACACATCTCAAATGTGTTGCTTCAATGTTTTACATATTTTTTTTTCCTTTGTGTTTCAACTTGGAGAACTCCTTCTGGCCTGTTTCATCTTCACTCATTTTTTTTCTTTATTCTACTGTATCAAGTCAGCTTTAAGGCTAATATTATATATATTTTTTATTTAGCATTTTCATTGCTTCCTTTTTTTTCTTACCATTTTCTGCTGGAAAATCACTAACTCTATATATGTGGTTCACTCTTTTTGTTAGAGTTTTAAACATATTTATTACAAAAAATAATCTCTTTGTCTAATTTCAATATTTTGGATACCTAGAGGCTTGCTTTTCTTTTTTTACTCTTGGTTATGGATCCTATATATTTGGTCTTTCAAATTTCTCATAATTTTTGGTTATATGACAATTGTTGTGTTTAAAAAAGAGATTAAACTAAACAATACTTACTTGGAGGGAAGCACATGCCGTGCCTTCTAGAAGGCCATTAGGGTTTGTTGTGAGTAGGGACTGAGTCCTTATATTCTGTAGTTGAGTTGTACATGGGCTTGGTTACAAATTTAGTTAGTTTACTGTTATCATCACATATTTTCAGGACACAGTCTAGACTTTCCTTCAGCAAGGCTTGCACTCTGAGCATTAGAGAGATTATCGAAATCCCTTTGTATTTTGTAAAACTACCTCCAGGTTTCCCAAATGTGAGTGATCTCTCTTTGCTTTACAGCTTGGCTGCCAGCCTTTTTCCTCCGGGGATGGTTTTTGTTTGATCATTGGCTTGAGTTTTCTTCTGCCCTTTCTCTAGCTTCCTGGGAATTGGAAGATCACTGTCTATCCTTTCACACTGTCTGCAGCCTTGGAATATGGCTTTAGTGTACATGGTGAAGGTCTGGAGTGGCTAAGGGGACCTTTATTAGCTTCCTTCACCCATGCACAGCTCTCAAAGGGCCACTGTTTTGCACTCAGACAGGATTCACATGCCCTCAGAATCAACAACAAAGGGATCATCAGTGACTACCTCAAAGGCTGCCTGTTACACATTAATTTATTTTCTTAGTATGGTAAGAAAATAGAGCAAAGGACAACAGACAACAAACACCACACCACCACCATCACACACACACACACACACACACACACACACACACACAAAGACAAAAAAAAAAAACCCTGAAGATTCTGTGGCTTATCTGGCTTGTCCACACGTTTATGGGGGGAGGGATGGTCTCTTACAAACTTAGTTTCTACATCCTAACTAGTAGGAGAAGTCTTAACAAATTAATCTTATGATAAGCCATGTGTATTTTAGTAGAAAGACTTCTTGCTTAAAAATGTAAAATTTATATAGATATGTCAAATTATATATACTAATATATATGTATATATAGTTTTCTTTTTTTCAGTTGGTGTCTTATGGACAGGAATTTATTAGAGGGGACCGGGATCGGAGTGGATACATAAGTTCCAGGTTGGGCAGAGGGGAGCAGGAGGCACGAGTAGCGCTGTCAAAGTGAAGCCAGTAAGACAGGATGCCAGGGGTGCCATAACTAGTAGAGCGCTGGCTCAGCAGGCAAGCAGGCAACTGCTTCTCATCCTACCAGTGCCATCGCCTTAGGGCATGGCAGAGGCTTTGTGGGAGGGAGTCTAGGGTCCAGGTGTCTGGTTCCAGTTGTAAATGGGAGTGGTAGGGGGCAGAAAGATGACGAAACTCCTACCCCAGGGGTCTTCAGCTACTGAGAGATAAGTCTGGGGAGATGCCGCTCAGGGTTTGAGGAAGGGCATTTGGATAAGACAGGCAAAAGGCAGTTGTGGTGGCATCAGTGGCTGCATAGGAGAGGCAAGCCACAGAGGGAACACTGGGGTGGTGAGAGGTCAGTGCCCCAAGGGAGCGGAGCCCAGGGCCTTTGTGCAACCCTTTAGAGCCCCACGTTGAGCAGATACACTGCTCCAAGTGGGAGAGTTTCTTGGCCAGGGTCCCCTCCCAGCACATGGTACTGGCAGTGCACATGATGGCCTGAAATCCCACCTGTGCTCACAGCTTGTCCCTCAGGCGCAGATGATGTCAAACTTTGACCCGGGGCCCATGGAATAAATCACACATTTGAGGTCCTTCAGATCCTACTCCAGTGGTTTGTAAGCACTACAGTAGTAAAGTGCTATACTGTATATGGAGTAGTGGGGTTTTGTTACTAAAATATCTTTAGATCTTTGGATCTTGTATTTGCTTTGTCACAAACACTGCCAAGTAAATAAAGCATTCTCTCTGGCATACTCAGACATGGATTAGCCTCTTTTCCACATTGTCTTTAAGATTTAGTTCAATTCTCCTTTTTTAAGGTGCTCTCCTCCCTAGTAAATTCTTTCTCTTTCATATGTTTTAATGGACTGTATTTGTGTTCACTTCTTGTGGTTTCTATGACATTATATCATACAGATTGATTTGCTTGTAAGTTGCTCTAGGAGTCCAGCGGAAGACATGATACGTCATAAATGCTCAAACACGTTTATTAAATTAATTAATCTGGAATATTAGAACATAACGTTCTTAGTGTCCTTTTAGTATCTGGCCTCATTAACAAAGAGATTTCTGTGTCATAATGAATTTTTTTAAATTTAAATGGCTAATGAAAATTTCAAGAATTTTTTAATTTAAATGGCTAATGAGAATTTCAAGTAGAATAAAAGGCTATCAATCATACAGCTACTATTTCTATGCTCTTTTTTTACATTTAAAAAATTAATAGGTTTTGGTAAATTGACGTTGGCTAGTGGTCACTATAACACAGAGGTTAGTAATACATAAATTAAAAGATCTACTTGAAATCAACACAATTTATTGATACCCACAGGCTGAAAATAATTTCAATAAGCAAAAATAACAGAATATAGCTTCCTAAGAAACAGATGCAAGGATTACTTGCTGTAAGTAATGTTAAACCTCCTTTGCTGAATTGATTTGGTTGACGTCCCAGTAAATTTGCCAACAAAGCAGCCACTTCTCTTGATATTTACTCATTTTTCCTAGGAATTTGGTTATGCTCAGAAAGTTTGGAACCAATTCTTCATGGAGAGATATCAGTCTGTTGGCAACCTGAACTATGACAGGGCCTCAGAGAATCATGATTTATGGCATTTGATAATTTTCTTTCAAATGATTGGATACTTCCTAAATATCCTTCTGTGACTTGACAGTATTAGTGTTTCCAGACAGCTAAGTCCTTTTTGTGTTTAGGTGTAAGGAAAGAAGTAAGTTTTTTTCTTTCTTCTTATTTTGTACTACTTAACTATCTATTCTTAAACATGGAACTATCAGGAGAACAATACTGATATAAAAATAGTATGAAATGTTAAATTGTTTTAATTTCTTACACCAACAATATAAGCTTATGAAATAAATATTCTATATTTATATTAAGAAGATACACACACACTTACATATATACTTATTTCTCACAGTTCTGTAGGCTGAAAGTCCAACATAAAGGTGCCATCAGGGTTGATTCCTGGTGAGACCTCTTCCTGGCTTATAGATGGCTGCCTTCTCTTTGTGTCTTCATGTGTCCTTTCCTCTGTGCATGCATGGGAAAAGAGATCTCAGGTGTCTCTTTCTCTTCTTTCAGATTAGATTCTAATCTATCTGATTCCAGTTCTATTGGATTAGTGCCCATGTATTTTTAGGGCTATTCTAAATAGTCCTATAAGTGATATTCTGAGTCAGATAAATTTATACAAATTAGAATTTGGACTGAAAGACAATAAATATTCTGCCTTCAAAAGACAGAAGAAATATTCAATTCACAAGGGAGTCAAGGAGAAAGTCCTAGTACCTAATGGAACTTCCTTGGGCAAAGTAATTTTGCCCAGAGATTTCCAGGGACACACTCCTTCTGGGGAAAAATTTGATTCCTTACCTTTTCCTGCTTCTAGAAGTTACCACATTTCTTGGTTTGTGCCAGTTTTCCTCCATATTCAAAGGGAGTCACTATGGTTGTCATACTGGCCTCATGCTGCCATCCCTGGGCTTCTCTCCCTTCTGACTCCCTCTTCTACTTTTATTGTCTCCTGATATTACATTGAACCCATCTGGATAATCCAGGATCATCTTTCCATATCAAGGCCAGCTGATTATCAGTCTTATTTCCATCCACAGGTTACTTCTCATTTGCCATGTAACCTAATATATTACAGGTTCCAGGGTTAGGGTTTGCGTACTTTTGTAAGGCCATTATTACGCCAACCATTCACAGCAACTTAAATGAGTAAGATTTAGCCCAGCAAAGGCAGGTTAGGAAGAATATTCTAAACAAAGGAAACAACATGACAGAAAGCGTTATTGGAATCGAGTGACAATGACAAATAGTATGTAACCTTCAAGCAGGAAGTAAGAATAGGAGTGAGGCATGATCAGCCTTAAGATACAGATGGCTTAAGATCTACTGACCTTGTTACAAAAGAATCAGTCTTTTGGCCAATCACATATCACAAAGTCCTTACTTTCTGAAATTCCTAATGAAACCAGCATTTCCCTTAGCATTAATTCTCAACAATTAGCAGTGTGTTTATTTGAAAACAGGACAGAGAACCAATATCAGAATGAATTAGTCTAATGGTGATCATTTCTGTTCTTAACACAAAGTCAGATAAACTTCATCTTTTATCTCAGGAACATGGGCATTTTTTTTTCTCGTGTTCCTTGGCTGGTAGCATCAAAAAGAATTTACTAAATAGATATAATTTGAACCTTTATCAGTGTATCTTACAGTAATGTGGCACCGATACTTTATCTTTCTTTGTTTTGTTAATTTGCTAGCATCTGCTAAATTTCTGGATTCTTACATGGTTACTTACCAAATTGAACCATGACTTATATTTCACAATTGACATAGCTTTTGCATGGGTTATCATGTTTTGTATGGTAATGAATTTATCTTTTTCTTCTTTTGTAACATCACAAAGTTACATTGCTTGTGAAAATATTATTTTGTAACTTAGGATAGTCCCAAAGGATCCCTCCCATATTTCCCTCCCCTGAAATTCAAGGCTTCCAATATCAGAATGCCTGTTTTAAAGGTGACTCTTTACAGACTAAATGTTGGTGTCTCCCCAAAATTCATATGTTGAAATCTTAACCCCCGTATAAACTGATGCAGTCACATGGAAAACCGTATGGAAGTTCCTCAAAAAATTAAAAATAGAACTGCCATATAATCTAGCAATTTTCTGAGTGTTTACCTGAAGAAAACAAAAACACTAATTTGAAAAGATATATGCACCTCCATGCTCATTGAAGCATTATTTACAACAACCAGGAAATGGAAACAACTTAAATGTCCATCAAAGAATTAATGGATAAAGAAAATGTGGTAAATATATACAATGGAACGTTATTAGCGATAAAAAAGGAATGAAATCTTGCCATTTGTGACCACATGGATGGATCTTGAGGGGATTATGCTCAGGGTAATAAGTCATACAGGGAAAAATAAATATTGTATATTCTCACTTATATGTGGAATCTAAAAACAAAACAAAACCAAAAAAAAAAAAAAACCAAACAAATAAACTTGAGCTCATAGATACAGAGAACAGGTTGTGGTTGCCTGAGATAGAGGGTAAGGGGGTGGGTGAAATGGGTGAAGGGACTGAGAAGGTACAAATTCCAACTCATAAAATGGGTAAGCCATTGGATGGAACATATAGCATGATGACAATAGTTAATAATACTGTATTGCATATTTGAAAATAGCTAAGAGAGTAGATGCTAAACATTCTAACCACAAGAAAGAAAAATTGTGTAACTATCTATGGTGATGAATGCTAACTAGTCTTATTGTAGCGATCATTTTGCAATATATACAACTACTAAATCATTATGTTGTACACCTGAAACTAATATGTTATGTCAGTTACACCTTAGTAAGAAAGAGTAAGTTCTAATACAAGAGAAAAAACCCTGCACATTTTCTTGTTTTCAGTGTATAGATGTAATGTATCAATAAGCATATTTTACTTCCAAGGTTTAAAGAAGCTTAAAATACTTTATGAACAAAAATTTTCTTACATGACATGAGAATGAACCTTGCATAAAATTCATATGACACCTGTCAAGCATTTTAAATAAAACTGGGAGTTTGTAATTATACTGTAAGTAAACTACGAGTGAATAGAAAATATTTTTTCAGTTGAAAATGAAGGACACATGGAAAATAAGTCACTTTTAAAGCTTGAGTTTCTGCAAAATTTCCCAACAGCTCTAATTTAATCTTTAACTTAGTTAGGATTTTGAATACATACTGGCAGTTAAACAAATTTCACATTTAGAAGTTATTAATCCTGACCAAATATAAGTATTTTTTCTCTGTTATAACTAACAAACTCTTGTTTGAGTCTCTTTCTGAGCCCAGTAAAAACTTTCTATTAATTATATGAAACACAATTTCTACTAATAAAAATGAATTAAAAACCTTGAAAAGAATGTCACCTGTTCAATTTATTTGACTGTTTCATTTTTAATCAGAGCTTCTACTCAAATGGTTCATTTTTCTCATGGTTACAGAATAAAGGAATTGTTAGAAATTGACCTTGGTAATTAGGTTCTAAAGATGAAAAATTTTAGTGGTGACAGGATGACAGAATTGAATGATTAACAAAGGAAAAGCAAAGTTTCTATGAACTTACCCTACTTGAAATTTTCTCATTTATAAGTTGTCACTTTACCACTAAATAAGAATTATTGTTGAGGAAAATAGAATGCTCTATGATTTTTCTTCCTGTTAATATGGACATAGATAACCATATATCCTATAAGTAGGGAGAATTTGTACATTCAAAAGTGGGTCAAAGAAGAGAAAAAAGATAGGGATGCTAATCAGAAGAAAGACATAGGCAATGTGTTACCAAAATGCAAATAAGAGAAGGGGAGGAATCGCATCTGCATATCAACTTAACTGAATACTATTTATCAAATATCTGTTTTATGGTTTTAAAAACATAGTAGAAAATCTATTTATAAAGTGTATAATCTATCAATTACTCAAAACTACATACAGCACCTTGAAAATAAAGGATACTCTGTGGTGGCCTTGAAGATCAGCCATTTAAAATCTATCAAATTGACAATTTACCTAGCTATGTTATTGTAGTAATCTCCTACAAAGAAGTCTGAAATCTCATCCCTGGAAATCTCAAGGGGAATAACGGTGGGCAGGACTGTGACAACAGATTTTCAGAACCAAAGACACTGTTGAGGCCCATCGTGAAAAACTTTGTGATTGTTTCTTAGTCTAGCTGTTTCTCAAAGTACATGTATCTCCTGAAAGTTCAGAGCCACACTGATACTTCCTTAAGAAGCTCTAATGTTCATCTAATAATCATGGGCAGTTAGTATTTGTAAATATGGCCAATTCCAAATTTCATTCCCACCTTGTCTGGATTAGTCAGTCCTCTTTTCTCTCCCAAAAGAGCCATTTCAGTCTCTGTATTTCCCACTCTCATTCAAGAAAAATTATTATTTTTTTTTCTCTGTAGACTGAGAAGTCCCAGGATGGGCCAAGAATGTCATGTCACTGGGTGGGTTAGTATATGTTCCTTAGGGCAATCTATGTGATAATGCATGTAGTAGGAAACAAACAAACAAACAAACAAAAACAAAATTACTACATCAAAGGTTAGTCACAGAGTTCTAGAAGAGAATTTTCTGGGTAAGAATCCTTCTTAATGAATTTGTTTAGTTTTGGAAATAAGCCCTCCTGAGTATGGCTTGGAAGTTTTATGGCAGATCAAAAAGAAAACCAGACAGCTCCAGAAAAAATGAAAAGGGGATTAGGGGACTATAATCAGGAATTCTAGGGAGGTAAATGGAGGACCTCTGATAAAGAGAGAGGATGCTCTAGGAACATGGAAAGTGTCTAAAGTTTGCACAGAAGAAAATTGCAGTGATAATTTCTCTTATGAAATGAATACCCAAGGGGCACCTGGGTGCCTCAGTTGGTTAAGTGTCCAACTCTTGATTTCAGGTCAGATCATGAACCCAAGTTTGTGGAATCAAGCTTGGGATTCTCTCTCTCTCTCTCTCTCTCTCTCTCTCTCTCTTTCTGCCCCTCTCCCCCTTCTCTCTCTCAAAATAAATAAATAAATGTTAAAAAGTAGAAAAAAATATCCAAGACAGTTTCAAGAGCAGAATTTATAACACTAACACACAAGCCTTTTTCCCAATCCAAGTCCCCAATATACATGGTCTAAAAGTGGAGAAATAATGAGATTAAATAGTCTATGGAAATTCAGTGCAACTCTTTCCATCCTTCTCATGTTAGTTTCTGCTAAAGTATCTTCTTTCAGTAGAATGGCCAAAATCTAATAAGCTGGCAATATCAATTACTAGTGAAGAGGTAGAGGGACTCTCATTCATTGCTGGTAAGAATAAAGAGTGGCACCATCACTTTGGAGGACAGTTCAACGGTTTTTTAAGAGCTAAACAGAACACTATCATACAGTCCAACAATTGTTTCCTGGGTATTTACCCAACTTATTTGCAATTATGTCAACACAAAACTGGCGTGCAAATGATCATCACATCTTTATTCATAATCACCCCAAACTGGAAGCAACCAAGTTATCATTCAAGAGATGAATGTATAAACAAACAGTGATACATCTACACAATGAAATATTATCCAGTGTTAAAAAGGAATGAGCTAACAAGTCATGGAAAGACATAAATAAATTTTAAGTGTGTATTGTCAAGTGAAAGAAGCCAGTATGAAAATACTACAAACTGTATGATTCTATTTATATGACATCCTGGAAAAGGCAAAACTATAGAGAAGGTAAACAGATCAATGATTGTCAGAAATTTAGAAAGGGGTAAGGTTAAATAGGTGAAACGGTGGAATATAAGGGCAGTGAAATTAATTTTCATGACAGTATAACTGTGAGTATATAGCACTATTCATGTGTCTATTTATCCACAAAATGTCACAGGTCAGAGTGAATACTATTGTATGTAAACTTAAAAAATTAGGAGGACATGGATGCTATGATAGAACGGGGACTGTGGCAAAATAATACAACTTCACATTAGGCTTGGGGGGGGGTGGGAACCTGCTGATCTACATAACTTTGGAAATGAATGGAAAATGTAAGACTAAAAGCAAAGGAAGTATAACACTCTGATGTAGTTGATAAAGTTGTTTGATGTGGAGATAAAGATTTGTAATACTGAAACCACAATGCATATGTCCTGGAATTAAACAATTAAGTAATTGGATAGCAGATGGTAAGAACCAGCTTTCCCACTGGTAAAGTGGAAGGTTATAGGCCAGCAAGGAGAGGAGGCTAGAACAATCTATGCCATAATGGACTCAGCTGTAGGCAACAGTATGAGCTCATGTTTATCTTTGTATAAGTACAGTGATTACATAGAGAAATAATTATAGATATGTGTACATATTAGGTCAATATATATGTATATAAATATGTATATATACTATCTGTATATATCTATATCTATATCTATATCTATATCTATATCTATAATCTATATACTTAGTCAGCTGAGAGCATCTAGAAACAACAACACTCCAATAGCAATGAGTACACACAGTGCCCAGGTTTTGGTTTCTAATATTCTCCAATAAAAGGAATTAGGGATCCTTGGAGAAATGGCTGATTTAAATTTAAATACCGGGGCAAGGAATGTACAAGATGAGTCTAAGGCATATTATAGTGCCTGAAATTATAGTGCAGAAAATTAAAATTAAAAATACAAATGATTGTGGAATTATTTCAGGACATAAGCACCAAATGAAAGAGCTTCTAGTTGCCAAATACAGAACAATTTCAGTAATGACAAAAAAGGAGTATTGGGTCATAACCCAAAGTATGAAATAAATATCCATGAGTCCATATTGATATGAATGAATGATTAAATAAATAGGCAGATGGAGAAGAATAAACAGGTGTCCTGGACAGATGAATTCCAAATCATTTGTGTGGAAAACTCATACTCAAGGAGGTGGACTATAACTCTTCACTCCTTAATGTTGGGCTGCATATAATGACTACCTTTGGAAGACTACGGCAAGAAAAAGAGGGGAAAATTGTAACTTTAGAGTGAAGAAATCTGACAAATTCTATCTTAGCTCAGGTGATCAAGTTTAACATTCACAGTGTTAAGTTGCATTGACAGTGTGTACCTTTGATATGAAGTAAGGAGGATGACATTTGACCTCTGTGGTTTTCCTCCTGCAAACATAAAACACTAGGTCTAAATATGAGAAAGACATCAGAAAAATCTCAGTTGATGGGCATTCTACAAAATACATGAATAATACTCCTTTTTTTGTTCTTAATAATGTTCCTTAAAACTGTTAAAATCAGGGGCCCCTGGGTGACCCAGTCGGTTAAGCATCCAACTGTTGATCTTGGCTCGGGTTGTGATCTCGTAGTTCATGGAATCAATCCCTTCATCGGGATTCTGTCTACTTGGGGTTGTCTCTCCCTCTGTCTGCCTCTCTCTCTCTTTCCCCCAAAATAAGTAAATAAAAACTTAAAAAAAAACTGTTAAAATCATAAAAAACAGTCCAGAGGGGCCTAAGGAAACATAATGACAAAATATTATAGGATATCCTGCATGGGTTCTTGAAATAGAAAAAGAATATTAGGTACAAACTAAGGAAATATGAGTAACATATGGACTTTAGTTAATATTAATGTATCAGTATTGGTTTATTAATTGTGACCAATGCACCATAATAATGTTAGATGTTGACAAGTGGGGAAAATTGGTATGGAAAATATGGGGACTTTTGTGGTATCTCTGCAACTTTTCTGGAAATCTAAAACTGTTCTAAAATCAAAGTTCATGAAATATTAAAAGTTCAAACTTGAAATTTGAAAATTATATTTCTTATAGTATGTTTCTGGATACAGAGACTTGTGAGTAAATATATAGACTTTCAATAGAAGCTGAATGAAAATACTTTTCATTGACAGAAGGTTTATAAGAATAGACCATGTAATTAAAACATGAATGTGGACAAGGTATACATTTCTTGAATATAGTTCAAAAGATAGAATGAAGTCATCTTGCTAACAGTACATGGTCTTTAGTCCTGGGTCCTAGCAGCACTCAAGAAGAAATCTTATTATCTAACACCTATTAATCAAGTTGGTAGGAAATACACACCACAAAATTAGAGTGATAATGATTTTCTTAAATATTTTAGAAGTCATCAAGGTAAAATTAGTATTTTGTTGCACTGCTTGGAGGAAGTAACATTATTTAGCTTTCATTGTAATTATCATCACTAGCAAGTTGTTTGATTTTGTTGGCAGTTTATTTTGTTAGAATATTAGTTGTTATTAGTCTCCTAAAGGGAAAGAAATATCTATATTTAGGGGGAAGCTATTTGACATAGAAATATATGTGACACAGAGATTTACATGTCAGGTGGGAAATATGTTGATTTAAAAACACGCATATAAACTGTGCCATAAATGTCAAATATTTCAGATATCATAGTCATTAATTCCTATATATTCTATTTCTTATGTTTTCTTCTTATCTCAAACTTAGTTTGAAATACACAGTTAATCAAATGCATAATACAATCTGTATAATTGTTGCCAGCCTTATTATTACTAGTTAGAACTCTATGTTCTTGATCAGTTACTATTTTTATAAAAATGTTTAAGATAGAGTTGCCTGGGTTGCTCAGTAAGTTGAGCATCTGACTCTTTTTATCTTAATTTTATTTTATTTTTACCTTTTTAAATGTTTATTTATTTTTGAGAGAGAGACTGAACACTCATGCATGAGTGGGAGAGGGGCAGAGAGAGACTAGGAAGGGCAGAGAGAGAAAGAGAGGGGAACAGAGGATCCTAAGCTGGCTCTGTGCTAACAGCAGAGAGCCCAATGTGGGGCTCAAACTCAGGAACTGTGAGATCATGACTTGAGCCGAAGTCAGAAGCTTAACTACCTAAGCTGCTCAGGCACCTCACTCTTGATTTTGGCTCAGGTCATGATCCCAGGGTCATGGGATCGGGATCAAGCCCTGCATCAGGGCTCTTGATTTTGGCTCAGGTCATGACCTAGGGTCCACACTTAATGTGGAGCCTGCCTGGGAATCTCTCCCTCATTGCCCCCTCCCATGCTGATGCTTTCTCTAAAATTAAATTTAAAAATTCAAAAAACAATGTTTAAGATAATTATCTTATTCAGTTTAGCAAATGAAATGGTAGTACCTGCTTCCTAAACACCCATACCTACCCAATAGGCTAGAAGACAACATGATTTTGTAATGAATAGCTTTTGTAAGATTTCTTGCTCCATATCACAGTGAGAGAAATGTTCATAGTAAATCTGGTGGGAAGCAAGGTGACTTAATAAAAAAAATTATATTTTTAAAATAGTGTCACTGGGAGAAAAACTCCTTTTACTGAAATGCCTATATTTTATTGCTGTTTCCATATCAACATCAATGGAAATTATATATAAATTATATATATATATATACATACATATATATAATTTTAATGATGTAAAAATGATAAGACTTTCTTAGACATTGTGATTATTTCTGTGATTACAACATGGCAACTCAATATATAAAAACACATCTGTTGTTTCTAATTATACCTGTTCCTGAACATTTCCATCATGCTAATTTCAGTTGCTGAGTGGAAATAATTGAATTTGCCTTTCCTTTCATTTCATATTTGTTTAAGCAAACACCTGGGGATTTCTGCCTGTAGGGAGAAATATAATGAGATGATTCAAAGATATAGCTTACAACAAAAACTTATTTTTTATTTTAATCTTTTTGCTATTATTTATATAAAGTTCAAGTTCCCCATTTTTTCCTCCAGAATTAAAAGTTTTATTTTTTTCAGCTAGATGCTATTGGTTAGAAAATTTAAAAAATTAAATACCACAACTGGATTTACCCAGAAGGTGACTTTGATTAAATTTTATAATAAATAGAAACTGAAAAAGTAGCATATTTACAACATACTAGTTTTTCCTATTACTTCTTGACATTCAAGTAAAGTCATTATTTCTATTTAGACAACTTGTTTCAATGCTTCAGTGAATCATATCATTATCA
Organism: Prionailurus viverrinus; assembly: GCF_022837055.1. NCBI lineage: Eukaryota > Metazoa > Chordata > Mammalia > Carnivora > Felidae > Prionailurus > Prionailurus viverrinus. Next base: position 159,242,976 of record NC_062564.1, on the reverse strand, counting down.
ACCAGTTATAGAGCTTACTGTCTTCATTATTCTAGGCACTTTATATGACATGAGTTTTGCTGTCACTGAATATATAATCTAGTTGAAGAGACATGTCGTAACATATAATTGATTTTTTTCTTTTTCAAAATTTTTATTTATATTCCAGTTAGTTAACATACAATGCAATAATAGTTTCAGGTGTGATTCATCACTTACATACAACACCCAGTGTTCATCACAACATGTGCACTCTTTAATATCCATCACCTATTTTATTGAACATACAAGACAGTTAGCAGTATTAAGATACTAAGAATACTGTTATTAATATTCATGAGAGGATTAAAGATTAGAACAGTGTTGCAACAGTGTTTCTTTAAGGAAATGGTGAATTTATATATGTGTCTTAGAGAATAAATGACATTTAGATGGTTTCTGAGGAGTAAATAATATATTTCAAAAAAATGGAAAGAGATGAAGGCAAAGGGAGTGTGGCCAGATATGACTAAGAAGCTGGACCCAACTTCTCCAAATCAGTGAATACCGACAAGGACTCTAAAACCTTTCACAGATATGTACTAGGAGACCAAATTATTCTGTTAGGTGGGTATGATTATGAAAAAAAATAAACAATTAAGAATCATATGTATGCCTTGTTAACTATTTTAACTTTACATGAAGCAGGAGATAAGAAGAACACCTTACCTAATAGACAAGAGAATATCAATCTTCTTGAACCATTTCATTTATTCCCTCTTATTCTCTCTTTTTAAAAAAATTTTTTTTCAATGTTTATTTATTTTTGGGACAGAGAGAGACAGAGCATGAACGGGGGAGGGGCAGAGAGAAAGGGAGACACAGAATCGGAAACAGGCTCTGGGCTCTGAGCCATCAGTCCAGAGCCTGACGCGGGGCTCGAACTCACGGACCGCGAGATCGTGACCTGGCTGAAGTCGGAGGCTTAACCGACTGCGCCACCCAGGCGCCCCCCTCTTATTCTCTCTTTAAAAGTGTCTACTCCCTTTTACTTTATGATTAATTGTCAGGGTGACTGAGAAGCTCTTTCCTGAGCAGTATAAATGTCATTCACGTTATTTAGGTGTGGGCTTCTCTTGAAACATGTTTGACACCTCTTCTTAGAAGCTGAAAATCTCAGACTCCAATATTCTCACAGTCAGAAATAATAAAGTATGTTCCAAGAGAGCAACAGGGTCAAACTTGTTGAGAATAGATTTCTAAAATTAAGTTATACATGGCCATTGGTATTTTGTTATATAAGTGGGCATATCAGTGAAAAGTTGCAAGAATATTCCACAATTAGTCTATTTTAATCTACATAAAATAATCCTTTGATGAAACAAAAAGCAGGAACTCTATTCATTTGAGTATATTGTAATGTCAATTCAACTCCAACTGCCTAAGTAATTTACCTAAAAAAATTACACACTATTTGTGTTACTTAAAATGGAAGTTTTGGTGCCATGATGTGGGACCCAGATCTCCCTTCAGGAATGAAGGACTTATTCCCTAAACTATTGGGAATGCTGCTAGGGATTTTTTTTTAGAGCTGTCTCTCTTCTTTGCACATTGCATCAGCTAAAGAGCTGCTTAGATATGGCCACACCTCCTTCCCGAGCAATCACAATCCAAAATGTGGGGGTAAAGGCTTCTACTGGATCTGTCTTGAAGTAACTCTGAAGGAGAATCCCAAGTCTTAAGGTCCTCATTCAAGTCAGCAGAGGTCTTCACTGGAATTTCATTACAGCTCAACTCTCCCCTAATTCTGCTTTTTTACATCTCCTCTAAAGGTGTTCATGCCAAGTATATTTTCTAAAAAATATTGTCTCAGAGTCGGTCTCTCATGGAGTCCAATCTGCGAATATTTTAAAATATGTTCTTCTAAATACCCCAAATTTCTTAACCAAATATAAACCCCATATTTCCAGATTTCTATGGAGTTCTTACTTGAAAGTATTGTATTAGCATCAAATTCTTCATGACCAAAATATATTCATCTCTTAATATACACACATGTATATAATATACATATATACACATATGTATATATATGTGTATATATGTATATTATTACTTATTATTATTAATTCTTAATAATTCTTCTCCTTATATTAATCTTCCATCCTAAACATGCATGTAAATTAATTTACTACTAACTCAATGAGCCAACTGAAAATGTTCCTCATGTGATATTGGGCATAAAGGGATTTAATAGTCAACTATTTGACATTATTCCCCAGTAGTTGGAAGATATAAAACATGTATTTCAAGTGATAACCTAATTGCAGATTCATTTTTGGCTCACATTCCAAACATGGCACTGCATGTGAAATGGATTTTTCCAAATTACATAATACTAGGTTTTACAGAGAGATACATCTGCTAGTGAAAGCCCTCATTCAGTATTTATTCAACAACATTCTGTTAGAATCCTCCTAATGTTCTTGCAAGCATTATAATTTCTGGGATACAGTGAATAAAATAGACATGAGCCCTACTTTATTGGCACTAATAAGATAATAAAATAGGTAATTGGTAAAGATGTACCTGAACCAGACTTACTCAGGAAGTCTTTAAAAGGAAAATTCCATTGAGCTAAGATCTGAATCATAAGAGATCATGCAAAGACCTCGAAAAAACATATTCCAGGGAGAAGGAAGAGTATGTGTAGTATCTTTAGAGGTGGGAATGACCTTGATTTATTGAAAGGATAAAAAAAAAGTCCTTATGGCTAAAGCACGAGAACAGGATATCTTTAGGTTTCATTTTCTAGAAACAGACCTTGAAAAGAGAATTAATGAGCAAACAATTTATTAAGGAAGTGCTCCTGGGACATAGAAATATTAAAAGGATCTGTGGAGATCTGGGTAAAGTAGTGATATCCTCTACAAAAAGAAAGCAGTATATGAATTGAAGACAATGTAAGAACATAATAAAAAATTGGATTATATTTTGTTTGATGACATGCTTTTGAAGAGTTTTAATCAGAGTAGTAGAATGATCAGTGTTGTGCTTTCAAATTATCACTCTGGGCACTAATGCAAAGAGAGAAAAAGGGAGAAGGAGAGCCAAGAGGGAGGGAAGAAAGGAAGGAGGGGGTAAGGGAGAGAGACAGAGATGTAGAAGACCAAATCTGATATCAGAGAAGTTGGTTGTAAGGGAGTTGAAGTGTTCTAGAAACTAGTGATGGTAGTTCAGTCAATATATGGATAGAGAGAAATAGCCAAATTCTGAACATATTTAAGAGGTTGATTCCATACATTTTGCTCAGAGTTTAGACACAAGACATAGAAGAAGGAAAAAAATAAGGATGGTGCCTTGAATTTTGGCCTGAACAACTGGGTTCTGATATTTACTAAGAGTGATCCCTGGAAAGGGATAGATTGAGTGAAACACACACACGCGCGCGCGCGCATACACACACACACACACACACACACACACACACACACACACTACCTGTCTATACTTGTCAGTTTTAGACAAGTATATATAACAAGCAGTTAAATAGATCTAGAAGTTTGGAACTCAGAGAAAGTTTTGGGCTGGAAAATATATATTTTGGAGTCAGGCATAGATGGAAAGTATTTATAGTCATGATACTGGATAAGATTACATAGAAACAAAGGGCCAAAATCAATGTAACACTTCAACATTTAGAAGTCTGACAAAGGAAAATTGTTAGTGAGGTGGGAAGAAAAAGCGAGATAGATGTATAAAAGACTAAAACAGGTATTTCAAGAAGGAGAGTATAGTCAACAGTGACAAAACAGGTGAGTATTTGAATCCTGTTAGAATTTTGAAGAGCTCAGCAAGTTTCAGAATATTAGGAACAGACCTATTAGAATTCCAGGGTCTTTACAGCTAGATGGCTAATTTGTGTAGTTAGTCTCTTCTCTTACCATCTTTCAAATTAAAGACAACTAGGAGGAGCCTAAGGATGAATTATTTGGTGCATCTTCTCTGACCTTTAGGTAGTAAATTCTAGTGGTCTTGAGTCATTGCAAACAGTGTTTTGTTTGTTTATTTGTTTGTTTTTGTTTTTTGTTTTTTACTATGCTTTTCATATTAAAAAAAAGGATAGGGCACCTGGGTGGTACAGTCTGTTAAGTGTCTGACTTCAGCTCAGGTCATGATCTTATGGTTCATGGGTTCAAGTTCTGCATCAGGCTCTGTCTCTCAGCACAGAGTCTGCTTAGGATTTTCTGTCTCTCTCTGTCTCTGCCCCTCCCTTGCTTGAGCTCTCTCTGTCTCTCTCAAAAATAAATAAACATTAAAAAAAGATTTAAAAAAGGATATGTCTATGCTTATAGTACCTTAAACATTCTTTTGCACATTTTATTACCTTTGTTTATATTTCCCTTCCTCACTTTTGAAAGAAGAGTGCAATGGAGTTAAGAGCGTAGTACTATAGTTACACAACCAAAGTTCCAAACTCCCTGCAGACACTTTTGAGTTGTATGTTCTGTGCCCCACTTCTCTGTGCCTCAGTTTCTTCACTGTTAAATAAGGAAAAGAAGAATTTTCCATTCCATGGGTTATTATAGAATATTGTAGAGGATAAGTAGAATTAATATGTGAAAAGCCTTAAGATACTGATATCTGCTACTATTTTATCATTGCCTAGAAAAAAATCCTACTCATTATTTTCTAGATTCTCTTCTAAGATCTATTTTATGACAGACCTGGACAGAATTAATCATTCTCATGTCTGTGTGGCCACTGTATTTTTACTTATACCCAGATTTTTCCTGCTGCATTTCTTACACCGTTATCTCTCCCACTACACAATGAGCTTCCTGAAGGCAAGATTATATTTTATACAGCCTGTATCCCTGCAACAAAATGATGTCCCCCTACACATTGCACCAATGATTATCATTCTTGGCTCTGGCAGGATCATTGGGGATATTTCTTAAAATATATATGCCATGATATTAGGATTCAATAGGAAATTTAGATTTTTTTAGAGGGTTTATCATATGTTTTTTGTGTTCTGGCAAGTTGCGATTGTATGTGGTAGACGTACAATAAATAGGCAAATAAATGAATGAGCTATTTTCTCTTTGCTTACTATTTATAGAGGAAAACATTTTTATTTCTCATTCCTTCTGAGTGTCTTGTAGGAAAATTGCATTTATTGATGGAAAAGAAGAGCTATACATGATCTGATTTATGGAATACCTTTTTTTTATATTTGAATACTATTATATATCACTTTTCAACTTTCTCTGACAAAGTCAAAATAATCACATATAATGCCTTTGGATTTATTCATACTCTGAGTATGATGCAGTACCTTATAAAGAGTTTAATTGTGTGGAGGAAAACTTCAAATGTATAGGAAGATTGTCCCCAACCTTTAAATATGTGCCTACTTTCAGAAGTTCTTTATTTGAACGTGGTGATTTATGTTTGTCTAATTTATTCATTGGCCAAATTAGTTAAAACATATAATATGTTCCTCATTTTTCTAGGTTTCCAAAAAGAAGAGTATATGTAGATGACATGAGAAGAAAACTTTAGTGGGGAAAAATATTTAAAAAACAATAGAGAATGAAAAAAAAACAGTCTCTCACTGAAACTGTCAAATTGTGTGTCATGAACAAGAGCACTCATAATGATGAATTTGGCTTATTGTTGAAGATAGGAATATATTTTGTTTTGAGTATTTTGGTATTATTAATAGTTTTAGTAGTAATAGCTTTCTTATGGTGTCCATATCTATATAATTTTTTGTTTTATTGGCAGGATTTCAAATTTTCCATTGAAATTTTTTAAAAATTTTGGAATGGAAACACATCCCACACACCCAAACCCACATGCCCCCCCCCCCACATATATGCTTTTTTAAAAAATTTACAAACAGAATATGAACAGATAATAAGCAAAATGTCATCTGGTCATCAGGTTAGAGTAAACGAATCTGAGCCTTTGTAGTGGCATTGGAACTGAAAGATAAAGTAACCAATGTGTCTTCTTTGGTATGTGACAAGTGTACTTTGTCACAAAACATGGTTGTTAAGCACTATATTAGCTACATAAAGACATGAGTAAAATCTTACATCTTCTCTGAACTGTACTTAAATCTCTATGCATTGATTGTTTCTCATTATTTTTTAACTGAATTTTATGCTTATCTTTATAATACAATAGGATATTTAAATGATATGTATTGTTTCAGTTTCATATTCAAATCTCTCTGGGTTTTTTTTTTAATGTTTATTTTTGAGAGAGACCGTGTGAGCAGGTGAGTGACAGAGAGGTGGGGTACAGAGGATCCAAAGCAGTCTCTGTGCTCATAGCAGCAAGCCAGATGCCCACTGGAACTCACAAATGGTGAGGTCATGACCTAAGCCAAATGGGACACTCAACCAACTAAGCCACACAGGCGCCCCTCTCTGGTTATTTTCAAGAGCAGATATTTTAAACATTTCTTCACTCCAAATATATTTTTTGAAGAAATGACATCTAATAAGATGTTCCCTCATTTGAAAATCACTTGCTGTGATATTTAAATACTCAACAAAATTAACAAACTCATGAGTATATAATTTTTTTTTTAGGACTTCTGGATCATTCAGGTTGGTCCCATGGTTTCCTCAAATGTAAAAAATTTTTATAAAAAAAGTTTTTAAAGAATATTTTGTGACAAACTCCTGATATACATTCATTTATTTGACGCTTAGCTTTTTAAAAAAGTGTCAGTATGTAAAGAAAGTCATTGAGATCGGGGCGGCACAATAATGGCTACCTTCAAGTTTCATTCAAATCTTCTGCCTCAATGGTATTTTATGCCTTTATTTTATAAAGCTGGAAGCAGTTTCTTCGAGCTGATGATTATGAGCCTACAAACCCTGCTCTAAGTGAAGAATGTACTTTCCTGTTTATCTGAAGAGTCCTCAAAGTCCTGAGAGTACTTTGTTTACCTTACTGTCATTATTGATTAAAGGCCTAGATTTTGTCCAGTAGACTTCCACATAATTTCTGTCTAGTACAAAATAATTTTAAATGTTTGATTTTTAATTTTCTTCAAACATTAATCAATTTTTAATCTAATCTAGTTTTCCAGTTCTCCAAAATACCTAGTTTCTCAAAATACTGTTTTTTACCAGCTTTGTCCTTTACTGGTTTTCTGATAACAAGTTAAAGATATTTTTGATATACACATATATCATTCCATATTTGAAAAACAAAGGTTATGAGTATTTTACTAATCTTCAAACATCTCATATGAGTATGACTGCACTTGTTTATTTCACAGAAAAGTTTGATATGATTGTGATAAATAGGGCATAGAAAGCCTCAATGGAGTGTCTCATAGCCAAGGAGACAAGTACAAGTTGAACTATTTATTCCCAAAGCCAGTCATTACAGTAAAACTTTATGAATGAGATTCTCCTCTGAGTATCTTTTCTAGTTGGAAAGCACTATGAGAAGGCACAGTTCATGCCAATGTATTCCCAATATACTCTGAACATTCCAAGCGATTTATGGATGATGGACTCCTTCACTTATCTTCCTAATGGTTAAGATTATCTGTGGTCTAGAGAAACACTGGAAATAATGGACTATATTATACTATCCCATGAATAAACTTAAAACTCAAGTCTCAGCCAATTTCAAAGGGTTACTATGTGATTGCATCAATATTTTAAGATAACTTACATTTGAATTTTGTTCCTGATAAGAAGTCAAGCAGCAATAAAGAATTAATTTCTGTTTCTCCTATATGTTAGTATTGTTACAAATTTGCGAGCTATTTTTTGGAAGAAGAATGAAACTACATGTAATTTTTATTAAATAATTGATTTCTTAAATTATATGGCTAAATAAGATATACGCTTATTTTTTTCCATGCCTACACATTACTTAGATGTCCTTGGGAGAAAAGCAGCTAAATTAGGAACAGAAATAAAATCTAAGACAAATTTTCAGTCATCCAGAAAAGAGTAGAATAAAATCCTGAATTATTTTAACTCTTACTGCAAGAACTAATCAACTAGGTTCCAGCGCTTTTTTAAAAATAGATTTTAAAATACAATGTCCTTGTTTTTCCTTTTATTACCATTCCTCATATTTGAGTTAATGCATCATTGGTAGTGTTTTAAACCATAGCATCTACAATTGGTCTTTACTGCATTCTTTATTGCATACTTGAATGGCATTTTTCAAAGCCTAGAGGTTTTTCATATTTCCCAGTGAGATTTATACAATAGAATTTGTAGAGTAAAAAAAAGGGGGGGAATCAAGAAAAAAGAGTTGATGATTCTATTTAATGTAACCTTTGATTGCCACAGACTAACTCAGACCTAAAAAAAAAAAAATATCAAGTACTCAACTTAAGTCAATGAAACTTAAAGTCTTTTTTTTTTTTTTTAATTCTCCATTGAAGTTCCAATTCCACCAGCCTTCACAAGTAGTTGCTTGGGAAGCCAGAATGCCTTCTAATCTCTTTTTCTGTCTCAATATCAAGGGCAACTTATTTAAGGAAATGTGCCTATCATAGATATTAAATGCCCAAAACTGTACGTATTGAATGAAAGGGCAATGTAAAAAAAAAAAAAATCTAAGTAGACCTCAGTCTGTAAGATCCCTTTCAGCAATGGGCAAGTGCCTGCTAGTATCCAAGGCAATCAATACACTAGGATTGCTTTTACTAAGTGATACATATTTTACAGGCATCAAGGTATAATGTAAAGCACAAAGGCATTAAAACCAGACAGGCAAAGATTTCTAATCCCATCTCTGTGTGGCTATGAGCAAGTTGCTTGACCTACTGGGTTTTAGTTTCTTCTTATGAAAAAAAGGAGATGTAACCTTGGAAGGTGGCTGGTAGATTAGAAATAATGGATACAGAGCACCGGGTACATAATAGGCCTTCTATAATAGCTATTAGTAAAAATTCTTCAGCCCCAAATAGAAAGAACACTATTCCTTTTTAGGTACTGTTGGAAAGCCTATCTGATTCATGTTCTTTTAGTCTCACAGGGTAACCTTGCTCTTTCAGGCTTACTTTTTTTTTCTGTGAGAAGTTTCCATCATGTTCTCCTAGGAACTGAAACAGGAGCTGTTTTTCTGTCAAGGCTTGATGCTAAGCTCAGACCTCTCTTCCACTGACCTTCTCCATTTTTTCTGAACCAAAGTTTTGTATTTCATACTGCTCCCAGTCAAGGTGGAAGAGGCTAGAAATACAATGCAGAATAAGATATGATCCCTGAACTTCAGATCTTCTAGTGTGTCGTGCCACTAATTCTCAGGTCTATTTTGGAGTGCCTCCAGCAGAGAGCCCAGAAACCCTAAATGCCCATATATCCTTAATAGACTGATTTACACAATTTGTGATGACCTTAGTTTCATTGCTTATAAGACTATTAAAATAACATTTTAGAATAAAATCTGACTACCATACAATTGACAGTTGAGACTAGAAACAAAATATAGTGCCCTTTTTCTCTCCCAACACTTGCATCCTTAAACTGCTTTTGCAAATGAATAAAATAAACCATTTATTATAGAAATGTTTACTGGGAGGCTGCTGGAATGCTAGGCATACAGAGTTGACTAAAACAAACACTCCTCATAGAACACATATTTGAATCTTAGCCTTTCATGGAACATGTGTGGTATTTGCTGCTATATGTAGGTCATATAAATCATTTTTTTGGAAGCATTACTTTCTCTGTTCTGCAATTGTTTTCTTTGGAAATCATCAATAATCTGCTAACTGGGCATCATTGCAGGTATTATAACCATTCATCAGAAATTTCAGATCCCTTTCTCAGGGCACAGGTAAGACCCAAAGTCCTATTTAGGCTAGAATAACCACCTTAGGTTAGAATTGTATCCAAGACATTTATTATTCTTTTATTTTTGAGCTAGAAAGCTGGACTGAAACACGTTTCAACAAAAGGAGAGTGTGGACTTTTATTTTGATCCTGGGAACAAGATATCAAAGATATCAGTTTCTTTTCTTTTCTGTCTGAAGCAATTTACTTGTTTCATTTAATAGTTAACCCCTCCAGAAAAAAAAAAAAAAAACAACAAAATGAAACATAACATAACAAACTTTTCAAGGTAAATCTGTAAGTTGTTTTCTCAGAGAGTTAATGATTTGGTCAGCTGAAGCTTGATCCACAATAGAGTTAGAGCTACAAAGGTTGTTTCAGGTTTTACATAATGGAAAGAGAGAGCTCAGGAGTAACCCAATGAGTTAAAATCTTGACTTTGCCACCTGGCTGCTATGCAGCATTGGGTAAGTTTCCTATCTGCAGTAAGCTGAAATTTTCACATCTTTAAGATAAAAATTATATTACCTATCATATAGAGAGTTTGGAACAAATGAATGCCATAAGCAAAACACCAAATACTGTGACTAGAACATAGTAAATATTCATTGAGTACTAATGTTCCCATGTTATTATCACTCATAAATATTTCAATAAAAAGAGAATCAATATTTGAAAAAAAAGTAGTTGAATTGTGAATAGTGCATTGGAAATTCAGAAGAGGTAGCATTTTTGCTGAACCTAAAAAATGGGATCTGGAAAGGACTTTCAAGATTTTTCTATTTATGTGAATTTTCCTCCTTCCTAACCTAACAGAGAATGTTGAAGAGATTTTTGTTGAAAACTTGCATTAGAAATTTCTCCACTTTTAGATAAAAATAGCTTACAGATTAAAAATGACATCCAAACTCAGAAAACCATCATTTGACTTGCAGTTGCTTGTATGGCCAAAATTGTTTGAGACAAGAAAAATTTAGATACATAAAATTAAGGAACACAGGATTTCCAGAGTTTTGCTTTCTCATGGATAAATACTCTCTCTCGTTTGCAATATGTCATAATTTTTTGAAAGCTATATAAGTCTATTTAAATAAAATTAATTTTTCCCCCTACTGTGTAAGAATAAAGAATAACATGGAGTAAAATAATACTCTAAAGAGAAAATAATATAGAGTTTTACCCTTAAAAAACAGAATGCCTTGAGACTTACTTGTTCTCATTTTACACTCTGTAAAATCATCTTCAAAATATCCAGCTCAGCCTCTGTAATGAGAACAAATGATAAAATGTAATAGATTATGTCTGGATAAAAGCACACACACGCATTTAGTGTTCTTTAACACTAATTTCTCTCTGTTGAAGAAGAGGACTTTAATGAAAGTTGCTATGAACAGTGACCAGGAGGCCAAACAGAAGGACTGTACTTACCACCTTCCTCTTTATTCCTACTTTATTAAGCCTTGATATTGGTCAAGTAAGACAAGTTTTGCTTGTTCCCTAATATTGTACTTCCTTCATCTTCACTGAGTGTTTCAAATCATTTATAAACTCAGAAGATGAGATGAAAGATAATGCCTGGAGGGAGTAGAGAAAAAAACTGTTTTGCTAATATAATCTTGTTATCTTTTCTCATCTGGTAGGAAACTAAGTGTTGCCTTTACCTTTGGGCAACAGGGAGCTGTACTAAGCCTCTGGAGTTTAAAATATTGTGTTGGGTTTCTATCTGAGAAAATACTAACAACTGTAAACGCTAAAGCCGGGGGGCTGAAAGTGTTTCATTGAAAATCTTATGGAAGAATAGGCCTGTGGTCAGAAGAATTTCACTTCTCTTGATTGAAATTCAGCCTAAAAACCCAAGGAATTCAGGAGTGTGAAAGCCATATGTTTATCCACACCAGCATGCTAACAGAAGTACCAAAGAAACTTTACCTTATAAAAACTTCATGATTGATATTACCCTAGTTTTGTTGCTGTGAAATTTGAGGATTACAATTTTTGGTAAATTAACAAGACTACACAGCTGATAAGTTGTGAAAAAGATTCTTTTTTTGTTTGTTGGTCTCAAGTTTTAATTTACTATTCAAGTTCGTTAACATAAAGTGTAATATTGGTTTCAGGAATAGAATTTAGTGATTCATTACTTTCATATAACACCCAGTGCTCATAGCAAGTGCCCTCCTTAATACTCATCACCCATTTACCCTGTCCCTCACCCACCTCCCCTGCAGCAACCCTCCATTGGTTCTCTATAGTTAAGAGTCTCTTATGGTTTGCCTACCTCTTTTTTTTCTTTTTCACTTACCTTATGCTCATTTGTTTCTTGAAGTCCACATTTGAGTGAAATCATACAGTATTTGTCTTTCTTTGACTTATTTTGCTTAGCATACTACACTCTAGCTTCATCCAAATCATTACAAATGGCAAGATTCAATTCTTTTTGATGGTTGAGTGCGTGTGTGTGTGTATGTGTGTGTGTGTATAACATATATATATATACACACACACATAACATATTCATAATATTTATTCTTCATCCATTCATCCGTCAATGGACATTTGGGCTCTTTCTATAATTCAGCTATTGATGATAATGCTGCTATAAACATCAGGGTGCATGTGTCCCTTCAGACCAGTGTTTTTGTATCCTTTGGATAAATACCTAGTAATGCAATTGCTGAATTGCAGGGTAGGTCTATTTTTACCTTTTGAAGAACATCTATATTGCTTTCCACAGTGGCTGCACCAGTTTGCATTCTCACCAACAGTGTAAGAAGTTTTCTCTTTCTCCACATTCTCGGCAACATCTGTTGTTTCCTGTGTTGTTAATTTTAGCCATTCTGAAATGTGTGAGATGGTATCTCATTGTGGTTTTGATTTGTATTTCCCTGATGCTGAGTGGTGTTGAGCATCTTTTCATGTCTGTTAGCCATCTGGGTGTCTTCTTTGAAAAATGTGTATTCATGTCTTCTGCCCATTTCTTAAGTGGATTATTATTTTTTTTGGATGTTGAGTTTCATAAGTTCTTTATAGATTTTGGTTATTAACCCTTTATCAGATATGTCATTTGCAAATATCTTCTCCCATTCTGTAGGCTGTCTTCTAGTTTTCTTGTTTCTTTCCTTGTTCAGAAGCTTTTTTATCTTGAAGTTCTTGTCATTCATTTTTGCTTTGATTCCTTTGCTTCTGGAGACATATCTAGTAAGAAGTTGCTACTGCCAATGTCAAAGAAGTTGCTGCCTGTGTTATTCTCTAGGATTTTGAGGGTTTCAGGTCTCCCATTTAGGTCTTTCATTAATTTTGAATTTATTTTTGTGTGTGGTTAAAGAAAGTGGTCCAGTTTCATTTTTCTGCATACTGCTGTCCAGTTTTTCCAATACCATTTGTGGAAGACACTGTTTTTTTTCCACTGGATAATCTCTCCTGCTTTGTTGAAGATTAGTTGACCATACAGATGTGGGTTCTACTCTGTTCCATTGATCTATGTGTCTGTTTTTGTGTTATTGCTATACTGTCTCAATGACTACAGCTTTGTGTATACCTTGAAGTCCAGAATTGTGATGTCTCCAGTTTGCTTTTCTTCTTCAAGATTGCTTGGGATATTCAAGGTCTTTTGTGGTTCCATACAGAGTTTAGAATTGTTTGTTCTAGCTCTATGAAAAATTCTGGTGGTATTTTGATAGGGATTTCATAAAAACTGTAGATTGATGGGGCACCTGGGTGGTCAGTTGGGTGACTGACTCTTGATTTCAGCTCAGGTCATTATCTCAGTTTGTGAGATGGAGCTCCACATTGAGCTCTGCATTGACAGTACAAAGCCTGCTTGGCATTGTTTCTCTACCTCTCTCTCTCTCTGCCCCTCCTCTGTTCATTCTCTCTCTCAAAACAAATAAATAAACATTAAAATATATATATATAGATTGCTTTGGGTAGTATGGACATTTTAACAATGTTTTTTCTTCTAATCCATAAGCATGGAATATCTTTCTATTTCTTTGTGTTACCTTCAAATTCCTTCATAAGTGTTCTATTGTTTTCAGAATATAGATCTTTTACTTCTTTGGTTAGGTTTATTCCTAGTTATCTTATACAACTGTATCTTGGTACAACTGTAAATGGGATCCATTCTGGAATTTCTGTTTCTGCTTCATCACTATTAGTGAATAGAAATGCAGCAGATTTCTGTACATTGATTTTATATCCTGTGACTTTGCTGAATTTGTGTATCAGTTCTTGAATTTTTTTTTGGTGGAGTTTTTCAGGTTTTCTACATTCAGTATCATGTTGTCTGTGAAAAGTTTGACTTCTTCCTTGACAATTTTTATGCCTTTTATTTCTTTTTGTTGTCTGATTGCTGAGGCTAGAACTTCTAGAACTATGTTAAATGACAATGGTGAGAGTGGACATCCCTGTTTTATTCCTGACTGTAGAAGAAAAACTCTCAGTTTTTCTCAATTTAGGATGATATTTGCTGTAGGTGTTTCATATATGGCCTTTATGATGTCGAGGTATGTTCCCTCCATCCCTACTCTGTTGAGAGTTTTTATCAAAATACTTTATTTTGTCAAATGCTTTTTCTGCATCTATTGAGAGCATCATATGGATTTATCCTTTCATTTATTAATGTGGTGTATCACGATTGATTTGCAAATATTGAACCACCCTTGCAACCCAGGAATAAATTCCACTTGATCCTGGTGAATCATTCTTTTAATGTGCTGTTGGATTAAATTTTCTATTATCTTGTTGAGAATTTTTGCATCCATGTTCATCAGTGGTATTGGCCTGCAGTTCTCCTTTTTAGTGAGGTCTTTGATTTTGGAATCAAGGTAATGCTGATCTCACAGAATGAATTTGGAACTTTCCTTCCATTTCTATTTTTTGGAATGGTTTGAGAAGAATAGGTATTAACTTGTCTTTAAATGTTTGGTAAAATTCCCCTGGGAACCATCTGGCCCTGGACTTTTGTTTGTTGGGAGATTTTTGATTACTGATTCAATCTCTTTGCTGGTTATGGATCTGTTCAAATTTTCTATTTCTTCCTGTTTCAGTTTTGGTACTTTGTATGTTTCTAGGCACTTATCCATGTCTTCCAGATTGCTCAGTTTATTGGTGTATAATTTTTCATAATATTCTCTTATAAATGTTTGTATTTCTGTGGTGTTGGTTGTGATATCTACTCTTTCATTCATGATTTTATTTATTTGCATACTTTTTCTTTTCTTTTTGATAAGTCTGGCTAGGAGTTTATCAATTTTATTAATTATTTCAAAGAACCATCTCTTAGTTTTGTTGACCTATCTTACTGTGTTTTTTTTTTGTTTGTTTCTCTATCATTTATATTTGTTCTAATCTTTATGATTTCCCTTCTGTTGGCCTTAGGTTTTATTTGCTGTTCCTTTTCTAGCTCCTCTAGGTTAGGTTGTGTAATTGAGGCTTTTCTTCTTCCTGTGGTAGACCTTTATTGCTATATACTTTCCACTTAGGACTGCTTTTCCTGCATCCCAAAGATTTTGAACTGTTGTGTTTTCATTCTCATTTGCTTCTGTGTATTTTTTAAATTTCTTCCTTGATTTTCTGGTTAACCCATTCATTCTTTAGTAAGATATTCTTTAACTTCCATGTATTTGTGGTCTTTCCAAATTTTTTCTTGTGGTTGACTTCAAGTTTCACGGCATTATGATCTGAAAATATACATGATATGTACTCAATCTTTTAGTACTTGTTAAAGCTCATTTGTTACCCAGTATGTAATCTATTCTGGAAAATGTTCCATGCACACTCAAGAAGAATGTGTATTCTGCTGCGTTAGGGTGAAATGTTCTGAATATATCTCTTTAGTTCATCCAGTTCAGTGTGTCATTCAAAGCCATTGTTTTTTGTTGATTTTCTGCTTAGATGATCTGTCCATTGCTGGAAGTGGAGTGTTACTGTCCCCTACTATTATTACATTATTACTAATGAGTTTCCTTATGTTTATTATTTATTGTTTTGTATATTTAGGTGTTTCCAGTTGGGGGAATCAATATTTTCAATTGTTAGATTTTCATGTTGGATAGATCTCTTCACTATGATATAGTGCTCATTTCATTTCTTGTTACAGTCTTTGGTTTAAAATCTAGTTCGTCTGATTTAAGTATGGCTAGTCCAGCTTTCTTTTGATGACCACTAGCATGATAAATCGTTCTCCATCCTTTTACTTTCAATCTGAATGTGTCTTTACATCTAAAATTAGTCTCTTATAGACAGTAAATAGATGGGTCTTGTTTTGTTTTGTTTTGTTAATCCATTCTGATACCCTATGCCTTTTGATTGGATCATTTAGCCCATATGCTTTCAGAATGATTATTGATAGGAATTTAGTGCATTTTATTACCTATAAAATCGATTTTTTCTGGAGATTTTCTCTACTCCTTTCTATATTGCTTATGGTCTTTCTTTTCCACTGGAAGAGTCCCCTTTAGTATTTCTTGCAGGTCTACAGGAATCTGGGTGGGTCAGTCAGTTAGTCATCCGACTTTGGCTCAGGTCATGATCTCATGGCATGAGTTTGAGCCCCACATCAGGCTCTGTGCTGACAGTCAAGAGCCTGGAGACTGCTTTGGATTCTGTGTCTCCCTCTCTCTCTGCCCCTCCTCAGTTTGCACTCTGTCTCTCTTTCTGTCTCTCAAAAATAAATAAACATTAAAAAAAGTTTTTAAAAATTCTTGCAGGTCTTTAGTGGTCACAAACTCTTTTATTTTTGTTTGTCCCTGAAACTCATTATCTATTCTATTCTGAATGACAGTATTGCTGGATAAAGTATTCTTGGCTGCATATTTTTCCCATTCAGTACTTTGAATGTATCATGCCACCCCCTTCTGGCCTGCCAGTCAAATTTCTGTGGAGAGATCTGCTGTAGGTTAGGATTTTTGTTTCCCTTGCTGCTTTTAAGATTCTTTTCTTATGTCTGTGTTTTACAAATTTTACTATCCTATATCTTGGTGTTGGCCTGCTTTTATTAATTTTGATGAGAGTTCTCTATGCCTCCTGGATATCAATGTCTGTTTCCTTCCCCAGATCAGTGAAGTTTTCAGCTATAATTTGCTCACATAAACCTTCTGCCCCTTTCCCTCTCTTCTTCTTCTGGGACTCCTATGTTACAAATGTTATTTTGCTATATGGAGTTGCTGAGTTCCCCAAGCGTACATTTGTGATCCAATATTTTTCTTTCCCTCTGCTTTTTAGCTTCATTATTTTCCATATCTTTATCTTCTATATCACTTAATCATTCCTCTAATTCTTTTATCCTTTTGTTCATTACATACAGTTGGTTTTGAATCTTGGTTATAGAATTATTTATTTAATCCTCACTGGTTTTAAAGTCTTTTATCTTTGTGGTAAGGGACTGCCTGGTGTCTAGTATACTTTTCTCAAGCTCAGCTAGTATCCTTATGATTGTTGTTTTAAATTCTAGATTAGGCATATTACTTATATATGTTTTGATCAGATCCTTGGCCATGGCCTCCTCCTGTTCTTTCTTTTGGGATGAATTTCTCTGTCTTGGCATTTTTATCTAAGTATCTATCTTCTTCTCTGTGTTAGGAAAGCCCGTTATGCTTCTTGCTCCTGAGAGTAATGGCTATATTAAGAAAAGATCGTATACTGTTCAGGGCCTCGTGCTTCAGGAAGTGTTTCTGGTGTATGCTGTGTGTACTCTGTTGTTGTATTTTGGCTGCTCTTTACATCACGTCAGTCTCTGCAGAGTTTGAGGCTTGATCCTGTTTCCCCTAGAGCTGAAGCTGCAACACTCTACAGTCAGTAGACTTGGTGGGTGTGGGGGTTTGTGCTGGTCTTACAGGGAGGGCGCACTGCTGCTCTGACTCTCAGGCACATTTGCCCTAATTAAAAACCACCTTCAGAGTGTAGGAGGGTGGGGTTTGGTGTAGGGAGCTCAAGCCTCTACTGTGTGCATTGTGCTGCTCACTGAAGTCTGTCTGTGCTGATGGGGGTGGGGTGGATGGCATCTGCCTGCTCTCGTCCCTAGTGAGGGGAGTTCACACCTGCCACTATTCAGGAAGCCTGAACAAAAAAGTGAACTATCTTCCCTTGTGTATCCCAGGCATCCCTCAGATCCCTGGCTTCACCTTTTGTGTGTCCAAGCCATCTGCCTGCCTGATAGCACAGTGCTCCTCTGTTTTATTTTGGATGCACTGACTGGGTATCAAAACTCTAAATTTTAGGGACCCAACATGGCACAGACTCATGCTGATCCTCGAGGGGAGGGGGTCTTGCCCCACTGTGGTTTGTGCTGTTTTGTCCTGGAAGGGCAGTTGTGTGAACGTGCAGGGGCTTGGAGTTCATGGTAAAGCACAGCAAAAAGCCTGTGTCCAGGTTAGCTGCAGTTAGCAGGTGCTTCTGCTCCTGTGCTAATAAACAGGGTAGCTCAATGGTGCCTTCTGGATCTTTATTCCCTTGTGAGACAGTGCCACCTCTCCCAAATGCCCTCCAAGAGGGAGAACTGTGTCTCCCAGTGTGACCAAGGGGATCCTCAGACCATGTAGTCTGCTCCTATGCCTCTGCCTTCCTTCTCCATTGGAGCACCACTACGCCCCTGGGCTCCACCCTAGTCATGGCACAGACCTCTAAAACTTCAGACTTTGAGTTTCACTGCTGCTTGTAAAAACTTACAGTTATCAACCCCTCTTGTTTTCCAAGTCAATGGTTTTGGGGAAGTGTTGTTCGTGTGCAATGCCCTGTGTGCTGCTTTCTGTCTCTCTCTCCCTCCCTGACATCTCTCTGTGATCGTGGTCCCTTTCCCTCCACAGCACCCCCAATTCTTTTCTCCTCCAAATCACATCTCTGCACCTCCTATCTTCCATCACGTGGCCTCTTTTCTCCCTCTACTTGTGCAGTTTTTTTCTCAGTCTTCAGATCGATTCACTAGTGTTCTGAATGATGTGATATTTAAATTTTTTTATTACATTTCTTTATTTTTGAGAGGCAGAGAGAGACAGAGTGTGAATGGGGAGGGGCAGAGAGAGAGGGAGACACAGAATCCGAAGCAGTTTCCAGGCTCCCAGCTGTCAGCACAGAGCCTGACACGGGGCTCGAACTCATGAACCACCATGAGATCATGACCTGAGCCAAAGTCGGATGCTTAACCGACTGAGCCACCCAGGCACCCTGTGAATGATGTGATATTTAGCTAGCTGTGTTTGAGGAATGAGGCAAGCATAGGGTCTCCTTACTACTCTACCATCTTAACTCCTTCTCTCCCCCAAGATTCTCTTTGATCAAACTTTACTCAGGCCCCTATGAGCGCTCTTCTGTAGGCCTGGACCATGGCCCCTGTCCTGCTGGGCCTGAATAGCCCAGTGTTTTAGCAAGAATCCTGCTAAGCCAATTAAAGACACTCCCTCACCCTTGATACCTGGTTAAATTCTTCATCCTTTGGCTTTGATGTAATTATTGTTGGTCTGACTTCAGACAAATCCTAAATCAGTTTAGTGAGAATTCCCCGTATGCTTGATTTCTCCCCTTGTTAATTTTCCATCCACAAACCACCCCCTCCAACCTGCTCCTTGGCTATGTTTCCTTTTCTTTGTTATAGTTGGAGTTGAGCTTCATTTCTTATCCCTATTGCCATAGTACTGAAACCTATCACAGTGGTCTAGAATAGTCTTTGTTACCATTTTAACAAGTGTCAGAATAACTTTTTCTTTAATAGTAGTAAAACCAAGAATGGAATCAAATCTGCTAAACTCAGAATCTTTGTTCTTTTTTTTTAAATTATTATATCTCAACACTTGATACTTATATTCACTAATATCAAATTTGTTTTGTTATGCATACATATTTAAAATATTCTTTTTAAAAGCAGCAGATAGTTGGGTTGCCTGGGTGGCTCAGTCGGTTGAGCGTCTGACTTAGGCTCAGGTCATGATCTCGTGGCTCGTGATTTCAAGCCCTGTATCGGGCTCTGTGCTGACAGCTTGGAGCCTGGAGCCTGCTTCGGATTCTGTGTCTCCCTCTCTCTCTGCCCCTCCCCACTTGTGCTCTGTCTCTCTCTGTCTCAAAGGTAAATAAATATTAAAAAAAACTTTTAAAAAATAACAAAAAAAAATAAAAGCAACAGATAGATAATTCTATATTTTTGGTTAGCAAAGACCAAGAGACCTAAATTTTTTTCAAAATTACTTTTTCATGTTGCAAAAGTATAATATAGTCTATTTCCTTTTATAAACATCTCTTCAGGCCTTTTGGTCTGTGGGCTCAGTATCTTCTCTAAAGCATGCAATGAATTTACCTTTATTCAAATATTCTTAGTATTAACACAAGGAGAATTAGCAAATTATTTGTTAATTGACTTAATTTTTATAACTTTTTCTACTTTCTCTATAATTATATTAGCTAATATGTTGCATAGAGTTGTATGCAATATATTTGTTTAAAGGAATTATTATATGAAAGTAGGCTTCCAAAGAATAAGGTTTTTTATTTAATTAATGCCTACATTCATTCATATGTAGTAATGTTTGTAATTATTATTACTGATGTGAAAAAATTCAACAAAATTCTTACTAGAAAAAATTTTTTGAGGTAGCTTTGATGTCACCATTTCATCACAAGTATAAACAGTCAAATAGAGATGATGACCAAAATCTGTGGTCCTTTATTTTGGTTATTTTTATTTAAAAAAATTTTAATGTTTATTTATTTTTGAGGGAGGGGAGGGGCAGAGAGAAAGGGAGCCAGAAGATCTGAAGAAGGTTCTGAACTGACTGTAGAGAACCTGATGTGGGCCCCAACTCACCAACCATGAGATCATGACCCAAGCCAAAGTTTGACTCTTAACTGACTGAGCCACCCAGGCACCCTTATTTTGGTTATTGTTAAAATAGGGTTTGTCACTTTGATCACTTTTGTTCTTTTCATTAGACAAGAGTATGTTTCTTTTCCTGAATAGTTGACACTTTTCTTATATTTCATTAATAACTTTCATTTTCCTGATGTTATTGCTACAAAATAGCTTTCTGCTTTCCTTAAAGTGATCATATGCTTTCCATGGCTATAAAAGATCATGCCTAAATTCTGTTCTTTGCTATGTCACACAAACAATAGGTTTTTAAAGTTTTCCTTAATAATAATATTTTATTTTTTATCTAATTTAAGAAAAAAATTCAGATAAGCAAATCTTTGTTCAATCACAAATATTTTATTTATACTAATTTTATAAGGTAAAATATAAGGAAAAATTATTTCATAATTTTTGAATGAAATAATTACTAGTGACGTAAGCAATAATTGGTGATGCTATCATTTCACAACCACTATATGTGATAACTATTATATACGCCCAAATTTGAATTAAGAGTTAGTTTACTTCTCTGAATTCCGTAATCAGTAAGTAATAAACCTTGGGCTTGAAACCGGGTCTTTTAACCATAAATTCAAAGCATTTTATACATTATCTTCTCAAATGTATGCTATGAGAATAAATATTTATTGTTGATGTTTAATAAGAGTTGTTTGTATCTATGAATCTGTTTCTCTGCACTTTAGGATTGTTCTCATTATTCCTTGAAGAATATTGAAAAGAAAGCTTGGGTGTTTGAGTAATAAATGCTAAAGATATCTAGTTTTTATTTAAGGAGACCTACTTTGTTATAGAAAAATAACATTATTTTAAGGTACATTTATGCAGCATCAACCAAAGCATGTCCAAGATCAGAAATCTTCGGCTTGTGTGTATACTTTAACAAGTATGCCATTTGCTTTAATTATTTTTTAATATTTACTCCCTTTTGTTTAATAATGTCATATATGTATAGTACAGATTTAAAATCATCTTCAAAAACACTACATCTGTAATATATGTCTTTGGCCTGCTCAAAACTCATTCAGCCCACCCTTGTTTATCAATAGCTCCTAATCCATACCTCCTGCTGCTCCTTGTTCCAATAAGCCCAAACAACACTAGCATCTGTCTGTAGCAAATATGCTCAGAATTCTCTAGCACATGCTGATGAAAACCAAACAAGAAGTGAATAGAATGTGGATTTAAAAGTGCTTTGAAATTCTTTTGGGCTTGCTACTTTATTCTTATTAGGCCCCTGCCTGACTCCCATCAAGCTCAACTCAATTTCATTTAAGCCTTTGGCATACAGACTGCATTTGTCATCACAGCTGATAAAGGCAGAATTTATATGATTATACTGATTTTTGCAAGTTTTCTACTGAATTCAATTTGAAGTCACTTCTAATATACAATATGCAAAGGAATATGGCCTCCAAATACAAATTTACAGCACTTGGTAGTATCCATCTTGAGTGAGAATGAGCTATACTCCATCAGATAAGAGTCGATATTAGTATTACAAAAATTCATAAGGTATTTACCACAGACTGGGTCAGAATTCTGTTTAGCATTGAATTTGGGGCTGAAATCTCCATTTCAGCCTAGCGGCAGTCCTACCTGTGTTTAATGATTTTATTACATTTCAGTACAAACAGCCTCAATTTTTAAAGGTTAATCTTCCTGAAAATATTCAAAGCAGATTTCATCAGAAAATATCTCTTCCTATTCACAGTTGTATGGAGAGCAAATATCCACACAGTGCTTTTCAAATAAATGAAGAAGAAGCCTTCTTCCAAGAGTGTACCATTCAGATAAGAGTGACGTGTAATGAGATCTAATGAGTGATCAGTCAGGTGGTTTCTCTCTTAGTTTCTCCTTTTATTATTAGTTCAGAGTAGCATGACAAACAGGGTGGTAGAAAAATATGTGAGATGCTGCATTATGAGTGAAAGGTATATGTAAGTGACGGATCACTAAATTCTACTGAAACGAATACTAAATTATGTGTTCACTAACATAAATTTAAATAAAATATTGGAAGAGGAAAAAAAAGAAACAGTATAGAAAATAGAAGGAAATATTCAATGTTTAATATAGAAAAGGAAAACCATCTTGAAAGAAACAAGAAAATATTTACACTTTCATGAATGGGCACTCCTGGTTTACATCTAATGAGACTTTTTACATCTTTAATTTTTGTACCTTTCTGTTTTCTTTTTTTTTTTTTCAACGTTTTTTATTTATTTTTGGGACAGAGAGAGACAGAGCATGAACGGGGGAGGGGCAGAGAGAGAGGGAGACACAGAATCGGAAACAGGCTCCAGGCTCCGAGCCATCAGCCCAGAGCCTGACGCGGGGCTCGAACCCACGGACCGCGAGATCGTGACCTGGCTGAAGTCGGACGCTTAACCGACTGCGCCACCCAGGCGCCCCTACCTTTCTGTTTTCGAGATGGCAGAAATATTACCTCTCCAACAACAATTTGAACTAATTCTATAATATTCAAGGGCATTAAAATCTAATTGTCTGGCAAGTGAAAAAAAATGCAAAAGTGATAAAACTAATCGTTGATTGTTATAATGAATGAGGCTTGGATTTGAAGCAATCATATTGCTCAAGACTACCAAACACTGAGAAATACTGTTGAGAATCCTTTGTCATTCTTCTTTCAGTTTCACTTTGATTTGTATCCCTAAAAACATCTAAAAAATTATTGGAGCATGATGTTAAATAGTGAATGCTAGAGATAATGGTATCAGAATTTCATGCATAAGCATAGGATTTGCTTTTTTCTCCCCCTTCTCTTCTTCCCTCCCTCCCTTCTTCCCTCCCTCCATTTGTCCTTCCTTCCTTCTTTCCTATTCAGTTCTTAAGAAATACAAATAAAATGAATATAGACTCTCAGTTTAGAATGATTTCATGAAAATAAGTTGCATTGACAAAATTGCCTAAAAGAAGATTGAATCTGAAATAACATATAATTTATCAAATTTTTATTATCCATTTTACATAACAATATAAATATTATTTATATATGTATTTTTTCAAAAATACCATATTTTAGAGGAAATCTCTATGGTTATATCTATGTAGACATTTGCAGATAAGTCATGGGAAAACTACGAACCAAATAAGGTTTTCTTTATAGAAACCATATTTTTCATTTTGTCCCCTGCTCCATTTTCTGTTCTCCTATTGTTACCATTTCAGGCCTAACCTCTCTTGTCTCATAGAGATTGTTATTGCTCTGATCTGTTCTTCACCTTAGGCTGAACTTTGGCTGCAATATATCACATTCCTTTAGATCTCTGCTTCTAGGTGACACGTAAGCAACTTGTGCATAGCTAATATTGTCCTTATTAAGACAGAAAAAGAGATCACTAAAACATTCACCAAAAATCATCTGGAAATTTCCCCATCCATTTGGCAAGAGACTGTCTTTAGCATCCAGCAGAGATGGCCATGTAGTCTCTTCCTAAAGGTATCCAAATGAAAAGTCTCTATTACTTGCATCCCCTGATTTTCCATTATTTAGTAGACTGACAATCAAGATTTTCTTCTTGGGCTCACCTGAATCCTTTACTGCCTTTATTTAATTCCACTGCATCAATCCATTCGTCTGAAGAGAATCCATTAAATAGCACTTCCATAAAGACTGAAACACAAAGTCTTTATTTTTAAAATACACAAAATTATATCAATTCCCATAGAAGAAAGAATTTGGGTCATAGGCACAGAAATGAATACCGTCAATTGGAAGAGTCCCATATATTAGAAAAAAAAAAGCTAAAATAGACTTTAGTATACATATGTCTTTTCTTACACAAAGCCAGACAATTGCAAGTTTGAGCAGCTTATTATATAGTCATTGCTGCCTCTTCAATAACTCATTTTGATATTTTGTAATTTGCCAAAATGTGCCTTTGTGATCCCACAGGCTCTTAACTACTTTGTAATGAGTGTGTATGAACAGATGGAAAATGTTTTCAATTTCAGAGAAAACCACTAATGGATGTCACCAGCTATTAGGAAAGCTCAGGTGGCTCCATTTTCCAAGGAAAGGTATTGTCATAAAACTCTTCATTTTTTAATGAAATGTTTGCTCATTTATACCTAGATGGTAATTTAAGACTTCACAAGTCTAAACAGATTAGAACTATAGTTGGAAATTATTCAGTGCTAAATAGCCTGGAAATCTAATCTCAAGAATCTCACCTGAAAACAGTAGTAATGTAACTACTCTAACAGGTCATTTTATTAGAACAACATGAATTACTATAAAAACAATTTCCTCAAAAGAAGTGGTGGAAAGAATTTAACTAAAAAACCAAATGCATGCTTGAGCCTTGGTAACAATCTCTCTTTTAAAGTGAAGAGGAGTACGCCTTCTATTTTCAGTTTGCATCCCAAGCAAATACATCTTCTCAAAGAAATATACATAAAAGGAATGATTATAACAGAGGTTGTTTCTAAAGTATAGTCCATTTCACGTTCAAATTATATTTACTAGTTCAAAATGCAGAGCCATTAGCTGTTAACTATCCCCTCAAAATTCAGAACAGCTTCTTCTTTCACGAGGCTTTTAGTCTAATATCCTGTGGAAGAAATAGGCTGAGTTCTGGCATAATTAGTTTATTTTGGTCCATTGTTACCCTCTTTTTAACTTGGTAAAACTTTGGTCAAAAAATAAATGCAATACCATCTGTGCAATGATTGATCTAGCATGTGTTTATTTATTTAGAGCTCCACCAACAAGAATTATTTATATGCAGGTTAGGAAGGAATGGAGCTAGCAATTACTTTCTAGCAAAGCAAATTCCTATAATTTTAAGGAGACTTTTATGGTTCTATTTCTCCCTTACTTAGATATGAAATTTTCAACATATATTTTAGATTATCTGTTTCCTCTTTCATGGAAAAAAAAGGTGGTAAGTCACCATCCAGAGTGCTGACACTATACTTTTAGCGTCATAAACATCATATAAATGTAATTACATCAAAACAAAAATTACTGACAATAATATATATTTTTAAATAAAAGTGCTTCCATACAGAAAAAAGTAAGTTTAAAAATCTCTGGGTCTAAGGGATATGTCAAACGTACATTGGAGTTTCTTATATATTTTATTTCACCATGGAGACAAATCACCTGACAGTCAACTTCTGAGGCCACAGTGCAGAGTAGTAGCAAGGTAGAAATGTTGTGGTAGCCATGTGCATGAGAATATTTGCTGTCTTTGAAAATGTAACTACTCTAAGGATATCATCTGGTTTGCAATGACCTTTATGCATAGATTCATATATTTAGTGGAATTTTCTAAAGACAAACAGCATGTACCAATAGCATGTACCTCATTAGTTTCTTCTTTGTTATAGATGATAGGAAGTTCCCATCTGCGGTTGCATTCTTTTTTCTTTTTTTAAGTTTATTTATTTATCTTGAGAGAGAGAGAAAGAGAGAGAGAGAGAGGCAGAGAGAGGAAAGAGAAGGAATCTCAAACAGGCTCCACATTGCCAGCATGCAGTCCAATGTGGGGCTTGAACACACGAACCGTATGTCCAATGGTTAACCAACTGAGTCACCCAAACACCCCTGTAGTTTCATTCTTTAGCCAGGGATTATTGATACAATTTTCTTATCTTCATTACCAACTTTTATAACTGGCTTTGATTTTAATTATTCCACTCAAATAGATTTTGGTCACAATAATTTTTTAAATTTCAAATCAAATCACCTTTCAATCATTTGCTTATATAGGTGTGTCTATAAGTATGAATGAATTGTTTATAATAAGATGGCCTTATTATTCTCATAGTATTTTTAAACCCACTTTAAAATAGAATGTAGAATCCCATTGTAGTATGGCTCAACAATGAAGGTATATAATTAATTCATGAGTTAAATCATTGTTCCTTAAAGTAGCCATCTACATTATAGTCAGCCATAGAATTTTTGGCCTATATGCAGGGATGTATAAATTTCTGACTTTGAATATTAACATTATTAAGGCATGTAGTTTTTATGGTTCTGTTCTTTTTACTTAAATGCATGCGTGCACACACACACATATTTGTATAACTATCTTTATCACAGGTGAGATGAATGGAAGATTAAATATTGTAGAAGAAAAGATTAGTAAACTTGCAAAGATAATTATAGAACCTATCCAAAATGAAATAGAGAGAAAATCGAGAGAGAAAATCTGTGGAATAACTTCAAGTTGCTGTACGTATGTGTAACTGGGGTCCCTGAAAGAGGGGGGAGGGCAGAAAATATTTGAAGCAATAATGCCTGTTTTTCCCAATTTTATGAAGATTAAAAAATCCATACTTAAGAATCACAATAAATCCAAAACAAAGAAATATGAAGAAAACTATCTTAAGTCTTAGCATAGTCGTATTGTTCTGAAGCATTATAAGAAGGGGAGGAAAGATTATAGGGATTATTAGCAGATTTTTCATAAAAACAATGCAAGAGAAGACAATAGAGCAGTATTCCTCAACTCTGGTTTCATTATTATTCTCACCCAGAAGTCTTTTTAAATACTTTTTTTTTTCCTAATCACTCCTGACTGATCAAATCTCAACACCACAGATATACTGTATGTCTGTTTAATATATACAGATATACATACAGGTATCTGTTCAGCACTGTATATAGTGTGGCTCTTTTGAAGAGCACAAGCCACTGTCATGATTTTTCCCTCTCCTCCACCATCAACTGTCATTTTCTTGAGAGTGACGTTGCCCGTGCTGAGGATACATACAGAAAGTAACATCTTGAAATTAATGAGAGAAACTCAACAAAATTACCTTTCAAAAAAACAAAGGATGATATACTTTTTTCAGATACAAAAGTGTGGAAAGACTTACTTGCCAATAAAGCTGTGCTTGCAGAAATATTAAAGGGATGGTGGGGGAAAAGTAATTCCAAATCAAAATCTGGATCTACATAAAAGAATGAACCACAGAAGAAATGACAACTGCATCTGAAAATGGAAAGACTATTTACCTTATTACTTAATAACTCTTTAAAAGATAATTGAGTAAAGAAAACAAATACTGTTTTGTGGGGTTTATAGTAGTGGAAATCAATAGCAAATAAGCATTAAAATTCTCAAAATAATGGCCATTAGTAACTGGTTTGAAGAAAATAAACTGATGTGATGGTTTAATAATTGACCACAATGAGTGGTATCATTCCAACAAAAGGAATCCAACTTTTGTTGGAATGATAAAGTTTTCTCTGGGGATCCGAGAGAGTCAACCATAGGGAAATTCTAAGGTCGGAATGATCAAGGCAAAAGAAATATCTAGTACAAAGACTCTAAAAAAGAAACTACAGAAAGAGATAATAGTGTAGTGAGTTGTGGTATAATGATAAAAGACAAGGTTCAAATTGTAAGCAGAAACCTCTGAGTCCTTGCAGCTCAGAAATGGCATTTTGGATTTCATTCTTAAGAGGAGCAGACAGCCAAAAAGAGGATTCTAACCAGATAAGTTACATGGTCTGATTTACATTATTAAAAGGTGACTAAAAACTTAATGGATTAGATTCTTAAAACATGAGATATATTGAAATATGTCAAAGTTTCTCTTGCATATTGTCATAGCTTCTTAAGGATTTTAGTCTAGAAAGAGGGAAAAACATGAGTAAATATTATATTTCACTCTTAGGAGAACAGTGCTAACGAGTTCTGAACTCTCCCTTGGCAGAACATGAAGATTTTCTAGAAGTAATAATTGGGCTAAAATCAGAAAAATGTTTAGGTGTCAACTCTGTAGAAAAAAAATACAGATTGTGAGAAGAATTCAAAACAGAGTAACCATATTCAGTAAGTCTCTAGGGTTAAAAGGACTTTATCTTGGAAAGACTGGAAAAAGAGAAATGAGGAAAAACATGGGGGTTAGACTGTAAGGGAATAATATTTTGACACATGTCTTGACTGAGTTTGATATACTCAATGATATCATAATAACATAGTTTACATCTAAGTTCATGCATTTGGCCATCTAAAAAGCATATTATCTTATTTCCCATTAATTAGCACACATGTTAATCACTTAAGAATGTGACCATTAATATTTCATTACTATAACTCCAGTACTAGTATATAGCTTTCATACCAGACTTTATACCAGAGCCTTATCAAAGCTAATACTTCTTATTCTCCCTAAACAGCCTGATGTTTATATATAGCTTATTACATAACGCAAAGACACAATGTTATCAGTTATCTATTAGATATAGCACAGATAACCTAATATACTTACTTGTGTTTTTTCCCTGGTCTTAATTTTTTAATTAAAATTAGCATAATATTATACCATATAATTTCTTGTTTTCTATCAGTCTATACTCCCCTACTCTTATAACCCTCCCCCCAAAAGCAGAACCTGCAGTTTATTTTTATAGATTTCTAACAATTCTTCACAGAATTTTGGTGAAAAATTAAGATCACTTAAAGCTCGTTTGAAAAGATTTTATTAATTCTGTATTATTACTACAGAGCAAGGCGCAATTTCAAAATATTAATCCGTAATATCTCCCTGTGTTTTCTTGACTGATTTGACCCTTTCCCCCCTCAGAGAAAGGTTAATGTAGCTAAGAGAATTCCATGGTCAAATACTGCCTTAGTTTTTCCAAGGTTTGGTACTTAGAGGGAAATACAAAGAACTCACATCTTGGAAAATAAAAATAAGGAGAAAATCTACAGTATAAAAACCAGGGTGTGCTATCCTCAGACTAGATCAGAATGGAAGACAAAAATTGTCAAAACAGAAATGGAGAGTTTAGATGAGGTAGAGCAGTTTTGAAAAAGGGTTTGAGGGGCGTCTGGGTGGATCAGTTGGTTAAGCATCTGGCTTTTGCTCAGGTCATGATCTCATGATTTGTGAGTTCAAGCCCCACGTCAGGCTCTCTGCTGTCAGCACAGAACCTGGAGCCTGCCTCAGATTCTGTGTCTCCCTCTCTCTCTGTGCTCAAGTCTCCCCAACTTGTGCTCTGTCTCTCAAAAATAAATAAAAATTAAAAAAAGACAAAAAGAAAAAGTGTTTGAGCCTCAACTGGAATGAGCCACAAATGGAATGGAACAGTAGAAAACCAGTGAGGACTGTGTAATCTAAGAGGAAAAAAAAAAGTTGAACACTTCTGTTTCTTAATAGACCTTAGAAAAGTAGCGAGGCCCCAATCTAGGAATATAGGTATGATAGGTCTAGAACTGAGTTTACTCGGTTCTCACTTGCATCCATATAGCATGAATGAAGCCAAATAAACTAAAGAGTGGCATTGACTTAGATGTCATGTGACATCCACAGAGGTACTCTCATGTTCTGTTGTGGTGTGGAAGCAGGTGAAGTGAATGCCAGCAAGGAATGCTGCTAAAAATAAAGGAACTATTCACATTTTAACATGATATGGAGTGGAGACCCTGGAATGGACAAAGGAAGGATGATCAGATGGGATGACAAGTCTTTAGTGGTTGTCAACTGAGATTGAAGGCATAGAAAGACCAGATATTAACTACGAAATTCTTGCCATTATGCAATATATTAGAAATTATGCACAATCCCAGGGATAGGGGAGGGAATTGAAATTAGCTTTGGTTAAATATTTTCCTCTCCACTCTCTCAGTAGGGGACTTAAAAGGAAAATTATACAGAATTATAAAAAAATAAAATACATTTCTTGAATATTTATGTTTGTGGTGTGAGACTTGCACCTGCTATGAATATACTCTCTTTTCCCTCAGAGAAACATTCCACATGTTTTTGGAACAATGAAGTATAAGGCATGTCTAGGTTTGCTTTTTCTTGTATACCTAAAAAAGTCAACAAAACTCAGACATTTTTCTTAACACATTTTTTCCAGATGATACTTTTTGGTTACTAAATGTATTACTTAAATTTCAAAATCAAACCCCTAAGTATCTCCTTCTTTGTGGAAAAAAATAAACTATCCTAAAATTATGGTTATAGTGAGATCTTTTTCACTTATATTCAGTTCATGGAATATAACTATATTAAGGGCTCCTAACTTAGGTCCTCATGCCATTAGGTTATATGATATGAATCCACTTCCTATCTCTTTAGTTAAATTAGCAGTTCTAACCAGATATTCTATTGGAATTTATAGAGTAGTCATGAAAATAGCACTTAATCAGAAACTTAATATAACTAAATGTTAGGTGGTAATATACTTTTAGAATTCATTTCTAGGTTTTTATCAATCAGTTTATATCAAATTACATACATTTGCTTGGGCTATTGCACTTGATCTATCTCTGAAATCGCAGTCTAAAAAATGTCTTTTTTGATTATATCTTATTTTCCAATTTACTTATTGAAGTACCTCTACTGCAATAATTCTTTGATTTCATCAAGATTTCTAATCCATGGATTATGCCACTTTATCATTATTAATCAGGCCTCTCTGGGGTTCATTTTTCCTTGTCTAACCTACAATTCATACTCCATCATTATCATTATTTCTTTGAAAAGCCTACCAAATCTCTTTTATTTCACATTAATAGAACTCACCTGAAGATATGAAAGTGATTTAAATACCAATATCCATTTATTTTCTCCAGATTTGTACTTTAGCAAATAACTGCTCAGCTGACCTGAATTAATTCATGTTACACATTTTAAACAGGTCCTCAAAACTACTGAACTCTAATAATGCTTTCTTGTTGGGCTCATATTATGCTGCACGATATACTTTCTTCTGTCTCTTAATCCTAACCTTCTTCACCTTTAATCTGAACTAAAGATTTATCTTTTAACTCACTGACAAGTTAGAAGTCATCAGAAGCCGGTTTCCTCCACATTCTGCCACCAAATCTACAAATTTATCCCACACCCCGTTTCTCTATTAGACTACAATTTTGAGTGCTACTCTTCTTTTCAAAAGCAGTCTTCCCTGCATTTCTGTGGATCTAATCCATTTTCAAGAGGTTCAGTCTTTTAGTCATACCTTTTATTTCTTCCCTGCAGAATTTTTCCTCTCCATTTGATAAGCCCTGCAATCATAGAGCATATTCTGATAACTTCTATTTGTTCTGTGAACAGTGCTTTCATTTCAGTTATAGCCACATTTATCTGACCCCATTTATTTGCTTATTCTTGTTTTTAAATTTTTAATTCCAGTATAGTTAACATACAGTGTTATGTTAGTTTCAGGTATGCAATACAGTGATTCAACAGTTCCATACAGCACTCAGTGCTCATCACGACAAGTGCACTCTTTTCTGTTTATTTTGGATGATCCCCTACCTTCCCGTTTATTAACAGACTTTATAAATGGTTTATTTTCACAAAGTTCCCATGTCTTCATTTCCTGATTTTATCTCTTTTCCTTGAAGGTTAACTCTACCCCCAACATTCCATCAAATCTTCTCTTGTTAAGGTTATCAATGACATTTTTACTGCAGGACTCAGTGAATGCCTTTTTCCTTCTTGAAGTACTCTCCTTTCTTGGCTTCCACAAAACCCTTGTCTTTTGCATTTTCTTCTATTGCTTATCCAATTTTCTTTTTCTGGCTCATCCTCCTAAACCAAATCTTTAGTTGTTGAAATCCTTAAGATTTGGTGTTGGGTCTTTTAAATATTTCTTTCTCATTACTTCTCAGTAATCTCATGAATTTCAAAGAATTCCAGTGTCCTGTCCATGCTGATGGCTCAAAAGTTTTATTTTCTTTGTACTGTTTCTTTCTTTTTTTTTTTTTAAATTTTTTTTTTTAACGTTTATTTATTTTTGGGACAGAGAGAGACAGAGCATGAACGGGGGAGGGGCAGAGAGAGAGGGAGACACAGAATCGGAAACAGGCTCCAGGCTCCAGGCTCTGAGCCATCAGCCCAGAGCCTGACACGGGGCTCGAACTCCTGGACCGCGAGATCGTGACCTGGCTGAAGTCGGACGCTTAACTGACTGCGCCACCCAGGCGCCCCGCGTACTGTTTCTTTCTAATTGCATATCTCATAGACAACTACCCTTTAGACAACATCTCTAGTTCTTGATATCTTTTTTTTAACCTCCCTCTACTTTTTTCTTGTTCATTTCAGTAAATTACCACTACCACCCTCCTGAAGCTAGGAATTCAGGGGGAATCCCTTCTTATTAAGCAGTAATTTAAATAACTATATAATTTATATATAACCATATTTGTAATAATCTGTTTATGTTAACAATGTCTCCCTGCCTCTGTCCTTTCAACAACAAGTCGTATTGATTTTACCTCTGAAATGTATTGATTACATCTTTGCATTGTATACTGGTGATATTTTAGAAATCTGCCAATTTTTAGATTCCTTTACTACATGATTTATCTTGGGTTGCTGTTAACCATTATCTGAATCACTGCAGTTACCTCCTGTCAATTTGCTTCAATTTCTTCTCTATGTGGCAGTAAAAGTGATTATATATATATATATATATAATTTTTTGGGAGAGCTCAAGTGAGGGAGGGCCAGAGAGAGGGGGACAGAGGATCCAAAGCAGACTCTGTGCTGACATCGGTGGGCCCAATGTGGGGCTTGGATTCATGAACCACGAGATCATGACCTGAGCTGAAGTCAGACGCTCATTTGACTGAGTCACCCAGGTGCTCCAAAAATGATCTTTTTAAAATGTAAGTTGGATCATCTTGTTTCATTGCTTACTAGTTTGAATTGTTTTCCAAAGTTCTTAGAATAAAATTGAGCGTTCTTACTATAGTCTGCTGAATCGCTGAAATCTCTTCCAAGTTAGATCTCTATCTCCTTTCCTGATCCCATTGATCTTTTCTTGTTGCTGGAATACGTAAAATTATTTTCATATTGATGGAAATGTACTTGTTGGATCCCTGTCTTTAGTATAAATGCACCCACAGCTTCCTCTTCATTTGATTGTCTGAATTTCATTTTTGTCTCCTCTTACTTGACCTCTATTCAAGAGTCTCCCTGACTACTCCATCTAAAATAGGCTTTTGCACAGTGATCTCTAACCTTTCTGGTTTATTTCTTAGTTCTTATTTATCCTGAAAGCATTTTCTTCCTCTTTTATTTGTTTGTCTGTATGCTCAACTAGAGCATATATTCTATGGATTTGGGTAATCTTTCTTCTGTTTTATCATTTTTTCTCCAATATTTTTAATGATGTCTGTTATACTATAGATGTTCCATAAATATATGTATTGGCTGAATGGATTTTCATCAAAGGTAATTAAGATAAATAGCTATTATTATATCTCATGGATATAGAGCTGGGCCAGACATTTTAAAGTGTTTGTCTTATGTCTTGTAACCACCTCGCTCAGGTAGTAGGATGACTAGATTCCTAAGGATCTTTCAGTCTTCCTACTTGTAGTAAGTTTTGCTAATTTACCTTTGCTTTCCAAATAATACTACTGAAATTATGGCCTAATCACAAATTTTAGATCCTATTTGCAATTTTGATATACTTTCTTCCACTTGGGAGTGGGATGGTATTATTAAGAAAACACCTTAAATAGGTGCTTTATTTTCACTAATAACTGATTCAAAATTTTATCATGGTCAGTCTCTGGTTCTTTATTATAACACAAATTATCCAAATTAAACCAATCTAGTGGTTTAAATTAACACTCATTTTGTTATTATTCTTTATATTTTGTGGGTCCAGAATTTGGGCAAGGACACACAGAAAGGCTTGCCTCTTCTCCACAGTATACAAGGTGTCAGTGGCAATAGCTCAAACAATTGGGGACTGGAACAGCTGGGAAATCTCTTTTTTATGTAGTCTCAAGGCCTCTTTTGGTTTCTCCATGTGGTCTTCTCTCATCGTGTCCAACTTTAGGGAAGTTGGGCTTTTTACCCGGCTGCTCAGAATTCTCAGAGCAAGTGGTCTGAGAGAAGAAGAAAACACAAGTCTCATGGCCAGGGCTTAGAAGCAGGCACATTATCTCTTCCACTGTATGCTGTTTGTCAGAGTGGCCACAGAGACTGCCAAGATTCAAGAGGAGAACGCATAGGTGAATGCCAGCAAGTTGAAGTCATCTTTAATCAGCTAAAATAAGGAGCTGAGTTTTAATTTTAAATGGAAAGACATTAAAAGATAAACAAGAGAAGAACAAGTCTGTCTTACTATTTATGTTATTGAAAAGTCACACGGACATTTCTGTCAATATGTAATTGACAATTTATCTCTTTGCAAAGTTGAAGCATATAATGTATTTGCCTCATATTCTTTATTGAATGTCCATTCATTTCAGTTTTGGTGTTTCAAAATGTTGGCAATTACTGGTATGTACCCATATGTTTTTGTGTAATTTAATCTTAAATAATGATTTGGCTGATACAATAGAACTCCTCTAAGTATTTTAAATGTTTTGTTTTATGTAATCCTCATAACAAACCTATAATCCCCTTATATAATTTAGAAGAATATTTAATGGGGGTTAATGAAATTGCACATTAGGTTAAAAAAGTGTGCCTGTAGTGAAGTCAGAAGGACATCTCTTTAATTTTTCCTGACATTTATACTGACAACTTTGAATTGAGTCCTAATCCTGATTCTGTGAGTACAGAAGCTATTAACTTTTAGACAAATGTTAGATTAGCAGATCTTTAAATTTCCTATTGGCTATAAAACTTCATAAGGACTTACATTCTTAAAAGAAATAAAATGTCTTTTGAAGATCAGGAGAAAATAATATTGGGGTTAGTTAAGTCAAGTTATTTAAATAGATGGCAAATTAGAAAGTAGGACTTATGTTGGAAGCTAAAATTCATTTCTACTTATACCTGGCAATGACTAGTCATGTCTCTGGAATCTGCTGTCTATCTCTTGATCCATCTTCTGAGCCATATTTCCTTTTTCATGAAAGTTGGTATGTGTTTGCAATGGAATAGTTTCCTCAGTCTACTTCCTGCAAGTAGAATTTTGGATGTCTAAAGGACGATTTCATTTTGTACTGCTTCTGCTTCTTTCAGTTCAAGCTGGCATCTTGCTGAATATGGGAATCTTTTCAAACTTTGTAGATCTCCCAGGAATCTTATTTGTGTCCACACCATTTGAGCAAAAAGTGCCAATAGATTTTTTTTTTGAATAAGCCTTACATTTATCTTAAGGAACAAAGCCTTATAATGCATAGATGTCCTATTTTTATTATGTTTTTAATTGAGAGGATCTGTGAATTAGAGGGAAATGATGGAAATATATAAGAAGTATATTTGGAGTTGCATGAAAAGATAAGGGTGATACTGAAGCAAAAGTAAAACCTGAGATGGTCCTGCCCAAGAATTATCCAAAATTGATGAAATGAACTACTGTAGGAGTCTTTAGTCTGACTGAACTTTACTTTCAGACACCTCTTTTGTTCTTTCTAAGGTCTTAACAGAGGATTTTGTAGTTATACTAATAGCTTCATGTTTTAGACCATGCAACTGGATAAATTATACATTGCTTAATAACAAATTATTCAAAAATTTTGCTACTTAAAACAAGCATTTTTTATCTTACAGAGTTTCTGAAAATTAGAAACCTAGGAGTGGCTCAGGCTGTCTCATGAGGTTACAGGTAAACTCTTAATAGGGTAGCAGTTAGCTGAAAGAGCTGAAAGTTCCACATCTATGTTCACAACCGTGGAAGTTGGCAGAAGCTTCAGTTTCTTGCTTTGTAGGCATCTTCGTGCAGCTGGCCTCATGACCCAGAATGAGTGACCAAGGGAAAAAAAAAAACAAGATGCCACACTGCCTCTTATGACCTAGTCTTAGAGTCAGAAACATTAATTCTGCTCCATTCTATTAGTTGGAGGGGAGCCACTAAATCCAGCGAACACTCAGCACAGGGGCATGGATATCAGGAGTTGGGGGTCACTGGGGTCATCTTGGAGGCAGAGTACCACAATGCATTTCATCAATTTTGGATAATTCTTGGGCAATACCATCTTAAGTTTTATTTTTGTTCCATTATTACCCTTATCTTTTCATGCAACTCCAAACACACTTATTATATCTTTCCATCATTTCCCTTTTCTCAGTTTTCACCTTTTTTTTTTTTGCTTTGTGCTTCAATCTCTATTAAGCCTACTGATATGTATTCTAAGTCTTAAATGTTTTCCTCCACTGTGTCTAACCAGATGTTAAACCCATCTATTGAATTTTAGTTTCAACTATTGCCTTTTTTATTTTAGGATTTACCTTTGGCTACTTTATTTATTCCTGTTTATTTTGTGTGTGAAATTCTTAATTCTTAAATTTTCATTTAAAAAACACACTGATCCTTGGGTTTTAAAAGTAAATATCTGTTATTTTCTACTTGTCCATTTCTCTTGATTTGTGATATTTTTATTTTGTCTGCTTATATGATATATAAGTTTTACTTTACATGCTGTGCATTGTGTATGAAAAAGAATACAGACTTTGCATGAGGGTATCTTCCTCCAGAAAATATTTATTTCTCTTCTAGTAGATAGAATATGGGCATATCACCTGCCCAGATAGTGCTGGTAAATTTTGTTTGCCTTTTTTCCTAGAGTATAGCACTTCTAAGGCTGAGCTGAACAGTTGGGTTGTTTACTTGGCCCCCACATTCTTGAAAGCCCCTAAACTTCAATTTTCATCTCCCCAGTATGGTAAAGTTGCGAACACATTTGGATAGCTTTTAGAAGCTATCACTGTGATTTTCACAAATATTAGCCCAGACTTGAGCATTTTGGGAGTGAACAAATAAAAATAAACTGCTTTCAAAGTATTGCAATCATTCTCTGGTTTCCTTTTCTCTGAATCTTGACCCATAGAGTTAAAACTTGTTTGTTAAACTTCAATGCCGTTTTTTTGTTTCCCCAGCCCGATGAGATTGCCGCAAGTTCCAGTTCACTGCTATATGTTTTTGCTCTTTGCCCCTGAACAGCAAATAATCAAATGTCAAGCCTGGGAATGAGTGGAAAGTTAGCATTAATGTCACTCTATTTCTTTTCCTTCAGAATGTTTGTCTCAAATACTGCCCACTGTGTTTAAAACATGATGCCTTCACAACACTGTTTTTATTAACCAGATTTTATAGTTGTTAAGTTAGGGGGAGATTTAGCATATCAGTTATTTCATCTTTGCCACAAGTCACTTCAATTTCTTCTAACAAATATGCATATTTAATATACAGATACGTAGTTTAAATTTTTTCCTAACCGATAATCAATTCTTAAAAATGTTGAGTGCAGAAACCCAGATATGGCTATGGTTCCATAGAATATACTGGGAGCCAGAGAATAGATACAGTAGTTGGAGACAGCATCACGATACAATCTGGATGAGGGCAGAAGAAATTCTTTTCTGGTGGTAGACATTATTTCCTCTGATACTTACACTATCAAGTTGACTTCTAGCCAACCTGCTGAAGCAGTATAATAAGGCCACGAAATAGCATATTAAATTCTATTTTCTTAAAGAATATTTTACTTGGAACTACCAAAACCCAGAGGAAGAAATGTATTTCATTGGGATTAATGGGTAATGTCTATTGAATGCAAAAAGTTAAAACTACATTATATCTACAGTTGTAAACACTCTAGCCAAGAGAGGATGTGATTATATTTATAGATTCTTGCTTTGAACTGCATATAACTTTCTCAAATGTCTCTTTGGGCAATGAAACTTTCTGTGATTTCCTAAAAATAATTTTATTTTTGGGTCTGACTTTTTTTAAGTAGAAAAGTTTATACAATTTTATATTTCTAATATAACTGAAAAGTAACATGATAATATAATAGTGCTTAAAGAAGTAAAGGTAAAATGCATTATAAAATGGCAATTGTCCTTTAAGAAAATATTATAACATTAAACATTTTTATACTCAAGATCTGATTTTCTACTGCATTAATTATAATTCCAACTCATTTTTAAAAATTAATTATTAAATTTAGAATTTGTTAGCACACTAAACAGAAGCTGTAGTCACTTTCCACAAAACTCTGACAAAAATCGAAATATATTGGGGTGCCTGGGTGCCTCAGTCAGTTAAGGCATCTTACTCTTGATTTCATCTCAGGTGATGATCTCATTCATGGTTTGTGAGTTTGAGCCTCACATAGGGCTCTGCATTGACAGTGCGGAGCCTGCTTGAGATGCTCTCTCTCTCCCTCTCTCTGCCCCTCCCCCATTTGCACACATGAGTTCATATGTTTTCTCTCTCTCTCTCTCTCTCAAAATAAATAAACTTAAAAAATATATAAATATATCAACATGTCCTACAAAACCATTACAACCTGAGTTGCCATCATGCAATTTTATAAATTATCAACGTTTTTGGCCTCATCTTTTACCTCTTCATATTGCTTACTTCTCCCTAGCCACTAGAATAATCCTGCTTACACACATACAAGTAGAAAAAGATACGATGTAACTTGTAAAACAATATGTTATAGAATTGATCATGTAAGAAAGATTTCATGTTTCTATTGATTGTTTTCCCATAACTTCCTTGAGAAACAAACTGATACTTTGATCCCATCTTTAGAGATGTTTATAATCTCTGGATTGAGAATCAAAATATTTGGATTTTGGTGGTGAAACATAGCTAGTAATTAGGTATATGTTCCCTGGAAGGTGAGAGACATGGGTTAAATTTCCAGGTTTGACTTTTATGACTTCAGTGCTTTTGGGTAAGTTGCTTCTAGTAATTCAGTTTCTCGTTTATATAATCAAAACTATGATAATTATACTTCATGGAATGGGAAAAGCTGTGTACTTGGGGCCTGAAACAGAATGGCTGAATGATAAAATTTAGCTATCATTTTTACTATTAGTTCTTGTTTCATGAGATACAGGCTAGGAATGACCATTTAAGTCTCAGAAGCTCACTTTTCTCATCCTTAAAGAATAACATTAACAAAATTTCCAAATATTTTTTTTTCCCCTTTGGTGGTAGAGAAGAGGTATTAGTTGCTCTCACCATTTAGAGTCTCCCATGTTACGACTTCTCTTTCACAACATAAGTAAACAATCTCAACTCTTTTAACCTGCAGGGCTAACATTTTTCATTTTATTCTCAATCAGAGACTGTCCTCATGAAGAGAACAGGAGCTGACTCTGCTGTTATTAATGAAAACTGTCAAACACACAGCTCCCAGATTACTATGTCTTTTCCTTGCCATGTGGATGGGCCAAGGTTAGTGGGAACAGGCTAGTCTTTAATTGGTCTTATTTGATGATAGTGCACCTGGAGTCACCAAAGTTGATATCTCTTCTGAATTCTCGCCACATTCTCTGTCCTTAGGTCAGACTACATTTATAATTACACTAATTAGGAGGTTTTCAAGTACAGTTAATGAAAAAAATATACCTAAAACTAGTTTTTTTTTAATGTTTATTCATTTTTGAAAGACAGAGAGAGACAGAGCACAAGCAGAGGTGGGGCAGAGAGAGAGGGAGACACAGAATACGAAGAAAGCTCCAGTCTCTGAGCTGTCAGCACAGAGCCCAATGCAGGGCTTGAACTCACGAATCATGAGATCATGACCTGAACAGAAGTCAGACACTTAACCGACTCAGCCACCCAGGTGCTCTTAAAACGAGTTTAAGAAAGGATTTTATTGGCTTACTTATATTAAAAGTTCACAAGTAAGTGACACTGGATCCAGTTATTCATATAGTTTCCTCTAGGAATTCATATCTCTGTCTCTCACTGTGTGTTTATTTAAAAAAATTAATGTTTGTTTATTTTTGAGAGAGAGAGAGAGAGTGTGTGAGCAGGGGAGGGCAGAGAGAGAGGGGGACACAGAATCCAAAGCAGGTTCCAGGCTCTGAGCTGTCAGCACAGGGCCTGATGCGGGGTTTGAACTCGTGAACTGCAAGATCATGACCTGAGCCGAAGTCGGACACTTAACTGACTGAGCCACCCAGGCACCCCCTCACTGTGCTTTTAATGGTTTTAGTTTACACACCAGAGTTCCATATTGTCCTATCAGGATAGCAATATCACTAGAACATATTCAGACCATACATTTTTACACTTTGCAATCCAGGATAAAATAGAATGTATCTTTTACTATTTCTTCAGATCTTGAAGAATCCCTGTTTCCATCGACTTGAATCAATTTTCATTGGTAAAGGAGGTTTGTTTCAGGCAATCAATCCCACTCAAGCCATGTAGCTAAGAAAGGGAAGATCAAAAAGTGTTGATGAAAGAAAGAGAATTGGAATTGAAAAGGCAATCAACAAATGTCTCCCACCCTCTTTTAAGATACACATTTTCATGTTGTGAGAGCCTTTCTGATAAATACCACCAAGAAAACACCTGCAGTAAGACAAAGTTAGGTTTATTACATTTCTGCAGCAAGGAAAAACATTCTCCTTGAGGATCAATGGATCAAATAAATAAAAGGGAATGGGAAGGGACTTTCAATAAGGCTTGTTCTTACCTAATGACTGTTTCTAAGGAGCAACTTGGAAAAGCATGAAACAGCTCTGTTTATCACAGTAGTCTTACTCAGGAGGCAGGAAAAACAGAGCAGGGCAGAGGAAATCATTGGTAAAGAAGTATTAACTGTTCAAATTATGTGGCTTTGTTCATGTCTACTTGGAATCACTCTTTTCATTCCTGTTAGAAATGCTATGTAGCCTGATTACCAACAGCACTAAGGGGAAGACTTGGGGTTCTGTTTCTTTCACAGCAAAGTTAACATAAACGAGGAATGTCATGGAAAAAAAAAAATGAGCCCTCTAAATTGCTCTGACCGGAAGAACTGAGGCTAGAAATGAGGCTACTTCAGTGTGTCAAAGTTACCCAAATTGTTCAGATCTTTTAAGCAAAGGCAGAATGTTCCATTGTCCTTGGTTTTATTTCAAGCAGCAATGTTTCTCACAGCTGAATATTTTAATCAACAAGATTTCTCAGTACTGTGTCTTTGAAGTCAATTAATGAAAGAAATCTTTACACATTCAAAATAAATAACTGCCACACTTCTTTAAAAAATTGTTTTAATGTTTATTTTTGAGAGAGAGAAAGAGTGTGCGTGGGAGAGGGGCAGAGAGCGGGAGACACAGAATCAGAAGCAGGCTCCAGGCTCTGACCTGTCAGCACAGAGCAAGACGCTGGGCTGGAACCCACAGACTGTGAGATCATGACCTGAGCCAAAGTTGGGACGCTTAACCAACTGAGCCACCCAGGCATCTCTGCTACACTTCTTTTTAAGAAAGATTTTTTTTTTTTAGTGAAATTTCCTGTTCATAGCAAAATTTAGGGAAGGCGCAGAGATTTCCCATGTACTTTCTTTTTTTTTAATATATGAAATTTATTGTCAAATTGGTTTCCATACAACACCCAGTGCTCATCCCAAAAGATGCCCTCTTCAATGCCCATCACCTACCCTCCCCTCCCTCCCACCCCCCATCAACCCTCAGTTTGTTCTCAGTTTTTAAGAGTCTCTTATTCTTTGGCTCTCTCCCACTCTAACCTCTTTTTTTTTCCTTCCCTCTCCCATGGGTTTCTGTTAAGTTTCCCAGGATCCACATAAGAGTGAAATCATATCCCGTGTACTTTCTGTTCACACAGCACACCCACAGCTTCCTTCCATATCAACCCCCCCCCCCCAGTAGAGTGGTATAGTTGCTACAATTGACTTACCTACATGGACACATTGTAATCATTCCAAGTCTATAGCTGGCATTAAAGTTTGCTTTTAGTGTTGTGTATTACATGTGTTTGGATGAATGTATAATAATATGTACCTGCCATTATAGTATCATACAGAATAGCTTAAATGTCCTAAATACCTCTGTGCTCTGCCTATTCATCCCTACCTCTACTCTTAACCCCTGGCAATTGTTGTTCTTTTCTGTCATCATAGTTTTACCTTTTATATAATGTCATATAGTTGGAATTACAAAGCATACAGCTTTTAGATTTGTTTCTTTTGCTTAGTAACATGCATGCAAAGTTTCTCCCTGACTTGATAACTCATTTATTTCTAGCACTGAATAGTATTCTGTAGTCTTGATGTACCACAGTTTATTTATCCATTCACCCACTGAAGGATATCTTGGTCGTTTCTAACTTTTAGCAATTATGAATAAAGCTTCTGTAAACATTCACGTGCAGGTGTTTGTGTGGACATAAATTTTCAACACCTTGGGTCAACACCAAGGAGCTCAATTGCTGGGTCATATGCTAAGAGTATGTCTGAGTTCACAAGAAACCACCAAACGGTCTTCCCAAGTAGTTGTGCCACTTTGCACTCCCACTAGCAATAAATGAGAGTTATAGTGGCTCCATGTCCTGACAAGATTTAATGTTGTCAGTGTTTCATATGTTGGTCATTCGAATCCATGTGTAATGATATTTTGTTGTTGTTTTAGTTTTATTTCCTTGATTAGGAATGATGTGGAGTATTTTTTCATATGCTTATTTTCCATCTTTATATTTTATTTTGTGAATCATCTTTTAAGATCTTAGGCCCATTTTCTGATTGGATTGTTTGTTTCTTATTGTTGAATTTCAAGAGTTCTTTGTACATTTCAGATAACAGTCCT
The DNA here is from genome assembly GCF_022837055.1 of Prionailurus viverrinus. Taxonomy (NCBI): domain Eukaryota; kingdom Metazoa; phylum Chordata; class Mammalia; order Carnivora; family Felidae; genus Prionailurus; species Prionailurus viverrinus. The sequence continues at coordinate 159,199,866 of NC_062564.1, read as the reverse complement.
TTATCTGATGTGTCTTTTGCAAATATTTCTCCCAGGCTGTGGCTTGTCTTCTCATTCTATTGATATTATCTTTTGGAGAGCAAAAGTTTTTAGTTTTAATGAAATCCAGCTTATCGTTTCATGCATTGTGTCCTTTTTGTTATATCTAAAAAGTCATCACCATATACAAGCTCATGTAGGTTTTTTCTGTTGTTGTATTTTAGGAGTTTTTAAATTTTCTTTTTTTAACGTTTATTTATTTTTGAGAGACAGAGAACAAGCTGGGGAGGGATAGGAAGAGAGGGAGACACATAATCTGAAGCAGGCTCCAAGCTCTGAGCTGTCAGCACAGAGCCCGACCCGGGGCTCGAACTCACGAACCATGACATCATAACTTGAGCCGAAGTCAGATGTTTAACTGACTGAGCCACCCAGGTGCCCCATGTTTTAGTTTTTAGTGAAGTAATGCTTGTCTTACAAAATGAGTTAAGAATTGTCCCCCCTGCTTCTATTCTCTGAAAGACATTATACAAAATTGGTATAATTTCTTTCTTAAATGCTTGGTAGAATTCACCAGCGACCCTACCAAGCCTGGTGTTTCTGTTTTGGGAAGTTATTAATTATTGATTCAGTTTCTTCACTGGATACAGGCCTGTTCAGTTTACCTATTTTCAGCAGCTTGTGTCTTTGAAGGGATTGGTCGATATCATCTAGATTATCAAATTCGTTTGCATAGAGTTGCTCATGTAACTGCTTCATTGTTAACCTAGGATTTTATTTTAATTTTTTAATCTGACAAAAAAGTACCAAAATTTATTACTAAATGAGTGTGATTATTTCTATAATAGCAAGATAAAAGATACTCAGTGCAGAAAATGGCCAATCAAATAAACAATGACATTCTCTAACTTATTGTTGAGTATAGATCCTGTAAGATACTCATGAAAGCTTTTGAGTTAACTTTGGAAACATCTGCAGTGAGAAAGTCATTTCCTAGTTTTTGTTCTGTTTGTTTTATTTTTATTTGTTTGGCCGCAGACATTTACATCTAAAAATTAACTTTAGGGAATGTTTAATCTGTCCCAATAGTTTTTCAGATAAGAAAACAGAAATGCATACTGGTAAGATAACTTGCTCATTTGGCAAGTTAATTAGTGCCAGAACTAGGAGTAGGGCAGATATATTGCGCCATTCTTACCACTGTGCATTGTTATCAACTCAGTTGCAGCAGTTAAGAAAGGTGTATGCAGAAGGGTGTTGCTACTAATTGTAAGAACTCATTTGCACAGAAGTTCCTTTCCTTAAATAATTCATCATCTTCTTTCATGAATCTGCTATCTGGACAGTGTAATTATTGGTAAAATCATTTCAACTGCCATTGGAAAACTCACTGTCCTTATGATTTTAGTTGGAAAGTATTAGCTATAGCTTTTGCCATCTAATCATTCTTAAACCTCTCTGTTAGTATAGACTAGAATGTGGGAGCTTATCCAATTTGGGGCCTTGAACATTTTATAGTGTTTGAATTTTAGGGAGTACGCCTTGGGAAATGAGGGAAGTTGAGAAGTCAATTTTATTGTAGAGGGTTGAGTTCTCTTTATATGAGTAATATATATAAATTAAACAGCTACATACATAATAGGATTATTTTCATTTCTTTGAAACATATTTTAGCAATATTACTATTGAATTATAAAGCACTGCATTTTGAGTAAGTCACATTAGTTGTCACAGTGACAATTCAGAATTGAATAAAGATTTGATCCTTAGCATCTGACACTCTGCCTAGAATTATTCTTGATCTTGCATATTATGGTTGATTCTCCTGCCTGAGATTGTCATTTTTTAAAAGTGATTGGTGAAAATTTCTGTCTTTCTTTGATAGGTAACATGAAGTTTTTAGAGAAGAAGTTTTGTTTTCTAAAATAAATTGTCTTAGTTCCATAGAATTGGCTTTTCCATTTTTGTTTGCCCTCCTCTCTTTTAAAAACAAAAAAAAATTTATCTTGTTTTCAGAAAATCTATGATATGATAAAAATTGATGCAATCTTTTTTATTCACAGGTGTGAGACTTTAATATCAAGCATGCATAATAAAATATATTAACTTATATTTAGAAAATTAATATGTATTACTTATTTTAGCCTGGTTGTACTTAATGATGACAAATACTATGTTTAGAACCCTTGCCTTTCCTCCTAATCACACTAAGTGTACTACTGATATTTTGTGAAGAACCTTAGGAATTCATTCAAGAATACTGTATTTGATAATTATGCATATCCCTTAAAATGCATTCTCCTTGTTCAAGGAATTGAAGGCTGGCCTGACACAGAGCAGAAGTAGGACACAGTGGGACCACTCTATTCACATGAAAACAACAATGTGGCAATCTCCTGTAAAAGTGTTTTGCCTTAACTGGCATTTATAGTCTGACCCTTAAACCAGACAAACACGAGATAGAATGTTCTATTAAAGAGCAGATGATTGGAAAAAGAAAAAAAATGTTCTTGCCATCAAGAAGGACAAGTTAGAGGACTACCTTCTTAACTAGGATGATTTGGGAAATAAAATCTCATTATGGAAAGAAGGGAGAAGGAGGGTATTTGCCTTGCCTGTTGGAACCGACTCCTCACACAGTTCTTTTCAACTGATCTACTTTCATTTCTTCAAAAGACACTTTTGAGCACCAATTTGTGTCAGGCACTATTCTAGACTCCAGATATATATAATAGCAATAATCAGAGTAAATCAAGTTCTCGACTTTAGGGAGCTTACTTTCTAGTGGGGGGAGGCAGAAATACACAAATAAGGAAATAAATAAATAAATAAGTAACATTCCAAATAAAATAGCAAATGGAAGTTGGGGACATTCATTCAACATATATTTATTTTACATCTATTGTGTGCAAATGTAATCTCACCTCTTAGTAATACAAAGAGGACAGAAGTGTTCCACCTTGGGAATTCACAGTGGGAAGCACAGATAAGTAAAAAGGGAAGATAAAAAAAAAAAAAAGAAAACTAAAAAAAAAACAACACAAAAAACCAACAAAGAAACACCAAAACCCCCCAAAAACTTGGTAGAAGAGCAAAAATACAATGTAGAAACTTACCACATACTTCCTGCACATTCTTTCCCAGTGTTTAGTGATTGGGAAGATGGTAGTCAGGTAAACCTGTTAACGGAACTTGTAAATGGAAGGAGTATTCTATCGATCAGCATGGTCCAATAGAAATAGAACATAAGCCACAAATGAACGCCACATACATAGTTTTAAATTTTGTAGTTACCTGATTAAAAAAATGAAATTAATTTTAAAAATACATTTTCTTTAACTCAGTATGTTCAAACTATAATTTCAGCATTTAATTACTATAAAATTATTATTGAGATTTATTCATTCTGTCTTCTATACTAAGTCTTCAAATCATTTTGTATTTTCACCTGAGTACAAGTCATTCTGGACTAGTAATATTACAATTACCACTGCTCAGTAGCTCAAGGCTACCATATTATACAGCACATCTAGAGAACATTTCCTCTCAGTTTCCTCACTCTTCCTCTCCTCTGAGATTTTTATTTTGGAAATAAAGACACAGAGAGATTTTAGCAAAGTTAGAGTATGGATTTTCTAGCTTGTTTTTATTACTGCAGCTGGCAGTTTGAGGGGTTTTTCTGCTTACTATGTTAAATATTTGGTTAATATTTCCAATAAGTTACAAGGTAGTAGACATTTTTATGTGGAGAAGAACACAGCTATATTCGAATAAAGCAAGTTGAATTTCTGAGAGTACTTTCTCCCTGCTAAATTACTATAAAATTGTTATTTTAAGGGTCAACAAAAGCTTGCTTCCATTTATTTATTTATTTATTTATTTATTTATTTATTTATTTATTTTGATCCTATAACAATGAGAATATGAAGGTCAAGCTCAAGTGTTTCAAGATTTTATGAAATTGTAAAGCACAATGTAACAGACAAGAAACTGTATTTCTCCTGGTTCCTCATTGAATTACATAGTGACTAAGAACTGCCAGCTTGCTGACTATCTATTTTTTTAAGTCCAAAAGGCAAAAGGTGAGTATTCACCATTGACCCACTTGTCAAAAACAGTGAACAATTTTTCTAGATGCTGACAGTATATATGATTTTTTTTGCATGCTTTGTGCTTACAGCCTTCTCTCAGGTGTTTTCTCTCTGTGCCTTTTCCAAACATTCGTCCGGGTGATGACTGAATTTACAAACTCGATAACCTATAATAAGATTTAATTTAGTCAATGCTTGACTGTCTGAGAGCCTGTAATCGCAAAAGTTAGATTTTAGGTGTCATAGGACAGTATAAATAAAACCCAACACTTAAAAAAAAAGTCTAGTTTGATATTTTATTAATGGGTTATTAGGCATTCTGACCCTCAACCATCAAATATGAAAAGACTAATTATCTGTGTGCAGTGTTATTCTTAAAGGGTTCAAATTAGAAAGTTATTCTTCTATATACATAATTTTACTAGAAAATGGAAAAAAATAAAGGTAACTACATTCTTCAGTACAGTAATTTATGGTTTGCTTCTATTTTTAACTCTAACTGAATATTTAGTTGATAGTAAAATAAAGAAATTTTTATGCTATTATATTGTACTCTCGCCTTTGTTTCAGGTCTACTAATACTTAAACAGTGATCTTTTCTAGGCTGCAACTTTCTCATTAATAAAATTTGAGGACACTGCTATGTTCACCCAATAAACAAGCTGAAAATGTAGCCATCAAATATGATAACAGAATGCATCATGAAATCTTTAACTTTTCTTTTCACTAATTTATGGATGGGTGGATATTCAAACCTCTCAAAAGATTTTAGCATTCCTGAATATATTTACTTCTATTTGTATCGTGTTCATACAGGTTATTCAAGATAATAACTTTACAAAAAAAAATTTGTCCGGTTACTCTAGAATTCTTCATCTATTGGCATAAAATACAAAATGTTAAAGATTTTGTTAAACACAATTTTAGTTTTTTATTTCTTTATTTTTCTTTATTTTATTTGATTTTATTTATTTTTTTAATTTTTTTAAATTTTTTAAAATTTATATCCAAATTAGCATATAGTGAAACACTGATTTCAGGAGTAGATTCCTTAATGCCCCTTACCCATTTAGCCCACCCCCTCTCCCACAACCCCTCCAGCAACCCTCGGTTTGTTCTCCATATTTATGAGTCTCTTCTGTTTTGCCTCCCTCCCTGTTTTTATATTATTTTTGTTTCCCTTCCCTATGTTCATCTGTTTTGTCTCTTAAAGACCTCATATGAATTAAGTCATATGATTTTCGTCTTTCTCTGACTAATTTCCCTTAGCATAATACCCTCCAGTTCCATCCACATAGTTGCAAATGGCAAGATTTCATTCTTTTTGATTGCTGAGTAATACTCCATTGTGTATTTTCTTTATCCATTCATCTATTGATGGACATTTGGGCTCTTTCCATACTTTGACTATTGTTGATAGTGCTGCTATAAACATGGGGGTGCAACACAATTTTATTTTTTAGTCACTATTTTAAATTTAGGGGTGACCAACAGGGTTTATTAGCTAGATATTTTTAAGACCAATTATCAAGTTGCTTCAACATGTCTATGAATGTCATTTTAGTTTTTTTCATGAGACTAAGGATTTTTAAGTTAAATCTTCATTGGTATTAGAATCTATAGGTATTTACAATGTCAGTATTTGTTCCTCTCTGTTTTATTTGTTATAGCATTCTATAAAAACTATGTGCAAACTTAAAATTTTATTAGACATTTTAGTAGCTACTCCTTACAAAAGTTTTATAAGGTAAGAAAAACACTGCTTACAAAGGAAACAATAGGATAAAGTGTCAACTCTAGAAATTCCAAATGATCTATTCAAAATTTAGGGGCTATTCCAATGGACCACGTTGATCCATCAGAAATCCAGTGTGCCACTTACTTAGCTATAAAGAAAGATTAAAGCATTTGAAATGGATTTTCTTTTTTTTTTTTAATGTTTTATTTATTTTTGAGGCAGAGAGACAGAGCATGAGTGGGGAGGGGCAGAGAGAGAAGGAGAAACAGAATCCGAAGCAGGCTCCAGGCTCTGAGCTGTCAGCACAGAGCCTGACACAGGGCTTGAACTCACAAACTGTGAGATCATGACCTGAGCTGAAACCAAGAGTCAGGTGCTTAACTGACCGAGCCACCCAGGCACCCTGAAATGAGAATATTTTAAAGGAAAGATAAACCAAGGTATAGAGTATAAACCAAATTATTTAAAAGAGTACTTGTTCAACAATGTTTTCAAGTCTTTTATTTTGAGATGCGTGCAGATTCATAGCAAGTTGCAACAAACAAACAAACAAAAAACAAACAGCAAAGTACAGGGAGATTATATGGATGCTTCACACAGGTTTTGCCAGTGGCAACATCTTGAATAACCATAGTACGACATCAGAATGGGAGATCAACATTGGCGTACGTTCCACAGAACTTATTATATAAACTCATTTGTGTATTTAAGAGTGTTGGGGGTGATATGTAGTGCTATGAATTTTTACCACATGTATAGATTCATGTAACTAACCACCTTACTCTAGATACAGAACTGTTTTAACAACAGAAGGTCCATCTGGCTAACCCTTTATCACTATGCCCAAACTCCTCCCCACCTCCATTCCTAACCTCTGGAAATCACCAATCTATTGTCTGTCTATAATTTTCTATAATTTTGCTATTCAGCAATGTTAAATAAATGGCATGCAATACATAACCTTTTGAGTAGGTTTCTTCCCCCAGTCAGCATAATGTCCTTGAGATCCATCCAAGTTCTTTTTAAAAAAAAAAAATTTTAACACTTATTTATTTTTGAGAGACAGAGCAAGACAGAGCATGAGTTGGGGAGGGACAGAGAGGAGGGCACACAGAATCCAAAGCAGGCTCCAGGCTCTGAGCTGTCAGCACAGGCTCGATGTGGTGCTCGAACTCACAGACCATGAGGTCATGATCTGAGCTGAAGTTGGATGCTCAACTGTCTGAGCCACCCAGGTGCCCCTATCCAAGTTCTTATATGTACTCCACATTCTTTCTCCTCTTTTTCTAAGACTCTAATGATATGAATGCTAAACAGATAGTTGTGTATTGGCTTACAAGTCTTTGAAGATTTTTTAATATTAATTTTTATTTTTTAGTCTATATTTTCTCATTTGTTCAGATTGTTCAGATTAGGTATATCTATTGATATGTCTTCAAGTTCACGGATTCTTCAGATTAGGTATATCTATTGATATGTCTTCAAGTTCACGGATTCTTTTCTCTGTCATCTCCATTCGATATTGAGCCCATCTATTGATATGTTGTTTTTCTTTCTTTCAAGTTACTGTATTTTCACATCTATGATTTCTTTTTGGTTCTTTAAATATTCTCAGTTCCTTTGCCAATATTTTCTATTTTTTTACTTGTTTCAAGAGTGTTCATAATTGTTCACTGAAACATTTTTATGTTGGCTACTTTGAAATCCTTGTCAGATAACCAGCATCTCAGTAACTTCAGTATTAACATTTTTTGATTACAAGTTCTTATTCTAGTTGTAGTGTCCTGGTTATTGGTTTAAAGTGTAAATTATTTTTTATTGTACTGTAGATATTTGGGTATAATTTTCTAAGACTCTGGATCCTATATAATCTATTTTAGCAGTTGCACTGTTTAGGGTACATTGGTATTAGGTGAGTGTAAATTCAGCTCCTACTGGTTCCTGCTGACACATAGAGTGGGGTGGATGGAGATCAGCGGGATGAGTAGCCCTGCCTCACACAGCCTCATTCAGTGTTGTTGTTGTTGCTAGATGAGAGTTGGGACTCGACTCCTAACTAGATCATGCTTGCACCAGAAGAGGGTAAGTGAAGCACTGACTAGCCCATCTCTTATCACCTTGCCAAGTCCTATTGCTGCCAAGTGTGGTTGGCCGTTCAGCTCCCTGTTGGACTGCCATGAAAAGACCCTGGCAGGTGAATTAGAACACCATCTGTTTCTGCTGGGTGGAGGAATGAAGACCAATTCTCTGTATAGGTACACTGACATTTCTTCAACAGCAGAATTAGAGCATTGCTTCTTTATGCCAAGGGGGGATGGGAGATCAATATCTGTGGTAGGCAAATTCTAAAATTGTCTCCCAGGATTTTCCTCCCTAACACCGATAATGATAAGTATAGAAACTTCTTGCCCGTGATTATATTATGCTACATAACAAAACGGATTTTGCAGATGTAATTAAGGTTGCTAATCAGTTGACACTGAATTAATCAAAGGGGACATTATCCAGGTGGGCCCAATCTAGTTATGTTAACCTTTTAAAAGCAGAGCTCTTTCTCTAGCTAGTAGCAGAATTGAAGCCAGAGATATTCAAACAAACAAACAAACAAACAAACAAACAAACAAACACACAAAGCTTTCTGGACATCTTTGCCAGCTTTAAAGATAGAAAGCCATGTACAAGGACCACAGAACAGCTTCTAGGAGCTAAAAGCAACACTTAACTAGCAGCCAGCAATAATTAAAAGTAGGATGAGAGTGGTTGATTATATGAATAGGAGGCTCAGAGATTTTTCTGAGACAAGCTTATTAAGCCTTCTGATTTTGCTCCTTGAGTGGCATCCCTAGGCCACTACCAAGCCAACTGACAGACAACATCTTGCAATACCTAAGGATGTCCTAGGTTATTAAATCATTACTAGAATTTAGATTCAAGTAATCCAAAGTTCCTGAGTTATTCTAATTATTAGTGGGATTAAAAAATAATCACAATTTATTTGCTCTAATTAAATTTTTGATAATAGAATGTGAATGAGAAGAATAATACATAAGAATAATCTGTAGAGAAGGATCTGGTTTTATGTTGGGTGTAGAGAATAGGGCTTTGAAGTTTGTTGAGTCACTGAATCTATATATTTTTATTTGAATTGTCACTTGGAAGCTTTTTTATTGTACAGATTTTTAATATATGAGCCTTTATTATTAAGACTCAATAATGGAGTGGAAGGGCAAATGCAAAAGAAAGCTTTACCGGATTTTCCTACATCCCTATCTTTGATGGTGAGAGCAGTGAACAATAGTATTAAGAGCACATGGATTTGGAAAAGGAGAGCGTCATCCTGCTAAAGGATTCTTGAAGTGTCACTGAACAGTTGATTTCATGGAAATGCAAGTCCTGCCCTCAGGAACAGTTAGGATTTCAGAGCTGCTTATCCAAAGTTTTAAAATCTATTATGGTACAAAAATGAAATACAGACTTTAGAGGAAGAAGCAATAATTTCCTGAATGTTAAAGGAAAACACTTAATGGCTGCATAAAACTAGAAGTAAACTTTGTTTACAAATGCAGCAATATTGTTCTCAAATTCAGTATTGAAATCAATCAATACTGAAAAGCTAAAGTGTCATTTACGAGCTATTCCCTCATGGTTTCTTTTTACTCAAATCACATTGGAGCCTGAGTGGTGTTCTGTGATAGAAGGTAACATTTGCTGAATGTACTGAGTGACATTTGCAATATGCCCTTATTGAAATCCCAAATCGTATTTATAAAGAAAGGTTCAATCAAAAACCATTTTCAACCATTTACTGATACAAACTATATAATCTTCATTACTTTTCCTGTTTCCTATTATATAGCTTCTTCCAAACTGACTATCATGAAAGGAAGAAAATAATAATTTTTACATAGCAAGAACACAAGATTTCAAGGTGATTTGTACATTGGTGAATATGTATTGTTGGATAGGTTTGCTGTAAACATTCCTGAAATGAATTCAAGACCATGTTTGGATATCAGATGAAAAGGATATGTAAGAATAGAGATTCTACATTTATGTTACCAATGAAGCTTTATTTCCTTTATAGATATATTACAAATAAAAAGGTAAATGTAAAAAAAAAAGACTGAAAACATGTTTCCTGAGCACTTACAAAATTTATTATAAATCTATCATTCCCTTTTCAATATTAGATGTTTGTGTCTTGTCACTATGACTATTTATACACAAGTGAAGCTTTTCAAAGTGCAGGAAGATAAAAGGTGGGGAACTGGAAGTATGTATTGAATATGATGACGTACAACTATATACTTTTCAAAATAGGCTCAATTTTCTTTTACATGAAATGGCTGACATTTTGCTATAACTACAAAGTTAAAAAGAATTGCATAATCATGATATATTTAAAACTATTTAAAATGAATATGTTGGGGGTACTGGGGTGACTCAGTTGGTTAAACATCCGAGTTTGGCTCAGGTCATGATCTCGTGGTTTGTGGGTTTGAGACCTGCATTGGGCTCTGTGTAGACAGTTCAAAGCCTGGAGCCTACTTTCGATTCTGTCTCCTTCTCTCTCTCCCCTTCTGTGCTCATGGTCTGTCTCTGTCTCTTAAAAATAAATAAACATTAAAAAAAACTTTTTTGAATAAAGATTTTGAATACAAAATATATACATTTAATATATAATATACCACTTAAATCAGTGGAAATTAAATTAATGTTGTATTCAACACTTATTACTAGCTGGTTAGCCATTTGGAAAATAAAATGAAGCTGGATTTCTCAGTGTCTATACCAAAAATAATTTGGGCTGAATCAAAATTTTAAAGAAAAATGGCAATGACTAAAACATTATGGATGAATATTCAGATTGTGGAAACAAATACAAAAATTCCAAAATACATGGTGTCTTATATGGAAATAAAATCATCACAAAAATCCTAGAAGATAAATTAAAAATTTAGCATGGTGAATAAAAGAGTTAATGTGAAAAATTTTTATTATGAAAGGAACATCAATAAATCAATCCTTAGAAAGGAACATCCCAAAGAAAATGACACCAAATAAATAAAATGAATTATAAAACAAATTATTGTTTCACTAATAAAAAACTTTAAATAGACCTTAGAAAGTACATGTGCATTTGTCTACTTACCTATCTATATTTCTCTATATCAGTGTATATGTTCATATTCCATCAGCAGTCTTTTTTATAAAAAAGCCTTTTTACTTCATGCCAACAATAATGTTAATTATCTGTGCCTATCTTATATTGTTGGCAGGGAGGAAAAAAGCCTCTTTCATATGTTGCTGGTAAAATGTGAACTGAGTTGCTACCTCATTTTGAAACACCATTTATTAGTTGCTAAACATTAAGTGTTCTTTGACACACTTTCATGTTTAGAAATTGATATCACAAACATAGTCACATCAATGGGGGAAATATAGACATTTATTTAGAAGGGTTTTTGTTTATTGAATATTTTGTGCTCTTTCTCCTTCAGTAGATTAGTAAATGAAATATGACCCACCCCTATGACTATATCTGTTTGTGGCAACAACAAAAAAACTGGAAAAATGGATGTTTAGACTTTAGTGTGAAGCAAGCAAAAAAGTTGCAAAATATTAAGTGTAATATTATTGTGCATTTAATGAAATATATAATAACAATATAATTTATTGTCAAACAAACATATAAAACATTGAAATGAGTCAATCACACTTTGTTATTCATTTCATAAATATTTTGAGAACCTACTCAGTGTCAGTCATGAGTCTCTTTTTTTATTGTGTTATTATGCAATCATCTGATTTTTAATTGCTATGTAACAGCTGGTATGGAACTAGCCTATACACATATATCTATTTAGTGAAAAAAACCAGTAAAATGAACACCCATCAAATCACAACCTAACTTAACTGGAATTTTGCCGATAGCATTGCATGATCTTCTGTGCTTCTCCAAATTATCATCCAGAGCCTCCTTTTATTTGTATTATTACCCCAGAGTTTGTGTTTCTCATTCTTTTCTTCTTAATTTTAATATTTATTGAAGTGTCACATTCATATAGAAAACAATAGAGAATAAGTGATCAGTTTGCTGAATTTTCACAAAAGAAAAACAAAAGAAAGCAAAACATTAAAAAAATAACATCTAGATGGAAAAATAGAACTTTATTATTACTTAAGAAATTCCTTGGGGTACCTGGGTCACTCAATCAGTTAAGCATCTAACTTCAACTCAGGTCCTGATCTAAAGGTTCATGAGTTTGAGCCCCATATTGGGCTTTCTGCTGGTAGGACAGAACTCGCTTCAAATCCCTTCCCCTCTACTCACTCTCTCTCTTTATCAAAAATAAACATTAAAAAAATAAAATCTTAAAAAAAAAAGAAATTCCTCATTCCCCCTTTAAGTTAGATTTCTTTGAAATCTTAACCACTCGCATGTATTCTTATGTACTGTATTACTCTTGCTCGAATTTGAATTTTATATAAACAGATAATTTTTTATATAGTGTTTTGTTTCTTTTGTTCAATATTATGTTCCAAGATTTATCTATGTTGTTCAATAAGGCAATAATTCATTTATTCCCATTGTTTGATGGTATTCCATGATACGAATATATAGCAATTTGCATACATATTATACTTTAGCTATTACACACAGTTGGTATTAACATTTATATATAAATGTATACATATATACACATATATGCATTTTTCAGTATATAACTGGAATAGAATTACTGGGTCAAAAATATAATTTGTTCCAATTTTTCCAGATAGCATCAAAGTGGTTACACCAATTTACACTTCTGCCATCATTGTGATAACTCCAGATAATTCACATTATTCACCAATACTTGATATTATTATTATTGCAGTAGTTTAGATTAATAAAATTAGATTATTAGATTAGATTAATAGTTACACTATTTCCCCCACCTCAGTGAGTAGACTGTAACTCCATTAGAGTTACAATGGCCAAAAGGTCATTAGATTCTAGGCCTGGCTATGTGAATTGCTTTGGTCAATGAAATGTTAGCTTAACAATGTGTTAAAGTGGTTCAGTTGCTCTATTGTGCTTCAGTAATTCCCATGAGAAATATATACCGAAATTAATCATGTGAATCCCGGGAGAAGGATGAAAGATATGTGGAGCAGAGCAGAGTTATCCAATGGAACCTATCATAGACTAACTAACTTCTAGCTGCCCTGAAACCTGGTGAGCTAATGCTTACTGTTGTATGATGCTGACATTATGTGGTTACTTATTACATAGCATTATTATGACCATAGTTAACTGTTATCATGACCATTCTTTTGGATGAGAAGTGGTATCATATTCTGTATGTGTGCTTATGTGTTCTCTGGTTTGCATTGCCTTGGTAACTAATAAGGTTGAACACATTCTCTTATGCTTATTAGTCATTTAGAAATCCTGTTTTATGAAGTGCCCATTCAAGTATTTTCCTCATTTTTCTACTGAGTTATCTACATTTTGTAGGTCAGTTTTACATATTATCCATGTATACATCTATACATGGTTAATATGCATGTACACTATATATTATGTAACATATTATATATGAGAACTTTCTGTATATATCACATATGTGTGTATATGGTAGAGATGATAGATATATTCATATTATAGAAATGAATCATTTGTCATGTGTTTATATTTCATATATTTTTCCCACCCTATGAATTACTTTTTCACTTACTTATTGCTATTTTTGATAGACATCTGTTAGTTATAATGCAGTCTAATTATTGTTTTTTCACTTACAGTTAGTACTTATTACATCTTGTTTTTAAAATATTTTTATATCTTATGAGAATGAAGATAGCATTATAGTAAACGTTTTATTGTTTAGTGTATTTAAGTTTATTTCTTTTGAGAGAAAGAGAAAGCATGAGCAGGGAAAGGGCAGAGAGAGAGGGAGAGAAGGAGAGAGAGAGAATCCCATGCTGCCAGCATGGAGCCTGACATGGGGCATAAACTCACAAACCCTGAGTTCGTGACCACCAAGAGTCAGATGCTTAACCAACTGAGCCACCTAGGTGTCTCCGTTTAGTGTATTTAAATGGAAATCGGTGATACATGTAGAACATTTATTATGTATGCTATTTAGAGTGACAAGTTCCATTTTTTTTTTCCACATGGATTTTCACTTTGAATAGCTCCTGCTTTTTTTCCGTATTGGGACCCCACACTTTGGTCACCTTTCTTCCATGTCACTCTTTTTTTTCTTTTAACCTTTATTTATTTTTGAGAGACAGAGAGAGACAAAGCACAAGCAGGAGAGGGGCAGAGAGAGGGAGACACAGAATCTGGAGCAGGCTCCAGGCTCTGAGCTATGAGCACAGAGCCCAATGCAGGGCTCAAACCCATGAACCATGAGATCATGACCTGAGCCAAAGTCAGACGCTTAACTGACTGAGCCACCCAGGTGCCCCTCTTCCATGTCACTCTTAACAAAAATCAGTTTATATAGAGCTACATATGTGGTATGGCTGCATTAAATCACTTTAGCCTTTTCTGCTTATTACAACTAAATCTCTGAATGAAATACAAAAAGTAACTACTTGTGACCTTAGAATTTTGTTTTTTGTGGTAAAAGTAAACAAATAAAATCAGGTTGTAGAAAAAGTTTTTAAAAAATTGGATTAATTGAGTGCATTAGGAGAATGAAGGTGAAATAAAAATGGATTTTGAAATGAATTATAAAGTAAGAGCACTGGTCGGTCACCAGCAAACTTACTCTATAAGACATGTTCGAGAAAGTTCTTCAAGCTGAAGGAAAAGATCAGAGAAAATCTTGGATTTTTAGGAGGGAAGAAAGATCAGAAATTATAAATATATAGTTAAATATAATAGACTATTTTTGTTTTAATTTCTTTAAAATAAAGATATATGTTGACAGCAAAAAATACAACATTGTCTCATGGAGCTTTCAATATATGTAGATGTAATATATTTAACAACTATAAGATCAAGCTTAGTGGGGGTTAAAAAAAGGCATATGGTGCAAGCTTCCTACATTTTATTGAAGTAGTGCAACATTAACCTTAGTAGACTGAATATTTGAATATGTATATTTTAATTTCTAGAGTAACAAAAATTATACAAAGAGATACAGGCACAAAAGTCATTAGATACATTAAATGTAAGGATCAAATTATCCAAAAGAAGGAACAGATGGTAAAACAGAAAAATAAAAATTAGAGGGGACACACAGAAAACAGAAATAAAATATGAGATCTATATTCAACCGTATCAATAATTACATTAAATGTTATTGGTCTAAGCACTCTAAAAAATAAAGATCAACAAGTATTGATTAAAATGTAAAACATTTAAAACCATTAAAGTATAAAATAAATCCCTATATAGTCTAATTAAGAATAAAAGGAACACAAATCATATAGATAGGGCTATCATGTAGATGCTGCAGAAATTAAAATGTAATGAGCGAATACTATGAAAAACTTCATGCCAATAAATTTGACATAACAACTTAGATGAATGGATAGACTTCTTGAAAAATACAACTTACCAAAAATTCACACACCCACCGCAAACCTGAATAGATCTATATCTATATTGAAGAAATTAAATTTGTTATAAAAATATGTCCAAAAATAAAATTCAAGACCCAGATGGTTTTAGAGGTGAATTTCATTAAACATTTAAGAAAGAAATAACACAAATTTCACACAAATATTTTAAGAAAATAGGAGGGATGACTGTTTTTTTTTTAAATTTTTTGTAATGATTATTCATTTATGAAAGAGAAAGAGACAGAGTGTGAGTGAGGGAGGGGCACAGAGAGAGGGAGACACAGAATCTGAAGCAGGCTCCAGGCTCTGAGCTGTCAGCACAGAGCCTGGCGGGGGACTCAAACTCACAGACTAAGAGATCATGACCTGAGTTGAAGTCAGATGCCTAACTAACTGAGCCACCCAGATGCCCCATGACTAACTGTTTTTATGAGGTCATTATGAGCCTGATATCAAAATACGACAAGTTTAGAGTATGTTTTCACACTTAGCATGTGTCTGGCTCCTTTAATAAATAACCAGGTTCAAGCTCACTTTTCTTCTTCACTTCATTGTTGTCAGCTAGGAAACAACTCCTGGTGTTTTCTGTCTTTTCCCTAAGCCCTTTTGTGTTCAACTACCAAGTCCAGTTTTAGTACCATGAAAATGACTGGCTTTACACATTCTGTTCAGTCTTCCACAGAAAATGCTCTTACTGATATTCCTGAACAAAGCAAAATAATTCTGTGCTCTCTTCCACATGACAGCACTTAAAAATATTGGAAGGAAACTGTTTTATGCTTTTCATGTAGTATTACTTGATCTGTTTCAGTGGCCCATCTAAGCCTGGTTTAGCTTAAGTTGCTACAGGTTTTACATGGATAAACTTAAACATTATCTATATAAAAATTCCTCAAACCTCAAACCCTGGCTGTGTTACTCATTACTTCTACCAAGTTGTAGTTCTCTGCAAGCCTTAGATTATCTATTACAATTATTTATTCAATCTTATTCTACCACAATGCTCTCGGTACAGATATATTGGTTAAATCCTCTTTTCAATTCCAGCACAAGGGATTAAAATTTAAACTTATAGGCAATCAGTAAATTAAATTTGAATGAGGAAATGAGTAAAAGAGGCATGAGTTCTGTAGCATTATCTTCAAGTTGAATAGTCATTAGCTCTTCAATATCTTATTATATTAAGTCTATTATCTATCTGATTATACACCTGAGTGCACACTCATTGGTCCATGCTTTGCTTAAAATGTACCAAGCAGAATGGGACAAAAGTGTTTTGATTTTAGAGTATAATTTCCAATTAGGAATTACTGAAAATTTTTGTTTGGGGAATAAGTAGTATCAGCATAACCTAGACTTCAGTAAAATATAGTGCCTGTAATGGTTAATTTTATGTGCCAACTTGACTGGGCTAAGGGATGTCAAGATAGCTAGTAAAACATTATCTCTGGGTATGTCTGTGAGGATGTTTCCAGAATGGATTAGCATATGAAACTGCAGGCTGAATAAAGAAGATTCCCTTACCAATGCAGGTGGGTGCTGTCCAATCCATTAAGGGTCTGAATAGAAAAGGCAGAGAAGGAGGAAATTTTCTCTTACTTGAGATGGCACATCTATCTTCTCCAGACCCAGATATTGGAAGGATTCTGGTTCTCTGCCTCCAGACTCTGACCAAGACTCTTACTACTGCTCCTGCCACCTTGCCTTCTTTGCCCTTTAAACTCAGACTGGGATTTAAACATTATCAGCTCCCCTGGTTCCCACGACTTCAGACTTGGACTGAATCACATCACCCACCTTCCAGGTTCTCTTACTCACAGACAGCAGATGTGGGACTTAGCCTCCATAATTCCAGGAACCCATTTTTATAACAAATTAATAAATAGGATACAGATATCCTGTTGGTTTTGCTTCTCTCAAGAACCCTGTCTAATACAGTACTCAAATTTTAACTCTTCCAAAAGTAATCTAATTCTTTCTCATATAATACTGCAGGCTTGGGAAGCTACCCTGTGAATGTTCATTTGACGCACAAAGTAATAGCTGCTCTGTGATCCTATGTACATGGCATGCAAACTCACCCTCAAGATTATTGCCAGAAAGGAAAAACATTACAAGTGGCACAAGTATAGGGGCTTTTTATTACCCAGTTCTCAAAATTGTATGTGCTTTCTGTTCACAGACCACTGGTTAGAACTCACTCACCTGGCCTAAACTAATTGCAAAGCAAAATAAAAAAAAAATGTAACTTAGCTTTGTGTCTTGAAAGAAGAAATAGATTTTAATTAGCAATCTCATATATACCGTAGAGACAATCTTTTGTCAGAAAGATTGTAGAAAGGTATACTTAAGGGCATGAGATAATGACATGACTATTGAAGCCAACAACATTCTATCATTGAGAGAGTACTATGGGAAAAAGTATTGTTCTAAGTGTGTGTGTGTGTGTGTTTGTGTGTGTGTGTGTGTGTGTGTGTATGTGTGTGTACACATATAGATATTTATTTAAAAGTCATAATAACACTATGATACGTGATTGCCTCAATTTTACTAAGAAAAATTGTAAGCCCAGGATTTTCCCTGGTTATGTATTGACATGAGACAGATCTAGGACTGAGCATAGATCATTTTCTCTAGTAGCTGAACTTTGAACCATCATGATATCAGCTACCCTTGGCGATACTGACAGCAGGAGAAATAAAAGAAATAAGACAGATTTCAAAATAAGATAGGCTCAGGCAATGGAATGAATGCAGGAGGTAAGGAATAGAAATGTATAAAGATTCAATTATCCAATGTCTAAGTATATTTTGAAGTCCCAGGGAGATCATGTCACTCCACAGATACTAGAATTATGATTGCAACTCTACATTTGTAGAAAACTATTCATGACTTGATGAAACTACTTCACCATCCATATCTGAAAAATAATATCAGTTCTTCAGTGACACTTAATATGTGCCATCTTCATGGTGTATTTTTGTATTCATACAACATCCCTTTCTAGCTGTGCTTATTTAAAAAAAATAAAGGAAATGTTACCAGATATTCAATAAGTGTTTGTTGATAACGTTCATCTAACTGTTAAGATTCTGTGTTTGTAGAAGAGCCAAATATGTGAAAACAACTGCTCAGCTTTTTAAAATTGGAGGGGAAGCTCACTATATCAAAATTTTTATCTTAGAAATTTTATGGTTTTGTACTGTTATGTATATTGATTTTAATAGTTACACAATTCTGTTCTTCAATTCGTGTCTTTAATCTTTATACTTTTCATTTTTTATGTGATATAAGCTGGGGATTTTATCTTTTTTTTCACACAAATAGGCAATTTTTCCAACATCACTTATTGAGTCACAGGTAACCGTTATCAGCAATGCCTCCTCTGTTCTATACTATACTTTCATATATAAGTGATTCTGTGTTGAGATGGTTTATGGTCAATAATGCCTATAGATATTTGGAAAAGAGAATCCTCAGAGAGAGTACTTCTTCCAATTTTTGTGGTGGTGTTCTTTACGGTCCACTATTTTTCATATAATTTTTAAGATCAGCTTTGTCAGTTCATGAAAAAACCTTTTTGGGATTTAAATAAAATTACATAGAATTTATATACTTTACATTTATTTAGGTCTTCTTATAGGTCTATTGATATAGCTTTTATACTTTCCTCTGAAAAGCTCTTCTGTCTTTTATTGAAATTCCATGTCAGACCTCTTAAAATTTCATTTGCCTTTTTGTTTGCTGGTGTACATGATGCATATTAAAAATAACAAATCTTTCTAATTGGGATGTTTGTGACTTAATGACTGTTGGATATAGACATTGTATAATCTCACATATTACAAATATTCTCTAAAAAGAATCTTAAAATTATTGTGAGGATAATTCTGGGCACCAAGGGAAAAAAATCTCTTTTGTGTTTTCCTTTCCAAACAAAATTGATTATCATTTTTTAACTTCATCAGCTACATATCTGCATTGTATTTCTCAACAGAAGGAGAGAAATTGCCTACTTTATAGATTTTAAGCACATTTCACCAACTCTTTGATATTTTTTAATCAAGTTATG
Organism: Prionailurus viverrinus; assembly: GCF_022837055.1. Classification (NCBI taxonomy): domain Eukaryota; kingdom Metazoa; phylum Chordata; class Mammalia; order Carnivora; family Felidae; genus Prionailurus; species Prionailurus viverrinus. The sequence goes on along the minus strand of NC_062564.1, from coordinate 159,180,422 downwards.
AAAGCCCCCTTCTATTAATAAGTTACTAAGGCATTTTAATGAAATGCTATTATTTGTATTTTGCATTATAATTATATTTTCAACCTTAATATGTTATTATATTTAATAGCATTGATATTTATTTTAATTATAAACTATGCTTGTATTTCTTAGATTGAACCTAATCATATATAATTATTTTATAAACTTTATTATAATTAGTTTGCTCATATTTTGTGTACAATGTGTTCATTTATGGTCACTTATGAAACTAGATAATAATTTCACCTCATCACACAATTCATTACTGGTTCTGGCATCAAAGATGTACTTCCCCTATATAATGAAATGAGGGACATTCTATTTTTTTCTATTATCTCAATGTTTATATGAGATTGGTAATATCTGTTACTTAGGAGTTTGATAACATTTGCTAATAAATATATCCAGGTCTGATTCTTTATTTTGAGGAAGGATTTTAAATATTGAATTGATTATTTAATACCTGTAAAAAATTTTGAATTAGGTTTTGAAAGTTATTTTTTTAATAAAGCTGTACATTTTGTGGTCAAATTTATAGCATCTACTTGTTCACAGTCTCTTGTAATGATGGTTTTTTTAAGTCATCTAGTATTTTTCATACCATTTCTGTATTCCCTAATCTATCCTTATAGAAGTGTTCCACTTTTATTAGATTTTTCAAGGAAACCTATTTCTAGTTTATATTTACTATTTCATTAATCTTTTCTTTTCCCTTGCTTTATTTCTGGATTGTCTAGTTTCTAGTTTTCTCTTCTTTTCCTCTAGCTTCTTAAGTGAACAGCGACTTCATTTTTTAAAAATTGTCCATGTTTCAAAAGATGCATTTATGCTATAATATTCTAAGTATTTTTTGTTATATTCTGTAGTTTTCAAATGTACTCATATTTTTTCTAAATAATATGCAACTTTGTGATCACTTTTTTACTCACCAGGTATTTATAAGGATGAGTTTTTTGAGAGGTTCTTTAATTTCAAGATATATATGTTTGAATTCTCATCAACAAATAGAATGTGTTGGATTCTTTATTAAAATATGCATGAGTAAGTCATTCATTTAAAAAGTTTTGGAACATTCACGAGAAAATGCTGAAATGAGCTTTTTTCTGAAATTGCTATCAGAAATGATTTTGTTTTTTTATCTCCCTTGTTTCTTATCTTCATTTTCATATTTTATCCCCTTTTTAACCCTTAATTCTGCTTTGTATGTAGTCAGTATTATCATTCTCCTACTAAATGTTTTTCATTATCTGTCATGGAAACTAAACAATGAATCTTTAATTTCAACAATATCCATTGTATTCCCAGGATTTCTATTTGTCTCTATTTCTCTTTTACCTTTTTTAAAAAATATAGTTGACTTTTATATTTGTGTGGTTTTGTTTCCTTTCCTTATGTCTTTAATCCCTATAGGTGTATTTTTTGCCAGAACAAATGAACTCCTTGGGTTGTTTTCCTGAGTGCTTAAATTTAGCATATTTAATTTTCATGGATCTTTATTGTTGGAAATCCTGTGGGGCCTTGAATAGGATACTTTGTTTGTTTGTTTGTTTCTTTTTACTAAATTTACCAAGATATCATGGGGCCAATTTGATGGTCTAAGATCATTAGCTAAAGTTCAACAAAAAACATTTCAATAATTAAAGGTTAAACTCAATACAAAAATGATGAGCAATTCGGCACCTTTGGCATTACACTATTCTAGCCCAGTATTTTAGTAGCTGTTATGGAGTAGGAGAAAGAGCAGAAGAAAAGATGAAACGAGGAAGTTAGAAAAATAATCTGATAGGGCAAAGCAAGGACAGAAAGAGATTCATGTCTAGAAAACCTTGTTAGTTTTTTCTTTTTTTTAATTTTTTTTAACGTTTATTTTATTTTTGAGACAGGGAGAGACAGCATGAACGGGGGAGGGTCAGAGAGAGAGGGAGACACAGAATCTGAAACAGGCTCCAGGCTCTGAGCTGTCAGCACAGAGCCCGATGCGGGGCTCGAACTCACGGACCGTGAGATCATGACCTGAGTCGAAGTCGGATGCTTAACCGACTGAGCCACCCAGGCGCCCCGAAAACCTTGTTAGTTAAACATGAAATCACTTCCCACTATCATCACATTGAAGAGAATTTTATGTTCTGTCTTTCAAATAGATAGATGAAGGCCCTAGGGGGCTTAGGTTGAAAATCACATTTCCACAATGTATTGACCTTCAAGTGACAAATTCTCTGGGGTGACAATTATGACCATTAAATTCAGTCTTCAACTTTAAATCAAATAATGACTTATTTTCTTTTCCTCTTGTTTCTTCCTTTCTCAATAGGCCTGTCTTTTGTGTTTTCCTCACCACTTTACCACTCTTCTACTACCTTCTTTCTTTTATAAATCATTCTCCTTCCAGCATATTTTTCTGTCATCTTTCTCTTTCTTTCATCTTGGTCAATTACTTCATGCAATTTTCAGGGAGTTCTGCATCTCAGCTTCAGAAATTTCCCAAGCTTTTTTTCCACCTGCTAGGTATCTTGTCCCTACCCTCATAAGAATATGTAAGTTCTGGCTGCCATGACACAGCCCATCACAAAGTGAAATCTCAGAGAACATTTATTCTAACTAAAGAATAATCTAAATAGTCTTCTAAATGTTTATAATTTCCATTTTGAAGCCCACCCATTTTATTAACAGTTACCTGCTTTACCTGTAAACATGATTCTATCCTTAGTTCAGGTGAAGGGAAGGAATAGAGTAGAAAGAAGAGGTCATTTCACATACATATACATTTGATTTCATATATATATATATATATTTGTATATATATGTACATATATATATATATATATATATATATATATATATATTCGTTAGTATATTTCCTAGGCTTTTCTGGGGGGTGGATGGCAAATTAGGTGCTTTGAATATAAAATTTTATTTCTATTTTGATATAAACTTTTTATCTTATAAGGCCTTACTAAAATTCTTTATATTCTTACTTTGACTTTGTCCAGTGTCTCTTCTCCAATATTAAATACACAAGAGACCATCATACACATTTAGGTTTACCAGTGGGTAGAGATGATGATGATGGATGCAAAACAATAAATCAGAAAACTGTCAAGCATCACAGCTCTGTATCTCTTTCATCAGCCATGGTATATTGGTCCGTATTTCAAATACTTAGTTTCTTAGATTTCATTAGAGCTCCTCAAAATGCCTTTGGCTGTCTTTTTTTTTCCTTTGGCTGTCTTTTTAATCAGCACCCTTGTGAGAAACAAAGTTTGAAACTCTACTACCTATAGTCTACATTTGTTTCCTGAAACTATGTGGATTCTGCTGATTCTATACATGGAAAGAACTAGGAATAAAATCAATACTGACATTTGTCTGAAAACTATGTGGAATGTCTGGCAAGTCATGTAATTCATTTTACAAAGTGAAAAACCAGACATTTTGATAAGTAAAATGATTACCTCCCAATCCTCTCTGATATCAAACCTGTTAGTTGCTAGCCTTCATCTTAAGGAAGGAACCACAGCTAGCTGTTCGTATAAACCTCTCTTAATGAGGAATGGCTAGGACTACTGACAAATGATCATTATCCTTCCTTCTTTGGAAAAAAAAAACCGACATGATGAAGTGCTCTAATCGATTCCAGCCTCTCTTTTGTTGTCAAAAAATCTATTAACCTATGGGGAACTGTGGCCTTAAAGGCCAAAGATTCGGCATTGCTGATTGAAGAAGATCCATAATTTTTGTTTGACAGTTTTGCCCAAATTAAGGGAATAAGAAAAACAGCTGTATTTACTTTTTTCCATTTCACCAGTAGCATGTTTTTTCTTCCATTCTATCCGATTACTCTGACTGAAAGTGTTTTTCAGATAGCTCCAAGTGCTCTGCCTGGACCTTTCCTATATCTGAGATACTTCTAGAACTTTACAGTTGTGATATGGCTCAAGCTAGCACTTCCATCTCCTTGGCAGTGTCTCAGCTATTTGACTATAAGATTTCCTCCAGACTCCTTGATGGTATCAATCTTTGAGAGTCAACCAACCTTACTTTTCCAAAGGAAAAATCAATGTGTACATCAGAATTAATAATAGCATAGATCCGGGGTTCTACATTAGAATGCTGTCAGTATCAGAATACTAAGTGAACTCAATATGACTGACAACTTTTGAGGAAAGTTCTCTTTTAAAATTCTTATGATACTATCAAATAATCAAAGAGTTAAAGCCCCCTTTAATCTAATCAATCATAATATATATGTTTGTGAGTGCAGACTATAAATATGCACATTTTTATAATTGCATAGAATTTATCATGGATTTTAATTTTATTTAAAAAAATTTTAATGTCTATTTATTTTTGAGAGAGAGAGAGACAGAGACAGAGACAGAGAACATGAGCTGGGGAATCATGAGATCATGACCTGAGCCAAAGACAGACACTCACCTGACTGAGCCACCTAGGTGCCCCTAAACATATATTTTCTGAAAGTAAGTTTTAATAAAAAATTAAGATGGCATGAATACACTGAATATTTTTTAATATAAAAGAAGAATAATTGTAGGGCCAGAAGGTAGAATAGACAATTATGGAAAACAGAGACCTGAGTTAATATAAACTGATAGAGAATATTCCCTAAGCTTTGTTTTTGCCCTTTTCTGCATTTTCTAGCATACCCTTCCTATCCTGACACTAGAGAAGCATATGAAAGTAACCATGTATCTTAAACTATTCACTAAGGGAGATACTTCTGATTTTCCACAGAAGGAAGAATACCAAGGCAAGGAAGGTCCTTATCCATGGCTGTATTCAGATTGTTAGGGCTCATCTCTCAGCTTTATGGTATATATTCCCTTTCTCATGGGAAAGACTGCCACCATTTTAACACTAAAAGCCATGAGGGACCTGGGTAGCTCAGTTAGTTAAACTTCTGACTTCAGCTCAGGTCATGATCTCACAGTTCATGAGTTTGAGCCCCGTGTCGGGCTCTGTGCTGACAGCTCAGAGACTGGAGCCTGCTTCAGATTCTGTGTCTCCCCCCTCTCTCTTCCCTTCCCCTGCTCACAATCTGTCTGTCTGTCTCTCTCTCAAAAATAAACATAATTTTTTAAAAAATAAAATATATGTTTATAACCAGGTAAGATGTTCAAAATGTTAACAACATATAGAAGATAGTACTTCTGTCCAATCAGAAGTAACAGCTGTCATGGTACTAGAACAGAGTGGTGGGTAGTCTCTACTGTGTCAGGCATTAACCCTGGGAGAGTATATATCGGGAGATAGGGTAACTTCCCAGCACCTTTGAAATCACATCAGAGGTAAGATGTTTTTTCTGGGGTCAGCTATTAAACAATGTGTAATTACATGGATTTCATTGGCTGATATGTCTCTGAACCCTTTCTGGATGTCTTATTATTGATATTTAGGGAGTTTAGATTTATGTGGCTTAATTTACACTGATCCTGGGGTTATAAGCTAAGGAACCACCAAGTACAAAATCAATGAATTTCAAATTTCTTTATCTCAGTGATTTCTGTGATGCTGTTGGTCATCATAGTCTTGGTAAAACTAAAAAGTCAAATATTTTATTGTAGTAAGTTATCTCAAGATATATTTATTCATTATAGCAAGAAATTGTTTAGAAATATTTTATTTACCTTATAAACATGTTTTTTATCACTTGTGAAAATAAATGCAAAAATTCTGAATAAGATATTAGCCCTATAGTTCAGCCATGTATCAGGAATAAGACACTGTGTCCAAATAGGTTTAATTTTAAGGACAAAGGGTGGTTTTAATAGATGTATAGAAGCATACATTATCAATTACATCAACACATTAGGGGGGAAAACATAAGATAAACATAAAATGCAGAACAGAGACTTGATAACATTTATCTATCTTCCTAAATAAAACACTAAACAAACATAATAGAAGGAGACTATATAGAATTACTTGAAATCTTAAACACTTCAATTAAAATAGAAAATAACGAGGAATGCCAGTTATCACCTGCACTTGTTTAATATTGTCTTAGGGATTCTAACAGATGTGTTGGACAAGAAAACTAAATAAGCTGAATAAACATTGGAAGAGGCAAATTTAGCTCCTTTGCTATGATTGAATTCCTTATGATTGAATTCTTAGAAAACCTGAGAGGTTCCAGTAACAAAGCTGCCAGGAAAAAAAAAAGTTGATAATTTGTTTGTATATAATTTTAACATGTAAACTCAATTATTATTTATGCCAGCAATATGCTCCCAGTAATAGAAATTGGAAAAAAGACACAACTTACAATACCACATAGATTCTGAAACTTAGAAATGTGTTTTAAGAAGAAATGTATAGAGATATAATTAAATATTTTTAATGTAGAAATTATACTAAAAATTGTAATGAATATATAAAAGAGGCCTAAACATATGGCAAGACATATGTCCTTGGATATGAATCCAGTATCTTAAATATATGAATTCTCTAATTACTTTTAGGTTTTCAAGACAATTTCCTCATTCCCCTGGATAAACTAACTTCCACATTCATACGTCAAAGTAATACCTGATAATATCTATATCTAGGGGCGCCTGAGTGGCTCAGTTGGTTAAGCAACTGCCTTTTGATTTCAGCTCAGGTCATGATCTCACAGTTCTTGGGATTGAGCCTCATGTCAGGCTTTGTACTGACCTCGCAGGGCCTGCTTGGGATTCTCTCTCTCCCTCTCTCTCTGCCCCTCCCTCAGGTCGTGCACACTTTCTTTCTCACAAAATAAACAAATAAACATTAAAAAAAAACATCTGATAGTATATAAAAAGAAATTTCAGCAAGAAGAGAGTACTAAATTGTCAATATCATATAATCTATTAATATAACCATAATAACATCCATGTGGCACTAGCATTGGAATAGATGAATAGCACAGAACTACACAATATGATATGCAGAGATAGGTCTCAGCATACAAGACTGTATTCTATGAAAAGTGGTATTTCATTTTGGTAGGAAACAGATGCATTATTTGTTAAATATTCTGGCCCAAATGACAATACATCTGGAAGAAAATAAAGTTTTATAGTACAGAAGAAAGATTTTTTACATGATAAACACATGTAGGTAAAAAGACAAATGTATAATTGTAGAAAAATCTAAATCAATACCTGTACAGTTTGGAGGCATGGAAAATATTACTTACCAAAAGTAGAACCCTACAAACCATTAAAAAAAAACGGTATAAGCATGCCTGTTTGGAGAAATTATATATCCACACATTCTTCAATACAAAAAATATTCAAATGGTAAAAGTCTAGATTTTTAGTCTACACAAAGAGCTCTCAGCTCTTACAAATTGACAAGCAAAAGGCAAGCAACTCAATACATAAATGGGACAAGAGTTTGAATAAAAAATTGTAAGATCATACTCAAATGGCTAACAGACATGTGAAAAAATACTTCCAATCACTAATGATAAGATAAATACCAATGTCGGTAACATGAAGTCATTTTATATGCATCACACTGGAAAACATTAAAGAGAGGCTAACAATTTTTGCCAACTGGCAGGGTGGGAAAAATGGTATTCTCACTTGCTGAGTGTTGAAAAATGTGAAATTACAAATACTTTGAAAAAATATCTGAAAAGTATATTAAAATTTAAATTACCTAACATTGTCACAAACCTAATTACATAAATCTGTTCAAGAACTAGAACATAAATATAAAAAAGTTTACTGAAGCATTTTTGTAGAGCCACTATATAAGCCTATTATTCCCTGTGATGGTTTATCAAATGATGCCATATCCAACTATGAGGTAATATGCAGCAATTAAAAAGAATTAGTTTAAGCTCTAACAGTTTACTTTCAAGCTATTTTAAAAGGTTAGCTGAGAAAGAAACCTAAGATGCAGAAAAGTGTGTCAAACTTGTATTTTTTGGCAAAATGATAATGAACATTCTCATATATATATGTATATATATATACATACATATATATACATATATATATGTAGATTTAAATAGAAGCACAGAAAGACATGGAAATATATATATATATATATATATATATATATATATATATATACATTCCATTACTAATTTGGTTTAGATAGAGGAGAAGAGAGAGGAGAGAGATGATTTTCAAAGCAACTCTGTTAAATTAGCCCATATTTGTATAAAATGTAGTGCATAAATAAACTTAAATTTATAAACAATTGAAAATATTTTTTTCAAAAAAAGAATAACTTTAAAGAAGATACCCTCGACTGCTAGTGAACCATTCCAAACATAAAGCCTAGGGTCGCCTAGGTGGCTCAGTTGGTTAAGTGACTGACTCTTGATTTTGGTGCAGGTCATGACCTCACTGTGGGATCGAACACCATGTTGGGCTCTGTGCTGACAGCGCAGAGCCTGCTTGGGATTCTCTCTCTCCCCTCTCTGTCTGCCCCTCCCCTGCTTGTGCTCCCTCTTTCAAAATAAATATATAAACATTAAAAAGATTAAAAAAATAGCCTATTATTTTTACTTTAAAATATGAATCAAGCTTATTTAAACGTGGTGAAGAGGTTTCATTCCATGATGCTAAAAAATGTAACAATCAATTTATTCCTTAACTTTGTATATAACACATATGTCATGTGAATTGCTTCAAAGATGATCAGTAGAAGACTAAAGTAGGGAAATGGTTATGTGGCTGTCATTTGTAGTTTGCCTAGATGATGTCACATTCGTTTATGCTTCAATAACTATTATCTTTCCATCTACTTCAGAAGTCTCATTTCACATGTGACAGACTGACAAATTGAGAGTGTACTTCTATTTTCTTTATGAATATTCATTCTTTTAGAGTGATTTAAAATGTATTATTATCAGAAAACTTGGAAGAATATTATATAAGACATTTATTAGTATTTGTTTCCTGTGTGATAATAAATGTTTCACCTTAGGAAAAAGCTAGAAAGAACACTTTAAATTTTTTTTTATTAAAACCTTATATTTTTAGAGCAGTTTTGGGTCCACAGCAAAAATGAGGGGAAGGCACAGAGATTTTCTCATATATGCCTAACCCCACACATGCATTGCCTCCTCATTAGAAACATTCCCAATCAGAGTGGTATGTTTGTTACAACAGATGAGCTGTGTGCATTGGCACATCAGAATCACCCAAAGTCAGTAGTTTACAGTATGGCACACTCCTGCTATTGAAATTCTGTGGATTTGGACATGTATTTGTATATATGTATAATGACACGTATTTACATTATGGAATCATCACTACCTTAAAATCCTCTGTGCTTTCCCTACTCATCCATCTCACGCTCCAGACTCCTGGAAACCACTGATCTTTTTACCGTCTCCATAGTTTTGTCTTGCTCAGAATATTATATAGCTAAAACCATACAGTCTACAGTCTTTTTAGATTGGTTTCTTTCAATTAGTGATATTCATTTAAGATTCCTCCCCATCTTTTCACAGCTCGATAGCTGTTTTTGATTTTTCTTTTTTTAGCACTGAATAATATCCCAGAGGCTGGATTTACTAGTTTATTTATCCATTCATCTACTTTATCTGGGTTCCTTCCAAATTTGGCATTTATGAATAAAGCTCTCCATGTGCAGGTTTTATGTGGACACAAGTTTTTGTTTGTTTTTGTTAGAGGTTTTATTTATTTGTGAAGTTTTTTTTAATATAATTTATTGTCAGGTTGATTTCCATACAACACCCAGTGCTCATCCAAACAAGTACGCTACTCCCTGCCCATCACCCACTTTCCCCTCCCCCCCGCAACTACCCTTAGTTTGTTCTCGGTCCTTACGAGTCTCTTATGGTTTGTCTCCCTCCCTCTCTGTAACTTTTTTTCCCCTTCCCCTCCCCCATGGTTTTCTGTTATGTTTCTCAAGATCCACACATGAGAGATATCACCTCACACCAGAGTAGCTAAAATGAACAAATCAGGAGACTATAGATGTTGGTGAGGATGTGGAGAAAGGGGAACCCTCTTGCACTGCTGGTGGGAATGCAAACTGGTGCAGTGGCTCTGGAAAACAGTGTGGAGGTTCCTCGAAAAATTAAAAATAGAACTACCCTATGACCCAGCAATAGCACTGCTAAGAATCTACCCAAAGGATACAGGAGTGCTGATGCATAGGGGCACATGTACCCCAATGCTTATAGCAGCACTTTCAACAATAGCCAAATTATGGAAAGAGCCTAAATGTCCATCAACTGACAAATGGATAAAGAAGTTGTGGTTTATATATACAATGGAATACTGCTTGGCAATGAGAAAGAATGAAATCTGGCCATTTGCAGCAACGTGGATGGACACAAGTTTTTAACTCATTTGAGTAAATACAAAGGAGCATGATGGCTGAATAGTGCAGTAAGGGTATACTTAGTCTTGTAAGAAACCACCAAACCATTTCCCAAAGTGGATGTACTATTTTGCATACCTACCAGCGATGAACAAAAGTTCCTGTTGCTCCATATGGTCAACAGCATTTAGTACTGTCAGTGTTCCAGATTTTGGCCATTCTAACAGATGTGTTTTAATTTGGGGTATTGTTTTAATTTTCATGTCCCAATAATATAGGATGTAGAACATTTTTTCACATATTTTTTGCCTTCGTATATTTTTTAGTGAGGTGTCTGTTCAGGTCTTTGGCCCATTTTTTATTTGGCTTAATCTTACTGTTTCTTAGTGTTATATTTTAAGAGTTCTTTGTATATTTGGAATCATAATCCTTATCAAAAGAATATTTTTTATGTACTTTATTTCCTTACAACTTGTTCCTTCATCAAGAACTCACTTGACACAGAGGTACAATAACAACCATTATAACCAAGATAAAGTGATGGACTGAGGGACGTCCACCTGAAAGAATAGTAAAAATACTAGCATGTTGTAGGAATAATGAAGATTATAAAATTGAGATTATCCTCTGAAATTGTCAGATTTCATTGTCTTATAATTTAGGTCCAGTTGAAATAATATTTCAATTATGTTCATATAAAGCAGAAATATGGCACATTAGAAACAAAATTAAAGTTACATTGAATTTTATAGCCTTTGTATTATTAGGATGGTTACAGTTGCTAGGAGAAATTCTGAGAAGTGTCTTTTCTAGAAATTTACATTTGCAAAGTCCAGCTCAGAGACATATGGCAATTAAAAATTTAAGTAGGGTAAAAATAATCCCAACTCAAAGTCTTCAGTGTGGAATTTATAAGGAAAGTACTCCATTATTTTTGAAACTGGTCATTAGTCATTCCAACTATATAATACTATATGACAAATTCTACATTTACAATGAAGACAGACAGGGATTTTGTATGATTATAAAGTAGTGAAAAGTCCACTAGAATCAGGAAATCTATTTCATCTAGTTTTTCATACAAATGAGCCATTGGGCTTTGGGAAAATTACTTAATATTTTTTATATTCTGCCTGTATGTTCCACAGCATTCCAATCCCAGTTTACTTTGGATAGTGCTAGTTTATGCCCCTGTCCTAATAAAACATTAATCATACACCTCTTACTGTCAAAAGTATGTTGTTTTGGATAACATATTATAATTGTAACCTTACTTATGTACAGATATACATTTTTGCATGGTATTTAAGCCTCTTTGAAGTCTATCAATGGAACCCACAGGGAAGTGGTTCCTAATTTTTGTGTGCATACAGATCTCTTGAATGCTTGTTACCTACCATATACAGAATACAGGGGATGTCTTCTAAACTGTCTTGTTCAGAAGCTTTGCTGTGAGTAACAAAGGTCTTTTTATTTAGGTGGCAATTTTGAATGCTGTTCACTACGATACAGTTCTGGTTTCAGGCCTGTGATATATATATATATGGAGAGAGAGAGAGAAACCTTTTGTGTTTAGGTGGAACATGTGACTAGTTCTGGTCATAAGTTGAAGACGGAGATGGTATTTGTCACTTATGGGTTGGTATAAAATATATATATATATATATATATATATATATATATATATTTTTTTTTTTTTTTTTTTTTTTGCAAAGTGACAAGTAACATTTGAGGTAGTATCTGAACTGCCAGCCTGATTCCTTGAATGATTACCATCAGCAAAGATTCCTTCCTTGCCAACCTCTGTTGATGATCATGAAGTATGAATCAGAAATAGATCTTTTCCTATTTTAAGTTATGAATTTTTTAAGCCTTCAGCCAGATCTATTCTATCTTGATATATGGATGCTTCAGTCCACACTTTGAGAATATTACATAAAAAGTTTATTGATCCAAAGTTAATACTTTGTATACTGGAAAAATCCCAGTGAATTATGATCCCGATAGGTAAATATTGTATATAATAGAAACAATGATAAAAGAGTTTCAAAAGCTATTTCCAGAATTGTGGATAGAACTAGAGGCGGGAAAATTATAAGGAGTGTTGTAAGAATACCAACTGATCACATATGTCAAATGCTGTGAAGTTGAGTGAAATAAGGATTGAAGGCATGTATTGGATTTAGTTACATAGTGACCATTTTTGTGCTTGGAAAAGAAAGATTTTGTGAAGAGTGTTGATAAGTCAATGATGAAAAAAGACATTGAGACAACTAGTGTAAATTACTCTTTGAGATATTTCACTTTGAAGGGAAGAAAAATAATACAGTGGTATCTGGAAGAGATGGGTAGTACTGGGAGGAAGAATTTTAACTATATGAGAGATTAGAATAGTGTTTTTTCAATTATCTACATTAAAATAATCCTCTAGGGAAAAAACGAAACAAAACAAACAAAGAAAAAAACAACAACAACAGATGTCCAGGACCAGCTATTGGCCAATTGATCAGAACCTGTGGGTGTGGAAACACGTAGACCCACATTATGAAAACCGCTGAAAAAAATCCTATTTTAGTCCTACTGGGAAGAACCAAGTGGATTAAAAATATCTCTGAGAGATAGAAAAGATAATCTATAGCAACATTATCTCATGAATTTCAAAGAATATGGGACCAAAGCTAAGATAGAAGGATGAAATTTAAGTAGAAGCCATTTTCCCCACATTATAACATCAGAGCAAAAAGAGAATGTTTATAGTGCACAAAGTTCTGTTTATTGGAGAGAAAGTGATAGAGTTTTCATCTGATAGAAACTTGTATTTTTGTCAGTGTAGCAAAGGAAAAGTAATATTCTGAGTACAAAGATATAATAAGGATGTCAGAGGTTTAAGGAGAGCTAACTTGTTGAAGAAACATTGTGATATCTCTAGGAAATATTGAAGTGAGACCATAGATTATTATAAACTTCCCAGATATGTGATTTTTCTCCAGAAATGTCCACCTACCTGATTGTAGTCATGGACAAAGCTTCTGATTGGGTTCACTGTGGATGTGGACTTGCCATTGGGTTGTAATGTTTACCATTACCGTGTTTCAGAGAGATCTGGGTATTTTCAAAATAGTGATTGAAATAAGTGTCTTTTTACTTGGAATTAAAGCTGGACACAGAGGATATAAAGGGAGGATGGCATGTTTTCCATCATATACTGGTGGTCTGTGTGAAACCTAAGAACAGGAAAATGAAGAGGGCAGAGACTGTGGCCAGAGAATGACATGTTTACGTTAAAAGTTTTGGAAATGAAATACTTCTGAGTCATGGGGAGTGAAAAGAATATAGAAATAATCATTTGCTGGTATTCTTTGGAAACATTACTTTTATGGACATTGATATGTTAAAATAATGACAGGTCTTAGGTTGGAAAAAATAAATTTAGAAGACTTTATGATTAATGACTAATTATTTAATGACAATTATAGGGAAATTTGGAGACTGCTGCAATGGTAGGACAGGACACTGTCTTTACCATCTGAACTTGAAGTATATAGAATAGAGAGAGATCCATAGATTTTTCTGTTTCAGTTACAATATGGGTTGTAGAATAATGAGGTTCATGGCTTAGTGAAAGCTACAATGAGGACCTGAGTTGATACTGGGAGGAAGAAAATCTGAAGACAAAACTTCATTCGAAAGGTCTGTAATTCTAGGATTTCTACTGATTTGTTAGAGGTGATTTGAGTGTCTTCTGTTTTGGGGAAGTAAGGTAGGTTTTATCAGACAAGCTCTAATAATCTTTTCCAAGTGCTCTGAGGCTTGGAATCCTTTTCACCTCATGTGAGAATATCAGTGCTTTGAAGTTGCTTATGTTAATTCTATAATATAGTAATAATATGGGAAGTAAGATAACTAAAACCTCAAGTAGAAAAGATTTAATAGTGCCTAATAAGATATAGGGTACTTTCCTGAGAGATAAGAGTTCTATTGACATGGCAACAGTATCCCATTAAGTATTTTAAGCTGCTTCAGTTACTGTTCTCTCATTTATCAGAGGTAAATATAGTAGTAACGGAAATGAATATCATTGAGAGACTTGTTTATAGTCACATAAACCTTCTCAAAGCTGCTAATACTTAGGAAACAAATATGGACAAGATGTACTATATTAAGTCAAGTAACAAGTACAATAGTTTACTGGATAGATTTATTTTCATGACCAACTGTTGCCTTTTCCTTTCTGCAAATGTTCTTGTACACTAAAACGCAAATATTAAAACAAATGAATCTCACCTATTTGAATTGGTATTTTGAACACCATATCTTGAGATCAAGTGATATTTCTAGTGGTATTTTGAACACCATATCTTGAGATCTAGTGATATTTCACCACTGATACAACTGAAACTTTTAAGGGTGACTTTTTAAATATCAATATGCATTTCCATCAGTCATGAAGTAAAAAGAAACTGCATCAGCAATTTGAACAGGGGTAATTTAATGTAGATCATTATTAACTAGCGAAAAAGGGTAATTGAATGCGTTGCAACCTAGGACTCTAGGAATACAGAAAAAGTAAATTCAGGAAGCACCTGGCTGAGAAAAAGTGACAAGGAAGAGACTAAGAACTTAGAGAAACATCTGCTGGCCCCACCTCATTCTATCCCCAAACTGAGATCCTGAACTTGTAGAAGAATGTGTGAAGAATGTATGTCTGCCACAGAAACACATAGTCTACCCAAGGCAGAGAAACATGACAGATGAATAGATGAGGACTGTAGGAGTGAATCATTAGGAGATAGAGAAACTCACAAGGGAGTGTGGGCAGGTCAAAGCTAATTCATAATAATAGTCCATTGGATGACCAAGAAACTTCCTGAAGGGTACAGGTGAACTGGAACTAATACTGCAAGGACCACAAAGATAAGAACCACTGAGCCTCCCACAGGCTTACCTGTGGACATATCAGACATACCTACAAAGCAAGAACACATCATAGCCAGGGAGACAGGCTTTTTTCTTTTGGGATAGCCTCACGATGATCCTCATCTATCCTGTATGAAAAGGCTTAATATTGCTCTAGTTATCAAAGCAGAAGTGTTTACAGAATTTAGCCCCAGAGTCATCATCACAAAAAGCATTTCAAAAAAGCATGGGTTTAGGACTGAGAGGAAATACAGTGTCACAGCTTTTACGTAGAAAGATCAGAAAATGCATCTTAATTCCGGACTCTCAAAAGCAGAGCTGCAAAAGTAATTGCCATGCACATACAATTATCTGCTTTTAGGTTTCAACATATTCATCCCCGAAGATGATTTTTTGGAGTAAGTGAGCAATATGATCAATGCTTTATGTTAAAATGTCAATTCAAATTTAGACATGACTGAAGAATCTATGATAAACCCTAATACATTAAAATTGCTTTTATATAATACATAAAGATAAATTTTATAAGTGAAGAATTTTATTTTGTAAACCATTTAAAACATTTTATGCCAGTTTTGCAGGTTGATGTATGTGGAGATATGAACAGAAGCAACCCCTGTGTTCTAATATGTGTTCCATCTATGAGCCACATCACATTCACTTACACAACTTAGTGCTTTTGGCTAATTGTCTTCTTTGACAATGTAAATATTTCCAAGTGATTGGTTCACTGTTGCCAGCCACCTCTAGAGTCATACACATATGCAATTTTAAGCAGCCATTACTAGTCATAGAAACAAAAAGCACTCCTGTGGATCCCAGAGAAATCTTGAACTTCATTCTTACCAAAATCCAAATGCTGCACTCAAATATTAGTCTAACACCATACATATTAACTATTCTAAGCTTTATCAGATTTTGATATCTTGAAGTGGAATGAGGTTATCTTGCTCAGTTGCCCATATTTTCCATTTAAGAGAGGGGCAAGTGCGTGTAGCTTATGACTGTTCACTTAAAGCAGGGACACAGCAAAACTCAAGTCATCAGACTATAGAATATAACTCAACATCTTTTTATTCCTGGTGAGACAAAATGAAGACAATGGACAAAAGAAATGGAAGGGCTTAAAAAGGTGCAGAGAGAATCATGAAAGCTCAAGTTGGATCATTGTGATGGACCACCCAGAATTTTAACTAAGATATGCCAAAATTCTGCATCAATTGGATTGTCTCTGCATCAATCCAACTCACTTTTGAAAAAAAAAAAAAAGAAAATCAGCCAACCAATCATCTGATTTTTGTGGCTGTTGTTGCTTTTTGTGGTCTGTCCACATAATAGCATAAAACTGACCTGACTTCTTTTATATTTCTTACTGAATTGACTTTCTAGGCAAGCCAAATCATTGGGTCTTTTGCTATACTTCAGGCATAACTGGAATCCTGTCTGTGAAAGATGAATGGCATTGTTAATCAGCATCTATAAACTATGTTTAACAAATGGCAATAACAGAACTACCATCAAGAAAATTTAGTTTCATTTTTCAATTTGCTTTCACTCAATATAACTCATGAAGAAGGGCAAAAGATTTACAAGCATTTATTGGACTATGGGGAAAAGTGAGGTCAGTATGTGTAGACTGGTCATAGGGCATATTTTGAAGAGGGATCTTACATTGGAAATCATTTGGCATGGACACGAGTTTCTGGAAAGTAGCTAGTATAGGCCAACATACTGGGTATTCAGTGTTAAAAATAATATTGAATGATATAGATACATTTGAGGGTATTTTGCCATTTCACAATGACCTCTTATTTTTGAGAATTGCCTCCCTAACCCCCAGGGATTAAGTGCTATTGTACTACTATGTGACATTGTCATTTTGGCCACAACTAATCAGACGAGATAAACTGCTGCCTCTTGCTGGGCCAATCATATTCTGTCCCCCCAAGGAGTCTGGATTGGGATTCACAGACACTGTTGAGTGTCTCTGTATGAGCTGGAATAATAAATTATAAACTTAGAAACTGTGGGGTGCCCATCTTCAACTATGAAAGTGAGAAACAATATGGTCTTAACATTAAAAACTGAAGCAGATAATAGAGAAAGGCAGAGCCGACTCTTAGAGAGGAAATTCATTTTGGCTTTTTAGTTCTTCGTTTCAATTTCCTGGCAATAACAATTGTTCTTTTTTTTCCTGTCCTCTATTTCCTCCATTTTTTGCTTATGCTATCTCCAGTTATTAACTTGAGAATATACATTTTTTTTAAGTCACAGGATTTTATTACTTTAATGTGTACTATAATTCCTTTCATTATACAGTCAAAATGCGTGTAACATAGGGATCCATGTGCCTTACACAGAGTTGAATGTTCAAATGAAGCCATACAGGAACGTCAACGGGATTAATAACTAACCAAACTTTGTGCCTTATGTTAAAATGTCAGCAAGACATTGTGTCTGGCTTTTTAATAATTATTTTTAATTCAAACAAACCATTCATAACACAGGTAAAATTTTTCCTTTAATATTACCTTTTCCTATATATGCCAACATGGGCTTCAGAAAAGTATTCTGTTAAATAATATCTCAGTGTATTTTATTTTTATTTTTCATGTTTTTTTTTAACTCTAGAGAGAACAGGAACAGGGGGTGGGGGGAGAATCATAAGCAGGCTGCATGATCAGTGCAGAGCCTGATATGGGGCTGGATCCTGACCTGAGCCGAAATCAAGAGTCAGAAGCTCAAGAGTCAGAAGATCCACCCAGGCACACCTATTTTGACTGACTTTTTTTTTTTTCTTTAAATTTTAGCTATTTGATAGCATTTCTTCTCTTTTCTTTTTTTCCTTTTAGTGCAAAAGGTAATTTTATTAAAGAGCAGGACCAGAGCCCGTGGGCAGAAAGAGCTGCACTGTAAGTGTGAGGGGTGACTGTTTTGTGGAGTTGGGAGAGATAAAGTCAAGAGAGAGTTTCTAAAGAGACTCTCACATGCTAAAGACTCACTGGAGGCCTAGCCATTGTCAAGTTAAGGTTGTTTTTCCCTCTAGCCAAGCATTAACATTAAGACAGTAGGGAGTTCCTGGACTTTAGGCTGTTGATGGGATTGCCTTTTTTTGGTAAATTGGTGGAGACTCTTATCAGTTTGACCTTGTGTTTTTGTCCTTTCCCATTTTTGGGTAGCCCGGAGTGTCCAAGGAATATCATACATTTCCCACCTACGGAGTGGGGGTAAGGGTCCTAGCTTAGTGCTTTGCCTTAGCCTGCCTCATGCTCCCTCATCATATCCCCCCTGAACAATTTTGACCCTTAAATCTGTAAGGTTATTGAAGGTGGAAGGTCTCATCTTCTGTAACTTCTTCCAGCTAAGTAGGGGCATACAGACGTTCCTACCTATGGGTCAATATCGGTCAGTTGGGGAACTTATAGGGGATTTGCAAAAGGTGGAGACAGCTGAATCCAAGGTGGACAACATACGTGAATCTCCTTAAGTAGAGAGGATCTTCTGACTTGAAGCTATTGCAGTGGTGGTGTCTTGGCACCAGGCAGAGAGACATGGGAGAAAACAGCAAAACATAATTAGAATAACAAGAAAGAAACCCCAATAAAAGTCCTTTGGTAGTTGACAAAAATCCTCCAGTCCAAGAGTTTATAGCAAAACATAATTAGAATAACAAGAAAGAAACCCCAATAAAAGTCCTTTGGTAGTTGACAAAAATCCTCCAGTCCAAGAGTTTAATAACCAATCTCGAATTAATTTAATAACCAATTCGAATATTCATGTCAGTTAGAAATCCAGAAATATTTTTGCAGTAACCTGAATGTATACACAGCATTGTTTTTTGAGAGCAAAAGTTCCACCTTGTGCAGCAGCTAAAACATTTCATGCCATTTTATCTTGTAGAACTGTTTTGCGCATCTGTGCGACTTCAGTGTTGAGTAAGGAGATGCAGTTTTGTGGCTTATCGAGTACCCTTATGGTCTATTTATTAAGGGCTTGGGAGATTTTGTGATATAGGGTCTTGTAACAAATTTAAAGAAAAACAAGGACATATAGTCATAAACATCTGTTTTATATTTAAGCTCTTATGGACAAACAAGCAATCAAACAGAAAGGTATATAAAACTGAGTACCAATAAAAATAAAAAACAACGTAAATTATTATTACTGTATTAATGTTGGTAATAGCAGTAAGGGGTGAGGTGGCTTCTGAAGTGCTGACAGTGGTGGCTGACATTTAACAAGCACCTATTCTGTGCCAGGAACTCTGCTACAACTTTTATGGCTTTCTCATTAATCTTCATAGCAACTATGATAACTTATCATTTTATAGATCAGAAAACAAAAATTTAGTGGCATCAATAATAATTTAAAGGGTGTGTGAGATTCAGTTAAGTATTTTAAGTTTATATTTGGAGAAGATGGATTTTGGGATGTGAGACCCATTCTTTAAATATGAAACATACGCATTAGAGTTTTTCTTTTGAGGCTTTCCTGCCATTTTCATCTGCCTTGAGGCAGGCCTTCTCCATATTCTTAAGTATTTAATACAGAGCATGAGATCATCATTATTACAAACTTTCCAACCAAAATATGAAGTCTAAAATATTTTGCTATAGTTCTGGCTGGCTAAACTTTGTCAGGGGAACCAAAGTACCTATGTCTTTAACTGTTCTTTCTTCAAATTTTCGTAAAATTTCCTTTGTTTCTGACGTTAATTTTCTCTTCTGGGTATGACATCTTCTGATATTTGAAAATGAATGACAGGTTCCTCCAAGTTTAGAGTGACTAGGTTGTTAAGATTATAAATGTGTATTCTCAGACACTTGAACATTGTTCACAAATTGGATTTTTGAAGTGTTAGCAATGTTCTTTTTGAGGGATTAATCTCTCCTTCGATAGAGATGGGGAGGAAGAGGAACAACTTAAATGGAATATTCCACTGACTTTATCACATTCAGTTCTAAAGCTCAAGATCCCAACTTATCCCTGAGCAATTTTTCATCTTTTCATCTCGTATTTCTGCTCTGCCAGCCAGTTTACACGTTTTTAGTGCATCTCCAGAATTTTGTCTATGTATCCTAAAAGTATGTTCATTCTTATTTTCATGTCAGTCTATCTTACTTCAAAGAGTTCAAAGCAAGTACCTCAGTGAAACATTTTATTTCACTTATTTTTACTTTGTAAAATCGAGAGGAATAAATGGAGCAAAGAGATGTGAGTTTGCAAGCATCTTAATCAAAGATAGGTCTGCCCCTTTACTCTACAGAGAAAATTTCATCTTTACCATGGGGCATCTTGATTCCAGAAATTCTAATCTTAAGGAGGAAGTCTAAAAGTACATTTTGTCCTTTGTTTACTCCTAGATAGTGACTATAACATGTAGGAAAATGTTTTGAAAATCCAGTCAATATAACACCTTCTTTCATCTAAGGGTGTTGCCCGTGGAGTGTAGAAACTTGTCAGTAATACCAAATCTTACAAGTAATGGACAAGATACTTCAGGATCTCTTTCATTGACACCTGAGGGTCCTGTTCAACTAGAATATCCCACAACAACTACTTTTTTCCTTTTTTTAAGGATATGCACAAACAACTTAATTGCCTTGCTGCATGTAAAACACTAACTGAAATAATCAGACACAAGGAACCTAAGTATTTTACACTCCAGGGACATAGATAGAAATGGTGAAGGGCCCAAATTTCATAAGGATAGTTCTTCAACTATTAGAAAATATTGTATGAACTTTATTTAATTAAATAAATATACAATTTCAAAGATTCCTTTTAAGAGGAAAGGAGAAATGGGAGACATATAGAGATATTAAGTGTGGCTACACATGTATGAAATAGAATTGTCACTAAGTAATTATTTTGAGGAAAATTTTCCGTTATAAAGCAAAATTTTATTATATAACTAACATAGTTTATTAACATAAATAAAAGCTTTAATATTATTTGTTCATATTTTATTTTTATTTTATATTTTAATTTTGTTTTATTGATTTATTTTAAGACAGAGAGAGACAGAGAGAGAGAAAGAGGGAGAGAGAGAGAGGGAGAGAGAGAATCCCAAGCAGGTCCTGCACTGTCAGTGCAGAGCCCAATGCAGGGCTTGAAACCACGAACACGAGAGATCACGACCTGAGCCAAAACCAAGAGTCGGACACCTAACAGGCTGAGCTATCCAGGCGCCACTGGTCATGTTTTAAATGAATGAATTAAATATATATTTTTGAAATACTCAAATTTTCCAAATATTTTCCAAACCGAACTATTTTTAAACAGGTTCATTTGTCATTAAAGAAGTAATATCTATATACCAGAAAAATGGTAACTTTTTGTTACAGATTCATCTGTAATCACCACTGAGAACATTTTGCTTATTTGCTTTCGCTCACATATATACTTCTGCTTACAAACATGTATGAAACTGCACAGTAAAAATTGCAAATATAGTTTTATATTCTTACATCTGATTTACCTCATTTCACTTGACATTACGTTTATATATATATTTTTCAAGTCATTAAAAAGTATTGCAAAATGTAATGTTGAATTGTTTTTATTTCATGGATGCTAAAGAATTAATTTAATAATTAATCATTGCTTACTTATATTGTTTCATTTTTTTTACTTTTGTAAATAACCTGCAACAAACCTTCTCATACATATATATTTTATTGGTGATTACCAGTTTAAAATAGGTTTCTTGATGTAGAGCATAAGATGTATTCATATTTTAGACTTTAATTTCACCTTTTAACATATTTTCCAGAAAGTTTGTAATAATCTAAACTCTTATCCGAGGTATGTCTTTCAAATGTTTTTTTTTTTAATTACCAAATATTTGGTTCCTTATAAGGATAATATTGTACTATGCTTATATTTTCTACAAAGCTCAACAAATCTTTTGTAAATCCATGCATGGTAAAAATGTTATTAGAAGGGTATACCTTTAATTCAGCCTGCTTCCTTTTATGTATTCCTTGAATTTCTTTATTATTTCCTCATGTTGCTTATTCTTTTCTTCAATATAACACTTTTATTGTTATCACCCTCAAAACACTGTATGCTGTTCATTATGAGCTTTTAGAATCATCATTTTCCCAATAATCACGTTCAAAACACGCTCAATGTGCACGCGCGCACACACACACACACACACACACACACACACACACTCATACACTCACACTGTCTCTCTTAGTATCTTTGACTTAGTAACAAATTATGGTTCTGTTACTTTAGGCTACAGTTGTTTACTTAAGAGTGCCTGATATTTATCAGCTGTTTGTCTAACACTGGTTCTTTGGTTTTATCTCATTTATGTCCTCTCTTAGAAATATACCACAACACAAAAACTATGGTTTCACTTCATACAAGTCTTCTTTTTGTAACATGATGTACTTCTTTAAGAAAAAAATTTCAAGTGGGGCACCTGGGTGGCTCAGTGGGTTAGGTTAAGGTCAGACTCTTGATTTTGGCTCAGGTCATGATCTCACAGTTTGGGCTTTGCCCTGACAGAGTGGAGCCTGCTTGGGACTCCCTGTCTGCCTCTCAGCCTTTCCCTCTCTCTCTCTCAAATAAATAAATAAACCTTAAAAAAAAAAATAGGTGCTCTTAGAAGGTATGGACACTGCGTTGACACTGCTAGATTCAGTTGCTTCTCACATTTATAAAGTGCATCCTTTAGAAATACTTAACAGTAAAGTTGCGAAGATAAGAGTCGACTCAAAAATTGATCTGATGAACCAGAGAAATATGAGACTTTGAATAAGTCTTTTTTTTTTAATTTTTTTTCAACGTTTATTTATTTTTTGGGACAGAGAGAGACAGAGCATGAACGGGCGAGGGGCAGAGAGAGAGGGAGACACAGAATCGGAAACAGGCTCCAGGCTCTGAGCCATCAGCCCAGAGCCCAACGCGGGGCTCGAACTCACCGACCGCGAGATCGTGACCTGGCTGAAGTCGGACGCTTAACCGACTGCGCCACCCAGGCGCCCCAAATAAGTCTTTTTTTGAATAAGGGAAATTTATCTTACTACTTATTCATTTAATACTTTAATACTTGTTTAATACTTATCTTTGGAGGTAAGTACTGTTGGTAACCCCATTTTATAGATCTGGAAACTGAGTTAGGGAGGTTAAGTAACTTGTCCAAAGTTAATATAGTTGCTAAGTAATGGAACAGAATTACAAGGGAATTTATTCCAGACTAGGCCTTTAGCAATTGCAAGATGCTTCCTCTCAGCAACAGGGACCTTCCAGATCCAAACATGAGCAGCCCAAACCTTCAGTAGCAGGCTCACAAATGGCCCTCAGCATATAAAATCCCCCAAACCTGTGCGTGTGTGTGCACGTGTGCACATACGTGCATATTAGAGACAGACCAACAGAGACAAAGGAGAGAGAAACACACACGGAGACAAAGAGACAGATTTCAGCTTGTATCAATATACAATCAGTATTATCTCCCCCCAAATTTAAAATGCTTGATTCTAGGTTATTTTAGAGTAAGCACAAAATGGGTGGGCTTGCATATGTGTACTTTGTCTATTTATTTAAAAAAATAAGAGATGAGAAAATTTCATTTACTAATTTGAGAAATGTTGGTATGGAGGAGGGATTAATAAAAATTCTGGATTTGAGAAAGGCAGAAAGAAGATACAGGCAGTCTTAAGAAAGTGTAACTGTCTCTATTTCAGAATTATCCTCATTTAGAAGTTTCTAAAATCATAATTTGTTTATGCATTATTCATGCACTCATCTGCACATGCGCACACACACACACACACGCACACACGCACACACACACACTCCCAGTATACTGAAAGAGAAGGAGGGAGGGACTTAACCCTTGTGAAATAAAGCACAAACTCCTATTTCTACAAGGTTATCTCACTTCTGACAGATCACGCTTCTGAATGCTTGATGTGTAGTCTCTAAAGCTAGCTCAAAACTGCTGTTAAATTAAGATATGAATGATGAATTCCAATTTTAACTCAGTACTGTCCTTTCTTTAGAGGCAGAATTTGTTAAGATCACAAAATCTTGTTCTCCTAAAAAAGAATAGTTAAGTTCTAATTTTGATCTTAATAACCTAAGGAAACTAATTGTTTATTGCTCAAGTTGGGAAAGTAGACCCTCCAAGGATAGAATTATCATCTTTACAAGGCCATCAGTTATTATTGTGGTCAAAGGCAACTGCTAAGAACTCTTGACAAAGGAAAAAAGATGGAAGGGTGTCAGCTTCTTTCTTTAAAGAATTTTAACTATGAATATTTCATACATGGTGACATAAAATAATTGTACTAATTATGATTGATAATAATATATTTAAACATTTATATTTTATAATGCTTTGTAGTTACAGTGTTCTTTTTTTTTAAGGTCTTACAAGAAAGGCATGGAAGGTATTTTTTCCATCTTTTAAAAAGATGATGAAATGAAATATAGAGTTCAGTGATTTGTACAAGGACATGTAGTTGTAAATATGATAAATGCAGCCCAATTCCAAGTCACCTGTGTGGTATAGGGCAATACTCTGCAAAATTGTTGTATACATCAGAACCACCTAGAAAGCTGGTTAAAACCAATTTCTGAGGGTCATCCCTATGGACTGTGATTCAGTACATCTAAGATGGGGCCAAGGTGGATATTTCCAAGGAGCTTTGGGGTGGTACTAATGCTGCTGTTCCGGGGACCACACTGAGCAGCTGGTTCCGACAGATCTCACCTTTAATCTTGGCTTATCAAATTATAATTATCATTGTTAAGTTATTTTAAGTCATTGAAGCTTTTTAAGCCACATTCTTCTCACCTCTACATTAAGGAAAATCATATCCAGCTTTGTTGTGGGAACTAAATGGAAAAATATGTTGAAAATGGCTAGTCTGTCTCAAGTGTTCATACTACTAATTCCATTTTGCTCACTGTGGAGCCGTCCTGGGGAGCTTTATTGATTCCTCCGGTCGCTTTCTCCTCAAGATTGCCACTCTCTCTATTCCCATTCTGATGGAGTCAAGCAACCCTTAATGCTTCATTCTGACATCTTCCTGAGAAGGTATTGAACTGAAAACTCAGCAGTTGAGAGAATTATTTATTATTAGAAGTGTTAAGTTCTTTTTATGACACCAGCTCCCTCCTAAGTTTGTGATACATTCATCATTTTAATGTTTCCTTCAGAGTTTTATCATAAAAACGACTCATTAATTCAGGCCATTCTGAAAAACTGAATTTGAGAATTTGAGAAAAGGCAAGGCTGAAATTGAACCTTTCATTATCTGTGGAACCAGATTTCTTTTAGTGAGCACATTGACATATGAGTACGAAATTATCTTAAGGAATTTATGTAATTTAATTGACACAGTGAACGAATCTAAAGTACTTTAGTATAGTTGTTTTAATTCACCAAATTTTATAGATGCTGTTTTACCATATTATAGCTAAGGTCACAGATTTTCAAATAATCACAAAAAAAAAGCTTTAATAAGATACATTCCATCTATTCAATTACCAAAAAATTCATGAAAATACTTTCATATAACATTTTAAATAATTATACTTAAAGTATTTTTTAATGTTTACTTATTTTGAGAAAGAGAAAGAGTGTGCAAGGAGGGGAGGGGGAGAGAGAGAGAAAGAGTCCCAAGCAGGCACTGTGCTTCCAGCACGGAGTCCTATGAGGGGCTTGAACTCATGAACTGTGAGATCATGACTGGAGGTGAAATCAAGACTTGTGCACTTAACCAACTGAGCCACGCAGGTGTTCCTAAATAATTATACTTTTAAGTATATTATTTTACATTTTATTTTTACAACATATTTTAAGTCAATTTAATTGAGATGTATATAAAGAAAATGTGTGGCAATACAGGACCATATATACACATCAATGCATATTAAGTACTTCTTCAAAAACTGGAGGTTGCAGTTCTTACATATCATTTATTTTTTTAATTTGAGAGAAAGTATTAAAAATATGTTTTCTTAAAATGACAATTGCTCTAATAGAAGTTATCTTTAAAAATACTTTTTTTTAAAACGACAATTTCTCTAATTTCTACAGTTAAAAATTAAGAAAAATAAATGGATAGTATAATGAAAATATTTTGGATTCCACATAATTGAAGCCCAAATTATACTTTGCAAATTTTCCCTACATACAGAACATATAAACAGGTCAGTTCAACTAGTATTTCATATGGTTTGCATTTTAGTGCAATGTGGAGAATAACTGGATAATTTCTTCAATCCTATCACTGAAGGAGTACTTTCCTGAATTAACCCTCCTCTTTCTGCATTGTCTTGATATTTTCAAAGGTTGGGACCTTGGTTTACCCATATTTTGAACTTATAATTCATAATTTTATTTCCTAACTTAGAGGTTCTAATATCTGGTCTGGATGATGCTGAAACTGCCCAGTGTTTTAATTCCTCGACTTGGACTCGAGAGGTTCCTGCAAATTTGTTCCCATTTTAGTTTCCTTGAATGCAGTGCAGTGTGCTCAGGACAAGGAATATCTTTTTTATTATGCCTGCTCAAGAGAAGTGGGCAGTGGATATCCCGAATTAAGACTCTGAACATTTTTTGATGACAGTAGAACAAATAGAAATTCTGTAGACCTAATGTCATTGAAAACATCTTCATTAAATATTTTTTATTGAAATGAAAATAGCACCTAGAAATTCTCTGAAATCACCTCATTTGTAGACAACATTATAATAAAGATATTGTTGTGTTAAATCAAATATACAACAAAAACAAAAATATTTTTCACATGATATCCTACAGAGTGTTTTGGATCTGGGAGATCCAATAGCACCATTGTAAAATTCTGATTTCAGAGCCTGGGGATGTATAAAGTTCCTTTCCTGATTTTTTTATTACCAGATTGCTTAATGTATTCACAGCCTCTGCAATTTCTTAGAATTCTATACTCATATAACTGCCCTTTTTGTAATGAAACCTCCTTGAATGCAAAATTCCCCCCATACCATGTTACCAAAAACATTTCAATCAAGTAAAGCACTTATGAGGTTTGTGAATTCATTGAAAATTTAGAGTTTGTTGAGGGAAGTCACATTTTTACATAGCTTAATAAATTAGGCAGCAACAAATTTCTATGGTTGTGACCAAAATAACCATAGATAATGTTTAAAAACTCCATATTAGACTCAGTTCTAAATATATGTATGAAGAAGCACTATGAAATAAAAAAGTCTGCATGTTAAGTTCTATATACATGGAATAGATATTATTGCATTCTTACAAACAACTAAAAAAGCAGAAAGCACTGATAATTTTTCCTAAAGTTGGGAGGATATGTTGTTTAGTGATACTGTAGTGGTTTTGCATTGAAATCTGTCAATGTGGTTAAGCTGAATTCATTTCCCAGAATTCCCTTCTGGGATATAAGATATTCGATGCCATCATCGGGACAGTTCTGAGCAAACTGGAATTATTGATCAATCTACCTCAGAGAACCAGAATTTTAAAGATGAATTTTCTTAATTATTTTATGGTTTTCTGAAACTGTTTCTCTGATATTATTAGCTTTAAAGCCATCAATGTTCATGTTACCATTGGTGAAGGGGGCACTGGCTATTCCATATCATGCATGGCAAATGGTTACTTAAATGATCACCTGTAGATACCTATAATGAATTGCCTATGGAAAAAAAAAAAGCAAGGCAACAAAATGTTCACTACCATACACACGTATGTGTAAAGAAAGGGGGGGATAATGAATTGATTGGTTGCTTCTAACTGCACTGGAGAATTTAGGGAAAGAAAATGATAAGATGAAGATTTTAAGTTCTCAGCTCAAGGAACGTGAAAGCTTCTATGAGTGCCCTGAAAGAAACCCTTATATCTCATATCTGCAGGCACGAGATTTCTGGAAACCATGCTCAATATCTGAAAAACATTGCTGATTCCTCTTCAGGGTCCTTCTCTACCACCTGGCGTTGTATCTGGATCCATAATCAGATTCAAGTCCCATCAGGTTCCAAAGAATCTGATACAAAGTGTGACCCACGAGGAAGTGTGATGTGGAACAAAATAATCACACAAATTTGCCAATAGGTATCAATGGAAGTCTTGGGACTGAGTGTGGGAATGGAGGCTATAGATTGAAGGAATATGAAATTGGACTTCAGAAGCAATGTCTTAGCTTGCAAGACTAATCATGGCTCTAATAGATTGCCTGATTGGTTGACTGAAATGAGTATCCAAAGATGTCCTACAGTAATGAAGTCAAGAGCCGGAGCTTTTTTGGTATACTACAGCTCAAGGTATCCAAAGACTTAGGGATTCAGAATGCTAGAGAGAGTTTATCACATAAGACTTGCCAATCCACCCCATGAGAATCCAGAGGACATGCCCTTTACCATAACTATAAGAACTGAATTTGAGAGAGAAGACACAGCATCCTTGAAGAGCTCTGTGCCTACTCCTCTCTGTGTATCAGAAGTTGTAGTGACTGCTGCTACCATAAAACTGCGATCTCTAAGTATAGTGGGGTTAATTGGGTCCCAGGTTACAGGGTCTAAGTGGAAGAGCCAAATCTCCAAAAACAAGATGTAATATACAGTGGAGCAAAAACTGCAATCAGAATATTCTGACCTGCAGAGATATTTTCATTGGCTAGTTGATCTATGGTGTCCCTTGAGTGGGAAGAAAACTAAAGTGTTACTTGATCTGTATAAATGGGAAAACTCTAGGTCCAGTGAAGAGAAGTCTGACTTGAATCACCAGCACAAAGAACCATTGCCCCTCACACATTCAATTTTCACACTTGAACCATTTCGTGGACCTGGAGCCCCTTGAATTAATGGAATGCTGGGTCATCTTGAGGAAGGACTCTTATACTGCCCAGATTTTATATTATTAGTTTTTCTCCCTGCCTTTCCTAAAGAGAACCACAGCTATCTTCCAGGATGACTGAATTAAGGAAGGAAGCCCAATGAGACATTTTCGGTATTACAGAATACTGGAAAACAAATGAAACTAAGTCCTGGAGACCCAAACACCAGTCTTGTCCTCTGGTCAGAGTAGAGGCTAATGGTCAGGTCCTCAGGGAGTTTGGCTCTAGTTAATCTCACAATGTATCAAGTAGGTCCCTGAACCCACATTGTGGTTATTTCCCCAGTTGCAGATATATAATTGAAATGGACATAGTCAGTAGCTGGTAGAATCTCTTCATTGGTTCCCTAGCCTGTAAAGTAAGACCTTTCTATTACGATAGAAAATACCAAATAGAAGCCACTAGAACTGCCTCTACATATGAATGTAATAAACCAAAACAAAAACTATGCCTCACTTCTGGAGGGATTACAAAGATTGGAGATACCACCAAGGACTTGAAAATGCAGGGAGTGTGAATACTACTGTCAAAGAAAGCAAAGCTGAAGGTAAAGGTGGTAAAGGTGGAGCAAAGGTGGTAAAGCCAGGTTTCATTTAGTGGTGACTACTGCGGTAGGAAAAGAACTCACTATAGACTGAGGTCTGCTTCACAGACGCGAAAGTGGGAGACATTTTATTTTATTTTATTTTATTTTATTTTATTTTATTTTATTTTATTTATTTTTTTTGTCAGCATGATTCTGGCAGCCTATTTTTTTATTATTTTGATTTTATTTTTTTAAATTTAAATCCAAATTAGTTAGCATATAGTGCAACAATGATTTCAGGAGTAGATTACTTAATGACCCTTACTCATTTAGCCCATCCCCTCTCCCACAATCCCTCCAGCAACCCTCTATTCGTTCTCCATATTTAAGAGTCTCTTATGTTTTCTCCCCCTCCCTGTTTTTATATTAGTATGTTTCCCTTCTCCTATGGTCATCTGTTTTGTCTTTTAAAGTCCTCATATGAATGAAGTCATATGACATTTGTCTTTCTCTAATTTCACTTAGCATAATACCCTCCAGTTCATCTGCGTAGTTGCAAATTGCAAGATTTCATTCTTTTTGATTGTCGAGTAATACTCCATTGTGTATGTGTGTATATATATATATATATATATATATATATATATGTGCATGCTATATCTTCTTTATCCATTCATCCATTGATGGACATTTGGGTTCTTTCCATACATTGGCTATTATTCATAGTGCTGCTATAAACGTTGGGACGCACGTGTCCCTTTGAAACAGCACACCTGTATCCCTTGGATAAATACCTAGTAGTACAATTGCTAGGTCATAGGGCAGTTCTATTTTTAATTTTTGAGGAACCTCCATACTGTTTTCCAGAGTGGCTGCACCAGCTTGCATTCCCACCAACAATGCAAAAGAGATCCTCTTTCTCCACATCTTTGCCAGCATCTGTTGTTGCCTGAGTTGTTAATGTTAGCCATTCTGACAGGTGTAAGGGGTATCTCATTGTGGTTTTGATTTGTATATCCCTGATGATGAGTGATGTTGAGCATTTTTTCATGTGTCGGTTGGCCATCTGGATGTCTTCCTTGGAGAAGTGTCTATTCATGTCTTTTGCCCATTTCTTCACTGGATTCTTTGGTTTTTGGGTGTTGAGTTTGATAAGTTCTTTATAGATTTTGGATACTAACCCTTTATCTGATATGTCATTTGAAAATATCTTCTCCCATTCTGTTGGTTGCCTTTTAGTTTTGCTGATTGTTTCCTTCACTGTGCAGAAGCTTTTTATTTTTATTTATTTTTTTTTTTAATTTTTTTTTCAACGTTTTTTATTTATTTTTGGGACAGAGAGAGACAGAGCATGAGCAGGGGAGGGGCAGAGAGAGAGGGAGACACAGAATCAGAAACAGGCTCCAGGCTCTGAGCCGTCAGCCCAGAGCCCGACGCGGGGCTCGATCTCACGGACCGCGAGATCGTGACCTGGCTGAAGTCGGACGCTTAACCGACTGCGCCACCCAGGCGCCCCGAGAAGCTTTTTATTTTGATGAGGTCCCAGTAGTTCATTTTTGCTTTTGTTTCCCTTGCCTCCAGAGACGCGTTGAGTAAGAAGCTGCAGCGGCCAAGATCAGAGAGGTTTTTGCCTGCTTTCTCCTCAAGGATTTTGATGGCTTCCTGTCTTCCATTTAGGTCTTTCTTCCATTTTGGATTTATTTTTGTGTATCATGTAAGAAAGTGGTCCAGGTTCATTCTTCTGCATGTCGCTGCCCGGTTTTCCCAGCACCACTTGCTGAAAAGACTGTCTTTATTCCATTGGATATTTTTTCCTGCTTTGTCAAAGATTAGTTGCCCATACGGTTGTGGGTTTATTTCTGGGTTCTCTATTCTGTTCCATTGATCTGAGTGTCAGTTCTTGTGCCAGTACCATACTGTCTTGATGATTACAGCTTTGTAGTATAGCTTGAAGTCTGGGATTGTGATGCCTCCTGCTTTGGTTTTCTTTTTCAAGATTGCTTTGGCTATTTGGGGTCTTTTCTGGTTCCATACAAATTTTAGGATTATTTGTTCTAGCTCTATGAAGAATGCTGGTGTTATTTTGATAGGGATTGCATTGAATACGTAGATTGCTTTGGGTAGTATTGACATTTTAACAATATTTGTTCCTCCTATCTAGGAACATGGAGTCTTTTTCCATATTTTTGTGCCTTCTTCAATTTCTTTCACAAGCTTTCTATAGTTTTCAGTGTATAGATTTTTCACCTCTTTGGTTAGATTTATTGCTAGGTATTTTATGGGTTTTGGTGCAAGTCTAAAGGGGATCAATTCCTTGATTTCTCTTTCTGTCACTTCATTGTTGGTGAATAGGAATGCAACCTATTTCTGTGCATTGATTTTATATCCTGCAACTTTGCTGAATTGATGAATCAAGTCTAGCAGTTTTTTGGTGGAACCTTTTGGGTTTTCCATATAGAGTATCATGTCACCTACGAAGAGTGAAAGTTTGACCTCCTCCTGGCAGATTTGGATGCCTTTTATTTCTTTGTGTTGTTTGATTGCAGAGGCTAAGACTTCCAATACTATGTTGAATAACAGTGGTGAGAGTGGATATCCCTGTCTTGTTCCTGACCTTAGGGGGAAAGCTCTCAGTTTTTCCCCATTGAGGATGATATTAGCATTGGGTCGTTCATAAATGGCTTTTATGATCTCAAGTTATGATCTTTCTATCCCTACTTTCTTGAGGATTTTTATCAAGAAAGGATGCTATATTTTGTCAAATGCTTTCTCTGCATATATTAAGAGGATAATATGGTTCTTGTCCCTTCTTTTATTGATGTGATGAATCATGTTGATTGTTTTGCAGATATTGAACCAGCCCAGCATCCCAGGTTTAAATCACACTTGGTTGTGGTGAATAAATTTTTTTAATGTATTGTTGGAGCCAATTGGCTAATATCTTGTTGAGGATTTTTGCATCCATTTTCATCAGGGAAATTGGTGTATAGTTCTTTTTAGTGGGGTCTATGTCTAGTTTTGGAATCAAGGTAATGCTGGATTCATGGTATGTGTTTGGCAGTTTCCTTCAATTTCTATTTTTTGGAACATCTTCAAGAGAATAGTTGTTAACTCTTCCTTAAATGTTTGGTAGAATTCCCCTGGAGAGCCATCTGGCCCTGGACTTTGCTTTTTGGCAGATTTTTGATTACTAATTTGATTTCTTTATGGGTTATGGGTCTGTTCAAATTTTCTATTTCTTCCTGTTTCAGTTTTGGTAGTGTATATGTTTCTAGGAACTTGTCCATTTCTTCCAGATTGTCCATTTTATTGGCATATAATTGCTCATAATATTCTCTTATTATTGTTCTGATTTCTGCTGTGTTGGTTGTGATCTCTCCTCTTTCATTCTTGATTTTATTTATTTGGGTCCTTTCCTTTTTCTTTTTGATCAGACTGGCTACTGGTTTATCAATTTTGTTAATTCTTTCAAAGAACCAGCTCCTGGTTTCATTAACCTGTTGTACTGCTTTTTTGGTTTCGATAGCATTAATTTCTGCTCTAATCTTTATTATTTCCTGTCTTCTGCTGGTTTTGGGTTTTATTTGATGTTCTTTTGCCAGCTTTTTAAGGTGTAAGGTTAGGTTGTGTATCTGAGATCTTTCTTCCTTCTTTAGGAAGGCCTGGATTGTTATATACTTTTTCTTATAACCTCCCTTGCTGTGTCCCAGAGGTTTTGAGTTGTGGTGTTATCATTTTCATTGGCTTCCATATACCTTTTAATTTCCTCTTTAACTTCTTGGTTGGCCCATTCATTCTTTAGTTGGATGTTCTTCAGTCTCCAAGTACTTGTTAACCTGTCCAAATTTTTTCTTGTGGTTGATTTTGACTTTCATAGTGTTGTGGTCTGAAAATATACACAGTATGATCTCAATCTTTAGTACTTGCTGAGGGCTGATTTGTGTCCCAATATATAGTCTATTCTAGAGAATGTTCCATGTGCACTGGAGAAGAATGTATATTCTGCTGCTTTAGGATGAAATGTTCTGAATATCCATTAAGTCCATCTGGTCCAGTGTGTCATTCAAAGCCATTGTTTCCTTGTTGATTTTTTGTTTAGATGATCTGTCCATTGTTGTGAGTGGGGTGTTGAAGTCTCCTACTATTATGGTATTACTATCGATTAGTTTCTTTGTGTTTGTGATCAATTGTTTTATATATTTGGGTGCTTTCCCATTTGGTGCATAAATATTTAAAATTTTTAGGTTTTCTTGGTGGATAGACCCGTTAATTATGATATAATGCATCCCCTTAATTATGATATAGTGCATCCTTCTGCAACGCTTGATACAGTCTTTATTTTAAAGTCTAGATTATCTGAAATAAGTATCGCTACCCTGGCTTTCTTTTGTTGATCATTAGCACGGTAGATGGTTCTCCATCTCCTTACTTTCGATCTGAAGGTGTCTTTAGGACTAAAGTGGGTCTCTTGTAAACAGCATATAGATGGATCTTGTTTTCTTATCCATTCTGTTACTCTATGTTTTTTGATTGGAGCATTGAGTCCATTGACGTTTAGAGTGAGTACTGAAAAATATGAATTTATTGCCATTATGTTGCTTGTAGAGTTGGAGTTTCTGGTGGTGTTCTCAGGTCCTTTCTAATCTCTGTTGCTTTTGGTCTTTTTTATTTACTTTTTTATATTTTCATCTTTTCTCCCCTCAGAGAGTCCCCCTTAAAATTTCTTGCTGGGCTGGTTTAGTGGTCACAAACTCCTTTAATTTTTGTTTGTCTGGGAAACTGTTTAACTCTCCTTCTATTTGAATGACAGCCTTGCTGAATAAAGAATTCTTGGCTGCATATTTTTCTGCTTCAGGACACTGAATATATCCTGCCACTTCCTTCTGGCCTGCCAAGTTTCTGTGGATAGGTCTGCTGCAAACCTGATCTGTCTTCCCTTATAGGTTAGTGACTTTTTTTCCCTTGCTGCTTTCATGATTCTCTCCTTGTCATTTTTAAGGGAGAAAATGAATTAATGAGGTAGAAAAAATTAAAATAAAAAAAATTAAAATGAAAAATATTAAAATTAAAAACAAGCACACACACACACAAAATTGAATAAATGATGCTAGATCCTAGGTGTGTTTTGGTCTGAGTGTTGAAAGTGGATTGATAGCTTAGAGAAAAAAAGGGGGAGAGAAAGGAAATCATTTGAAAATTTGAAAAAATGAATACATTCAAGTAGACTAAAATGAAAAGATGGAAGTAAAATAGAAATTGAAAAACTTTATACAAAAGTAAAAAGTATAGTAGAAAAAATAAAAATATTTTTAATAAAAATTGAAAATAAAAATTAATTTTCCTCTATATGTATTCAAGAAAAAGAAAGGAAATGAAAAAGAAAAAAAAAGAGAAAATTGAATAGATGGACCAGCTAACAGACTGACATATGACTCACTTTACTTTGTTTTCCCCTAAAAGCCAAACTATGAAGCATTTTATAGTCCATAAACTAAGCAGGCAATGAGTCTTGTGTTCTTGAAGAGCAAGGTTGGCCCAGTTGGGCAAGGCTTAGTGTAATGGGTCTGTTCTCCACTAGATGGCGCTGCTAGCCTACTGCTGTGGATTATTGTGGGGCTTGTAGGTGCCTATGTGCATGTGTGGGAGCGGTGAAAATGGCACCACCCAGCTACCCAGTCTCTAGTATTGGAACTCTATTCTCCCTGATCAGCAATCACACACCCACCCTTCATCTTTGCCTTCCGTCCACTCCCTGCTTCCACACTGTCCATGACCAAGTCCCTCCCAAGTTTTGTCTCAGATATAGCTGCCTTCCCTCTTCCCCTGCTTCTGAGGGACTATGGCTTTGACCCGTTCGGCCCCTCTGCAGGAGGGTTTCACCAAACAATGGCCGGGTGCTGGTTGCACCCAGGAGTGCTTGTGGGACCATGCTGCTGCTGCTGCTGCCCAGAGACTGCAGCCAGGTGCCAGTCTGCCCCCAGAAAAAGTTCGCGAGACAGTGTAGCAGCAGCACCTCAGGGATTATGGAAAATCACAACACACGTCTACCACCAGGCTTAACCCCAATGAATGTGGCCCTTGTCTGGAGTCTGCTGGGCCCAGGTGGCCTCACAGCCTCTACCAAATGAATTCCAGCAGTGGAACTGCTTCTTCCCATGTGGCCTGAGAACCTTCCAGACTCCACTCTGCTCCTGGGGATTCACCCTTCCCACCAGAGCACCGCCAGATATCGAGCTACGGAGTTTCAGGCTGTGTGCTCCCCCTGTTTACAGTCTTAATGGAATTTAAGCCCTCTCCTTTCTCCTTTGTCCCTTTTTAATTCACTCCCTGTAGCTGTTTCCAATTTTCCACTTTCTCTCCAGTTGCTTTTGGGGAGGGGTGCTTTTCCCGTATTCTCTCCACCATCTCCATCCTCTCTTCACACGCAAAAGCAGCTCCTTTCCCTCTGCGGCTTCTCTCACCCCCAGTTCACCTTTCCATGCCACATACCTGCTGAATTCTTTGTTTCAGTTTGTGCAGATTGTTGTGTTAATCCTCAGATCAGTTTTCTAGGTGTGCAGGATGGGTTAGTGTTAGTCTGGCTGTATTTCATGGACATGAGACACACAAATAACTTCCATGCTGTTCCACCATCTTGGCTCCTCCACAGGAGACTTATTAAATGCTGGGATATGCTAAAGGAAAGACACCGAAGTTCATAAAGGGGAGGTTTGGTCCACATGACTAGGTCATCTGTGTGTGTAATTGGCATTTATCCAGAAGAGAAACACACTTCTTCTATTTTTATGATAGGCAGAGGGTAGTTGTGCAAGTTGGAGCAAGTTGCTCATAGAATTTGGACCCTTCCTCTCCCTTGGGAGCTTGGGGGGACAGAGTGGGAGTTATCTCCCTGAATGTTTGCATCTCAAAGAGAGAACTCTCAGATCCTTGAGGTAAGAATTCTGGATGTTAGAAGATTAACATCTCAAAGGGGGAGAGAAAGGATTTATAATTGCAAGCCCTCCAAAGCAGCTATTCTAAGAGTCTATCATCATTTTCCTGGCAGCATTTAGCTTTTTGTTTGTTTGTTTGTTTAAGTTTGTTTGTTTGTTTGTTTGTTTATTTATTGAGAGAGAGAAAGAGGGAGAGTGGGGTAGGGGCAGAGAGAAAACTAGAGAGAATTCCAAGCAGTCTCCTCACTGTCAGCGCAGATCCCAACAAGGGGCTTAATCTCATGAACCATGTGATCATGAACTGAGCCAAAATCAAGAGTCAGAGGCTTAACTTACTGAGCCACCCAAGCACCTCACATTTAGTGTTTTTAGGCAAGGATTTTAGGACCCAATCGTAGGGACACAGCCTTAAGCTGCTAGAAAACATGCTACAGTTTGGTCAAGTCTCAGTGCAAGGCTTTGGATGGAGTCATTATGTGCGAGAGTTTTTGCAGTTAATACTACCACATTCCCCTCCAACTCACCAATTTAGCCTGTGCAGAAGATAAATGAATCTTAGAAAATGATAGTGGATTTTTATAAACTTATTCAGGTAGCAACTCCCACTGTAGCTGCTGTACCAGATTAGATTTGGGTGCAAGAGCAAATAAATACATTCCCTGGCATCTAATATGTAGTTATTGATTTGGCAAGTTCTTTTTTCTCTACATATTGTATCAATTTTCTATTGCTGTTATAACAAATTACCATTAATTTAGTGGCTTAAGCCAACACAAATTTATTCTTTCACAGTTCTGGAGGCTGGATGCCTAAAATCAATTTCCCTGGACTAAAGTCAAGGTGTTGTCAGGGTTTGTTCCTTCTGGAAACTTTGAGGGATGAATCTCTTTCTTTACCTTTTCAGCTTCTAATGGCTGCCTGTATTCCTTTCCCTGTGGTCCCTTCCTCCATTCAGGGTGGGCCACGACAATTTCTACTTTCATCATCACACCTGCTTCTCCTCTAACTCTGACTCCTCCTGAGTCCCTCTTTTGACTATTTGGACCCACAGAGATAATCCAGGATAATTCAACCATCTCAAGATCCTTAATTTAGTTACATCTGCCATGTCCCTTTTGCCATATGAATTAACATTCACAACTTCTGGGGAGTAGAACGTGAACATCATTTCCTCCATTGTTGCATCCCTTTCTCTAACTTTGACCTTCCTGACTCCCTCTGATAAAGACTCATGTGATTATATTGGGCCCACCTGGATAATTTCCCCATCTCAAGATCTTTAACTTCATTACGTTTGCAATATCTCTTTTGTTTTCATGAAAGGTAACATATTCACAAGTTTCTGAGATTAGGACATGGAAATTTTGGGGAGATCATTTTTCTGCCTACGGAAAACCCTATGTCATAATTTCATCCACAATGACCTTGACTGCCTTTCATTCCACAGGACGTCACACCATTCCATTACATTGATAATATTATGCTGATTGGACCTAGTGAGCAGGAAGCAACAATTCCTCTATATGACTCAGTATACCCACTTGAGTTTGAATTGTCAATGGTAGATAGAGTTGCCTTTTGGAGACTTTAGCAGTCTTCTGCAGGTAGATTACTACTGTCCCTTATGATTTGGGGACAAATTATTCTTGGACCTTTGGACATAATCAAGAAACTTCCATATGTCCAATTGAACTTCAGAATTGCTAAATTCAGATTCATTTGTACTTTACACTTTACTTTTTTGAACAGAAATGTACACAGGGATTATTATGTGTCTTTTCTACCATTCTATATTGGGTGTGTGGGGACAGACATCTTGTCCCTTTTGTTTCACAGGTCTATAGAATGAGAGTATCTGTATTGAGGAGCCATAATTAAGGAATTAAACCCAGTGTCTCTTCTGTAC
The DNA here is from genome assembly GCF_022837055.1 of Prionailurus viverrinus. Taxonomy (NCBI): domain Eukaryota; kingdom Metazoa; phylum Chordata; class Mammalia; order Carnivora; family Felidae; genus Prionailurus; species Prionailurus viverrinus. The sequence goes on along the minus strand of NC_062564.1, from coordinate 159,141,959 downwards.
CTGAATGTGGTTTAGATGAAAAGATTCTAGATTTTGAGTAAATTCTGTAATGAGACTTTTGTGGGGCCCTTTGAAGGGGATGTATGTATTTTGCATATTAAAAGGCATTAATATTTAGAAACTAGAGTTTGGACTGTGGTAGGCAGCCTCTAAGATTGCTCCCAATGATCCCTGCCTCTAGATATTATCTTCATCTAATATTCTCTGCTTGAATGTGGATTTGATTTGGTTTAATGATGTTCCTCTGATGAATAGAATATGGCAGAATTGATAATATGTCACTACTGAGATTAGATTATAAAATGGATTTTTTTTTTAAATCATGAGTGTTGTTCCCCCAGTCACTGTCTCAGATCACTTACTTACTCTGGGAAAACTAGGTGCCACATGTCCACAGCACTCAGGTAGCAAATGGAGAGACCCTTGTGGTGAGGGTTTGAAGTCTCTATTTGGCAGCCAGTGAAGAACTGAGGTCTGCTTACAATCATGTTAGTGAACACAAAAGCATACCCTGCTCCAATCAAGTGTTCAGGAGAGACTGCAATCCTAGCCTATTCTGAAAATTCACTCCAATTCTGAAAGACATGTTGAGCCAGAACCACTCAGCCAAACCACTTCCAATTGCTGGCCCAGAGAAAACATAAAAGAAAAAAAAAAGAATGTTTATTGTTTTTAAACTGTTAAATTTGGGGCAATGTGTCATACATCAATAGGTAACTTATACAGGGCACCTGGTTGACTCAGTTAAGTGTCCAATTTTGGCTCAGGTCATGATCTCACAGTTTGTGAGTTCGAGCCCCATGTCAGGCTCTGTGATGATAGCTCAGAGCCTGGGGCCTGCTTCAGATTCTGTGTCTCCCTTTCTCTCTGTCCCTGCCCTGCTTGTGTTTGTCTATCTCTCAAAAATAAATAAACATTAAAAAAAATAAAAAAAATAGATAACTTATACAGTTTCTCTGACAAACCAACAATTCTGTTACCCTCTCTCTATATATACCATGGAGCAATGGAATATGACCTATCTCAACTGTGGCAAACAAGTAATAAAGTAATAAAAGATAACTATAGGTTATAACATTCTAAAAAATGTTGAAAAGTTAAAAACTCAGTTAATCAGTTTGTTCCTTTTCCTAACATTAGTTCAGAAATAATTTTTTTTCTGAATAAGCATGCTATTGAAATAGAACTTTGTATCTTCTGTATCCATAATTTATATGAGATGAAAAAAATTATTTTGAGTTAAAAAATGTTAAAATAGTAATTAAATCTGAAATTTTGTCCTTCCCCTAATGTAAGTAATTTTAAGAAGCTGGTTTTGGGGAGCCTGGGTGGCTCAGTCAGTTGAGCGTCTGACTCTTGATTTTGGCTCAGGTCATGATCTCACAGTTAGTGGGTTCAAGCCCTGCTCCGGACCCTGAGCTGACAGCATGCAACCTGCTTGGCTTCTCTCTCTCCCTCTCTGTCTGCCCCTCCCTTGCTCAGGTTCTGTCTCTCTGTCTCTCTCTCTGTCTCTCTCATAAGTAAAAAAAATAAACATGAAAAAAAGAGGCTAGTTTAATTCTAATAATGTTTTTGTTTACATCCTGTCATTTCCAATTCTAGATGCCTCTATTCTTTATTTTACACAGTACTTGTTTCTTTCTTTATATATACACTATCATTTAATTTTAATTAAACATAACTCATCATTACTGAGTGATTTGAAATGAGTTTTATACAAACTTGTTTCTGTAAACAACTGCATGCATTAGTCATAGGGCAATTTTACTCAAGTTAGTGACACATAAAACTATTTTAAAATATTAGAACTTAGGAACATATAAAATATGCACATGTATACACACACACATATATATATACATATATATATATATATATACTTTATATGATATCTAGAGAAACAGTTACTGTGATAATTTAAAGAAATAAACTTCTTTAGAAAAAAATACTTCACCCATTGCTGAGTGTCTATTATCCATCGGACACTTTAGATGTTGCTGTACGATGTTGAAAAAAAGCAATAATTCAGTCCCTCATGGAACTTCTATTGTAACAACAAAGGATAGAGAGCAAATAATAATCATAGTAATAAAGTGAATTCCATAGTAGATTAGAAGATAGTAAAAGCTATGGAGAAAAATGGAACTAGAAAAGTGGAGTTGGCTGGAGTTACAAGCTGTGACTTAAAAAAGGGTCATTTGAGTGAGTGGAAATTGAACAAAGACTTGAAGTGTTTGTAGGAGACAGCCATCTAGATGTTAGGAATTAGAGCATTGCAGGCAGAGGGAGCAGCCTGTGCAAATGTTCGAAACCCTGTAGCAGGGCTGGCATCTTCCTGGAGCTGCACAAGGCCAATATATGGAGTAAAGTGAGTGAGTAAAAAGGTAAACATAGGCCAAATTCTGCAGGCCTTTGAAGGCCATTTTCAGAACTTGTTTTTATACTGTGCAAATCATAACAAGATTTTAAACAGAATACTCATTTATTCTGATTTATACTTTCAAAGGATTACACTTTCTGCTGTTTTGAGAATAAACTGAGAGGAAAAGTGCAAACTTGATGCAGGGAAAATTTTCAGGTGTCTCTTGCATTAATTCAGGTAAAATAATATTAACTTTGATGGAAGTAGTAATGAAGGCAGTAAGGAGTGGATAGACTCTTGTATATTTGAAGATAAAGTCCACGGTTTCTTGGGATACAAGTCTGGTGCAAGGGGAAAGGGGAAGACTCAGGTGATTTCAAGGTTCAGAGACTGAGCAGCTGAAGGATGGGATGCTATCAACTGAGATAGGTTGAGTGAAGTAGCTCTGGGAGGGAAAAATGAGAGTCAATTCTGAACATGCTGCATTTGAATTTTTTTTTTAGAAATCCAAATGAAGTAGCCAGTTGTCAAGTTGAATATCTTAGTGAGGAGTTCAGAAAAAGAAAATCTAGGTTAGACTTATAAATTCAGGATTTGTGGGCATTCGAATATTATTTAAAATGGTGAAACTGGTTAATATCACTAGGGAAATGGGTTTAGATGTAGAGAAGACAAGAGTACTAAAGAATGCACTTTGAAGCCTCCAACACTGAGGTAGAAGAGAAAAGGAGCTTTCAAGAAAGGAAACTGAAAGTCATAAGTAGTGAAATAGACCAGGAGGAACTGCTAAGTCCAATGAGGTGGACTTAGGGGACCAAAAAGACCAGATTATCACAGTACTTAAAAAAAAAATCATTGCCATTATTTGTTCCAGCGTATGTCGTTTGAAAGTTTTTTAAAAATTCTGGATACATTCTCAAAATTAGTGGGTGATTCTGAAACCATTTCTTGCATTGTTGAGAAGGAAATGCATCACTGTGAAGAAGGCTGAAATGCAATGATTATTTGATACTTTTTTCACTTGAGCTGAAATATTTGATCCTAACTTTCTCTCCCCAGTGAACCCAGACTTTGGCTCCATTCTCTGAGCAGATTACTGAGGCCCAGCGAATGGCTCTAACGAATTATAGTGGGAACTCCCTGGTGATTATTGATTTCATCTGGCTCACTGAACAGAAATAAGTACTTTCTAATTTGTTGTGACATTGAATAGATGTGTTTATTTATTAAAGGATGTTGTAATGGCAGCATGCCACCTTGTCAGAAGAAAGAGCAACTTTCCTTTTCTGGGATAGAGAGAATATCAAGCAAAGATGGGCAAATCAGAGTTTGCTAGAAGAACCCAACTAGTGGCTGTCTATGTAGTCTTGAAATATGACAGATTTCATATTTCAAGAAAGAGAAACTAAAATTAGATTCAAGTACCTCTGAATTTCTTCCCAACTCTGCCACTCATTAGCTTTGACTTTTGGCAACTTACCCAACCTCTTATTATCAGGGCTTTCATCGTAGACATGTGAATGATGACAACAGCCTCAAGGATGATTGTATGCAAATACTGAAAATAAATGAGTGACTGCAAAGTTTAAAGTGGTACATAAATATAAAATGTTGTCAACATTATTAGTGACTAGATTTCTAGTGCCCTTAATCCAGCTAATATGAAAGCCAGAACAACTGTTATTACTCTTGGAACTTCTGCATTACTTGAACATTTGAGCTTTCTTGGGTTTTAAACTTAATACATTGTTGAAGATCACCACAGTAGCATCAGACTCATGCATTTGTATGGAAATAACCCAAAATATAAAAATTAGGTAAGGCTTCCATTTGAAAATATCTTGTTGAGGGATTACTGCTTTACAGTTAAAGACAAAACTTTCTTCCAGAAAATACAGATATTGTTATCAAAAAGAGATATAATGTTGATAAAAGAATATTTTGAATAGGGCTTCTTCATAGATTGTGATGGATTTTTTAAAAAGTTAATACTATAACAGTACCAGAGGTGTAAAATGAAAATATGAAAAATGTATACCTTCTACATCCCAACCCAACATTTCCATTTTTTTTTTCTCTTGAGAAAAAATCATGAAATGTGTTTTGTGTCTACCTATCAATCCAAGGAGACTGAGGGAAACAGAAGTGTATCACATTTCCAAACACACAGTTGTTTGGTACTGTGTGAGTAATAATTTGGATGATAGACAAACTGTATATTAACCAATAAAGAGGCTATGTGAAAGCAATATTGAATCAATGCAACTTTGACTTTCTCTCAAAATTTTCTAGTCCTTCCTATAAACCAAGAATAGATTTCTCCCTGACTCGCCCCATATTTACACTTCATGTGTTGTGTGTGCATCTGTATGTGTGTGTATGTGTGTGTATGTGTGTTTGTCCATACGTTTCCTTAAATGGTAGATAGGATCTCTTTAAAACTTATCAGGGACTTTTTTTATAGTCATATATAATTTTCAATGATGATAAAATATATATAACATAAAATTTATCATCTTAACCATTTTTTAGTGTACAATTCAGTAAAGTACATCCACACTGTTGTGCAACAAATCTCCAGAACTCTTTCTATCTGGCAAGATTGAAACAATGCTCCTGTGTTTTCGTATAAAAAATTTATAGTTTTTGGTCTAATATTTACATATTTGATCAATTTTAAGTTAATTTTTGAATGTAGTAAGGTAAGAATACAACTTCATTCTTTTGCATAGGGTTATCTAGTTTTACCAATACCATTTGTTAAAGTGACCATCTTTTTCCATTGAATTGTTTTAGTGTCATTTTTGAAACTCATTTGACCATATAGTGAGGGTGTATTTCATGGCTCTTCATACTTTTCTATTGGTCAATATATCTGTCTTTATGACAATAACTACTGTTTTATTACTGTACTTTTGTGCTAAGTATTGACATCAGGAAAGATGAGATGTCCAACTTTGTTCTTTTTAAGATTGTTTTGGCTATTTGGGGTCCCTTGAGATTCCATGAACTTTAAGATGGATTTTTCCGGGCGCCTGGGTGGTGCAGTCGGTTAAGCGTCAGACTTCAGCCAGGTCATGATCTCGCCATCCGGGAGTTCCAGCCCCGCGTCAGGCTCTGGGCTGATGGCTCAGAGCCTGGAGCCTGTTTCCGATTCTGTGTCTCCCTCTCTCTCTGCCCCTCCCCCGTTCATGCTCTGTCTCTCTCTGTCCCAAAAATAAATAAACGTTGAAAAAAAAATTAAAAGATGGATTTTTCTATTTCTGCAAAAAATACCATTGGGAATTTTATGGGGATTATGTTATATTTGTAGATTGTTTTGGGTACTAGTGACGTTGTAACAGTAGTAAGTCTTCCAATCTATGAGCAAGGGATGTTTCTCCATTTGTTTGTGTCTTCTCTAATTTCTTTCAGCAACATTTTGTAGTTTTCATTGTACAAGTCTTTTACCTCCTTGTTTAAGTTTATTCTTTAGTATTTTATTCTTTTTGATGTGGGACTAGCTGGACCCTGTAGTACCAAGTTTGTGTTGGAATCATCCATGTTGATAAAAGGATCTGGCTGGATATTTTCTGGGGCTATTCTTTTTATCAGGGGTCATGAAACTGTGGCCCACTTTGTCTTGTAGTCTCATGCTCAAGTTGCAATTACCCATGCAGATAAAAGAGGGGTTTGGGGAATCCCAGGTGCCCCTCTCTTCACTGGGGTACTGGAGAGCGATCTTGGTCGGTCTTTCTGAATCTCCGTGTAGTGCCCATTTTCTCACCTGCTTGATGTACTTCTCTCTGGAAACACAGTTTCTTCAGGGTGTCATCATCAGGGACTTCTAATTGTGGAAATATCTCAGAATCACAATTTTCTTTTGAAGAAGTCTATTTGATAAATGCAATGTGTCTAACTTGGATAAATGAGATTTAAATAATTTTCACAACTCTGAACATTACTAATTTTATAAGTAGTGGAATTTTGAACCTGAACATTAGAATCAAAGAAGTCCTAATCCCCAGAACCTGTGAAGGTGATGGTTATGTTATGTTATGTGGCATGATTGCTCTTAAAAAAGGGAGGAAATTATCCAGATGGGCTTAAATTAATCACACGATCCCTTAAACAGATAACTTTCACTGGCTGATAGCAGAAAAGTAAGACAAATAGGGAAGACGGATACAGCAGAAGGGCTATCAGAAATATGAAGCATGGCAAGAGTTCAGTACATTGTTGTTGCTTTGAACTTGAAGGCGACCACATGCGAAGGAATATGGAAAACTTCTAGGAGCAGAAAGTGGTCCCTGACTGACAGGCAGCAAGAAAAGAAGACTTCTGATCTACAACTACAAGGAACTAGATTTTGCCAACATTTTAAATGAGCTTAGAAGATTCTTCCCAGGCCCTACAAATAAGAGCCCAGCCCAGACATCACTTTGATTTCATGCTTGTGGTATCCTAAGAAAAACCTAGCCAGCCAACTTGAATGTTTGACCTCAAGACATTTGTGATGTTTCAAGACTTTGTTTGTGATAATTTTTTTATGCTGCAATAGAAAGCTAATAAAGGACCCAAACCAGCATTTGGCACATTGAAGGTATTCAGTGCTTTTTGAAAGTTGTAACATTTTGTTTTGCACAGGCAGCAATTTTACATACATGTCTAAAAGAACAAAATTGTTACCATGCAAGGTATAACTGAATACCACCTCCTCAAGAAGCTTTCTCTGATCACTCGTGGGAAAAAAAGTTTTTTTTTCCTTCTGAACTACCATAATGGTTTCATTTATATCTTTTTCCCACACTTACTGCATTTTGATATTTATTTTCTTTAATTTTTTTGTTTATTTTTTGAGAGAGAGAGAGAGAGAGAGAGAGAGAGAGAGAGAGAAAATACGAGGTGGGGAGGGGCAAGAGAGAGGGAGATACAGAATCTGAAGCAGGCTCCAGACTCTGAGCTGCCAGTACAGAGCCCGATGTGGGGCTCATACCCAGGCTATGAGATCATGACCTGAGTTGGACGCTTAACCGGCTGAGCCACCCAGGAGCCCCATGCATCTTGATGTTTATTATAATTATGTGTAGATATCTTCAGAACTAGGTGACACATCCTTTAATAGCATAGACTGGACTTTACTCATCTTTCCCTCTGATCTCCTTGGCTGGCCCAGTCACTTGTGCCCATTTGTATCTCCTCAAATATTTATTAAATAAATGCATATTTACTGATCCATTACTTGATATATTCTACAATCAAATATATTCAATTGGCAAAAAGATATTTTATTTCTAAAATTATAATTAACAGTGGAACAATCATCTGATAGTACATGTGAAATAAACACCTGCTATTAAATAGTGAGAAACGCTCTAAGAAGAATACTTTACCACTACTAATTCTGTTTTGAGCCCACCATTTCATTTGTAGCTGTCCAGTTGTCTGATTTATTTCCTGTCTTACAGGTGAACTGACACTCTAGCTGCTTTAAGGTAGCAGGTGTCCCATTAATGTAAACCCAGAGAAAAAGTTTTGGGAAAGTATTTGAAACTTTAAGATTAAAGCTTTAGTGTGAATAATTCTCCATTTGAAGAGGGCCAAAGGTCATCAGTAATCATTAATGGTACCTGACAAGGCAATGTAATTTAAAAACATTTGTTGAACAATCTTTAAAAACTTTTTACCTTAATATTTGAGAATTTAAAGAGTCCAGAATCTAAGTGTTTACCAGTTCTTTATCTTATCACAGAGGTGAATGACTTATATGGAAGAGTAACAAAAGTTTACATTTTTCTTTGCTCTTTCAAATCTGAAAATAAATATGAAGGAAAAAAGTAATGTGAGTTCTACTCTTAACATAAAATTTTGTTTTAAGGTAGATTTGTAGGCTAACTATAATGATAAATAGCAAAATTAGAATGTTAAATAAATGACAAGAATTTCTTCTTACCACAAGAGTAAAAAGTATGCTTTTAGAAATGCCAAAATTAAGATGTTCAGAGGGAATTGACTATATGTTTTAATTAAACAAATAAGAATATAAAAAATTCATAGACTTTTTAAAAATAAAAAACATTAATTGTTATAAATGAGGTTTTAAAATTACTTTAGACATTCCTTTAGGAAGCTCATTAATGTGGTTAAAATTACTTCCCTTTCCTAAATTTTACTTTTTTACATTCTTAAAAAGTTTCATTTTTCTCAGTAGGCTAAACTTTCATCTGTTATAAACCAATTGGTTTATGCTGTGTGACAATAAAATTTAGGCTTAGTGTCACCTAGAATAATTTTCACTGTGGTAATTCTTTCAAATATAGCACTTCATAAATAAAAATTATATATATGTGTATATATATAATATATAACTTGCATATACATAATTATTATCATTTTAATGAAAGTAGAGTCATATAAAGAAAAGCAAAGACAGTAAAAACTTACAGTAAAAAAAAAAATCCTAACTACTCCTAGGGATTTTAACACCTGAGGATATGCTTGAACTGAATAGGTAAAGAGAAAATAATCTGTGCTAAGGTAAAGAATATAGTTAATGATTAAGGCAAACACAGAAAGATGGAAAATAAGGTTGACCTGAAAGACTGATAAAGAAAAGTTTGTTTTTATTTGAGTGTCTTGTAACTAGTTCTGGAAAAGTAAACTATTACTTACAGAGAATGTGGGCATTAATATTACTACATGTTTATGAGGAAATGCGGAAAATTTAAAGGCTGTTGAGCAAAAGACTCAGAGGAGGCATCATGTGTAGACAAAAATAAGTTTGTGTGAAACAGATATTGCTGCAAGTAATCTTTCTGAAAAGTAATGAGATGGGGTACCTGGGTGGCTAAGTCAGTTAAGCATCCAACTTTAGCTTAGGTCATGATCTCACAGCTCTTGAGTTCAAGCCCCACATCGGGCTCTGTGCTCTGTGCTGACAGTTTGTTTTTTCAGGATTCCCAAAGACTAACTATTGAGATGACATTCATAAGTCTTACATTATAATTAGTACTGTGATTATCAATATTATTCAAGTCAACATATGCATAAAACCTTAAAGTTTACAAAAGATATGTGTGTGACTATATACATATATATAATGCTTATATAGATATATACACACTGATTTATATATATATATATATATATATACACACATACACACTGATATATATACATGTAGATGTATATATAGATCGCTTGATACACACACACACACACACACACACATACACATACACATACACATACACATACATGGTTTTTCATGACATTGTAGATTATTATCCTGACTTGGATGATGAAGAAACTTAGGCTCAGAGAGTTAAAATGGATTGACTCATATATGGTACATAAGATTATTAAAAAAGAGCTACAGACAAATCAGTAATCCACATCATAGTCTTGGAAGCTTTTACTTTATAATCCAAGCTATTTTCATCACATTGCCCTGTCACCAAAGAATATAAGTATACTAATTTAGTATAAAAAGTATAAATGACGATATTGAAGACTTTGTTAATTTAAACATTTCTTTTTGGTAATTAATAGGATGGGGAATCATTTTCTTGACCTTGAGGGCAAGTCAGTCCCAGAATGCATTATTTATGTGTGCATTTCTATATAAAATAAGTTGAAAATTATCAATTGTGGGAAAGCCCTAAAATTTCTCACCTTCTGGTATCAATGTGTGCTGTGGTACCTTCTCCCTGAGTGTGGGCAAGATCTGTGGCTTTGAAGTAATAAAATATAAGACAGGCGATGGGATGTTATCCCTGAGATTACATTCCATTATATAAGTCTTCATTTTAGCAGACTGAGCATGAAATTCTCCTGGATGACTTGGTAAAGTAAGTGTCCATGTCCAGAAAGTTCCTAGGGCATGGTTGGCTGTCTCTAGGACAGGAGACCAGCCCCCAGCCCATACCCAACAAAAAGCAGGGGCCTTCAGTCATAGCCACAAAGAAATGACCTCTGCCAACAATCTGAATGAATTTAAAAGCAGATTCTTCCCCAGTCCAGCTTCCATATGGGAATACAGCCTACCTAACACTTGGGCTGTAGCCCTTGTGAGATCCTCAGTAGTGGATGCAGCTAAACCCTACCAGACTATGCCATACAGATTCTATGTGATAATAATTATGTGCTTTTTAGCCACTGCATTTGAGTAAAATTTTTTGTGCAGCAATAGAAAACCAATTTGGTTTTTGTACCAGAGGTGGGGTGCTTCCATAACAAATACCTAAAAATGTGGACATGGTTTTGGGCGGAGGCTGCAATGAATTTGTGGGGAATGGTAGAGAAAGCCTAAATCACCGTGAACAGGCTATTAGTAGAAGTCTGGACTTGAAGTAGGCTGACAGTGAGAGCCCAGAAAGAACATGTTATTTGAAACTGGAGGAAGTGAGTTCTTTTGTAGTGGCAGAATTTAGGGAAACTATCTCCTACAATTAAGTGCAAGGCAGTACTGGTAAGCGGTGGCATTGGTTGTATAGAAAAGGGGATTTCTAAACCCAGGTATTGAAGGTGCTGCGTATTCTGTTGTTGTTCTTTCTCCCTGCTATTTATTGTAGAAAGACAAATTAGCAAGACAAATTGAGGGGAGAGTGTTTAAAAAATAGGTATCAGGATTATAAACTGGGAATCTTCTGAAGGATTTAAATGTGGGAATTATGTGATCACATTTATATTTTAGAAAAATGGCACTGGGAATGGAATGATCAAAGAACAGAAATGATATTGACTAAGGATACTGGTAAATTCCTACTCATAATTAAAAATTAATCATTTTATTTAGAAAGCCTTCCATAAGTCCCCAGTAAAAGCCCAATGCCCCTTTCCTGGACTGCCATTGGTATCTACAAAACTCTCTATAATACTCTTGATATTTGTGTGTAATTATTGAAGAATTTGTCTGTATAAGATACAGACTATATATTTCTTTTGAGCACTTTATTATTTTCATATTCCAGCTGTAGCAATTTCCCACCAGTTTAATGGCTTAAAACAACAAACTTTTCTCACCATTCTCGAGGTCAGAGATCTGAAATTAAACTTACAGGTTAATATCAAGGTTTTGGCAAAACTACATTCCTTATGGAGTTTGCAAAGGAGAGTGTTTTCTTTTTATCTTATTTTATTTTTTCTCTTTTTGTTTTTGTTTTAGTACAGTTGACACACAATGTTACATTACTTCCAGGTGTGCAATGTAGTGATTCAACAAGTTTATACATTATGCCATGCTCACCACACGTGTAGCTGCCCTCTGTCACCATACAACATTACTACAATACGATTGACTATATTCCTTATCTTGCATATTATATTCTCATGACTTATTGTTCCATAACTGGAAGCCTGTATTTTCTACTCCCCTTGATCCATTTTGCTAATCCACCCCCCTTCACTCTTCCTTCTGGCAACCATTAGTTTGCTCTCTATATTTATAGTTCTGGTTCTGCTTTTTGTTTCTGTGTTTGTTCAGTTGGTTTGATTTTTTTAGATTCCACATATAAGTAAAATCATATGTATTTGTCTTTCTAGGTCTGACTTATTTCTCTTAGCATAATCCCCTTTAGGTCCATCCATAATGTTGCAAATGGCAAGATCTCATCCTTTTTTATGGATGAATAATATTCCAGAGTGTGGGGTGTGTGTGTGTGTGTGTGTGTGTGTGTGTGTGTGTGTGACATCTTTATTCATTCTTCTGTCAATGGGCACTTGGGTTGTTTCCATATCTTGGCTAACATAAATATTGCTAAAATAAACATAGGGGTGCATATATCATTTTGAATTAGTGATTTTGTTTTCTTTGGGTAAATACCTAGAGGTGGAATTATTGGATCATAAAACAGCATTTTAGAACCTCTTTTCCTGATGTTTCCTTGGCCTATGGTCCTTCCATCATCTTCAAAGCACATCACTCCAACTTCACCTGTCATCATGGCTCTCTGACTATGTCTCTCTTGTTTCCCTCTTTCTCTTATAAAATCCCTTGTGATTACACAGGCCCTTCTTAAATAATCCAGGATAATTTCCTCCATCTCAACATCACTATTTAATCACATCGACAAAGTTCCGTTTGCCATGTACGGCAACTTATTCATAGGTTCGGGGAGTTAGGCCGTGAACATCTTTGTGGGAGGGGGGCATTATTCTGTTTACTATATGCAGGGTTTAAGGTTTTCTGCTCCATCTTCACTGTCTAGCATTGTTCTAAAGGCATGGTGGAACCACAATGCTTAAGTAATCAAAAGTTGGTTGATAGAATAAATATGTGACCAACTTCTAGCCTTTATTTTTTGTTTTAAACGTGCCACCTTATCAAATGTGTCTTGCCACGAGGTTATGCTCTCTAGAAATCCTGGATCTCCTGGTGGCCTCAGCTGGCTTCACTGTTTAGCAGTAGAGGAATCTAACTATTATTCTTGATGTAATGATACTATAATCCTGCCAACCCTGTGACAGAGTGATAATGGAGAAGCCACAGACCTATCTCTTTATTCTCCATATCATCATTTTACAAGTTTATATGAAAGTAACATTTCATAAAGTTCTAATGCTTCCTGTTTGCCACACAGGCTTCTTGAAGAAGAATCCGATACTTTTCCCTCTCTCTAAACATTCTTCAAAAATCTATGCTATCATTCTCATGCCTTTCAGAGGTCCTGCACTTTACCACAACATCCTTTACCGTAGGAAATCCTTTTTTTTTTGCCTAAAACTAATCCATCTGTTTCTATTTCTTCACATCTTAGTTTGTCATCAAAAAGGTAATTTTCTATATTTTTACCTGCCTCATGTATTCCCCAATTCTGATTAATTTAAGCCATTGCATGGAAATCCTTATATAAATCACAAACCTCCATAGTTTCCACTGAATCCTCAAAATATGTTTAATTATACACATCTGTTGTGATATGATAAACTGATCATGGCAGAGATATTTTTCAGGAGCTTTTTATCTCTTCTTGTGACACTATATGTGAGAGGTATGGTGAATTGATATTTGCCAAGGCACAATTGTAAGTTTCTATTTCCTAGTTGATTAAACACCCCAAGGAACCAATATTCATATCCTTCCAAGGTCATGTCAACTACAATGAAAAGTTTTAAGTAAACTAGTGCCTCTAGGTAATTCCTATCACCCATTGTTTCATCTATCAGTCACTGGAAATAAGTATGTTGTTCCTAGATGCTTTGGAGTATTCTCTCAGACTAATAAATTCTTACAAGGCAAATAAAAGCTGTCTTGATGTCATCTTCAATCACAGGCCTTGAATACTACTGCTTATCAAGTCTAAGCACATAATACAGAATCACAAGCATAGCATGAGGCAATTTTGGACACAAGATACAGCATTTAATTTTAGAAATATATCCAGCCTTTTTAAAATAAAATTCTTGCAGTTCAGATTGAATCAATAGTGCCCAAATGGGATAGGTATATGGACTACAAGATAGTTCTTTAATGTAATCTGTTAGTTTAGAAAATTCAGAAAAAGGAAGTCTTCTAGATTGTTTTCTGAAATGTCATGAATACCATGGTAATGTGTAATTATAGTTTCTCTGGGTGGCAACAATGATAGTGATGATAGGAGACATTTATTGATTTCTGAACTATAATAGATATTGTCTAATATATTAATATAGTGCATATGCAATATAATTTGTCAGTTACTGTTTTCTTCCCATTTTACAATAAGAAGACCAGAAGAAAGTTTGGAGAAATTAGATGGTTTCTTACCAAAGTTTCACAATTAAACAAGTGATGAAGCTGGACACCCATATAGATTCAGACCTTGACCTGGACAATCACAGAAAGAGAAGAGTTTATACTGCTCCCTTGGATTGACTCCTCAAACTCTTTCCACCTCTTTTTTTGAGTTACTGGTGAATTCTAGAAATATGAAATGGAAGAAAGAGGAGACATAAGAAGTTATTTACTTTTTGTGTTTGATTTATTTATTTGTTCATGTTCTGTTTTGCACTTTAATGTAACAACCTGGGGCATTGTTATATGTCAAACATAAGGTTTATTAGAAAGTTAGTGGGTGGATCACTTGGGTGGCTCAGTTGGTTAAGCATTCTGCTTCAGCTCAGGTAATGATCTTATTGTTCCTGGGTTCAGGCCCTGCATTGGGCTCTGTGCTGATGGCTCAGAGCCTAGAGCCTGTTTCTGATTCTGTGTCTCCCTCTCTTTCTGCCCCTCCCCTGCTTGCACTCTGTCTCCTCTTTTTCAAAAATAAACAAACATTAATTTTTTTTAAAAAAAAAGCTAATGAAAAGAGAATGGATAACCAAAGGAAAAGAAAGATTTGAAGGAGAGGATAAGGAATAGACTATGATGAAGTAGCCAATGGAATCATCTATTTCTCTGAGATAGAAGACAAGAAAGTAAGCATGGGAATGAGGTACCCAGATCTACAAGGCAGAAATAAGGCAACTTCTGTGTATTTGCTTCAGCTCCTTTTGGGTAGATATGCCTCATCAGCAGTGAGCAACGAAGATTATGAGAGTCACAGGACCTGGATAAAAAGCTAACTGTTTCAAATATTTCACGTGTCAACTAAAAAGACCTAGAAAAACAAATAGGCAACACTGTTTGTGATTTACAGATATGCAGGTTTGTTGTTGTTGTAGTGCCTGTGTTCACTCCTGTGTGTGTGTGTGTGTGTGTGTGTTAATCTGGTTGTAGAGGCAAAGAAAACATTTAACCTGGATTCATTAAGGTTTAGAGGGTTTACAGTGAGTCTCTGCAGTTGAAAAAGTTAAAAGTGCCAGCCAGAAGGTCTGCAAAGGGAACCTTGCACCCCATGCTGGATAGAGAAAGAAAACAAAAGCAGTATGTGCCCAAGAGCCCATAGGAGTATAGAAATTCTGAAGTTTTATTTATAAATAACAGTAGATATAGTGAAAATAAGGCTGTCCATGTGCTAGAATGATGATAGTTTAGGTAAAAGAGTGCTATGTTATATTAATATAATGGACATGGAATTTGTATGTTACTGTGACATACTAAATATACTCATGAAGTTTGGTTGTCAGAGTGACTGAAATAGAGTGAGGCTTTAAAGAAGGTCAAAGAACTCTGAAGGTGGAGTGTGTCAGTGTCCACACATTAATATAGATAGTACTGAGAATAATAGTTGGAGTTGAAAGATGAGGGTTGTGAGTCCAGGGCCACAACTGTCATGGAGAGTGATAGGGTAAACCTGTTTCTCAGAAATTCCTACATGATTATTTCAGGTGACATAAGCCTCAAAAGAGAAATGTTCATGCCTAGTTGCTGAAGAGAAATGATGTGTAAGTGGCCATGTCACTCTTTAACATAAAATATATAATATTTACTTGTCTTGTTAATTGTTTCCCCTAGCAATATATAACCTCCATGAGAACACAGAATTTTGCAAAATTGGTTCTTGATTTTTCCTTTTTGAAAAAATTTGCCTGACATATAGTTAATGTTCAATAAATGTCTGTTGAATGAAAGCTAGAATACCAAGGAATGATGAAAAGTTGGTAATTGGAAAATAAGAATGTGGGCTCTGCTTTCTGCCCCTATAATAGAAGCATGAGAGTAAAAAGCAGATGTAAGAAATGTGGTATCTTGTGAGGAAATCCAATTTTTTAGTTAAGGCAAGGAGGCAAAAGAATATTTTGGCAAATTCTATTAGAAAGTGACTAAATCCAAGATGGAAATATGGAAAGTAATAGGAGAAAGCAATTAATGGCTAAATAGCCTGCTAATTTGGCAGAGATGAGTAAAAAATGATGTTAGTTTTATGGAATAAGTCATAGTAAGTAAATTATTATACCATTATATCAGTTAGTGTCACAATGAGAAACAGATGGTACATTGAAAGGTTTAGTTGCGGAGAAGGTAATAAAGGACTTATGTATAGGGATGTGGGCAAAGTAAAGGAATCCAACGAGAGATGGTAAAGCATCCAGGAACTAGGATCACAGAAAGTCAGTTGCTTTCCTGAAGGGTAGGGAAAGATTGTGGTGCTATTAAACCTGGAAAAAGTTCTAACCATGAGATTGGCATAAAGAAGAAAGTATTGTCTTAGGTGGAGAATTTCAGCCACTACCAAGGAGATATGGGGGTGGGGGCAATGGACTGACTGTCCCCTACATTCTTCTGCTCATTCCTACTTCCTCCTGGTCATTTCTATTGGTGTCAACCATTGACAACGTCAAACATGGAGTAATAGGGAGTAGAGAATGAATTGGGGGATATACAACCATTTATCATGATGTTGAACACTGATGGAGAAAAAGGAATGTGTATGTGCGTTTTTATGTATGTGTGTGTATGTAAGTTCGAGACCTGTTTGGTTCATTATGCTACGCATTATGCAAGTGGCCATATCAAGTGGGCATGTGTGTCTTTCATTTATGGTTTTCATTTTTATTGGAGAGTGCTGATCTAGAGCTGCTAAGAAAAGAGGCCTTCACAGGGAATATACAATTAGATGGGTCTGGGGATTCCTAGGCTTCTCTTAGTAAACATACAGACAGTTTTCTTCTAGTAACACTGGCTTTTAATTCCATAATCTTATATAAGCTCTACACATCTCTATGCCCAGAAAGATATATTGATCAAAGTTATGACTCACAAATAAATGGCAATGTATTTTATATTGATGCTTTATAATTTCTATAGGAAATTATCCTTAAAGTTTATTGAGATTTCTCAGATTTTATACTAGATCTTGAAATTTTTGGCTCTGAAACTGTAGTTTATTATTAGCTAAACTGGGAGCCTTGCAATATTTTCAAGGCTTATTCTAATATTTTATAGTACTTATTTCATAGTACTTATTTACCTATCAACTTGAAATTAGAAAAATAGAACAGAGTTTATGTAAGGTTTGATTTCAATTTGTTTCAGAACTATGGGCAAAATTTCAAAAGGTTCTTATCAAAGAAGACTTGAATATTTTAAAAATCTTGAGAAGAATTTCAATATGCCTATCATTCTGCCATCTGCTATATTCTTCCTTAGTTTTCTATCACACAAGTTCCTGGAAACCACCTGCAAGGTATGCCAAGTACTACAAAACTGAATAAGACGCTTGGGGTTTCCTGCATGCCATTTGGCCCCATTATAATGAAATCTAAATCCTAGATTTCAATACTTGGTGGCTATTAACATTCTATTGAACTTTATAAAAGAACTAAGCTATATAAATCCTGTGCCTTAGCTAAGTTGCATTGAAAACATGACATTATGCTTTCCAAGAAAAAGATACCTACTTATTCCATGCAAAGCATTGCAATATCCAGTGTTAGACACTACAAGAAAGATTTGTTTGTAGTGGCTGCTCTGAGAATTCACAGCCCCAAAGTACTAGCTCGAGGAAGTTGAGCAATGACTCTTTCATGATTTGTTAGTTTTGGTGGCCCAGTGTGCAACAAACCACTTTGCATATGTTGGTTGCTCAATATTTACATAATTTACTTTGACTCGGAAACACGTACTTCACAGACACAGATCTGCTCATTGGTTAGGAGGAGTCAACCACTGGGCTTTTCCATCGGTTAGTCTTGGCAGAAGCCAATGACAGAGAGGGGCCTATTAGGAATAGAACAAAAAAAATATTTTTTACAAAGTAAATGCTGGAGAATAAACCTTGGCAAGGTTACATCAGAATAATAATCAAAGTGAAGTTTGGTCAACCTTATTAATATTATTATTAATTATATTATTAATATAATTATAAATTAATAATATATTTCTGGTTTTAAGAGCTAATTCACCATAAATCTCCCATTATCTTTTTCAGGATATATTGCAATTGATATTCTAAGGAGTTAGCTTATATGAATGGCACATGTAGTATATGCAATCAAAATTCCTGGGTTGTAGACCATTTGTGATTGAGGAATTTAACATGAAATAATAATAATAATAATAATAATAATAATAATGATAATTGTTTAAATAAAATATTTTTTTAAAACCTTACTTTAGGTCAGGCTATTTTTCTAAGTAGTTCACTTACATATATTGATTTAATCATCAATAAAAATAAAAAATTCATTATTTATCAAACTGAATTATTCATATATAAGTATTACTTGATGAAGTGTATAAATGAGAATAGGTAAAAAAATAAATGTTGTGATTTTTTAAGATGTTTATTTATTTTGAGAGAGTGAGAGACAGAGCCCAAGCAGGGGAGGGGCAGAGAGACACAGGGAGAGACTCCCAAGAAATAATGTTTTAAAAATTGATATTTAGGGGGCATCTGTATGGCTCAGTCAGTTGAGCGTCTGATTCTTGATTGCAGGTCATGATCTCGCAGTTTGTGCATTCAAGTCCTGCGTCAGGCTCTGCACTGACAGCACAGAACCTGCTTAGGATTCTTTCTGTCTCCCTCTCTCTGCCCCTCCTGCTCTCTCTTTATGTCTCTCAAAGTGGGTGAATAAACTTTAAAAAAATGATATTTAGTTAATGGAAATGAGCAGCCATCATTACATAAGAAAACAAATTTACTGTTTAGGAAGTTTAAATAGAATAGAAGCATTTGTGGGGTGCCTGGTGGCTCAGTCAGTTAAGCGTCTGACTCTTGGTTTTGGCTCAGGTCATGATCTCACAGTTTCATGGGTTCCAGCCCCATGTTGGGCTTTGTGCTGGCAGCACAGAGCCTACTTGGGATTCTCTCTCTGCCTCTCTCCCTGCCCCTCCCCTGCTCGTGCCATCTCTGTCTCTGTCAAAATAAATAAAAATAAACTTAAAAAAAGAAAGAAGTCTTGAAAGTGCACATCCTTGTTTTTTAAAAAAAAGTATTTGTATTTTCTAGCACTAGCCATTTAATATTGAACAATTATTTCACTAGATTCATTTATTTTATTAAGTGTTTTCTGATTATCCATTGTATGGATTCAGTTTTGAATTCATCATCCTAGCATTTCCATACAGGAGCATGACTTCTCACTTTGTGGAAGAGCTGCCCTCACACTGCTGGACCCTACATTGCCCAGGAGCCCAGTAGCCTGGGAATGCCTCAGACATAACATACCTCCCCTGAAGTCCACCCCATAATGGATAACAGAATGGTGGGAGTGAGTGAATATATACCCTAGCTCCCCGACTCTGGCCATGCTATTCTGAAACATGTTTCGCACTGTTTCCCAGAGCTTTCTGTGGAGTTGAGCTATGGCCAGTGACCACAGATGTTCATTTAACAGTATATCCCTTATTGTCTGCATTCCCTTCCCCGTGTCACCTCTCCATGACACTGTCAGCATTCCTCTCAAAATGACGAGTGCTCAACCCTTTCCTAAAAATCTGCTTTTGAGGCTAACCTCAACTAAGGCATTTCTTGTGTACAAAACATTGTAAATTCCTGTAAGACAAAATGATTCTCACCTACAAAATTAAAAAAAAAAGAAAAGAAAAAGGCAAAATGAACTTTATTTCTTATCACTTTACCTACTCATATTTTTTATGTGAGGCCATACGAGGTAAAAGCAGTGTGTGAACAGCTAGCATGTATACTATATGGATAGCTTATACATATATGTGTAGCACACACAGTATCTTCAGCACACATGCAATCACAGTATCTACCTTGCTTATTCTCAGCAACTTGAACTTTATGAAGAAGGAGATATAAAATTTAGATCTCTAAGAACTAGATTTAAAATCAGGACAATATATATAGTGTGATAAAGTATTAATAAAGACTTTTTATGCACATGGAAATAATGTAAACATACAAATTAAAAAAATTATCAAGGATTGCACAAGTAGACAGGAAAAAAGCATTTTGTTCTACCCGTGGCCATTTACGCTGGAAAAAAAAATACCTATGACATAAGTGTCTTGACTAAAATAT
This sequence comes from Prionailurus viverrinus, assembly GCF_022837055.1. NCBI lineage: Eukaryota > Metazoa > Chordata > Mammalia > Carnivora > Felidae > Prionailurus > Prionailurus viverrinus. The sequence goes on along the minus strand of NC_062564.1, from coordinate 159,121,769 downwards.
TGTTGCTGTCATGCACCTGATTTTTTTGAATGATTTTTGATGCCTATTGTTCTGTTCTTTTATGTTTACCTAATTTTACAATTTAAATGACTTTCATATCCCGTAACAAGGTTATCCACACATTCATTGTTTAGTACTGCTAATATCACTGCAAAAAATCATACCTAAAATCCTTAATTGTGAACCAGAAACTGGATGTGAACCAAATTGTGAACCAAAAACCACAAGAAAAAAGAAAAGACCAAGTAAAAAATGTGACACACTCTGCTGTTAATTTGGAATTGTATACTCTATGAAATACTGATGTGATGTTGCCAATATTTTTAAAGGACACTAAAGCAGAACTGCTTATAATTTTAAAACCAATATGTAAGCAGGCAAGGATGATGGGAAAATGCCGGTGATATTGCTGCAAGATCCACACCATTATCAACACGAAAACTGTGTACATTTATGAGCTCTGCGAGTGCCTCTCCCATACTTGATTCCTATGAATAAAAGGTTTTATTTCCCCAGTTTTTTTCTTTTTCTTTTCTTTTCTTTTTCTTTCTTAATTCCAGTATAGTTAACATGCAGTGTTACATTAGTTTCAGGTTTACAATATAGTGATTTACAATTCTATACATTATTCAATGCTCATCATGGTAAGCGTACTCTTAATCCCCCTCACCTAAAAAATAAGTTTTGAATAACATGAATTTTGAATTTCAAGATTTCTTCAAGAATATATCTCTAGTGGGGTGCCTGGATGGCTCAGTAGGTTAAAAGTCTGAATTCGGCTCAGGTCATGATCTCCCAGCTCGTGAGTTAGAGCCCGGGTCAGGCTCAGAACCTGGAGCCTGCTTGAGATTCTGTGTCTCCCTCTCTCTCTGCCCCTCCCCCACTGGCGCTCTGTCTCTGTCTCTGTCTCTCTCTCTCTCAAAAATAAATAAACATTAAAAAAATTTAAAGAAAGGATATATTTCTAGCACAAAATGCAAGTATTCTCTTTAAATTTATCAAAGTGCAAATTTTATGTCATCCTCAATGAAATGTTAATTGAAATCTATCTAAAATAATGGATCTGTAAAATAAATTAGAAATTAATTTTTTTTACTGTAGTTTGTTTTGGTTTTATAAAACACAATTGTACTACTTATTCTCAAAATCCTCAGTAAGTATTTATAACATCCTTCTGGATGTATATTCCAAATGTTTTGTTATATAAGTTAAAAGGTATAATAAGAACTGGTGTGAAAACATAAATCATAGATACTTCATATTATTTTCTTAAATGCAGTATTTGTAATGGAGTCAATTTCAATGGCAGGCTTTGTTTGTTTGAGGTTTTGTGTTGTTTTCATTGAACATTTAGGTAGTCAAGTTTCTCTGGAGAAGAATATATCTTTACAAGGGTTCTGTAGCAGTATTAGAAATGTGGAAAATATACAGTAAAACCTTGGATTATGGGTAACTTGTTCTGTGAATGTTCTGCAAGATGAACAAACATTTCTGATAAATTTTAACTTGATAAAGGAGCGATGTCTTGCCATATGAGTAGCATGTGATGCCGAACATCACATGATCACAACTGAGCCGATGGTTCTTGAAATTCACTTTGATATACAAGTGCTTTGGATTACAGGCATGTTTCCGGAATGAATCAGGCTCTCAAACCAAGGTGTTACTGTGTATCACTTTTGCCTTGATGAAAAATGTGCCAAGTGCACTTAGATATTATAATTATTTTAACATGATAATTAAAGTATTGATTATAACTATTATGATGCTTAGTGTCTCAGTTTTACATTTTAAATCTTTTCCCTCCATTTTACCTATCCTGGTCTACTTCTTTTACTATTTTTAGTTAATATACACTATTTCATAGTTTCTTTAAATCCTGAGAATAGAATTGTTTTAAAGATTATCTTAAACTTTTCAATAAACATGAAGAAACAAAGTTTTACCCATTTTGATTAGTTTAATCATTGTGCAATAGACATAATATTTGCTATTTGATGATTTTGAAAATTATAAACATAATTGAACAAAGTATGTAATGGAAATCTACAGCTTTTTTTTTTGTATTCATTTCTCCCATTTTCTCTATGTCCTTTTCTCCTATCCTCCTTCCTGTATTCCTCTTTCTGTTAAAACATTTAAAAATCTTTAACACAGATAAATGCTACAGCATTTTAGAAACACTTTGTACTGACTTATGCTCAGTTTCAGCAGAGTGTTTTTCAACTTGAGAAATAAATCAGCATTTATATTTAATTAAGTCACCATAGGAATATAAAAACATCAGATTAAGTGTGTGAAGCATTAGAAAAGCCAAATATTTTCAAACATTTGTGCTTCTGAGTCCAGCCATGGAACTGTCTCAAATCTTCCATTTCCCTTCCCCAGAAACTGCTTGAGGGGGCTCTGGAAAAGCAAATGTCTTTTTTACCTCTGCCTTTTTCCACCTATCCTAAAGCTAGAGTTCAAATGGAAAGGAAGGTATTGATCATTCTTTCATCTAGGAGCTATGTTTGGTCTGCTCTGGACCATGCATCTGAACCATATAATGACAGTTCCCACCAGGTCCTAACTGCACTCTGGGACCCAGTTGAGTAGGTGACACACTCGAAGTTTCTGGGCCCCTGTTTTAACCCACAGGGCAAAAGACTGGCATCAGCAACCTATCAGAAACATTCTTAGCATGGTCCTGTATCAATGCCATGCCATGTTTACAATAAAACAAAATGGTAACAAAATGATAACACATTGAGACCATTGAAACAACTGAGGATTTCTCTGTATTGGGAGAAAAAGTATTTGCAATGGTTACTTTCAGGGGTCAACTTGGCCAGGCTATGATACCTGTTACTCAAGCAAACACTAATCTAGTTGTTGCTGAGGACATATTCTGTAGAAGTGGTTAACATCTACCATTGGTTGATTTTACGGTAAAGAAATCACTGTGATAAGGTAGGCGGGCCTCATTCATTTGGTTCAAAGGCCTGAACCGTAAAAATTTAAGTCTCCTTGAAGAAAGAGAAATCCTGCCTCACGTTTGCAACATCAGCTCCTACCTGAAAGCTTCGAGCCTCTGACCTGTCCTACAAATTTGAACTTGTCAGTCTCCACAATCACATGAGCCAATTCCTTGAAATAAATCTCTTCATTTCATAGATATAGATATAGACACAGATACAGATATAGATTTTTTGCTGGGGAACCCAACTGATGCAGTATTATTTACACAGTGCTCAGTATAAGCATCCTCTTTTGATGACAAAGCTTAGCTTTTTATCATTTCCAACATGCAAGGCATCATCTAAATTGTTTTATAAATAGAATGTAAACTTATTAAAAGACTACAGTCACGAAACAGGACTGACACATGTCTTCATATTTTTCTTTCATAATACTGGGTTTACATGATATTATTTTGGCTGAAGTAGATAATGATTCATATTATTTTTATTTTTGTATGTTTATTTATTTTTAATTTACATCCAAGTTAGTTAGCATATAATGCAATAATGTTTTCAGGAGTAGATTCCAGTGATTCATCCCCTATGTAAAACACCTAGTGCTCATCCCAACAAGTGTCTTCCTTAATGTCCCTTACCCATTTAGCCCATGCCCCCACTCACAGCCCCTCCAGCAACTCTCAGTTTGTTCTCTGTATTTAAGAGTCTCTTGTGTTTTGCCCCCCACTCTGTTTTTATATTCTTTTTATTTCCCTTCCCTTATGTTCATCTGTTTTGTATCTTAAATTCTTCATATGAATGAAGTCATATATTTGTCTTTCTCTGCGTGACTTATTTCACTTAGCATAATACTGTCTAGTTCCATCTATGTTGTTGCAAATGGCAAGATTTCATTTTTTTGATTGCTGAGTAATACACACACACACACACACACACACACACACACACACACACACCACATCTTTATCCATTCATCTCTTGATGGACATTTGGGCTCTTTCCATAATTGGCTATTGTCGATAGCACTGCTATAAACTTTGGGGTACATGTGCCTCTTCGAAACAGCACACCTGTATCCCTGCAGAATAAATTCCTAATAGTGCAATTGCTGGGTCATAGAGTAGGTGAGATTTTAGCTTTTTGAGAAACCTCCATATTGTTTTCCAGAGTGGCTGCACCAGTTTGCATTACCAACAGCAATGCAAAAGAGATCCTCTTTGTCCACATCCTCGCCTACCTCTGTTGTTGCCTGAGTTGTTAATTTTAGCCATTCTGACTGGGTGACGTGGGTGTCATTGTGGCTTTAATTTGTATTTCCCTGATGATGAGTGATGTTGAGCATTTTTTCATGTGTCTGTTAGCCATTTGGATGTCTTCTTTGGAAAAGTTGTCTATTTGTGTATTTTACCCATTTTTTCACTGGATTATTTGTTTTTGGGGTGTTGAGTTTGATAAGTTCTTTATAGATTTTTGATACAAACCCTTTATCTGATATATCATTTGTAAATATCTTATCCCATTCTGTCGGTTGCCCTTTAGTTTTGATGATTGTTTGCTTCACTGTGCAGAAGCTTTTTATCTTGATGCAGTCCCAATAATTCATTTTTGCTTTTGTTTCCCTGCCTCTGGAGATGTGTTGAGTAAGAAGTTGTTGTGGTCGAGGTCAAAGAGACTTTTGCCTGCTTTCTCCTCTAGGATTTTGATGTCTTCCTGTCTTACATTTAGGTCTTTCATCCATTTTGAGTTTACTTTTGTGTATGGTGTAAGAAAGTGGTCCAGGTTCATACTTCTGGATGTCACTGTCCAGTTTTCCCAACACCATTTCCTGAAGAGACTGTCTTTATCCCATTGGATATCCTTTCCTGCTTTGTCAAAGATAAGTTGGGCATACATTTGTGGGTCCATTCTGGGCTCTCTATTGTGTCCCATTGAACTAAGTGTCTGTTTTGGGGCCAGATTCATATTCTTTAAAAAAAATTTATTGTTTATTTGTGAGAGAAAGAGAGACAGAGTGCAAGTGGGGAGGGGCAGAGAGAGAGGGAGACACAAAGCAGGTCCAGGCTTTGAGCTGTCAGCACAGAGCCTGGTGCGGGGCTTGAACCCACAAACCATGAGATCATGACCCAAGCTGAAGTCGGGTGCTCAACCGACTGAGTCACCCAGGCACCCCAGTAATGATTCATATTCTAAAAATATGACTAATATATTTTAACCCATTTTAATGTATTTTGGTGTTTTATACTTCTTTTTTACCCCACACTTCTTTAATTTTTCTATGCTTTAAATTTTGCCTTAACTCCTTTGATATTCTATTTATATTTGCTCTATCATTATTAAAATAATTCCTTCAGCTTGAAAGGGAAAAAAGGCATTAGTTTTATCTCATCTGTCAAATTTAATAATTTTATAGTGCTATCTGGAAAGCTCAGACTAAGAAGGATTCATAGTTCGTATTCCTGATTAGTAGCAACAATCAATGTCTTTGATATTTGTGATGGAAAAAAGGGTCAGGGGAAAATGTGGTATTTTTGGGAAACCGTTATCTACACGTTGATGCTGGAAAAATCCATATCACCAGCCCTGACCTCTCTTCTGAGCTCTAACCCTAGATTCAATTACTTCTAGATTTTTCTTTGAAGTGACATCACCATTCATCTAATCCTCTAAGCCAGAAAAGATATAAACTCCTTTTTTCTCTATGCCCTTCATTCTAGCTGACACCAAGCCTTGACAATTTTGCTTTCTAAACATTTATTTTATCTGTCCACCTCTATACTCCTATCATAACACTTAAAGGTTACTTTTTTGACTCTTTCAGTACACAATGAATTTCTGAAGAACAGACATTCACATTTGTCTTTGCATACCTAGTGGCTAAAACAGCGTATGATACTGAGCAAGTTAACAATAAATATTTGTTACCCATAGAAACATCCTCTATAAAGGCTTTTTCATTCCTGCCAAGAATAGGTCTAATTTAATTCCCACCTCTCTTTATGCTCTTACTTCCTTCTGAGTATTTCCTACAATGTACTGGAAAACTTGTTTGCACTTATTTGTTAGCATGACTATCTCACACTAGTACTTGTTAAATTGTTTATAGAAATCACATCACAAATCATTTCTGTACCACTTGTACTCAGCACAATTCCTGATTTTTATTCTTTCAATAAAGGCCTGGTTATAGGAAGGAACAAGAATCTCGGGAAAGGTTCTCACTGTCTAGGTTCCAGTGCTCTTCTAAGCACAGAGAACGAATATTGTGTTTTAAGTATTTATTTTTATTAGTTGTATTCAGAATACACATATGGGTCTTCTGGATCAGAAAGATTGGTTATTATTATTTAAATGACAGTAACTTCACTGGCAATCTCTGTCCCAGTTTTAGACCTGAGATGACACAATGTAAACAACATGAAAAACATCTAGTGACATGTGTGGCCAAATAGTCCATAGATGAAGGAGGAAGTAAAATGGATTTTCTCTGCTTATATTAAGGAGAATGAGGTGGCTGCCTGTTTTCTCTGCCAAAAGGAGGCACAAAACCTCTGCTTCTTGGAGATGGGGTGAAATGATCCTAGGTTCTCACTCTAATAATATAGAATTGAGTGTATTTCCCTAAAGGCCAGATATACCCTAGAGTGTTTCTGGATTTTACTACCTAGAGATGGCTCCAGGGTCCTGGGAACGATTTTCCTTTGAAATATAAACCTATATCTCAAAAGCTAGGTAACTCTTTGTGGAGTTTTCTCACTATCTATGTATGTGAATTTATTTTTTCTTCCAAGGTTTTCTTTAAATTTGAGTTAGTTAACATGTAGTGTCATATTGGTTTCAGGAGTAGAATTTAGTGATTCATCACTTACATATAACACACAGTGCTTACCCCAGTGAATGCCTTCCTTAATATCCATCACCCATTTAGCCCACTCTCCACTCACTTCCCCTCCAGCAACCCTCAGTTTGTTCCCTGTATTTAAAAGTTCTTATGGTTTTCTTGCCTCTCTGTTTTTATCTTATTTTTCCTTTCCTTTCCTATGTTCATCTGTTTTGTTTCTTAAATTCTACATATGGGTGAAATCATATGATATTTGTCTTTCTCTGATGGGCTTATTTTGCTTAACATAATACACCCCACTCTATATGTAGGTGAATATTAACCTCCCAATACTTGCTTTTAGCCCAGGGTCCTGTATTTTCGCAAAATTTATTCAGATAACTCTGAAGAAACACAAAAATATTTCCCCTACATTGCCAGAGTGTGACTATAATCTCTCGAGATCCAGCCACCCCAGTGAAGGTTGCTTTGAGGAACCATAGCTGAACATGGGATGTGAACTAGCAGAACCAAAATATAGGATCTGTAAGGCCTACTTAGACTATTGCACCAAAATAGCTATCTCAACAGAGTGGAGGGTGACTTTATAAATATAAGCTTAAATAATGATACTATGGCAATGGGAAGCAACTACATGATTGGAATAAAGTGAAAATAATCCTAATATCAGAATATTACAATGTTTGTACCCCAATGCACATTCCTAAAACATTAGGTCTAATAGATGAAAAATCTTACCTAAAAATAGCAGTAAATCAAATTGTGTCCTACATTAAAATGATAATACATGATTACTTAGTATGTTTCATTCTAGTAATGAATATAAGGCAGTTTAAAAGTATTAAATCTACGTAACTAACCACAACAATAATTCAGAATTGAAAACAATTTCCATTACCACTATATTTAACAAACCAATTTTAAGTCTCAGTAATGAAAACCTAAATCTGACAGTGGTACCAAAGTAGCAAAGCAGATCCATGGAATCAATGAGAAGACTCAGAAATAAATACATGTGTGTGGATGTGTGTATGTTTTTCTGCATTTAGTACAAACAAGTTTCTCCATCCTAGGGAAAAGCTGACTCAGTTAATAAATGGTCGGTGCAATTACTTCTTTCAGTGAGAGTATCACAGTTGATCTTAAATTACAAAATTCCAGATAGATTAAATAACTAAATATAAAAGAGTTTAAATTTTTAAAAAAAATGAAGAAATTATGAGTACATAGTTATCTTGGATGAAGAAGGCTTTTCAAAATCTGGCGTCAAAAACCAAAGATGGAAAACAAAACAAACAAAATATTATTAGTATAGGCCGAGGACAGATAGGAATATTTATGATGTATGGACCACAAAAATAATAAATGTCCATAATGTTTAAATTGTACTGACACAACTTATAAAAACTGAAACACATTATTAAAAAAAATTGAGAAGGAACACAAACAGTATTTTACAAGTAATGTGATTCAAGTGATCCATAAAGCCTATGAAAACAAAACTTAGATATGATTCTCTTCTAATGTAATAATGATAATTATTATTATGGTGTATGATTATATCAGATAATCATAGTTGTTATTATTACATTATGGGATAATCATTATTATTATTGTAAAAATCCCCCATCTTTGCAATTGTTTGCAAAGTGGACACTTTCCCGTACTGTTGTTGAGAAAGCAAACAGGAATGATATTTCTAAAGAGTAATTTCTAAATGCTTATCAGAAGTTTAGAAGATGCACATTTTTAATTCTAATCTAGAAAAAAATCCTCTGTACATAACCAGAGATTTCAACAGAGTTATAAGCAAAATACCCGGCAATAGACCTGTATTAAAAATTTAAATATATAGTAAAATACTATGAACAGTAACTCTCCTATGTTTGAGGAAAGTAAACTGCATGAGAAAAGAAGTGAAAATAAAAGCAGATTACAAGTTTTGGACATCATTTTAAATTGAGAATTAAAATATATTTCCAAAAGGATTAGAAAAATGTTGTTATCTATACATGGCAGGTTAATGGTTATTTCAGTTTTTATCTCTCCTCTTCCTCCTTCCTTTCTCCAATACCCAGCCTTCATGGTGTTCTTCCTTACTTCCTTTCAACGAAATCTTCTTCTTTTTTTTTTTTATGAATATAGCTTATTGTCAAATTGGCTTAGATACAACACCCAGTTCTCATCCCAAGAAGTGCCCTTTTCAGTGCAATGCCCATCACTCATTTTAGCTTTCCCTCCAACCACCCTCAGTTTGTTCTCTGTATTTAAGAGTCTCTTGTGGTTTGCTTTCCCCTTCTCAAGAAATTGTTGGGAATGATGATCTGGGGCTTTTGAAAGGGAATGAACACTGTTTTTTCAAACCAGCTTTTTTCTGTAGCAGCAATCACATGCTTACAAGCTTTCTAATTTGAGTTGAAATAAGCTAGCAAAAAAGTAGGTATTATACTTTTATTCATTAAGTGTTTAGATTTTTTACATTTATTAGCAATAGAAAAAATTAAAATTAATTGTGAGCTGAGTCTGCATGTATATGAAATACTGTAGTAGATAAAATAAGAAGAAACCTTCTAGAAAAATTAAAATCAGTTAAAAAAAACTTTCAGGTTAGGGGTGCCTAGGTGGCTCGGTCGGTTAATAAGCATCTGACTTCAGCTCAGGTCATGATCTCATGGCTTGTGAGTTTGAGCCCCACATCGGGTTCTGTGCTGACAGCTCAGAGCCTGGAGCCTGCTTAGGATTCTGTGTCTCACTCTCTCTCTGCTCCCACCACCACTTGTGCCCTCTCTCTCTCTCTCTCTCTCTCTAAAATAAATAAAAGCATTAAAAAATTTTTTCAAGTCAGATTCTTGAAAAAATACATACATATAGATGCTACAACCTATATCTACATAGATACATACATACATATATACTTACATAACTATATGCATACATAGAAACACACACATATAAATGTATGTACACACACAGATAATAGAACCTCCATGGTTTATTTAAGTAATTGTCTAAGAGAATCCCTTGGGAAGATGCATAAGGAATTAAGTAGACATAGGTGAATAGCATTTGTGTTGCTCAGATATAGAAGTTTTATTACAGTTAAATTTTTGAGCACAAATGCCATGGGCTTCCAATTGCTTTATCAATTCTCAGGTTTTAACTTGGTTAACCACCATTCCATGAAAATTTAGAGAAATAAAGTGTAGTCTTTGGGGACAAGTACAGAGTTTATAAAAATAAATAAACTAAACCTCCAAGTTAACATTAAAAAATAGATGTGAGAGAATATTCTCTGCTTTTACAATTTCATCCCTTGTCTGTTTCCATTATTCATACTTTTTTGCTTTCTTCTTGGGTTTTCTTTGCAAATCTGAGCTGCAAAGGAGTATCTGTAAATCATCCCACTTACTTTTTCAAAGTGGGATACATGTTAATTTATGAGTTATAACTGAAATATTTTTGAATAATAGAATAGAACTTCACCTTCTATAAAATAACATCTTCGATAAAATATAAAATAGCTTTACCTTCATCATTCACTGGCAATATACATATTCTGTGTGTGTATATATATGTCACATATTGTTTACTCTTGAGTATCATTTCAGATTTAGAACATTAAGTTATGTCAGCAACCATGAACTCTAGTATTATAATACCAAAATACACGTGTATACATACACCTGCTCAAACATCTAAGCCAGACAGGAGAGCTGACACACTGAACATGCAGGCAAGAGTTCAAAGCTGTCTTCCTGTTTGAAAAGCACTTTCAAAGTGATGTACAGAATGTCTTTAAAAACAGTTGCTGAATCTACAGCTTATTCTTCAAAGGTAGGCTTGAAAGAAATATATTCTGTTGTTATATATAAGTGAGACATTATATGAAGTCATGGAAATATATCTCCTAACATAGCCTCTAGCGTATAAATGCAATAAGAGAATTTGTTCAACTTTTCTTACAGTCACCTTTGATTCTTCTAAGGTTTTAATGCCAGCATCCAATTTTGTAACAGAAAAACTTGTTTTAAATACATAAAGACAAGGACTTTAGTCTTGTTTACCGCTCTATCCTCAGAACACAGTACATAACAATTTCAATGGTTAGGACACTGCTTATACTTTTTCACTGATGTATCCTTAACATCAAAAAAGGCTAACCTCTTGGGGATCAGGGTAGATGCGAAAATGAAGACCTCTGTGTGCAAAATGTATTTGCATCAGTGTTTGCATTCAGTGTCATATTATTTACGTTAGTTTGGGCAAGTCATTCTCGGTACTAAATCTCATAGTTTGTGGAGAGAAGAGAATTTGAAGAAATATTTTCTGACAATAATCTGGCAACCACATGGCATACTTTACTCCCCTGCACACACATCCCCCCCATATGTAGTCAACCAAGAAGACCTGCATTCACTGTTACATAGAAAAGGAAATACTAAGATTTTGCAGATAAAGGATACAAGCTATAAAAAACTTAAAAAAAAAGTAACACACCCAATAAGAGATGAAGTTAGGAAAAAAGGGTCTTCTGCAATTCCAGCCAGATATTCATTTCTCTATAGTACAGGCAAAAACAAAATTCCACCAGCTGATCTGAAGAGACAGGATAGTAATAGCATGTGAGTTAGAACTTAAAATACCAAAGGAATAGCAACTAATAATTTGGCAGAAAAGAAGAGGGAGAACATCTCAGAAACAAAACCCATCTATGCCTTTGAATAAAATATTGGAAATGTTGTCTGATGGATCTTGAGCCTGATTTTCTCTTCAGCAAAGGGGAGATTTACATGAAAGCTTTGATTCTAGTTTGGGCCTACATATGAGTAACATCAACAGTGCACAATGGTATCCTAAGGGTTTCTTCTGAAATACCAACTTTACTCAAAATCCTGGGAAGGATACAGTAACTTCATTCATTCATTTATTCATTCATTCATTTATGTTTTCATGCATCCAAAATATATTTGTTAATCATTTGATATGTGCCCTGTATAGTGCTATGTTCTGAACATAGAGCAGTGAACAAGATTAAGTTCCTTTCTTCATGAGCTTTTGTTCTTGTGTGTTTCTGTGTATGTATATGTGTATGCATTTGTGCAGGCAAACAAACATGATATATGCTTATCAAGGGTTTGAGAAGAGATAAAACATATATAATTTTGAATCAGAGAGAGAAAAATGATATATATTGAGTCACCAATTCTTGGTACTGGGAAACTATAATGATTTTGAGCAAGTATATGACAACCATTGATGTACTATAAAAGGATAGTTTGTGACAAGGTATCCTTGAGACTCATAAGAAGAGAGAATGACAAAAGCTAGGAGATGGTTTGAGATTCAAGCAGCAAGCTTGTTTGAGCAACAGAGTTGTGTTAAGAGGCAGAGAAAACATCTGATGTCATTATTTTGTCAGAATCTAGACATCAACAGCAGTGTAGATAGGGGAATTAAGTCAGTTTGCTATCGACTACTTTATTTTTGTCTCATTGATGGAGTGGACCAATATGTTTCCTGTATTTCCTGAGATGTTCATGGAAACCTTTCATGGAAACAAAGGTAGGAAAAATTGTCAGGAAAGAGTCACTTAGGTCACACATTCCAGAAAAAAACATATCAGATGTGCAGTGAGTCAAGGCTGCTAGATATGACAGTTACACTCTTATCAATGACTTTTGAAGGAGAGATTTTAGTAAAATCATGGAATATGCTTTGCAGAGCAGAGCTTGTTTTTCCTACCTCCCACCCTGTGACTATCTTCTCACTCTGCTAACCATGATTGGATTTTGGTACATAACGGGAATTCAGAAATGATCATTTAATGAATGAATGAAAAATTATTGAATAGGAAAGGTTAAAAATTAGATTGGATGTTAAAAATGAGAGGAATTGAATGTAATATGTAATCTTTAGCACAAGTTAGTAAATAATAGTATGATTAACTTGAAAATCATATATAGGTCTATACCTCTTAAAGGTTCTCTCAGTTAAGGAAAAGTTGTTTTGGAGACCCAAAAAAACCAAAAACCAAAACCAATCTATAAACTCAGCCAGAGGAGAAAGAGTAATTGGAAGAGAACAGGGGAGAGATATAGTATGATACAAAGGAGGAAAGAATTGAATAGAGGGCATAAAATGTAAGTGAAGACAATCTTAAAAAGAAGAGTCTCTTTTTTTAAAGACCTCATTTTTTTTAGAGTGATTTAAGTTCACAGCAAAATTGAGAGAAAGGTACAGAAGTTTCCCATATATCCTCTGCCTTCACACACGCGCAGCCTCCCCCTTTCTAAGCCTTCTCCACCAGAGAGGTACATTTGTTACAATTGATGAACCTATACTGACTTTCATAATCACTCTTAGTCCGTAGTTTACCTTAGGGTTCACTGTTGGTCTTGTATATTCTATGGGTTTGGACAAAAGTGTAATGACACATATCTATCATTACAATATCATGCGGAGTATTTTCACTGCCCTAAAAATCCTCTGTGCTCTGCTCTTATTTTCATTGTCAGTGTTATACTGAATACAAAGGAGTAAAAGAGACAAGGTTTCTAAGAGGGTTTTAAAATATTTTTAACATTATTAAGATTTTTAGCCAAAAAGCAGACTTTGTTTCAAGGTAATCTGTCCAACCAAACCTCAGAGCCATGTACCCAGGGAGATCAGTAAATTTCTCTTAAGGGGAATTTTTAATGACAAGACAGATAGCCATCTGATAGACTTCATTTGTTTCGATTGCTTCTGCACTGTTGGAAAAGGTGACTTTGAGATAGCTTCCAGCCCTACATTTTTGATTCAGTGATTCATTTAAACCATCAATACTAACTATAGAATAATAATTCAAGCAAATCATAAAATTTTGGTCCCCAGCTTGCCCTCAGTTTATGTGGGGTCTTGTGTCCCAAACAAAATGCTTTTATTACCATTACAAACACACACATATTGTAAAACTAAACACTGCTTATACTTTATTTGAAGACAAAGATTACATTCTCAAGTGCTCATTCAATAATACCACATGTGATTTTTAATCATTTGTTTACCCTGCCAGAGCTCTGTAATTAGTGTATATCACTTATGAATTAATATTTCTAGTACATGATAAAGTGTTAGAAATGAAATTATTGTATAACACATTATTTAACATAATAATTTTAATGCCAGGCAATACCTGTGGTTCCCAGTGGTTGTTATTGATAGCTCCTTCCCTCACCTAAATGTGGAGGTCATCAAAAAAGGTATTTATATAGGGGCTACACTAATTTCTGATTTATTAAAAGTAGATATGTGTCGTGGATTTATTTTTCCCAGTGATTTGCAAGGCTGAAACAGTAATTACCTCTCTAATCTTGTAGCATCTTTTAAAATTGCTGATGGAAGAAGTCATCACTAAGGTCCATTATTCTTAATTACTTTAGGTCAATTGACCTAGCATAACTACTTATAATACAAAGTAGTATACAGCATACTGTATGTCTAACAACTTAAATCAATAACAACATACTCATGGTAACTATCTTCAGTATAGATTTGAAAGAAAATGGATTATGAATATTGTCAGCATATTTTACATAAATGTTCAAAAACTATGTATTTTAGGATTGGCCAATTGACAGCAAGAATGATTTTTTCCCCTAATTTGTGTTAAATATTTGTGTCCAAAACTTGTATTATGCAGAGAGATTATGCAGTATCATATGGAGACGGAGGGGACAGATATAACAAAACGTCATGTCCTAAGTCCTTGTTCCTTTGAAGTTTTCTCTGGGTTTTCATTGAATAACCTAGTTAGCTTTATGTCACATTATTGATCCCAATCTATCTTGTTGTCCTTGCTAACTAGACTTTAACTCTGGGACACTCAGAGTCTGTCTCTTACTCCTGTAAATCTTAAGACCTTGTTTTGCCTCACTTATAACTTGCCATTCTGATGTTTAAAGTTCTTCCCCATCCAGATTAGTCCCCTGGTCCATCTAATATGTAGCAAGATTATGACCTAGCGTAAACTGCACGCCAGGTGAATACCAGTCCTAAATAGCTAGAATTACTTTTGTTCAATTAACACCTTTTTACTCAGCACACAAACCTACTGTAGTTGTTACAGGTAAGATTAAAATATATATATATATATATATATATATATATATATATATATACACACACACACACACATATATATGTGTATATATGTATATACATATATATATGAAAACAATAATACATAAGCAATGTTAAAAAAAAGTTAAGCACTACAGAAAAGTATAAATTAAAAAGTCAAAGACAGTTCAAAATTCCAATGAACTCCCCTGTAGCAACCACTTTTGCTTATTTGGGGTTTGAATTTCTTCTGAAACTGAAATCCATAACTCTAAATAGTATAATTATTTTCTCTTTAGTCAATGTTAGGGAATATCTATGGACTTTGCTTTGAAAAATGAAGATGACTTCGTTTCCATCTACACCTTTTATTAGAGAGATTCTGAGGGCGGAGAAACTTCAATAGAGAACACCTGGATGATGGAAACCTAACAAAAATCATTGTTTTAAATAAAGCTTGATTTCTGTGTATTAAGGAAAATACCCAAAGCCGAGAATAAAGAGGGCTCCTGCTGAGAATATGGAAAGCAGCAAGAGAATGTAGTCCCTTTCTAACAAGAACAAACTGGAAAATCTATGAAATTATAAAATATTTTAAGGCCTCACAGAGCTGAGATAATCAAATTACAAGAAGTGACAAAGCCTTCCTAGAAGAGGCAGGGCCCATGAAGTATCACCTTTTCCAAAACATTGGGGAGAATATGTTTTAAAGTTCACTAATTCGTTTCTCTCCCATTTTATTTCTTTTAACAAGACAGAACAACAGTCCATCTGACTGTTGATAGTTTTTGACAAATGACACATTTTATTTTTCTCTGGAAAATCCATCCTTTTACTTTTGTCATAACATTTACATACTTCAAACTCTTTAATGTTATGTATTATTATTATCTAACAGGTTTGTAAATGCAAGATTAATACTAGTCATCATTTATTAAACAATTATCCATTGGCCATCTACAATATTCAAAGCACTGTGGTAGACACTGTGGATAAAGGAATTAATAAAAAAAATATATTCTGCCTTTTGATGTATACTTTCTAGTGGGGAGACAGGCATCAAACAAAGACACAAATAAATGCATGTAACTGTAATTTGTAAGTAAAGATATCAAAACGTAGAATGAACCATAGAAAAATATTTTCTCTCATTTCATCCATAATATAGCCCAGTAGTTTTTCATAATACAGTTAACTTTTAAACAAATATGCCCATTTTCAATAGCTCACAATTTTGCTCTTGTTATACTTGATAATCATAGCAGAGTTTTTTTAGAATCTCTATTTTTTAATATTAATAATAGATCTTTGGGTGGTTCAAAAATGTGGCAAAGTATTTAATTTTATGTTTTTTTCTATGAAACACAGTACATTAAAATCTTGTCCAATAAAAAGAGATTATACCAATTTCTTCCTACTAGAAACTTAAATATAAATATAGAGAAGTTAAAAGTTTTTTAAAATGAGAAAATTATAACCATATATAAAAAGATATATAAAAGATACAGCTAAGCATGAGATAATTGGAGTGATTATTTTAATATCAGAAAAGTAGACTCCAGAACAAGGAATATTACAGGGATAAAAAGAACACTTCATAACGTGAAGGGGACAATCTATAAAGAACACATAATACCCTAACTGTCTACAAACCTGGAAAAAAGTCTTTTCTACACTAAAGGAAAGGAAAAATTATTTCTCCTCCCGACATTCTCAGAACGGTCTACTTCTGACACCAAGTGTGTGGGATTTTCCACACCAACCAATTCTCCAACCCTCCAGAAAACATCCAGGTGTTCTGCAATTAAGCTCAATTCTGGAACTATTTACCTGGAGTTGGCATCAGATTCTACAAGTTAAAGTTTTCAGTCGCACAAGATGGCCTCCATTTCAGACACCAATCTGAAGTCTCAGGTTGTCTCCTGTATTTGAGACTGACCAGCTATAAATCAGGGCTCACACTGCCTCCTCATTGCTTTAATAATTTGCAAGAATAGTTCATGAAACTCAAGGAAACACTATGTTTACCAGTTTATTATACAATAAAGGATATGATAAAGGATACAAACAAACACCCAGAAGGAAAGATAGGTAAGGCTGGGTCTAAAAGTGCTGGGTTTGACCAGCAAACCCTGGGGTGGCCGATTAACAGATTACTCCAGACATCTGAATCAGAAAGAGGAGAGGGCGAAGGAGCCAAGCGCACCAGTGGTGATGGCCCGAGCAAAGCTCTTCTCCAGTTTTTACTGCTAATCTTATCAGTACATTTCAAGGGATGCAGGGGAATGGAATGTGTAGTATTAAAAGCAGAAGCAAAAGCATACTCATTGATTATCAGGGAACAGTACAATCAAGGTAATGACGTGCAGACATACATCACAGGGGCAGTGTATACATCATAGGAAGGGGGTAGTTTTACTACATTAGATCAAGCATTTACAGAGTGGGAAAACATGTTGATCCACAAGCAAGGTCAGGCTGTCTTCAGCCTTGACATTTCAAAGGAGCTCAGTTTTCCTGGACTGCGTTGCAGCTTCTCAACCAGCTGTTTCCCAGGCTGCAAACATTGCTTATTTAAATCTTAGCCAGCCAGGCTCTATGAGCCTCCACACACAAGAGTCCCGAACTCAGGAGCATCTCTCTCTGTGGAGTTGGGCTGTGTCACCCTCTCAGTACATGGATGTGTTCACTAACCCATAAGTCCTCCAAACCCCCAACTTTAGGGATTTTTATGGAGCCTTTCTCACATAGACATGGTTATTAACTTAATCTTCATCCCTTCTTCCCTCTGAATGATGGGAGGGTGGGGCTGAAAGATCCAAGCGTCCGCTTTCTGGTGACCAATCCCTATTCTGAAGCTATTCAGTGGTTCACCAAGAGTTGCCTCATTAGAACAAAAAATGCTCCTATCACCCAGAAAATTCCAAGGGATTAGAAGTTCTATGATAGGAACTGGAGTCAAAGCCCAAATATTAGAACAAAGAATACTCCCAGCATCCCTATTGTTTAGGAAATCTCAAAAGTTTTAGGAGCTCTATGCCAGAGATGGGTCAAAAACCAAATAAAATGCTCCTAGCACCCTCATCACTTAGGAAATTCAAAAGGTTCAGTAGCTCTATCTAGAAGCCAGTGATGAAAACCAAAATACGTATTTCTTATTATATAACAATTCCACAAAACTTATTTACAGAGCATTAAAATACTTGATGCAAACACTGGCAGAACTTAAGTAAACAGACAAATTGGCAATTATAGTTAGAAATTTCAACTAGCCTATCTCAGTAACTGCTAGAATAAATAGACAAAAGAGTCAGTGGGGATATAGAAACCATTAACATTATTAACTAAATCAAAGATTGAAGACATTGCTTTTAAGAAACTAGAAAAGAAAATACATTAAAGTTAAATGTGTAGAAAAATGAAATATTAAATACAAGAGCAGAAATAATGAAATTGAAAATGTATGAGAATAGATCATGAAAACCAAAAGATTTTTTGTTTACAAACATAAATATGTTTGAGTATATATCTGGCTAGATCAATCAAGATAAAAAAACCTCACAAACATTAAGAATAAAAAGGGTATATAAGTACCAGTCTTAAGGATACTAAAATGATAATAAATATTATAAACAATATTTTGTAAACTGATTCAATGCAACTCAGATAAAATGGACAAATTCTTTGAAAGTCACTATAATAGGCAGAATTGACCCCAAAATGCATCTCTACACTCATCTCTGGAATCTGTGAATCTGTTATGTTACATAGCTAAAGAGGCTTTGTAGATGTAAATAATATGAACCATGAATTTGACTAACATCTTAAATAAGCTTGGAAGTGGATTCATCCTCAGCACCTCTCAGAAGGGCATCTTGATTTTAGCCTTGGGAGATGTTAAGCAGATGATCCAACTGAGCAATTCTACATCTGGATTTCTGACCTATTGAACTGTGAGATAAAAAATGTGCTTGATGCCACTAAATTTATGATAATTTGTTTTGACAGTAATAGAAAACTAATACAAATATCAAAACTGACTCTAGAATAAATAAATAATTTAAGTTAGCCTACATCAATTAAATAAATTTAATTCATAGTATAAAATCTTTTCACAATGAAAACATTATGTCCAGATGGCTATACTGGTAGATTTTGTTAAACTTTTAATGAAAAAATAATACCAATGCTATATTACCTTTTTCAGAAAAGGAGTGTTATAATAATTCATTGTATGAGGCCTTCACTACCCTAATACTAAAATGAGAAAATAGTACTACACTATTGAAATCCATTGCAAAATACCTTATGGAATTATTGACACAAAAATATATTAATATGTAATGAAATATATTAATATAGAATATAATTATATACTAGCATATAAAATTCAATGATGTATCATAGTCTAATACACTATGCCTGCAGGGTTTTTTTTCCCTAGGAATGCAAGATATCCATTGACTTCTAAAAACATTTCAGTACATTTATCCATATTAAAAGAATGAAAGAGAAACACTATGGTCTAAGATACTATTACTTCTCACCAAGACTACTGCAATAACATATCAATTCATCTGTCATTTTCCACTCTTGCCCATTCTCTATACAATCTAATATTTTAGAAAGTGTGAACTAAAATTTGTTCTATTCTTACTCAAACCTTTAATGGATTCCCATTACACTCAGGAGAGAAAAAATAGAAAAACAAAACAA
This sequence comes from Prionailurus viverrinus, assembly GCF_022837055.1. Lineage (NCBI taxonomy): Eukaryota > Metazoa > Chordata > Mammalia > Carnivora > Felidae > Prionailurus > Prionailurus viverrinus. The sequence continues at coordinate 159,102,155 of NC_062564.1, read as the reverse complement.
AATAAAGCTCTTAATAGTGTAAAAGTCCAATATTATTTGGTCTCTTTCTGTTACTTTGCACCCCATCTCTGACCACTTACTCTACTGAGGTAACATCATGTTTTTTCTACTCTTTAAATGTATGTACCAAGTTCAGACCTACTTAGGGGACTTAGCAATTTCTTTACCATCTGCCTAGAATATTCTTAGACCTATGCATGACTTGCTCTCTCAGTTGATCTGGGTCTGTTCTCATAGAACATTGGCTCTGAGAGGCCCTTTCCAACTACTAATCTATAAAATCCCTCACTGCATTTTCCCCCCTACATTGCTTTGTTTCTTGTTGTAATGTTTGCCATAATACTTCTACGTGTTTTGTTAATCATTTATTTATATTTATTGTCTTTCTTTTTCCCAAAGCAAAGGTATTTTATCTGTATGTTCACATTTTGCAGTACCCTCAAGAGTGCTTGGCATAAACTAGACAGTAAATATATATTTATTAAATGCAAAACAAATGAATTGATAAAATGATGGTTACTACTATCCCCTGCTAATATTCTCCTTATTTTTCTGTTTTAAGTCATTTGACTATTTCTGGTTCTAATTTCATGCTATAGAGAGGCATAACAGATTTATATCAGGAAAGATGAAATAATACATGACTGAGGGAGGTCATTTATATGAAATAGAAATTGTATTGGGAATCTTTAGGAAAAAAAAGCTACAAATTTTTCCATACAACATTTCAAACAAAATGTTAATGTATTAAAAAGGAGTAAACCTGGAGGAATTTTAGGGCAATGAAAGTATTCTATAAAATACTATAATGGTAGATACATGTCATCGTACATTTGGCAAAATCTATAGAATGTGCAACACAGAGAGTGAATCTTAATGAAAACTATAGGCTTTGCATAATAATGATATGTCAACGTAGGTTTATTGATTGCAACAAATGTACCACTTTGGTGAAAGGTGTTGACAGCGGGGGAGGCCATTCATGTGTAAAGAAGGCAGGTGGTACACAGCAACTCTGTACTTTCTGCTCTGTTTTTCTACGAACCTAAAATTACTCTAAAAAATTGAGTCTATTTTTAAAAAAGAGTAGATTCTTCAATTTACTTGGGAATTTGGTGTACTTGACAGGCAGACATTGACATATAATGCTTTTAAAAACATTTAAAAATATACTGTGGTGTTTAACATTTTATAGCAATTACTTGCATTCTTTGAAGTGAGTAGACATGTTTATAAAATTGATCTAACACTTAAAGTTATTTATTTAACCATTCTATTCCAAAGTATTTTTAATTGTTATGTCCATAGAAAAGTGCTTAGGAAAATAATTTATAATGGACACTTTAATTTGTGAGTAGTTCCTGCATATAGCTTATACATTATTCCCATTTATCTTTTATTAATCATAAAAAAACCATTATTTCTCTTAACCAATAATAAAGAATACAATAGGCATTGAAACAACTAGTATTTATCATTGGATCAAATGAGATTTAATTTATTATTAAGAGCTTTATAAGTAATATTTTAAAATGTGCATAAAAGCACATATGCCACAAAAATACCAGAAATGAATTAAATATTCAATAAATTTGTAAGAATCTTCTGGAAATTATCTCTTTTAAGCTGTAATCCAAAGAAGGAGTTCACCTGTATAGAAGAGTGATTTGTCACCATCGACTTTGTGTTTTATTTTTAGGATTTCCAAAATTACAGTTAATGTAGGTTACAGGGATTTATCTGAAAATTTATCTGAAACCCAATAAATTCTGAAAGTCTGAAGGTTTTTTAAATAATTCATCTGGCAGTAAAATCTGATTTGACTTGAATTCATTTGATGGAATGCCTGACCTGAACAGGTAGCAGGCTAATGATAGTCTTTATTGATCCCTCCTACTGTGAATATTTATATGTTTTTCTGAAGATATAATAATATGGTCAACTAAATAATAGTACCCTAGATCCAACTGAAAGGTATTGTAAAATAGATTGCATGTACACTGTACTACTTTTTGTACAATCTAGTAATTCCCGAAATCTAAAGTTCTCTGGCCTGGAGGGCTTTGGATAAGCAAGTGTTAATTTAAACATCCTTATGAAAATCAATTTTGAGCAATATGGATGGGCATTCATTGAAAAGTAATAAGCTTAAACCAACATCTGGCATGTAATAAGTGAAAAATAAATGTTAACGATTATTATTAACCTGAATTACTGGTCTCCCAACTATAAAAAAAAAGAGTGTTTATCAACTTTATCACTTTTATCATATCACTTTTATCAAAGTGTATTATATCAAATACAACATCTCAAATTCAATATTTATTCACTGTCACTTTCAAACAACAAAAGAAATATTCTTGATCTGTATCCTTTCCCATCCCAACTCAGTTATTGCAAATCTAGTCTCCCAGTTACTCAGATCCAAAACCTTGGTACCACTTGTGATACACTGATACTTTCATTCTAGAAACAAAACATGCTAGTATCAGAAAATCTTGCTAGAATCTGTTGGCTGTAACTACATAATATATTCAGAACCTGACCGCTTTTATTCAGCTCCATTGTTAACCCATTTTCAAAAGAGCAGATCTGTCTCATCTGGACTATTACAATACCTTATAACTGGCCTGCCTAATTCTATTTGATCTTCCCCCACCTCCTCTATTCTTTTTTTTTTAATGTTTATTTATTTTTGACAGAGAGAGAGAGAGAGAGAGAGAGAGAGAGAGAGAGAGTGAGCATGACGGGGGAGTGGCAGAGAGGGACAGAGACACAGAATCTGAAGCAGGTTCCAGTCTCTGAACTGTCAGAACTTCAGAGCCCAATGTGGGGCTCAAACTCACGGACTGTGAGATCATGACCTGAGCCAAAGTCGGACAATCAACTGACTGAGCCACCCAGGCACCCCAAAACCTCCTCTATTCTTAAGGAAGCTTAGAGATGCTTCTAAAACCTTATTCATACTACCCAAAGCAACCTATCAATGAAATCTCTATCAAAATACTAATGGCATTTTTCACAGCTAGAACAAATAATACTAAAGTTTGTCTGAAACTACAAAAAAACCCTGAGTAGCCAAAGAAATTTTGAGAAATAACAAAGTTGGAGGCATCACATTCCAGATTTCAAGATACACTACAAAGCAGTAGTACTAAAAACAGGATGGTACTGGCACATAAATAGACATATAGATCAATAGAACAGAATAGAGAGCTCATAAATTAACACGTGCTTATATGGTCAATTATTCTAAGGAGATAAGAATATATAATGGGGAAAAGACAGTCTTAAATATTTGTTATTGAAAACAGCCACAAACTATAAATCAAAATGACTATTTATTAAATCAAGCCCTCTAAGAACTTTTACACAGTAATGCACTAAATTTTCTATTAAGCTAATAATGGAAGACCAATAATTCACAATTTAAAATTTCATATATGTACATAGCACATCCTGAGTACATTTTTACTAATATGTGAAGTTGAATATGATAAAACTGCTTATTTAAATAATTTTAAATTCTCTTTATTATATTTGCTTTCCCTGAAATTACTAATAAGTGAGATTTTATATTACATTTAAGTATTATACAAATAACACTTACTAGAACCTACTGTGCACCCAATATGAATATTGAGTTTTAGGAGTCTGCGGAAGATGGCAGCATAGGAGGACGCTGGGCTCACCGCGCGTCCTGCTGATCACTTAGATTCCACCTACACGTGCCTAAATAACCCAGAAAACCACCAGAGGATTAGCAGAATGGAGTCTCCAGAGCTAAGCACAGACGAGAGGCCCACGGAAGAGGGTAGGAAGGGCGGTGAGGTGATGCGCGCTCCACGGACTGGAGGGAGGGAGCCCGGGGCAGAGGGGCAGCCTGCCAGCCAAGCAGAGCCCCCGAGTCTGGCTGGCAAAAGCGGAGGGGCCAGATGGACTGTGTTCCCACAGCAAGCGAGACTTCGCGTCTGGGAGGTCATAAGTTAACAGCTCTGCTCGGAAAGCGGGAAGACTGGAGGACAAAGGGAGGGAGAGCTGCTGAGCCCCTGGACGACAGAGCTCAGTTTGGTGGGGAACAAAGGCGCTCGCCAGCGCCACCTCCCTCACCCATCCCCCAGCCAAAATCCCAAAGGGAACCAATTCCAGCCAGGGAACTTGCTCCCTCCACACAAACACCCAAGTCTGTGCTTCTGCGGAGCCACCCCTTCGGCAGCAGATCTGACTCCCTCCCGCTGCCACAGGGCCCCTCCTGAAGTGGATCACCTAAGGAGAAGCGAGCTAAGCCTGCCCCTCCTGCCCCCTTGCACCTTGCCTACCCACCCCAGCTAATACGCCAGATGCCCAGCATCAAAGCCTGGCAGTGTGCAAGTAGCCCAGACGAGCCACACCACCCCACAGTGAATCCCGCCCCTAGGAGAGGGGAAGAGAAGGCACACACCAGTCTGACTGTGGCCCCAGTGGTGGGCTGGGGGCAGACATCAGGTCTGACTGTGGCCCCGCCCACCAACTCCAGTTATACACCACAGCACAGGGGAAGTGCCCTGCAGGTCCTCACCACGCCAGGGACTATCCAAAATGACCAAGCGGAAGAATTCCCCTCAGAAGAATCTCCAGGAAATAACAACAGCTAATGAGCTGATCAAAAAGGATTTAAATAATATAACAGAAAGTGAATTTAGAATAATAGTCATAAAATTAATCACTGGGCTTGAAAACAGTATAGAGGACAGCAGAAAATCTCTTGCTACACAGAACAAGGGACTAAGGAACAGTCACGAGGAGCTGAAAAGAGCTTTAAACGAAATGCAAAACAAAATGGAAACGACGATGGCTCGGATTGAAGAGGCAGAGGACAGAATAGGTGAACTAGAAGATAAAGTTATGGAAAAAGAGGAAGCTGAGAAAAAGAGAGATAAAAAAATCCAGGAGTATGAGGGGAAAATTAGAGAACTAAGTGATACACTAAAAAGAAATAATATATGCATAATTGGTATCCCAGAGGAGGAAGAGAGAGGGAAAGGTGCTGAAGGGGTACTTGAAGAAATAGTAGCTGAGAACTTCCCTGAACTGGGGAAGGAAAAAGGCATTGAAATCCAAGAGGCACAGAGAACTCCCTTCAGATGTAACTTGAATCGATCTTCTGCACGACATATCATAGTGAAACTGGCAAAATACAAGGATAAAGAGAAGATTCTGAAAGCAGCAAGGGATAAATGTGCCCTCACATATAAAGGGAGACCTATAAGACTCGTGACTGATCTCTCTTTTGAAACTTGGCAGGCCAGAAAGGATTGGCACAAGATTTTCAGCGTGCTAGACAGGAAAAATATGCAGCCGAGAATCCTTTATCCAGCAAGTCTGTCATTTAGAATAGAAGGAGAGATAAAGGTCTTCCCAAACAAACAAAAACTGAAGGAATTTGTCACCACTAAACCAGCCCTACAAGAGATCCTAAGGGGGATCCTGTGAGACAAACTACCAGAGACATCACTACAAGCATAAAACATACAAACATCACAATGACTCTAAACCCGTATCTTTCTATAATAACACGGAATGTAAATGGATTAAACGCGCCAATCAAAAGACATAGGGTATCAGAATGGATAAAAAAAAAACAGGACCCATCTATTTGCTGTCTACAAGAGACTCATTTTAGATCTGAGGACACCTTTAGATTGAGAGTGAGGGGATGGAGAACTATTTATCATGCTACTGGAAGCCAAAAGAAAGCTGGAGTAGCCATACTTATATCAGACAAACTAGACTTTAAATTAAAGGCTGTAACAAGAGATGAAGAAGGACATTATATAATAGTTACAGGGTCTATCCATCAGGAAGAGCTAACAATTATAAATGTCTATGCGCCGAATACCAGAGCCCCCAAATATATAAAACAATTACTCACAAACATAAGCAACCTTATTGATAAGAATGTGGTCATTGCAGGGGACTTTAACACTCCACTTACAGAAATGGATAGATCATCTAGACACATGGTCAATAAAGAAACAAGGGCCCTGAATGATACATTGGATCAGATGGACTTGACAGATATATTTAGAACTCTGCATCCCAAAGCAACAGACTATACTTTCTTCTCGAGTGCACATGGAACATTGTCCAAGATAGATCATATACTGGGTCACAAAACAGCCCTTCATAAGTTTACAAGAATTGAAATTATACCATGCATACTTTCAGACCACAATGCTATGAAGCTTGAAATCAACCACAGGAGAAAGTCTGGAAAACCTCCAAAAGCATGGAGGTTAAAGAACACCCTAATAAAGAATGAATGGGTCACCCAGGCAATTAGAGAAGAAATTTAAAAATACATGAAAACAAACGAAAATGAAAATACAACAATCCAGACGCTTTGAGAAGCAGCGAAGGCAGTCCTGAGAGGAAAATACATCGCAATACAGGCCTATCTCAAGAAACAAGAAAAATCCCAAATACAAAATCTAACAGCACACCTAAAGGAACTAGAAGCAGAACAGCAAAGGCAGCCTAAACCCAGCAGAAGAAGAGAAATAATAAAGATCAGAGCTGAAATAAACAATATAGAATCTAAAAAAACTGTAGAGCAGATCAATGAAACCAAGAGTCGGTTTTTTGAAAAAATAAACAAAATTGACAAACCTCTAGCCAGTCTTCTCAAAAAGAAAAGGGAGAGGACCCAAATAGATAAAATCATGAATGAAACTGGAATTATTACAACCAATCCCTCAGAGATACAAACAATTATCAGGGAATACTATGAAAAATTATATGCCAACAAATTGGACAACCTGGAAGAAATGGACAAATTCCTAAACACCCACATGCTTCCAAAACTCAATCAGGAGGAAAGAGAAAGCATGAACAGACCCATAACCAGTGAAGAAGTTGAATTGCTTATCAAAAATCTCCCAACAAATAAGAGTCCAGGACCAGATGGCTTCCCAGGGGAGTTCTACCAGACGTTTAAAGCAGAGATAATACCTATCCTTCTCAAGCTATTCCAAGAAATAGAAAGGGAAGGAAAACTCCCAGACTCATTCTATGAAGCCAGTATTACTTTGATTCCTAAACCAGACAGAGACCCAGTAAAAAGAGAACTACAGGCCAATATCCCTGATGAATATGGATGCAAAAATTCTCAATAAGATACTAGCAAATCGAATTCAACAGCATATAAAAAGAATTATTCACCATGATCAAGTGGGATTCATTCCTGGGGTGCAGGGCTGGTTCAACATTCGCAAATCAATCAATGTGATACATCACATTAATAAAAAAAAAAGAGAAAGGGCGCCTGGGTGGCGCAGTCGGTTAACTGTCCGACTTCAGCCAGGTCACGATCTCACGGTCTGTGAGTTCAAGCCCCGCGTCAGGCTCTGGGCTGATGGCTCGGAGCCTGGAGCCTGTTTCTGATTCTGTGTCTCCCTCTCTCTCTGCCCCTCCCCTGTTCATGCTCTGTCTCTCTCTGTCCCAAAAATAAATAAACGTTGAAAAAAAAAATTAAAAAAAAAAAAAAAGAGAAGAACCATATGATCCTGTCAATCGATGCATAAAAGGTCTTTGACAAAATCCAGCACCCTTTCTTAATAAAAACGCTTCAGAAAGTCGGGATAGAAGGAACATACTTACACATCATAAAAGCCATTTATGAAAAGCCCACAGCTAACATCATCCTCAATGGGGAAAAACTGAGAGCTTTTTCCCTGAGATCAGGAACACGACAGGGATGCCCACTCTCACCGCTGTTGTTTAACATAGTGCTGGAAGTTCTAGCATCAGCAATCAGACAACAAAAGGAAATCAAAGGCATCAAAATTGGCAAAGATGAAGTCAAGCTTTCGCTTTTTGCAGATGACATGATATCATACATGGAAAATCCGATAGATTCCACCAAAAGTCTGCTAGAACTGATACATGAATTCAGCAAAGTTGCAGGATACAAAATCAATGTACAGAAATCAGTTGCATTATTATACACTAACAATGAAGCAACAGAAAGACAAATAAAAAACTGATCCCATTCACAATTGCACCAAGAAGCATAAAATACCTGGGAATCAATCTAACCAAAGATGTAAAAGATCTGTATGCTGAAATCTATAGAAAGCTTATGAAGGTAATTGAAGAAGATATAAAGAAATGGAAAGACATTCCCTGCTCATGGATTGGAAGAATAAATATTGTCAAAATGTCAATACTACCCACAGCTATCTACACATTCAATGCAATCCCAATCAAAATCGCACCAGCATTCTTCTCAAAACTAGAACAAGCAATCCTAAAATTCATATGGAACCACAAAAGGCTCCGAATAGCCAAAGTAATTTTGAAGAAGACCAAAGCAGGAGGCATCACAATCCCAGACTTTAGCCTCTACTACAAAGCTGTCATCATCAAGACAGCATGGTATTGGCACAAAAACAGACACATAGACCAATGGAATAGAATAGAAACCCCAGAACTAGACCCACAAACGTATGGCCAACTCATCTTTGACAAAGCAGGAAAGAACATCCAATGGGAAAAGGACAGTCTCTTTAACAAATGGTGCTGGGAGAACTGGACAGCAACATGCAGAAGGTTGAAACTAGACCATGTTCTCACACCATTCACAAAAATAAATTCAAAATGGATAAAGGACCTGAATGTGAGACAGGAAACCATCAAAACCCTAGAGGAGAAAGCAGGAAAAGACCTCTCAGACCTCAGCCATAGCAATCTCTTACTCGACACATCCCCAAAGGCAAGGGAATTAAAAGCAAAAATGAATTACTGGGACCTTATGAAGTTAAAAAGCTTCTGCACAGCAAAGGAAACAGCCAACAAACCTAAAAGGCAACCAACGGAATGGGAAAAGATATTTGCAAATGACATATCAGACAAAGGGCTAGTATCCAAAATCTATAAAGAGCTCACCAAAGTCCACACCCGAAAAACAAATAACCCAGTGAAGAAATTGGTAGAAAACATGAAAAGACACTTCTCTAAAGAAGACATCCGGAGGGCAACAGGCACATGAAAAGATGTTCAACGTCGCTCCTCATCAGGGAAATACAAATCAAAACCACACTCAGATATCACCTCACGCCAGTCAGAGTGGCCAAAATGAACAAATCAGGAGACCATAGATGCTGGAGAGGATGTGGAAAAACGGGAACCCTCTTGCACTGTTGGTGGGAATGCAAATTGGTGCAGCCACTCTGGAAAGCAGTGTGGAGGTTCCTCAGAAAATTAAAAATAGACCTACCCTATGACCCAGCAATAGCACTGCTAGGAATTTACCCAAGGGATACAGGAGTACTGATGCATAGGGGCACTCGTACCCCAATGTTTATAGCAGCACTCTCAACAATAGCCAAATTGTGGAAAGAGCCTAAATGTCCATCAACTGTAGAATGGATAAAGAAATTGTGGTTTATATACAGAATGGAATACTACGTGGCAATGAGAAAGAATGAAATATGGCTTTTTGTAGCAACGTGGATGGAACTGGAGAGTGTGATGCTAAGTGAAATAAGCCATTCAGAGAAAGACAGATACCATATGGTTTCACTCTTATGTGGATCTTGAGAAACTTAACAGAAACCCATGGGGGAGGGGAAGGAAAAAAAAAAAAGAGGTTAGAGTGGGAGAGAGCCAAAGCATAAGAGACTGTTAAAAACTGAGAACAAACTGAGGGTTGATGGGGGGTGGGAGGGAGGGGAGGGTGGTTGATGGGTATTGAGGAGGGCACCTTTTGGGATGAACACTGGGTGTTGTATGGAAACCAATTTGACAATAAATTTCATATATTGAAAAAATAAATAAATAAAATTTAAAAAAAAGAATATTAAGTTTTATATATCTCATTTAATCTTCACATCAATTTTATGAGGAAAATAATATCTCTATGTTTTATAAATGATGAAATCTTTGTTACCACATAAATGTAAAGTCTTGCTTTTTCCAAAGTGCTACTTGTGTTAAAAGATATATTAACAGATCTACTTACAAAAATATTTTACAAAAATGCCTTTAATTTGATTTATTTTTGAGGAGTATGGAAAGAGCAGAGGGACAGATAGAAAGAATCTCAAGCAGGCTCCACACCCAGCATGGAGCCCAACATGGGACTCAATTCCATGACCCTGGGGTCATGACCTGAGCTGAAATCAAGAGTCAGATGCTCAACCAAATGAGCCACCCAGACTCCCCAGACTTCTTTCATTTGATGAAATATTTATTTGTCTATTCTTTTTATTTCACAAATTCCTAGTGACTTTAGTACTGTATATTTCTATGATAAGCTGGATATCCATGCCAAAGAGAATGACATTATCAGTAGAGTGTGGTTTAATTTAGAGAGTGGCACAATTATCTGTATCTACATATGTATGTTCTAGGACCTGAATGTTTATTTTAAATGTTGCCTTTGGAGAAAATGAGCCTCCCAAAAGGGTCAACAAATGTTCATTAGCTGTTTAGATCTTTGCATTTCCATGTTCCCAAAGCAACTTAGCAGCGGCCAAGTTATTCTGGCTTTCTAAGTCATTTAAAAATTAAAATGAAAATAGTTGTATCTTCCAATTAATTGGGGTACAGATGTCAAATATAATCCATTAAGTCCTTCAGCCAAAAGGTAGAAGTACAAAAAAGTGGGGGATGGATACTCAAATTAGATCATTATAAGTAACAATATTTTAATATTAACAATAACTATATGTTGAAAAACAAAGAGAACTAAAAGAAATTTGCAGGGTGAATAGATTGATATTTTATAGAAGGTGGTTATGACATATTCTAAAGAGTTAAAATTCAAGCTGTAACCAAAATGAATTAGAAGATGCTCTTTGACGATGAAATGAAGAACACTCCAGGCATGGTACACACCAGGTGCAAATGTCCTGCAGCTGAAAGAACTTGGCTTATTCCAAGAACTCAAAGAATATTAGAGTGCCTAAAGCACAGTGAAGAAAAGATGAAGGTAGTCAGAGATAAGGATGGAAATTCACAGAGGAACGCAATTACACGGTAACTTTCAGACCAAAGTAAATAATATGATTTGATCCTAACTTCAGTGGGAAGTCATTGAAACACTTAATCTGCAGTGAAATGTGATGTGATTTGGATTTTAAAGTGGCTTTTGCAGCTGGATAAAAAATGGATTGGGATGTAAGATAAATAGAGGTGGGGAAATAAGTTTGCATGTTACTGGTGTGGGCTAAAGTTATAAATGTGAGATGAGTAAAAGAGGAAGCATGGGGCATAATTGGGGCATAAGACTGAAAGGATCACAGACAGATTGTTTTGGAGAGATCATGTGGACATGCAAATAAAGAATCAAGACTAGGAATCTGGGGTAGAGAAATTAATTAGGAAACATCAGCAGAGAGGTGGTGTTTAAATCCACTGGTACTTATGATTATCATCACAGGTTAAATATTCAGAGACCAAAGAATTGGACCCAAGCTGGTACCCTGGGGAACCCAGATATGTGGAGGCTTTGTACAGGAAGGGAGTGAACAACAGATAGCAAGGCAAATCCAGGTTGAGGAAAACAAGGCACAGTGGTATAAAGGATGCTCCTGCTCCCCTCCAAAACCCACCCCTATACACAGTTTTGCAAGGAGAAAGAGATTAATGTGCCACTTTGTTATAGTTTCTAGAAGGCTGAGTGAGATGAAGATAGACAAATGTTCTGGACAAATCTTTTGTTGTTGACTGTAGTAGAGGCAGGATCCAGTCAGCAATGGATTGAATAGGAAACGCAGCTTTGTTGACAGGGAGAGGGGATGGGAGTGAAGTTTGATCCGGGGAAGCATTTTGTTTTGTTTTTCTTTATTCTTAGATGCTGTTTTTAAGTGGGGTAGTAGATCACCATTTAATGCTGATGTAGATAATCTGGAAAGAGTTTGCTGATAGGATGGGGAGACAGAATTAACAAGGACATGAGACTTTGAGAATGAGATAAGGAATGGGATCTGAGCGAAAGTGGAGGAAGTACTCTGATAGAAAAGAGAGATTTTACTATCATAAGAGTAGAAAAGAGAGAGAAAATGGGATTCACACATGTATAAGTTTGTACACTCAGCAGAATTTATTGCTAAAACTGCATATCACATTTATTCATGCATTTGTGTTAGAAATAGATCATGCTTTTTTTCCTCTGCTATTTGTATAATTCTATTAAATTGCTGAGTATTTTTTCATGTGTCGGTTGGCCATCTGGATATCTTCTTTGGAGACGTGTCTATTCATGTCTTCTGCTCATATCTTCACTGGATTATTTGTTTTTCGGGTGTTGGGTTTGGTAAGCTCTTTATAGAGTTTGGATACTAGCCCTTTATCCCATATGTCATTAGCAAATATCTCTTCCCGTTCCGTCAGTTGCCTTTTAGTTTTGTTGATTGTTTCTTTTGCAGTGCAGAAGCTTTATATCTTGATGAGTTCCCATTAGTTCATTTTTGCTTTTAATTCCTTTGCCTTTGGAGACATGTCGAGCAAGAAATTGTTACGGCTGAGGTCAAAGAGATTGTTGCCTACTTTCTCCTCTAGGGTTTTGATGGTTTCCTGTCTCACATTTAGGTCTTTCATCCATTTTGAGTTTATTTTTGTGCATGCTGTAAGAAAGTGGTCTAGTTTCATTCTTCTGCATGTTGCTGTCCAGCTCTCCCAGCACCATTTGCTAAAGAGACTGTCTTTTTTCCATTGGATACCTGGAATATTTCCTGCTCTGTCAAAAATTAGTTGGCCATACATTTGTGGGTCCAGTTCTGGAGTCTCTATTCTATTCCATTGGTCTCTGTGTCTGTTTTTGTGCCAATACCCTATTGTCTTGATGATTGCAACTTTGTAGTAGGGGCTAACATCTGGGATAGTGATGCCTTCCACTTTGGTTTTCTTCTTCAGTATTACTTTGGCTATTCAGTGTCTTTTTTGGACCCAAAGCAATCTACACATTCAATGCAATCCCAATGAAAGTTGCACTGGCATTCTTCTCAAAGCTAGAACAAACAATCCTAAAATTTGTACGGAACCACAAAAGTTATTGTATTTTGTATAGTTCATTATAGAACACAGAGTATATTATCAGAGATTGTTAATGCATTTCAAGATTTGATGACTTTTATTTTTCGTAAAATTTCTGCATTTTTAAAAATTCTGAATTGAAGTATTTCTTTCCATAGTTTGAAAATATATTCAAGATAATTTAACTTCCTGTAACTAAAAAATGATTTATTCTTTTTCTAGTATCAAATGTTATTTGAATAATTAGTGCTAGAAAATTTCAAAAATGAATGAAATTGGAGTTTTATTTTAAATTATGGAAATAATGCACTAGAATCTGGATCATTCTGAGAAATTTAGTAATAGTTTTTAGAATGTGGGTTAGATGTGGATTTTAGGATGCTATTTTAGAATGAATTGTAAAGGAATATACCTTTCACAATGTCAAAGGTACTTGCAGAGTAGCAATGTTTGATCTTCTTTTAATTTGGACTTCTTCAATTCTTCCTTACATGAAGATTTAATACTAACATATTGACAGACCATATAAAATACATTCCAATGATTTGTGACCAACTTAATATACTTTTGGGTTTCTTTCTGCATGATGTAACAAATGATTTAAATTCTGGAATTTTTAGTCCATTCCATAAATTTTTGTATTCCTTTCTTGAATCAGAAAGATATGGAGTTCTCCAAGGATAGATACATGCTATTAACCCCATTTTTTATTTTTCTTTGAAGACATCTCATAGACTACTACTACTCTATGGTGTTTCAATAATGATAAATTGTGACAGAATCTCAATGAGATATAGAAAAATTGTGCAGGGCACATGGTATGTATATTAAATTATTTCATTTCTTACATATGAGCTATGAAGCTAGGACTAGTCTAAACAGCAATATATGAAAGTGTCATATTTAATCACACTAATAAAATGTATATTCTCAATCATCAGCTTGTTTAAGATACATTTGAAATTCCAAAGAGCTTACTAAGTGAACAAATTAAAATCACTCGGCCTTGGCATAGTTAGGGTATGATATATAACACAGTTTACCTCTCAAGCACTCAGTATATATTTCCTCATGATTTTGAAATACCTTTAAAAATATATTATTACCTTGAATGTGTAGCATAGGCTTGGCTCAAAAATTAGGCTTTGGAATGATGCAAAACAGAATGTGAATTAATTCATGTCTGCCAAGTACATGTTAAACAACTGTTCTTAATAAGTCAATTTATCTCCAGTGTTGCAGGGAAAACTTTCTTGCATATTGAAAAGAATCCTCCAATATAAGAGTCTTCACTTCTGAATGCTTGCTCTTATACAAGTTACTGTATTAAAAATTAAGATCCTCTGAGGGCGCCTCGTGGCTCAGTCGGTTGGGCAACCGACTTCGGCTCAGGTCATGATGTCGCGATCCGTGAGTTCGAGCCCCGCATCGGGCTCTGGGCTGACAACTCAGAGCCTGGAGCCTGTTTCGGATTCTATGTCTCCCTCTCTCTCTGACCCTCCCCTGCTCATCCTCTGTCTCTCTCTGTCTCAAAAATAAATAAATGTTAATTTTTTTTTTAATTAAGATCCTCTGGAATCTATAACTTCCTAAATGTGGGGATGGAAGTTCTTCATGTTAAACAAAACTGATATGGAGAGTTTGGGACCCACAGAACTCATGAAGTAAGTGAGATAAAGCACATACTTTGAATAACTTGCTGGAGTTATTCATGATACAAGGTGATACTTATTGACAATATACGATATAGTCATTTGAATTTATTGAACATTGATGATGCTTGGCCCAGGGCAGCATCTTTACTCCCATGAGCCTGATACTGGTGAGGAACCAGCATGGGATAAACCAAGTCATCTTGGCTCATTGCCTGAGATCCACATTTTAACCTCTGTCACATTCTGGTAGAGAATGCTTTTCTCATCCCTTAGACTTCTTATCCTGGCAAATAAATCTTATTTTTGGTTCTTTTCCTTAGTGATGAGTCTCAGTGACTGCTTTTATTAGGTATCTTCGGGGGTCTCCATGTTGGTGCCTCATCTAGTACAGGCTGAGCCAAAGCCTTTATCCTCAAATACAGGACCTTCTGACATCTCCATAGGACAGAGAATGGAACACTGAAGACACTGTAACCTTTTAACTCTTTGGGGAGCCATCAATTTATTACAGGATTAGGAAAGCTCTGAAACATATCTCATTTCACTGTATTTCATCATCATAGTGCTAAACCAAAATTTATATTACCGCAAAACTTTATATATAGTTTCTTTAGATTTTCTAACTAGTCACTGGGAACACCATCCATACATGTGTATTTCTCCTGGAAAGAATTGTATGCAACATTTTTCAGCATCTGAATGTGTTTTATTCAAGTTCAGAACTTTATTGAGACCCAAAGTAATGTTTTCAGAAGGACTAGAGTATGTTTTGTTGTTTTGTTTTGCTAGAAAAGGGAGGAAAGAATATAGGTCTTTTTGCATGTGCAGCCAGGCATTTATCTCCAGAAAGATTAGATAAGATTCTCATCAACTCAGTGAATTCTTTAAATCCTGTGTCCCAACCTGGACAGACCTGAATAATACCATGACTTTCCACCTCTTCAATGGCCATAGTGTTATTCAGGTACCATGCTACTAAGAGCTGACACAGGATTCATTTTAGAACAACAGCAGAATTAGACAATGTAATGGATAAACTGGGGGGAGGGGAGTGTGTGTGTGTGTGTGTGTGTGTGTGTGTGTGGTAAAAGTTGGATTTCTATAATTTTGTGGCAAAGTAGACATTCACATAATTTTGCAATGTACAGATTTCTTTAAAGTATTGTGAGACATAACATTTTAATGGAAATAAGCTAACTAACAAAACCTAGAGGTATTTCAAATATTGTTTCTCTATATATTTCTCCCTTCAGAAATTTCTTTCTTATCTTACACAACAGTTGATCTCATGTTATTAATCTTTTCAGAGTTACCAACTCTTTAAATTTGATTCCCAGAAGTTAAGAGGACATATTTATAAAGCTGGCATATTTTGCATGTAAGTTCCATGCAGTGTGACCTGCCTGAAGCTCACTTTCAGATTAAGAAACTTTGCCTTGAGAAGAGCTAACAGGTCTGTCCCTCCTCAGTATGTACCTTTCAAGACAGAGTTATCTTGTGAGTAAAATATAAAATAAATTTCTTAAAGGTACAAAATAAATTATCCCAGTAGGCTTTAGGGTCCTATTAATGGCCCTATTTCACAGGTGAGGAAATACTTGGATTTCTCTCTTTGGGGCGTAGAGATGTCTCTTGCTTGGAGACAAGATTTCCATATGGAAATCAAGGTGGACCTAGCTTAACAATGGCATGTGGCTTGCATTCCTTGATGCACATCACCAGTTATGGAGAGTGAATAGGGATTTGGGGGTAATGTTCTACTCAAAAAAGTATGCATGAACTGGCCATTCCTGGGATCCTGGCAGAGAGCATGGCAGCCATTAGAGTCCAGGATCACTTTTTCACAAGGATGAAATGAAATCTTTAGCTTCTGGCTGGGGGCCTGTTTCATCACAGATGGATCATGTAAAAATTTTGTTGATAGTATACATCCTATTAGCCATACAATCAGAAATGTGTGCTTTAACATAGCATCTTCCACATTAGACGTTCTAGATACTACATTTTTATCCCAGATTTGCATTTAGTACAGATCCTTGCAAGTTGTGATTTCTTTTTGCTCACTCTGGAAAGACATGTCTCTATATTACTTCCTTTTCAAGGTATCTGCCTTTTAGTCCCAGAAACAAAGAACACTATTGGTTTTTAGAAAAAAAAAAATTCTACTTCCAAAATGCAGAAATTAGCTGGAATTGTTTTTCTCATTTTGATGGTAAATTGACTGATAAAGAACCATGTTTGTTTCCTGGATTTAACCATCTTTAGAATCAGAAATAAATGCTTCTGGGCGCCTGGGGCGCTCAGTCAGTTGAGCGTTCGACTTTGGCTTAGGTCACAATCTCATGGTTTGTGAGTTCGAGCCCCTCGTCGGGCTCTGTGCTGACAGCTCAGAGCCTGGAGCCTGCTTCAGATTCTGTGTCTCCCTCTCTCTCTTCCACTACTCTGCTCACACTCTGTGTCTGTCTCTCAAAAAAGTGAATAAACATTTAAAAAAATATTAAAAAAAAAAGAAATAAATGCCTCTAAGATGACTGATGGTAGTCAAGAGTAGAATGTATCATTGTAAATTCACACTGGGATATATCCCAAGACCTTAGCTTCATTGTTATTGTGTATAAATCAACTGATTGTAACCTATTAATGGCATAACAGAACATTAGATACTAAGATTTCTAATTGCCTAAGATTTTTAACATAGCAACTTAAAATTTAGCTTTATTGTTAACTGGAACTTTATTAGATATGATATGGATTATGATGTCTAGTTAAAGATAACTTTATAATGTAAGCTGCATTTTGAGAAGATATCACCAAATTTTATAAAATTGCTTAAAATTTAAAAATAATATTTTAGACACAGAATTTCTTGCCCTTCATTTCCAAATCAAAGCTCTGTCAAACTGTGGTTTAAGGCTTTTTCATTTAAATAGCTTACTCTTGGTGCCTAATTGTTAAAACAATAACCAGGCAAAAATCTAAGTGACCTATTGTCCCTGGAACACTTATGTAATTATAATGAACTTTCTGAAATTTAACTTATAAAACTTTGAATTTTTTGCCTGCTTAACTCTGCTATCTGAAGTGAATGTATATCTTTCATTTATTTACAGGAATTAAGACTGTCGTCAATGGTAAAAATATGTTTTGCTCCTTCTCTTAAATTGAATCTATTGTAAATGATAGATTTCAAAAACATTGAGTATCTGATTTATAATATTAGTTCAAGAGTATTCCAAAATTGTGGTAACTGGCAATCCTATCTCATTTCTGCAGTGCTCAATGTTGATAGAGCTTCTTGAGAAGTTGTTAGTACTTACAGTGGAAATGTATAAGAAAAGCTTATAATAATGTACTACTGCAACATGATAGAAAGTGAAGAAATAGTGCCACGTTAGTATCACAAGAACACAAAATGGATCAAGCAGATAAAGTAATGAGATCTGGATCTAATGCTTCTTCAGTATGTCAGAGCATTATGAAGATCAGGTTTGTTGAGCCCAAAGGTCATTATCTTGTTGTTACTATTTGTTGGTTAATATGACTCTGTAGTAGCAGTGAGTTCTCCTGAGAAATATTTATTCAACAGTTGGTGATAATGAGTGTTGGCTTTTTTTTATTGTGGTTGCTGTTGTTGTGTTTTATGTTTTGTTTTGTAGTGCTCTATTTTGTTTTACTTTTTAGCCAGTGCCATGGTTAAATGGTCTCAAAAAGATAACTAGATATGACCAAATATAAACTTTGAAAATTCCTAATAGCATTATGTGGACAAGCTATTTAATCTTCCTCAATTTCAGTTTACTCTTCTGGCAAATTATTTCAATCATACCTTGAAGGAGATTTGTCAGGGTTAAATAAGATAACGCAGATGAAAACGACTAGTGCCTCATTGGCACTATGATTATTTAATAACGTCCTTAGTTCCATTCTTGTTTGAATAACATGTTTTTGGCAAACCTTTACCTTTATAATTTAAAAATGCAAAATTGTGAATATGCTTGGAGACAATTACACAATCTTCATTTTATAGGAGTATGTATGTTACAATGAATGAGATAAAACTAGAGTAACTAATTAGATTTCATTAACTTTGTTTACAGCTCATCCATGCACTCAATAGATCTCTCAGTTTCCTTACTCAAAAAAAATGAGGATAATATTTAATATCTAGGATCAGTAAAAGATAAATTGAGATTAAATACATTAAATAGATTTAATTAGGTTATATTTCCTCTTTAAATGCATTATTCTCAATAACTTTTACCCCACTTCAGAAATTAAAGCACAACATTCTACTTAAAACATTTCTCTGCTCAAAATAGAATGTACATATTATATATAACCCAAACCATGAGTGTAGTTTTCAGATATGTAAGTGTCTTTCTTAAATAGTTACACACCATAATGAAAAATTAATTTATGTTGAAAGCCTTTTTACAGTGAAAAATCCAGAGATTTTGAGTATAAGGAATTGATCCAGTTCTACTCCTTACTAGCTATAGAATTTGAAGTAATTTACCTGTATCTCTTTCTCAGTTTTCACTACTAGAAAATAGTTCTCCTGAGACTACTATCATTACTAATGATACTGTCTCCCACCTTCCCACTACCATCTACTTCTTAAGGCTATTGAAAGCAAAATAAAATGAGAAAATATGTACAAAAAATGTTTGAACAATGTCTATATTGAAGGTCATCATTACTACTTCTGACATTGAAAACAAATCCTTAATGCTGTCCTCAATACTTTTCCATATAAATGCTCCATCTCTCACTTGTTTCTGATGTCCACTTCAACCACTCATTAGCTTGTCCATGACTAGTGAAACACCATTAACTGCACAGAAAGTGACTTTGGTTAACATTTGAGGTGTGTGATTGCTTAGATTATTTTGTGATTTGTGACATTTTCCCTAGTTTGCTTCTATCAAAAATTATTTACCATAACTTGAAAGTCAGAACTCAGAAAGTTATAACTATATATCAGTTGCTCGATCAAATGCAGAAAATTGTATCATTTTCTCTGAATCCTGCAAATACATTATGCATATTATTTTCTTTTGGAAGAATCATCCATGAGATGTGGAATTCAATTAGCATTACCAGCTCAGATTACACAACTGTGGAAATCATAAAGACAGAAATTAAATAAACAGAGTTATGTGTTAACAATGGGTGGCAGCTGATTCATGACTTCTGGGAGAGATGGCAAATTAGGAAGGAAGGATACCAGTTTGGGCCATTATACAGTTTGAAATACTGTATAATACTGGTATATATAATTATTACTGAACATACAGCTACTACAAGTTGAAATAAGAGAGGAAGTGCAGAAAATATGAAAGCAGTAAGAAGATTTTACTAAGTATCTATGATACATTAGTTCATTAAACATACAACGTTTCAGAATGTGTGTTCTGTAATCAGGAAGATTGTGTTGGACTCTAGGCTCTGCAACTTACTAGTTAGTGACTTTGAACTGTTCACCTTGCCTATACGGCTCAGTTTCCATACTCATTAAATGGGAATGATAGCAACAACAATAACAATACTTAACTCATAGAATTATTTTGTAGATTAAATTTAAATATCTAAAGCATTTAGAGTATTGGAAAGGTCTGTTCTAGCTTTATACACTAGATAACCAAGACCTAGGAAGAATAAGAATTTCATAAGGTCACTGCAGACAGCAAGTGTCGGGACTGGAATCCATCTGCTTATAAGTCAATGCTTTTTCTACTGTGCCAGAAAGAGAGTATGATAATGATAGTCATGAACTATTGTAAGTAAGGTGGAAATACAAATGAACTATGCCTGCAGTGAAGGATGAGGGAGGGAAGTCAGCAGGGGAAACAGGTAGTCTTGACGATAGTTTCTATTGCATTTAAAAGAACTTGAATGTAAGGGGCACCTGGCTGGTACAGTCAGTTGAGACACCAATTTCAGCTCAGGTCATGATCTTGTGGTTAGTGAGTTTGAGCCTCACATCTAGCTTGCTGCTGTCAGCTCAGAGCCCTCTTAAGATAAATAAATATTCTATTCAGAAATAAATAAATAATAAAAAAAAAGAACTTGAATGTAAGGAACATAGTATTCGATACGTGGATTGGGAGATTTTTTTGGAAGGCTTGATGACTTATTTTTGAGTGTTTGCTAGTCTGTGGCTCATTTCCCTCTGAGGATGTATTTACAGCCCTCTCTACTTTTCTTCTTCTCATTGAGCCACATTCAGCGATTTTCTTTGCAATTGCCCAGGCCAAGATGGCTAAATTTAAAAAAGCTTTTAGTGAAAACACAATAGTCTTGTAACAAAAGTTTTTATCACCATTATTGAAGACATAGTCATTCCTCCCCTGGACTACTATAAAGGCCTGATTACGAAAGCCTCTTCAGTTTATTCTTCATATATCAGCCAGCATGAGATTTTGAACAGTGTAAATAAAATGTTGACCCCCTACCAGCCCCCTTAAACCTTCCAAAGTTTCTAAACTTACTTTCAAAGAGACCTAAGCCACTTACCATGGTCTCCATGGTTATACATGTTTTGGTTTGTGCATTCCCCTCCCATATCAATTCATAATATTATTCTAGCTTATTCAGATTTGACCACACTGGTCTTTCTTCTTTCTGTCCCTTGACCATGGAAGTCATGCTTCCACTTTTTGCTATTCCTTTTACCTGTGATGGTATGCTTTAAGGTTAGGTCTTACATTTACATCTATTACAAAGTATTTCCTTCATTATTTTTTTTTACGTCTTTATTTATCTGCCTTCTCTCTCACTCACATATACAATATAAGTACCATGAAATAAAGTATTTGTGTATCATGGTCAGTTCTGTGCCCTTATTATACTTAAGTGATAAGTAAATAAAATGACATGTTCTCCTTTACATACAGAGATGAATCATCAGTATGGCCCACAATCTGGATGATCACCCCTCTTTTACTATTGAACTTTCACTAATCTATTTTCTTTTGTATTTAATTTACTACGTTACTGAAAGGAATTAAGGGTGTCTCCAGTGGTCAAGAAAGTACATGAAAAAAGAAAGAATTAAAAATTGAATCCATATGTTCCTGAGGAATGCAGCTTGGTTTTCTGAGGCAATCCATTGACTGGTTACAATGCCCTCTTAAGCAATTGTATTTTCTTGAAATCAGTATGCTGTGACTAAGCTACTTGTGAGAACAGAGGATTGATTTCCCTCTTATACTTCCTTTCCAAGTTCAAACCCTACCGTAAGAAGAAACAATTAGATTCCCTTTAAATGCGATGTTACTGATGAGCTTGTTCCATGGTCAATGGTGGAAATCAATTTTCATTTAAGAACCTACAGTACTTTGCCTTTTTCCTTTTTTGTAGTCTTTATCGATTCTTTTTCCCGTGGAAAGACACTATCCATTCTGCTGTAGCCAGGCAATGTTTCTAAGTTCTATAATAATAGAGTAAAAGTTCCCAGAGAGCTTTCCTAAACTGGCAATGTGCCCACTTTGTAATATGTAGATGAAGGCCATTCTATCTTTTATGGAACCCAGGAGAAGACTTTCATTTAGAAGAGAGAAATATCATTGTGGCAAGACTCAAAATAAGTTCCTGGATTTATAAAAAACAAGGGAGTCTACCTTACAGAGAATGCCTCCGTGTTTCACAGCAATGTTGTTTTTGGACAGTTGCCTTCTCAGATTAGACAATCTTCCCTTCTTTGTTTACAGTGAAGATTACCCATGAAAAGTTTGGAAGGTGAAAACAGCATCTTTCACATTTAGTTTTCACATGTAAGTCTTCTCTGGCATGAGTCTTCTGATAAACATTTAATAAACTCTTCTCCATGCACAATCGTTATTTCATGTCTTTTGTACTAGAGGATAATGTGTCACTTAAATGCATGAATCAGTAGGAGAAAACAACAGCAACATAACTTAAACCTTATAATGAAATATAATTAATCCTGATATTTTTATTTATAAATAACAGCAGAAAATTAATACCCTACCTCGTTTAACTAAAACAGAAAGAAAAAAAAAAAGCTTTTCCCAGGATCCAAATGAAAGAATTTAAAAGAAGTTTTTGACTACAATACTTTGGCATTGTACCCTGCCAATAAAATTGTATCTTTTAACTTTTTTTTCATTTAAAAAAAATGAAACTAAAATAAAATCATCTAGCCATATGTATTTTTCTGCCCTACTTTATGAGTTTTTTCTGCTATCTATTCTTTCTCAACTGAAAATTAGAAAACTTTCATTATCCGAATTATGTTACAAAGCATTCTTTGATTACAAAATTAAAAACTTGACAATAAAATGAGAAAATTATTTTCTTTTTACATCATGCTTATGAACACATGCTAATTTGTCTAACTTTTTAATTAAAAATGCCCTTTACTTCTAGTAGCTAATAACTTCCAAAATGAACTTCAGCTGTGTTTATTAACTGAAAATTTATGCTCCATTTTTATTTAAAAGTATACTATATGAATTTGACTACTTCCTAATTCTAGAGATTTGGTGTGGTCTTTATTTCATTTTCTTTGTGGATCTCTGCATTTTTAGCATGATTTTCACCAGTGTATACAACTTTCCCTTTGTTGGAGCTGCTGGTGGATTTGAGCCTTGCACTGTCTAGTTACTGGAGTGAGGTAATCAGAACTTTAAGTAACTGGTTTACCTAAAAAGAGTCTTTTGAGTCTTTGAGTACACAAATATGGCCCAGCAGCTACACTGTCAAGACTTGGATTTCTTAATAGTAGTATCACTATGGAATGTTTTTAGCTGTGTTGTGATTTCTAGTATTTTCCCTCCTGGGAACTTCACCTGTATACCTTTGATGCAGAGTATTCTATTGCCCTCTGGGATGCCAGTCAGACCTCAATTCATCTGTCAAATCAATCAAAAAAAAAACAAAAAACAAAAAACAAAAACAAAAACAAAAAAAAGGAAAGAGCTAAATCAATAAAGTAGATCTTAGACATGGTATCTTTTACCACCTAGATGTCTATACTTTCTGAAAAAGCATGAAAATCAACTTTTAAGATGTTTCATAGGAAAGTCTGAGGAACAATGTTTATATATGTTTATTTAAGTGTAAGTTAAACATAAGCTTTTAGGTCATCTGCAAGGACTTTTTACCATTAAGTGATAACAGTTTTCTTTTCTTTTTATTGTTACTGAAGTTATTTCTACAAATATATAAATATATGATATACATATATATGTATATATATGTATATATATATACATATATATACAATATAATGATATACAAATATCAGTTAGTTGAAGACATTTGGAAAGATTTAGAGAGGAAAAATTGGAAATAATTTTTCCAGGTTCTTCTCCACTAAGTATGGATTAGTTTTTAGCTGCCTCCCTTTCACTTTGTGGTTCATTAGTGTGTTTCCTGTATATTCTTTTTTTAAAAATTTTTTTAATGTTTATTTTTGACAGAAAGAGAGAGACAGAGCATGAGTGAGGGAGGGGCAGAGAGAGAGGGAGACACAGAATCTGAAACAGGCTCCAGGCTCCTAGCTGTCAGCACAGATGTGAGGCTCAAACTCACAGACCCCGAGATCATGACCTGAGCCAAAGTCCGATGCTCAACCGACTGACTCACCCAGGTGCCCCTCCCGTATATTCTAATTGTCTTAGAGATCCTTTTTATAGTCTTCATTTCTATAGACTTTTTCACTATAAAATATAAAACATGATCATTATCTGCAACTTGGAACCTGAGAAATAAATACCTGTACCATATTCATGCATTTCTTTCCAAATCCAGTAAGCTAAGTGTGTTAAATTAAATGGTATATTTCTAACTAAAAGAAGCATATTTTCTCATGGTGGATAGGGTTACCAGAGAAAATACAGGTGTTAAATTTGCATTTCAAATTACCAATGGACATTTTATTATTAGAAGTATTTTCAAATATTGCATGGGGCATATACTAAGAATTACTTGTTCTTATCTAACAATTCAAATTTAATGTTAGTATAAGTATGAACTTTGCAATATCTGAAACACACTTACAATAAAATTTCCAATAATGTTTTTTTCTGAAACACAAACAACTCGATATACATTATTTATATTTACTAAGTCTGACAACTTTAACTGAGGACAATTTGAGATGTGAATATCATATAAAATATATTTAAACACCTATAACTCTAATATGGAGACATGATTACTTGTAACATTTTAATGTCCTTCCTTACGGACTTTTTATATGAATATTTGACCAGAACTGAGCTCATAACACAAATTTTCATTTTAGAAAATAATGCAAAACTATTGTCACTGGGCTAAAATTTATAACATGAGTGGATTGAAGACACTTTGTTGAATGTATTGGTCTTTCCAATTTAGTAAAAAAAAAATGAATATTCCTATGTCCTTTAAAGGGCAGAACATTGTAATATCAATATATTCAATATCAATATATTTATGCTAAGGAAGATTAAGAGCTATTTTGCTTAGTGATTCTTCCAGCATAGGCCACTGTAAAAATAATTGGGTTTTTCATAATTTGGAAAATGTTGGAGATCATTATTGTTGTAGCTATTAATGAAACAGCAAAACATTTAATTAAGCAGTAGAATGACAAAGCTGGTACAGGAAGAAAAAAATCCTAGAAACTAAAAAGAAATGACTACCTAAGAGAGAAAGTTAAGAGAAGCAATAGAGAATAAAATTTCATCTTTGTGTGACAGAATCTAATGATACCTGACTTCTGATTCTAAACTAATTAACAAAATATTCAAAAATGTATTTTTAAATGATTTGTTTGTGAATTTTAATTTCCTTCCATCTCTGGTGAACCAGAATAATTCTAGTGTTGCTAAAAAGATAAATATTTGGTTGGTATGTTTTCCAAAGCCTTGCATATTTAAAGGGAATGATATTTTCATATTTGGCAATTATTAGATACATTATTTCTGAATTATAATTTATTCTTTCAAAATTTGAAAACACAAACCTATTGTCTTATTAACACTGAAGGAAGCTTATGAACCCAGTTTTTGGTACAGCCTTGTTTTCTATGCCCTAAATTTAACTTCTATTTTCTGTCTGCACATCAGCAGGCCTTTTTTCTTTTCCTTTTATTCAAACATTTACAATTTATTTCTCAAGTATTCCAAGATCCCTTCAATTTACATTCACAAGTTTACCTTTAGCTCAGTTTTCTTCTAATTGTTACTTGTTACGTTTTAGATCTTTTTTTTTGTTTTTAATGGGATAAAACATAAGATCAACATTTTCTGAATGAAAGATCAACATTCTCTTTCCTTCACGCTTGTTGTATTACTTTCATTTGCTTATCAACTGTCTTTTCTACTTTTTTATAATCCTTTTTTTTTTCAACGTTTATTTATTTTTTTGGGGACAGAGAGAGACAGAGCATGAACGGGGGAGGGGCAGAGAGAGAGGGAGACACAGAATCGGAAACAGGCTCCAGGCTCTGAGCCATCAGCCCAGGGCCTGACGCAGGGCTAGAACTCACGGACCGCGAGATCGTGACCTGGCTGAAGTCGGACGCCCAACCGACTGTGCCACCCAGGCGCCCCTATAATCCTTTTGAGACATGTTTTGCATATCATACAGTTCACTCATTTTAAACATACACTTCAGTGATATTTAATTAATTTGTTAAGTTCTATAATCATTACCATAAATCAGTTTTAGAACATTTTCATCATTCCATTGAGATTCCATTTACTGTTGACCTCTATTCTCCCCAACTCCTGGGCCTAAGAAACCACAAGTTTACTTTGTTCCTATAGATTTGCCTGTTTTGAACATGTCATGTAAGTGTTTCTAGTCTGTTATGGATTCTTTGTTTTCTTCCTTTCTACGTGAGTACTTCTGGTTTGTCTTCTAGATCAGTGACTCAGTCATTTACAGCTTCAAATCTATGCTCAACCTCTTCTAATACAAATTTTGATTTTGATATTGTACTTCGCTACAAATCTTCCTGAGCACACCCCTCCACATACACACACATTTTAATCTCATTCTGTTATCTTCTCATCTCCAGTAGTTAGCACTGTGTGCCAGTTTTTAGGAGGTAGAAACAGGTTTATATCCCTATGAAAAGTAGCATCTATGAAGTAAAGAGAAACTTCCAGTTTGGGTGAATGGTATAGTCCTTAGGTCTTTAAGAATGTAGCATGTAGGGACATAACAAAATGTCTTATGGATATAGTCTATATTCTTTCAGGTAGTATGGAGTTCATTAGAAAAATCCTTACAAGAATTAATTTGTATGGTAATTGCCCACTTTGTCATTTATTATGACTGGAATCAAGTAATTTAAACAGTCAGTAAGACTCAGTTAGAGGTGTGTCCTCTAAGAGAGGAGCATAACTTAATGAGGTTCAAGTGTTGAGAAAGGAAGCAATGCTTTGCCTGGGCCAATTGCCATAATTCAACATGTATTGGTGGTTGATGGGGTAGATGGGCTTTCAAGAGGTTTAATTATGCCCTAAAATTCTATGCATGATTTTCTTTTTCTGGAGGCTATTTTAATGACCTACTTAAAGAGAGTTAAACCCTGCCTTCCAATTTGTGAGAATTTCTGTCAGTCTTAAATTAATTTCTTAGTAATGGCATACAGTCATTTGAGTCATATAATTGTCTATATCAAATTTCTTTTTATCCTTTTCTTACATTACCTGGGTTCTGCTATAAAACAATAAAAAAACTATTTTTTATTTCTCAGACTAAAAACACAGTTGGATATTTTATAGTCAGCTTTCATAAAGACAAAAGTACAATTGATATTCTTATATGTATATACAATTTCAATGATAAACAATTGTACTAAGGATAATGGTCCTCATAGAAATTTTATCATAAAAAGTAGAACTTTCATAGTGTCGCTTTTCAGAATATCTGACCTATGAACTAAAGCAACATTTCTTTTTTTTTAATTTTTTGGTCAATGTTTATTTGCTTTTGAGAGAGAGACAGAATGTGAGTGGGGAAGGGTCAGAGTGAGAGGGAGACACAGAATCCGAAGCAGGCTCCAGGCTCTGAGCTGTCAGCACAGAGCCCGATGTGGGGCTCGAACTCACTAACCGCGAGATTATGACCTCAGCTGAAGTGGGATGCTTAACCAACTGAGGAGCCCAGGCACCCCACCAAAGCAACATTTCTGACAAAATCTAGAAGCACTAGAACCTAAAATAAAAAAAAAACACTTAAGATTTCAGAATATAAAGCAAATGATTTAACAAAAACTCTCCCTTTAAATTATCAGGTTGCTTATGTATGTGTTGATGCAATCACAATATATTGTAAAAATGGTTGTGTTATTGTCTTGTTTAATCAGGTTGTAGTCTGAAAGCAGAAGCTGAATTCTGTATAAAATAATCATTAGTGTCTGTAGAATAGGCAAATGCTGGCAATGACCTTGATTCCCAGAGTAAGGGTACAAGGTTCACTGAGCAAAATATTGGTAATTAGTTCTGATTTTACTGTTGTTGAATGTGTTAATTATTTAATGAGTTTTCAAGTGCTTAACTATGTTTTTTCCCCCTCGATGAAAGATTTATACAAATGAGTAATCGACACAGTTTTATTTGCCCACTGAGGGAAAGAAAAAACAAAAAATTTTAATAACTGTTTTAGTCAAAATTTTGAGAGAAATGTATCTCTTCTAAAACCCATTCCCTTATGTTCTTAGACTAATTGAAATATTGATGGCAATTTAGAAAACGTAAAACACAATTTTCTTTAAGGAATATACATTTGTTTCTAAATTTGATAATTAAAGGAACTTAAAACAAGTACTTAGATTCTTTTCTGGTATTCTAAAACTCTGAAAATTATTCATCAGAAGTGTAAACATGTGTTAAAAGTCAACTTAAATGATTCAGCAGTTATAAACCATATTGCATCAAATTCCTCCAACATATATTCCAGATTCCAAATTGAGGTTTATAATAGTGACTAGAGTTATAGTCTAGAGTCACCTCAATATATTTACTGCAAACATTATGGAGAAAATTTATAGTAGCATAGAACAATCACAGTTTGAGTAACCTGAATTTTAGTATAGTTGGGGGCTGTTGAAATTGTGAATCTATCACTGAGTTTATCTTATCTACTACATGGGAGATGTGAAAGTAGAGGTTAGAATCAACTACGTTCATCATCATGAAGCAAAATAATAAATAAATAAATAAATAAATAAATAAATAAATAAATAAACAAATAAATAAATAACCCACAAAGCAAAATACAAACAGTTTACAGACTTGTAATGTTTGACACATGGATTTCCAAATGTTTATCTATACCATGATCCCCTGTTCTCTTTTGTATCCACTGACACGCACTGAGGACGCACAAAGATATCATGGAAGCCATCAACATACAAATTATTTTTTGCAGTGTGACACAGTTTAAACAAATTTTGTCCTGGTATGATGAGAGGGGTATCCAATAAGGAAGGCTGAAAAGAAAACAGCCAGATTTGTTTTGCTTTAGAGTCATCTACTTCTAAATGTGTCATTTCAGGTTTAGATGCCTGTGTCTACAAGAGTAGCACCAATATTCATTGCTTTTGCTCTCATGAATGAGAATGGTGGAAAATATTAGTTTTCCACTTTAGGGAAAGGAATGCTCTCTGTCTTTACTCACATTTCAGCTTCTGGCCAAGGAGGAGTTATTTCTGTCCAAACTTTAATAGATTACTTATTATTGTTTTTCCCCATTCACAACCCTTCATTGCATCCATATGAGCATATAATCAGAAATTTAATGTAAAATATCATATTTTTAAAAAGATTGATAAATAGATTTAGTATCTACTTAGGAATTGACGTAATGATCTTTTTTTTTAAGAATTATTTGTCTCTCCTTCCACCAAGTTCTCATGTTGAACTTCCCCTCATTGTTTCTATGTGGGAAATATTTTACACAGAACTATGGTTTCCTTACTGATTAAGTGGCAACATCTCAAAACCACAAATCAATGTAATACACAACCTGGAATTGATTAGTAAAAGAGCAACATAGGTGATGAGAGGATATTAGTAGTCATAAACAAACTAAGGAAAGCACTCAAAGAAATCTCACCAAACTGAGCTGGGAAGCAGTAAGTCTCTCTGAAGAAGAGAAAAGAAAAAAATAAAAAAGAGAAGAAGAAATAAGTAGAACATAAAATCTCAATGAAGGACATTGTACAGCCTGCATTTGGGAAACCAGATATCAGAAACCAACGTGAGCCTTTTAAACAGTATTGGGTCACTCCACAAAGTTCTTGTGTATTATTTTTATTAATTTTCTGCATGAGTTTATAAAAGTAAGTTAATCTAATTGTCTTTTTTACAAATTGTTTCTTATTTTATATTTTAAAAATATTTTATTTTGAAGCAATAATAGTAAATAAGGTTTTGGGTATATTTTTAATAGAAAAGTACATTTTATCATGTAAAAATTTTCCTACTAAAATTAAGAGATGAAATAGATGATCTGAGCAAGGTGGATTTTTTATTCAGCAACTACTTGCTGTGACCTTTTTAGTTAAACGTGGAAAACCTAACTTCTCTTATATTGTTAAAAATAAAAATTCTATTTAAAATTTAAATAAAGGCATTGTCTGAGCCCAATTTTAGAATTGTGAAAGAGTTTGGTTAAAATTTATTATTCTGAAATATTTGTGCCTTTGTCCCAGTTGTTTATTAAAAACTATTTTTCGGGGCGCCTGGGTGGCTCAGTCGGTTAGGCGTCCGACTTCGGCTCAGGTCATGATCTCGCGGTTCGTGAGTTCAAGCCCCGCGTTGGGCTCTGTGCTGACAGCTCAGAGCCTGGAGCCTGTTTCAGATTCTGTGTCTCCCTCTCTCTCTCTGACCCTCCCCCGTTCATGCTCTGTCTCTCTCTGTCTCAGAAATAAATAAACATTAAAAAAAATTAAAAATTATTTTTCATCACTAGGTGCATGACTAATACATATGTCATATTTTTAAAATAAAAGTAAATAGCATATGAACTAAAAAATGTTAAAAGGATAAGCCTATCATGAGGATCAGGGTTCACCTTTATAATAAACAATTGTCATGGGGAAAAAAAAAAGAAACTGTCTAAATGTTGTTTTAGAAGGTGCAACCTCTCAATGCCAACTTTTCACTTCATACCTTTATTTTATTTTCCACCAGTGCTTGGTTAAGCTAGACTCTGAATGGGAGGTGACTGAAGAGGGAAAAGATAGGGGCAGTAAGACTTTAAAGTGATCTTCACCTGCTGGTGTTCACACACTTGTATAATCTTCCGTCTTTGAGAACGGACAGGACCTACCTTACTTTTCAATGTCAAATACCACAAGGTGACAGGACTTTATTCCCATTATTGTTATTATATTATATTATATATGTTATTATATATGATATGATATGATATGATATGATATGATATGATATTATGTAAAACTCTGTCTTGCCAGCAGACTCAATCTAGAGACTGTCTCCTCCCTGTCTGGCTTTTAAGAAGCAAGCTTCTAGGAATCCTTTAGATACAAGGAACTGAATGAAGCCAATGACCACAGAAATAGGGAAATGGATGCTTTCCTAGTCCTGCCTCCACTGAAATATATTTGATATGTAACATAGTGTAAATTTAAGGTATACAAGATGTTGATTTGATACACTTATATATCGTATTATGATGTGTAATCATGTGATGTGATTGTGAATCATGTGATGTGATTTTTATTTTTTTGTGTGATTGGAAAAATTAAGATCTAGTCTCTTAGCAAGTTTGATGTTTAAACACAGTATCGTTGTCTATATTCATTATACTGGGCTTTAGATATCTAGGAGTTATTTACTACTCATTGCAAGTTGGCATCCTTAAACAAAATCTCTCCTATCTGCCACATCCCCCCTGCCCCTAGTAATCACCATTTTACTCTCTGTCTTTATGAGTTTGAC
Organism: Prionailurus viverrinus; assembly: GCF_022837055.1. Lineage (NCBI taxonomy): Eukaryota > Metazoa > Chordata > Mammalia > Carnivora > Felidae > Prionailurus > Prionailurus viverrinus. The sequence continues at coordinate 159,070,552 of NC_062564.1, read as the reverse complement.
ATTTTAGATTTCACACATAAGTGATGTCATATGGTATTTGTCTTTCTTTGTGTGAAATCTCACTTAGCATAATGCCTTCAGGGTCCACCCATGTTGTTAAAAATGGCAGGATTTTATTCTGATGGCTGAATCATATTCCAGTGTGTGTGTGTGTGTGTGTGTGTGTGTGTCTGTGTGTCTGTGTGTCTGTGTGTCTGTGTGTATCTCCCATCTTCCTTATCCATTCATTTTCTGATGTTGCTTCCATATCTTAGCTATTTGTGAATAAAGCTTAAAACTGCAATAACATGGAGTACCTATATCTCTTCAATATCCTGTTTTCATTTCTTTTGGGTATAGACCCACAAATGGAATTGCTAGATCCATAGTCCAGCCAATAGATGGGAACCCAGAACTAACTGATGCTCTGCAGCTATTTTTGCAACTGCTAAACTGTTACTGGATTTATGACCCTCAGAAAGTATAGGATAACACAAGTGTGTTATTTTAAGCTTCCAAGTTGTAGGTATCATTACACATTTGAGAAAACCAATACAAGCTCCTAGGACTGAGGAAGCTCTTCTCTTTGTTGTTATCACCACAATAAATCCTAAATATATAATTGTATACCACATATCTTCAGGGACTTTGAAAACTGAAAGGAGAAGAAGTAAAAATCAATTAATAGGAAAAACTAGCTCATGTTAATGGTAAAATGAGTTGCAGGATATTACTTATTCTTTGAAAGAAGCAAGCTGTTTCCTACATTCTGTAGGGAGTGATGATTTCATCATTTCTACATTTCCTTCTACATTTTCCTTTGGCCCTTCTACTGTCCGTGACACAGCTTCAAATTGATTATAGAAACTAGTTAATGACACAAGTGATTATTCACTTTGGTAACAAATTATCATGTCAAGTTGGCTTAAACTATGTGGTTTGTTGAAAACTTATGTCCACACAAAACCCTGAATGTAGATATTTATGGCAGCTTTATTTATAATTGCCCAAACTTGGAAGCAACCAAGATGCCCTTCAGTAGATAAACGGATAAACTATAGGCCATCCAGACTATGGAATGTTATTGTGTTAACGAGTGCTAAAGGGAAATGAGCTATAAAGCCATGAAAAGACATGGAGGAAACTTATATATTACTAAGTGAAAGAAGTCAATCTGGGAAGACTATATAATTCCAACTGTATGACATTCTGAAAAAGGCAAAACTATGGAAACAGTAAAAAGTTCAGTGGTTGCAGGGGATGAGGGCTTGGGAGGAATAAATAGGTGGGACACAGAGTATTTTAAGAGCTACGAAAATGCTTTTTGTGACACTATGATGGATACCTGTCATTATACATTTGTCGTCCAAACATGTGCAATGAGCAACAAGACAAGTAAACACGAAGGTAAACTAAGTATGAACTTTGAGTGATTTTGATGTGTCGATGGAGGTTTACATTGGTAAACCTTTGTAACAAATATATCATTCTGTTGAATGATGCTAGTAATGGGGGAGGCTATGCGTGTGTAGAGGCAAAAATATATGTGGAAGCTCTGTGCTTCCCCCCACTCCTCAATTTTGCTGTGATCTAAAACAGCTTAAAAGACATAAAGTTTTAACAAGTGAATTTTTAAAAATTTATGGATCATTCCTTTCTCTATCTTTTCTTTAATGTTTATTATTTTGTTTTTGAGAGAGAGAGAGACAGAGCACAAGTGAGGGAGGGGCAGAGAAAGAGGGAGACAACAGAACCCAAAGCAGGCTTCAGGCTCTGAGCTGTCAGCACAGACAAAGCCCAGTGCAGGACTGGAACTCACAAGCTTTGAGATCATGACCTAAGCCAAAGTCAAATGCTTAACTGACTGAGCTACCCAGGCACCCCAATTCCTTTCTCTATCTTAAATCTTTATTCCTCATGTTTATATAGCAATATCTTTGGTAAAACAAAGTAGTCAGTAGAATTTATATATTTAAAACTAACAAAAATATTGGCAAATATTTTATTTTGAAAATTTACAACATAAAGAATTATAAAATTCCCTATTATTACAATAATCAATAAGTCACTTTATATGGATCTAGCCATTTCTTTTTCCTTTGTGAAAATAGAATAATGTTTTCACATGAGTGTTTTCCTGCTGTGTTTGCAGTGAAAACAACAACATTTGAATTAATTAAAACATGGGAGTTGTAAGGACACACCAAAAATCATTTTATTAATTCTGTTAGGAAGTCACTGGTGCTTGCCAGTGTTTTAAGGAGAGCAATATTTTTGTTCTTGTAGAAAATTGGTCATTAACATTGCTTTGTAAGTACATTAAATTGATTCTGTGCTATACTAGTATCTTCTCAACTATAAAAATAGACTTTTAATTTTGAAAAACATGATTTTAACTGAATTTCAATGCTTTGCAAAAGTGTTTCCAACAGTGTTTTATTTCTTGTAACCTGTTTCTAGTCTGAGTAGAGAAGCTGAATGCTGTAAAAATAATCATTAGTGCCTGTAGAATAAGCTAATGCAAACAATGACCTTGGTTCCCGTAAGTATTCAGGATTCACTGTGCAGAGATATTGGGTAATTAGTTCTGATTTTACTGTTGTTGAAAACGTTAATTATTTAATGAGTTTGAAGTGCTGAAGTGTTTGCTTCTGACTTGAAAAAATAAAAATACAGATGAATACCAGCACATGTATTTTAGAACTGGGGCAAAAGTTTAAAAAAAAATATCTTGTATAAAAGTGTCTGTTATCCTATATGCAGCAGGTGCTCAGTAAATGCCATCCCTCTCACCTGTCTCTCTATATATGCACTCTTTAGTAATCAAAACTCAGGCTTAGACCAATGAATAGAAGCCAAAGTGATTGTCAAAACCTTATGGACAAATTAAATCATGCTTTTTGAAAATAAAGAAGTACAGACAAACTATTTGGGTCCCATGTTGTATGGTGCTTGATTCTGTAAATCAAATCAACACGACAGATAAAGAATGAGGAAATCAGTTGAAGACACTGTCTTTAGTCAGAATAAGTATCATGCTACTTTCAGATTTCCTTTAAAATAAAATATTAAATGTACGGGGTGCCTGGGTGGCGCAGTCGGTTAAGCGTCCGACTTCAGCCAGGTCACGATCTCGCAGTCCAGGAGTTCCAGCCCCGCGTCAGGCTCTGGGCTGATGGCTCGGAGCCTGGAGCCTGTTTCCGATTCTGTGTCTCCCTCTCTCTCTGCCCCTCCCCCGTTCATGCTGTGTCTCTCTCTGTCCCAAAAATAAATAAAAAACGTTGAAAAAAAATTTTTTTTTAAAAATAAAATAAAATATTAAATGTAAACAAATTGGAGTTTCCCATTTTAGGAGACAAAAAGTGAAGGTATTCTGTATAAAATAAGATAAATCTTGGAATACAAAACTCTGCTTTAACAGGGTATTGTATGTAAATGTTGAATCGCTATATTGTACACCTGAAACTAATATTACACTGTATGTTAGCTAACTGGAATTTAAATAAAAACTTTAAAAAATGAAAAAAAAATAAGTCAGGGGTTAAAAAAAAAACTTCTCTGCTTTATAAAATACAGACAGTCCCCAACTTATGATGGTTCTACTTAGAATTTTTTGACTTTATGATGGCATAAAAGCAATAGGCATTCAGTAGAAACCGTACTTCAGACTTTTAATTGTGATCTTTCCTGGGCTAGCAATATGTGGTATGATACATTCTCCTGGGATGCTGGACAGGGGCAGTGAGCCACAGTTCCCAGCAGCCACATGATCACCAGGGTGAATAATCAACACCCAACCATTGTGCACTCACACAACCATTCTGGTTTTTTTTGTTTTTAGTAGAGTAATCACCAAATTATATGAGGTATTCAATACTTTATTATAAAATGTGCTTTGTGTTAATGATTTTGCCTAACTCTAGGCAAATGGTTAATGGGTTAATGGGAGTGTTCTGAGCATGCTTAAGTTAAGCCACGCTAAGGTATGATGTTCAGTAGGTAAGGTGTGTTAAATGCATTTTCAGTTTATGATATTTTCAACATACAGAGAGTTTGGGGGGTGGAAACACACCCCAATATAGGGAGATCTGTGTATTTAAGGAAGTTATCTACTCTAAATAGTAGAGGGCCCTGAAAACAGAATGCATCAAATAAGATAACACACTTCAGAATAAAAACAGTATAAGAAAAAGATAAATGGTAACAAAGAGGAAAAATTTCTCCCAATTTACTCTTTGTGTATTCTTCCCTAATAAGGGGATAATACCTGGGCCTCTGCACTACAAACTACTATAGTCTGTTACAAAATAAATGAATATCATAAAAGCATTGATAAGTATTTTAGTCTGAAAAGAGAAAGAATGTTTATCCTTCAAAGAAAGGAATGGAAACATCATTCAGCAGCTCACTGGAAGGTAAAATTGCCATCACTTAGAAAAATACTGTGAAATATTTTTTTTTAAGAAAGGAAAGGAATGTCATGAACTAGAAAGAACAGGAATAAGATCTTTAAAGTTAAAAAAAATAGTTGAAGTAAGTTTAAATGTTTGAGTTAGAGAGTACAATCTTAAAAAGGGACAGTTCAGTCATAAATACTTTTCAGCATCACTGTGGATGTCAAGAAGATCATCTCTCTCTTAATTACAAAATAATTATTTTGGGCAAACATAAAAAAAGAAGAATTTATCTGAAAAGAAAGCCAAAAAGCAAGTCATACTAAAAAAAGTAAGTCACAGCAAATATAAAAGAGATAAAATGAAATCCGGCACTGAAAGTTGCAAACATATGTATTTTTCTCCTTTTTAATGAGTTATCAATAATGTGTAATAAAAGTCAAACATTTTACAGTATCTTGGTCTGAATTTATACGCTCCCATTTATGATTTGGTTTTGGAACTTTCATTCTTCTGCAATTATTAGAAAAATAATGTTTGCTGCGAATGCTCTTCCATCTAGAGTATTTCTATGGCAATATAAACTCTTTAAATTGCATTCTCAAAGTAAAGATGTTTTCAAGGAACAAACAATATAAACTATTATGTTGCCAGTTTGTTACACTTTTTGTCTCCTGGAAACTTCTATGATAATGAATCTTTTTTCATAACTTCAGTGAAATTTGTGTTTATCCAATCCCACTTTATTCTATTTCTGATCAAATAAGTTCTAAATCCATTACACAAGGAACATCATTATAATGAATAGTGCACTAAACTGAAAGGATTTTAGGAGCCTAGGTAATGGCCAAGAATAACACTGCTTTTAAAAATCATTTAGATTGAAAATCACTGTCAAAAGTTATTCAGTAGAGAAAGTGCCTTCCTTTCTCAGACTTTCTTCATATCTTCCTAAGTTAAAAATAAAAAGGAGGCCGGAACCTTGATTGGGTATCTTAGCACAAATACAAAGAGGGCATAACCCCAACTACTTGTCACTGGAATGAGATTTGACCTATGTATGTTCTAAATTTTCTCTTCTCCCAGGGGAGCCCATATTCTATAGACTAAGAAGAGAGAATCCTTGCTTCATGTTCCCCTCTTATATATTCTTTCTAAACAAGATCTGAACCTCTTCCAATAGCAAGCCATTTTGTCCCAGTTACAATGTTACCAGCTATTTAGAGCTGGCACCCACAAGGTGAGTAAGGCTGTGTGGTACAATGTGACTTATGGATTATCACTTCATGGGCTAAATATGGTTAGAGAGAAGGTTCTTCGTGAGACAATCTTTCTAACCAGCCTCTGTTCCCTCCATGTCCAGGCTGACTTATGCTCCAACTGTACCATGTTTTAGTTCCTTCATTTAGCCAAATGCTCTCAACCTTCTGCATTTTTTCACATACTTCTCCTTCTGCTGTCTGTTAATATGAATACTCCCAGAAAAGTTATTTGCCTCTCTCTCTGACTCTTTGCTCATCTGACTTATAAAAAAGTTACTTTTAATACAAGTTATAGTCTTTAATACATGAAAAACATATGCGATGTTATATTCTATTAAGCATTGCAATAATGAACTATCATCAATAAGGCAAGCAAATGGAGTTTTGTCACCCTAGCAGCAGCGATGTTTTCTCCAAAACATATACAGTATAACCAATTAACTTAAGGGGTGGGGGGATGGGGGGTGGGGGAAGATTTAAGATGGCCTTCAAGTATTAGAGTTTTAACCTAAGGCCATGAAATATGAGCAATGTTTGTTTAATTTCTTATTTTTCCTATACACTTTACTCTCATCAAATAAATTCCTCTAAAACATTATATTAAGCTACCTATTCAGCAAATTGGGAGCCCAAATGAAAAATAAATTACCAATGTAAGGATGATGGTTTCATGAGTTGATTACTAATAAATACTTGAGAGTTTCCAAATTCTTAATTTATGACTAGATAATTCTAATCCTGAAAATTAATTCAATATTTGTGCCATGGGCAACACTTTCACAAATGATTACACATATTTATTTGGATAAATTCAATATAAAATATTGAATTATTACTATTTAAACCATTTTCTATTTTTAAATAAAGAAAAAAGTTTGTTTTTCTTACAATATGTCATTTAAAAACATAAGAAAAACATGTCTGATATAATGGACAGCAGTCAATAATGAATTCTTGGTTTCAATGAGACAATTTTTCTACCTTTGATTTCAGTTGTAGAGGACAACTAATAGTTATGAATGGTAACATCTACAGCTCTTTGTTGCTCTGTAATGCAAATTAAAACTGAAACATTATAACACAGGCCTGAAAGCCTAATATTTGTGGAGCATGAATAATGATTATCTCAAGGCAAATAACTTTTTTCTACCCATTAGACTGTCATCATCATTTGCATATGTACATATACTGAGTTTGTCTTATCCTATATCAGTCTAATACCTGGGATAATATATACCTCTTTGAAGAAAAACCAAACAGTATACATTTAAAAAAAATTTTTTTCCTATCATTGATTGCTGACAAGATTTGCAAAAGAAGCACAAAATCAGTGAAAACATTTGTTGGCAATTAAGTACAAAGTTATATGGTTCTTGATTTTTGGTGGGGAAGTGACAGCAATAACTATTATGAATCATGCTATAAAGAAAACTCAATATTCACACTATTTCCCTACGGGATTAAGAAGCTAGCAAATCTTGGTTTGCAATGTGGTTGGATGCAAAGAAGGTATTTTAAAACCATAGTTTATTTTTACTTTTATTACTGAACTTATACCAAACATAGGCAGTTATTGTTGCTGCTGTTATTGTTTTAATTCTTATTCCAATTTTAGTCTCCCCTCAAGCTCACTAAGCTGCACTCAACCAGCTACATTTGAACCTCTTTTATCTTGACTGTTTGTAAAGTTTGTATATTCAAAGTGGTTATTCCCAATTACTACATGGCCTTTTCATTTAAGTCAAATTAGGAAGATGATTCCCACTTCATTATTATGAATCTTCCTTTTCATCTTCTGTTCCTGTTAAGTGGACATTTTGAGGCAGAGTATATTGTCCTCTTTGAGCCAATAAAACAAATATTCTTCTGTGTAAAGGGGTATTAAGAGAATGTGGGTATATCTTTTGAAACACATTTTTTAACACCTTGATTACTTTTAAAATATTTTGCTAAGCATCACGAATATTACCAATACTAAAAAAAAAAATGACATCTGTCAGGTGATATCTCATTATGGTTTTGATTTGTATTTCCCTGATGATGACTTAACTCAAATGAGGACTTTGAGAGACAAAACAGATGAACATAAGGGAAAGGAAACAAAAATAATATAAAAACAGGGAGGAGAACAAAACAGAAGAGACTCCTCAATATGGAGAACAAACTGAGGGTTACTGGAGGGGTTGTGGGAGGGAGGATGGGCTAAATGGGTAAGGGGCACTAAGGAATCTACTCCTGAAATCATTGTTTCACTATATGCTAAATAATTTGGATGTAAATTTTAAAAAATAAAAAATAAAATTAAAACAATGGCATCTGGAAAATGTCACTTATTTTCATTTCTTTAGGATGGAGTATAGTGATTAAATCGAGGAGCTTTGTAGCCTATTTATTTATTTTTTTAATGGTTCAAGTTTTTATTTAAATTCTAGTTAGTTAACAGATAGTATACTATTCATTTCAGGAATAGGATTTAGTGATTCATCACTTACATATAACACCCAGTGCTCATCACAAGTGTCTTCCTTTACAGTGACATACAGGGTAACTTGTTATAAAGTGAAATCAATGTCATTATTTTATAATAATCTGTATGGTTAAACCAATAATTATTCTTATGTAAATTATCTATGATTTTCATGTAATTATTTTCATTTTATTTATTTCAAGCTTTATGAATACAGAAAATAGTACTTCTTTGCATTTTCTCATTATTTTTGTTAATCACCTTGTTCAAAAAGGTGCCTGTAGGTTTTTTGGCTCCTCACTTATGCAGGATGTTATCCGCATTTGTTTCCTTTTAAATAAATTTGGATTATTTTTCATCTTTCTTTCAAATACTGATTCCTAAGACTTCATATGTTTTAAAAATTTATTGCTATATTTGGCTTACCATCCATGTATTCTAGATCTATTTTGTGTTATATTTAAACTAAATAAAAAAAGATTGAGTTTGCAACCTCAAAAAAATTCTTGTAACATCTGTTAGTAGATATTATGACTGAAATTCTATATTTGCAAACAAGAGTATTTGCAATCCAGGGACAAAGGAGATAAAACATATAATCATAATTATATTTAAATAGATGCATTATTATTATATAAAATGAGAAGAATATATCAGAGTGTAATAATATTTTGGAAATGACATTTTAAAAAAGATGTATGATGTGTAGTGCTATAGTTTCACACTTATTAAGCCAGTGTTTAGTTTAATTTCCCTACTGATCTGCTGGTTTCCTTCCTTATTCAATACTGAGTTTACTGTATTCTCATGTGTAATACTTTACCTTGCACTTGAAGCTCTGAAGAAACGTATGCAATTTCCCCCATTGGATTCTTCTAAGTCCCCCTGCCCTGCCTGGCCTTGGGGATTTAACTCTGGCATGAAAAGATATCTTATGTGTATAAACTGTTTAATTGCTTTTCATAATGGCTTTTGCCAGGGTCTAAAATATTCAGTAGCAAAAACAATGCCTCTAACTGGTTTTGTACACTTCAAAGAAATATGCTAATCATTTACTACTTGAAAATCTACTATCCATAGTTATAATATTTTGGTGCATGTCTAACATGCTCTTTCTTTTCTTTTATAGCAGTCATATATATATATATATATATATATATATATATATATATATATCTTGAAATCAGCCTGCCCATTGAGGAGCTTTCTTTTTACCACATTATTTTACTAACAACATAGTATCAGAAAAACAAGGCATCTCTTGATGATATTTTCTTTAATTTTCTATGACCGTAGATTTTGTTAGGCAGATGTTTAAAATAAAAGATAAAATGCAAAGCAGCAAAGAATAATTGTTCCTTTTTGGTAACATTACATGTTATTTTTTTTCAATATAAATGTCCCACAATAATCCTTCTCAAAAATACTAGGCATCCTGGGAGGGACATTCCAGTGACTGGTGGCATGGGAGGCATTTTCATTTAAATCTCATAAGATGGGGTATCTCAGTTAATATCTGCCTTGTATTTATATTTGCTGTAATTTGTAAAAAAAAAAATAGATTCTAAGAAGCTGATAGTAACAAATATGATGAATCAGTACATAATATTGCCAGAGTTTAATTCTTGAAATCAAGGGTCAGAGAAAACTTATGCTCTCAAGCCTGCTCCTTTGTTCTGGGTAGTACATAGAAAATAATCCCACTCTGGAGACTCCAGGACAAAGTAGAACACCTAGGTCTGGAGGACTGCTGTAGACAAAATATATCCCCATGTACATTCACTTGGGAAATAGCATGTGCAATTAGACATCCTCAGTAAAATCCATTACAAAATTCTTTTTTTAAAGCTTTTTCCTTATTTATTTAGAATAATAATTGTTTTTTTAAATATGAAATTTATTGTCAAATTGGTTTCCATAATAAAATTCTAATAGGCACAAGTAAATAGTTGTCCTCACAAATGACTAATAGGGTTAACAGATTTTGCACTTGAAACAATAGATAACGTCAGTCAGGAAAGGCCCAGGTATGCTATAGTAATAAACAAACACCAAACTTTATTTCCCTAAAACAACAAAGGCTCATTTCTTACTTATTCTATATGTCATTCACTCTAAATATTCATTCTCACTGTGGGTCCCAGGCTGTTGGAGGAGTCATACCAAGAATATATCCACTTGCTTTGATAGCATTTAAATAGCAGAGGGTGCTGCAAAACTATTTAAATACTCAACCCAGAAGTGACACACTACACTTTCTCCTCATAACTCATGAAGTAAAATGGTCACATGCACCCTCCCTGACCAAAGCACAGGGGGACAGGGAATAAAAAGCTACCAGATGACAAGAAGACATAAATATCTAGCAAACAACAGTAATAAGTACCATAGTTGGCCAAGGCCTTTGTGTCCCTTATGACCATTTATTTTTAGAAAAAGAGAACTGCACTGTCTAAAGTGTTTTGCTAGCATCGCCTTTTAAGAGTGATTATGCTTATATTTTATGTTTCTGTAAAGGAATTCTTGTTACCATCAATGTCTCAAATATCAGGGAAACGTATTTGAATATTTTTATATTCAAACTGCTTTGGATGAAGTAATTAAAGTGATTGGCTCACTTCTTTCCTTAGAAAGCCATCTTCTATTCCAATTCAACTGAACTATGCCAACTGTTGGATTTTAGATAGTCAGACCTTTGAAGAATTTTACCTTCAGACAGAGGGCAGGGAAAAGTGAATGATATCTAGATACCACTTGACACTGTATTTGAAAAGGAACAAAAAAAGAATAAAAATAATTTTAGATGTTTTCTGTCTCCTTCTATTTTGACATTTCTATCTTTTTTGGGGAAAAAAGACTAAATCAGAGCTTTGCAAAGAGAAATGAGAAATACTTGACTTTGGTTTTGGTAGGATCATATAGGAATTGCAATGAAAGCAGAATTACTTTTGTAATGTGAAGGATTTATGCCCAAGCCTGAATCAAATTAGTTATACACTCTGAGACAATTATTTCTTCTTCCAGCATAGGGGTTGGCAAACTATGACCTGTGGGCAAAATTCAACTTGCTATTTATTTTGTATGATCCACAAGCTGTATTTTATATTTTTAAATGATTGAAAAATATTTAAAATATACTATTTTCTGACCCATGAAAAATATATGAAGTTTAACTCTCAGTGTCTATAAATAGAATTTTGGAACACTGTAAAACTAATTTATTTACATATTGTTTATGACTGCTTTTATACTTCATTGACAGAGCTAAATAGTTGCAACAGACACTATGTTATTGCAGACTCCAAAGACTAGGTGATTTTTCCATACGAAAACCGAACAAATGAGACTCTGAGTTTGGGGACAGCAAACACAATATAGCATAGAGATAAGATATCAGACTGAAAATGTGGGGCAAAATAGTTCCAAAGACTAGGTTTTACAGAGATGATGGAAGATTTTGCTCTGATGAAATGAAAAAGAACTGCTTTCTACAAGGAAGCATGTGAAAATAAAAAGGGACAATTTTTATCTCATAAAATAAAATATTCTAAGATTAATGGAAACATTGAAAGACCAAGCAAAGAAATTCTTTCAGAAAACACATGAAAATTCAAAAACATGGAGAATGGAATAAAAAAACAAGAAAATAGAAGGGTAAATACTGGAGATCTAACTTCCATCTAATAAGAATTCCATAAAAAAGGCAACAGAAGTAAAGTGTAGCAGGGAATTTTAAAAGCGGCATTTTTTGAAAAAGCCCATGTTTCATAATTGAAGTATAGGGCCTCTGTATTGAAAGCCACATACTTACTTTGAAACTTAAGCACAAAGTTTCAAGCACAAGGACCTTAAAGTCTTCCATAGAGAAAAAAGTGATATGTACAGTCATTGGACTGTTCAACAACAACACAGAAAATTGTTCTCTTTCTTGTTCATTTAGCTCTAGTCACACTAGCCTCCTCTCTCTTTCTTGAATGCACCAAGTCTCTGCATTTGTTGTGCCCCTGTCTATAATGCCTTTTCCATAGATACTTACATGGCTTGCTTCCTCAATATATTCAGGAATTTATCCTATTTTTGCCAAGAGAGGATGACAGATCCACAGTCACTTCAATGTGTGATGGACAATGTCCAGTGAACAATACAAATTCTGTTCATGAAACAAAATAAGAAAATTTAATCCATCATAAAAAGAAGTCTGTCAATAGAGAAAAACACAAGATAGTCAAATTTTGAGATTGGTAGACAAAAAAAAAAATAAGACAACCATAATAAGTAGTTTAAGGAGTTAAAGGAAAATATGTTTATAAGGTGTATATGGATATGATTATTGACAGAGAAATTAAAATTATGAAGAAAACAGTGAAAAGTAAAATTTGTTGGTTGAACTTTATAGAATATTGGGGACAGGAAAAAATGGGGTCAATTTTTATAGGGTAGATTAATAGAAATTATTCAATCTAAACAACAAAAGGAATAAATATTGAAAACTAAAATAAACAGGGTTCAATGACCTCTGGAACAATATTGTTTGGCTTAGCATACACATAATTAGAGTCCCAGAAGTAGATTAAAGGACATTACAAAAAATAATTGAGAATAAAATGGCTGAAAAAATTTTTTAAACCGAGGGGAAATATCAACTTATGATCCAAGAATCTCTAACAATTAAACATCTTAAACCCAGAGAAAATAGTACCTAGGCATACTGTATTTTAATTGCTGAAAAGTAGGGGCACCTGGGTGGCTCAGTCGATTAAGTGTCCGACTTCAGCTCAGGTCATGATCCAACGGCTTGTGAGTTCGAGCCCCATGTCAGGCTCTGTACTGGACAGCTCAGAGCCTGGGGCCTGCTTCGGATTCTAGTCTCCCTCTCTCTCTGCCTCTCCCCAACTTGTGATCTGTCTCTGTCTCTCTCAAAAATAAAGAAAATTAAAAAAAAAGTAATAAATTGCTGAAAAGTAAATAGAATAAAAAATTCTTCAAAGCATCCAGAAATAAATGGTACGTTACAGATAAGAAAACAACTGTGCAAAAGATAACATACTTGTGTTTAAATAATAACCACTTAATAATTTGGACTTAATAATTATATTATGTAAAATAATGACATTGTTCTTAGGAAATACACACTGAAGGTATAAGTGATACGATGTCTGTAACTTTTAAATGGTTTAGAAAAAATATGTCGATATATACATGTGGGTTTATAAGAATCCTGTTACTCTTACTAAAACATTGCTATAAGTTTGAAATTCATAAAAATATACAAGGCATAAAAAGAGTGCAAGAGCTGAATGTATAACTACGTGTGTATTACAATTTTTTTAATGTTTATGTATTTTTTGAGGAGCGAGAGCACCACTAGGGGAGAGGCAGAAAGAGAGAGACAGAATCCAAAGCAGGCTCTAGGCTCTGAGCTGTTAGCACAGAGCCCGATGTGGGGCTTGAACTCACAAACTGTGAGACCATAACCTGAGCTGAAGTACCATGCTAAACCAATTGAGCCCTCCAGGCGCCCCTGTGTGTATTAGAAAAGATTGATTTAAACATTTAATTTGGAATGGTGAAAAACATTCAAACTTCTGGTAGAGTAAGCAGCCTCTGCTTGACTTAAATGTTGACATATAAAAATATGTGCCCATGTAGCTAGATTTTTAAATTTTTTTTCTGGATAAACTGAAAATCCAGAATTTTATGTGAAATTTTATAATTTCACATGTCAGTACAAAGTAAAAAGTTTATACTGCATATTTTAAGCTGTGAATTTGTAATCTCACTATTAATACACAAGAAAATACTTGTGATGTCGCTTTGTACGTTTATAAAATAATATAAAATTTTAGGTAAGATTGATTTTTCAATAATATGAACACTTTAATGTGGACACTTTAGGTCTTGACCTATTTCTGTACTTTTTAATACCAATTATACTTTTGATATTGTTGCTGAATTGTATCTCTATTTAAAAATTATTTTACATGCTTATTATTGTCTTTGTTTTAATACTTGAGTTAGTGAAAATAATGGCTAAGATTTTCTAAATTCTGTGTTTCTAGTATTTTCACATTAATTTTTTATATTTTAGCTTTATAAATGTTATGAATTTACTATTTTAAAGTATGCATATACCAAATTCCTTCTATTCTTTTTAATTCTCAGAATAATGAAGGTAGTAAGGGTTAGGGTGAGGAACAGGGCTTTACTGCCAGGGATTATATTTAGGATTTTGCATATAGTACTACAGTGACCAAAGAAACTAAAGACTGGAGCAAAACCATAATAACTTCAGAAGTCCAATCAAGTCTGAGGACAGGGTTAATGAATAGTGGAAAGTCAGCATAACTGAATGGAAGCAAAGTTACTGTTAAAATCGGTTTATAGAGTCAGGTTTATGGCCTAGAAAACAAAACAGTATACAAATAGGGCAGTGTGTGTGTGTGTGTGTGTGTGTGTGTGTGTGATTGAGGTCATAATGGTTAGGGGCATAGTGAGGTAGAAATGAACAGGAAAATAAAATTCTGGTCATTTGTGCAAACACCTATTGGTGTCTATATATTTATTTAAAGACTTGGTATGAAGAATAGTGTATACATGAGTAAGCCTGACTTAGAAAGTCAGAGGTAAAATGGATGCTTATACTATAGATAACACAGCCAACAAAGTAAATCAAATCCATTTGCCCATATTAAATTTCAGAAGCTCATCTGATAGCACTGATGTGATTAATGAATCTCTATTTCACTTTTATATGTACAGCAGGTGCTGGTTCTGTGTATGCTGTGAGAATTGTGACTTGTACTATAATCTTAATAGCCTGATTGATGGTTAGACTGTCAACATTGTAATGCTGTTTTCTGAACCTTGAGCCCATATTACATCAAAGACAAAATAACTGTATCAGTCCTAATATACTATAAAATATGCAGCATTTATCTTGTCTTATTAAAATATCTCTTATAGTATTTACTTGTCCTAGATCTATACCCACAACCGCTGGTATGCTCCTACTTTCTGAGGTCCACAAAAGGGTCTGTTTTCATTGTTTAAATACTGTCACTCTTCAAACCTTGTTTATTGTGCTCACCCCACTCCCACATTTTCTCAGGATCTTTCTCTTTACTAGATAATAATTTATTTATTTTTAATTATTTTTAAATTTATGTTTGAGAGACAGAGAAAGAATGTGCATGGAGAAGGGGCAGAGAGAGAGAGAGAGAGACAGAATCGCAAGCAGGCTCCAGGCTCTGAGTTGTCAGCCCAGGGCCCGATGAGGGGCTGGAACCCACAGACTGTGAGATCATGACTTGAGGCGAAGTTGACGCTTAACCTAATGAGCCACCCAGGTGCCCCAACTAGAGAATACTTTATATCTATTTAAATATATTACTATGATTAAGATTTAAAGTGATTTATTTCTCTATATTATATATATTTATATGTACATATACATAATGTATATATTCACATATGTCTATCTATCTATATATGTCTATATCTGTATATAGATAGATATAGAGATAGAGATAAAATAAAATCAGAATGTAAGATCTCTAGAGTGATATAAAAGTCTCTGTCTTTCTAAAATGTAGTTTTTGTGGGGCTCCTGGGTGGCTCAGTTGTTTAAGTGATGGCTTCTGCTCATCCCCTGCTCACGCTCTGTCTCTGTCTTCTCTTTGTCTCAAAAATAAATACTTAAAAAAATAAATAAAATCTAGGTTTTATAATAAAGAAAATAATCAAGATATAAATTAAAAAATATAATGTCAATAAATAATTTCTTATTTTTCCTCTGTAATAGGCAAAAACTTTCTTCCCCCAACTTGAATACCTTTGGACTAATATATATATATATATATATATATGCACACATGCATACACATATACAGGATTTCAGAGTTCTTACTTTTAGCAGGGTTTAAGTAGTAAGAACAGGCTAGCACAACACTTTTCTTCAGTTATTCATTCAGCAAAAGGTATGGTTATCACCCTGACACACACATGTATCAAAGACTACCAGTCTAACTAATCCTAGCATAACTTCATGGAGGGTTGTTTAAAGGGAGGAGGCATCAGGCTATTGGGATTATTAGTAACACTTTTGTGATTAAGTTAAAGGGTCTGGTTAGAAGAATTTTCATTCTTTCATCTTCTAATTACTTTCTGTCACACAGTGGTTCTTGGAAGGTTCGTGTCATAGAAACCGTCAGGAGAGATTGCTGAGATTATAGCCTGGACAAAATAATGTATGTATAACAGTCAAGCTGCCCGTCTATAGACAGCACTGATATTGCTGCCCTATGAGATTATTTTTGTTGGTAAGCCAACATATGCACACTCTAGTCAATACAGAGCTCTGATTTCTTCAAGTCCTTGTTTAAAGTAAAACCTACATTCTTTTCTGGGGAGTCAAATCACTGTGGTACAGGTGTAGTGTTCTTGTCCTGAGGTTTAGGGCTGGGTTTTCTTTCATAACCCCCTTTATTGAAATAGCTTATGGGAGGAATTCTTAGCACATTTAATTCACAGAATATGCAAAATCAACTAAATAGAACTCTATGCAAAAAAAAATAAGTTGCCAATCATGGTGATTTAGATAGTTTAGAAAGGGGTCTCATAATTACATATATTTTTTTCCTTGTGCAAAACAAACCGAATTTTAAGAACGTTATCTACCACTAATTGCAAAATACAAAGTGCCTGGTTGTTCTGCTGATTTGTGCAGGTAATTTTCTAACTATTTATTTAAACTTGGTATGCATAATGAATTTACAGCTGATCCTAACCATGATTATAAATACAAATTAAGTATTGTAAATTATCATATAAAATACAAAACTCTTTTGTTTGTACAAAAGAGTTTTGTATTTTACACAATTAAAAATTGTGAAGATTTGAAATAAATATACAGGCAAAATGGGACAGATTTGTGGCATTTATGGAAACATGACTAAGCAATCACAGGAGAAATTGACGATGTTTGGCCTAGTTAATCATTGAAATGTATTATTTGTCAAATTCACCCATTTAATCAGGATCATACACATGCATATACAGAAACACACAAGCCTGTACAGGCACATCAGCCTCTGCCCTCACCCCTGAGTCTTTGCCCATTGGCAATTAGGACCTCTTCACCTACACATGTGGATTTACTCCCATTCCAAAGCCTGGGACCTACCCTGATCCCAACAACATTCAGTATAAGTAGTTCTAGGTTACTATATTTTTAATAATGCAGGCAATTATATAAGAACCCTGCAATGTGTTCTATTCAGATAAATGAAATCTTGTCCATTTGCTCCAGCCACGTTGGTCTTCCTTCACACTGTTGTTCC
Source organism: Prionailurus viverrinus (assembly GCF_022837055.1). Classification (NCBI taxonomy): domain Eukaryota; kingdom Metazoa; phylum Chordata; class Mammalia; order Carnivora; family Felidae; genus Prionailurus; species Prionailurus viverrinus. Next base: position 159,053,112 of record NC_062564.1, on the reverse strand, counting down.
AGAGTTTCTGCACTTGTTCCCTTTGTCTCAAATGCCCTTCCCTAGATACATGGCTTCTCTTTCATTTCCTACAGGTGTCTGCATAATTGTTATGATGATAAACCTGTACAAAGAGCATCCAGCCTTGCTTGTAGCTACTCCTTAATTCCCTCCTTTTTTTCTCTGTAGAATTTGTCATCTTCTGACATAAACATGTTTACCTTGCTATTATCTGTCCCTCTACCCTCAGTGCATGCCTTCACTAAGCAAGCTCAGTGAATCAAAGGACATTGTTTTATTTACAATTATATTCCTAATACCCAAAAGAGTTTCTGGCTAATAGTGGGTGCTTATTAACTTTTTAGATAATTGATGAATTTCAGATGATTTTAATGCTGTGTTCTAAAAGCAATATTACAGGCACGTGAGTGGCTTGGTCAGTTAAGCCTCTGACTCTTATTTCAGCTCAGGTCAGGATCTCATGGTTCGTGAGTTTGTGCCGCCCGTCAGCCTCCATGCTGACATTGTGGAGGCTGCTTGGGACTCTCGTGCTCTCACTTTCTCTCTACCCCTTCCCCACTCGTGTGCACGTGTTCTCTCTCTCTCAAAAATAAACAAGTAAACTTTAAAAATTGAAAAAAATAAAAGAACTATTACAATGATTATTTCAGTTTTTTAGCTATCATGTTATAGGAAAAGGATACAGAATACTCCAGGCACAAGTAGAGGAAAAGAACAGTCTTTTGTTATAAAGTAGTGCATTAACATAAAGGTTATTAGAGAAGGGGAAACAAAATACATCCATCTGGCGGACTGGTGGAAGAATTCCGGAGTCAAGGTCTAATGCTGTTTGATATAATGGAACTTATCTTAAACTGAGAAAAGGAATGTCTAACACTTCTCTAGCAACTCACTTTAGTAGGAATCATATTTTCACGCTGAATTCAGCCATTCTTCTACCTCTAGCAAGGCTATGTCTAATTATTCCTAGACAGATGATTATTATTTTTTCAGTATTGTTATATCTTTTTAAAAAGCCTAACACTTAACCTTTACCATTTTAAAATTTGCACCTGTGATGATTTCATTATCCTTAAAATTTTGTGTATTTGAATGCATGTTTACTTCGATAATTCCATAATAATGACAATTCTCTGTATATCTTAAAACATTTTCATCTTACCAAAGCTTGTTCATGTTCATTATTATCAATATTGATGATGTTTGACCTATAAATTCCCTTCTAATCCCTGCTTAATTTGGTTGTTTAGTTACAAATACTGAGTAGAGTACTTGAGAATTGGCTTTGAATTATTTTTATGAATGATAGAATTTGTCCACCTCACACAGCAACAACTTATGGGAAGCACTGGATGATAAAAAAAAAAAACCTCAGGAGAGCTGCGCTTCATATCCTCTCCTCCAAGGTGGTGAGTCTATCTAGATGAATGTTGCTGCTACTGCACCTGTCTGAATCTCAGGAAAGTACTGCCCTGGAAAAGGAGTCTCTTGAGATGAGGTAAGAGACCAGATGCAGGAGCTTCAAAAAGAGTGGAGGCCAAGGTTTCTCCTTAACGCCTTAGGACAAGATTACCACTTATCTAGGTATTTTTCAAGAAAAATTTAAATAAAAAGGGTAATATTCACCAGCACATTCTCAACATGGAATTCCAGGCATCTGCCGTAAAATTAGCAGATTTTTAAAAAATGTTTATTTTTGTGAGACAGAGCACGTGCATGTCAGGGAGGGACAGAGGATCCCATGTGGGTTCTGTGCTGACAACAGAGAGTTCCATGTGGAGCTCAAACTCAGGAACCAAATTGTGAGATCATGACCTAAGCCAAAGTCGGAGGTTCAACTGACTGAACCACCCATGTGACCCCAAATCAGTAGATTTTTAATTGTTAAGGGGCTAAAATATTTTTAAGATTCCCTCTCTGACATATAAATGCTAAACAAATTTGAAAAATTGAAGTATACATATTTACATGTCAAATACAGAAATAGATTAATTGTACACCATACCCTAGACAAAGGGTTAGGAGCTTTGTATCTGTTAATTCATTGCAAACACACACATGCAGACACACACACACGCGCACACACACACACACAGACATGAGATTAAAGATTGAACCTCAGAAGTTAAATACCATGCTTGAGTTCACAAAACCAGTAAGTTCAAAGCTGTATTTATGCTTTGGTCTTCTGCCTCAAAGTCCAGTAATTGTTCTCCTATATCATAGCTACTTCTTTTGATGACCTAAAATAGAATGGATACTTCGTGCCTATATTTTAATATTATGTTTATATTGCTGGCATCCTCAATTATTTACTTTATGCCCTATCATGTTTTTGCAAAAAAATATCCTAGCTTTACCTGAAGAAAAGTAATTGTCAAAGTAAGTTGTTAATGATATCATTTCTCTTGCTTGTTCTATTTCTGAGTTATTTTTATCTTGTGGTTTATTTATGTTGGCACAGCAAGATTCACAGCTTCCTCTGCAATTTCGTAAAATGTTCTTGCCTCATAACCTTGTTGGCTGTCCTAATTGCAACGCTCCTTTAAAATAAAGTGAATTTGGAATGTTATTTAAATACTTTTAAAGTTTTGTTTTATGCACTTTCTCCACATACAGAGTAGAGCATATTTGTGACTGTGATTCACATTTTTCTTTCTCTATCTTCTCTACTCCTTGTTTATATCCAGTGATTTTCTTGGAGACATATACCTTACAGTTTTGGCTTCACAAAATGTCTAAATAGGTATTTTTGATTAGTTTCCATATAGGATTGAAATAATTTCTTTGTCTAAGAGCAGAGAATATTACTATTCACCTAAAATTTTTATTTTACGAATTTCCATATTTGCTGCTCTGTTTTTGAAAATGCCAGCCAATCAATACATTAAACCAGTCATATAGGCATATTTGCCATATTAGTATGGTACTTGTGTATTTTTCCTTGATGTGTGTGTGTGTGCGTGGTGTGTGTGTGTGTGTGTGTGTGTGTGTGTCTGTGTGTATGAAGTGTCTATCCCACTTTGGAGTGCACTGCTGCATTGTTCATTCAACAAATATTTATTGAGTATTTACAATAAAGCAACCTTTGTGAGAAGCTGGGAAGGTAGATCTACCGTCTCAAAGGCTTACATTGAAGATAGAACTTACATCAAATATTTCCATACAGTGCAGTGCTAAGTCCATTCCACATAAGCACATGGGGCACTGCAGGCTTATAGAATAATCACGAGCAGTAAGTGCAGTAGAAAATTGATGCGTAGAAGGCCAGATATCTTTAAAAACTTTGTGGTATTAGGGATTTGCAAACTGTTTCTTTAAGCTGGAGTGAAAATTACATGTGGGGAATGGGTGTCGACTTAAAGAGAGGTAGGCAGGGATCAGCTTGGAAGAGCCCAAGGCAAAAAGTTTAAACATTATAATAAAAGGTAGGGAGAATAAAAATAAACATACTACCTGTGGGGTTCTTCATAGATGGTTCTATTTATGATAAAAGGGTTGTTGACCATTGATATATTTAAAAAGCCAGAGAGAAACATTTCAATTAGCTGTATGATATGCTTGAGATTTTCCACTGTGGTTAGCTTTTGGATAACTAACCTATAAGAAAAACTCAAACTCTCCATTTCTGTCACCATATGTTTGATTAGCTCTAATAACTAGCAAAACTCTAATTAGAAATATAAAATTTATTTTAATACTAGTGGATGTAGGATGTAGAGGGAAAATTAGAAGCCCTGCGTTCCACTTTCATTCTTTTTTTCCCCCAGTTTCATTCTTTTTTTTTTTTAATTTTTTTTTCAATGTTTATTTATTTTTGGGACAGAGAGAGACAGAGCATGAACGGGGGAGGGGCAGAGAGAGAGGGAGACACAGAATCGGAAACAGGCTCCAGGCTCTGAGCCATCAGCCCAGAGCCCGACGCGGGGCTCGAACTCACGGACCGCGAGATCGTGACCTGGCTGAAGTCGGACGCTTAACCGACTGCGCCACCCAGGCGCCCCTCCCCCAGTTTCATTCTTAACAATTATTAGCTACGAGATGGATTAAATAAGGCTGTCAATCAGATACCATCCTATGTATTTATATACATTTTTATCTTACCACTGTCTGTGAAACTAGTCTTATCATCTTTGGTGTGTGTGTGTGTGTGTGTGTGTGTGTAAGAAGATTTTCTCAAACAGGTTAAGTGCAAGTATCTTGCCCAAGTTTATAAAGGTAATAGGTGACAACAAGTTTTAAACCAGATGTATCTTAGGACGCCTGGGTGGCTCAGTCAGTCGGGTGTCCGACTTTGCTTCAGTTCATGATCTCACAGATCGTGGGTTCGAGCCCTGCGTCAGGCTCTGTGCTGGCAGTCCGGACCCTGGAGGCTGCTTTGGATTCTGTGTCTTCAGCTCTCTCTGCCCCTCCTGTGCTTGCATACTCTCTCTCTCTCTCTCTCTCTCTGTCTCAAATATAAATAAACATTTAAATAAATTTAAACCAGATGTATCTGATTCAGAGTCTGAATTTTCAATACCTTACTCATTTCATTCCCCAGGCAATTTTAATTACTTCCCTTATAAAGTCCAAGATTTTGTTAGATCAGTGGTTGTCAAAGTGTGGTACCCAGATCAGTAACACCTAGGAACATGTTAGAAGTACAAATCCTTGGCCCCCATATCAGACCTACAGAATCAAAACCTCCAAAAGTGGGTACAGCAATCAGTGTTTTAGAAATTTTCCTAGCTTATTCTTACACAAACCAAAAATTGAAAACTACCCTATTAGAATATCATGTTTTGTGCGATGTTTTTCAACATTGACTACACGTTAGAATCACTTTAAAGGCTGGAAAAATACTGGTATTTTGGCAACCCCACAAGAGATTATGATTTATAATAATTGTGCTGAAATTGAGTGCCCTCTACATATATATATGTACACACACACACACACACACACAGACATGGTGTGTATAGTCTATACACATGGATATGGTCTCCCAGGGGATTCCAAATGTGTCTTTAAGTTTGAGAAAAATTGTAATTGATTAGTGCTTCTCATATTTAATGTGTATTTAAAATACCTGGGGATCCTGAAAAAGTGCTACTCTGGTTCAGTGTGTCCAGTCGATGTTGGATTCTGCAATCCTTGCAATCTACCAGATGATGCTGATGTTGTTGGTCCACAGGAGATACTGAATAGTAAAGTATTATGTTATCTTTAACATACTACCATATCTGAAATACATGATTCTATGAAAATTTTTAATTCATGGTCAAAATGAGGAAATATCACTTTGCCTATGAGAGGGCAGGCTCTATTGTTAGGTTGGATTGAAATTTTGTTTCACTGTGATAAACTGTATCATCCTGAGCAAATTTCTTACTCCTTCTGTGTCTAGTTTCTTCATAATGATAACTACCTTTTATAATTTTGTGAATATTTAATAAACTACTCAATGGAAAATGATTATTACAGTGTGTGATATGGTGATTATAAGAAATATGTATTTGGTCAGTTAGATGACCAAGATGTATTTCACATGTATATATGGTCTTCCATAGTTCCTGCCTTACAGCTTCCAAAACCTTTGGAATTTCTTAAGTGATGAGAACCTTATACTTTTGTTATGTTAACGAGGTGACTTTTGGACCTCCCCTAAGGATGGAGGCTGTCAATTATGTGATTAGAGGGTTGAAACTTCAAGTCTCCTCCAACCAGACCTCAGAAAGGAGGGGCTAGAGATTGAGTTCAATTGCCAGTGGCCAATGATTTAACCAATCATGACTATGTAATGAAACTTCCATAAAACCCCTACAGGATGGTGTTCAAAGAACTTCCAGGTTGGTGAACATGTAGAGATTTGGGGAGGGTAGTGATCTCAGAGATAGCACAGAAGCTTGCACCATTTCCCCAGGCTTTGTTCTATGTGTCTCTTTCATCTGGCATTTCCTGAGTTATACCCTTTTCTAATAAGCCAGTAAGCTAGTAAATAAAATGTTTCCCTGAATTCTGTGAGCCACCCAGCAAATTAATTGAACCCAAGGAGGGGGTCGTGGGAATCTCTAATTTGTAATACAAGTAACAGTCTCGACTTGCAAATGATATCTGATGTGGGGAAGGGTTCAGTCTTGTGGGACTGAGCCCTCAACCTGTGGAATCTGCTGTTATTTCTGAGTAGTTAGTGTCAGAATTTAGTTGAATTGAGTTGAATTATAGAATACCCAGGTGGTGTTCCAAAAGAATTAATTGTTCATGTGGGGACTCCCCCCACCTCCAGTGTAATTAAATCTGAATAACTTTATAGTATTTTCCATGTCATAAGTATTTAATAACTTATTAATATTACTGTTATTAATAATAGTACTGTGAACTTTTCCTTCTAGCTTGACCTATATTAAAGCAGTTTAATACATTTTTCATGGCAGTGTATAACACATATGGAAAGTCTACATGTGTTTTTATGATTTACATAGGATTATGCTGAAAAATTATAAGCAAAATAGGAATGAAAAAATGAAAAAAACTACAACTGATTTATTTATCCTTAGCATCAACCTAGTAGATACATATATAATGTATAACACCAAAAAATGCATAATACTGTGTAATTGGCTACCAGGTATGGTGTTTTTAATCACCTGACTAGCACTTTACAAATTGAGTATAAAGCTTATGACCTATTTGGGCATGTATCCTTTTCTGAAAGTCCTTGAGTTCTGAGATATGTGGCTTCTAACAGAACTATCCTTTGATCCAAATGCTTTCTATTAAATACAAAGGATTTCTGAAGAGCTTCTTCACAATGCAGCATTAAAAAGAAGTTTGTTGGATATAATAACTAATTAAATTCATAGTTTCTGATTTTAACAGACCTGAAATTGCTTTATATTTTCCCTTAGAGAGTTTGACCTACTTAGCAGATTGGAGAACTTTGTGATCTGAATCATACTCCTGTCTGACAGCAGGAATTCAAATCCCTTGAGGACTTACCTTAAGTAGGATTCATTAGTCCTCTGTAGTCCAGTGCCCCAGCTGCCCATGCTGAAGACAAAAGGGTAGCCAATTTAATTAACCACAGCCTCAAGGAGCATAATTCATTACCAATTTTTCCAAGTAATCTAAGACTATATCAATGCTCCCAATGAAAAGATAGATGGAGCCAAGTGGTCTACTTAGGAAAGAAATCCCTTAAATCTAATTGCTCTTTTGACTATTTAATTGAAGGTAAAATTAGAGGCCATGACAAGACCACAAAACTTATCATCAGAGTAGAGAGACCTGTATTTCTTTTATGTGATAAGAAGTCAATAAAGTATACAATTAGGCCTTGGGAGAAGAATTGTCTGTAAACCGTTGTACCAAAACATTGTATCTCTTCTGCTACTCTTATTTATTTAACTAATTTTATGGCAAACGAACAACAATTGAATGGTTTATTTTGCTGTTGTTTACAATAAATGTCTTACATAAATCCAGTAACTAGAAGTAGTTTCTCAATGATTAATTAATTTAATTTACTCACTCAGATATTAAATGCCTACTACGTGTTGTGCTAAATGCAGAGAAGATAAAAACTTTTTTTTACGGTTTTGAAATGCTAACCACTTATTAAGAAATGGGAGATAATCATATATAAAATGATATTTTGAAAATTGAATAAGTTGACGTGTAAAATGGTAAAAACTGTGGGAAATATGAGGGAAGATAACTTGTAGGAAATATAATTTGAATTGGGTCTGAAAGAAAGAATCGGAAATCACAAGGGGGAAGATAGGTGAAGGGGACTTGATACAGGGAGTGTTATGTTAAGTGAAACCCTAGCATGTCCCTAACTTTTCTGTGGTAGCATGGCTGGAGAAATGAATGAAACTGAGTAGATAGAAAATAAAATTATTGATGACAACTACCCCCTGATTTTATGGATCATGTACTTGAATATGTTTTTTACATATGTTTATTTATTTAGTCTTCTAAATAAATATCAAGGTTTTCAATCTTATCCTCACTTTGATAAATGATGGCATTGGTAATTAAGAAGATATGTACAAAGTCAATGTGATTTATATATGATAAATGAAATCCCGTAGCTTTGCCGACACGACTACCTGATTCAAGCTTGCAAATCTTTTCATACTCTGTACTAGCAAGAACTGGTAGGCTGTATTAAGGTCATATTCTATAGACAAGTATTGATACATTATAATCAGGAGAACCATGATTATACTTGATTTCAGACACACACACACACACACACACACACACTGAAAACAAAAACAAAATAACAAAAACAGAAATCTAGCAAGATTGGATTTTTTTATGGAAGGGATGTTGAACACAGTAAGAGATTAAGAGAAACTGAAGTAATTTCAAATTAGTTTAAAAATAATGTGATATTAGAATAAATGTTAGAAAATATGAATATAATTATTTACCTTTTTTGATAAAAAATATATATGGGATACATTTTATACATATTGCCTCATTTTTATTAAGAGGTACATGGTGTATTAAAAAGTAGATTGTCCTTGTCATTATTATGTATCTAGTAAGGAATATATAATAAAACAAATAAATACAGTAATAAATGTGTCTTAATATAAATTTCATTGAATTAAGAGAATAGTAACAAGGTCACATTGTGTGTTACACAACTATATTTAAGTAGAAATACAGCAACACTTCTTATAAATTCAAGAATCAACAATTTTTGAATGTTTGCTGTGTACCAGGAACACATCAAAAGCCACAATAAACTTCAGCTGCTTGAGTCTAAGCCCTATATTTTCCCAAGGTAACTGGTTAGTGGGACTTTGAGGCCCTATATTGATTTTCATATACTTTGCACTACTCTTTGAAACTAGATGTGATCATTTCAAATTGCAGCATCCAATTTCAAAATATCTGTGTGCAAGGCCTGACAGAAACATAATAAAATAAGTGATTAGGGAAAACTATTTTTGACAAGCTCTTCCAAGTCTTGAGAAGTTCCAATTTATTTATGCCAAGCTCTGCTTCCTCCTCAATCCATATGCCACTGAAATGTGTGCCATTCTTCTCAGCTCCTCAACCTAATGCACAAGCATCTATGCACAAGAACTTAGCAGTTGATGTGCATATAGGGCTAGATGGTCAATGATATTCAGTTCTTACTGCAATAAATTGAAGATTGATCAGATAATTGTATTGTTAAATTTAAAGTGGCTATCATTTCACTAGACTAAAAAGAAAAAAAAAACATTGGTTTAAAAAAATAATTCAAAGGAAAACATTTAAATGACTTACAGTAGAGTAAGAACTAAAACATAAAGGTGGCACTTCTAAGTGTATTTTAAGATTGACTCAATGTAAAGAAGCCTGTCTTAGTTATCTATTGCTGTGTAATAAATTACGCCAAAACATGAGAGTAGTAGGTCTGCTGACATTACAGAAATCACAATCTGTTGTAACCTAATCATGAAAGTAGTGACTCATTATCTTTGCTATATTCTATTGGATAGAAGCAAGTCCCCAAGTCTATCCCACTCTCAAGGCCTGAATACCGAAAGGGATCATTGCAGACCATCTTAGAGCTTATGTGCATATCTATGATGGAGGAGCTCTCAAGATGCTATAAATAGCTACTGCTATAGCTTTGATCTCAAAAATTAGAAATATTATAATTTACCTCCACCTACCAATAAAAATCCAAATTGCCCTTTGAACGTAAAAGTTTGCATATATTTACATATACATTTTTTTTAATTTTTTTTTTTAACGTTTATTTATTTTTGGGACAGAGAGAGACAGAGCGGGGGAGGGGCAGAGAGAGAGGGAGACACAGAATCGGAAACAGGCTCCAGGCTCTGAGCCATCAGCCCAGAGCCTGACGCGGGGCTCGAACTCACGGACCGAGAGATCGTGACCTGGCTGAAGTCGGACGCTTAACCGACTGCGCCACCCAGGCGCCCCATTACATATACATTTTTAATCTGATGCTTATTAATTGTGCTAAAAAATTAGAGGTGTCTTTGCTCATTTCTGTTATTTTAGTGCAGTTCACAATTAAAAACAATTTATTACAAAGTTCTAATTATTTGAAAATTACAAAGGAGGATATTTGCAATTATTTATCACTCCATATCAAAGCAACTACGAAAGGGTCAAATCCCTGAACAATACAATGCATTGGTTAGTTAATATAGCTAAAAATGTATGTATGTGAATATGAGCAATATTCATTGATACATAATTAAAAATTTGCATATATTAGCAGAAATTGTTGTTGTTGATTACTATGTGCCAGGAACTGTTGTATGCATGACAGATGTAGCAGCGAATAAAACAGGAAATGCCCCTTCTCACATGGTGTTTGTATCCCAGAGTGATAATGAGACAACTAGCAAAAAGGCAGAAGTCAATTCCAGATGGTGATATGAGAGAAGTAAAAGCAGGTGATGGGACATAGCAGTGGGGACACTTCTGAAGGTTGGTTTTGTAGTGCAGGATTCAGGGGATAACAATATTTGAACAGACCTGAATGACAGTTCCGTTATTAACTGAGAGCTGAGTATTCTGAAAAGAGGGCAAAGCAAGTCAAATGTCCCTGAAAGCAGAAAACCTTCAGCCTGCCTGGGGACTAAAGGTGCCAGTGTGCTTGAGGACTAAAGACTAGTGAGCATGTACATAGTGTGTGAAGGATGTGGAGTGGTCTAGATGAATTTGCACAAGCCATAGAGACACTTAATATAGAGTCTTGTGGACTCTATAAATAATTTGAGGTTTATTCTACTTGAAACAGGGGGCCATTAGAAAGTGTTTATGTGGAGAGTGGCAGGAACTGGAGACTGCTTTTTGTGTGAAGTCTTGCTGGCAGAGGACCTGTGCCTTGAAGGGCTGTGAAGTGAAGGTATTTTTTTTTAAGATAGAAAACTTGGGACACCTGAGTGGCTCAGTTGGTTAAGCATCTGACATCAGCTCAGGTCATGATCTTGCGTTTGGTGGGTTTGAGCCCCTCATTGGGCTCTGTGCTGACAGCTCAGAGCCTGGAGACTGCTTTGGATTCTCTGTGTGTGTGTCTCTCTCTGCCCCTTCCCCATTCATACTCTGTCTCTGTCTCTTTGAAAAATAAATAAACATTAAAAAAAATGAAACATCAGATGGAGATCAAACAAAATCAGGTGTCACTTAAGCTTAAAAAAATAAAATAGAAACCTCTATAAAACCATTTTATTTAAGTATAGAAACCAACCAACATAAAAGGGTGTTGCAGAAGAGAGGTGGCCGATTGCAATTCAGAAGGAGACAATAGGTAGTTTCATAAGACAAGTGGAGATGTTGGCCTCAGAGAGAATGTCAGGGTCAAATCACTCAGTGTAGCAGGAAGACAAGTAGGTGGATGAGTGTGGAAATGAGTTTTTGTTGTAGAAATATGAAATGACACAAGAACTTCTTGATGGTGTTTTTTAGGAGGCAAGTGAAACACTAGGATCTCAACAACATTTCTTCATAGGATGAGATTCTATGACTTGTATATATTCCTTTAATTATGCACTCACTGAGACACTGGTTTCTGAGATAAACATGTTTTAGGCTATGCATTCCAAAAAAAAAAAAAAAGGAAAACTTGCTTTAAACCAGTCATTCTCAAATGCTAATTGACACTAGAGGTACAATGAGAAAAATAAATACCCTCTGGTGAATTTTTCATAAAACAAAATTTTCATTTTTTTTAGGGGTTATGGTCTTCCTACTGCTTGTGCTAGCATGTCTTGTTTTTTTGTTAAATGATGATGAAAGATAGGTGTGATCTAATACCATTAATTGAAAAAATGTTAACAAAGATAACATTCATAGATGAGGGACACAATTCTTTTTTTTTCCTTTTTCTTTTCTGAACATCCACCTATTTTTTCCATAATGTTAGTTGGGTGAAAAAAATTAAATATTTAAATTCTTTTATAAGAGAAAAAAATATCAAAAGGTAATAAATGTTGAAGAGTATCACTTTATGGGAGAACAAAAAGCAATAAAAAACATTCTTGCCTAATATCAGTGCTTCCCTTATACCTTGGAGGAATCAGAAAACTGGCACATTTGAGTTATCTTTTCAAACATGTGAAATTTATCTGGTAATCTCCAACTCATTGATTTCAATAATGTGATGTGCCTGTGTCTCCATTGCAAATTAAGAAAGAGACATGCTATCATGAAAGGGAACTTTTTATTTGCCTTTTCTAGGAAAAAAGCAGGATCAGGAAATACCCTGATTAGTATGATTAGTATGTCCCTATGGAGACTAGAACAAAGAACTCTCAATTCAAGTTCTTTTATTTATGTAAGGATTCTCATTAAGAAAAAAAAAGATGTACATGTAACATTACCTATCTACTCATCTATCTATATGTATAGGTACAGAGAGGATACATTTACACCCATATTCATACATGGCATGTATTGGTTATATAGATACGTGTGTGTGTATACGCACACACACATGCACACACACACACACACACACACACACATGCTACTGTGTGTATCAAGCACCATTTTAAGCACTTTGCAGATAATATCAGAGATGTATAGATTGAAATCACTAAGCAATAGTAATTTTATAGTAATTATAATCTGTGAAATTTGAAATATGCAAATTACCTTAGAAAATTATTTATAAAAGAATTTTAATGTCATTTTAGTGCTTTTTTTTTTCTTTCTTTTCTTAACACATTAGCTTTAATGACCACTTTTGGTAAAACCTACTTTTTGAGGACACTAATGAAATTACAATATCATCTTTCCAATGGTCTCCTAAATCTAAATTTCTTTTCCTGCAATTACTCCCAAGAATGGCCAGCTCCTCACTGGCATCTCAAATCCAAATCGTTTACATAATTTCATCTAAAATTTCATTGCTGCTTCCCTATTTTTATGAAAAGTATTAAACTGTGACCAAATAATTAGGCTCAAAATGTCAGATTCATTCTAATTAGTAATGGCTAACATTTATTGAAAATGTATTATATCCAGGTCTTTTGGATTCATCATCTCAGGCGACCTCTACAGCAAGAAAAAGTGATTAACATTACTGGTTTCACTAAGTGGAGAAACAGCCTATAGAACTTAAATGACTAGACTATCCCATGATTGCATCAGGAGGTGAATTCAGTTCTGTTGGTTCCTAAACCCCAAATTCATTTCCGGTGAAACATTTACACATTTGAATACGTGAAAATGATTATTGGCATTTCAGAAGACAAATCCTGTATATTCTCTTTTGGAAGTCAATAAGAAGTTCTGCTAAATAAGTCTTTAGGAAAACATTATGGATAAAGGTCATGGTTTCTATGCCCTATTAACATGTACTTTTTGACCAATTAAAGACTATCTCCCAAAGTCAACATTTTTTTCTTTATTTTTGTTACCTATATGAGGTTTCTCAGGCTTCCTTAAAGTACACACAAGAATAGACTAACACTTTCTCATGAGACAAAGAGAAGCAATTATGTTACTTTGAAGAGAATGGTATAAAACTTATTTATACTATTCATGTATTTCTACTTTTTATTTTTATTTTTAAGGTATGACTAATTATTTATTCTGGATTTATATATTTTAACGTTGACTTTCAAAGATTGGTTAGATATTAAAGCTAAAAAAGTTATACTTGTTGTTAAAAGATCAGCAGTTATGTTCGTATTTTCTTATTTCCTGGCACTTTTATTCTAGCAATAATTTTATCATTTAATACCAATTAGATTTCATGTTACTCCCTCTGACCTTAATAGTGTTTCTCTCTGTTTCGTTTTTCTTTCTGTCTCTCTCTCTCTTTCTCTCTCCTTCCCCCTCCCTTCTTCCCTTCCCCTCTCCCTTCCTGCCTTCCTTCCTCCCTTCCCTCCTTCTCCTCTCCCTTCCTCCCTCCCTTCCTTCCTTCCTTCCTTCCTTCCTTCCTTCCTTATTTCCTTTTCTTTCTTTCTTTCTTTCTTTCTTTCTTTCTTTCTTTCATGTATTTTTTGGAGAGAGAGAGTGAGCAAACGTATGAGCAGGAGAGGGGCAGAGAAAGCAGGAGAGAGAGAATCCCAAGCAGGCCCTCTGCTATCAGGGCTTGATTCCATGAAACATAAGATCATGACCTGAGCCAAAATCAAAGTTGGATGCCTAACTTACTGAGCCACCCAGATGCCCCTCTTTTTCTTTTTTAAATAAGTACAATCATAAATACCTATTACACACCCAAATTTTTGGCTTGTTTACACATTTCACAAATAATTTCTTAGCCTTTTCCTGTATAGAAGAGAAATGGAGAAGGCACATTGAGAAATAGAAAGGCCACCACACTAGGAGCCAATCTTGTCTTATGGTGTGCTATGCAAATTAGATTATGTTATTTAAGGTTTCTGTCCCCATTTGCTTGTTTCCTCAATGGAAACAACAAACTGCCCTTCCTATCTCAGAGATTGTGAGGATGAAATTATGTAGACAAAAATACAGATATGGAAATCCTGACATTTATAAAATGTTGGAAGTAAAACATTGGAGGAATTATTAAAAGTATTGGTATGGACCATAAGAGACTCTTGAATACAGAGAACAAACTGAGAGTTGATGGGGGGTGAGGAAGTGGGGAAAGTGGGTGATGGGCATTGAGGAGGGCACTTGTTGGGATGAGCACTGGGTGTTGTATGGAAACCAATTTGACAATAAATTATATTTAAAAATATTGGTATGGAATTAGAGAAGTGTATATAATACAGTGTGATTTTTGTTTATGTTTTGTTTTGTTTTTTCATTTTGGTTTTGGTTTGGTTTGGTAAGTAAATACCTCATTTTAGTAAAGTTGTTAGGCAAATTATGGAAAGAGCCCAAATATCCATCAATGGATGAATAGATAAAGAAGATGTGGTATGTGTATATATGTAATGGAATATTACTCAGCCATAAAAAAGTGAAATCTTGTCATTTACAATAACATGGATGGTGCTAGAGAGCATTATGCAAAGCAAAATAAGTCAGTCAGAGAAAGACAAATACCATATAATTTCACTCATGTGGAATTTAAGAAACTGAACAGATGAACATAGAAGGCAAAAAAAGAGAGAGGCAAACCAGAAAATAGACTCTTAACTGTAGAGAACAAATTGAAGGCTACTGGAGGGGAGACAGGCAGGGGATGGGTTAAATGGGTGATGGGTATTGAGGAGGGCACTTGTGATGAGCACTGGGTTTGTAATTAAGGGATGAATCACTAAATTCTACACCTGAAACTAACATTACACTGTAAGTTAAGTAACTGGAATTTAAATAAAAGTGACACAAATATTTTTTTTTAAATGAGTTACCAATTTTCTTAGAATGTTACTGAATAGGTTCTATGTATGAGGACCTGATTTAAGTGATTGAGATAATAAACAAAGATCTCTACTTTCATGGCATTTACACTCTGGATCAAGGGAAACAGATAATACAAATTAACATAAAAATATATGTTGGAATCTGACAAGGCATTGTGGAAAAAGAAGTTTAAAGCAGGGTAAGAGGGATTAGGGGGACCTGAACAAGGAAGGTGAGGGTTTAAGTTTTGATAAGGGTAGGAACTCAAACTGTGAAATAATAGCTAATAGATAAAAACATAGAGAGATCCCTTTAAAACATAAGACAGATAATGTTCAAGACTCTTGGCCTTCTATTTTGTTGAAATTAAAAAAACACATTTTACAATAGCCTGTATTTCCTAAGCAATTTGAAGGCAATTTGCATTCTTAATCAATGACCTTTCCTGTATTAGCTATGATAACAAGAGCTGCTTTAACAGAAAAATCTCAAATTTCTCAAATTGTGACTTGACACAATATGATTCCTTACTCATTCAAATTTGAAAATGGATACCTGTGATGAATGATAGCTTCTTTTGCAAGTGGTGATTCGTGACCAAGCTCCTGATGTCTTGTGCTCTGGCATTTTCAAGCACGTGGCTTCTTAGGTTGTAAGTTCCCTGGTATCATGATGGAAGGAGCTTGTGAGTGTTACTAAGAGGCAGTATTTTAGGGTTCTATTGGAAATACACATATTGCTGTAATTCGCATTCCATTGGCTTAAATTCATACTAGATCACTTCTGCAAAGGAGGCAGAGAAACTATTCTGTATGGCCAGAAAAGAGTTGGGTAATCAGCTTGAACCCTTTATAATAACCTATCACTTCTTTCTGTCTCATGCTGCTCTGCCATACTAACCTCTGTTTTTCCGGGAATACTCAGATAAATTCCTGCCTCAAGATCTTTGCATTGGCAATTCCAAATGCCATTGCATTTCTCTAGACACGCACTTGCCTCCCTCATTTTGCTTTATTCCTATAATTACTCAAATGCTACTTTATTACAGAGGCTTTTCTTGGCACTTTATTTGCTCCATTTTCTGCTTTATTATTCTCTATAACTATCATATATACGTAACTATATACAGTAAAACCTTGGATTGTGAGTAACTTGTTCTGCGACTGTTCTACAAGACGAGCAAACCCTTCTGATAAATTTTAACTTGATAAATGGGTGATATCTTGCAATATGAGTAGTATGTGATGCCAAATGTCACATGATTACAACCGAGCCTTGAAATTCACCTTGATGCACAAGTGCTTTGGATTACAAGCATGTTTCCGGAACAAATTATGCTCACAAACCAAGGTTTTACTATATATGTAAAAAAATCCCCTAACATATAATATTTGTTTCACAAAAATAATATGTCTCTCCTTTTATAACTACCCTTTAAGTCCTGTGTTAGGGTGTTTACTATTGGATTGAGGGTTATAATCTGCTTGCCTTGCTTGAATATATATATATATACACATGTGTGTGTATGTGTGTGTGTGTGTATCTTCCTAACATATTTATTTGTTCATTGCCTATGTCTTTCACTAAGCCAACAGCCATATGAGTACAGATGTACAGATTTATTTTCTTTTATCAGTTCATCTCCAGAACAAAAACATGTCTCTACCATGTAATAGGTGCTTCATAAATGTGTTTTGGATGAATGAATAAATTAAGGAGTATGAAAATATTTCTACGATTTCACTTATATTTTTTAAAATTATGTTTTTATATCAGTCTCTGTCACTGGACTTCTTGAAGGGAGGAACACTACATTTCCTAGTATGTAGAAGACTGATGATGAATATTGTATGAAGAAAGGAGAATAAATAAACAGATGAGGAAATTTAAGTATATAACTATATACTATAAAGTATATAACTATATGACTATAAATTTTCAATTATAGTAATATGTGGTTACTATCTAGTATTTGTATCCTACTTAAATGAGAGAATTTTTTTTATTCTGAAAAAAAATACATACATATATACCCACATATGTGTATATATATATGTATACTATATACTATACTGTAGTGTGTGTGTGTGTGTGTGTATGTGTGTGTGTGTGTGTATAAATATTGTGTTCTTACTCCTGTTGGTCTTACTCAAAAACTCATGTTGTTTTCTCTATCAGATTGTTTCTGAACACTTACAAATTTCTTTTATTTTTGCTTAACTTAATTCAATATGTTTTTGTTCTTCATTAGTACAATAACTACCATTTGACATTCTTCCTTCATTTAACATAAACCTAATCAATAGTATAAATAAGTTATGAAGCAGGTGTAGCATATTCTGCTACATTTTACTAGATTAAAAGAGGATTTTAACAAAACTAGAATATCATTTAATAAAATATCGTTTAATTAAAATATCATTTAATTAAATATTAATATTAAATACTAATTAATTAAATTATAATATCATTTAATTAAAATAAAATAGACCCATGCACACCAATAAGTCATTATTTCTAGAGAACACATTGGAATGTGCCTATAATTTATAACATTGGATGATAATGCTAACATTTTTTAAATATCTACTCTCATTATTAGCTTTGTGATATTACATTTCACTTATCTTACTACACTATTTCAAATTATTGATAATATACATCTGTACACTTATATAATTAAAATAGGTATATTTGATTATCACTGTCTTGGATTGAATTTTCTGGAGAATTGGAATATCATCTGTGGCCTGATTTTTATCTCTAGTTTATGTCATTTTGCCCTTCCTTTCACTTTCAATATCATCTTATTTCTCTAAGTTGTAAAATGCTATGATCTTTTATTAAAATAGGAAAAAAAATAATAAAAACTCTTTTGAAATGATATAGAGAACCACAATTTGTTAAATTCAATACCAAAAGAGCATCTATGACTCATTCAGGACATAACACTCTAAATTGCCCAAGAATAGGAGGCATACACAGTGTAATATATAATACTAATGGTGAGGGTATGATTGTGACTGGCTTATAGAATTAATTCAGAGTACATTCAGTGCAAGTACTTGGGAATGATATTTAGCTTATAAAATATTAGTTTGTAAAGTTTCAAATCTTAAATTTTAAAGGAAAATTGAAATTCTACCTGGAAAACAACCAAGGCAATAGATAGGTATAGTCACTAATTATGATGTTTTTGACTGAGAATTTTCACAAAAATAAACATCACTCTTTTTATACCTAACCTGTAAACCCTACTTTGGTAAGTTTAGTATTTCAGTGGAGAGACTATACATATTTTCACTTGTCTAAATTCTGGGCTTAAGGGTAGAACAATCTGGTAATATATTTTAAATTATATTTTGCTATAAGCTAATTAGCTAGTGTTTCTTTATTGACATTTACAGTTATTATTTTTTTCATACTATGCACAATCAAGTTTTCTGTGAAAAACAGCCACACAAAAGCTAACTAAAACAAAAAAATGTTCTTGATCTTAGTATATATAAAAGGTTTTAAGATTTCTTATAATATATTCTCAATAATAGACAATAGAACAAATATCAATAGCAATGAGAAGGTATATAAATCACATGCTTAGGGGGAAATGTTTGCTAGATTAAATAAACATATTAGGCAATATGTGGTTTTTCTTTATTAAAGCAAGCTGCTAAGGATAATTATACTTAATAGTACTATTTCTTTACAGTTGGTTTGAGTAATTGTATATCTGTCTCAATGGCAATACAATACTATTACAAGTGCTTTATAAAGTCTGGTTCAAGTAAAGGCCTTGTAGGTACTTAATCTTTAGGATAGTTCCAATACTTAAATTCCATAATCCACACCTTATAGTTGCAATAGTCCTTTATTTATATCTGAATCTAGGATGTTTTCTGAAGAATTCTAAGCAATATTTCACTCCAGTCTGTCTTGATCATTTGCCTTATGGAGAGTCTAAACTAGTTATCAACTAGATGGGTATGCAGTTTTTTATTATTATTTTTTTGTAGCAATTTCACCCTCAGACCTCAATAGGCAATAAAACAGAATAAAATATTCATTTGCCTCGGCAAACTTCAAGAATTGTACGTAGTGATGTTATTTATTTTCAATGAAGAAAGAACTTCTTAATATTAACACTTCTTAAAATGAAAATTCCAAGAACTAGAAATAAAAAATCTGGAACAAAGTGTTATTTATTATGTTACTTTGGGTAAATCTCAGCTAATCTATTTCTCGAATAAGTGAATTATACTCTTCTTAGTAAATGCTTGAGTAGTTCTGAGGGTTAAAATAAATACTACATGGGAAAATGCTTTCTATTCCCGAAAGTGCAAACGTGAGCTTTTACTGATTTTGTTAGAATTTTTAAACTTACAACTTCTTTTTATGTAAATGATTTCATTTGCAGTTATATTCTGAATTAATCAATATTTGTTGAACTAATTTTTATAAATTTTTTGTTAAATGACCATACAGAAGAAATATATTCATTATAACAATTATGGTAAAGATAATAATAAAACTAATTAATAATGATGACAAATGGCATCCATAGAGGCTGTATCCCTATTTAAGTGAAATATTGAAAACATCTCCAAAAGTTGAGCCATAGAACTCTGGAAAAGCGTATTCTTAGTTATGTAGTTTATTAATCACTTATGTCTTGGAATAAGACACTTACTTTCTCTTTTGTACAGATATAGAACAATGATAAAGGGTAATATGACAAAAAACCATTCTTTAACTGAGCTGGAAAGATAAAACTACACTGGGGCAATCACAAATGAAACAATATCACAGTTTAAACATTATATATAAATTTTATGTTGTCAAGTACAATTTTTAAAAAGTTAGAAACATGGATCTTATGAAAATACAATATGGAAATGTGGTAAAAATTTCGTTCAACACATTAGTGATTGAACCAGTAAGATATTAAGTTTGAGTTAAAATGAATTTGAAGGCGTGGGTATTTATAAGCGACTTAAAAGGTGAATGTTAAAGTAAGTGTGTTAGCTTAGCCACAAAAGTGGCTAATGATCTACAAAGCAATAAATTGTAGCCTTAGGGGTGTAATTTCTACCAGACAGAAATCTGCATGGTATTTGCATGTTTTTCAAAGTCTTTAACAGGCGTATCCAAAGTTTATAAAAATCTAGAAGTACTTGTTTTTGGTTTTGCTATTTCCTCTTTGATGAGTCTCCAGACACTATACATTTGTATGTTGCTGGGACTGAATTGTTTCCCCCAAAATTTGTATGTTGAAGCCCCAACCTCCAATGTAATGGTAGTTGGAGAAGGGGCTATTGTGAAGGGGCTATTGTCATTAGAGTTAGAGGCCCTCAGGGTGGTGTGGGGTTTCATGATGGGATTAGTGGTTTTGTAAGGTTAAAAACAAAGAAATCTTTCTCCCTCTACTTTTTGAGGGCATAGCAAGAAGGTCGTAGTCTGCAAGCCAGGAAGAGGGCTCTCGGCAGCAACCGAATTGGCTGACACTTTGATCTTGGATTTCCTGGCCTCCAGAACTGGGAGAAATAAATGTTTCTTGTTTAAGACACCATCTATGGAGTTTTGGTATAGCAGCACAGGGAGAATAAATAAATGTTATCATGTAGAATTCTAACATACAGAATTGATTAAAGTGAAGTGTGCAACTGGATTGGTATAGGCTATACCCAAACCACTTTAAGAGAGAGAACTAGGGTAGTGTGTGTGTGGTGTAGTGGAACAGGCATAAGAATAAATGGCCTTGAAGCCGTGTCATTGAAATGATTGTAAAGCTCTGGCTATTTAACCTAGAAAAGAAAATAGTCAAGGGATACTTAATTAACTGTGTTAGTTTTTTTGGGTAAAGTCACACACAGAAAGAGCACTCAACTGTTTCATAAAGAGAAATTGAGACACAAACAGAAGATTTGTGATAGTGAGTAATGGTAGATATGGAATGATCCATTTATTTACCTAAGGCAAATAATCTCTAAGATTTTAAACTATTTTTTTCCATATGATTTTACTCAGAATTTTACCCTAATGTAATACATTACATTCTTCTAGGCTATACATATTCTCCAACAAACACATTTTTGCTACTATAATTTCCTCCACGTTAAAATTTTAGATTGAGTTAAAATTATAATTAAAGTTATAATTATTATCAATATACTATTGGCATTCCTACATATAGAGCTAATTTAAACAAGCAATTATTATGAATTAAATTATTAATTTGGAATGTATTTTTTAATTAGATGGATTGGTTTTCCTTCAATTAGTTCATATATTATACTAGGATGATAAAAATTTCACTATTATTTATTTTATCATATTTGGTTTTTATGGATATGAGTCCTGAGAAGCCTTGTCTATATGATAAAAGTAGTTGGAATTAGAAGGAATCTGGTTACAGCAATGTAACTCAATTATTTTGGTCACCATATCAATTATATGACAAAAATCACATAGTGTTCTATCATTAAATGTTATTTTTAATGATTTATTAGCTGACAATTTGATCTTCTCCTTCAATTTTCTTGAAAGCAAAGAGTTGGAAACCTCCTGCTTTGCAGAGTGATTTGTTACTCACTCATTGGAGCCATTCACTCTCTTGCTACTGATGCCAATATTTCATGTTGTAATTTTTTTTGGCATCCTGAGGGTTCTACACCCCTCAGCAAAGCACCCTGTTAATATTAGGGAATGTGTGAAAAATATGTCTTCCTTTTAGAATGTGGTTTGTGAATGTGAGATAGGAAAAGACAAAATCAGATGTTTTCTCTGGAGATTTAGTTTTAGAGGAGTGTAAAGGCAGAGTGGGTATTTCAAAATCAATGCCTTTGACTTTATGTGCCTGAGTGTCTCTTAGAAAATGATTACATGTACCCAGTGAAACACTTACCCTATATTGAAGATGGGGGGGGGGGGGGAGCTTGTTCATGAAGTATCCAAGGCATCTAAGACACTGTCACTGTTCAATTTCAGAAAAAAATGTGCATTGGAAAAGTGCATAAAAGCAATAACGAATACAAAACTCTGTGAGTTTGGTGTTATGATTAGCCTTATACAATCAAAGAGAAAATTAAATCGAAGTAGAGAATTCATCATATTTATTACTTTAGATTGTCTGCTGTGAAGTGTTTTGCCATTTTTGTACAAAACTCATTTGATTGATTATAAGTGATGGGTTCCCCTGGGACCTCAGGAACATGACTTATGTGTCCCAGAGGCTATGCACATGGATTCAACCTCCAGTTGTTTAGAATAATTAAGATTGCAAAGGAAATTTTAAATTATAAGACTGTGGTTATTCTTATATATACCAGTCTACTTAGTATGAAGTTATACAAAGTAACTATATACATAGAAATGTACTTTTTTTTCTCACATATATTTTTCAGGTGTACATACACTAGCATCACAAAAAACATTATTTTCTGTTTTATCAAACATCATGAATACCCATATTATAGTTCACATGTATACGATCATTGATGATTTTATAACTCCTAATATCTTTACATAATATGGAAATGTTATATAAATATATATCAGGAAGTTTTATATGAGCTATTCTCTCTTGTATGTTGTCTAATATTACCATCTACTTTTGGAAGATAAAATTCTGAAAGGTGTCAAACAACCTTCTTAATATGAGGTTGCTTTGCAGTCAGGTAATTATGAATACTGCTTCTTCATGTTTCTTTCAAAAATACATTGGAAGAAATATAAACTAAACCATGAATCAACAGTTGACTTCTAGTCTTCATCTAGAATGACTTTTCTTCCTGCTAGATATAGAGCATGGATATAGGATTAAATGCAGATTAAATTCAGCTAAATAAATACGTAGTTAAGATACATCATCATTTTTTTTTCATATTTTAATGCAATGTTTTCATACTGAAAGGCAAACTAGTGGTTTATGCAATATCTCAGAAATTAGTGAAATGGGAGGTGAGAATGAAGTAACAAATGCTTTTAATAGTGATTTTTATTTCTGGTTAATGTTACTGTGTGTGTATTCAACATGTTAATAAATAGTAACTATAGCTCTAAGCAGCCAAAGTCATAGTAGGTATTCTAAAGAATAACACCTTTCAGAGGAGGATAACAAAAAGATAATTTCCTTGATGTAGATTACAAAGTAAAAAAGAAATCTCTTAATCCATACTTTATCACTCTATTTATTAGACTGTGAACTTCTTAAGATCCAAAATGATGAATTTTGAATGAGGAATTTTATTCCACACATATGCTCAGCAGGTGGTTTTCGAGTGGATATATAGTGAATAGTGTTACTGATTTCTTTATGTTATATAATACTGTGAAATATGATTTTCATCAACTACATATTGATTTTGTTAATTTTTATTCAGTTTAATTTGGTACTCCTCACAAAGTTAGATGTGTATTTAGAAAACAAATATGATTTAGGAATTTCATTTGGGGGCTTATATCAACTCAGATATACATGTAAACCATCAGATGCCAATAAAGTAAGCACATAATAGAAACTTATCCAGATTTCAGGATAGTGGCTTTCTCTGTGACCTCACTTCTCTAATGGGTCCAAGATGAGTTGTTGCTTTTCAGTTTGTCCAGCTTCTTCCTGTAAGAATGAGAATGACAATGTCCAAGGTCTTACTCTTCTGAACTGAAACCAGAGCCTTTATGTAATATTTTATGTAAGTCGCAATACAAGCAAGAAAAAAAAATGAGTAATGATGACCTAATGGGGCATTATGATGAAAAAAGGGTGATTCTACTATATAATTATAACAGCTTTTCATTATAGTTAGTAGAACTATATTATTACTATAATAATAACTAGTATTATTTTCTTCTTTCTACTTTTCTATTGTTTCTGAAGTAGGCTCTACACCCAACATGGGGCTTGCATTCATGACCCCAAGATCAAGACTCACATACTCTACTGACTGAGTCAGGCAGGAGCCCCTCTTCTGTTCTTTCTTAGTTTTCTATGACAAACATGTAGTTAATTTGTAATAAATTTCATATAGAACGTTAAGTATGTGCTCCCTCAATTTCAAAATTATATAAAGACTTTTATCAAGTCTTCCCTGTATTTCTTCTGTCTTGTCTAGATTTGGGACAGTAATTGGAGAGAGGGCATGATGGGACTCCTAAAAAACTCATTTCTAGTATTGCTTTTACTCTTAAATGCTGGATGAATGTAGCATATTTTGTTTTCAAAATCAGATTTTATTAACAGTTTATAAACTTTACTTAACTCTTGATGGAATTAAAGACTATCCAAATAACTATGGAAAGGTGAGTTATATTCATTAATTTAATAAATATTTATTTTTAAAATATTTATTTATTTTGAGAGAGACAGAGAGAGCAAGAGTGGCGAATGGGCAGAGAGAGAGGGAGACAAAGAATCTCAAGCAGGCTCTAGGTTGTCAGCACAGAGCCCAGTGTGGGGCTTGAACTCAGGAACTGGGAGATCATGACCTGAGCCAAAACCAAGAGTCCGACGCTTAACTGACTGAGCCACCCAGGGACCCCAATAAATACTTAAATTAGTCTGCTTTCTCCAAAGCATTGCATCAGCATTGCCACACAAGCAAACAGACCTAAACTCTCCTTTTGTGTGGAGTAGTTCTACACTTATTCTCCATTGTGAGCAGACTCTCAGTTGAATAATCAGAGGCATTAAACCAAAAATGTGGACAGTGAAATGTTTGGAAATTTTCAGTAGTCTTTAGAACACTAGGGAAGAAAATCAATACACCTCTCATGGATTATCTGGTTTTAAGCAACTTGGTTTCTTAGTGCTCCTGCCAGGATTAATTATGAGCAAACTGTTCCTGTACATAGTTAAATAAATTGAGTTGCTGTATGAAGTAATTTGATATAAGGCCACTGATTTCAGTGTACTACCTATCAAAAGCAATGATTTTGGGATAAGAATAATTATCATTGAGCCCCCATTTTTGCTTGTAGACTTTATATAAAAATAAAAATGCAAAATGATGAAAAGGAAATGAGACTATTGGCTTGGAGAGGTTTTTCCATGAATAAGGCAGTGTATGTTTTTACTCTCAAACAGTTGATTCAATGAAACACTGCATAGTGGTAGTTTTGGATAGCTCCTATTATTTTCAGGTATAAAGTAACACATAATTGACAGAAATAGGCCATTATTTTTTTCCAAAAATTCATGTCAACATGGTTAAATATGCAAGCACACACTTTCAAAAATTAAACACTAAAATTTTTAGATACAATCATTGTTCTATTAATGTCATCATGCGATTAGACTCACATATACGTCTGCCCCAGTACCACTGTTCTCTTCTATACATCAAGCTCTAATGTCTGGAGCTAACTGAATATTATTCATAATTACTCTGTCAAATCTGCCATACTTCACCCAGATAGATGATAGCTCCTAAAAAAAGGAAGATCACCAATGCAGAAAGAACTCAAAAGCACTTCAATAATTTGCCATTATTGGGGTGTATGATGTTTCAGAAAATCAATAATTTTCTAATTATGGAAAATTGGCTTGTTTTCACTGAAAGGGCCACCTCAAATACTTTTTTGGAGGGGAACAGGGCAAGAGTACAAATGGAGGCCCCAAATTGCTAAATGAAATATGTTCTGTCCTTTATCCCGACAGGAAACTTCTATAATAACAGCACTGAAGAATGTGTATAATTTATGTTTTTATATGATGTATAGGACTTACATAGGATTTACACATATATGGATATATAACATAATATGATGTGTTGTATTATATATTGTCTATTTTTACATTTATACATAAATGTTCATTTATATTTATTTATGAATTTATTTATATAAAAAGTATACTTATATATGTTATAGTTATACATTTATATATTTATATAAAGAGGGAATGTATTTAGGCCTTGACTCAATGGTTGAGGGGGTCACTCAGGAAACTGGGAATTAGCCCGCTTTGTCATATAATAGCTTAGTATTAGTGGACGCTGCAATCTCATTAAGAGTGAACTGTCTGGAAAAATGTTTGCAGGCATTTTTTGAAGGAAAGGTGAAGTGGTATACTAATTTGCAGTCTTATCATCCTGTGGAAGAATACACTGAAATAAACAGTTGTCCTGTGTTGATACAGCTGGCCATTGTTGTCATTATAACACGCTTTAATTTAATCATATCAGTTGCCATCACATGCATCATGATAATCACCATCTCGTGAAGAAGTGTCTAGATCTATGTATTCTTTATTAAATTCTTCTTTCAACATTTTTACTGCTGGATTTTATAGGAAAAAAATGATTTTGAAAATAAAACTATTGTAGAAAGAAATTTTGTAATTATTTGTACATGAATCTTTTTCTTCATAGCCATGCAAATGTTTTATTTACTTGCAGTGTTTTGTATTACTGGAATGTCACTTTTGTTGCATATTCCCTATGGAGATTTTTTTAAGTATAAGGAATTTAAAAACGTTATGTATTTTAATTTTCTTAGAGTTAGGATGGTTTGAACTTTTATAAGCTACTGCTAACAATTGCCGTAGAAAGCAATAGTTCATACTAAGTAGCTACAGAGAAAATTCAACGTTAATATAATTTTTTGATCAAACACCACAATTAGTATTAACTCTTTGTACACTTTCTTTCTCCACTCCTACTCTTAACATTTCTCTGCATTTTATATCGTTTCTGAATTAAGTCTCTTACTTTCACAGATATTAGGCAGGATTATCATAATTCTTCTAAGAATGATTACTATGTAAAATTTGGTATGTTTCATCAAGGTGTCTCACTTTTTAAAAAAAGCTTTTTTATTATTTTGAGAAAGAAAGAGGGAGAGAGAGAATCCCAATGTGGGGCTCGAACTCACTAACTATGAGATCACCACCTGAGCTGATCTCAAGTGTCCGATGCTTAAATGACTGAGCCACCCAGGAGACCCACGTTGTCTCAGTCAGGTACACAGATAAAAAATTGAAATAAAAATTATAAAAAATCTGAATTGTTACAAAAAATGTCATTATTTCTAAACACAGATGAAATATTAAAAAACATCATGAATTTTTGGCCACAATTTTGCTTCTACACCTTTCTTGTTTTCTTTATCAACCATAGTGGAAACATTATAATAAGCTTAACCTCAACAAATATTTGTAGTAATTTCAAAAATTAAGTTTTCGTGTTTCAGTTCTTAGCTTAAGTCAAACCTACATTAACATTTTTTTAATGTTTATTTAATTTTGAGAGAGCGAGAGAGACACAGACTGTGAGCAAAGTGGGGTCAGAAAGAGAGAGAGAGACACAGAATCTGCAGCAGGCTACAGGCTCTCAGCTGTCAGCACAGAGCCCAATGTGGGGCTTGAACCCATGAACTGTGACATCATGACCTGAGCTCAGGTCAGTTGTTTAACCACTAAGCTACCCAGGTGCCCCAAACCTACATTTTTTTGACATTGGGGTTTTGACACCAGGTTTTCTTTTTATTCCTTTTAAAAGTTTATTTATTTATTTTGAGAGAGAGAAAGAACACTCAAGTGGGAAAGAGGCAGAGAGAGAGAGAGAATTCCAAGCAAGTTCTGCACAATCATCAGGACTCAGGGCTCAAATCCATGACTGTGAGATCATTACCTGAGCCAAAACCAGGAGCCAGACGCTTAACCAATTTAGCCACCCACGCGCCCCTTGTTTTCTAATAGTTCAACAATGTGCAAAATAAACATTAGTCGTTCAGTAATATTTTTATCACTGATACCATATAATTGAAGTAAATAATATTACATTTACAATTTTATGTATAACTTTTCTCAGTATATTACCTGATAAATTAATAGTTGTATGTTTGCTTTTTCAGGTTAAATAACTATTTGTTTCATTATTATTGTATCCATCCTATGCATTCAGCCATTCTAGCACTTTATTCCAAAATAACTTTTATCAAATCTACCCCTTTTATTGCTTTCTATAAATGTATTGCCTCCAGTAACACTAAAATGTAAATATAAAAAGAAAATATTATTTTTTAAAGTCCATCATGATTATAATCTTTCCTAGTGTCATCTTGTTTTTGTTGAATTCTGTGAATTGTTTGGAGTTTATATCACTATTTTTTTCAGTCGTAAAATTGCATATGCTTATTTGTGTGCAAGCAACGTTTCATGATTGACAATTAAATCTTCCTTTTACAAAGAATCTGTAATGGCAGAAATTTTATCTGACCTGTTTGAGAACTTAATGAGAATAATATTCTTGCTAATTTTCATTGTTTTGGTCAGTAATTATACCATAATTAAATCATGAATTTGTAATATCCTCATGGCAAATTTTATGTGAGTGATGTTGGATAGAAATCTGCTCACCTTTATTGTCTCCATTTTTAAAAAATTTAAGCAGACTGCTTTTTTGAAGATTCACTCTCACATTTTAGATTTTTATTCAATGGAATTACTCTTCTATATTTCTAACATGATTTTGACTTATACTCTTACTAATAATCTAAATAATGTGAAGAATAAAAGTTAATTGCATTCAGTGTATAATATGTAAATATGTATTCATCAGAAATAAAGTTAGTATAAAATTAAAAAGTAAAACATTTTATACATTTACAAAGGAAATAATTTCTTTTCTAATATATTAGAAGTATCTAAGACATTCAAATCCATTCAAATTATAATTCAATATTAACATTTAAAATTAAATTTATTTAAATAAATCTGAAAATTATAATTCATTTAATTTTTAAAATTAAACTAAAATGTATAATCTGCATAAAAAGAAAACTATTAGTTAAATCTAACAATAAATGACACATTATGAATTAAGGAAATGGTATCATGCTTCCTATGTGTTTTATCTGGTCTTATACAAATTTAAAAGGAATATCAATACATCAATTACTTTTTAGAAAATGTTTCTCGGTTGCTAATTCATCTAATGCCAGTGGTATGTTTATCCATAAGTACCACTGGAATTACAAACTGGAAAAAGAGAGGCAAGAAAATAAACACAGCACCACTGAAAAACTATTCTTTCCTATGCAAAAATCCATTGTGTGAACAACTACCTAAGAGACAAGATTTGATAATTAATTTTCTACATGCAAGTTCTGCTGATAACTCTTCACTGCCCTTCGGAGCAGTTTCATGCCCTATACTGGCAGTGGTTCAGCCCTCAATCCTTTACTCAGATGCTTTTGGTCATGGGACTTGTTGAAGAAAAAGAAACCAGCCTCCCCTTGGGGTTTTAACAAGGTTTACCATGAGATTGAGTATCTAGGGTTGGTTGGGGTAAACAGTGTTGGTGTTGAAAGATAGATCTTAAGTGACAGAAAGTGACATTGGTTCTATAAATGGTTTTGCAGTAACACATGTGGGGACTTGTAAAATATGGGGCCCAGAGCAAGCATCCTCTTTCTGAATTTAAGAGTTCCATGGTACTAAAACTGCATTTAGTTTTCAGTGATATTCATTTTATGGAAAAACATTTCAGAATATTTATAATTTCTGGTTAAGACATTTTCAGTTCTTTGTGGATGGAGTCAGACTAAGTAAATCAGATAAAATAAATACATATATTTGTTTTCTTAGAATAAATACAATAAAATGAGATATATTAGGAGTAGAGAGTCATTGTGCTGTAATAGAGAAAATGGTTTTTCTGAGTTAAATTCTGGTTCTATTATCTCAGAACAGTTCTGTACTTTTCCCTCCAACTAGATGGGCAGGGCTAAGTCTATCTTCAGTGTGTGCCTTGGGTCTCTCTCCTCTGCTTTCCTTCCCTCCTCCTTCTTCCACCTTGCCTGGACTCCTTGGATTTGGGACCTCTTTTTTTCTTCTCCACCGGGGATCCTTTACTTCACCTTGGCTATTGGTTCAAGTTTTTAGACAGTGGGTTTAATCTATATTTTTCTTCCAGGAACTTAGAGTATAGGCGGGAGTGATGGGAAAGCAACCTTTTGATACAGCTCCAGAGTAAAACAAATCCTGTTTTTTTTTCTGTTTCTGTTTTCTGAGTAATAAAAATTAGTTGCATTAACATCCTTAAAGAGTCTTTAATCCCTCTGTGATATCAAACGCAGGACTCAAACTCACGAACCATGAGATCATAACCTGAGCTGAAGTTGGACGCTCAACTGACTGAGCCAGCCGGGAGCCCCACCTTACATAGTTTTAAATAGTATTGTTTCTCCATGCAGGCTTTAGGGAAATAATTATATTAATTTACTGTTATATTTGTTTTATAGAATTTTTAATTTTATAAATTTCTTCCTTTAAAACCAGCTAGAAAGGAGTTAACATTTTAAATGTTTACATAGTATGAATTTAGATGTAGCATTTCTAGTATAAATAGGTAGGTTAGAAAACTGAATAATCACTCCTTATATGGCATTCTGCTGCTGAATTTCAGTGTGTCTTTGTGTGTGTGTGCAAGAGGCATGGGCACATGGAAAAATAGAATAGTGAGTGAATATGAGTTTCCTTAATAATTTGATAAACTGCATGTTAACATAGTAAAAAATGGATTGATTTGGACATTTGGTTTGTTGAACATAATCATCTACATAACACACTGAATGACAACATATTTGATTCGGTAATGATATATTTATAAACTGTTCCATAGGTGATTGGCAAATAAGATAACTACTATTGAAGAGAACTACAACAATGTATTCAATTTATCATATTTGAATTGTCCAGATCCATTTAATTTGTGAATTAGCAGTAATAACAACAGCAAAAATGTTTTAACATATTTTTGTGATAGGTCATTTTATTTTTTTCCATGTCCTAAGAAAAAAAACCAAAAAGAACTATTTTGTTTACCTTCCAGCAGAATATGAGAAGCCAGATACTAAGTGTATCAGGAGATAGGACACTAAAAGCAATGTAGGTTGAAAATCATATTCTTTCAAAATAACCCCATATGAATCAACCTATGCAGACATCTTCTCTGTACATCATCAAGCTTATTAAGTTATACAGGGTCATTTTTGGCATTTCTTTGATGGATAGAAATTATCGCTGTTTTCATCTTATTTAATAACACAATGACATTGTCAATATATTTACTGTAGACAAAAATTAATGACTCTGATGTGTAAGTTCTTTATATTATCACATCATTTAAACTTCACTGCAATTATTCCTGTAAAATCATTGTTATTAGACCTAATTTTGATGATGAATCACAAAGTACTCAGAGAGCTTATGTGACTTTACTCCTAGGTAGTCATTACAGGATTTAGAATACAATGTTGGACTCTAACACATGTTCTTTCCCCACTATATTATACTGAATATCTGGTATATAGAACGAAGACCAACAACTTAAAAGTCTAAGAAGAATTTATTTTTCTGTTACTCTGAAAGAAAGGAATGTATTTTTTATCATGTGGTCTTGAGCATATTTCTATCTTTTTCATGAATATTGGGAGATAGTATTTTTCATAAATATGTACAATAGTGTCTCCCATTCAACATGCTCTTTTCCAACGTGGTGACACTTCTCCCATTGAGAGACGGAGGCTAGGTTTCCCCCCTTTGAGTTAAGGAAGGGTTGTGACTCTGGCAGAAATGATGCTATGTTGCTTCTTCATCCAAGTTCAAAAAGACAATTCATGGTTTTCATGGGACCTTACTCTTGCAACCTGGCCACCATTCTCTCAGAAAACCCAAACACTCCAAGGAGAGTAACCAGGGCCCACAACACCATCTGAATTCCCAGAGCTGAAAGCCCAGCACCAACTTGCCAGCCGTGTCAGTGAGCCATCTTGGATGTGCATCCCCCAGCCCTTGTGCCAGCTGACACCACATAGTACAGACTGTGAGCCCTGTTGAGCCCTGTCCAAATTGAATATTTGGGATCAGAACAAATTATTGTTGTTGTTTCAGACACTAAGCTTTTGGGTGGTTTGTTATACAGCAACAGATAACTCAAACAGTAACCTAAGATACAATTTTCTCCAAGGAGTGTTTTAAATTCTATATATTTAAGGTAAAACAACACAATGATTTAATAGATATTTTAAGGGTTTTTATTGCTCACACTCATAACTTCTCACCTAAGATGTGACCATTTTTTGTCTAAACTATTGTAAAATAAAATATACACTAACAATGGATAATTACCTCATTAACTCGTTAAAAGCTTTTTTCTTATTGAGAGAATGCATTTTAAAAGACAGCATTTTCATCAAAGAAATATTTTTAAACCTCTGATTTGGCAGGAAAAATCAAAGCTTAAAAGCATTGGTTGCATTCATGAAGTGCTTTTCTTATTAATTGTTGGAGAATGCCAAAGTCCCTTGTGGAACACATGGCAAAACAAGCTGATTAAGAGGCTTAGTATTATTTTTAAATTACTTAATTGCCATTTAATGAAATAGGGAGCTCTGACTTCCACGCTACCTAATAAAATGGTTACTCTGCAAGGAATGAATTGCTGGTTGCACTGACCTTGCAGAGCAAGCTGGGTTTAAAGAAGCCACATAATACATTTCTACAATGATGGTGTGGGGACTGAAAGCCAGATTACTGGAAATGTGCGTGTTAGCATTTATATCTCTTTTATAATTGCTGAAATAATGGCCAACATACATTAAGAAATGTCTGGGTATTCCACTGGGTGCCCTGATTGCAGTGAAACCACATATATGAATACCTCTTAATTGCTAAAGTAATTTCTAAGGAACTAAAAACACAGTTCATTTGCTTTTCCACCCTGCCCTTGGGAACCTGCAATTTTGCTTCATTACAACCACTCAACCTTTAGCCCTCATCCACTTCAAAATGGTTTGCAGTGTTTTATATATAATAAAACAGCATCCATATGTAGGCATGCACAAATCTGTTATTTTTGTTAGTGTACTGTTTCCAAGTTTGGAATTAGCTACGTTTGAAGCCAAGAATTTAGCCATATCAATGCATATTTATTATATGTGCTTATTTTAAATATATTATATGTGTATATATATATATATATATATCTCCTCCCACTTAGTGAATATATCTTTTTTTTAGCAGATCTGCAAGAGCAAATGTATATTTGAAAAGGGAAACTGGGCTACTTTTTGTTTTATTTACTGCAGCATCTGATCAAACTAGCTGGATAAAGACAGAATTTCAGGAGCTCACATTGTGTATCAGATTTCCAATCACTAGTATAAAACACTAATTCCCATGGTAAATTTACCATGAGGTTAAAAAAATAAATCTATGTATCTATATTCATATATTTGTGTGTGTGTGTGTATATATATATATACACACACACACATGCCATATCATAATATATATCTTAAATTTATATATCTTATGTATATCTAAAATGTATATTATATATACATCTATATATCTTCTGTTTCTGATGAGATTTTTAAAATTTTTTTCTTCAAGTTCATCTTATATTTTCTCTTTCTTTCTTTCTTTCTTCTTTCTTTCTTTGTTTCTTTTTTTCTTTCTTTCTCTTTCTTTTCTTTGCTTCCTTTCCTTCTTTCTTTCCTTCCTTCCTTCCTTCCTCCTTTCCTTCCTTCCTTCCTTTCTTATATGTACTTTCTTTCACAGCCTGGTCTCTTTGTCACTGTATTCACTACCTTCTTCCTGTATATATTATTTACTTTCTTATTGGTAACTGATCAAAATTAATTACCTTATTCTCAAACAACAACACCCAGATTTTCCTTTTTTTCATCGACTTGTAGTTCATGTATTTCAGATGAAGGTGGCAATCTTCAACGTTGGTCACCCAATCTAACTTGTTCAGTCAATACAATCCATTCCTGTGATTACTATAATTAGTTTGGGTTGAGCATGTGACATGCATTTAGCCAATGAAAAGGATCTGGGAAATCATATGTTTTCACTCATATGTGGAACTTGAGAAACTTAACAGAAGACAATGGGGTAAGGGAAGGGGAAAAAATAGTTACAGAGAGGGAGGGAGGCAAACTATAAGAGTGTCTTAGATACAGAGAACAAACTTAGGGTTGATGGGGAGAGAGAGAGAGAGAGAGGGTAAAATGGGTGATGGGCATTGAGGAGGGCACTTGTTGGGATGAGCACAGGGTATTGTATGTAAGCGATGAATCACGGGAATCTACCCCTGAAATCAGGAGCACACTGTATACACTGTATGCTAGACAATTTGACAATAAACTATATTTGAAAAAAAGAAAAAATAAAAATTTTAAATTAAATGGAAAGAAAGAAGAAAGAAAGAAGAAAGAAAGAAAGAAAGAAAGAAAGAAAGAAAGCAAGAAAGAAAGAAAAGGATCTGGGAAAGACTACAGACCTGCTAGGACAGACATTTTCTTTCTACTAAAGACTGATCATAACTACTACATAATAACTACTAAAGGCTGATCATAATAACTGGTGGCCATCTTTGTTTCAACAGGAGGAGAGTGTGATGAAGAATGAAGACAGAATAAGAGACAGATGAAAATAGATTTTTGATACTTTAGTAAAGTATATGGATCCAACATGATTTAGGTTGTGGACCACTCAGTTACTTAAGGCAACACCTGTCCCCTTCTTGCCCCTTATTCCCCAGAATCTTTTTTGTTGTTGTTTGCTCAAGTTCACTTGGGTTTCTCTTACTTGCAACTCAAAACATTCTGACTGTAATCCTCTTGACTTTTTTTTTCTGTTTTTACATTTCTTCCCTTTAGATCTCTCTGTTTGTTGTCTACTGCACCCCCATCCAATATTCTATCAAATTTTATTCAGTTTACTTTTTCTCATTTTTTTCCATCTTATGTGGCATTATATTCCCTATTTCCTTTAGTACTCTTTCCATTACTCTGCTACCATTTTTTTTTGGTTGTATCCATTCTTTAGCCAGATCTAATAAAAATAGATTCCTCTCTGAAATATCTTCCACAACTTATAGTCAGGTCAAACAACTTTAGTAAACTTAATATGTTTAGACAAATTCCAACCACAGAATAGAGAAACTCTATGCTTTTTTTACATTAGTCAAGGACAACAATAGTCACGATTTTCCATCTCTTATATTTTGTTTCATACTATCACCATTTGCTTTTAAGAACTAGTCCACTTCAGAAGTAATAAAGTCCAGAATCCTTTGGAACCAGAAAATTATTCTGAATTTATATGCAAATTAAGGGACATTAGAGGTATATTAGACTTATACTAACAATGAATAGTAACATATAATAAACAAAAAATAATACAATGTACCTATATATTATGTGAAATATAGAGGAGCTAGAGAAACAATATATAATATATGGTGTTTCTTACAATTGATAGCATCTGTTCACATCAAAAACTACTTTGAAGAAAATTTCTTTCAAAATGTCATTGCAATAAACTATATTTATAAAACCAAAGTAAGTGTAAAATAAAGAATGACATGTAAATGACAATCGGGAGGTTACCATCATGTTTAAATAACAACCAAGTTCAAAATCCTTCAAATAGGAATTGGCCTTACCTGTCTCTTGATCAAGATTACCACTTTTTCATCCAAAACATTCATTTAAATTCAAAGAGTGCTTATAAATAAATGTGTAATTATAGCTGATAGTGACAAGTTTCACAGATCATCTGGCTAACATCCAAAAATCCAGATATTTTTGAGGGTTATCCAACTATAAACAGTCAAGAAGTTCAATTCAATAAACATTTTAATGTACCTTCTTATACTGTGGGAACTAAAATGTTGATAAGATATGTTCTTAGTGCTTTAAGGTAGAGTCTACTGTAGGAGAAGATTCAAGCACATTACCCTATGATAAGTATTCTAACGGGCTTAGCAAAAATTACTCTGAGAAGACAAGACTAAGTTATATCTCATTATTTCTGAGGCAGTTAACGAAAAATACCATATAATGAAAGTATTTGGATAAGAGTAAAAGGATATCCTAAATACTGGGTAGAGGTGGGGAAACTATTTCATACAGAGGGTTAACAATGTTACAAAGAAATGGAAATCTAAGAGCATATTGACAAAGACTCTTCCTTGACCAAACTTTAATCAGTTTCCTCTGAACTCTCTTTCCTATTAAGCCTGAACCCTAGTCCTTGTACCAGTCTTTGGCCTGCTCAGCTGAGTTTTAGCAAGTCTTCCCACTGTTAATATCTAACCACCCTTGGTGATTTGATATATAAATTCTTGCCTGCCTTTAGCAAGAAGTGTGTTAGGACAGTTTAGCAAGAATCACCCTATATCTCTTCTTAGTAATTTTCAATCCATTAACCACTTACTCTGTTCATTGGTTCTAAATCCCCAGCTGCATTTCTGTATTTGGAGTTGTAAGCAATCAATTCTCCCCTACTGCAAAATCCCTATTGCAATTGTCTTGCAAAAAGTCCCTTGCCATTTTAATACGTGTCAGAATATATTTTAATAATATGACACCTCTAAGATATTTAATCAGTATGACTGAAAAATTGCGGGAGATCAACATTATCCCTATGCTTAAGAAGCTTACAATGTATTTTAGGAGATAAATATTAAGTATAATGCAAACAGATACAATAAATTATAAAATAAAGTTATGTATATATATGTTTAGTCTCTGAGAAACCATTTAATTCTAATTTGGTAGGAATTGGGAAGGCTTCAAGGAGAGAGAAATAAAGAAAAGAATGCAGTGAAAGTGGGGAAATTAATTCCAGTCAGAGGAAAACGAGTATTTTAAACCATTAAACCTTAAAAGTATAAAGGCTAATGGGAAACCAAATGGCATCTGTGCACAGTGGATGAAGTAAGTTTTGAATTTAGAATATTTAAATTTGTTTGAAGAATTTGTTCAAAGATGACAGATTGGATACAAGTGTTTTCTTTCATTCCCTGCCAAAGTCTCATATAAAAGACATAAATGACATGAAATGGAACACCTCCATAGGACAAAGAGAATGAATGAAGAGATAATAGTGAAATATTTTGAAAAAGGAAAATGGATAAGTGATGATTAACTTCACAAATACCAAACCAAACAAACAGACAAGCAAACTTGATCCTAAAGGAACAATGGAAAAAAAGACTTCGAAAATTCCAAAACACTCAGGAAATGGTAGCACTGAATACTGCTTGATGTAGGTGCTTTCCAGAATAAAATTCAATGACCTTTAAAGAGAGACAGAAGAGTCAAACTCTGCACAACATATCCACAAAGTCCAGCATAATTTTATGTACATATATATGACATGAAATAAATAACTATAAATATATATTCAGAAAAATTAGTCTAAAATCAATTTTAAAAATAAGAGGAATTGTTAATAGAAATAGAACCCATAATAACTGAGATGTCAGCATTAGCAGAAAAGATTTTAAAACTCTAACATGAATAGGTACAAGGTAATAAAGGAAAAGATGCACATGATGAGTAAAATGATGGGAAATCAAGTCTGTTCAAATGTCTGGAATGGAAATAGAAATTCCAGGATATAATAGCGCAATATCTAGAATGAACAAATGAATGGGATTACCAGAAGGTTAGCAGCTGCAAAGTAGATAAATAAATAAACAAACACACAACAGAAATGACCCAACTCGTATTTAAAAAGGGACAAACAAATAGTTGGGAGACTATTAAGAGAGCTCAATATTATGTGAGACAATATTAAGAAGTCTGATGTAAATAGGTTGGAATCCATGAAAGTGAAGAAAGAGTGAATGATTCAGAAAAAAAACACAGTATTTGAACAAATAATAGTGAAAATTCCCAATATTTTACAAAGTATCCAAATCCAACAAAGCTAAACACACTCAAGTGGGACAAATTTAAAGAAGACAGTCACATCATAGCCAAACACTGAAGATAACACAAATCTTAAAAGCATCCAGAGAAATATGATACACATTTAGTTATCAAGGATATCCATATGAAACCATGCTGATGTATAATCAAACATGAGAATAGGTCAAATTAAAAAGAAAAGAACATAAACACCAAGTGTATCTAAGGATGCAACTCTATATTTCATCATTGATAGGATTAAACTCTTATTTTCTTTTTTTTAATTTTTATTATTTTTTAAAAATTTTTTTTAATGTTTTTATTTATTTTTGAGACAGAGAGAGACAGAGCATGAACGGGGGAGGGTCAGAGAGAGAGGGAGACACAGAATCGGAAGCAGGCTCCAGGCTCTGAGCCATCAGCCCAGAGCCCGACGGGGGGCTCGAACTCACAGATCGCGAGGTCGTGACCTGAGCTGAAGTCAGACGCTTAACCGACTGAGCCACCCAGGCGCCCCTAAACTCTTATTTTCAATGTTTCAGTTTGCTCTCTTACCAGCCCTTTTTGGGATCACTATCCAAATAAAGTATTTACACTTGAGTGTTTGATTCAGAGTTTGTTTTTATGGGAATACAGACCAAGACGATTTCAGGGACGCTACTAATGTTCTTGGACTATTATTACTGATCCCCTGCTCCCTTCCTCTTACTATTGTATTCTGAAAGTGTCTTAAATTGCTTGCAAAGAACTTGTCTCTCACTGTTTGCATCTAAGGAATCTGGCCTCAGACAACAATCTTTTCTATCTTTTCTCTAGTAGACCATTATTTCCACTACTTAACATACCTATTTTTTGAATGTTTTATTTTTTTTTAATTTTTTTTAACATTTATTTATTTTTGAGACAGAGAGAGACAGAGCATGAACAGGGGAGGGGCAGAGAGAGAGGGAGACACAGAATCTGAAACAGGCTCCAGCCTCTGAGCTGTCAGCACAGAGCCCGACGCGGGGCTCGAACTCAGGGACCGTGAGATCATGATCTGAGCCGAAGTCGGATGCTTAACTGACCAAGCCACCCAGGCGCCCCTTGAATGTTTTAAACAAAATATTCCCAGTTCTTTGATTTCTTTCATAATATAAGGAAATACCTATCTATACAATGTTTTACTAGGATGATTACTTTTAGATTCTTTATTCTTTATCTTGATATATAGATTATTCTATGTTTCCTTTTGTGTTATTTTTGCATAAGTCCTGGCTTAGTCTTTTTCTATTCAATATTCATTTTTTAACATGGGCAATTATGAATTAATTTAACAAAACTAAGATGACTATTGAAGAAAATGAAATGGGACAATAAACAATTGCAATCCATAATTTTAGAAAACTGTTTTCCTAAACCAGGTAGTTGTTTTAAAATTTTTTAAGGTGGCTTAACCTTAGGTTGTAAATAATCATCTGACTTACAGAGAGCTCTGTAGAAACAGGATTCTTTTTGTTCTTACTTGTGTTGGTGTCCGCTATCACCACCTACAGAATTGATTTCTGCTTCTCCTTCTTCCTCCTCTGTTCCTTACCTTTAAAAGAGTTATAGGTTTTTTTAAATTGAGATAAATATTTTTTAAGTACTTAAGTAAAAGAGTGCCTTTATTTCTCTTGACAAAAGAATACTTTAAATTATGTTTATTCATATATAAATGCCAAGCTTAGACTCCTATTAAGCAAACCATACTGTTCTCTGCTTTGCAGATTTCTTAGTTTTTTTATAATTTTATAAAGGATTCCTGTTTCTGGTCACTAGTTCATTATGATCATCTGCTCAAGTAAGATTCCTTGTTTGAAAAAAAATAGAATAATTTTTAGTATTTCTCTTCTTTAAGATTTTTTTATTCATAAAAAATACTAGTGAGACAAGAGCTGTTAGGGCTAAGAAGCTACTTCACTAATTATGAAGTTATAGTTTAAAATTTGCTAAGATGCTAAAGTTTTAAGAAATATTATGAGAATTTCAAGACTTGCATAATTAGAAAATTTTAAATGCTTGCGAAAAAACTAATTTTCACCAACCCACTTAAGAGTACTCCATAGAAGTTTACTCAAATGGAAATTCAGATAAATTTATGGCACAAATATAGCTTGAAGTGGTCTTATAATAATGACAATGGAACTATCATCTTTAAACTTTATTATACATGCATTAATAAAAAAGCAGTGATAGTTCCAAGGTCATGTATTTAATTCTAAATGCCTTTTTTTTTCACAGCATACCTCTGTCTTCTTTATTTGAACCTAGAACCAAAGTGTTTAAGGAGACAGAGAAAGCATCTAGTCCAGCCTGTAAATATTATAGATGAAGAGTTGGGGTAGAAAGGC
Organism: Prionailurus viverrinus; assembly: GCF_022837055.1. Classification (NCBI taxonomy): domain Eukaryota; kingdom Metazoa; phylum Chordata; class Mammalia; order Carnivora; family Felidae; genus Prionailurus; species Prionailurus viverrinus. The sequence goes on along the minus strand of NC_062564.1, from coordinate 159,012,736 downwards.
CAAGAGCCTTGTTCATTATCATATAATATGTCATATTCATGCCTAAACTTGGAATCCACATCCAAGATTGCATACACTGGCCTCATCTAGTTATAACAGAAAAAGGTTGATTTGGAGGCCTTGCTGTGTTCCTGTTTCAATCCCAGCCTGAAGGAACTGTGGCATTGATTTTTTTTTAATTAAAATATATACAGTATATTGATGTCATAAATAAAGTTTCTGAACATTTTATACACATGGCAGAGATTTCCTGACCTACTTTCAAATCAGTATTAAATGCTTACAGAAGTGTGATAATTTGTTTTTTGGGCAAAAAAACTGCTCATAAATTTAAATCTGTTATCTCTGTGGAATATCTCCATGACTTACACCTGAAAATCTTGACAGGAGGACATAATAAATAAGGCACCTTAGCTGCAGCTTGTAATTTATCAGATTTCAATCATCCTCTTCTCATTATGTTAACAGTAGAAGTATAATCATATTAAGAAAAAAATCTGTGGACTCAAAAATCTTGTTAAACATCCAGTTCTGGATTATGTGTTCAGATTCTGATATTAAGGGAGGTAAATTATATGCATGTGTCCTGACATCTGTTGTAAACATATTTGCCAAATTCCAAATTCTTTGCAAATAGACAATAAGGAAACCCCAAATTATATGAATAATTATGTATTTATATATGATCCTGAAGTTATGAAAGTAATTTTTTTTTAAAAAGTGTTCAAGTACTGAAGTATTTGAAAGGGATTCAAATATATGAGGTCCTTTAGAATGGCGTTTTTACTTGAAAGATTTCAGGCATGTGATATAGGCATGCTTATGGCATATTAAAAAAAAATCAATAACATAATCTGGTACTTTTTTCTGAGAAGCAAGTTGATTTAATCACTAACAAAAACACATTGGGAATACCCTTCCAACATTTCATCTTTTTAAAATAAGCAGTTAAGGGAGGAGTTAAGATGGCGGAGAAGTAGGGGGACCCTGGGCATTCTTCCTCCCTCAACCACAGCTATGTTGAGGTCAGATCACTTGGAACACCCAGGAAATCCATCTGTGGTGTGGCATGAGGATCTCCAAGGTTGGGGGGAGATAGCATGGGGAGTTTGAGGTGCATGGAAGTGAATTGGATGAGGGAAAAAATGGCAATACTGCAGAGGGGAGGGAACCCATTAGAAAGACAAAAAGGAGAGAAAGACAAAGGGGCTGTGAAATGGCAGTATTGAGTTAGCACAAGGGGAAAAACTCTCTGGACCACGGACTGGGAATGAGAAATACAGGGAGTGCCGGTTTTGATTATCTTGTGAAGCCATGGCAGCCTACTTTTATTCCAGGCTATTCTAACAAACAAATCAAAGCACACCTAGTTAAAGGGCCAAACACTCCCCACTGCAAGCAAGGAGGAGCTCTGCACAGGACTGGCCAGTTGGAAAGAACAGCCACAAAGCAATTGCAGAGTGCACAGAGCATACAGCATAAACACTTCCTGAAGTGCCCGAACCTGGACAGTGTATGACCCCTTTTTAATAAAGCAGTACTCTCTGGTGCAGGAAACATAGTAAGCTTTTAAAACATGCAAAAGACAGAACTTAACCAAAATGACAAGACAGAAGAATTCTCCCCCAAAAGAAAGGTCAAGAAGATATCACAGGCAGCAACTTGCTCAAAAAAGATATAAGTGATATATCTGAACAAGAATTTAGAAAAATAGTCATAAAACTACTGGCTGGACTTGGAAAAAGCATAGAAGACAACAGAGAACCAAACCCTTGCTGCAGAAATCAAAATACTCCACTTGCAGCAATGGGCAGATCATCTAAGCAGAAAGTCAACAAGCAAACAATGGCTTTGAATGACTGAACCAGATGAGCTTAACAGATATATTCAGAAAATTTCACCTTAAAACAGTAGAATACAAATTCTTCTCAAGTGCACATGAAACATTGTCCAGAATAGATCACATACTTGGTGAAAAATCAGCCCTCAATGGTACAAAAATATCAAGATCACACCATGCATATTTTTGGATCTCACTGCTATGAAACATGAAGTAAACCACATGAAAAATTTGGAAAGCCCTCACATACATGGAGGTTAAAGAACATCCTACTGAAGAATTAATGGGTTAACCAGAAAATTAAAGAAGATATTAAAAAATACATGGAAGCTAATGAAAATGAAAACATGACAGTCCAAACCCTTTGGGATGCAGCAAAGGCAGTTCTAAGAGGAAAGTACATTGCAATTCAAGCCTATCTCAAGAAGCAAGAAAGGTCCCAAATACACAACTTAACCTTACACCTAAAGGAGCTAGAAAAGGAGCAGCAAATAAAGCCTAAATCTGGGAGAAGAAGGACATAATAAAGATTAGAGCAGAAATAAATGGTACAGAAATAAACAAACAAACAAAAAAAAAGCCCAGTAGAACAGATCAGTGAAATTCAAGATGGTCTTTGAAAGAATTAACAAAGTCGATGAACTTCTAGCCAGACTTACCAAAAAGAAAAAAGAAAGGACCCTAATAGATAAAATCATGAATGCAAGAGGAGAGATCACAACCAACACTACAGAAACACAAACAATTAGAATACTATGAAAAATTATATGCCAATGAACTGGGCAATATTGAAGAAATGGAAAAATTCCTAGAAATGTACAAACTACCAAAATTGAAACAGGAAGAAATAGAAAATTCGAATAGACCCATAACCCACAAAGAAATCAGTAATCAGAAATCTTCCAACAAACAAGAATCCTGGGCCAGATGGCTTCCCAGGGAAATTCTACCAGATTTAAAGAAGAGTTAATACCTATTCTTCTCTAAGTGTTCCAAACAATAGAAATGGAAGGAACGCTTCCAAACTCATTCTATGAAGCCAGTGTTACCTTGATTCCAAAACCAGACATAGACCCCACTAAAAAGGAGAATTATAGGCCATTATCCCAGAAAAAACTCGATGCAAAAATTTTCAACAAGATACTAGCAAATAGAATTCAACAGTACATTGAAAGAATTATTCTCCATGACCAAGTGGGATTTATTCCTGGACTTCAGGCCTGTTTCAATCTCTGCAAATCAACCAACATGATACACCAAGTTAATAAAAGAAACAATAAGAAGATGATGCTCTCAATAGATGCAGAAAAAGAATTTGGCAATATATAGCATACTTTTTCTTGGTAAAAACGCTTAAGAAAGGAGGGATAGAAGGAACATATCTCAACATCATAAAGACCATATATGAAAGATCCACAGCTAATATCATCCTTAATGGGGAAAAAATGAACGCTTTCCCCCTAAGGTCAAGAACATGACACTGTCTTTCACCACTGTTTTTCAACATAGTACTGGAATTCCTGGACTTGGCATTCAGACAACAAACAGAAGTAAAAGGCATACAAATTGGCAAGGAAGAAATCAAACTTCTACTCTTCACAGATGCCTTGATTTCTGCATGGAAACCCCAATAGACTCCACCAAAAAAAAGTGCTAGAACTGATATATGAATTCAGTGCAGATGCAGGATATAAAATCAACATGCAGAAATCAGTTTCATTTCTATACACCAATAATTAAGCAGAAGAAAGAAAACTCAAGGAATTGATCCCATTTACAATTGCACCCAAAATAATAACATACCTAGGAATAAACCTAACTAAAGAGGTAAAAGATCTGTGCAATGAAAACTGTAGAAAGTTTATTAAAAAAAATGAAGGACACAAGAAAATGGAAACACATCCCATGCTCATGTATTGAAAGAACAAATATTGTTAAAATGTCAATAGTACCCAAAGCAACCTGTACATTCAATGCAATCCCTAGCAAAACAATGCCAGCATTCTTCACAGAGCTAGAACAGACAATTCTAAAATTTGCATGGAACCAGAAAAGACCCTGAATAGCCAAAGTAATGTTGAAAAAAGAAAACCAAACCTGGAGGCATTACAATTCCAGACTTCAAGCTATATTACAAAGCTGTATTCATCAAGACAAAACAGATACATAGCTCAATAGAACAGTACAGAGAACCCAGAAATGGACCCACAAATGTATGGCCAACTAATCTTCGACAAAGCGGGAAGGAATATCCAATTGAAAAAAGGCAGTCGCTTCACCAAATGGTGCTGGGATTACTAGGCAGTGGGATGAAGAAGAATGAAACTGGATCACTTTCTTACAACATGCACAAAAACTAAATTCCAAATGGATGAAAGACCTAAGTGTAAGATAGGAAACCATCTAGAGAACAGAGGCAGTGACCTCTTTGACCTCAGCCGCACAACTTCTTACAAGACATGTCTCTGGAGGCAAGGGAAACCAAAGTAAAAATGAGCTATTGGGACCTCATCAAGATAAAAAGCTCCTGCACAGTGAAGAAAAAAATCAACAAAACTAAAAGGCAACAGACAGAATGTGAGAAGATATTTGCAAATGATGTATTGTATAAAGAATCAGCATCCAAAATCTACAAAGAACTTACTTATCAAACTGAACACCCAAAACCAAATAATCTAATGAAGAACTGGGCAAAAGACATGAATAGACACTTTTCCAAAGAAGACATATAAATGGCTAACAGGCATATGGAAAGATTCCCAACATTATTCATCATCAGAGAAATACAAATCAAATCCATAATGAAATATCACATCACATTTGTCAGAATGGCTAAACTTCATAACTCAAGAAACGACTGATACTGGCAAGGATGCAGATAAAGGGAAACACTTTTGCACCATTACTTGGAATGCAAACTGGTGCAGCCACTCAAGAGAACAACATGAGTTTCCTGAGAAAATAAAAAAAAAATAGAGCCACCTTATAACCCAGCAATTGCACTACTAGGTATTTATGCAAAGGATACAAAAATGTTGATTCGAAGTAGCACATGCACCCCAATGTTTCTAGCAGCACTATCAACAATAGCCAACTTATGGAAACAGCCAAAATGTCTATTGACTGATGAATGGATAAAGAAGATGTTGTATATTTATATACAATGAAATATTACTCGGTGATCAGAAAGAATGAAATCTTGCTATTTGCAACAACATGGATAGAACTAGAGTGTATTATGCTAAATGAAATAAATCCATCAGAGAAAGACAAATATCACATGATTTCACTCATTTATGGAATTTAAGGAACACAACAGATGAACATAAAGAAAGGAAGGAAAAACCAGGTAAATACAGAGAAGGAGGCAAATGATAAGAGACTCTTAAATACCAAGAACAAACTGACGGTTGCTGGAGGGGGTGTTTGGTGGGGGGGATGGGCTAAATGGATAATGGGTATTAAGGAGGGCACTTGCTGGGATTAGCACTGGATGTTATATATAAGGGATGAATCACTAAATTCTATTCCTGAAACCAATACTACATATATATTAACTAACTTGAATTTAAATAAATAAATAAATAAATAATAAATAAAACAAAAGTCAAAAATGAAATATTAAAAGTAAACTAAAATAAGCATTCAGAGAGGAAAAAAAAAGTATGGGATTTTTTTTTACATGCCCATTGAGATCTTGTCAAGCAAATTCAGTCCTCAAATAGTGTTGGCATCAGCAATGAATTAGTATTTCATCCAGTTACCCATGCCAATATCTGGATTCACTGACAGCAAAAGGGTGAGCTGAGTTGAGGCATGAATTCATTCAAAAATTGTCCTCAAAATGAGCCTCAGGAAGTGATACTTGTATGATATTGAAAAAAAAGGAAAACATTTGAAGATCTTATATCAGTCATAAAATGGTAACAATCTGATTATGATCTTGCTATCAAAAAACTAGAAGAACAAAATATATTATTTGTTTTTTAAGTTTCTTACCTCTACTTCAACCATTTAAGAAAAAAATAGAGGGGCATCTGGGTGGGTCTGTCAGTTAAGTGTCTGACTTCAGCTTCAGGTCTTGATCTCATAGTTTGTGAGTTTGAGCCCCGCAGGGCTCTTGCTAGCAGCTCGGAGCCTGGAGTCTGCTTCAGATTCTCCCTCTCTCTCTGCCCGCCCCCCCCCCGCCACTCCTGCTTGCGCTCTGTCTCTCTCTGTCAAAAACAATTAACCATTACAAAGAAAGAAAGAAAGAAAGAAAGAAGAAAGAAAGAAAGAAAGAAAACAATGAAATTAATCAAATGGACAATAGCTGGAGGAGCTAATTGGAAAAATCAAGAGAAAATGAAGTTGCTCTGAATAATAAAGGCTATCAGTGGTCAGACAGGAGATGATGGCAGCAGGGGACACAGATGATGAGGTTCAGATGACAAGTGGCCAGAGAGATGTTGAAAAAAATTAGGAAGACTTGTTATGTGATGTGTAATCTAATCCTTAATCTATACCTCCAGGAACTCCAGTAATTGTCTTTCAGAGGGGTTTTTAATGCAAAGGCACATGAGATTATTCTTTTTTTTTCTTTTATGTTTATTTATTTTTGAGAGAAAGACAGAGTGTAAGCGTGGGAGGGGCAGAGAGAGAGGGAGACACAGAATCCAAAGCAGGTTCCAGGCTCTGAGCTGTCAGCACAGAGCCTGATCTGGGGCTTGAACCCACAAACCAGAAGATCATGACCTGAGCCAAAACCAGATGCTTGACTGAGCCACTCAAGTGTCCCCAGATTATTCTTAATCTCCTTAAATTACTTCAAGAGTTTTCTTTTATCACAATACCCTGTTCAACTCATGATCAAAATAAATGGTGAGTTCTTTATAGATTTTGGATACTAGCCCTTTATCCAATATGTCATTTGCAAATATCTTTTCCCATTCCATTGGTCGCCTTTTAGTTTTGCTGTTTGTTTCCTTTGCAGTGCAGAAGCTTTTTATCTTAATGAGGTCCCAATAGTTCATTTTTGCTTTTAATTTTCTTGCCTTTGGAGATGTGTCGAGTAAGAAATTGTTGCGGCTGAGGTCAAAGAAGTTTTTTCCTGCTTTCTCCTCTAAGGTTTTGATGTTTTCCTGTCTCACATTCAGGTCCTTCATCCATTTTGAGTTTATTTTTGTGAATGGTGTAAGAAAGTGGTCTACCCAAGGGATACAGGAGTGCTGATGCATAGAGGCACTTGTACCCCAATGTTTATAGAAGCACTTTCAACAATAGCCAAATTATGGAAAGAGCCTAAATGTCCATCAACTGATGAATGGATAAAGAGGTGTGGTTTATATATACAATGGAATACTACTTGGCAATGAGAAAGAATGAAATCTGGCCATTTGCAGCAACGTGGATGGAACTGGAGGGTATTATGCTAAGTGAAATAAGTCAGGCAGAGAAAGACAGATACCATATGTATTCACTCATATGTGGATCCTGAGAAACTTAACAGAGAACCATGGGGGAGGGAAAGGTGGAAAAAAAGTTACAGAGAGGGAGGGAGGCAAACCCTAAGAGACTCTTAAATACTGAGAACAAACTGAGGGTTGATGGGGGTAAGGGAGAGGGAAAAGTGGGTGATGGGCATTGATGAGGGCACCTGTTGGGATGAGCACTGGGTGTTGTATGGAAACCAATTTGACAATAAATTATATTTAATATAAAAAAACAAACAAGTGGGGCGCCTGGGTGGCTCAGTCGGTTAAGCATCTGACTTCAGCTCCGGTCACGATCTCGCGGTCCGTGGGTTCGAGCCCCACATCGGGCTCTGGGCTGACAGCTCAGAGCCTGGAGCCTGCTTCCGATTCTGTGTCTCCCTCTCTCTCTGCCCCTCCCCCGTTCATGCTCTGTCTCTCTCTGTCTCAAAAATAAATAAATGTTAAAAAAAATAAAAAAAAAACAAACAAGAGAGAAATGGTGAAAGTCATTTAAGATCATACTTGGCAGTTTGGAAAGCTTATATTGCAGCTGTGGGTATTCAGAAGGTTGCCAGAAGCATGCAAGATTATTTCCTGTGGCAAAAGTCTAAGTAAGAAATTTTCTCACAACATTGCAGGCTAGAAATTACGCTTAATTCAGCCTTTGTAAACTCACAATTTCTTAGGAAATTTGAGTCTTTTTCTGGAAAGGGGGAAGAGTTATGTAGCAGATATGCTTGGAAGTGGGATCCACCAACGACAAGGCTGCTGACAAAGTACAAGACAAAAAGCAAGTCTGAAAGTGCTTGCATAGGCTACACACTACCAGACACTAGAGCAATGTTCAGGAAGTCCAGTGCCAGAGATGATCATAGATGATATGGCAAGAAAATGTCACTAAATTGTTGCAGAGTTGGCAAGGGTATGACAGAGATTAGGAGCTCACGGAGTCTATATTGGTATTATAAGTGGATCCAAGGCCCCAGATTATTGATCTGTCTAGAGAACATCAAACTATATTGAAAAGATTTCTGGCAATGTGGTCATTTGACAGGATTGTGTGTAAAATCTCTGAATACATTCTAACAGGGAGGGACAAAAAAAAGGATTACTAAATGTATTTACATATTTGAGTACATGAGGATTCATAGCAAATGATAAACATAACAAGAAACTTTAAGGGAAAGAATTGTTACATCAAATCAGAGTTAAAACACTTTTGTAAGAAGCTGTATTTCAACCGATGTGAAAATTCTTGTTGTCATTATAAGAATAAAGCATATTTTAAAGTCTAATTACAAATGCTGTTGGAGAATTTTGGGTGCTACCTGATCCAGAGACTTCTTTCCCCCAAAGAGATGCTAAATCCTACCTACAGATCCAGCTTTGCTTCCTTCTTAAGATGGATTTTAACTTTCAGCAGAGGGATTTTAAAAGCTGCTGCTTAACATGGTAACACTCCGAATCACGTTACACTTGACTGCCAGTCATCCTTCATCCTGTGGCCCAATTCTTCAAACATGGCTTCTGTCTTTTGCCCTAAATCCCCATCTCTAATTTGTTATGGTAGGGGGCTTTCTAACTGGTTGCTTATACCCAAGTTCCTGTGTTAGTAACACATCTAAGATCCCATTTCTTTGAGACCCATTTCCTGTCTTGCCTTGATCTGGCCTTTCAATTATTTTTTGCCAAAACACACGTGTGTCTGCAGTCCTGCCACTGCCTGGCAAATGACAAGACACTGCTTCCTGTGTGTATGAATAAGCCCTGCTCCATAATTCACCAAAATCCATAGTTTGTCTTTCAGCTAAGATCAAGGCATCTCAAATACTCACACTGGGACTCGGGACTAAAGTTGCCTCTTTAGTGCACTGGGCTGTCTCCTCTCACCTGTGAGTTTGATAAATCTCCCTAAAAAATCCTACAATCTAGCATTTACCGGTCTTGCTGCAATTGCTCCTAAGACAAGAGATCCAAAGTTAAGGAATATCTGGTGCAAATATTCTAAAAGTATTCCATGGTGCAAGATCTTAGAGGGTGCCTCAAGAAAGTCAGGGTGCAAAGGAAGTCATGCCTCAGAATGCTCAGTTCTCCCTTCATCCATTAAAAACCTACTTATTGCCTTCTCTATGGCAGGCACCATATTAGGAAGTTTATTCAAAAGAGCTGAGCTTTTAAGTCTTATAGTTCGCTGTTTAAAAGTATTCTCTAAACAATGATGACAGTGCAAAATACGAATATTTCAAAATAGTAAGAAAAGGAACAGAGGTTTTTGTTTCTTATGCAACCTTAAACAACTAATAATGGTTTTTTTTTTTGAGTAACTCTTATATGTCAAATATTGTGGTAGGTATTTTTTAAAAAAATGTTTTAATCTTTATTTATTTTTGAGAGAGAGACAGAGTCTGAGCAGGGGAGGAGCAGAGACAGAGGGAGACACAGAATCCGAAGCAGGCTCCAGTCCCTGAGCTGTCAGCACAGAGCCCGACAGGGGCTCAAACTCACCAACCGAGAGATCATGACCTGAGCAGAAGTCGGACCCTCAACTGACTGAGACACCCAGGCGCCCCTGTGGTAGGTATTTTAAATGTGATGTTTCTTTTTACTTTCTCAACAAACTTGTTGGGTAGATACAATTTTTATTCTCACTGTAAATGTGAGGAAAAGCTACATATCCATCAAGTTATGAAGCCAACCTCTACACCCAGCCATGTCTTCAGAACCTTTTGTCCTTACCACTATGTTGAAGAGCATGACCTCCAATTCAGAGACCTTTGAAATAGAACCATGGTCACAAGGTGTCTCCATCTTCTCTAGTTATTTCTTTGTATAAGCGATATTCCAAGCTTATTAAAAAAAAAGATTTAAGTCACTCATCAAATTACTTCAAATCCTGGCTCAAGAGTAAATATATATCCTTAAATGTCACTATCAACAGAGGCTCATTTTTTTCTTCTTAAATCATTCTGCAAATGATTGTACAACTCTTCTGCAAGTTAAGAGACTTCAATCTTCATGTGTAATTTTGTTAGCGATGAACTATAGCTGGATCTAATAAAACATGTTTGACATACCAGATTATTAAATCTTACTTGGAAATGACCAAATTGATTTTTACATGAACTCTATTTCATAGACTAGTGGTAGACTAAATGGTATTGGAAATATATGTATATATAGCATTGATTTCTCTTTACTGGATTCCATCATATATTTAACAAGAATTTCTGTAAAGCAAATTCAGTTTCCAAATGAATTCCATCATAGAGACACAGTGTTTTAGAATAAAGCTTTTAAAAGGTCAATTTTAAAACACTTATTTAAAAATAATTTTTATTAGAGGTGGTCCATGGCCTAAGCACACCCATTGGGATTGTATCAGCATCCTTTTGAGACTTATGGAACATGAGACCCTGAGCTTCTGATATATGCCTTTCTTTTCCTCCGGCTGGGCTCTCAAGTCAGTAGAGCCCGGCACCAATAGATGCCAATGAATCCTCCACACAGGATATGCTTCACTGATAATATCGCAAAGTTATTTCTTAGATAAAGGGTAAATATTAGTAGGGAAATGTAAGTAGAGGAGATAAAAAGATTTAGTGTCTAAGTATGTGTCTCAGTATTGCTGAAGATGATAAAGAAAAACTTTTAGTTTATATCTTCAAATATGCACATATATTTTAATAGTTCACTTATCTGTAGTGTTAAAGGGAAAGAAGCTATTAACATACATGGGGATTTTTCAGATATGTGAACTACAATTTATAGAACTATGTAATAAATCCAGATAAGAATTAAGTAACAGGATCAAGGGAGTTAATATAGCTCCAATGTGTTAAACTAAGATTACATCAGTTTTATTTTGTTCATTCATAGGATTACATTTTTATAGGAATATTTAGAGATAGGAGCCCATACAAAGGATAATGTTCAGAGTAGGAAAATATCTAAAAATCATTCACATTTGAAGAATAGCTAAAGAAGGAGAGAATACTTATTAGGTGTGCTAGTATCTGTTCTCAAGTAGCTGAATACCCATTATAGAAAACAAACAAAACATAGGATTAGGTATCAAAAGTTTGAAGCACTTGAAAGTATCGTAGATTTCTGTTCAATATTAATAAGCAGTTTTTTAATGATTATAATTGTTATAAAATGAATCCTGTGTCACAGATCTGTTCAGCCAGAGGATAGAAAAATATCTCTTTCTTAGAGAAACTCTTTATTTGAAAAAATTCTATACCATTTTTAAAAATGTGTTTTGTTTTCAAGGCATAGGTAAATACTGAAGCAAGTTTGGAAAGCACTATATTTGGAATAATATTTACATTTACCATTAGTTCAAGGATACAAGTAATCACAAGAAATGTTTGATATACACACATGGTCAGGAACCCTGATGATTGACCTAGCTCAAAATGCTAGAGGAAATCTAAATAGCAAGTTGGAAAAGATTTTTGGACAGGTTGGTATTTATTTATTTATTTATTTTTTTTTTTTCAACGTTTATTTATTTTTGGGACAGAGAGAGACAGAGCATGAACGGGGGAGGGGCAGAGAGAGAAGGAGACACAGAATCGGAAACAGGCTCCAGGCTCCGAGCCATCAGCCCAGAGCCTGACGCGGGGCTCGAACTCACAGACCGCGAGATCGTGACCTGGCTGAAGTCGGACGCTTAACCGACTGCGCCACCCAGGCGCCCCAAACAGGTTGGTATTTAAACTGATTGGAAGGGCACCTGGGTGGGTCAGTTGGTTGAGTCCGACTTTGGCTTTGGTCATGATCTCACTGTTGGTGAGTTCGAGCCCCAAAGTGGGCTCTGTGCTGACAGTGTGGAACCTGTTTTGGATTCTCTGTCTCCCTCTCTCTCTGCCCCTCCCCCCACTCGCAAAAATAAATAAACATTTAAAGAAACTGATCTGAAGTATAAGGAAGGAATAAATACACCAAAAATGGCTAAGATAGCAGACAAGGCAGAAGCAGACAAGTAAGTAGACATAAGAGCATAGAAGTGTAGAGAACTGAAGGTGTTTGTAGACTGAAGATGACAGTGAGAAGTGAATCCAGAAAGTGAGGAGGCTGGCACCTGGCTAAAATACACAGCCCTATGCATATTTTTCCAGGCCCAGTCATAGGCATTTAATCTGGCAGGTCTTACAGGGAAAAGCTGCCTTTCCCACACCAGATTCTTGCAGGGGAAGTTCAGGGCAGTCTCTGAAAGCAGTCAAGGACAAGGAGTGGGGGCCCCCGGTTTACCATGCTCTTAGGCATATCTACTTTCCTAGCCCAGGCAGAGGCCTTCCTCAGGGACTTGTATCGGGGGAGAGAAGAAATCTTGAGGACACCTTTCCCCATTGTCACTCAGAAGTTCATGTTTTTCTCCTCCTAGTCCTTCCCCCTGCCGTCTCCTAGCCCACAGGTCCTTACACTGCAGGAGGCTTTTTTCCGGGCTCCCTCAATAGTGAGGCTACTCTCCACAAATGTGCTGATACAATGGCCCTTCTCTTGCTACAATCCCAGGGGAAAATGGAAGTGGAGGAGTCAATACTTTCTCTGCTTTAACCTCTTACTGATACTATCACACACAGTAAGTGACTAAAGTCTTCGTCGTTACTTTTATTTCGGTTTGTTGTTTTAATTGGTTTCTCTGACACCTGGCTTCTCAGCTCTCTCCAGCTCAGCTCAATCCCCAACAAAAGGAAGGAAGGGATCATTCAGAATTTCTGTAGTTTTGAGTTTTCCTGAAAGAAATCCACATGACTAATGATGAGTGTCAAAACTTTAGTCCTCAGCAGTGGTTATGGGAATGCCAAATGATTTCAGTACCCGTCTAGGAAGTAGACTGTATAGAATTTGATGATTGATGATAAACGAGCATGGTAAGTCATGAAGATAACCAAAGTTGAGTATTAGGTATACAGGTATTTCTTGGGCCTTTGATAGGCTAAGTTGCTCACTGAAATAGTATGTAATACTAGAAGCAAATCGAATTTGGGTGGGGATAATTGGGGTATAATGAGGTGTTGGTGGGATATCTTAATGAAACCACCCAGAAGGCAGTTGGACCAATCACACTTATGTTGAAGGGGTAGGGAGGAGGAGAGAAGGAAGAGAAGAGAAGGGAAGGAAAGGGGAGACAGAAAGAGAGAAACTAGCTGTTTTACTATAATCCCAGAGATTTCTGAAGTAAATTTTATATATATGGTAGTCACATCATGATAGTGTCTAAAAGCCTCAAGAAAAGAAAGATTTCACCCCATTAATTTCTTCCTTTTATAGTTTTAAGGCTTACCATGTGAGTCTTCTTTCAAATTTCCCTACACCTAAGTTCTTCCTACTTCAGGGTCTCTGAAATAGATTATTTTCTCTATCTAGCAAGTGCTACTGTCTGCCTCCCCCTACATCTGCACAGTCACCTACTACCTACTTGCTAGCCTCAGTTTAAAAATCCTTTCCTTTTTAAGATGTGTAGAAAAGAATTAGAATGGTGGAACTAGACAGTCTGTGCTCAAATCCCAGATCCTCTCACCTAAAGACTTTGTGACTTTGGCAAATCTCTTCACCTCTTTGCACTTTAGCCTCCTCATTTGTAAACTAGTTAATGAGGGTTAAGTATCTAAGGCACAGAGAACAAGCGCTGGCCCAGAGTAAGCACTCAGTTAATATCAGCCATTATTGTGTTGCTCTCTGAGCACCTTGTCCCTTCCCTACAGTAGCCTGGAAAAGCCTGTAAGAGGAAGGATCATGGCTGTCTTACTACTCTTTCCAGGACTTGGGTTATAAAAGGTGCTGGAATAGGTGACTCTTGGGATTTTTTTTTCAGCGTAGCTGCATATGAAAGTTTTCAGTGTCTTTGAATATGTTGAGGGCTCAAAGGATGTATCTATTAATCAGGTTATATCTGCTTTCATTGGATGAGCTTTGTTTCCGAAGGAATGAGAACCCATGGTTTCCAAGCCTAGTTTCTTTTCAGCCCAGAAAATTTTACTTATGCTTATACTGTGATATATCTTCTGATTCACTTGCCTCGTTTTCTCCTTTTGGAATAACTACAATTTATAGATGCATTTCCAAGATATGACCTACTGATCTATCTCTTTGGGCCATTTCAAGAAGTTAATTTTCCTGGGTATCTTACATGTGCATAGGGGTATTGATGTTATTAAGCACCTTTTTGTTTTTGTTCTACTAATCTTTTATTACAGGGTTGTCTCAGCCAAGAATTTAGAAGGGTGGAGTAAAACTCCTCCCATATTAAAGGAAGGAAAGAGGGAAGGAAGGAAGGAAAGGAGGAAGGAAGGAAGGAAGGAAGGACCTCACGTGAATGAGGAAAATTTTCCCAGTAGAGCAAAAGAGTAATCCCAGTCTGAGGCTGGAAACATTTTCTATGGAGTCATGACTAAGAGAACAAGAATGAAGTTGGGTAGTGGGCAAGGTTATGAGTCAGGAACATAATTCCTGCAGTTCCAAACTTGCCTGAACATATGGATACAAACAAAAACTTTGACCAAGATAACTTTCTGCCTTCTGCTCCACACTCTAGAGACTTGTAGTTCTCTCACAGGTCATTTATTTCTCTGTAACTATTTCCTCTGTAGTGCTATTTCTCCAGCCATATATCTTGATGGCAGGCAGAACCAAGTAAACTGATAGATTATAGGTAGCAGTGTAGTCAATGAATGTCCCAGACCTCCAAATTTACTTTACCATGTCCACCATGAAAAGACTGAAAAATCCAAATACGAAGACCTGAAACTTTATGACATAGGGGAGGAAGTAATGACTTAGAGACATCATTGGCTTGATTAGAACCAAAATTATATGGTTCACAGAGATGACCATGAACTTGGAAACAGACAAATCAAATATATATTTAACAAAATCACCATATTTATATTTCTTCACATAATATGAGGACATAAATTGATGACAACACACACTGATACACTAACACTCATAACTAATGATGAGCTAAAAAAGATTAAATTAACTCTACAGAACAATAAAACAAAAAATGGTGATTTAGTAGCTAAAAAACTAGGCAATTCTGAACATTAGCTAAATGGGGATTCGGGAAATAAAGGCCACAAAATCAAGAAATTTTATTTTATTTTTTTTAAAGTTTACTTATTTATATTGAGATATAAAGACAGAGAGACAGAGTGTGCACGAAAGAGAGTAGGGGAAAGGCAGAAAGAGAGAGAGAGACAGATTATCCCAAGCAGGTTCTGTGCTGTCAGCACAGAGCCCAGTGTGGGGCTCAAACTCACAAACCATGAGATCAAGAGCTGAGCCAAAACCAAAAGCCAGACACTTAACCAACTGAGTCACCCAGGTGCCTCTATTTCATTTTATTTTTTTAAGCTTCAATAAATATGTTAATTTTATTTATTTAAAAATTTTTTAATGTTTATTTTTGAGAAAGAGAGAGAGAAAGAGATTGTGAGCGAGGAAAGGGCAGAGAGAGAGGGAGACACAATCCAAAGCAGGCTCCAGGCTCTGAGCTGTCAGCACAGAGCCTGATGGGGGGCTCAAACCCACGCACCGTCAGATCATGACCTGAGCTGAAGTCGGACGCTTAGACAGCTGAGCCACCCAGGATCCCCAAATATGTTAATTTTAATTCTTATGATGCTCAAGGCTAGAGTTACTATTGCACTTCACCTGGATAAACCCAACTTATTACATATTTGGGATCTAGAAATCAAGAATATTCCCCCTTTTGCAAAATAGTACCATTTATAGTTCATCTAATAAACACTCTATAACATGACTGAATAGAATAATTAGTCATAGACTGAGTTCACTTTTGTTCTCCCAGCTTAGTTAATATTATTAGCTGCCCTACTTATTAGTGCTAATTCTTTGTTCATCACAATCTACAGTGGTTACATTTGATGGCTCAGCTTAGAAGGGCTTGAATTCTGTTTAATGCAGGTTCATTAAAAGTTTCTTGCTTTGTTCAGGGAATATTGGCTACCATAACACCATTATTCTAATTATGAGACTAATATTACTTGAAATATTATATAACTCTAATTAATTAACTAATGTTATTTTCAATAGTTCTTTTAGACCCATATCTTACATGGTGATAGATACCCTAAATAATAATACTATCTTACTAGCTAGGAAAAAAGGGTGAATATCAGAAAGAGCAAGAAAATTCAGGTCAAAATCTGAAAATTGAAATGTACTTTAGTAGTAGATCATCTTAATCCAAGTCAAAATATAATAGAAACCATTTTATCTGCCACTATTAGACAGAAAAAGGGTCCACAGAGGTAGAGATGAAATAAACCCAACAAGAAAAACTCATTTTTTTCTTTTTTCAATAAATATTTATGGAGTATCTAATATATATTTTGCTATTTTCTAAGTACTGAATAGTGGTTAAAAAGAACAAAAAAATCCTTACCCTCATGGAAGCTGTAGTTGATATTATATAAGTAAGATTTAGACCTTGCAAATACAGCTTTGACCGGTCCCTTTTAACTCCTATCTTTACCAGATCAAGTGTCTTTATTGTATTATGCTCATACTATTGCCAAGCCAGATGGTCACCTTATTATTTGACTTTGGATAAGGGCCTTATGGTAGGGGTTATTAAGCTTTTGGAAACCTGGGCCTAATGACAGGGGACAACAGTAGATACATGTGCTGGTGGATCTGTGGATATCTCGCCTATGCAGCAACAGGTTCTCCTTACCATTTGTCACCTGACGATGACCCTTTGTTTGTGGTCACTTGTGTACAATGAACTTTGTTTTTAAAACACCCTATGGTTGATATCTGTCTTTTGCAATGCTAAATTTGTTGTATCCTATCTTCTAAATGGAACCCTATAATTAATTTCAGGACAAGGAAAAGAGAATCCTTCCCATTCTTTGCCAGTAATACACTATGATCTCTCCTTATTTTGTAGATGATCATGGACTATACAAATAAACTGTGAGCCACATCTAAATATTAACATTATAAAATATTAAATTTTCTAGTTAAAAAAGTCAAAAGGGGGGCACCTAGGTGTCTCAGCCAGTTAAGCGTCCACTTCTTGATTTCAGCTTAGGTTGTGATCTCATTGTTCATGGGATCAAGCCCCACATCAGGCTCTGTGCTGACAGTGTGTAGCCTGCTGGGGATTCTCTCTCTCCCTCTCTCTCTGCCCGTCTGTCTGCTCACACTCACTCTCTCTCTCTCTCTCTCTCTCTCTCAAAATAAATAAATAAACAAGCAAACACTTTTTAAAAATTCAAAAGGAAGTTAAAGTTTGTTTTCA
Organism: Prionailurus viverrinus; assembly: GCF_022837055.1. Lineage (NCBI taxonomy): Eukaryota > Metazoa > Chordata > Mammalia > Carnivora > Felidae > Prionailurus > Prionailurus viverrinus. Next base: position 158,995,164 of record NC_062564.1, on the reverse strand, counting down.
TATTTTATTTTATCTAATATATATCCAATATTAACATTTTATCACATAATTAAAGTAAAATTATCAATGAGATATTTTGCATTCTTTTGTTTTACACAAAGTATTCAAATCTTATGTATATTTTATGCTAACAGTACATGTCAATATGAACTAGCCAAAAGTCAAGGGCTCAGTAGACACAAGTGGGTAGTGGCTACAGTATTGGAGTTCTAGAACATTGATGTGGAATTGTCTTCAAAATCAGAATATGGTCCCTATAGACATTTGGACTTCAGGTTTCCAGCCCCACATATAAAGAGCTTGAAAGTCATCACTCCCATCTTCACAACAGGAAAAAAGCCAAATGAACTGAAAGCCAACAATTCTTCTTAGTTTAATCAGAGAATTGAGGTCACAGGACAAACCACCGCCTTAAAAGTAGAAAGAGAGAGAGATACAGAGGATCACCACTTATTGGGAGCAGACCTACTGCTAGAGGTGAGTGATTCATTTCTGGAGAGTGAGACGGAATTAGTTTGAGAAATATACACTCTGGGAGGCTCAGCCATTGGGGAGGCTTTTGTGAATTTTAACTCTAGAGGCCCAAACAAGTTCCCAGGACAAACATCAGAGAAAATCCCTTCAGCCTTCCTTAAGATGAGGGGAAAAGCAACCATTCTCAGAGCACTCTGTTTTCCTGCTGTCTTACCAGAGCCTAATGTGTGTGAGGGTAGGGAAATAACTAACTCAAACCTCCTCTAACCTTGGACATGGAGAACTCCAGTCCTCTCTAGGCTAAGAATTGAAAATAAATAAATAAAATCCTGAAAAATACTAGTAAAGATCGTAGTCCAGGGGCACAAACTCACTAAAAGACTAAGACCTAATTACAGGGCTAGAGAACACAGCTCTTTCTCCCACAGTTTACCATGACATCAACAGGGCTTTATATAATAAGAGAACTGTATCCGGAAATAACTACAAGGCTCAGATCCTATTTAGGAAGCAGTCTCTAGAGAAACCTAAAGGCAACGAGAGAGACAAAACAAGGACACCATAGGAAATCATTGCTTCTGGCACCTACAAGTACGAGCCTTCTAGATGGACAATTAAAGATGCCACATCTTATTCCCTCCTTGTAGTTGCAGTGTGGGCCTGTATCATTACAGGGCTCAGGGTCCTCCGTGCACTCACATTACACTGGTATATTTTTGGATTAGGGATATTCAATGGTTAATACTTTAAAAATATTTCCATTCCAAGAGGAAGCAAGCCTGGAAAGTATTACTGATTTATATCTCTGTGTGTGAGCATGTGGGTGTGTGCATGCATTTCTCCACTGTCTGCATTAATGACTCTTCTCATACATTTTAGGGAAAACCTTGGTAATTATGTTTCAAACACCATTACTGAAGCCTTTAGTTTCAAAAAAGCTTCTTTCCTAAATACATGCCAATATATAAATACAATGCTTACTCAGTCACTTCTCTGGATTTCTAGATTATGAGAAAGGCATATATGTAAGAAATATGCTATTTATATCTATCTTATATGAATTTAGATATGACATCCAAAATTTGATAGTTCTCCAAACCATCTTATTTGTGACAAGGATCTGTACTATATTGTACATAACTGGCTTTACTAAATATGTGATGTGCAAACAAATTTCTTACTCTTTTTATCCCTTTCCATTTTTCTTTAAAATGTATAAAGACAGCTAAAGTCCAAACTCTTAGTGATGTCAATGATGAAAAGGAAGGTCATTAATTGTATTTATTTACCCTGCCAGTTATTCAAATAAAATTTCTGCCTAATTCACATTAATGAAAGTTGTTCACATTTTTTATTTTCTGAAATAACCAATTGTGTTATTTTTTTTATTTAAGGATATAGAACGAAGGAGGAAAATCTTGTTGGAAAAATATTGTAATCTAAAGCTAAAAAATTATCAAAATCTTGGCAGAAATCTCTTTTAATTATGAAGTCAATGAGGAGAATTAAAAATATCTTTCTTGAGCTACACATATGCAAGCACATTCTCAGTGAGCTCCTGATCATTTCCACTACCCCAACTTCTTTTTTTTTCTTTTATTTTACTTATTTTGAGAGAGAGAGAGAGAGAGAGAGAGAGAGAGAGAATGCACAGGGGCAAGCAGAGAGAGAGGGAGAAAGAGAGAGAATCCCAAGTAGGTTCTGTACTGTCAGGGTAGAGCTCAAACTCACAAGGGGCTGGAGCTCACAAAGGGCTCAAACTCAGGAACTGCAAGATCATGACCTGAGCCAAAATCAAGAGTTGGTCACTTAACTGACTGAGCCACCCAGGTGCCCCAGCCACTACCCCAACTTCTGACCAAAAGAGCACAGAAGACTTTGTATCTTGTAGAAAAGAATAGAGTTCTATTAACCCTAATGTCTAATCATGATTCTGGGACATACATTTTCAAAAATAATAAACACAATTCTTTAGTCTTGAAATTCCAGGGATTGACCTATTGACTGATTCTTTCTTGTGATCATTGACCTCTTCAGTTTGTCCCTACATCAATCCAACAGTTATTAACAATTAGGACCCAAATGTGCTAGAGATGAGCAGGGATAAAAATCATCACTGGGTACTTTGTTAACTGAGGAAAATAAATGTAAAGAAAAGGTTAGATATTAAGGTTACAGGAGTATTTTATGTTAGAAGGATATCAAGAGAAATTGGAAAATTCAATAGGCTCATCTCCTTACAGATCCTTAGACCTGGAGCAATGAAAAAAAAATTGCTAAGTAAATCAGTCTAGAAGATCACATATGAATATCTAGTATAAACTGGAATCTGGGTTTAGTTGTACATAACAATTCCATGAGCTTCTCAAGGGAAATGTAAATACAGAGCAAAAGGCCAGAAAAATGGTTAATTGGATCAGAAAGTCAATTGGAACTCTGTTAGTGAAGGTCAAAGCAAAATACTATGCACCAAGGAAAACGTTCACTTAGTTATAAACAACAGCAGCAGCATTGTTAAAACCAGCCCTTCCTGAGCATTTTCTACATGTAGGCAGAACCCTTGATGTTTTGCATTCATTAATTATTTTATCTTTAGAAAAGTTACTGATGCAGGCATTTTTACCTATTCCATTTTTCAGATAAATCAATTCCATCTGTCAGATAACTGCAGTTAAAAGTGAGAAGTTCAGAAGTGATAACTTTCTCAATATCACATATGTAGTTAAGGTAGAAAATTAATTCTTGGACCCTGAAAGGCACCATATTATATTCCTTCTAACTGGTTCTTGAATCCTCTGTTTTATTATTTTATAAGGTATTCACATTTATAAAAAGAATGTCTCCAAGCAAAGTCTTGAACATTCTACTGATCTTATTTCAAAAATGTGTCTTCTATTGAAAGTTAGATCTCCTGATTTTCTTTTCTTTTTTATTTATTTATTTATTTTGAGAGAGGAAGAGCACAGAAAGGGCAGAGAGAGAGAGAGAGAGAGAGAGAGAGAGAATCCCAAGCAGGCTCCACACAATCAGCATGGAGCCTGATGTGGGGTTCAAACTCACAAACCGTGGGATCATGACCTGATCTGAAGTCCAATGCTTAACCAACTGAGCCACCCAGGCATTCCAGATCTCCTTATTTTCAAAACCATAAATCTACTAATGACACAGTAACTTCTGATGTTGCTTCCTTCTCTGAGAATCTTTGGCCTGAGAAATCTTCCAGGGTAATTGCTTACCCCCCCACACCCCACCACAGACATTTATCCAGCAAGGACATTTTCCTCAAAAAATATTTAAGGTCTGTATTCACAATTAGATCTCTTCTCGTCTCACTTCAGTGGTGGCAAATCCATTACATGGGTAATTTTCATCTTTAGGTTTTTTAAATAAAAACAGGAGCCCAGATTCTATTTTGTCTTTATTTCCACTTAACATATTTCATTTTGATGTGCCCTTTCCTTTTTCCAGCAAGATTTTGAGTTTTAAGAATTTCAGATTTCTTAAATTGACTTATTTCACAATCTGTATGTTTGGAAAAAGAACAGAAGCATATCTATTAGAATATTAATGATTATTTTTGGAAATGAAGAAAATAGCTTATACAAGACTAAAATTTCTTCAGATAATAAATATAAACTTTGGACATTTTTTTAAAAATTCAACTACTTGAAGGCACTGTAGAGTTATTAATAATAGAAACAAGAGAGGGAGAGAGTCCTTCACTATTAAAATAATAACAATGCACCAGGAAAGATTTGCATTTATATGGTTTGCATTTATATGGTTTTATATGGAAAAGCAAATGAAAATTAGGCAAAAAGATAAGGTTTTGGTTGAGAAATCAGTGGCCTGAATATATGATTGCCAAAGAATCTGAAGAGGCAAGGAGAAATCTTACAAAGAAAGAGCACCAGAATCTTCTAGGAAAGAGGCCCAAGGTCTTGGCTGGTCCAAGAGCTATGCATGTGAATAGGAGACTCTGAAGATTCTGATGGAAGGTGCCAGCAGTCTACAGTTGAGGAAATAAGTGGAAAGTTTGATCGTGACCTACCCCAGGTCTCAAAAGGCTGAAATCAAGGAATCATCTGGGGCCAGAGTCTCATTTGAAGATCAGAATCATCTTCTAAACTCACTGTCTGTTGGCAGGATTAGTTTCCTTGGGGTTCCTCTTAGACCCTAGAACCCCCTGCAGTTTCCTGACACATGACCTCCCCATAATATGGCAGTTTTGCTTTCTGAGACCAGCAGGAGAGGATCTCCCTAGTCTGTAAAGACAGAATCTTACATAATTTAGTAGATGATGGGGTAGCACCCTATCACTTTTGTCATATAACATAATCAGGGGAATTATATCCCACCTCCTTTGCCATGTTCTACTGGTTAGAAGTAAGTCACAGATTCTATTAAAGTGGAGGCTTGAACATAGGGTCAATCTGCCACAGGAAAACAGAGTTGAATTGAGCCGAATTAATGCCTACAAAACCAAAAATTAAAACTTCCAGGTGGCTAATAATAGAATAAACAGTCTGTGTAATACACCATCCAAGATGCCCATTTTACAATAAATATTTCCTTGAGATATGTATAAAAGGAAGAAACAAGGGTCATCTTTGGAAGTGGAGGAGCCCACTGAAATAAATCTGAGACGAAACTTAAGTTGGAATTAACTGACTAAACAGAAATAAAACCACATGCAAAGAGTAATCATAATTTGGTTCTGGATGGGGAAAGGAAATAGATACAAAGGACATTAGTGAGACAACTCATAACATGTAAATATATATATTTTAGATAATAACATCTTATTAGTAGTAAATTGTGATTTTAATTGTATTACAACTGTCATAGAATGCTGTTCTCAGGAACCAAACACTGAATTATTTAAGGTAAAGGGGATGACAATACAACTTACTCTCAAATGGTTCAGGAAGAAAATTATGTGTTTCTGTATACTTATATCTGTATCTCTATCATTCAATCAGGAGAGTAAGAGAATAAGAAAGAGAGACAGGGGAAAAGAAATAGGAGAGATAGTGCTAAAGTGAACAGGCAAAATTATTACAATTGGCCAGTCTGAGTAAAGGCTATACAACATTTCTTTGTAGTATTTTTATCATTTTCCAATACATGTGATGTTATATCATCATAAAGTTTTACAAAATCATTAATATTGGTTATACTTAATTAACAGTTAATGTATATTTAGTATTTCTAGAAGTATGTATCTGTATATACATTAATTTAAAAATAAATAAATATATAATTGAAAGAAAAAAAGATTGGAAAGAAATATTCCAAAAGTAAACTCTGACACTGGGCATTGGGATTATAGGCAATTTTTGTATGCTTTTTATTATACTTTTAATTAATATATTTTCTAACCTATGCACATATAAACATTATAAATTATAAGTTGAAGGATATTTAATATAGAAATGCTAATAGAACCAAATTATTTGGTATCCATCCTCTAATGTCCCATGATACAGTTGGGTTTTATTTATGACAGATCTATATATTAATAATGCTACTCTTTAAAAGATGAAAAACAATTTCTTAAAAGTTATTATAATTATTTATCAGAAATATGTAAAATTCCTTTAGGTACCTTGAATAGCTTCAAGAGTTTTATCTAGGGGGAACACACTTATATTTAATAGTAGATTAAATGAGGAGGAAAATTAATGAGGAAAATTAATACACTAGAATTTGATAAAATACAAAATTCTAATTTAAATTATATTTATACATTGGCTTTTTTATGGGTGTTTTCCATTTTAATCAGGAATCAGTAATTTCATATGAGTGATGTAGTAATTAACTAAAATAGTAATGAGCTAAAAATATGGCCTCATGGAAGAGGAGTACATGTGTAAGACAGACTGGAGGTAGTGTTGGATGAAAATATTTAATTTTCAGGTGAGTGTATGGGAAATTCATAAATATATTTTTAGTATCAAATAACAAGATTACTTCATGAATATACTTGTTAATAAAATGTGAAATATGGAAAGTTTGGCATTAGACCATTTTAAGGTATCCTGAAATGTGGACTAGAATAAATTCAGTATTGGTAATCCTATATTAGCCTCTTCAAGCAGGCTGAATTTTAATTGGAGTCATCTCAGATGGTATTCAATTAAATTAATTTTATTTTAATGTACTGTATTATTTGGGGTGAAGGGTACAGAATACATTTGAAATTGCAGGTCTGTCTAAGAGGAGTGGTATTTTCATCCTTAAAAGTTTTTAGTATCATTTTGGAAATAAAAATCATGACATTCTGTTGCCTACCACATACACATTTACTGACAAGTCCAACCATTACGTTAAAATTGCCAGAGGTCAGAAATCTGAATATTCTGGCTCTATATAACAAATAAGAATCATCCTAAATAATTAATATACATGGAATTATTCCCCTAACACAGGGTCTGTATAACATTACATGATTGTGGCTGAATTAATTGGCGCTAGAAAAAATTAGTTACGTTATTCAACTCAAGGAATACCTGAAGAGGAAATCAAAGAAAATATTCAAGACCTCAATTTTAACTCATTTATTCATTTGTTGATTCATTTGTTAACAAGTACTTGTTCATATTTACTTGGTACCAGGAATTATAATAGGGAAAGTAATGAGTAAATCTGTTGCAATTTTATATGTCTAAAATTTACAAACATACACATGGATGGTTAGATGTGAATGGATAGATGTGTCCTAGTATGCTAAAAAAATTATAAATGAAGAAGCTAAACTTTTAGTTTAGTTCTATTACATGTAGAGGGCATTGTATTTGTTAGTAGTTCTTTCTACCCACTCTGGGTACAATATCAGAAGGAGGATACTCAATGTTTGAGCAGAGTTTTGGATTTAGCAGAAATATACTAGCTCATGAATATGCATAAATCTTTAATGGTTATTTCAGAAATGAGCCTACCACCTCACACCTTTAAATTTCACTGGCTGACAATTATGAATAAAATAATGCTGTACCTAAAATAATACATTTCATAGGTTAAATGTTCTCTGATTATTCTTTTGTTTTTATATTAGCTTTTTTTCCATTGCTATTTCATGACTTCAATGAATAATTATATGTCACGGAGACCACATCACTATTGATTTCTAATGACAGAACCTCATCTAAATATATATCACCAAGAAAGCCTTTATACTTACAAGGATTTGTTTATAGATTCAATTATGCATACTTCAATGCTTTTCTTTTTGAATCCAAAAACACTGAATATAAAATCTTGTGGCACTGAAGATATGTATAAAGTGTAGAAGTAAAATAATAAATAAAATAGTAAAACATATTCCCAAAGGGAACATTTTTTTACTAGTCAGATTAAATTAGTTTAATCTTCTTAAACTAGAATATTAATCTTTCCTAAACAATTACATTTATGTTTTAATTTTAAGCTTTTTAGGAAAATGGAAATATAGTTCTCTAGATTGAGACAGAATTATGGCAAAGCACCTAAAATCTGTTAACAAACCACATAAAATCATAAATGTGAGTTTACTGTTATTTCTTAGTAAGGGAAATGTTGAATGTCCATAGTTACTCTTTCTTTGCATTCTGTACTGTCTCTGCCTCTATCAAAGAAGACATTATTTTCTCAAGTACCCAATCCATGTTTATCATGGATGTTAGCTATATTCTGTATCTTTTATTCTGCTGACCGGGGGGGGGGGGGGGGCGGGTGGGAACAAAAGGAAAACCTCTATCTGCAGGCTAATATTAATGATTATACTTCATATGTAGTAATGATCAGTTTACTGGTAATAAGTCTGAAAATAATTAACTTCTAAGAGTGTTAGAGTGGATGGATGATGCCAGGCCAAATTAAAATGATTTATGTGTATTTGGAGTATTAAATTACTTCATAAAATATTTACATCACAAGTTGTTTAAAAGAGAGAGAGAGAGAGAGAGAGAGAGAGAGAGAGAAACATCAAGGCCAATGTCTTAGTTTGTTCCTGGATGAAAAGCAGAGCCTGAGACCAGGCCTCGCAAGCAGGAGCGGTGTGCTTGAAGCATGTTGGAATAGCTGCAGAAAGGTATAAGTGAGGACTGGAAGACCCATCAGTGTCCAGGTTATTGGGACTTTTTAAACTCTGGTGGGGCAGCTGTGTGAATTTTAAATAGGAAGCCATTGGTAAAGGGATATGATCAGGCTTACTATAATAAAATATTGCTGTAGCTATTAGTTGAAGAATACACTTTAGAAGAATCGTGGAAAGGAAATTCAGTTAAGAAAATTTTGCAGTAGTCCAGGTGATAGACGACGATATCTTCAGCAAGTCTTTAAACAAAGTGGACATGTTTAGGATTTGGTTTGTAGAATGATCTCTAAGAGCTTGGTGATTATTATTGGTGAAAGAAAAGGAAGAATTACAGTTGATGCATATATCTTTCACCTGAATAAGTCAGTGGCTGATGATACTATATACTAAGGTAAAAAAGAAGGCTTTTAGAGGAACAGCTTGAAGAGAAATCAAAAGTTTTAGCTATGTTAAACATGAAATGCTGATTAGGGAACATATAATCAGTATTTGTTTGGTTACCTAATTATTTATTAGCATTTGAAAAGCTTTACACAACTTGATGAATTTGGAGATAAATATATACCCATGAAATCATCACCAGAATTTATGCCATAAATCTATCACCTCCAAAAGTTTCCTCCTGACCTCTTATTGATGATAATAATAACACTTAGATCTAACCCCTTTAGCAAATTTTTAAGTATGAAATACTGTATTGTTAAGTATAGCGCTATGTTCTGTGGTATATCCCTAAGGATTCTTTATGTTGTATATCAAAAACTTTGTACCCTTTGACAAATACTCCCCAATTGCCCCTTCTGCCAGTCCCCGGCACCCACCATTACACTCTGCTTCTATGAGTTTGACTATTTAGATTCATCATATGAGATCATGTAGTATTTTTCCTTAAATGTCTGGCATATTTCACTTATCAAAATTCCTCCAGGTTCATACACATTGTTGTAAATGGTAAGATTTCCTTCTTTTTTAAAGCTGAATAGCATTGTGTTTTATGTACAAACCACACTTTCTTTATCCGTTCACCCATCAGTGGAAATTTATGTTGCTTCAACCTGTGGTATAACAACACAATGATCTAAAATAAAATAAAATAAAATAAAATAAAATAAATAAACTGTTCAATTCCAGAAATATAACATTGACTATAATAGGCAAGTTGCAGGAGAATATGTAAGCCTAATAGCATTAATATTTCTTTTGAATATCTAAAATATTCTTATAAAATAACACACACACATATATCAAAATATATTAAAACACAAATTTATACCCACTTTAAGATGTTGCTAACCTCTAGGTGGGGAGGGAAAGGTACAGGATAGAGAAATGAGGGAGTTTGGTGATACTTTTTAACATTTCATAAAAGTGGAAAAATGAATCAAATATGGCCACATGTTAACATTTTAGAACTAATATCTAAGTTCAGGAGCAGGTCCAGACAAAGACTAGGTCAGGACTTTCAGACAGGGCTTAGGTGACCCCACTGGGAAGAAGAGGAATAGTTACAAGATTGAAGAATTTGGCAGAAAATGATAGACATTAATCATGGGACACCTCTGGCAATTTTCAGAATCCTTGCAGTCTCTGGCATGTATAATTATGGTCCTCAATATTTTTTGAAGCATTTACTTCAATTATATGTTCTGACCAACAAAATAGCCATCACTTTCAATGATTCCCAAATATAGAATTTAACAATAGCAAATTAGCAATGTGTTTTGAAGATAGAATTTTAAAGTAGGAAAGATTTTTACTTGATTGCTTTAAAAGGATTTTAATTATAAAGAAGTATCATAGATTGTAAAACTAATTATTTTGAATGTTTCTACATTTAAGGAAACATTTTCATGAAGTCCAGGGAGGTATATCTTGAACATTAGTTTTAAATCCTTCTGACCAAATACTTGCTCTTTAATACATCAAGGGAAGTTTGTGTAGTATCTAAGAGTGGTGTGAAATAGGCTCTCAGTATTCTACAGTGGCTTTGGTATTTTCTAGCTGCATGACATTGGACAAGAACCTCTCTAAGCTTCTATATCTTCATCTATAGTGACAAAAAGAATAGTAGTTAATTCAAAGAATTATTTCTGTATCTTAAAATAGATAGTGCACATACACCACTTTGCAAATTAATCAAGTTAACTACTATTACTATTATTTATACTTCCTTTGCTTTTAAGAATATTTCACAATTCTGAAACTAGAATATTCCAATGGTTATATATTACATGTAAATATAATTTACCTATGAACACAAATTGGCAAAGAGTTATCCAATTCTTTTTCTAATGATTCTTTCTTGCACAAGTAAAAGAAAACAATAATACAATCATCCTGATAGCTTTCTCAATTAACAGGGGGATTTCTATAGATAGGTAGTTAGGCAAAAAGGGGAGAGAAAGGGAAAGAGAAAAGTAAAAGGAGAAAAGGAGTGAAGAGAGGACAAAAGGAGAGAGACAAACTCTAACTTTCTTTTTTTGTTTAAGTTATTTATTTTAAGAGAGAGCAAGCACTCTCAGAGGAGGAGCAGAGACAAAGAGAGACAGAATCTGAAGAAGGCTCTGAACTATAAGCTCACAGACCCACACTAGGCTTGAATTCATGAACCGTGAAATCGTGACCTGAGCCAAGATCAGAAGTCAGACACTTAACTGACTGAGCCACCCAGGAACCCTGAGAGAGACTAACTTTCTAGTGATGTGTATCCTGGGTACTAAAAACCCCATTTATTCCATTCACTAGGTCAGCATTTCTGGTGGGTGTTAGGAAGAAATGTAGCTCATCATCATTTTGTAATTTGCTCTTTGAAGGTAAATGGTCCATATGGCTTCACTTGGGCAAAATAATCACGTAAGGTTTTTTGTTATTGTTGATGTTGGTTTTAATTTCTTTGTTTCTCTTCTTAAGTAATTTTGTTGAATAGCTTTAACAGGGGAAAATTATTGATCAATAAATTGGTATTTGTGCTCTTGAGCACTCTTGTGCTAATTGGAAAAAAAGAACATAAATGATACAGAAAAATGCACACGCATGTATATAGCTATTTTAAAAATATTTAAATATTTGTTCTATTGTGATGAAAATTCCAGGAATTTCACTGTTTTATAAAAATGAACATGAATTCCTGGTTGTGAACCAGAAAATTATAGGTAGTGAAATAAACACTCCAAATTTTGCGAAACAGGGGAAGGATTTAATCTTCATTTTGATATGTATAATTCCAAAATTGTCCAAATATTCAGAAGGTTCTCAGCATATACCTCAGCAAAAAGTTATGCAATATCCCAATTTTCCAAATGTAAATATAGAAATTCTACTGAGAAAAAGCTACCTCAACAGCTTCAGAACAGTTAGCATCTTATAACCTTCATCATGTCAACATAAATATAACTTGAATTTCTTTTTCAGTCAATAACCTCTTTAGGAAAAGTCCCAAATCCCTTTCCATGTCTTACTTGTGTCAAGTCATATTCATCAAGTGAAGAAGCTCGTGAAAGGAAATGTTGTGATGAGCTGGAAGGGCGAAAATATCACACTTTGTCTCATGTCCCTGGGGTTACTCTGATACTACTGTGATCCTAGCTGCTCGGCCACAGGGTTGAGGATGGAGACAATGAATGTTAGCCTGCTGAACTTTAGACTTTATTCAGCAATTCAGGAAAAGCCAATTATCTATGAGGTGTAGTAGGTGTCAGTGGAGATAAAGAGAATAGAAAAATTTGTAAAGAGTGATCACATAGAAATCAAAGAGAATTCTTTTTGCTAGTCCTGAACTATAACATATACAATACATATATTATACATACATATGTGTGTGTGTGTGTGTGTATATATACATATATATATATATATATTTGTTTTATATATATGTGTGTGTGTGTGTGTGTGTGTGTATATATATATATTTGCTAATGCTATAATTTTGAGGCAAATCCCAAATAACATAATTCCAAATTTTGTGTTAATAAATCCTAGCTAATACTTATTTTTTTAAAAGAATTTAAAAATATTTTAAGTAATCTCTACACCCAATGTGGGGCTCAAACTGACAACCCCCAGTATCGAGTTGTGCACTCCACTGACGGAGTCAGCCAGGTGACCCCTACCTAACATTTAACTTCTTAAATAAATTAAAAAAAAAGGTGTGTAGCACCCTGAGGCTTTATTCCAAACTACTGGTAAGCTAGCACCATAAGAATGAGAGATGTTTCAGTTTCAGAATCAAAGCTACAAGCTTCTGTCTTTATATAAACATACTTTGGGAAAATTTTCTACCACTTAACTCAAATATATTCTCTTTGCTTTAATCAGCTTTGGAAATATGTCTTCTTGGAATTATATTTGTCTGATTTCATACTTTGTTTTATTTATTATATTTCAAATGAGAGGCCAGGGAGTTTGAATTTGACTGTGCTCTTTAGCAATGACTGTGCTCTTTAGCTCTTTAGTCCATGTATGCCATCTATAAAATGAAATAAAGGTAAGATGTTTTTTTCCTAGCACACTGAGTAAAGGGAAGAAACTCAGTGGGAAAGATACTCTTTCTCAATAAAAATTGATTTTTTTTTTCAGTGTACCAGTGAAAAGAAGTCTGGCTTAAGGCATGAGCACATGTTGTAAGTTGTCTGCTGGCTGCTTAGCCCATTCACTTTATTTAAATCCATAATGCAGTGTTAGACCACAAAATAATAATAATAATAATTATTATTATTATTATTTTTTTTTTTTATCTTTCAGTGGTTTACTTAGAAGAGAGATTACTGGAATCATTGACAGTAACAATAACAGTATACTCATAGATCCTATCTGATCCAAGAGGTTTACAAATCAATAGGCTTTTGTGAATTGTCATATTTGACACATAGTACTTACTGATATTTTTAAAATAAATGACTAAATTAATCAATGAATAAAACCATAGATGTTACCAGAAATTTAAAATACATATCTCTCCATTGGCATTTATATAGTTTATTTATATCAATTTTTTATGTAGGGATATCTACCTTATTAGGTTAAAATAATACATTTATATATGTTAACAAAATAAACTGATAGATCTCTGTTGTTGCAAGTATTTTTGAAATTTCTTTTAAGGGATAAATATAGAATAATACCATGTTTGTTCTGATGACTGATTTTGTTCTAGCCCTTCTTAATATATACTAATATTTTGTAGACTATCCTTATTTGGGTCATATGTCTTTATGTTTATATATATATATATATATATATATATATATATCACTTAAACCCTATATTTTGTCCTATGAAAATCAGGAAAAGAAGGTGTTTCCTACCACCACCACCACCATGTTAGTTAATAATAACAGTCTAGATTGTAAACACTTTCATAGCTTTTTTTTACTCTGTTTATGGTTAGTATATATTTTAAATTTCTTCATGATGAATGTCTATATAACCAAATGTCAAATTCCTAAACTTTAATGTCAAGATCCAGCCTCAAATATATTACATAGATTTTAATTTTATTTACTGTGGTTGTCAATACAGTCTTATTACTCTATTTCATTTTTGATCTTTAATGAAGTACCTGTGAGTTATGATGTGGAAAAATGTCAGGATGAGAAAATGATGATCCCCATTTTTTCCCAGCCATGACATTTCAGTATTATGAGCTATATCTCATAAGGTCAGGACTGTGTGACCTATTTTGCCGTACTCATTACCCACTAATCCCAAAACAGAGGCCAAGGAAAAGAAGGAGTGTATTTTAAAAGGATCTCTGGCCATGGTTTTGTGCGCTGTGTTGCCTAGAAGGAGGGAGGGAATATTACCCACTGGTCTTTCTGGGTGAAAAAACTCAAGTTGTGTCATAAAAAATTAACTCATGACCCTTCATAAAGAACTGGTGATTAGATTACCTTCTCACCACCTTGTTCCATTTTTGCCCTTGACAGAGAGGAAAAGTGAAACCATCTTTTTATGAAATCAACTTTTTGGCTTCGTGAACGGACTTTTGTGAAGGTAGGAGTTGAATAAATAAAATTCCAAAAGTATCATGAAAGATCTATCACTGTTTTTTTTTTTAATTTTTGGTTTTTTGTTTTGTTTTTGTTTTTTCTTTTTTTTCAGCTAGCTTATAGTGTCTATGGGAAGCAACAGTAAAGCTGTTAACAAACTCAAAGCTGATAATAAGTTAACTATAATCCACCGAAGACTACTAGGTTAAGAGTCAGAATTTTGAGAATTCCAATCTGGATACATATATTTCCCCTGTAATGTTAGAAATAATTGAGTATTTTCTTCATTCCTGAGATTTATCATCTAAAAATGGGCATTATATCCACTTCTAAAAAACATCCATAATATCTGACTCCAAAAAAGAAAAACCAGGCCCTGAAACAAGCACATGCAGAATAAAATTGACCCAAACCAGAAGTCTGACATTAACCACTATGAAGCAGAGTTGCCTAGCCAAGTCAGTTCCAGACTTGCTTAATTGTAGCAAACGTAGATACAGGAATATTAAAATAACCACTTTTTAAAAATAAGCCACTGAGCTTGGGGGTGATTTGTTATGCAGCATCATTGTGGCTGCAGGTGGCTAACACAAATATTAAGAGCAGAGAACTTGAGTTCAATTCTGTGTACCATAAGAAATTTATTTAACCTTTCCATGACTTACTTTTATAATCTTAAAATAGAGATAATTGCTTAGATATTCTTGCTAAAATGAGAAGTAATTTCATCCACAAGGAATGTGAATGGAGAAAGAGGTGTTGAAGTGAGGAAAATGGGAATGTGAATGTAATAGGAAATGATGAAAAAATTATGGGCAGTGTTGTTTGTCTTAGTGGTTTCAAAGGATTATTTAAGTTCAGGCATCAAATGAGCTGAACTAAAAAGACACAAGATTGTGGTCCTAGAGTAGGTGCATTTCTCTGAGATTATGGAGGGGTTAAAGTTACTAGTAATGACAGTTTAGAAAATGACCATGCTGGTGAATGTCTAGTGTGATGGACAATAGTATAACAATGTTAATGGGGGTGTGCCATTTAATGAACTGAGAGATCAGAACACTGCCAAGATCAATAATTTGTGTACTGAAATAATCAAGAGTGACAGTTAACCAGGAGGTAAAAATTTCTAAGAAATGACATAGTAACCCGAGGTCCTATGGGTCATGGTAATAGTAAGGAATACTGATAGTTAATATTTTGAAACCAAAGATGTTTGTTTTGATGGAGGAGGTACTGAAAATGGTCTTGACTGGTAAATAAGGGACACACAGGATAGCTATTGCACCTATAGAATTGGAGAAAACTGGTAGCACCTGCAGTGCAATTCTTTTTTTTATATATAATTTTTAATTTTACTTTTTAAAGATAGATAGAACATGTGCAGAGTAGAGGGACACAGGGAGAGAGAGAGAATCCCAAGCAGTCTCCGTGCTCAGTGAAGAGCCCAACACTGGGCTCAACCCCATGACCCTGGGATCATGACCTGAGTGGAAATCAAGAGTTGGATGCTCAACTGACTGAGCCACACAGCCACCCTGCAATGCAATTCTAATGCTAACTTGTAGCATAGATTTCACAGGTTAGGGACACAAGACTTCTACAATTTTCCCCCTTTTTTTCAGACACCAGCCATAAGTTTGGGGCTCCCCAGGATACAAGCACTTCTGAAAAATGCTACAAATACAGGATTTCCTCTTACCACCTCAGGTTCAATAACTCCCTAGAACAACACATAGAACTCAGGAAAGCACTGGACTTTAACTGCAGTTTTATTATAAAAATACAAATCAGGAACAAGCTCCCCCCCCAAAAAAAAAAGTGACACATGGGAGAAAGTTTTTGAGGTCCCAACTACAGAGCTTTTATGTCTTTTCCCTGGAATCAAGGGGCACATTGATGTATTCACCAACCAGGAAGCTCAGTTGAGTTCTGACCGCCAATGTCATTGGGATTTTTATTACATAGACATGATTGGTTGAATTATTGGCTATATAATGGAAATCAATCTCCCTCAGGAGATTGTAAGTCAGGTTGATATCATCTGGCTCAAGACCTCAACCCTCTAATCACATAGTTGGTCTTTCCTGCATGGTCAACCACTATCCTGAAACAATCTAGGAATCCATCGTGAGTTATTTGTTTAGAAAAAACTCAGATGTGGTCGTAGGAACCTACCATGAAAAAGAAAAGGCACTATCACTTGGAAAAATTCCAAGGGTTTAGAAGCTTAATCCCAGGAATGTGGGATAAAGACTAGACAAATTTTGTATTATATAACACCACTTCAGAGGCTACAGGATAATCAGTGTCCTTAGGGGAGAGGCTGGTTTCCTTTAGAGCAAGAATGTATAAAAGTGTAGGAAAGACATGATTTTGCTGGTGAATCCCTATCAGAAGTTACAGTGAAAAGATTTCAAAAACTCAGAAAAAGTGGGAAAGAAAGTGGGCTTTGAAGTCTTATCAGGATTTGCATGCAAGAGCTGAAGAATAAGTTGGAAGAACTGATCTTGTGGTTATCAGTTTGAGTTGCTGTAAAGAGTGTAAGTATATTAATGCTGATAGTATTGAAGTGAAAAGGGATGTCAAGGCTGTAAATACTTGTGAGTAAGTGATAGTGTCTTTCCAGAAGCATGCAGAGTTCTGAGGGTCCCTTTAATCTCATGTCAGAGGAACAGTAGAGGCTAGGGGGGGGTTGAAGATCAGACAGTGGATGTTGGTAAACCATTCACCTTAAGATATTGAGTGGCCCAGGAAAAACAAAAAGGTGCTCTAATAACTTTATTCTGATTCTCATACAATCAATTATTGATCAATTACTGAATTTCATATAAAGGAATCCTAAATTATGTACTCTTTTGTCTCTGTCCTTTTTTACACAATAGCAAATTGTTAAAAGTTTTAACCAACTATCAGTGGCTTTATATAGTTGCTTATAGTTTATAAAATATTTTATTATATATTGTTTTCCTTGTCTCACATAAAATTAGAATGCTGTGCTCACCTATAGTAAAAGAATAATAAGTGTCTAGTCCCACAAAACATAGCCTCTAAGTGACAAAACTGATTTAAATGCATACTTCCAAGTTTGAAATTCTACCTTCTTCCCATTAGATCTCAGTATCTCTCTATTTTGGGAAGGAGGGAGAACTAATTTTATATGGGTTTACATTCATAACCCATATATAATATCTTTAGTATACTAAACCAACCCAGGTATGTCTGAATGCGAAAGTGAAGTCTTGTTTAGATGAATTGTCTCTTCAAGACTTCCTGATTTTTACTTTTCTTTTGATTCACAAATATCCTCGATGGGTTTCTGCATCATTATGCCACAGAGAACACTAGAGAGAGCCGAGACATCTCACTGAATGTGTCTATTCTGAAGTTAATAAAACTTGTCAGGAACAGTAATTCTTGTTTTCCATTAAGGATTCAGGTCTTAAAATCTACAGGATGTTACCTTTAAAATTCATTTTATGAACACTTATAGTGTCCCCTCTGCACTCGGTTAACTGCTAGGGATGAATTGAAATAATTCAATGAAATATAAGTAAAGTCTTCAGTGTTACAAATTTATTTGAAAGGTGGATTTTTATTACTTCACTGGCATATTATGAATAATGGAGGAATTTAAACAAATAAAAACAAGCTTTGATATTGGTGCATCTTTTAGCTCAGAGTTCCCTTACTTTGGAACACCAGATTTACTTGAGATGTATTTATCATGTTTTCTGTGGCCGATATTTATTTACTCAATTATGTAACCAACATATCGGAATCATTGATGTCACGGTGGATCCATACAGTACTGCATTTCTGATCTATAATGATCAGTACTGTTCCAACACTGACTAAATGTCCTTTTTCATTCTCAAGGAGTAGCTTCTTTGCTTCTTGTTCTAATGTTTTCATCCTTGACTTTGTTTTGCTGATTCTCCTCATCTCAAAGAGGAAAGAAGAAAGAAAGAAACCACAGTAATAATTACCAACTGAGCAGGTCATTATCATTATAATAGAAATGAAATTGAAATGGTAAGAGCTGGGCATTATTCAAATTTTTACTCTGCTCTGTTAATGATCATATCATATTTGAAATCCTCATAGGCTTCTTTTGAACTGTAGATATGTCATAATACCTAAAGCATCTTATGATACAAAATCACACCATAATCCACTGATCAAGTCTTTTGGGCCATGTCTCTAGGTGTATCACAGCTATGATCCTTATGACCTCTCAAAATGTCTTTCGGAGGAGTTAATAGAGAACAGATGTTACCTAAGGCAGCAGCTGGTACAATTAGACAAATGGGAAAAATTGGCAAATGAAGAGGGCAGAAACTCTTTAAATAAACGATCCAAACCCTTAAAAATCAATGAGAAGTTTTGAAAAGGTCAACAACAATAAATAAAGGTGTAGATGCACATGTGTTTGCACATGTACATTCATTAAAAATACTTTCTCAAAACAACTTTCACTGAAACAAAATTCTCAAGTGTTCATTGGAAATAGTGTAGTCATTATAATCTTTCTACACTGCAAAATATAAAGTTCAGTTTTGTTCAGTTTTCAAGTTTGTCTTCATTTTCATTAGAGTCAAAATATTTTCCTGATGGCTGATGTATCCCCTCCCTAATGAGGTAAAATTCAATGAAAAAAAAATATATCCTCTCTTTCTCAATCTAGAACCTCATCTTTTGTCAGTAAAAAAACATGTGAATGTATAATGCAGTGACTGCTACTAGAATTGATAGAGAAATCAATCTCCCTGACAGGGAAGGGAAGTCTTATAAAGAAGGGATACCTGACCTGGATCCTGAAGAATAAAATATATATATATATATATATATATATATATATATATAGTCAAGTAGAATTTTATGACAGGGAACTCCAAATAATGCACAGAACCTTGAAGGTACATTGCATGTTGGAACGCAAGTAAAATGTCAGAAGTGGACAAAAGAACAGAGGTTCTCAAATTGTAGCGGATCAGAACTATCTTGAATTCTTGTTAAAAATGCAGACATCTGAGTCCTATCCTGGATGTTCCCAAGTAGTAAATCTGGCATGAAGTAGTAAATCTGGGAATCTTTCTTTACCTTACTAAGCACCTTCATTACTCTGATGAAGTCAGGGGGTAGACTGCATCTTGAGACATATTTCTTTAAATGAGTGGGTTTTGATATGTGGCCTCCATACCAGCATCACCATCACCATCACCTGGAAACTTGTTAGAAATGTTAATTTTCAGCTCCGCCCTAGACCGCTAGAAACTCTGGGGGTTGGGTCTAGCTATTTGTGTGTTAATAAGCTTTTTGGCTGATTGTGATGCATGATAAAGTTTGAGTATCATCGCTTTAAACTGTACAAGCACACTTGGTCTATGCTGGCTAGGACATCTCACCTATTGACCATATTCAGAAGAGGGCGACACTTAACATTCCATACTTAACAGTAACTTTATCTGTGAAAATCTTTAGATGATATAGAAGCAGAAATAAACCCCATGCAGTTCAAATTATTCTCTATTGCTGGCTTCACTTTAGTGATCTAATTACAGATTCATTCCTGACTTTATGGAATATGCATATGGACCAGCATCCAGTTTGAAGCAATAAGAAAATTGCTCCAAAAATTTGCTAAATTATAATTTTCTGTCTCAGACGCTTATATGTTCTTTCCTCATTTTTGCAAACCAATTAGTCAGATTGGGGGATTGTAACATAGCTTGTTGCAATTGAACTTTACATGGAATCATTTGGCACAGGTTAGTTGATGGGTGCTCAGATGAAATTGTAGATTCTTGTGTTGCACATAAATGAGAAATCCCTTGGGTGTGAATCAAGCAGTTGAGGTGATATTGAGGTTCATGTTTGAGATTATTCGTATGCTTCCAATGAATGTGTAGGCTCATCTATTTCTAAAGAAGCGTTATATTTGCTGTGGCGTGTGTAGGGTAAAATTATTCTTTGACCTTCCCTAAGCATGCAGAATAGATGCTAGCCCTGTATGAAATGACATTTTGGGTAACATTAAAGTTCCTTTTTATATTTTTTGGTCCGCAAATATAACTCTTCATGCTGAACTTCAGATGCCAAAGTCAATGCGTGAGAAGCATTATTTCATCTATCAAAAGGATGTGGAAGAACAAATGTTTCTGATTTTTGTCCTCTGCTACAATAAAGAAATATATAAGTTCTTTTGTTTTTCAATGGAAAGCATGACTAAAATCCTCAAATATGAGTGGAAATAATACTTTTTAAAAGAATAGACCTTGGTCTTTGTTCTTCTTCTTTCTCCCCCTATTTCTTCTCTCTGAATTCAACCCCTCATGGTCATGTACTAGTCCTTTCTGAGGAAGGAAAAGGCCATGTTTCACCTGTAGTTCTCAAAGAGTACTTCTGAGCTGTTTTTTGACATAGCAAGGTCAATGATTTTTAGGGCAGAAATAGAATATGTTGCAGAACTATAGAAAACCAGGTTCTTCATTGTTTGTTGATTAGCAGCTCTATTTCAGACACTATGTTCAGAAATAGGTGGAGGTAAAATAATTTTAAAAAGCAAGTTTTCTGGAATCTGCAGCTCACAACCTTCTGGAAGACACAGAAATATGCCCAAGTAGCTAAAACAAACAACTGGGCCAGAGATGATTAAAAGTATTTAAATTATAGCTCTGAGATATTAAATTTCAAACTACTTATTTGACAACCATTGGTGTCATAATATTATTTTAATCCTTTATATTTTACAATATAAATGCATGGTATATGTTGACTTTAACCAAAAGGAGTAAGTGATGGGGCATCTGGGTAGCTCAGTTGGTTAAGCGTCCGACTCTTGATTTCAGCTCAGGTGATGAGCTCGTGGTCATGAGATAGAGCCTGCCTCGGGCTCTGTGCTGAGCATGAAACTTGCTTGGGATTCTCTCTCTCTCTCCTTCTCTCTCTCTCTCTTGGATTCTCTCTCTCTCTCTCCTTCTTTCTCTCTCTCTCTGCCCTTCCCCTGCTCGCTCTCTCTCTCCCTTTCTCAAAATAGATAAACACTAAAAAAAAAATAAAAGTAATATCTGGTTTGCTTTGCATTTGTATAGGGTTGATATTACATTATTTCTCCTCCAAATAAACATAGACTGGCTTTATAACATGACTTAGAAATTATTATTGAAACTGCAGGAGTGAACTTTCAGAAGCAGGGTAATTCTCTTGAAGACAGAAGAGACTTGGAACCAAACAGATTTAAGTTAAAATCTTGAGTTGTGTAACTTCAGGCAGTTATTTTAACCTTTCTGAAACTCTGTTGCTTCCTCTGTGCTTCTGTGTGAAGTGGTGATAAATACTACAATATATTGCTATGGAATAATTAAGTGAGATGACGTTTGTAAAGAGCCTGGCATTTGGTTGGTGCTCAATAAATTTTAGTTTTATTCGACATAGATTCTTTTTAATGCCTTCCCCTTTCATATGGAGCCATGTGCCAGCCATTAACTGCTTGCCGCTCCATTTCACACCATATCTCTTTGAGGTCTAAGGAGTCTATCTTAAAAAACAGAAATTATTACACCAGATATTGTTTCTTATTATTCAAACAGTACCTGAACATTGGTGTGCATCTCCCAGATACCATGAATTGTCATTGGTCTCAAGGGACAGTTGGAGCGGGTGGTGAGAGGCAGGATTATAGACTGGAGAATTAAAGCGATAGATGGTCTGGATTGACTGACATTTAAGACAAGAATGGCTAGGACAGTAAACGGAAGAACAGGAGGGGAGTTAAAAAGGTGTAAGTCAAGCACCATTTATCTTTTGGTGTTGACATTAATTAGTTCTCTGAAGGTTTCTCGTTATACACAAAACTCCCTATTTGCTATTTATATCTTCATCCTGTTTTGACTTTTTCCCTCATTACTAGTAAAAAAATAAAATTTTGTGTGCTTTTCTTTTCAGACATGGGAGTTGTGCTGAGAGAAATTGAGGATCTGCTCTATATTTCATAGAGAGTTTGGAAAACCACTTACCAGATATACATGCTTGCAGTTAGTGTCTGTTTATCAAAGCAGAGAACCAGAGTGAAAACGTACTTTGTTACTGGTTTTGATGACATCAGTAGTTCTTGCATATTTACTAAATAAGGAAACAATTCATTGCATTGGGCCAAACACTGCCCTAGGTGCTAGAGATGCAGACATGAATAAGACACAATGTAATTGTGAGAGGCTCAGGATCTCTTGATGGAAGACACCTGGTGCCCATTCCCAAAGAGCCAGATCACAGTGGAGCAAAATTGTCACGTAAGTGACAATACCCCTAGCACTTAAAGGAAAATGAGTACAGATGCAGTGGGAGGGTTGGGTTAAGGAGGGATACAATTTCTATTTTTCTTTTTGGATCTATGATGTAACATCATAATAAAATTTTAGCAAATCATTTAATTTATTAGAAAGTAAGAATGGTAACACGGAAGCAGAATGATGTTTATCCCTTCTTCCCTCTGTATGTTGTACAGGTTTATAAAGTGTTAGCAACATCATCTTTGAAAGACTTGTATGAAGGGGCTCAATCGGTTGAGTCTGACTCTTGATTTTGGCTCAGGTCGTGATCTCACAATTTGTGAGTTCGAGTCCCACGCTGGCAAGGAGCCTGCTTGGGATTCTCTATCTCTCCCTCTCTCTCTGCCTCTCTCCCACTCCCACTCTCTCTCTCACAAAATAAATGGAAAAACATTTTAAAAAGTTAAAGATATATTAGGGCACCTGGGTGACTCAGTCGGTTAAGCAAAGGACTTCAACTCAGGTCATGATCTCACAGCTTGTGGGTTCGAGCCCCAAGTTGGGCTCTGTGCTGATAACTCGGCGGCTAGAGCCTGCTTTGGATTCTGTGTCTCCTTCTCTGCCCCTCCCCCACTCATGCTCTGTCTCTGCCTCTCTCAAAAATAAAAAAAAAAACATTAAAAAATTCTTAATAAAAAATAAAAATATATAAAAGACTCGTATGATGATGTTTTGTGCATCACGTGCAAAAGAGAAGCCATCAGACAAGTGCTTCATAAAATATTATGGTTGATGAAACCATTTTAGTATTTCTTTTTTTTTTTTTTTTTTTAATTTTTTTTCAACGTTTTTATTTATTTTTGGGACAGAGAGAGACAGAGCATGAACGGGCGAGGGGCAGAGAGAGAGGGAGACACAGAATCGGAAACAGGCTCCAGGCTCCGAGCCATCCTCCCAGAGCCTGACGCGGGGCTTGAACTCACGGACCGCGAGATCGTGACCTGGCTGAAGTCGGACGCTTAACCGACTGCGCCACCCAGGCGCCCCCCATTTTAGTATTTCTGACAGGAAAACAGTAATCCAACATAATGTTTTCATGGTTGTTTATGTGTTCTCCATTTATTTGTTTGTTTTACCTAAAATATGCTTGGGGGAATTTCTGAGAAGAGAACATAGCTTGCAAAGATGAGCACTTATTACAGTTGAACATCTCTTTCTACATTAGTAGTTGGGGTGGCCAATTTTGAGCAGAAATAAATGCTTCTTGTTAACTTAAAATCCAAGCCATCTTTCAGCCATCTTTCTGGTAAGTAATACCAGTTTTATCTCTCCCTCAGAGATGTCTATATTGAATATCTATGTTTTAAAAGATGAGGCAACCATAAAAATTCACTTTTGGATTCACTCTCAGGTTAAAATTATTTCATCTGACAAAACCTGCACACACTTCATAGAATGAAGAAATTCTAGGGGTAAAAAAAGAAGAGAAGTAATCCGATAGCACCGGACTTCAAGCAGCACAGCACCTTTTAGAGGTAATCTTACTACTCTTTGAAACAAACCTCTCAGGTAAACTGTTGTTGGTGCTATTATTTTGATTGCTGGATCATGAGGGAAACCGGGTTTCAGAGAGATTAGGTGGTAATTCTGAACACACTACAAGTAGATGGTAAAGCCAAAAATGAGTTTCTAAATGTAAAGCCTATTTCTGTTCTCCTTTCACTCAACAAAGGATTGCCTTGTTTTCTGCTCAGAATTGTATGTAGTGTTCCGATATTTGGATTTAAATGAGAACATATTTGTTTTAATAATACCGCTCTAAACAATGACAATCATAACAACAAAAAATGTGGTGTTTATTTGTTGTTTGTTTTACCTTTAGCCTAGATTCCCAGCATGGCAGTGAACACTCCCAGCTTCTACACTACCTGCACCCTGATTATCCAGATAGTAAGGGAATAGTGATCCCTTGAGAGACTTGAGAGACCATGATCTGAGAGCATCCACGGAGAGTATGCAAACAATACTTGTTGGCTAACTCCACCAGCACAGTTACTGTCTATTGTCTGCCAGATACTTAGATAGTCACTTCTACAGTTTCACTCTTGATCTGCTTTTGGAGACGGGGGTAGAAGATGTCTACTAGGGCATATCTGAGATAGAGTCACATTCCAGTGACTGCATCAGCCTTCCAGTGTCCACGAGGCAACAGGTTTGGCCAAGAAAACCTGTGGCTGGAGTAAATTGCAGATTAAGGCTAGACCAAAAGGTAGAAGGTGTTCAGGGTCTCCGGACATCATTAAGTCATTGCTCTAATTATGTGAATGAACTAAATGGCTTCTCCACTTGAATCATTTTCACAGGGTATTCTGTTACTGCAGCCGAAGGCATGTTTTAAAATTAATTTCCTACTTCCTTTATTTGTAAGATCCGCAGACTGTAGAAGCCACACAATAATTTTCCCTTTATAGGGACCCCTGGTTGCATATTTACTCATCCTTATTCAGCCCTGTCCTGCTGCTTTCCTGGATGGCTTGCCCTTTTTTATATTTTTTTGAACTTTTTCCTTTGCCTTTCCTTAAAATACTTATTATATTTGTAATAAATTCTTTTTTAAAAAATTTTAAGTTTTTTAAATTTATTTTTGAGAGAGAGAAAGAGAAAGAGACAAAGCACAAGCAGGGGAGGGGCAGAGCTAGAGAGAGACACAGAATCCAAAGCAGGCTCCAGGCTCTGAGCTGTCAGCACAGAGCCCGATGCGGGGCTCAAACCCACAAGCCGGGAGATCAAGACCTGAGCTGAAGTCAGACGCCCCACCAACTGAGCCACCCAAGAGCCCCTCTAATAAATATTCTTAACCTTTTTGCTTTGTAAAAAGAATGTTAACCACATTTCTTCGTCTTAATTGGAAACTATGTTTCCCCAGTTAAGGTAAGGTTTTATTCTCCACACCTGCTATGGACTGAATGTTTGTGTCTCCCGTTCCACCAATTCTATATATGTTGAAGCTCTAATCTCCAGTACAATGGTATTTGAAAGTGGGCTTTTGGGGAGGTAATTAGGTTTAGATGAGGCCATGAGAGTAGAGTCCCCAAGATAAGATTAGCGTCCTTATAAGAAGAGGAAGAGATCAGAGCCCTCCCTCTCCTGTGAGGATATAGCAAGAAGGCAGCTGTCTGTAAACCAGGTTTCTCCCCAGACTCCAAATCTGATTGGCACTCTCATCTTGAACTGTAAGAAATAAGCACTCTCATCTTGGACTTGCCAGCCTCCAGAACTGTAAGAAATAAATGTCTATTGTTTAAGACACCTAATCTGTGGTAATTGGTTACAGCAGCCTGCACTCACTGTATAGCGACAGCACTGTTATGGTTTTATCACTCTTCCAAATTCCAACAGACAGGGAGGGATTCCTCTAGCTCCCCCTGCCTAATTTCCTTACATTGCCTGCTAATTCTCTTAAAAGTCTGTCTTTTTTTATTGAAACCGTCTCTATATACTCGTCATGCACCCCTCACCACCACTACCACACAGGAAAATAAGACACATTTAACTCCATCCCATGTAGACGTCCCACAGTCATCTAAAATGTCTGTGTAGGGGCGCCTGGGTGGCGCAGTCGGTTAAGCGGCCGACTTCAGCCAGGTCACGATCTCGCGGTCCGGGAGTTCGAGCCCCTCGTCAGGCTCTGGGCTGATGGCTCAGAGCCTGGAGCCTGTTTCCGATTCTGTGTCTCCCTCTCTCTCTGCCCCTCCCCCGTTCATGCTCTGTCTCCCTCTGTCCCAAAAATAAATAAACGTTGAAAAAAAAATTTTTTTAAATGTTTGTGTAGAGGCAAGGGTGCCAAGCATTCAATGCTCCTATCTATCAGTCATTGGTTGTGGTTGCCCCCAACGAGGCCTGGGTTTGGGCAGGTCTGTTCTCTCCAGCCCAGGCAGTCCTAGAAGAGGCCAGATCACTGAGAGTGTTCAACGAGCAACATGACCAGCAGCTAAGGGAATAATCCTTTATTCCTGGAGGGATATTGGGGAAATAAAAGGCAGCATCAATTATCTTCTCCCATTACATTGTTCAGATACTTACATTTCATATAAGTCCGAGGAGTAGCAACTTCCAGGAATAAAGGACCCTGTACAGGAATAAACCTGAAAACCTATTATAATTAGTGTATATGTTTATTTACTGAAAGCATTGCCTCAGTTATAAAAGATCGAATGTGAGTTTTCCGTATCATAGTGTCTTAGGATATTATTGATCCTTTTGCCCTGAGCTTCATAATATAAATATTTTTATATCTTTTTTTTTCCTGAAGTTTCTTCTTTAGGAGATGAGTTTTTGTAATTTAATTAAGAGTCATTTTTTATTTATTTTTTTAATGTTTGTTTTTGAGAGAGAAAGAGAGAGAGCATGAACAGGGGAGGGACACAGAGAGAGAGGGAGACACAGAATCTGAAACAGAGCTGTCAGCACAGAGCCCAACACGGGGCTCAAACTCTGAATGGCGAGGTCATGACCTGAGCCAAAGTCAGACGCTTAACCGGCTGAGCCACCCAGGCACTCCTAGAGTCATTTTTAAATGAAAATAAAATGCATAGTAATAATTGCTCCCACTTTTGAAGAGTTTAATGATGTGCCAAGAACTATTCTAACTTAATTCTCTTATCATATTCATCATACAAATGAGAAAATGAAGCTCAGAGAAAGGGTTATTCGCCAAAAGCCATACAATTATGGGTTTGACCTCAACGCTCTGGCACCAGTGGGTACACACTTTCAAATAAGAAGTTATGCTGACTATTTAATCCCTTCTGCGTAACTCCAAGAAAGGCAAAGCAATTTGTCTCAATGTCCTGGTTGCTTACTGTACCTGGAAACTGAAAGTGAAGTTACATAATTCCCCCCCTTTCGACTTCTGCCTTATACATAGTGTTCCAGAGAAACATTGAAGGGGGTATTGCAAATTTGCTCCCACACTGCTTATTTATTTTATTTCCTGGCTTTAAAAAAGATGAAGTGATTTCAATTCATATGTAAAAATGAAAATGAACATATTCACCTTAAAAGACTAAAACAGAGCTACCTGGCTAACTCAGTTGGAAGAGCATTGGACTCTTGATCTCTGAGCCTGAGTTCGAGCCCCAAGTTGAGGGTAGAGTTTACTTTTAAAAAATAAAAAGGAAAACCAACTACAACAAGAATAGACAAAGACAAGAACAGAACAAAAATTTCTTTCTCCTTTTTCTCTTCCTCTTCCTCCTCCTTTTTCTTCTTTTTAAATACTTGTTGAATCTCTCCTGCTTGGGGAGAAGTACAGTTACTCTAAAATGGCAATGAAAATGAAATCCATCAGATGTTGTAAACCAATTGTTTTCTACACACTCAGAACTCAAAGCTACACAGTTATCCAACTAATTGTGAATATTTTTCCTTATTAATTTTGCTCTAGTTTTTAAAACCGTCATGAAAGTATGAAATAGGGACAAATGTGGGAAAACAGAAGGTGTTGGGTGAATATAGGGTAAAACGAAGTTATAGGCAGGGATCCAGTGCCATCATGAGAATTCAAGACTTTCAGGAACTTTTGAAGGGGGACCAATAGCTTATAGATGCTGCTTAGTTAATTACATACTGTATTTCATTTGCTGTGAAGTACTGCTATTGAATGTAAAATTATCTGTACACTTACAAATGAAAATATCTTGTCTATTGCAGATTAAAATATTTTAGCCCCAAAGGATGGTCTCATAACTTCTACATGTTGAATCCCAAGGGATTTCTGGGACTCTTATCCTCCTTTATCTCTAAAAATCAGGAAAACTTAAAAATGAAGAAATACGGGAAGAAAATTAAAATTATTAAAATCTAAAATTAAAATTAAAATTATCCTTAATACCACCATCTAAGGACAACCCCAGTGAACATTTATGTGTATCTTTCCATTATCATCTATACTTATTTTGTACAATCTACGAATATTAGACAGGCTATGTCATTTTGAGGGCCCAGTGAAAAATGAAAACCCGGGACCCCTCCTTAAGAGTTGCAGGATGACAACAGCACTAAACCAAGTGCAAAGCCCTCCTAAGCATGAAACCCCATGTGACTTGGCCAGGTCACACACCCATGAAGCTGGCCCGAGCTTCTTTACTGAATGAGTGAATGTTGAATAACAGGAGTTATCGGAGAAGCCAAAGATATCTTAAAAATATGGAGAAAAATTCAGTGACATGAGTTTTGAAAATATTGCAGGTACTCTCCATCTCCACATATCAAGAATACAACAGACAGTGAAATAAACACATAAGGAATTAAGAATCCATATTTACATATGGTTAAGAGAGAGAAAACAAGGCTGAAACTAATAAGGAACGAATTGCTATCCCAGAAATAGGGAAGAACAGATTGGAGAAATAAAATGTTACTTAAGTGAAAGCCTGAAGAGTAGGTCAGAGGCAATCACTACAGGATATAGCAGGAAATATTTACTCTGCTTTACTAAAATAAGTTCTTAAAGAAGATTTGAAGCATAGGCATATCTAGGTAAATTGGTCACTGAATACTTGCTAACACTTTCCTAAGACATACCCTTTACTGCTTGTCATTTTCCACTTGAAATTGTCTCATTAATGCAGAAGTATTGATACATTTTAGACTCCTTTTGCAAATTGGAAAAAAATGGGCTGATTGGAGATTAGTGCTACTGCAGCTTTGATCCCGCCCTTGAGACACTAGGGATTTATATCTCCCAACATTGCTGTCATCTACCTTGTAAGTAATCAGCAAACCTTGAACCATAAATATAGAAATATATTTGCAAGTCATAGAAACAAAATTGTAGGCATATTTATTCCTTGCATATTCTGACAACAGTATAAATCACTACTAGAGATTACCTTATGAATTTTGGGCTAATTGATAAATAGGCAAGTTCTGATTATTTGCAATAATGGAAGGAGGCAACAATGTGAAGATTTCAGAGGAGCAGGTGAAATAAGCAATACTTTTTGCAGGTTTAGCATCACGATTTACTTGGTTAAATTTATTGTAAACTAACTTGGTATGGTATTATTAATATTGCCCTTAATATTATTGGCATAATATTGATGAATATTAGTGTAACTAACATGGTATAATATCATTAATATCAGCACTTAATATTAATCATTACATAGTTTATGTAAAATATTAACAATTATTAGAGAACATAATGTAATCTTCACAATACGTACTTTAGCATGCATACCACCCTCTGATAAACTTAATCCTTACCCACATTTTTTTCTGAGTTTCTCTCTAGACTATGAACTCATTAAGCCATGAGGATTGTTATTTATCTTTCCTCAAAGTTTTCCAATGCATTTGAACATAGTTAGGTCTCAATAAGGATTTGTTAAATGAATGAATGAATGAATAAGTAAATTTATTTTTTATTTTATTTAATGTTTATTTTTGAGATAGGGAGAGACAGAGTATGAGCAGGGGAGGGGCAGAGAGAGAGGGAGACACAGAATCTGAAGCAGGCTCCAGGCTTTGAGCTGTCAGCACAGAGCCCCGACATGGAGCTCGTACCCATGAGCCATGAGATCATGACCTGAGCTGTCAGATGCTCAACCGACTGTGCCACCCAGGTGCTCCTGAATAAATAAATTTTAAGGAATATACGATATCACTGAAAGAATACTTATGCAAATAAAAATTAGAGAAACACAGGTGATATATAATCAAATGCTGTAGCATATTAAGATGAAATGGATTATGCTGTGTCATGAAAGGAAGTCAGAATTGTGTGGGTATGATTTCTGGAAGAGAAAGGGTATGCATGGAGTCTTGGTCTGGGCTGAAACTGAACGGTGTATCTATGGACAAAAGCAAGCATGAAGAAACATGGCTGAATAAAGGATAGAGATAAGAAGGATGAGGTTTTTGCAAGTTATAACAAGTCTGAAGCACAGAGTTTTGGTGTGTTTTTTTTTAATTTATTACAAAACATTTTATTTCTCTCATTTTACTAACACAGAAGTAAAAAGTTGAGGGCATCTGGGTGGCTCAGTCAGTTAAGCATCAGACTTTTGATTTCAGCTGAGGTCATGATTTCACAGTTCATAAGACTGAGCCCTGTGTCGGGCTGTGTGCTGACAGTGCAGAGCCTGCTTAGGATCCTCTCTTTCCCTCTCTCTCTGCCCCTTCCCCACTGGCTTGCATGCTCTCTCTCAAAACCAAATAAATAAACATTTTTTAAAAAGTAAAAAACTTGAATTAAACATGCTCCTCAGCCCAGGGTGTACAGTATTTATTTGTTCTTCCCTTAATCTCAGTCTGCACTCCATTCCCTCCCCCTTTATAGTCATCCACACCACTAATACATTTGATACATCCATAGGCATGTATCATCCATAAGCAAGTTGACATGTATGAAGACATTCATCTTGGCATTATTCATGGCATCACTGAGTTGGAGACGACCTACTATCATCAGAGTCAAATTAGGCCAAGATTGGAGTATTTAGTCTTGTCAACTGATTATCTTTCTATCTCATGTCTATCATATATCATCTATCTCACTTATAATTTACAAATTATACAACTTCTGTTTGCTTTAAAAACTTTCTCTTCCTTTATTGCCTTTAACATGTGTGTTCATAATGTAGTTCTAAATAGTTTGTTATTGCTTTATGTGCTCTTCATTAATCTTGTTTTCTAAAGTATATATTTTATTCTTAACACAGTTTCAGGATTGTAGAAAAATAAGCAGAAGGTACAGAGACTGCCCATATGATTTATCTCTCCCTCTCTCTCTCTCTCCCTCTCTCTCCCCCCCCTCTCCTCCCCCCCCTCAGCCTTCAGTCTCCCCTATTATTAATATCATGCATTGGCATGGTACATTTGTTACAATTGATGAGCTAATATTGAGACATTATTATTAACTGAAGTCATAGCTTAGTTACTGTTTATTCTTTGCATTGTACCGTGCTATGAAGTTAGCCATAGCATAATGTCTTTTATCCACTGTTAAGGAACCATACAAAATTGTTTCACTGGTCAAAATTCCTCTCTGCTGCACCTATTCCTTCCTACCCTCATTCCTGCCCCCAAAACTTGGTAACAATTGATCTTTTTAGTGTCTTCATTGCTTTCTTTTCCACAATGTCATACAGTTAAGATTATACAGTCTGCAATCCTTTCAGGCTGGTTTCTTTCACCTAGAAATATGCATTTAAGCTTCCTCCATGTCTTTTTGTGGCTTGATACCTTATCTCTTTTTATCACTGAAAAATATTCTGTTACATGGATGCAGTGCAATATTTTATCCATTCATCTATTAAAGGACAGCTTGGCTGCTTCCAAGTTTTGTAAATTATGAATAAAGCTACCATAAACATTTTCACGTGCAGGTTTTTGTGTAAATATAGGTCTTGAACTCATTTGGCTAAATCCAGCATAGCTCCTGGATTGTATAAGACTATGCTTCACTTTTTAAGAACTCACTCGCCTGTCTTCCAAAGTGGCTGTACCATTCTACGTTGCCACTAACAATGAGGGAGAATTCCTGTGTCTCCGCTTCCTTGTCAAAATTTGGTGTTGCCAGTGTTTGAGATTTTAGCCGTTCTTTTAGCTGTGTCCTGGTAGCTCATTGGTTTCTGAATTTGCGATCGCCTGATGACATACAATGTGGAGCATCTTTTCATATGTTTATTTGCCATCTGTGTATCTTCTTTGGTGAGGTGTCCTGATCTTTTGATTTCTCTTTAATTGTGTTTTATTATTTTTGAACTTTGAATGCAAGTCCTTTTTGGGTATCTGTTTTGCACACATTTTCTTCCAGTCTGTGGCTTGTCTTTTCATTCTCTTAACAGTGTCTTTCACAGAGCAGTGTTTCATTCTAATGAAGTCCAACTGATCCTTTTTTCTTATATGGATTGTGCTTTTTGTATTGTACCTAAAAAGTCATCAGCAGAATCATGGTAACCTAGATTTTCTCCTGTTGTCTCCTAGAAGATTTAGCTTTGTGTTTCACAGGTATAATTTTAGTTTTGGGGACTTTTGGTTTTAGTTAATTTCTAAATATGAGAACATTTTAATCTTTCTTTTACCATTCATATCTAATTTCAATGAATTATGGTAAAATGACATAGTCTGATGCCTCCCTGTATTCCACTTGTTTTTAAAAATTAGTTTGTATTCTGCATTCATTGGTTTTACAATTTTTCTCTCTCTCTCTCTCCCTTGCTCTCTTTCTGCCTCTCCACACATCATCAATACTATAATAGTCCATATTTATACCATTCCATGTAATATATATAATAGTATATGGTATATGCTCATATACTAAAAGTATTATAATATCATATTGCTCTGTGCTTATTAAATAAATCATAGAAATCTTCTATCCATTTGTTTAGCTCCTGTTTGGATCTAATAGCTGCTGAGAATGATGTTGTAAATACAAACAAGGTGGGAAAGTCATGAATTTCATGTGATGGAAGCAGGTGTAGACAAACAAGAGAGGGTAGAAGAGGGAGAGGCCTTTGTACACTCAGAGCTAGGCTTTGCTGTGAAACTACAATCTTGTTCGAAACTAAGAAAAGTCAGACAATTCTAAATTTAAGTCAGACCTGCTCCTTGAAAGCACACAACTGGGGAAAGTGTATAAATTGAGACCTACCTACTATAGTTCTAAATATTGAAAGATTATAAATCAAGATAATAAGCAATTAAATCAATGCATTCTGTGTATTTTCTTTGCAAAACTATTTCATAAAAGCCTTGAAGGCCATACTTAATGTGTGATTAAAGAAGAATTTGCTAAGTGGTATCCAGAGTATTTTTAATACAATGTTTTCCTTCCTCTAGCTCTGCTTTACATATTTGTAGATTTATCTGTTCATTAGTGGATATTACCTGATTATAATCTGTATTATAGTGGTGCTATTGTAACCTTTCCTTGGGAAAAGCTAAAGGTTTGCAAAACTGCTGTTTTAGAATATGAGTCGTTGTTTGTACACTCACGGAAAAGATGAAAAATGCTTTTCTTTCCTCCTGAGCCTTACACTTCACATGCATGGTTCTTGGAGTGATACTGAATAGACATTTAATGTTAGTGTAGAATGACAATAAGGAGTCTGGCTGTGACAATTTAGCTTAATCAAATATATCAGTCTATGAGACAGCTAGATTTTGTGGGGAGGGATCTTATTCAAATATGCAAACTTCTCTTTGCTGTCAACAATTATATTAACAATGCAAATTCATGGCAATGTCTCCCTTTTGACATTTTTCTTCTAGGTCACATAATCACCATAATCAGACCACATAGTGGTAATGACAGTGCTTGGCCTTTGCATTAGCCTTTTAGCTAAAAACCCTTAGGAGATATCGATTAATTAATCCTTTTCCATCTTTCTTGTTTGACAGCATTATCCATACCAAGAAGTGGCTTTGACAGAAAGCATAGATATAAGGTATTTGAATATAAAACAAATAGGGAAATACTTTCCTCCCTGTTCAGAATTCACCTTCCCACCTTTCTTTCTCACTATTATAGTGCAGAACATAGGGTTAAGCAAAAAAAGAAGAGAAGTCAGTCGGCCAGAAATCTCTTTGATTTGATAACATTGAGGAGGAGATTCAGTTCTGGTGGTTGAGGCACTTCTGGCCAGGATCAGCCCTAGAGCATCTTAAATCACACCAGTTGTTACCACCCCTATAGTTTCCTGAGAGGTATCACCCACAAAGTGTCCTCCACACAAGTGCATACTGCTGGGGATTCTGACAAGCAAATTCCTGTGTAATTTTCTCTTCTGATGGATTGAGCTGAACCTATCGAGGACTGTTAGGACTTGTTTTGTCCCTCAGAATGATGTTTTTGGCTAGAGTCAAACTAAAGCATCCTCTCTGAATTATGCCTCTGTATCCTCTATTTTTTTACTGGTTGTTTGATTGCTTGATCTGTTTTGTTTTGTTCATTTGCTCTAAAGGTATCCTGACATGTAGAGGTTGCTCTCACTCAAGCATAAGAAGTTCTCAGTTCATCCTTTCATAATTGCTTCATGAAATTCTGGTAGGGAAAATACCTAACCAAAGTAAGTGAATTATGGACAAGGGGCTCCCAAAAGTGAGAAGGAAACCAAATGTGAAAAATAATGTTTCATGTATTGGTCTATTTCTGATTCAAAAGTGATCTCTTTAATAGCCTTCAAGTATGGATTGTCATAATAAAAAACACAGCAGAACTCACAGTAATAACATAATAACAGCAAGAAAACAAAAACAAAAAACAAACAAACAAAAAAAAACCTAATACCAAACAACCTAATGTCAGAAACCAAGAAAAAATTAGCTAGAATTATAAGATAGATAAATTGAATTTAAGATTTTTTTTGTATCTAGCACATGGCATAAATTTGTTAAAATAGATGGTTATAATAAAAATAGCAAAATAATCATCTATATGCCACCTACTCCTGGAAATATTAGAATTTGTACCACATAGAAAATTTGAAAAAAAATATATTGATTTCTATATATTAGATATTGCTCAGTGACACTGTCAGAGTGTAATGCCCAAAGTCCATATTTAGCTAATTTTTGTGCATCTATTCAGAGATCTCAAATTGCAGAAGACAATTGGAAAGGTACAGAAGGATAGGATGTTAATAACATAGTCACTATGAGGGAAATACCTCTCTACAAAGCCTTGCAAGAGAAAGAAGAGTGATATATAAAAAGAACTGGGAGATGTTTATCTCAAGGACTCAAGATTTGCATTTAATATATTACCATAAATTATAAGGTTAATTTACTGAATCATAGGCGGAACATATTTGCCTAATTATAGCAGGAACAAATGTAAATCTGCCAACACAGAATCTATGGATGACACAAGTGTGGAAATGCACATACAATATTCACACACATACACACACACTCACAATAGACTTGGATATTCAGAGTGAGAACAAATTTAATATTTTGAAATTTTTGACAAATTTTTATAAACATGATTAGAATATAAAATATGCTAATATGCTTTCTAAAACATCTCAGTAAATAAAAACTATGCAAATATAATAAACACAGCAACAAGGAGAAAAGAAAATCAGATAATGTACTAAAAAGGAAAAATAAAGACATTTTGCATTATGATAATATAAATGGGTAAAGCTTCCCTATTAAAGGCAAAGTTTCATACATTAAAACAAAAAAAAACTAACATAAAGAAAAACAAGGCTGCAAGGGTCATGGTTCTAGATTTCAAGTTATACAAAGCTGTAGTCATCAAAACGGTACGGTACTGGCACAAAAATAGACACATAGATCAATAGACCAGAATAGAAAATCAAGAAACAAAGCCGTGATTATATGGTCAGTTTATCTTCAACACAAGAAGCAAGAATATGTAAGGAGAAAAGACAGTGTCTTCAACAAATGGTTTTGGGACAACTGGACAGTGACATGTAAAAGAATGTAACTGGACCACTTTCTCACACCATACACAAAAATTAATTAAAAATGGATTAAAGACCTAAGTGTGAGACAGGAAACCATCAAAATCCGAGAAGAGAGCACAGGCAGTAATTTCTTTGACATTGGCTGTAGCAACAGTTTTCTAGCCATGTCTCCTGAGGCAAGGCAAATAAAAGCAAAATTAAAAACCTTCTGCACAGTGAAGGAAATCAACAAAACTAAAAGACAACCACTGAATGGGAGAAGATATTTGCAAATAACATATCTGATAAAGGGTTAGTATCCAAAATATATAGAGAACTTACATATCTCAACACCTGAAAATCAATCCATTTAAAAAATGTGTGGAAGACATGAGTAGACATTTTTCCAAAGAAGACATACAAATGGCCAACAGAAACACGAAAAGATGCTTATAACATCACTCATCATCAGGGAAATGCAAATCAAAACTAAAATGCGATGGCACTTCACACCTGTCAGAATGGCTAAAATAAAACACACACACACACACACACACACAAGAAACAAGTGTTGGTGAGGATGTGGAGAAAAGGGAACCCTCATACACTGTGGGCTGGAATGCAAACTGATGCAGCCTCTGTGGAAAACAGTATGGAGGTGCCTCAAAAACTTAAAAATAGAACAACCTTACAATCCAGTAATTTCACTGATGGGTATTTACCCAAAGAATACAAAAACACTAATTTGAAAGGATATACACACCCCTATGTTTATAGCACCATTATTTACAATAGCCAAATTGTAGAAACAGCCCAAGTGTTTATCGATATATGAATGGATAAAGAAGTGGTATATATATATATATATACACACACTATACACACACACACACACTATATATATATATATACACACACACACACACACACACACACACACAATGAAACGTCATTTGGCCATAAAAAAGAATGAATTCTTGCCATTTGCTACTACATGGATAGATCTATATCACAATGATAAGTGAAGTAAATCAATCAGAGAAAGACATACCAGATTTTTTCACTCATACATGGAATTTAAAAACATAACAAATGAACAAACGTAAAAAAGAGAAAGAGAGATAAATCAAGAAACATACTCTTAA
Organism: Prionailurus viverrinus; assembly: GCF_022837055.1. Classification (NCBI taxonomy): domain Eukaryota; kingdom Metazoa; phylum Chordata; class Mammalia; order Carnivora; family Felidae; genus Prionailurus; species Prionailurus viverrinus. The sequence goes on along the minus strand of NC_062564.1, from coordinate 158,957,787 downwards.
TTATAGAGAACAAACAGATGGTCACAAGAGGGGAGGGGATGGGGGATGGGTGAAATAGGTGATGGGCATTAAAGAGTACAGTTACCATGAAGAGCACTGAGAAATGTATAGAATTGTTGAATCATTATATTCTACACCTGAAAGAAATAAAATATTGTATGTTAACTATACTGGAATTAAAATTAAAACTTTAATAATTTAAAAAATTTAAACAGAAAAAATGATAAAACTAATATTTTAAACAGATCCAAATAATACAAGTTGTTCACAGCCAGAGAATATTTGGAAGCAATAATTAAAAACTTGAATGTGAGGAGCACCTGGGTGGCTCAGTTGGTTAAGCCTCCAACTCTGTTCAGGTCATGATGTCACGGTTTGTGAGTTCAAGCTCCGGGTGGGGCTCTGTGCAGACAGCTTGGAGCCTGGAGCCTGCTTCAGATTCTGTCTCTCTCTCTCTCACTGCCCTTCCACCGATCGCACTCTGTCTTCTCTGTCTCTGTCTCTCTGTCTCTGTCTCAAAACTAAACATTAAAGAAAAAAAAACTTTGGGGTGCCTGGGTGGCCCAGTCGGTTAAGTGTCTGACTTCTGCTCAGGTCATGATCTCTCAGTTCATAGGTTCGAGCCCCACTTCGGGCTCTGTGCTGACAGCTCAGAACCTAGGGCCTGCTTTGGATTTTCTGTCTCTCTCTTTCCCTGCCCCTCCCAGCTCGCCTTTTCTCTCTCTGTCAAAAATAAATAAAAAGGGTTTAAAAAAAAACCCTTGAATGTGCAATTGAGAGTAGAAACTATACTTGGATTCCAGAAAACCAAGGAAATGTTAAAATAGGCATTTTAGGGAAGGTGGGACTTTCTTTGAATGGCAAAAGTACATGTTTATAAACCTTTGCTGAGCCCCAGTAGAACACTGGCCATGGAACAATGTCCATCATTTCTGTATCTCAATTCATATTTTCCTGAAAGAGAATCTTATTTACAGCTCATCCTGTGGATAGTTCTTTTGTGGGTAAATTTTAACCCATGTGTCCAATCAGCTAGGGAATTTGGGAACTTGAGCAGATCCTAATAAACTGGAGTGTGGACAACGCAGCTAATTCATCATCTTTTGTATATGAGAGTGATACGATAAAACAAAATGACCCAACAGTGGAAAGAACAAGCAAAGAACAGTATCCTGAACAAACAGACACATGAATGCAGTATGTGCATTCAAAGAAGACAAAACAAACAAAAATGGCAAAAAAGAATTTAAGACAAAAACACTAGTATTGAACTCATTTTTTTTTGTAAATTTCATGACTAACTTTCTAGCAACACTAGCACATGCAAAAATAAGAGTGATGATCATTTTAAATCCCATCACACAGAATACCTAGTAATAATACTTGGGAACTATCAGTACAGACATCTATGCTTGCAGTAAATATGCATAGGCATATTTAAAAAGAGGACAAATTAGTTAAACAGTCTACAGAAATACTTTTATATTAATACCGCAACTCCCATATAACATATGCTAACTGTGATTTGGGTAAAAATATTTTTTTTTCCCAGAAAACACACACTACCAGAATGTTTTAAAAGACTGTCAAAGAACTAACTTCCCAAATATGCTTTTCCTCACTTAGCTCATGTAATTGTTGTAGGAACACATTCATATTTTACCTAAAAGACATTATTCCACTATGGAGCACTCACATTACACTAATGATTGAAATTAGTTTATTAGAGATAATTTTATAACTACTATATTTTAGTAGCGTGTATTTGTTTTTTTATAATATTTGAACAATGACTTACATACATGTGCCTTTTAGATGTCTTGTAGCAAAATAAGAAATTTCAAAACCTTATCCCTTAGAGATATTGTGCTGAATTGAAATTCTCAAAGAGACACTCTTCCATATGTCTTCTGTCTTCATCTGTGAAAATATGTCATATGGGCAGTTTTCTTCACTTCAGAATCAAGAATGATATATTTCAATTTGTTACTTTTAGAAGAAACACATTTAAAATAGTAAAAGGAAACTTTTTTAAACAGAGATCTCAGGATTCCGTGGTGATTAGTCTCTAAGTGAATTTAAAAGATTTTGTACTTACATTTTTATTGTTTAGCTGGAAAAACCGTAGCAGCTTGGCAGGTAACAATTGGAAATCAATTCCCCAGATAATTTCTATTCCTTTGTATGAGAGTCATGTTACATAATTTGAAATATGATACAAAGTTGCAGTTTTAGAAAAGCTACTAGTGAATTACATTGTATTGATATACCTGAAAATCTGATACTAGCAATGCTAGCTTTGCATCAATGAGGTTAACTTTGCACCTACTACAGCAAAATTGGTTTCGGAATATAAAGCACTTTAAAATGGTTCCAAAGGGCAGTTATATTGTCTATTAAAAATTTTAGTCTAAAAAAAGTTTTGGTCCAATTCCAAGGTTGCATTACGCTTATCAGGGTGTATAATAAACATGAAATGGTTAACATTAATACTAATTAGTGCATAGTAATTCATACTAAATTTACAACAATATGGCGAATAACAAATAGGGAAAAAATTCTTCAACATTTGTAAAATGAAAATATTTTAAATGAAATAGATCCCCAAACTCTTTCTTCCAATGGATTATCTACTGCATTCTGAATATCACAGAGAAATGTTTTTTCAGTGTTATTATATTTAATTTATGTATCAAATATTAAGGGAAAAGAGTTCTCTGTAAGAAAGATATCTTCTATGTGTTTAATAAATATAATTATGTTTTTAATCAAATAAAAGGGCATATTGATAATTTTATTGATAGATTAATTTGATTAAAATACAAAATCATGATTTTACATATATATATATATATATATATATATATTTATTCACAAAAAGAGATTCCTGGAAAACTGGTTCAGGTGGAAAAAAAGGTTATAGAATGAAGTATTTCTAACTATGCTTCAGATTCATTTATCATATAATATATTGTATATATTATACAGCTTATTATATATGTATGTACACACACACGTATAGTCAAATATAATTATAACCATCACCCTGAATTGGAGCCTGGAGACTGGTGCTTATTGAGGACATGACCAGTAGGATATCAAACATCTCTTCAGTTTCAGGTTGGGCAATACTATATTATCAGATATAGTTTGAATAGTGTGTGCTTTCCACTATGACTTTTAATAGCATTGGTTGGTGAGAACCATTTGATTATAAATACATGGGTTCAAAACTCTGCTCATAGACATTTCATTTGAGGAACCCAAACCATCAACACTGTAATTTCTACTCAGGAAATGGGCACAGAAACATAACAAGAAAGCTTATTGTGTTCTAATGGAGTTCAGTGGGAAAAAAGAGATTAAAGAGGACAATGATTTTAAGTAAAATTTGAGAAAGGGGAATGGTTTTTATAACTGAGCCCTTAAACCAAGAGGCATCTTTTTAGTTCAAACTTTATCTTTTAAATATGTTTTCCAAAGAAGGAAAGAGCAAAAAGAATTTTGATTTTCTTTTTCAATACTGTGACCAAAACCTAACCGGGAGCCTTCAAGCTGTTTGCTTTTCTCCTATGTTATTTATTTAAATCCCTAGGATTTATTTTTCTGTATTGCAAGTACATTCTCCTCAGCTCCTTGCATTCCATCATTGTCAAGCTGATACATTTTTTCCTTTGTAGTCAAAACAAAAAAAAATCTTATAAATATTTGTCGATTCTAATGACTAATTTTTAACTCAACCAGCTTCAAGAAATGCATCATTTTTTCAAGGATTAGTAGAAACTCTTTGCATTAGTAATATGGAACCTCAAACATAAACAGAATATTTCATTTGGTCTCCCAATTCTCCATTACAGTCATGCTGTGTACAAGGCACTGTATGATATGCAAAGTGGTGTTAGTTCTAAAGAGCAGCCTTGAAGTCATATATCCTAGAGGATACGTAAATTAACATAAAACGAAAACATGTTATGTTGAGGGCTATGGATTAACTCTTTACTGTGCTACCTGGACTTTGACTTCCTATCATTGATTGAAATCCTACAAATACAACTGATAGCAATTTCAAAGCTGGAACTGATCAGTGGAAGTGTTTGAAATAGAGAGAAATGTCTTCAGAGAGACTTGAAAGAATGACAAATATTTATTTTCCAAACAACCTCAAAATAGAGGAAAAATATTTTCAAATTGACATAGCTCCCTATCTAAATTTATGGATGGGCACACTTTTTAAAAGTGAAGCTGACAATCTGCATAGGTCTAGAAGGTCAAAATAGCTTGAAGACCATGTTGCTGACTCAGAACTGTTCAGGAGCACAAGAAATTTCCTATGAGCAGGTACTAACTTGTGGGAAAGTCTAGCTGTGTGGTTAGTAGTTCAACATTTAAAGACATCAATGTACTTTTTATTCAGCCTTTACTCTGGTTGGTGTAAGTTAACACAATGCCCAGCTATATAGTCATTACATGAAGGTAGTTTGTTTATTGGTTGTTAGGTATGGCTTTTAGCATTTATTGTACATTTACTGTGCTCAGAGTGCTTTTTAGGTGGGAATGGGATAGAATCGCCCAACAGAATATTCATTTTGAGGAGCTCAATATCTAATGAATACACATTCTGTGTATACCTTAAAGAGCCTCAGGGAATTCACCAAGAAGAAAAAGTCTAAAAAAGTATATGTACTACAAACATACCAAACTTGTTAGGAAAGGAAGAAATGTGAGGGAGTGACCCAGAAACTTCATATTGCTTAATGATTGTGATAAATATGTACATTTGATTGAGAAGATATAAAATAAACTGTTACAGTTGATTTTACTATCTAATTAACTGATTAAGCATCAGGTTGCAGCGTGTTAAGAAAGTCTCAAAAAACTACATTGATGTGAATAAATTGATGTAGATCCTCATACAGCATAATGCTTTCAGGTTGAAGTTCTAGAATGTGATTTCATCTGAAATAAAGCCTGGAAGCAAAAAAAAATCATTTGACTATGGAAGTATTAGGGATGATGCCTTAATATTGAAAAAATAAAGAACACACAGAAGATCCCTGAAGTTACTTTCTCTTTTTCCCTAGTGAGTAACCAACCACTGTTTTAGTTACAACGTTAGACCAATTTCCACAGCGGACCCTGAACGTAGCACTTTCCCTTGTGCCTGTGCCACTTAACCCATACTTGAGTAATGTGTAAAAACCAGTTAACACATGGTAGAATGGGAATTAAGTTTCGAGTCAGTTACCTTTCCTCAGTAATCTGTCACCTTGTTCCCCCTTTGTGTCTGTGAATCATCTTTCTCCAGTAAGTGCTTAACTGCTGGAGGACTTTCATGATTAGTCCAGCCTTCATTGAACCCTAACTGTAAACTATAGGACATACTATTTAGCTTTAAATCATATTATGTGTCATTATTCACTACTGTTTCATGATGTATTTAACTCAACAGTGAATTGTTGTGTCTTACAGATATAAAATGGTATTCTTGGTATTAGATATATTAGATCTTTTTCAAACTAGATTATTGGGGCACATGGGTGGCTCAGTCAGTTAAATGTCCGACTCTTGGTTTCAACTCAGGTCATGATTTTATGGTTTCTGGGATTGAGCCCCTGTGTTAACAGCCCAGTGCCTGCTTGGAATTCACTTTCTCCCTCTCTTTGCCCCTCCCCCATTCGCACGCTTGCACGCGCTCTCTCTCTAAAATAAATAAATAAACATTTAAGAAAACTAGATTAATTAATCTTTCCCTTACTTCTTTGAAGAATCATGTCTTTCCAATCTTTTGCCATTCTTAAGATGGATTAAGCAGATACATGCTAACTGAATGTTTGTTTTTTGATTAGTGCCATTTGCAATTGACCCTCAATTGCATTAGCTGTGTTAAGTAGGAGAAGTCAGTCATAACCTGGGGGAGCAATCCACTGTCTTTTTATAATTATTTTTCTTTTTGCTAGAAGATGCATGGGTTGTTTATGAATTTCAGAGCACACAGATCATGTATCCTGTTAGGTCTGCCTCACAAAGGAATGGAGAGCTTCCTGAAATCCCTATTGAGTCCCTGGTGCCACCCAACAGAAATCACCTCTCACTCTTGCCGCCTGAACTTTCTGTATCTATGCTTCTGCTCTGTCTCATACGACCTCTTGAAATAGGAAAGATAATTAAGGGCTTAGGTGTCAAATATCTTTCAGGAAAGTGGAAACTAAAAAACGAATCTCTGAATTACTTTTCTTTTTCAGATCTGCTTGACTACCTACTATCTTCAGAAAGGGATCATTTTTGCTCATGAGACAGTGTCATTTTCCAAGGACAACCTAAAAAATAATGAAGATGAGTAGCCAGAGCAAACTGATATTCATTGGAAATATTAATTAGAGTGCAGACTCAAATATTCACAGCAACACTATCCATATTATCCACAGTCAGGAACTACTCAAATGTCTGTCAACAATAAATCGGATACATTGTAGGAATTCACCCAATGCAATATAATAAAGCACAACACGCACAATGCGCATGTAATTGAACAGTGTTCCAGCAGAAGAAGCCAGCCACAAAGCATTATATATTGTATGATGCACTCACAAAAAGAATACTGGTTTATCCTAAGGTTGTAGCCACTGGCACGGAACACAGAGGATGTCTGGAGTACTTGTTACCTTGTTTCTTGATCTGGGTTTCAATTACATGGACATGTAAAATCTCAGCTTGTGAAAGTCTATTGAGTCTATTAGGATGTGTATATTTTTTCTGTATTCGCATTGTTATTTAAAAAGAAGTTAAAACTAAAGAGAGGAACTAATTATATCAACAAAGAAGATGAAAGTTCAACCAAGTGCCCTTTCTCCCATTTCAAGCAGATGATTTTCTCAGAAAAAAAAAAATGTAAGTGAAATCTACTGTGTTTCCTTTTACAGATTTAATTTACTAATCAAGTGATACCAGTTTATCAATTGCTTACTCCACATCAAAGAAAGGAGTAGCACACAGTTCCTGCTTTTATGAGGACAACATTAACACACAGATTTAATGTTATATGCTATTCTTAACCTTGATAATTATCCAGAGATGATGCTGAGTAATGACAGAATTTATGCAGATGTCCAGTGTTCAGCTGGACCTTGAAGGATGGGTAGGAATTTAATTAAAAGTTTTCGTTCATCTTTTAAAATTTTTTCTTTACATTTATTTATTTTTTGAGAGACATAGAGAGAGCACAAGTTGGGGAGGGGCAGAGAGACAAGGAGACACAGAATCTGAAGCAGGATCCAGACTCCGAGCTGTCAGCACAGAGCCTGATGCAGGGTTTGAACCCACAAACTGTGAGATTATGACCTGAACTGAAGTCGGATGCTCAACCGACTGAATCACCCAGGCGCCCCTAGTTTATCTTTTTAAATGTTTATTTAATTTGAGAGAGAGAGAGAGAGAGAGAGAGCGAGCAGGGGAGAGGCAGAGAGAGAAGGAAGGAGAGAGAATCCCAAGCAGGCTACACACTGTCAGTGCAGAGCCCGATGCAGGACTTGAACTCATGAACCATGAGATCATGACCTGAGCCGAAATCAAGAGTCAGAGGCTTAACAGACTGAGTCACCCAGGTCCCCCTAAAATTTTTAATTTAATTGAAAAATTTAATGACTATTTTTAAATTGGAATTTAAAAATTATCTCAATTTTATGAGATAATTGTAGATTTACATGTAGTTGTAAAAATAATAGAGGCTCTGACACTTTGCCCAATTTTCACAATGGTAAAATTTTGTAAAATCACAGAATAATATTATAGGATATCGACACTGATACATTCCAGTGATTTTATTCACAATTTCCAGTTTAACTTGGTTGTAAGGGTATGTATGTGTATGTGTAAAATTCTATGCAATTTTGTCACTTATATAGGCTCATGTATTCACCACCACAGTCAAGATACTGAACAGCTCAAATATCACAAGTCCTCTATTTTACTTTTTTATAACCATACCCAACTCCTCTCCTTCCCTCCTTCCCCCCCACCCTCATCTGTTCTCTAATCCCTGGTAACCACTAATCTGTCTTCCATTTCTAAATTTTTGTCACATCTAAAATATTATATAAATGGAATTGTATTCTATGTAACTTTTTGACTTTTTTTCACTCAGGATATCATCCTGGTGATTCATCTAAGTTGTTGGATGTATCAGTAGTTTGTTCCTTTTCATTCCTGAGTAGTTTTCCCTGGTATATATGAGCCACAGTTGGTTTAACCAGTCATCTGTTGGATATCTGGGCAGATTGCAGTTTTTGGCTACTACAAGTCAAGTTGCTATAAACATTTGTGTGCAAAGATCTGGCTCAAGGAGAGCAAATGTGGTAGGTATAGATGGAAATAAAATTAGGTAGTTAAGGATATTGTTTAAAAAATAATAATAATAAAGACAGACTTAAGGGCACCTGGATGGCTCAGGCAGTTAAGTGTCCAACTCTTGGCTTCAGCTCATGTCACAACCTCATGGTTCATGAGTTTGAGCCCTGAATGAGGCTCTACCCTGGCAACACAGAGTCTGCTTGGGATTCTCTTTCTCTCTCTGACCCTCCCTCCCACCCCTGCCCTCTCAAAATAAATAAATAAACATTTAAAAGAGAGAGACAGATTTAGGGGCTCCTGGCTGGATCAGTCAGTAGAGCACATGACTCTTGATCTCCGGGTCTTAGTTAAAGCTCCACATTGAGGGTACAGCTTACTTAAAAAAAAAAAAAACAGATTAAAACACAGGTGGAAGTATTTAAACCTTGTATTTACCATAGCAAATAGAGGACCACTGTTAGTTCCTTCTCAAGTGAGAATCCTGCTGTGATAACTGTTGGCATTACCCATGTGAGTAGATGCATCGTTCTCAGCCATGACTGAACATTAGGTTCATGTGGGGAGTTTTAAGAACTCCAGTGCCTGGGTGGCACCACAGACCAGTTAAGTCAGAATCCCAGTGGATCTCAAGTATCCATAGTTTTCAAAATTTCCCAGGCTAAGCCAAGGTGTGGCACCACTGGATTTAATGTAGATAATCTGATCGTGAGGTGGCTCCTGCAGCCCGAGGGTAAAATGGAAAGGGATTTAGGCATGAGGAATGGGACAAACTGTACAGTTTGACAGGAGAAATGTCAGTGTTCAATGATAAAGAAGATATAGGGAAGAAAACAAAGAATGGATAAGAGATTCCCAATGTTCCAGACTAAATGGTGGATATGTGGAATATTTATGGGGAAATGTTTGGGAGGTCTTCAGTACTCATGATTTATTTGATTTGATGGTAATGCATTCAAGAAGAGATTTTTTTTTAAAGGCAGATGGAAATTTTCATACTCAAAATTATCCATTTCCCCCATAGAAATCCAAGTTCCATTTTTACATTAAAAACAAACTTTTATTCATCTTAGACACCGATATTTCATTAAACGCTTCTGTTTGCAGTATCCTGAGGTGATAATATTGCTTGTCTTCTGTGATGAACAAGTTTCAAACCTGGATACTCACTGCCATAAACTGAAATGAAAACACATCTTCATAATATATGAAATTAGTTATAGCTGTGCTATGGGTCTGGCAATCAGGTATTCAAAACTTGGCAGTAGCAAAGAAGAGCCAAGTGGCTTTCATAATGTATTTTTAAATGAAAGTCGTAAAGAAAACTCCATTTCATTAAGTGCTTGAAGAGAGCTTCTTGGAAATGTGTTCAGTTACAGAAGCCCGGTTCCCAAGTGAGTCCTGTCACTCCACAGTAGGTGAGTTTATTTTCCACAGTGGCTGAGCTTGGTGCTGTTGAGTTGTTTTCCTTGTCACCTTAGGCAAGCTTAATGGCTAATGGGATCGCTAATAGGATATACAGTCAGTTATGGGGTTCTAAACTAGCTTGGATTAGCTATGACTAAAATCAATTATCACAGTCCACTGGTCCACAGAAATCAGGGGGTCCTCTCATTTATGTTCCTAGTGAACAGCTGTACTCCGTCCCCAAGAGGAGAAAAATATTACCAGCAAAATTGATGCTAATTAGCACCCACGTTGGCAGTCAGAATAGAGACACTGAGAAGAAAATTTGCAAAATGAGGCTGGTTAGGGGCACTAAAAATTTGTGTCACTAAAATTAGCCAAGTATAATAAATGACTTTCCAGGGATTTTCTGAAAACCCATATTCTTCACTTAATCAACACATTAAAGAGCTATTTTGAGTGATGTGATATAGGTTGTCCATTATGTTATTTATTCAATTATTTTTACTTCAAAATATCCAATATCAGCAAATTTTTATGCAATCACCAAATGTTACTGGCTTGCTGTATATGTCTGCTGTGACAATTTCTTTAGTAAATTAGCATTGGCAAGCATCAGTCTGTCAACAAAAAATTGGTCTTTTGCTCAGCAAAGTAGATAACAATTCCGTTGTTTGTCCCTTGATAGTCTACCTTTAGACATTCATTTATTTAGCTTAACACTTTGAGATAAAAAGAATTCAGTAGGAACAATATACCTTTTCAATTATTTACAACTCCACATGAATGAAAGATCATTACCTGAGTGTACATTGAAGAGAAAAAGGTTGGAAGAATATAAGAATCATAAAAGAGGCTCAAAAAACACAAAACATTTGCAAAAGTACATTTCCATGCTTACTGCATAGTATAGATGCCAGTTGAGTTTAATTAGTACTTTTACATTATTTCTTATGGCATCATTTTCCAAGATGAAATATTACTTGTAGTGAAAAGATTGTGTTTTATTCCAACTGAATCGATATGAAGGTGGACAGTTCCATTGAAAACTGATTTTATTTTGGAAAAGTCATACAATTTAGCTTCTGCAATTTATAACTGACATGCTAGGAAGGACTGACGTCTAAATTCAATCAAATATCTGTGTTATCATTTTTCTTTGAAGGTGGAATTGGCAGTGGAGTAATAGTGGATTAGGCAGCTGGTGTGACAGCCAGCATTTCATGGAATCATTGATTGTGGTGATGTCCTTTATTGACATGCCTATGCTTTCCTATTAAACAGTGGTGTAAAGGGTAAGATGCTGGCAGGGATTAAGAAGTGGTTTAAACTGGCTGATTAAACTTTCCTGATAACTCTACTAGCACATATTCAATCACAATTTTTATTCACAATAGGTTTACTCTTAATCTGGCCAACAGGCTTTTAAAAAATTCTCTTCCTTCTCCATGAATGAGTTCTGTGCCCTTCATAAACATTCTTCACACCCCTGCAGAAAATAAGACACAACGTAAGACCAAAAAACAATCTACTTCTGATAATATCACATCCATTAGAGAAGACCATGATAATAGTTTTATAATTGTAGAAGACTTCAGAGTTTATAAGCTAGCTTTAAAAACATCTTGGGAAGTAATAAAAATAGATATCTAGAAACTAAATTTGGGTATCTAGCAAAGTATGGGCCTGGAATCAGAACATTGGCTTTTCTGACTGATAATGGTGACCAAAGGCTAGTGCCTGTTTTATATTTGAGTTTCATAAGTGCCTGTAGATATACAATTGTGTTTAACATAGGCACATTTATACCAAAACCAAATAAAGACACCACTGAAAAAGAAAACTACAGGCCAATATCCCTGATGAAGATAGATGCAAAAATTGTAAATAAAATACTAGCAAATAGAATTCAACAATACTTTAAAAAAAATCACTTAGCACGATCAAGTGGGATTTATTTCTGGGCTACGAGAGTGGTTTAATATTAACAAATCAATCAATGTAATACATCATATCAATAAGAGAAAGTATAAAAACCATATGATCATTTTCAAAAGACACAGAAAAAGCATTTGACAAAGTACAATATCCATTCGTGTTAGAAAACCTCAACAAAGTAGGTTTAGAGGGAACATACCTCAACATAATAAAGACCATCTAAGAAAAATCCATAGCTAACATCATCCTTAATGGGAAAAAACTCAGAGCTTTTCCCCTAAGGTCAGGAACAAGACAAGGATATCCACTCTCACCACTTTAGTCAACTGGAATAGTACTAGAAGTCCTAGCCATATTAATCTAACAATAGAAAGAAATAAAAGGCATCCAAATCATTGAGGAAGAAGTAAAACTTTCACCATTTGCTGATAACATGATAGTATGAAAAAAAAAAAGAGGGGAGCCTGGGTGGCTCAGTCGGTTAAACATCCGACTCTTGATTTCAGCTCAGGTCTTGATCTCATGGTTTGTGAATTCGAGCCCCACGTCAGGCTCTGCGATGACAGTGAGAAGCCAGCTTGGGGTTCTCTCTCTTTGCCCCTCCCCTGCTCTCTCCCACTCTCTCTCTCTAATAAGTAGATAAATAAACTTAAATAAAAAATAAAACCTGAAAGACACTACCCACAAACTTCTAGAACTGATAAACAAATTCAGTAAAGTCACAGGATACAAAATCAATGTACAGAAATCTGTTGCATTTCTATACACCAATAATGAAACGGCAGAAAGAGAAGTTAAAAAAAAAACAATCCCATTTACAACTACACCCAGAAAAATAAGATACCTAGGAATAAACTTAACCAAAGAGAAGAAAGACCTGTACTGAAAACTATAAAAAACACTGACGAGGGAAATTAAAGATGACACAAAGAAATGGAAAGATATTTCATGTTCATAGACTGAGAACAAATATTATTAAAATGTCTATACTGCCCAAAGCATTCTACACATTTAATACAATCACTATGAAAATACAACCAGCATTTTTTTCACAGAACTAAAACAATCCTAAAAGTTGTACAGAATGACAAAAACCAAAGCAAACTTGAAAAAAAAAAGCAAAGCTGGAGGCGTAAAAATATTGACTTCAAGTTACATTTAAAGCTGTAGTAATCAAAATAATATGGTACTGGCACAAAAATAAACACAGAGATCAATGGAACAGAATACAAAATCCAGAAATAAATCTGCAATTATCTGGCCAATTACTCTCTGACAAAAGAGGCAAGAAAATACAATAGGAAAAAGACAGTCTCTTAAACAAATGGAGTTGGGAAAACTGGAAAGCAGCATGCAAAAGAATGAAACTGGACCATTTTCTTACACCATCACAAATATAAATTCAAAATGGATTAAAGACCTACATGTGAGATCTGAAACCATAAAAATCTTAGAAGAGAATGCAGGCAGTAACTTTTTTAACAACCATGACAACGTCTTTCTAGATATATCTCCTGAGGTAAGGGAAATAAAGGCAAAAATAAACTATGGGGACTAACATCAAAATAAAAAGTTTCTGCCCAAAGAAGGAAACAATAAATGAAGCTAAAAGTCAATCTACTGAATGGGAGAAGATATTTGCAAATTACATGTCCAGTAAAGGGTCAGTATCCAAAATCTATAAAGAACTTAGAAAACTCAGCAGCCAAACCAAAAAATTAGATTAAAAAATGGGCAGAAAACATGAACAGACATTTCTCCACAGAAAACATATAGATGATCAACAGACACATGAAAAGATGTTCATCATCACTCATGATTGGGGAAATTAAAATCAAAACTATAATGAGATATCACTTCAAACCTGTCTGAATACTAAAATAAAATACAGAAGAAACAATAGGTATTGGCAAGGATGTGGACAAAAAGGAATCCTCGTGCATGGTTGATGAGAATGCAAACTTGTGCAGCCACAGTGGTAAACAGTATGGAGGTTCCTCCCCAGCCCCCAAGTGACTATGTCTGTGTCTGTCTGTCTGACTGTGTGTCTGTGGAAGGTTTCATGTTCTTTCTTTTCTCTTAATCTCACCTCAGTTCTAAACCTGATTGCATTAACAAGAAGACTAATAAAGTTTCCTTCAGTTTGCGTGTTGAAAAGTTTTATATATATATATATATATATATATATATATATATGGTATATGGTATGGTATGGTATGATAGATAGATAGATAGATAAAAAAAGTTAAAAAAGAACTACCTTATGACCTAGTAATCGCACAATCACACTACTTGGTATTTACCCAGATAATACAAGAACACTAATTCAAAGAGTTACCTGCACCCCTATGTTATGGTTATAGCAACATTATTACAATAGCCAAATTATGGAAACAGCCTTTGTCCATCAATAGATGAATAGATAAAGAAAAAGAAGTGATATCTATCTACTATATGATAGTAGATATATAGACACGCAAACTGAAGGGAAACTTTATTTAGTCTTCTTGTTAATGCAATCAATTTTAGAACTGAGGTGAGGTTAAGAGAAAAGAAAGAACATGAAACCTTCCACAGACACACAATCAGACAGACACAGACACAGGCACTTGGGGGCTGGGGAAGGGGCTTCCACATCAGACCTTTCCCATCTTGGAGATGAAGTCATCACAGATTCAAGTAGTTCCTCCTTTTTCTTAGTCTTTTGCTCAATGTCTTCTCCAGTGAGTGGATGTGCATCTGTTCCTTTCTCAGGCTTACCTGGAAGGCCAAGGCCTTGACTTGGGCCTTACTGCACGCCTGAGTGATCTTGTCCTTTGCGAGCTGGAGTTTCTCCTCTGCGTGGGACTTCAGAGCCTGGTACCTCTGGCCTTCGTTTTCAATTCTGCTATGTAATCTTTGAGACACTTCTTCAGTGATTTCCATTCATGGGATACCCCTTGATCATCTCCTTCTATTTCTCAAACCTCTTGAAGAGGTCAGAGGAAGACTTTTCCATGGAGCTCAGGTCCGCAGTGAGTTGGTCTTTTTCCTTCAGAATCATCTGGATCTCAGCTTTTGCAAGTTCCCTCTGTTTCTGAGCCTCCTCCATTGCCTGGTACACAATTCCTTCAAACCTGCCCATTATCTTCCCTATCTTCGGATTCTTTGCATGGAATGCCTCACATTGGCTCCTTAGCAACATGTTCTCCTCTCGCATGATTTCCACTGCTCTACCCACATCCTTCTAGCTATACTGTAGCAAGTCCATGATGGACCCCACGGGCAGCAGTGGACCCCTAGATCCAATGACATATCAAGGGGTGTCCAGCACGGGAGTACCTAGGGCTCCTGGGAAGTCAAGTACCCTTAGCTTCCCCTCAGGAGGGCTTACCCAGGAAGGCACGGCCATGTTCTGTGCATTTCTGGTCCCTGGAGCCACAGGCACCGGTGTGAGGACTATCCTTCAGGAGTGGGTCAAACTTGAGTTACAAGGACTCTTTTCTCGGGTCTGACTTCTTAAATGAGGAACTCCCAAACTGCTCCAGATAATCCACATTGGCTCCTGAGCCTCAGCTGGGTTTCTGAAGTGCTCCTCGACCAGGTCTGTGGCAAGCTCCAGTTCACGCCTAGGAGTAGGGGACACTGATGTACTGGCACAGTTGGCAGCTTCTTCCTTACCCACTGTGCCCAGGGTCCCTGAGGCGGTGTGCATCCCAGGTGTGTCATCTACCCAGGCTGAAGGCACCTTATGGCTTGGAGGAAAGTGCCCTGTGGCCTCCAGACCAGCATGCAGATGCCTGGCCACAGGCCCTGCTGGCCTATTCTGGGGGCTGGGCCTCTCCTCCACTTTCAAATGACTTAAAGTTCAGGTCATCCAGCTTGTTTCAGTCCAGGTTGTAAGACCCCTGGAGAAGGGGAATAGGTCCCACACCCACCTCCTCAGGTGCATTTTCCTGCCTTGCCTCTGGTATCCTAGAAGGAGGCTTAAGGCCACGTCTTTTCCTCAGTTTCCTTGTGGGGGCAAACTTTTGCTGATGAGATTGTCAGAGAAATCAAATTCTAGCCCTATGGGCCGGCTCCTCCAAGAGGTGGCCCTTTGTCCATCAGCTTCTTCCTTCTGAGGACTTGGGGATGTGGCCCCTCCAGGCTTCAGAGGGCTGGTCAGGATAATGTTACCAGAACCAGAAGTGTCTTCAGGGCTGGCTGGCCTCACCAGGCATGTCTATGAGGGGCCCTTCTTCACATACTCCTTTGGGGTGAGTACCAGGGAGCAAAGTAGCCATGCCTGAGGAAGCAGTGAGCAGGTTTGAGCTTTCTCTGGCAGCTCTGTGAGTGTCTTCTGTTCTGTCTTGAGGAGGCAGCTGGGAAGGGTCTTCTAGGATTTCAGAGGTGGATATAATACTTTTCTCTAATTCCATTATATATATATATATATATATATATATATACACCATTATATATATATATGTGTGTATATATATATACATACATATATATGGAATATTATTCAGACATAAAAAAGAATGAAATATGGCCATTCCCAATGACAAAGATGAAGTTAGAAAGTATAATTCTAGGTGAAATAAGTCAGAGAAAGACATATACCATATGATTTCACTCATATGTGGAATTTAAGAAACAATACACACAAAGGGAAAATGAGAGAGAAAAATCAAGAAACTGACTTTTTTTTTAAGTTTATTTATTTTGAGAGAGAGAGAGCATGAGTGGGGGGGGGGGGTGGCAGAGAGAATGAGAGAGACAGAGAGAGGCAGAGAGAGAGAGAGACAGAGAGAGAGAGAGAATACCAAGCAGGCTCTATGGTCAGCAAGGAGCCTGACTCACGGCTCAACTGTGAGATCATGACCTGAGCTAAAACCAAGAGTCTGACGCTTAACTGACTGAGCCACCCAGGCGCACCCCTGTAGATTATTAATTATAAAGAACAAACTGATGGTTACCAGAGGGGACGGGGGTGAATGGATGGGTTAGAGAGGTAATGGGGATTAAGGAGTGTACTTATCATGAGGAGCACTGGGTGATGTATGGAAGTGTTGCTTCCGTATCATACAGCTGAAACTAATAGAACACTGTCTGTTAACTGACTGGAATTAAAATAAAAGCTTAAAAAAAAGCATAGGCACATTTAATTTGGCTCCTGGTGTAAACAAATAAATGAATAAATAAAAATAAATAAACAGAAAAAGCTATAACGGTTTAAACCCTAAATCCCATATAGGGTATATATAGTATCCGTAGTACCCTGGCTGCCATTCTATCTAATGAGCTTCTGCCCAAATAAATCTAAGAGGGCAGGCCTGGATCTGCTCTTCCCTCAGTCAGTCTCAATTCCCATGTGCTTCTCATCATCTGAGAACCTCACTATCTTGAGTAATAAAGATACTTATTTTTCATACTGTTTGACTCTCAGGTCTAAGGCATTCTGGTGTTCAACTGAAGAGACCATAACAAAAAAAAACTCCCTGTGTAGACTTATTAGAGAATTTGTATCTCTTTCTAAGATGATATTGACTATACATTTTTTGTTTTTGGTTTTGACACCAGTTGCTGAATTTAGATCATAGAACTTCTAATATTAGCCCGATTCTGGGGTGACTTTCTTATCTCTTGGTTTTTATTATTTAAAGCATTTTTGGTTTGGTAATACAGAAGCATGTGATTTTATCCAGGCATGTCACTACCTGGCAAAGGGTAGATTCTAAATAAATTATTGCTCAGGATAAATGCTACATGCATACATATAAGTTAGCTAGGGCATTTCCTAACACTGGAATTTAGGGTCTGAGCTGCGTCATAGTGATGATAACAAAGGAAGAAAAGGGGGCCATGTCAGCAGATAAAGGACTTTTGAGCCATTATTTCTGAAAATCATAGCAGGAAATCTTCAAAGTGACATATATGGAGACTGATTATCAAGGAAAGACCTGTAACAGTGGGGATGGAAAGGATAAACTGAAAGGTAGAAGGTCAGCAAAAATGAATTAGGAAATGTCAGGGTACAACCAGGTCTTTAGAAAGAACAGAAGAAGCAAAGAGATAAAAGACGGAGACAAAGAGAGACAGGATTTTCAGTTTGGGTAGATATTTTCCAAGAGGGGATATGAATAAAGGTCTTAAGATGTTGATGGAAATATGGATGTATTGTTTATTTTATTTTATTTTATTCTATTTCATTTTTGCTGAAGTACAGTTGAAATGGAAAAATAAATATGAATGTATTTTCCAAATTTTTCAGTAGCAACACATGAAATTATACATGATTACTTATGCTTGAATTACATCTCCACAAAACAGAATACTTATGGGATTCAAAAGACCAAATGATTATTTTAGAGTAAGTGGGGTGGCTTTAGACTAATTAAATGAAGTAAATCAGATTCTGAAAGAAGCTATTGGTAAAATGAAAATTTATTCTTCAAGAAGTAGTTGAGAAGTGAAAGTGTGTGTAACTGCATGTATTTGAGGCTGTGCCAACGTCTTACAAGCTTGAGCTTTAGGCAAGTTACTGAACTCCTCTAAATGTCACTTTGCTAGTCTACAAATAAATATATTTATTTTTGTTTTGTAATTTTGCAGTGAAGGATAGATGAAGTAATAATTCTAAACTCCAGCTCAGCACCTGACCCATACGCACTGCTCTAAATATGGTGCAGCGGCCACAGTGATGGTATCACCGTGGCCCCGAAATAGTTCCCGAACATGAACTAAATTCTAATTCTAAATTCTAATTCTAATTCCATTCCTGCACTAAGGTCTCTTCTAGTTAGGGAATTTCTGTCACATTGACCTATACTCCCCTAGCCCAAGGTCTTTTTTGAGAACTTCTGCATACATAGGATGATATATGTGATAGCTCTCCCTTTAATTTTATTAGCATTGATCTGGACTATTTTCTTAATTTTTCTGGCTGTAATAGCAAGCTTCTCTCACCCACCCGCCCTCAGCTCTTTGTCCCCTTTTTTTTTCTGGAGATTTATTACTCATCTTCCCCTTTCTCATACTCCACCATTTCCCTGTCATCCTACTCTCAGCTCTTGAAATTGCTCCTTGCTTAGCTGAAGAATTTAAAGCAAATAATAATAATAATTAAAATACCCACAGATTCCCACATTCACATTTATTTTTCTATTCTCATCTATATCCATGAATGTGGTGTAGTAGTGAATGAACTCTTGCTCCAATCTCAAGCTAATCCTTCAATCTGAGCTTGATTTCTTGTTCCAGGTCAACTCTCCAGCAGTTCTCTCCTCTAGCATCTAACATCACAATTTCTTTCCTCTCTTCTGGATCAATCCTATTAGCAAACAAACATGCTCTTGTTTTTCCCATATTGCAAAAGTGATATTGATTCTCATTCTTTTTTTAGTTGTTTCTTCATGTTCAAGCTCATGTTTGTAGCAAAATTCTTTACAAGAGTTGCCTGTATTTACTGCCCTAAATTTTTCTTCTCTTAACCTCTTTTAAACTTACCCAAGTTAGTTTTCTGTCTCCTTTTAAAACCAGTTCTTTTCAATTGGAGCAGTGATCTCCATGTTAATAAAGTCATTTCTTGGTCCTTGTCTTAATAGAAGATGGCAGCCAATGACATATTGGTTGGTCACTCTCCCTTTTTTTCTTTCTCTGGATTTTAGGTTGGCAAACTTCCTCAGAGATTGCTCCTTCCCTGCTTCCTTTTCTGGTTTTCCTTCCCTGATCCTTTAATGTCAGAGTGGTCCAGGTCTCTCTTTTGTCTACTCATCTTCTAATTTATGCTCACTTTTCTGTTAATTTCATCCACTCTAATGGCTATCCATATTGTGTACTTGTCTCAAACATTTATCTCCATGGTGCACCACTCTCCTGAGCTGCAGACAAATATCCATCCCCCTACTTTGACAACTCCACTTAGATGTCTGAAAGATCTTTCAAACCCAGTATGTCTAATATTAAATTAAATTCTTCCTCCACCGTTCAAAACTCTGCTTCTCTCACAAACTTTTTAAATCACTATTGCTGATAGTTCCATCTTTCCAGAAGAATTCTATGGCCTCTTCTTTTATACTTGGTAATGACTAAAGTTCATATGATGTTTTAGAAGCTCTGTTTGATCTGGCCTCTCCTATCCTAAACCCTCTTCTACTACTCTTGCTTACTGACTCTGCTCCTATCAAACTGACCTCATTGTAAACCTCTCACAGAGAGCCTTCATACTCCCCCTTCCTGGGATTGCTTTCTACCATTCCACCCTTCTCATCTCCTATAAAGTCATGGTTCACATGTCACTTTCTCAGTGAAGACTGCTTTGACCATCTTATTTGTAATTGTGCCATCCCATCTCCAACATTCCACATCCCTCTCATTCTGCACCTTTTTATTTTATATTCTGGAAACTACCACTTTGTAATATATCCATGGAAATTTATTTATTACACCTACTACTTTTTATTTCTGTGTCCTTCAACTAGGACGTGAGCTCCATAAGACATGGATGACTTTCCTTTTTGTTCTCAGATACCTAGAAGAGTGCTCAAAACACATGGTAGATGTTCAATAAAAAATTGAGCAAATGAATAAAGTAGTGGCTCAGACAGACTTTTCTTATGTTATTAAAAAGTAAATAATGGTAGAGCAGAAAACAATTATAAACTGACTATGCATCTCTTTGCATTGAAGAGCTGAAGATGTTTTGAGATTGTATAGAAAGAAATCAGTACAAAGTTCCATTTTCTCATGGCATCTAATATTTATAAAATATAACTTCTGGAAGCATTATGCATTTATTAACATGCATTTGCCTCAAAACTTTTTATTTCATAACTTAATATATACCAATAAATATTTACTCTTGAAGCCCCTTTATGGACTTAAAGAATTTCATTTGGATTAATTTTTAATTCCAAAGCTACTATTGTCTCAAAACAGGAAAGTCTAATCCTAATTCTATATACATACATACATAATACATACATACATGCAATCTAAAACTAAATATCAGAACATTAGAAACTAGTCCTAGAAAAACTTTAAATACCACAAGCCATAAAAATTCAGATTATATAACATACCTAGGCATTTAAAATTTTAAATATAAATACTACCTTATAACAAATATTTTTTTTTCTTTTTTTTAAATTAACATATTTTTTTTTCTTTTTCTTTTTTAAAATTTACACCCAATTAGTGCAACAATTATTTCAGGGGTAGATTCCTTAGTGCCCCATACCCATTTAGCCCATCTCCCCTCCCACAACCCCTCCTGCAACCCTCAGTTTGTTCTCCATATTTATGAGTCTCTTCTGCTTTGTCCCCCTCCCTGTTTCTTTTTTTTAATTTTTTTTTCAACGTTTATTCATTTTTGGGACAGAGAGAGACAGAGCATGAACGGGGGAGGGGCAGAGAGAGAGGGAGACACAGAATCGGAAACAGGCTCCAGGCTCTGAGCCATCAGCCCAGAGCCTGATGCGGGGCTCGAACTCCCGGACCGCGAGATCATGACCTGGCTGAAGTCGGACGCTTAACAGACTGCGCCACCCAGGCGCCCCTCCCCCTCCCTGTTTTTATATTATTTTTGTTTCCCTTCCCTTATGTTCATCTGTTGTGTCTCTTAAAGTTCTCATATGAGTGAAGTCATATGATTTTTGTCTTTCTTTGACTGACTAATTTCACTCAGCATAATACCCTCCAGTTCCATCCACATAGTTGCAAATGGCAAGATTTCATTCTTTTTGATTGCCGAATAATAATCCATTGTATATATGTATACCACATTTTCTTTATCCATTCATCCATCGATGGGCGTTTGGGCTCTTTCCATACTTTGGGTATTGTTGATAGTGCTGCTATAAACATGGGGGTGCATGTGTCCCTTCGAAACAGCACACCTGTATCCCATGGATAAATGCCTAGTAGTGCAATTGCTGGGCCCAAAGGGTAGTTCTATTTTTAGTTTTTTGAGGAACCTCCAAACTGTTTTCCAGAGTGGCTGCACCAGCTTGCATTCCCCCAACAATGCAAAAGAGGTCCTCTTTCTCTGCATCCTTACCAACATCTGTGGTTGCCTGAGTTGTTACTATTAGCCATTCTGACAGGTGTAAGGTGATATCTCATAGTGGTTTTGATTTGTGTTTCCCTGATGATGAGTGATGTTGAGCATTTTTTCGTGTGTCGGTTGGCTATGGATGTCTTATTTGGAGAAGTGTCTATTCATGGCTTTTGCACATTTCTTCACTGGATTCTTTGGTTTTTGGGTGCTGAGTTTGATAAGTTCTTTATAGATTTTGGATACTAACCCTTTATCTGATATGTGATTTGCAAATATCTTCTCCCATTCTGTAGGTTGCCTTTTAGTTTTGCTGATTGTTTCCTTCACTGTGCAGAAGCTTTTTATTTTGATGAGGTCCCAGTAGTTCATTTTTGCTTTTGTTTCCCTTGCCTCCAGAGACGTATTGAGTAAGAAGTTGCAGCGGCCAAGATCAGAGAGGTTTTTGCCTGCTTTCTCCTCAAGGATTTTGATGGTTTCCTGTCTTACATTGAGGTCTTTCATCCATTTTGAGTTGATTTTTGTGCATGGTGTAAGAAAGTGGTCCAGGTTCATTCTTCTGCATGTCACTGTCCAGTTTTCCCAGCACCACTTGCTGAAGAGACTGTCTTTATTCTATTGGATATTCTTTCCTTCTTTGTCAAAGACTAGTTGGCCATACGTTTGTGGGTCCATTTCTGGGGTCGCTATTCTGTTCCATTGATCTGAGTGTATGTTCTCGTGCCAGTACCATACTGTCTTGATGATTACAGCTTTGTAGTATAGCTTGAAGTCTGGGATTGTGATGCCTCCTGATTTGGTTTTCTTTTTCAAGATTGCTTTGGCTATTCGGAGTCTTTTCTGGTTCCATACAAATTTTAGGATTATTTGTCCTAGCTCTGTGAAGAATGCTGGTGTTACTTTGATAAGGATTGCATTGAATATGTAGATTGCTTTGGGTAATATTGACATTTTAACAATATTTGTTCTTCCTATCCAGGAACATGGAGCCTTTTTACACTTTTCTTGTGTCTTCTTCAATTTCTTTCATAAGCTTTCTATAGTTTTCAGTGTATAGATTTTTCACCTCTTTGGTTAGATTTATTCCTATGTATTTTATTGTTTTTTTGCAACTGTAAATGGTATCGATTCCTTGATTTCTCTTTCTTGCACTTCATTGTGGTGTATAGGAATGCAACCAATTTCTGTGCATTGATTTTATATCCTGAAACTTTGCTGAATTCACGTATCAATTCTAGCAGTTTTGGTGGAATCTTTCGGGGTTTTCATATACAGTATCATGTCATCTACGAATAGTGAAAATTTGACCTCTTCCTGGCCGATTTGGATGCCTTTTATTGCTTTGTGTTGTCTTATTGCAGAGACTAAGACTTCCAATACTATGTTGAATTACAGTGGCGAGAGTAGACATCCCTGTCTTATTCCTGACCTTAGGGGGAAAGCTCTCACTTTTTCCCCATTGAGGATGATATTAGCATGCTCCTTCTATCCCTACTTTCTTGAGGGTTTTTATCAAGAAAGGATGGTGTATTTTGTCAAATGCTTTCTCTGCATCTATTGAGAGGATCATATGGTTCTTGTCCTTTCTCTTATTGATGTGATGAATCATGTTAATTGTTTTGCAGATATTGAACTAGCCCTGCATCCCAGGTATAAATCCTGCTTGGTCATGGTGAATAACTTTTTTAATGTATTGTTGGATCTGGTTGGCTAATATCTTGTTGAAGATTTTTGCATCTGTGTTCATCAGGGAAATTGATCTATAGTTCTTTTTAGTGGGGTGCCTGTCTAGTTTTGGAATCAAGGTAACGTTGGCCTCATAGAAAGAGTTTGGAAGTTATCCCTCCCATTTCTATTTTCTGGAACACCTTCAAGAGAATAGTTGTTAACTCTTCCTTAAATGTTTGGTAGAATTCCCCTGGAAACCATCTGGCCCTGGACTCTTGTTTTTTTGGCAGGTTTTTTATTACTAATTCGATTTCCTTACTGGTTATGGGTCTGTTCAAATTTTCTATTTCTTCCTGTTTCAGTTTTGGTAGTGTATATGTTTCTAGTAATTTGTCCATTTCTTCCAGATTGCCCATTTTATTGGCATATAATTGCTCATAATATTCTCTTATTATTGTTTTTATTCCTGCTGTGTTTATTGTGATCTCTCCTCTTTCATTCTTGATTTTATTTATTTGGGTCCTTTCCTTTTTCTTTTTGATCAAACTGGCTAGTGGTTTATCAATTTTGTTAATTCTTTCAAAGAACGAGCTTCTGGTTTCATTAATCTGTTCTACTGCTTTTTTGGTTTCGATAGCATTAATTTCTGCTCTAATATTTACTATTTCCTGTCTTCTGCTGGGTTTGGGTGTAATTTGCTGTTCTTTTTCCAGCTCCTTAGGGCGTAAGGTTAGGTTGTGTATCTGAGATCTTTCTTCCTTGTTTAGGAAGGCCTGGATTGCTGTACACTTTCCTCTGATAACACCTTTGTTGCGTCCCAGAGGTTTTGGGTTGTGGTGTTATCTTTTCATTAACTTCCATATACTTTTTAATTTCCTCTTTAACTTCTTTGCTGGCCCATTCATTCTTTAGTAAGATGTTCTTCAGTTTCCAGGTATTTGTTACCTTTCCAAATTTTTTCTTGTGGTTGATTTTGAGTTTCATAGGGTTGTGGTCTAAAAATATGCACGGTATGATCTCGATCTTTTTGCACTTACTTAGGGCTGATTTGTGTCCCAGCATGTGGTCTATTCTGGAGAACATTCCATGTGCACTGGAGAAGACTGTATATTCTGCTGCTTTAGGATGAAATGTTCTGAATATCCATTAAGTCCATCTGGTCCAGTGTGTCATTCAAAGCCATTGTTTCCTTGTTGATTTTTTTATTAGCTTATCTGTCCATTGCTGTGAGTGGGGTGTTGAATTCTTCTACTATTATGGTATTACTGTCAATGAGTTTCTTTGTGTTTGTGATTAATTGTTTTATATATTTTGGTGTCCCACATTTGGCAAATAAATGTTTACAATTGTTAGGTCTTCTTGGTGGATAGACCCCTTGATTATGATATAATGCCCTTCTGCATCTCTTGATACAGTCTTTATATTAAAGTCTAGATTGTCTGATATAAGTATGGCTTCTCCGGCTTTCTTTTGTTGACCATTAGCATGATAGATTGTTCTCCATCACCTTACTTCCAATCTGAAGGTGCCTTAAGGTCTAAAGTGG
The DNA here is from genome assembly GCF_022837055.1 of Prionailurus viverrinus. Lineage (NCBI taxonomy): Eukaryota > Metazoa > Chordata > Mammalia > Carnivora > Felidae > Prionailurus > Prionailurus viverrinus. The sequence goes on along the minus strand of NC_062564.1, from coordinate 158,932,864 downwards.
GTCTCTTGTAAACAGCATATAGATGGATCTTGTTTTCTTATCCATTCTGTTACTGTATGTTTTGATTGGAGCATTGAGTCCATTGACGTTTAGAGTGCATACTGATAGATATGAATTTATTGCCATTATGATGCTTGTAGAGTTGGAGTTTCTGGTGTTGTTCTCTGGGCCTTTCTAATCTTTCTTTTGATATTTATTTATTTACTTATTTATTTATGTATTTATTTATTTCTATGCCTCTCTCTCTATATATATGGTTTGTTTGGTTTTTTTTCATCTTTTCTCCCCTCAGAGACTCCCCCTTAAAATTTCTTGCTGGGCTGATTTAGTGGTCACACACTGCTTTAATTTTTGTTTGTCTGGGAAACATTTTATCTCTCCTATTTTGAATGACAGCCTTGCTGGATAAAGAATCCTTGGCTGCATATTTTTCTGCTTCAGCAAACTGAATATATCCTGCCACTCCCTTCTGGCCTGCCAAGTTTCTGTGGATAGGTCTGCTGCAAACCTGATCTGTCTTCCCTTGTAGTTTAGGGACTTTTTTTCCCTTGCTGCTTTCATGATTCTCTCCTTGCCTGAGTATTTTGTGAATTTGACTATGATATGCCTTGTTGATCGTCAGTTGGGGGTCCTCTGTGTTTCCTGGATTTTGATGTCTGTGTCTTTCCCCAGGTTAGGAAAGTTTTCTGCTATGATTTGCTCACATAACCCTTCTACCCCTATTTCTCTCTCTTCCTCTTCTGGGACCCCAATGATCGGATGTTGTTCCTTTTAATGAGTCACTGATCTCTTATATCTTAAATTGTGCTCTTTTGCCTTAATCTTCCTCTTTTTTTCTGCTTCGTTATTCTCTATAAGTTTGTCCTCTATATCACTGATTCTCTGTTCTGCCTCATCCGTCCTTGCTGCCACTGCATCTATCTGTGATTGGAGCTCAGTTATAGCATTTTTCATTTCATTCTATTTTTTACTTCTTTTATCTCTGCAGAAAGTGTTTCTAATCTATTTTTGACTCCAGCTAGTATTCTTATTATCGTGATTCTAAATTGTGGTTCAGTCATCTTGCTTGTGTCTGTGTTGGTTAAATTCCTGGCTGTCATTTCTTCGTGCTCTTTCTTTTGGGGTGAATTCCTTCATTTTGTCATTTTGAAGGGGGGAAAGGAATTAATGAGGTAGAAAAATCAAAATTAAAAAAATGTTAAAATTAAAAAATTAAAAACACTCACAAGAAAACAAAATCTAATAAATTATGCTAGATTCTAGGTGTGTTTTGGTCTGGGTGTTGAAAGTGGTTTGACAGATTAGAGAAAAAAAAGGGGGGGGAGAAATCGTTTGAGAATTTGTAAAAATGAATACACTGAACTAGACTAAAATGAGATGATGGGAGTAAAATAGAATTTGAAAAAAATTACACAAAAGTAAAGAATATAGTAGAAAAAAATTAAAGAAAAATATTTTTAATAAAAATTAAAAGTAAAAATGATTTTTCGTTTGTATTCAAGAAAAGGAAAGAAATGAAAAAGAGAAAAAAATCGTTTGAAAATTTGAAAAAGTGAATACAGTGTAGTAGACTAAAATAAAATGATGGAAGTAAAACAGAATTTGAAAAAAAATTACATAAAAGTAAAAAATATAGTAAAAAATTTTAAACAAAAATATTTTAATACAGATTGAAAACAAAAATGAAGTTTTTCACTTCCTGCATTCAAGTAAAAGAAAAGAAACAAAAAATAGAAAAAAGAAAACAAGAAAATTGTTTGAAAATTTGAAAAGGTGAATACACTGAAGTAGACTAAAATAGAATGATGTAAGTAAGATAGAATTTGAAAAATTACACAAAAGTAAAAAATATAGTAAAAAAATAAAGAAAGATATTTTTAATAAAAATTGAAGATAAAAATGAATTTTTTCTCTTTCTGTATTCAAGAAAAAGAACAGTGTAAAAGAGAAAAAAAAAGAAGAAAGAAAGAAAATTGAATAGATGGACCTGCTACTAGATTGAAATAGGACTGAAATTACTTCGTTTTCCCCTAGAAGTCAGATTATGTAGCGCTTTATAGTCCATAAACTAAGTAGGCAGTGAGACTTTGTTCTTGAAGGGTGAGGTTGGCCCAGTTGGGTGGGGCTCAGTGTAATAGGACCGTTCTCCACTAGATGGCACTGCCAGTCTACCGGGTGGATTGTTGCAGGGCTCATAGGTGTATATGCGCATGCATGGGAGTGGTGAAAATGGCGTCATCCAGCTACCCAGTCTCTAGTATAGGAACTCTGTTCTCTGATCAGCAATTGTGCACCCGTCCTCTGTCTTCAGCTTTCATCCACTCCCTGCTTCTTCACTGTCTGTGAACCAGCCCCAGGCAGTAGCTCTCTCCTGAGTTTTGTTTCAGGTGTGGCTGTTTTCCCTGGCCCCTTACTTCTGAAGGACTGCGGCTTTGACCTGTTTCACCCCTCTGTGGGAGGGTCTTACCGAGCAATGGCTGAATGCCAGCTGCACCCAGGAATGCCTGCTGCTGCCGTTGCCCTGACACTGCAGCCAGGTCCCAGTCTGTCCCAGAAAAAGTTCACAGGGTAGTGTAGCAGCAGCATTTCAGAGATTATGGAAAATCACAACACACATCTGGCACCAGGCTTCACCCTTAACAACCTTGTTCCAGCACCAGCGAATGTGGCCATTTTCTGGGGTCTGCTGGGACCAGGTGACTTCAACAATCTCTACAAAATGTCCTTCCAGCAGTGGAACCGCTTTTCCCCATGTGGTCCAAGAACCTCCCGGACCCCACTATGCTCCTGGGGATTCGCCCTTCCCACCAGAGCAACACCAGGTATTGAGCTTCGGAGTTGCAGCCTTTGCGCTCCCCTTGTTTACAGTCTTGAATTTAAGCCCTCTCCTTTCTCCTTTCTCCCTTTTAAGTTTAGTCCCTGCAGCTGTTTCCAATTTTCCACTTTTTCTTCAGCTGCTTTTGGGGAGGGGTGCTTTTCCCGTATTCTCCCCCACCCCAGTCTCCATCCTCTCTCCACCTGCAAAAGCAGCTCCCTGCCCACCCTGGCTTCTCTCTCCCCAAGTTCACCTCTCCACACCACGTACCTGAATTCTGTGGTTCAGGTTGTACAGATTGTTGTGTTAATCCTACGATCAGGTTTCTAGGTGTGTAGGATGTTTCAGTGTTGGTCTGGCTGTATTTCATGGATGCAACACGCACAAAAACTTCCATGCTGTTCCATCATCTTGGCTCCTCCCCTAAATAGATTTTTTAAGTATATGTCAAATAGCTACTTGTTAGTCTGTTTTTAAAGTGAAAGATCCCTTAGGGAGAGAAATAGAGATTCAAAATCCTACAACACTCTTTTAAGATAAAAACCTAAAAGTCGTGCAACTAAAACTGAAAGAAGTATGTTCTTATATACCAGTAATAAAACATGAGAATTGTCATAGGCTGAGGCAAATTCTGAGATTCAGTTATTAAATACAAAATAAATATCTTAGAGAGAGATAGGGCATGAGTGGGGAGGGATTGAAAGAGAGGGAGCCACAGAATCTGAAGCAGGCTCCAGGTTCTGAGCTGTCAGCACAGACCCCAAAGCAGGACTCAAAGTCCATGTACCGTCAGATCATGACCTGAGCTAAAGTCCGACACTTAACCAACTGAGCCACCCAGGTATCCCATTTTCTAATATTCTATTTACTTATCAGTCTTCTTTTTGCAGCGGGAGTCATTAAATTATTTTTACTAATGATTTTAAATATACCAACAGGTATTTTGATCCTTCTGTTCACCATTGACCATTTCATCAAATAGTCCAGATTCCAACATATTTTATTCCTCTTCAAAATAAATAAGCAAAATATTCTTTTTGTGTTTGTGAATAGTCACTTTTAGGCTACACACTTTGTTTCCATCTCACCTCTTTCCATCTTTGCTTATTACATTAATCTGTCTCATCTTCAAGGATCTTTCTTTACCACTTCTGATGTTGTCTACCATGATTAAGGACTCTGATTACTTAATACTCCTGTCCACTCTCTTTTTATTTATTTTGTCCCACTGGAAGTGGAACAATTTATATGGTTGTTAAGTTGGGAAAGAAAGGCCAGAGCAGGCCCAGCTCAATTTCTCTCTTCTTTCTCCTGGGAAGCAAGAGTTCCCTTCTATTCCTCTAGAGGTAGGCTCTTTCCACCCTCATACATGATTACCTCTAAGTCAATAAGTTTGCTATTAGTGATAGTTTTCCCAGGTGGAGGGAAGTGGGGGAAAGAAAAGGAAGGAATTCTATATTAGTGACATTGTTCAAGATTGCTGATGAATGGTTTTGATTAAAAAGCAGACCAAGGCTTAGCCCGTTGTGTTATTGTTTTTAAAAACTCTATAAACATTCCACCCTCTTACAGGGTCCATATAGGATGGGCCACTCCCTCTGTCTTGGCAAGCCCCAGTCTGCAGTCTCATCTGCTCATCCCTGAACTATATTCCTTAGCTAGTCTTTGTCAGTATTAGCAATAATAACAATTTACGTTTCACCTTAAATGCCTTACTCCTTTTCCTATATGTCATTTTGTTCAGAATCAGGCAATAAAGATAGATGCTGTTCATTGGGCTCCTTCAAAGACTGACCCTGCTCTCATCCCATGGTGAGCTCTCCTTTGCAGGTGAGTGCCATTCATATTTAGCAAAACCATTGCTTAAATGGACACACTTCCTCCCTCAGGTGGGTGTCACACAGAAACTTTCATCTAGACTAAAGAAACAACACTGGGAGGTGTGGGACCTAGGTTTCTTTGGAGAACATTAATCATCTCATGTTTATATTGTGTTATTAATAAAGCTGTTAACCATATTCTATGTACCAAGGGTACAAGTCAAATGGCAAAAGGAAATTTCAATAAATAAAAGAAAGTGTTAAATAATTAAGAGTGCATCAAGACCATAATGCTTGAATATATCACAACAATGGGTGTTTTGCTACATGAGAGAAATCCTGACTAGCATTTTACAGGCTGCATATAGGCTTTCATAAATTCATGGAGACAAAAATTAATCTTCAGTGTTCTCTAAAATAAGAAGTCCTTTAAAGAAGGAATGTTCCACCTTTTGTTTTGTCCTTTTGTATTTTTCATGATACACTATTAGAATCATTGGTACTGTGAAAAATTATACAGATTTACAAATTAGAATGACATGAAAATGAAAACAAATAGTTTGTTACTTTCTTTCTCAATACAAATATGATAGCCAAAAGAGACTGCTTTACCTAAGAAATAATTTCTGAACTCTTTAACAGATGAAAATAGTGCTGTTAATAGCAACTGATTAACCTTTGCTATCCAGGTATCCCAGAGCATAAACTACTCATTTAATGATATACTTAATAACAATATAATTTTTAACCTTTATTGAACATGTACTGTGTGCTAGGCACTTTGCTGAGAGCTTTTTTTTTTTTTTAAAAAAAATGTGTATTTATTTTTGAGAGAGAGGGAAGGATAGAGTGTGAGTGGGGGAGGGGCAGAGAGAGAGAAAGAGACATTGAAACCAAAGCAGTCTCCAGGCTCTGAGCTGTCATCACAGAGCCCAATGCGGGGCTTGAACTCACAAACCATGAGATCATGACCTGAGCCAAAGTCAGATGCTTAACCTACTGAGCCACCCAGGTGCCCTGCTGAGAGCTTTTTAGTTTTAAAAATAACTAACTTTACTTCTTTTCTCACATTCATACTGCATTTTCATGTGCCCTTATACTTATGTGCTTATATGCCTTTTTCTCAGCAGACTGTACTTTCTTCACATATTGGTACAATTTTTAAATTACTGTTTTATCCATGTGGCTTGACACATAATAAACAATCGACCAGTATATTATGTACTTTAACCGAGCCATTGACTTTGAACACTCTTAATTAGAAATGAGAGCTAGAGAGAGTTGGATGGCCTATGTCATTTTCTAAAAAGAAGATCTAGGAATTCTACTTAGGGAAATGTCTAGGTGTGAGAGCAATGTAGACAGACAGCGAGATATGAATTAATGACCCTATAATTATTGCAGTTACTTCTTCGATCACATTTTTACTCTCCCTCAAACTATGAGGTAGATTTATTGTGAAATCTGGTTGTTTGGAAGCTACTACAACTTGACAGCTAGATACATTATGTGGACCAGAGTATCACCTAATATAAGGTGAATCAATAAAGTTCAAATAAAGTCATCGACAATGCTGATCCATCTAACAATTATATGGCATTGCACTACGCTTTCCTGACAGGCTTATGCTTTTATATCCCATTAAAGCATGGGAAATAACTCTAAAAATACTTCCAAATAAACTACAAAATAGAGTATGCCAGATATATTGGGCACTTTTTTACGGACAGCAGTTTAATAGTCCATTTTCCACTCTTGACTGTGAGAATATGATAACATTTTATGGATGACCCCTCCAATCTGTAAAAATGTTGTTATAGGTTTTTGAATGTCGTATATTTCCTGTGGTATAACTTTCATCTTCTTTAAATTCTTAATTTCCCTGCCTTAAAAAAGAACCCCTTTCATGCTTTGTATACAAAAAAAAAAAGCGTCAAATAAAAAATGCAGCTTCCAATTCTGTGCTTTGGTTTTCTTTGGGAACAGAAGTGAGAAGATGTCTTTGCTTAGCCAAGAGTATATCCTGACACATTCCAAAAAGAGGTGAAAATGAACAAATACAAAAAAAGACTTCACCTGTATATATAAAAAAAATACATGTACTTTCAAGTACAATCTGGATAATGTGTTTTTTTTTCTTTATGACTCGAGTATTTTACAAATATCTCTGAGTTACACTAAAATAAAGAGTAAGCCAAACACTTTGGTTGCATTTTGCCAACAAGGTACTTGGGGAAGCGTCCAACCTTTCCTTTGAAGTCCTTAATCCAATCCCTGATGGGTTGTCAGATGTCTCAAAGCAATAAGTGGCACCACCCTGTAGCTTAAATGTGTTGTGACACCAAATCCTAAACTTATCTAATTCTCTGTTGGTGTTATTATTTTTAGATGCACCACATATCTCTTCCAATAACACACATTGCCCTCCTACAGGTGAGGGGCTTTGAAATCTGCAAACTGACGAACTAGACCTGTTGTAACAACTCTTTAAATAAAGAAGCTACCTCATATTCCACTCTCCAAATATCCCAGAACATCAGAGTCCTGGGGTTACAGCTGTCTGCTGCTATGTGCCTGATTTGGTTGGCTCAGAGGCATGGAGAAAGTGTTTGCTATGTCGCCCAACTCCAGGTATGAAAAGAAAAAAAAAGTCACCTGGTTTTTATCAAAGGGACTTTGAATATTGTTCCTCCTGAGAAGGCTGCTAGCTGCTGTCCTTTCATGCTTACCCTTTATTCTGAAACACATCCTAAAGCCTTTAAAATCCATTGATGATTTGATGAGCTGCTCAGTCATAGTACTTTCTGTAGCAGGCATCCCAGCTTGAAAGTAAGTTATATTCACACTAAGATTTATATGAGGGAACAAGGTGCCTCCTGAGAGAGAACTTGTACTAAGGATATTGTGATCCAGAGTTTTGTTTCAAGGATGGTGGGTCAGCATCAGAGAAAAAGGTCAAAGCTTTGACTTAGTTAATCCCTCAACCCAGCTTCCAGTGACATATACCTCAGTCTTTAGGCAAGTCCATGAGAAATGAAAGATGAGTTTCAAAAAGATATCCTTTGTTCTTTCCAGTATTATCTACTTAAGAAATTGAGCACATACCTGTCAGGTATGTTATTGCCAGCAGCTTCTACAACATTGGGAAGAAAAAAACACTGATGTCTGCAATAACAGGAGGCAAACATTGGTGCCCTTAATATTAGGCCCTGGCCGCTCCACCATGAAAATCAGTGCAAACAACCCTTTGGCAGAAGCCTTGCTTTTGGTGCTTTGGCAACTACCATCGGCAGCAGCGGTGTATTCTTTAATAGAGTTCAATAAGAAAGGCCTTGTCCCTTTTGGTCGATGGTGAACATCGACACATGGGTCCCATTTTTGTCATTGAGAGTAACAAGCAACACCAGTATCACAGAGACCTGGAATTAGAGGGGGAAGGGCTGAAAGAGTTGGCCCAAGAAATACATTTGCAACCACAGACTTGGAGATTTAGAACAATTACCTGGCAGGAAGCTGAAGAAATCTCACATTTTGTAGTGTGTAGGGGAGAAATACAGTGAGTGATTTTAATTATTGTGGTGCTATTCTCACTCTTCTGCCAGAAAGTCTGGGATATATGTACAATATTAATGTTATTTAAAATAATTTAAGGCAAGAGGTTAGGTTGAATGTAGAGCTGTTCACTCAGTAGGAGTATGACCTGGGTTTAGCATACAGAACTGGGATGTGTCCTCAAATGGAAAAAAAAGTGATTTTCTGAGAGAACTTTAACGTTCATTTCCTTAGATAATAACTTATGTGTTGAGTGGCTGCTATGGGCCAAGTATGAGAACTACAGAGAACAACACAAAGTCCCCACTCTCAGAAAGTTTATACTCGATTGGAGGAGATAGGTGACAAACAGGTGAACAATTTAATATGTAAAGTAAAATCATATATTGAAAAATATTATGAAGAATGACAAGAATAAGTTACCAGAAAGTTACAAGTAATGTGATTTTAGATATGGTGGCTGGGGAAGGCTTCTTTGAGCCAGTGATCATGGTAAGAATCCGTAGGTGAGATTTAGCAGTTTTGCTCTTTATAAAGACTATGATTTTGCTGTAACTACTTTATATGTCTCTTTCTAATTCCCATGGCATATGCATACTTTGCAAATTGAATGCTGTTTCACAGTGGAACACATAAAACTATTGATTCATTTTCCTCTTGAATGCATGTAGTTTTTTTGTGTCAGGTCTTTAGATGGGTAAGATTTTATTCTACTTACAAACAGGTCTGCATTCTTCCTAACTACACTTATATATTCTGTCTCCTGTTCCATTTTATAATCTTACTTATTTGTAGCTATTTAGCTATGCCTAAGCAGATATATATATTCCTATTCATATACTTACAGTCTATATAAATCGATATAGAAACAAAGGCATGCTATTCTTGATACAGATAAAAAGACCAACATAGACATACATAGAGATCAGCAGCTACAATTTTCTATAATGGTCTCTGGCCTCAGATGTGGTCTTACATCATGAAATTATGTGTGGTTGGAGAAGTTCCCAAAATGTGGTTTCACCTGTACAGAGTTTGAGAAAGACTAACTCTGAGAAGTGTGCTGATCAATGCTGTTGTTTCAGAAGTCCAGAGCAAATGCAGCTGCTGTTTCTTCTGAAGCCAGAGTCAAGAGAGAGCAAGTCTACCTTGGTGAGGGTATTTCATTTTAATTGGGTGTCTATAGACACAGATTTTGAAATTTCTCAGACAGCATAATCCTTTATTTTAATATTTAACTTCATTTTGATAGAACCAGAATATGGTTCGTAAGTTAGGTCTTCATTCTTTAAACAAACACAGTTAAGAGGACAGGGCTCAGAGCTATTTGTATACATGTTAAAGAAGACAAGGTACTGGGTGGCTCAGTCAGTTAAGCTCCTAACTCTTGGTTTCACCTCAGGTCATGATCTTGAGGTTCTTGAGTTCAAGCCTTGCATCAGGCTCTACACTGACAGCATGGAACCTGCTTAGGGTTCTATCTCTCCTTCTCTCTCTCTCTCTCTCTCTCTCTCTCTCTCTGCCCTCCCCTCCCATACATCTTCTCCCTCTCTTTCTCTCTCTCTTTGTCTCAAAGTAAATAAATATTTTTCTTTAAAAAAAATAAAAACTGGGTGACATTATCACACTTTTCTGCAGGCTTAATATCCTTTTGTTGATATAAGACACACAAAGGAAAAAAACCATGTAAACAGAAGAAATAAATGATATGTAGGAGCTATGATGACAAGATAGAATAAGCTAGAATAAGTGCCAAGGGAGTATTACTGGTATAGACTGTGCCTACAGTGATCACAAGCTGTAGTTAAGAAAGCTTTGGCAAATACGTGAGAACTAGAGCTAAAATCTCAAAGGAGTTCATTTGGGGAGATGGGAAGCCATTGATGGGTAATGACTGGAGGAGGTGGGACAAGGACATTTTAGAAAATAACATCATGCAATGAAATGGAGAGCAGATTAGAAAGGGGGAGAGGCAATCAGATAACATTATATTTTAAACACTATCTTGACATTGAAATTTGCTAATTTGGTGGGAAGTTCTATGTTTAGACTTTACCAAGAAGAAATTGGTGTTTATAATAATGCACTCATTTGCTAAGAACACGGATATTGCAGCAATTCTTTTCAATTATTTTATTTTCCAAGAGGACTGTTAGTTGCATAAATTAAATGCTTAAACTAATTTCTTTCAAAAATGAGGAAAGTGCTTTGAAAATTAGATATATGGTGCCAATGGGGAATAAAAGTAAATGTACAGACAAAGTCCATGGGGAAGGAAAATAGTCAGATAATAGAGTGAAGACAAGGTTGGCAATCTTAGCAAAGATGAAACAACAGATGGGGTATAATATTTGTGAGTCCTCACACAGATGGTTCACCAGATGGATTCTGCCGGGTTCATACAGCTTATGTGTATTTTTCAGCTGCTTATCATGATAGGCAAGGCCACTTCTGTGCAGGCAAAATCTTTGCTTGGTTCAGATTATTGAAATATAACACTGGAATAAATTGGTAGTTGGCAACCTAATATAAAGTGTTTTTATTAACTGCCATTTCTAATTAGACAGATACATGCCGATAATGTTATTTTGAAGATATTGGAATTTAAAAAGAACTCCTAGGTCATGACTTACAAAACGCTATTCAGGGACTTTATGTAGGTTAGAAGATTTGGGGTGTTTAATTCAGATTTCAGCCATGGTTTCAGACTATCATCTTTTGGAACTTTATTTTTAAAACTAATTTCCACTGAAATAACAGTAAAGAATGTAGGATTTAATTAGGTCATAACTGAAGGATGATTTAAATAAAGAAAGAAAATATTTCTTTGTAAATTAAATCCAATCTGCAATTGGCACTCAATATACTGCGTTTGGTTGATACTTATACCAGTAAATATCTAGTTAAAATACCAGTAAGTATCATAGTAAATGATGAAAGCCAGTATTTTTAGCAACTACTGTGGCGTGTGTGTGTGTGTGTGTGTGCGTGCGCACACGCGCACTAATTTTGAAAGAAAGATTCAGTACAATTCATAATCATTTTCATTGGCTAATGGGACTTCTTAGAAAGCACATGCCAGGGCACCTGGGTGACTCAGTTGGTTGAGTGTCTAACTAACTTAATTCATGATCTCACGGTTGGTGAATTTGAATCCTCCTTCAGACTCTCTGCTGATATCTCAGAGCCTGGAGCTTGCTTCAGGTTCTGTGTCTCCTTCTCTTTTTGCTCCTCATCTCTCTCTCTCTCTCTCTCTCTCTCTCTCTCTCTCAAAATAAACATTAAATTTTTTTTAAAGAAAGAACATTCCTTAAATAAAAAGGAGAATCAAGAATATTTAAGCAATTATGCTTTCAATTAATTGTTCCTAATTAAGATGTATTTCTTTAAATTTTTAGTCCAAACAAAGGCTCTATTTTATTTGGGGGTTGCCCTTTCCACTGTCACAAGATGAGATCTTTATTCATGTGATTTTAAATTCTAGCATGAGGGATTTTTCATATTGTAAGTAGCTATTGTAAGGCATCGATTTGTAGCATGAACGGAATCTTATCTGACTGGAGACACTACATAAGGTTGGAAACCAGTAACTCCAGACAGTTTCAGATACAGTTCTCTTTAAAGACAAATATATCAATGGCAGAGTGTTTTAAATAGAACATATAGAGAGTTGTATTCTTTTCCAAATATTTTTATGTTATTTATTTCATTTGAATCATAGCAGTCATTTGAGGTCAGCGTGGCAAATACAAGCATCTCCAATTATAAATGAGAAAACTGGAACTTGTGTAAAATGAATGACGAATAAAAACTTGCACGCTTGGTCTATGGAAGAGCTTGAACTCTGGCTCACTGCCTTCCAACAAATACTTACTAAGAGCCTAGTATCAACTAGATGTAGTTTGTGTTACTCTGCTGAGTCCTGATGTGAAGTATACAAAGTCAAGGACCCTTGACATTGTGTCTATACATAAAGGAACCAAACCACATTGAAGATTTTATTTAGTCTTTCAATGATTAGTTTTATGTTTAGTAATAAGTACCACTTTTTTATTTTTAGTTGGAATTTGAGGATTTATAGGGAAGAGAGAAAGCACTTACTATCAAGACACTTATAGTATATATTACAGCATGATATGATCACAGTTATGTGCTACTAAGTCCACTGGAGGAAGTTAAAGAAAGCATAAAGGCCAAAGTGACACGTCTGGTGATTCTTGAAGAAGTTGAAACAGCAGTCAGAAGAGGGACAAGGTCCTTCCTGAAAGAAAGAGTAGTGCATGCAAATTCAACACATATAAGAATGCACAAAGATTTCAATATTCCTCATGCATAAAATCTACACCGGGGAGTGGCAGAAGATGAGAATGGACAGAGAGAGAGCCCACAAATCATGACCATGTCATTGAGTCTGTGAGGAGATTAAGGCTTCTATCCCTTAAGCAATGTAAAGCTACTGAGTTTTAAATAGAGGTAAAGTTGGTGAGGTATTTTTTTTTTTTAATTTTTTTTTTCAACGTTTATTTTTGGGACAGAGAGAGACAGAGCATGAACGGGGGAGGGGCAGAGAGAGAGGGAGACACAGAATGGGAAGCAGGCTCCAGGCTCCGAGCCATCAGCCCAGAGCCCGACGGGGCTCGAACTCACGGACCGCGAGATCGTGACCTGGCTGAAGTCGGACGCTTAACCGACTGCGCCACCCAGGCGCCCCTTGGTGAGGTATTAAAAATGATCATTATCGACCACTTACGGGAGATTTTTACAAAAATATAATGAAAGGAGATAATAGGATCTGAACAAGGCTAAAACAAGTAGGAATGAAAAATAATAGAAATATTGAGGTGTTTGAAATGCAAGGATTTAAGTGATTGCATTTGGAAGGGGAAAAGCATATAGGGTTGCAAGAGTATGAAATGACTCTCAGATTCCGAACTTGTACCATTTAATGGATAATGATGGCATTTATCATAAGAATTAAAGAAGAATCAGATTTGGTTGTTGGTGCTGAGATGAGGGGAAGTAGAAGTGGAGCTGAGTATACATTTAGGTTCATTTTTAACATGCTAGGTTTCAATTATCTAAGGGATAGCCAGGTTCAGTAGGAAGTTACTTACAGAACTCTGGTGGCTTGGATACAGATTTCAGCAGAAAGCATCATGCGTTTAGGTGTTGAACCCTTTCCCAAATGGCATTCCCCAGGAAGAATAAAGTAAGAATAAAGACAGAGACAGGGAGCACCAAAAGACAGATACAGGAAAATGATAAGAAGCCTCTAACAATTATTCTTAAGACTTCTTTCAAATAATTAGTTTTCTTCTCATCTGTCACAAGAAAAAGAGACTGTGAATTTCATATTTAATTATTTATATATTATATTTTATTTATCATCATATGTTTAGCACCAGTAATAATTATGCTTAGGGTAAGAACTAAATAACATTTTTTTGCAAGCATGAATGAATGATATTCAAGCAACACTCAGGAAAGCGTACAGAAGGGGAGAAAAAGGAGAAAGATCAAAGAGATTGGCAAATCTGGCAGAGAATAAAATAAAATATATTCTCAATCCCTGTAACAAAAGTGTGACTTTAAAAATAATCAACACTTGAATTGACACATGCTGGATAATATCTCTAATTTTTCTTCCTGAAATTATAACATTGTGCTTTAGTAAGAATAAAATAGAAAAAATATTATCGGAATATGACTTTACCTAGAAAATACATCATCTGAAATTCATTCATCATTTAGGTCATCTTAATTTTCCATGTGGACACAGATACATAATATCAAATTTAACCACAGCTCAAGCCAAGATTCTGTGGCTTGTTCAACATCATGGCTCTGTAACAAATCCATTTACGGCACAAAAATTGATTCATTAAGATAAATAGAAACCTATGAAAGCCAGCAGTTCTACAATTTTTGCCTTTAAATACATGTAGGTTCTGTTTCTTTATTTTCTTATGCTGTAAATGGGTAATCACTATATAATCAATCTGTTTGACATTAAAGTATTTATGTTTCTGAGAAACACCATGTTGGTCATCTTACAAATGCTTCCATTACGTTGTTATGACCTAAATCATAAATCCATTTGCTTTTTCACCACATTGTTTGGGGGTTTATGTTCTCATTCTTAAATAAATGTACACGTATTTTTATTAACTAGTAAGTTATCACTATGGGCATTGTTACAAGGTTTTCTATCTTATTTTTTGGAAATTCTATGCTTTAGTAGAAAAACCGTGAGTGTGTGTGCGCACATGAATGTGAAATATTGATTGCCTAGAATATCCACCATACTTCCCATGCTCTCTTGCATTTGATTACATACACTGTTCTCATTCTAGACTGTAATCTTTCAAGAAAAAAAAAAGAAAAACGTGTATATTTTGTTCCACATTTCTTTGACTTCTTATCCAATCCCATCTATATACTGCTTGCTGCCAAAGAGATTTTTTAAAACATTTTTAAATCTTTATTTATTTTTGAGAAAGAGAGAGACAGAGCACGAGCGGGGGAGGGACAGAGAGAGAGGGAGACACAGAATCCAAAGCAGGCACCAGGCTTGGAGCTGTCAGCACAGAGCCCGACATGGGGCTTGAACTCACGAACTGCAAGATCATGACCTGAGCTGAAGTCAGATGCTTAACCGACTGAGCCACCCAGGCACCCCCAAAGAGATTTTTTACAAATATAATTGCTATTGTTATTATTATTTTTTTTAATTCTCTGCTTGAAACTTCACTGGTTCTGTAAATAACTAGGGGATAAACCTAAATTCCTTAGTGTAACCTACAAGCTTCTCTGTAATCTGGCTCCTGCCTAAACTCTGGATTTATCTCTTTCTTCCTCCCAGTCTGTTTCTTGCCTCAGTGCCTTGGATCATGTTGATCCATGGCTTGCAATGTTCTCAGATCAGCCCATACTCCTCTTTCTCCCCTTCTGTTACCTCCCAGTTTTCTGTTTGAAAAATTCAGCTCATGTCTTTTTCTATATAAAGTGTATTCTATGTCTATTCACCCGGGTGGAAATGACAAGTATGGTGCCTGCATTTTTGCTTTTACCATACCAGGGTGAAACGTCTATCACGCCGCCCTTCACAACTGGTTTTGTATTAGTATTATCTCTAGCTCTATCTCTCTCTACCTCTACTTTTGCCTTTATTCTTACCTATATATACACCTATAATTATATCTATATCTCATGTATATATCTATCTATATCTATATCTATATCTATCTATATCTATATCATCTATATCTGTATCTATATATACTTGTATCTATCTATATCTATCTAAATCATCTATGCATAATCTGTAATGGGTATGTTAGGATATCATTTAAAACCAATGACCATGTTCTACTCTCTCAGAAAGTAAGAATACATTTGGATTGTAACAAGTATTTAATTAACATGTCTAGCTGAATGTGTGAATTAATGAATGCAAACACTATTGTTTCAATGCAAGAACTAGTAGAAGAAGCAGATAGACAGAAAGATACCAATTCAGTAGTATGTAGTAAATGAGAACATGGGTACTGGGATCAGGATACCTCATCAGTTCTAACTTCAAAATATCTCCAGAATCTGATCACTTTTTACCATTCACCTCTACAACTCTGGCCCTGTCTGCCCTACCATCCTTTCCTGGCTCAGTTCTTATAAGAACCTCCAAACTGGTTCTACCTGCTTCTACCATTGACCTCTATGTATTTTAATACAGTATTTTAATTTTAAATCCTTTTTAATATGGTAGACATAAAAAATCATTTAAAATGTAAGCCAAATCATTTTACTCATTTGTTCTAACCTACTGGATGCTTCTTTTGGAGCATAAACCTGAAATCCTTCCTATGGCACATAAGGCCTTTTATGATCTGCCATCGTATCTTCCAGCCCTCTCTCTCTTACTAACTTTGCTCCAGCCACCTTGGCATCTTTGTTGCTTATGGATCATGTTGGGCACATTTTGTCCTCTGAGATATTAATCTAAGGATTTCTTTGTATTAGAATGCTCTTCCCTGTCGTAGCTACTTCACAAACCCCATATCTCATTTAAATCTTTGCTCAGACATTAGCTTTTTCAATGAATTCTGTTCTGGCCATGCTTTTTAATACTGTGATCAACCTACTTATCTTTACCCCACTCGATCACCTTAGTACCCCCATGTAGTGGTGGCCATGAAAATTCCCTGCTGAGATCCCCTGCAGACCAGCACCGATTGACTAATGTTTCAGTCACTACCCTTCTCGATAAATCTCAGATGATAACTCCATTCTTCTGTTCTCTCCAAGATTCTCATTGGCTCCTAGATAGTAAATGAACATCATTGGAGGTTTAATGAAGGCTCGTTCTAGCAAGGCATGGGGCTCCTTTAATGGCAGATTTTGCCTTAAGGACTCCCCATCAGACTCACCAAACCTTTCCTAGAACTGTGTTATATTCAAGAGTCTTCCTCCTCAATCCCCCCTCCTTTCTTCTCTCCTTTACAAGAGTCATACCTGCATTATGGTTTGAAAGCTCTTCTTGCCTTCTCTGGATTCCATCTCTTTTTCCTTCACAAGAGTTTTCCCAATAAATTTATTGCATGTCTATTCCTGACTTGACATCTGCTTCTTAGAAGATTTAAACAAACATGTTTGCTATACTTTCTCTTTTCTCCATGGCATTGATTTGTGCCTGGATTTTGATTTAAAATTTTTTTAATGTATATTCATTTTTGAGACACAGAGAGAAACAGAGCATGAGCGGGGAAGGGGCAGAGAGAGAAAGAGACACAGAATCCGAAGCAAGCTCCAGGCTCCAAGCTGTCAGCACAGAGCCCGATGCGGGGCTCAAATTCACAAACCACGAGATCATGACCTGAGCTAAAGTCAGACACTCAACCGACTGAGCCACCTAGGTGCCCCTGGATTTTGATTTATAATGATGACTGAGTGATGAGACAGAGAAGTCAATATCATTGAAAGAAGATTTTTATTACTCACAGTTCCTGAGAGGAGGGGATGTGTTATACTATGCAGGGCTACAGGGGAAGCACCAGGTTCAGTTAGGAGGAAGAAAGAAGAATGAAAGGAAAGCATGGCTCAGGGCCTTCATTGTATTTTCTGCAGGAAAGTCATGGTGGGGCAGGGAAGCGGCTTAGAGTTGGCTAGTTTGAATAATGTCAGCAGGCTCTAGCTATAAAGATGGTGTCTAATCGTCTGGCACCTGGACCTGGATGTTTATGGCAGGGGAAGTATTGACTAGGTGTGTGAGTTGGATAAAGAAGGTAATTTGGGGTATGCACTCAGGATTGGTTAGAAGGTTTAGGATTTGATGTCATTTGCCTGTGAAACCTAGATTGCAGGAGATTTGTCAACAATTTGGGTTGTTAGTTTGGCCCTATAATTAATGGGTGTGATTAATAGATTAATAGATATAAAATCTAAAACAAACAAACAAAAACACCACACAGAACAAACATGTATTATTTTCTAACACAAAGGTTGGCAAACTACAGCCCATGGGCAAAGTCCAGATTACCACCTGTTTTGCAAATTCAGTTTTGTTGGAATACAGCCATGCTCATCTGTTTACATATTGTCTGTAGCTACTTTCACATTACAATGGCAAGGTTTAGTAGTTACAACAAAGACCTTATTGCCAACAAAACCTGAAGTATTTACTGTCTGGCCTTTAGAAAAAGTTTGCCAACACCTGTTCTACTGCCTTATCTACTTATTTAATGTTCATTGTTGGTTGTCTCATTTTCCCCAATAGAAAGTAAGCTGCATAATGACAGAGATGAATCTTTGTTGCATTCATTAATATGTGCCAGGAAACAACACTGGTGCTTAGCATATAATAGGGATACAATCAACATTTATTGAATGAATAAATGAGTTCAGACAAATTTGTATTCCTAACCCAGATCTTTTAATTAGTGATTATGTGATATGAACAAATTCCCTAAAATTTCTTAATCTCAGTTTTGTCATATAATAATAAAAAACCCTGCCACAAAGGGTTAGTTTGGGCATTAAATGATATCATTCATAAACAATGCTTAACGCATGCCTGAATCTAGTAAGCATTCAATAAATGTTAGATATTTCATAGAAAGTGTAATTTTTTCACTTAACTAATTTTAGAAAAATTCAACATAGTAAGTATTAATCCATGTATATACAATAGAGATTTAATTGGAAAAAACATATCAGTTCTGTCTAGAACAGGGTTAATAATATTTCCTATCTGTAGCATAGGGTATTGGAAGGACAGTTGAGATTTTATTTATAACAGTATAGAAAACTGAATAATGAAAGATGTGATATGAATTTGGATGCTTTTCATTCTTCTAACTTCAAGTAAAAGCAATCAGAAAATGCTAGAACAATCTCTTTGTATTTTGTTTTTCATATATATGGTGTTGTAGATATGAGAGCAATTGAATTTGACATATTCAAGCATTTAAGCCATTTATCAACTTTATCATATGTGAATAAGAAACCCCCTCCCTTGTAAATGTTAGGCTATTTATATTTCAAGGGAGTTTGAATCTCTATTAGGAGACATATCACAGATCTATATATGAAAGATCTTAGCTTGAGAAGCATTGAAAAAGTACATTTTCCCCACAATAGCATAAGTCTTGATAAGTTGCAATTGTTACTCTGGTATTTATGTTCTGCTTAGTACACCTGCTTTCTCTTACTCATTTCCTACTCCTTCTCACTGTATTCCCAATCACTTGCACCCCAGCCATTCTTCTGATACTCTCTTTGTCAAAGTCACTAATGATATTTGGATCCCACAGTGGGTGATATTTCTCAGTCTACACCTTCATTTTTCAGAAGCATGTGAAATAGATTACCATCCTTGTCTTTGTCTGTTTCTTTGAAGTTATACCTTCCTTGTTTTCATCTTAGCTCTTTTGAAGCTCATTCTCAGTCTCCTTAAGTGCTCTCTTCCCTCTGCTCACCTCACAGGCTTCCGGTTTACATCTTCTTCCTTCTTGTTCTAAAATCTATACTTTTGGGGCACCTGGGTGGCTCAGTCAGTTGAGCATCCTATTCCAGCTCAGGTCAATATCTTGCAGTAGCTCACTGCTGTCTGCCTGTCAGCACAGAAACCTCTTTAGATCCCCTGCCCACCCCCCCCCCCACCCTCTCTGTCTCTTCCCACTTAAGCTCTCTCTCAAAAAATAAATAAAACATTTTTAAAAATTTATAAAATCTCTATTTTTATTTGTTCTTGTGGTTTTAGTCATCATCAGTGTCTGATGATTCCCAACATCTATTGCTTCCTTTGAGACTTGTTTCCTGGGCTCCAAGCACTTATTTAAATATTTATGTAGAAATGGATGAGTATTTCTACTTCAAATTCAACATTTCTAAACTGAGATTATCTTACCACTCAAGGCTGTCCTACCTCCCATAATTTTATCCCAATAAATGATACCATTTACTTCTGGTGTCCCAAGCAAGCAATTTGGAAGACATCATAGACAACTCTTTCTCACTCTATAAATACTTAGAATAAATCATAAAGCACGGTTGAGTCATTTTATGTGGATACTTCTTAAAGCTGTCTACTTCTCTTCCTCTCTATTGCTATTATTCTAGCTCATACTATCATCATTTCTTTCCCGCATTATTAAAATTCCTCTTTGTTATTATAACATCCAGGCTTGGTCTCTTCCACGTTCAGTGATATAAAATAATTTTGGACAGACAATAGGTGAATATTCTAATCATTCACTTTTGTAATTTCTCTGTTTGTCTAACAAATCCCCTTATCTTACTACTTTGATATAAATTAGTTAGGTTTTAATTTACCTGTGGTTTAAATTAAATTGGCTTTAGATTTAGCTTATATTTCCCAGATATAGACTTTGATTTAGATTACATTTAGATTCAGATTTAGATTTAATATAGATTCCCCTAATAGCTACTGCTAAGAAGCTTGAAAACCTTTTCAAATATTTATTTGCCATTGAGACACCCACCATATTCTTTCTCCAAATACCTAGTGCAGATGTTTTCAAACTTCTCATACCCTCAAAGCTTCTCAAGAACTTTTCAGACTTTTAAAAAATATAAGAACTCTGAATCACTTTTGTTTATGTGAGTTCTATATACCAATTAGAAAATAAAATGAGAAAACATTTAAAATATTTATTAGTTCAGTTAACATCACACAAATAAACACATTTTTGTGAAAAATAATTATCCCCAAAAATATGTGAGAAAAGTATTTATTATTTTTGCAAATCTCTTTGAATCTGGTTAAACAGAATACAGCTTGTGATATTGTGATTTATAATAAGAAATATGTATTTGGTCTTTCTCCCTTTTCCTGTTAGAAAGCTCCCCAAATCCTTGGAATTTGCTAAAGTGTCTGAGTGATAAAGGTGTCTTTTGTTATGTCATCTTTTGTTACGTTAATGACTTTGGACAACACCCAAAATAGGGGCTGGTTTCTAGTGGAAGCAGCCAGGTGTTGAGAGGGTTGGAACTTTCAGTCCCACCCCCTGCTTCTGGAGAGGCAGCTGGAAATTGAGTTCAGTCACCAATGGTCAGTGTGTAAATCAATCATGCCTATATAATGAAGCCTCCATAAAAACCCAACAGGATAAGGTTTGGAGAGCTTTCAGGTTGGTAAACACGAGGAGGTGCTGGTGTTATTGAAACTGACCTTCGTGCTTTGGAGTCAAAACATAAGGCAAAGGCAGAGTTTGGGATAAAGAGGAAGGATAAATGTATTGCTTTGCCAGGCAAAGGAGGCCGTAGTAAGTCCTTCAAAACTGCAAGCCCACCCAGAGGCAGGGACTGGAAGGGTCTATAGGAAAATGCAGGATCTAGCCAGTTTCAACAGGAGTTGTGTTTGTGCCCGCAGCCTCCTTAGTTATTTTCAGAGTCGTACTAGGTTCCTAAAACAAAAGGTTTGTTACAGAACCACACTTGATTACTGGCAGAAAAACCAATCGGCACTCTGAGATCTTGGTGGATCAGAGTTTTATCCGGTTGGCCATTTTATGGTGCATAACTTTACTTATTTTCCCAAAATGTTAAGAAGGGAGGAGGGAATGTTTGTAGAAGAGAGGAAAAAGTTTCCTTAGTTTAAAATTGAGCCTCTCGGAAGTATTAATGTAGCCGTTTTTATTTTATTTTATTTTATTTTATTTTATTATTTATTTTATTTTTGAGAGAGAATGAGAACACAGGGAAGGGGCAGAGAGAGAGGGAGACAGAATCCCAAGCAGGCTCTGAGCTGTCAGCACAGATTCCAATGCAGGGCTCGAACCCAGAATCATGAAATCATGACCTGAACCAAAATTAAGAGCCAAACACTAAGCTGACTGAGTCATCCAGGTGCCCCATCATTTTAATTTTTATTCAACTTTATGCTTTTAAATGGTTTCCCTGGGAAAGTGGTGCACCTAGAGAGAGCACAGAGGCTTTGCACCCTTTCCTCATACCTTGTCCTATTCACTCTCTCATATGGCTGTCCCTGAGTTACATCCTTTCATAATAAAACAGTGATCTAGTAAATAAAATGTTTCTCCTAGTGGCTCTAGCAAATTAATTGAACCTGAGGAGGAGGTTCTGGGAACATCTGATTTATAGCCAGTTGGTCAGAAGTGCAGGTAACAACCTGGATTTGTGTCTGAGGTCCAAGGAAGAGGTTGTGAGAACCAACAGTCTATATATAGACAGTGGGTCAGAAGCACAGGTAATGACATGGGCTTGTGGCTGGTGTCTGAAGTGTGTTTGGGTGGGTGGGGGGCATCTTGTAGGACTGACCCCTTCACCTTTGAGATCTAAAACTATCTTTGGGTAGATGGTGTCAGAATTGAGTTGAATCCTCAGCCACCCTGCTGGTGTTCAAGAATTGCTTGGTTGTATGTGTGGGACACCACCGCTCCCCCCCCCCCCCACATACATGCATACACATTGGAATTGGTCTCAGAACACTAAATTACAGCTAGATTCTCATATTTACTCCGAATTCAATCTGTTGCCCTATGCTGTTTTAGTTGAAGTATATGAACAAAATCTGGCCTCCTACAGAATTATACTTATAAAATAAATGCAAGGGTATTTTAATTGCCTTTCAGATAGTTGTAAAGGAGACTTTTATATTACACCCAAACTTGACTATTGGCAATTTCTTAAAAGTTATTTGTAATGTCGAATCTAAAACCATATCAGCAGGGTTTTAGTACTTAGTTTCAATAGATTCCATTAGTGCATTTTGTCCTTGGTATCAATTTTTAACCCATACATAACTTTTTTTAATTATATGATGCATTTACCATTTGGAAAATATTGGCTCCCTGAATTATCCATGTCTTTTAAATATGAACATATTTTATAATACAATATTAAATAAATAATCATATCTGTTAATATGTCAACCTGTCTCCTCAGGAACCTTTTTAAATATTGAAAAGATATAAAGCCTATCATGGCAGATACAAGTTTTATAACATTTGAATCTTTGCTTAAAAACTCAAATTTTTAATTGGTAATAATACTGTTGGCCATGTTCTTTGTGGGGATATGCTTCCTTTGTTCGTTCTCAAGAAAATGTCTGCCAGCTACCAAACTGTGAAACCCATTGTTTATGCATCAAGTCTTTGTTTCCATTAAACATATTGTTTCATGAAAAAATCCAGTTCAGCTCATAACTCAAACATTTACACAAGTGCTTTGCTAGCAGATAATCATTGTACTTCAGCAGGCAACAGAAAATATTTTCTTGTTTTAAGTTTGTCACAGAGATTATTTGACACAGTGACATGCTCAGGAATTCATATTTAATGTTTTTTTTCTTTTTCTTCAAGACCATTCTTAAGTTAAAAAGCTATTTCATTAACTGTGAGTATGTGACAGTGACGATTACAATGAACACCCGTGTAATGAGGTGCCACTGTGCTAAGGCACCAGTTGTCACTGTCACTGCAAATGTTACACAGTGAAAAGTAAAATGAGTTTTAGTATACTATTATGAAAATGTTTAGACCTGTGGACAACATTCTGACAACTCCAGATATCTTTTCTTGTAACTCTATCAATGTATAGAATATTAAATTTTTAGGAATTTACAAAAACAGAAAACTTTAATAGCAACAGTAAAACAATGAAAACGGAGGAAGAGATGAGCAATTTTTTAATTTATTTAGGGAGAAAATTTTCCTAAATTACGTACACTATCTCCAATATATGTATTTATATTCACTTTTATTTTTCTTTCTTCAAGAAGGTTTCCTAGACAATATGTTTTTCTTTTTATTTACTCGTATAGAACTTTCAATCTTTTGATTTGTTATAATAGTGCATTAAGAATAGGAGTTACTTAAAAAGATGTTAAATGTTGCCAAAGTTACAGACCAAGAAACCTATAGTTAGTTCTATTTTTTTTAAGTTTATTTTCAGAAGGAAAGAGAGAGACAGCATGAGTGGGGGAGGAGCAGAGAGAGAGAGAGAGAGAGAGAGAGAAAGAGAGAAAGAGAGAATCTCAAGCAGGCTCAGTGCTGTCAGTGCTGAGTGAGGCTCGGCTCAATCCCACCAACTCTGAGGTCATGACCTGAGCGGAAATCAAGAGTGTCATGCTTAACCAACCAAGCCACCCAGATGTCCCATAAACCTATAGTTAGTTCTGGTCAAGTACTGAACAAACAGATTTAATATATTCATTACACATCTAGCCGTTTCCTGGGGATAGGGGTGGGCAGAAGGAATAGCAGGGTTGCATGTGAGTAAAACTTTAACACTTTGTTGAGAAATTTAAACGAAGACTAACTAGAATGAAAGAGATTACTTGCTAAGAACAATAATTAAATCGGCTCTTTTATCCAGATAAATCTAAATCAAAACAATGCAAACAAAATGGATTTAGCAAAATAATTAAAAACACAAAAATGAAAATAATGGTAATTATAGGAACTGTCACTTTAAGACAACTGTGTACACAATAGTGTTTTTAATATTGATCTTATTACCTTGCTTATTTATTTCTTCAAAATCAGTCCTGATGTTGAAACTATAGGATGAAAATGACCTTTTGTCAACAACAGAAAAGATCTAAAATGAATTTTTTTCTGAAGCCCAAAGAGACCTGATAATGAGAAGTATTCTCATATTTCTCAGGTTGCTAACAAAAAATTGAGGTATTGTATCATGGATTGTATTTATGATAGGGTGTTATTTTCAAGAGGTCAGAAAACACTTGTTTTTTAGCTATTTAATATTTTCTGTCCCTCTGTCTCCCAAAATAGAAACTCCAAAAATGTATGACCAAATTAACAGAGTGAAAAACGTATTTTATGGATCTAATCTTAAAGAAAAAAAAATATTGGGTAAAACTCAATCTGTGACAACCTTGTGGAGATAGTCTCATTTGTAAAATCATCAAAATGCTTCATGTCAGAATTATTTTGCCCTTTAACAATTCATTGCACAAAACCTAGTTTACAGATTTACTTACCTCACAAGGTCTTAAGATCTACTGTTACATAGTCAGAACATTGCTATTTCTAGACACAATGTGCCTTCTCCAATGGAAATGATTTGGTGGTCTATAATTATAAACCTGCCTCAACTGACTCCGACTTTATAGCAGAATAGTACAGAACCCTGTCTTATTCTTCTGATGGTTCCAGAAAAAAAGAGTAACTGAAAATGGTTTAGAATTCTAATCTTCAAATTATGCTTGTCTCAAGATTTGTCACTGTCATTTGCTTTATTTCAACTCAGTGAACATGTCCTCACCAGATGACCAATGTCCTGTGTTGTCTGGACATTATGAGGATTCTCCAGATGCAGTTCTTTTCAGAACTAAAACTGCAAAAGGCCAAGTAAACCAGGATGATTGATTACTCTTTCTTTATCTCTTATCTACATATAGCATGAATGTCACTTTTTATCTCTGATCTTAGGTACTTCAGTCAGCTTCTTTGATACCTAGTTTTTATTTGTAAAATGAAAATTAATAATCTCACCCTGATAGAGTTGTTGCAAGAAACACAAATAATATCTGTAAAAACTCTAGCATAGCTCTTGGTTCCTAATAGGCAATAAATGATAATTCTTTGGATTGTCTTTCTTTTTCTTGGGAAATAGAAATAATTGCTTGATACATATAATACATAAACATCCAAAATTAAAAAAAAAATAGTAGAAAAACATGCTTGATAAAAATGAAGAGTCATTTCTCAGAAGAAGTATACATTATAGCATAGACATATAAAGGAGTAATACAACTTCAGCAATAACAATAGTAATAATACATATATTAGAGAAAACAGATATCACTTTTCATTGATCTAAAATATACCATTAAAATAATATTTAGCATTAGAAAAAGCATCAGGAATCATATTCTTACGCCCTTTGTTAGAAGCATAAATTGTATAGCATTTATAAAGGCTAATAGATACAGTGTAACAAAATGTCAAAAAAACATACCACTTGACCAATAATTTTAGTAGCATTCTACCCTACAGAGAAGCCTTTGCACACGTAGCCAAATATGTATGCATGTATGCATATGCATGTATGCATATGTAGCTATTTTTATTAGATGTATGATCAACAATGGCCATCGTGACATACCTTGCATAAGGAAAAGTTGTAAACAAACCAAGAATGAAATATATTAAGGTGAGTGTCGCTGCCATTCTATGAACCATCATAAGACCACTAAAAACAGTGATATAAATCAGTAAGTACTGACAGAGAAAATTCCATAATGTAGATTTGTTAAATAAACACAAGAAGGAAAATGCTATATATAAAAAAGTACATAATGAGACATAGAGGTAGAAAAATAACTTTTTCTTTCTGAAAAATTGTGTGTGTGAGCGCGAGAGAAACAGAGAAAAATCCAGAATTATACACCAAAGCATTTAAAGCTAGTTTCCACTGGAGAGTAGAAGAGATTTATCATTATCCTTAATGCTTACGTATTTGATTTATTACCTTGTGCAAATATTACTATTGCATTTAGAAGCAATAAATAAGTAAATAGTGCCTTTTTTAAAGAAGAGTTTTAAAAGTCAGAAATTTGTCTTGCTGGAATATAAAAGACCATAGGTTCAGGACATATGTCTATCTTGCTCCTAAGTCCTGAGCATCTGTCACAGTGCCAGGCACCAGTTGGTCCTCAGAAAATGGCGAGAAAATATCTATTTAGTGCTAGTTATTCTACATGGAGCTGAGTTGTATAACTGCCTGGATAGATTGTCAAAGCTTTTCTTAAAAATTTTACTCTCTCATCTGCCATGAAACTTTGCCATGAGATTTTTCTATTAAAAAAAAAAGAAAGAAAAGAAACTAGAGCAGAGCTCCAAAGAACAGTTAAGTTTGCAAACACAGAGTGAGCTTGGGAGATTGGGTATAATTACAGGACTAACTGAAAACTGAAGAGTGTTGGGGGCAAAGTGAGGAGAGGATCCTTAGAGGCAGGCAAGACCTTCAGCTATGTGGGCGTAAAGAAGGTCACAGGGTGAATAAGAGGGGACAAAGTCAACATACCTTTTGCTATTTTTCTGAGAGAAAAGACAGTTATATCCATCCTATTTCATCATTTCATTTTTAAGTTTTCATTTTAATTTCTCTGAACACAGGATGTGTCTTTCAGTTAATGGTGTTTTCAGTTGCTGTCAGTCAGCCAGGTAGCAGATTTGTGAAAATCTATTCTTGATTCCTGCTAAGATCAAGAAAACTCCAGCATCAAAGATTCTTAGAATTAATTCGTAAATTAAATGCTTTCAATGTTACCAAAACTGTTACTCTAAGAACAATCTTTGAGGGATCTCTCATTTTAAACTTATAAATGGGAAATAGTGTTTTTTTTATGTTAAGGCTGAACAAAACATTAACAATAAAACAAGCATTTCAGTAATAGCAGCAAGTAAACTCTTGAATTATTTAGCCAGTGGTAACTCAAATATCTGCTTTGAGGTGGGTGTGGTGCTAGGCTTTTTTCATAAGAAAAATGAAGACAAGAGGCTTGACCTGAAAGTACTGATTGCCTAATTTCAACTCACACGAAATAGGCTTGTGAGTAGTCTACACAAGAAATGATCTAACTAACACTCACCCTAGTCAATCACAGGTTTCTATGATTAAAATAATCTGTACGGGTGCTTCAGAGGGATTACAAAATACAAATGCATTACACGTTTTCTGATAGGTAGTTCCTAACATGCTGAAGAGGAATTACAGATAGGAATAAATATATTATTTACTAAATTGCAAATAGCTACCATCTAGGAAAAAAAAATTATCAAGTTCAAACTGATTCAGGACTTCATAAACTTTTCTGAACTCAAGCACCTGCGAATGAGTTAACCTGGTAACTTCTTCCCAAACCTCCTTTCTGTGTCTTTGTTCTAAGAACGAATTTGCATATAAGAGAGAATCTTACAATGACCCTCTGGTGATAACCTTTTACTAGAAAGGCACTCAGGTTGCATATGTTGTCTGAAATTTTTACATGCTTTTTATTAGTATTAGTCTAAATTAAATAATATTTGCAAATCTGAGCTATACAATTAGCACTATACTTACAGAGTGGTTTTAGCAAATGCCTGAGTCTACATGGAAAGGGTAATATTTAGCAATATGCTTTTACTCTGGAAATAGAATACTCTGGTGGATATCCAGTAATTTGTTAATATCTGAGCAATGTTAGAGTGTCCCTTTTGATTTATATGCATATTGAATTAAAGCTGTCGATTCTGTTGCAAAGCATCACAGTGGTATAATGTGTCACAGCTATTTTGGGAGATTAGAGACTAGGAGAAAATAAAATTCAAATTGGTCTTAAAATTTATATTTTGTATTCAATATATGTATCAAAGCCTCCTATTTGTTACTAATCTATCAGAGCCATCCATTTATATTTATTATGTCCTTTCCAGAATCATTTAGCCAAACATGGCCTAGTTTTTTTCTGAAAATAGAAAGATTTTGATAACTCTACAAATGTTCAGAGCCCTGGTGTTTTTGAGAAATCAAATATTCTCAGATATCCAAGATTCAGAAAAAATTGACTATGTCTATACACTAAAGAAAGCATCCAAATGTTTAAATGCCTGCCTCTGAATTGAGTATATTATAAAATAATTAATGCAATAACTCATAACCCTATCATGAAGATAAATGTATTGAGGTAACTGCTGAAGACAAAAAAAAAGTATGCTAAGGGTCAGAAGACTTTCCCTCCCAACCCCCCCCCCCCAAGTCCACATTATTTACTGACACTGTCATAACACTGAACATGAAGAGATAGGTTCATTATTTTTGTTAATATTTTGACTTAACCATTACAGGTTATTTAACTAAGGTTATACAATTACTTGTGTCCTTGCCAACCTTACTTAAGTGATGTTGAACAGTTTGCAATTCTTAGATTCTTTTAATTTTATACTAAATTCCATCGTATAAACATTTTTTAAAGTTTATTTATGTATTTTGAGAGTGAGAGAAACAGACCACATGAGCAGGGGAGGGGCAGAGAGGTAAAGAGAGAGAATCCCAAGCAGGCTCTGCACTGCCAGTGCAGAGCTTGATGTGGGGCTCGAATCCGCAAACCTTGAGATCATGACCTGAGCCAAAGTCAAGTGCCCCTCCATAGTGTAAACATTAAGTAAATTACATGGCAACATATAATTACTCTTAAACTTCTCTTTGAAGTACAATATACATGCAAAAAGTTTATATACCATAAATAAACAGCTCAATGAGTTATCATAAACAAACATAATCGTAAAACCAACACCCAGATCAAGAAACAGAGTATTCATTATCAAGACCACCAAAATCCAGGTTTCCAGACTCTATTCTCTACCATGATAATCCTTCTACTGACTACAAATAGCATAAATTATTACTTATGTCTGCCTTTGTATACTCTTTGAAATTTGAATCATGCTGTATGTACTCTCTTGTATACGCTCATAATTATGTTTGCAATATCCATCTATATTGTTGCATAAGATTATAGATTTTTATTCTCACTTGTATGTAATGTTCTATTATTCACATATATACAGTTTATTCACCCATTTTATTGCTGTTCCCTTAAATCTTTTTAGCATACACACACACACAAACACACAAAACACCTATCGCTGTAGAAAGGGAGACATGGCAAGTTTTTTTTTTTTTGAAATCTACCTTCTTTCAGTTTTCTCAACAAAAGAAAGCATATAACTAAGCAAAGCATGAAAAAAAGTCTCTTTAAAGCACATTACATGCAAACAAAAATACTACAACCTAATATTACTCATCTCTTTCTTACACTAAATTTTGCCTTAAAGTAACAAAATAATAAATTGAAAACCATTGCTTAGTTTACAACAAAGCAGTTTGTGTTCATTAGAATTTTTCTGTTCAATTTTATTGAGATACATTCATAAAGCATAAAATTCTTCCTTTAATGTGGATAATTCAGTGTTCTTTAGTATATTCACAGAGATATGCAGCTATCATAATATCTAATTCCAGAGCTTATTGACCAGAACAAAAAGAAACTCCCTATTTGCAGTCACTTCTCATTCCTTCGTCCCCCTAATTCCTGGCAACCACCAATACACTTTCTCTATATGTTGGCCTATTCTGGAAAATTCATGTAAATGGAATTGTACAATATGTGTTCTCTAGTGATGGCTTCCTTAATTTTGCATCATGTTTTCAGACTTCATCCATGTTGTAGCACATTTTCCTACTCCATTTTGTTGTCAGATAATACTCTGTTGTATGGATACCACCTTATTAACCCATCCATCAGTTGGTGAGTTGGTAGACATTTGGGTTGTATCTTCTTTTGGACTATTATAAATAATGCTGTTATGAACATTCATGCAAAAGTTCTTGTGTGTGTGCGTTCTAATTTCTCCTGGTTTTAAATTCAGGAGTAGAATTGCTGGATCACATAGTAATGCTATATTTAATATTTTGAGAAGCTCTCAAACTTTTCCAATGTGGCTGTGTCATTTTATAATCCACTCAGTAATTTTGAAGGTTCTGATTTCTCTACCTCCTCAATAATGCTTCTTCATTTTTTTTTCTTTATGTTCCTCAGACTGGATCATCTCAATTGTGGATAAAAATATCCACATTTGTCAGTTCTTTCTTCTAGTAGTTCAAATCATTTCAGATATTATAATTTTCAACTCCAGAATTATGGTATTTTTTAATAATTTTTGTCTTCTCCTGATATTTGATATTTGTGAGCCATCATTCTCTTACTTTCCATTAATTCTTGAGATATAGTTTTCTTAGTTCTTTAAACATAATTTATAATAACTACTTTAAAGTATTGATTTAACTAGTCTAAAACCTGGGCTTCTTCTGGAACAGTTTCTGGGATTTATTTTTTTTCCCCTTTGACTTGACCATGTCTTCTTGCTTCTTTTTTTTTAAAATTATTGTTTATCTATTTATTTTTGAGAGAGAGAGTGCATGGGAGGGACAGAGAGAAAGAATCCCAAGCAAGCTTAGTACTGTCAGTGCAGATCCCAAAACAGGGCTGTCTCATGAACTGGGAGATCATGACTTGAGCTGAAATCAAGGGTCAGACACTTAACCAACTGAGCCGCCCCAGTGCCCCATAACTTCTTATTTCTCTGCAAGCTTCATATTTTTTTTAAAAAAGGATACTTAAATAAGATAATATGGAAGTGCTAAAAATCATATCCTCTTGCTTTCCTCCAGGGTCTGTTGGTATTTGTTTAGTGACTTTCCTGTACTAATTCTGCATAGTTTCTATTACTTGTCTCTTGAGACCACTGAAGTCATTTTTTGTGAGTTTAATATTCAGTTTAAGATTAGACAGGCATTTTTCAATACCTTTTACTGGTTAGTCTCCTACCCATTGCTAACAGGCTTATTGTCTTAGACAAGACTCAAAACACCTACATTTGACAATTCTGTGTTAGCTTTCATTTCTTGCTTATAGGGAGAATCAAGGTCAAAGAGACGTGAGAGATTAAATCCTTCTCAGCCCTGTACATGACATGGTCTCCAGATTTCCAAGAATATGTTACAGCTTTTCAAAGTCCCTTGCAGCCATTATAATCCCAGAATTTCCCTTTTAAGCCTTTGACCAGCATCTTGTTTTCTCCAGCTAGTGTCACTACCTTGACAAAATCCTAGACAATACAGTTTTCCCCACAGAGCAAAATCTTAACCAGGACAATTAAAGACAAAACCTGTGAATGGGGATTGTTCATGCAGTTGCCAAATAATCAAACTGTTTCATTCTAGGGAGATGAGGCTTTTTAGAGAGCTCCAAACCTGTTCTTCCATCTCTAGTGTATGCTGGGATACTAGTTTCAAAGATACTATAAAACTGGGGAGAGGATGATGAAAATAGGGCAGATGAGATTTCTAAAAATAAACACTGTTCTTAGAGTAATTCAGTAATTGTTTAGAAACATCCTTCAGATTTTCCAAAACTTTGTTTAATTTCCAGAGTTTGGAAAATATTGATCTTAATCATTTTTGTTCCTGTCTTCATTGTTTTTGTGGAAGAACACATTTTGGAGGTCTTTATCATGTCATTCCAGGCATTCAACATGTTCATTGGGATTTTTATATCTTCCTGTGATCACTTATTACTATGGATTTCTGAACACTTTGAAACTTGGCCTCCATTTGTCTTTCCAGCCTCATTTTTCTTCTTTCTTTTAAGTACTTTATAATATAATAACATTGAACCATGCATTTTTCTACAACACATTTCACCTTTATTATTTCCTAGCTTTACTTTTGCTGTTCTCTCTGCTTATTTAAGGCTTGTTCACTTTAGTTTTGAATAACTCCATTCAGTGCATTTTAAAAAATAACAATACCAAAAATTATAATGAGAGCAACCAACATTTCTGAACACTATATCATCAACTACCCTTTATTTTAAGTACTTTGCATTAATTATCTCAGTTAATCCTCACAAAAATCTATGATGCAGAAAGAATATTAAAAAATCAATTTTTAGGTCTATGCTCAGGTAAAATAAAACTTGTTTAGAGATTTAATGCAGTCTTAGAGATAAGGAAGAGCATAGGTCACCAGCATTATTTTAAACTTGAGTTACCAGGTTGAAGTCACCTGACTGAGAAGAAATAAAGAGATTAATTTTAAGGGAAACTATGATGAGCTAATTTTTGAACATGCTACTTGTGAGATACCCAAGTGAAGAAATTCAGCAAGCGATTTGTTACATAAACCTGCAAGACATAAGGGAGGTCAGTTTGGAGATGCAGATAGGAATTATGAACATGTAGGTAATATTTCACATTTATGAGTGGGTAAGCTTGCCAAAATAACCAATACAATGTAGCAGAAGTTTGATGATGGAAATTTGAAAGTACCCAAAATTCTAGGAAAAGCAAATTGTAAAGAGAGAGATAGAAAGAGCATATCATATGTGAAGAAGAGACATAACCTAGATTATCATTAGAGCTTTAAGGTATAATCTGTACAGAATCTTTCATATAGTGGACAGGAGAAAGGAACAATGAGTACAGAAGTACAAAGGCTTATGAGTAGAGAAGGATGTTCCGTGAATAGAGAGAAAAGAATTCAGTGGAGATTTGTAAACATTACCTAGAGGGAAATGGGAAAGTCTATTGAAAAAGTATTGCCATGTTGTATATGGTCCATCTGAAGTGATTGCTCAGTATCGTAGAATGGCACAAGGCTGTATGGTTTTAAGATTATCCAGGCCAGGGTTCAGAGCTCTGAAGACAGAACAAAGAATACATTATAGTTATGGTTTCAAGGTCAAAGTGTGTTCATTTCCCCACATCTTTTTTTTTCACTTTCATATTGACACATTTCAAAGACACATTTGAAAATTATCATCTTTTTCTAAGTAATTGGAGTTCAATTTTTAATGAGGGCTAACATATGTCTATATGATACTTTAATATGAATAAAAGTCAAGACAGTTACAAACTTTTTAATTTGCTTTTAATCTCTAAATCAAAGAAAATTTGGTAAGACAATTTTGAATTTATATTATCAATCACTTAACAAATATAAAAATCTGAAATAATAATGCACTTTTCTCATTGTGTTTTATTTTTCTGTTAGGATTATTTTAAGAATTCAAATCCAGAATTTTATTTCTTAAAGAAATACATTGATACTAAGGTACAAATGACATAGAATTTCAAAATCTGCATAAAATAACATTTCAAAATCTGACTTTTTTATGGAAGCCATCAATATTGTAATAATCTGCAACCTGAATATGGAGTATATTAACAAGGTGGCCATTATTTCTAGTATAAATATATAACTAAATTTTCACAGATGTTAATATTCTGTTTCTAAGTTAAATATTACCTCAGTTAATTTTACACGCAGTGGCCAGTAGAATCTATTAATTAATGTTTCATAATCTTTGTTAATATTGTTATTTCTTAATTCTGTGAATTTCATACATACTAAAACTTGCATGTACATGTATAAATATCTTTTCAAATTTTGAACTTTACCACATTTAAACAAAATGCAAAAGCTTATCCTTGAGAAATCAAATTTATATTAATATCAGAATTCATATACAATACTAAATATCTTTGGTAAAGTTTAAGTAACTATTAATACTTTAAGGACCACATAAGTAAATATTTTCAAAATTTTATAATAAATCTAAAAATAGGTGTGTTGGGAAATATCTAGATCAAATATATGAGAGGAAATGTATTCATTTCTTAGAACGGCTGTGACAAGTTAATACTATCCTAGTGACTTAAGAAAACAGAAATTTAATTTTTCATAGTTTTGGAGGCTAGAATTCTGAAACCTAGGTGTTGTTAGGGCCACACTTGCTGGGCAAGCTCTAGAGGAGAATCTTTTCTTGCTTTCTCCTGATGATGGGGACTGTTGCAATTCTTTTTCCTTGGCTTATAGCCATATTAGTCCAATCTATACCCCTGTCTCACATGGTCTTTTCCTATTCTGGTCTTTTACAAGGAAACTTATCATTGGATTTAGGACCCACCTGGATAATCTACTCTTGAGATTTTTAACTTGATCACATTTTTCTCCATAGAAAGGTAATAGTCACTCTTTTGCCAGAGACCATAGTATTCAGTTGTTCCAGGGATTAGGAAATTTATATGGTTTAGGGAAGCCTTTTCTTTTTTTCCTGCTAGCCACAAGAAAGGACATAAAGTTGATTCCTATTTGGCTCATTTTCCTTCTGAATATTTTGCCCAGATCAGCTATCATCCTTTGCCACAAAAAATGTTATTGCAAACAGTAGCAGCTATGTTTACATTCCACTAATTGAATAATTCCATTAATTGAATAATTAAAAAATTACAAATCACTGATTTCCATCTTTAGATTGCTTAAAGCTAGGTATCAACTGCTGCTATATTTAGCCTCCTATCTTCAAGTCACCCAAAATAAAGTTAATTTGAATTTGTTCTTGATCCAGTTTACTCCCCATTCAATTCATTCATGTGGCTTACCGATATACCACCAAGAAAGTAAAATCAAACTCACAGAAAGGATGAAATATTTACAAATTATGTATTTGATAAGGAAATTCTATTCAGAATATATAAAAACACATATAACTCAATATTAAAAAGATAAATAGGTCAATCAAAATGGGCAAAAATATGAACAGATATTTATTTTAATTAAAAAAATGTAATGTTTATTTCTGAGAGAGAAACAGAGACAGAATGTCATAGGGAGAGGGGTGGAGACAGAGGGAGACACAGAATCCCAAGTAGGCTCCAGGCTCTGAACTGTCAGCCCAGAGCCTGACATGGGACTCAAACCCACAAACAATGAGATTATGACCTAAGCCAAAGCTGAATGCTTAACCTACTGAACCACCCAGATGCCTCTGAACAGATATTTATTTAAAGAAGATACACAAATATCCAAAAGCCATGAGAAGATGCTCAAAATCATTAGCTATTATGGAAATGCAAATTGGACTTATGGGCTACACTTCACACACAGACTAGGAAGGCTCTGAAAAAAAAGACATAATAATAAGCATTGATGAGGATGCGGAGAAATTGGAACCATCCTACATTTTTATGTATACAGGTAGTAATATAATATGGTACAACTGCTTTGGAACTGCTTTGGCAGTTCTTTATACTGTTAGCAATACTATGATCCAGCAATTCATTCTTAAGTATATATTCAACAGAAATGAGAACATATATCCACGTAAGTATTTGTACACAAATGTTCATAGCTTCATTATTCATAATAGCCATAAAGTGGAAACAACCTAAATAACCACCAAATGATGAATGAGTCTCCAAAATGTGGTCTATTCATATATTAGAATATTATTTAGCCAAAAAAAGGAGTGGAGTGTTGATATCTCCTATGGCACGAATGAACCTTGAAAACAGTATGCTAAGTAACATATGACAGCTACAAAAGTATGTATATTGTGTGCTTCTATTTAAATGAAGTATCTGTAATAAGGAAGTCTCTACAGAGACAGTAAGAACATCAGTGGTTGCTTAGGCCTGAGAGTGGGGAGGGGTGTGGGTAGGGAGATGGGCAGCGACTACAAATGTCTATAGGGTATTTTGAGTACAGAGATAAGAATGTTTGAAAATTACATGGTGGTGATGATTTTACAACTCTGTCGTTATACTAAAAGCCATTGAATTGGAGACTTTAAATAGAGTGATAATACGGTATGTGTGCTGTATCCTAACACTGTTAAAACAAGCCAATCTAAAAATTTAAAAGCAGGGGCACCTAGGTGGTTCAGTCAGTTCTTTGTGTGTGTGTGTGTGTGTGTGTGTGTTTTCTGTAGCTTAGACCAGAATGAGAAATAAGGAGTACAGTAGAAGCTGATCTTGTAAGAGAAGATCTCATAAGGTAGGAAACCTGAAATTCCCTTTAGGGACAGAGTGTCCAAAGTTGGGTTATAAAACATTGTCAAGGTTTGCAAGATGATAGTTGGTGGGAGAAAGAATACCACAAATTCTTCTGACAATTTGTTTAGATCTGAAACAACAGTCTACATGAGAGATGACCACGTGTCATGACAAGCTGCTTCAAGTCCTGTGGGAGGCCTGGAGTGTGGCACAGTGCTTTCTTTGCTCATTTGTAGCCTGTTGTGATGTATTTTGAATTATGCAGTTTTACATATCATATCACAAAACTTTAAGAAAACTGACTCTCACAACACAAGACTGTCTTAAAATAATTCTTGTAAAGAAACATTTCATGAAAAAACAAATATATAAAGAGAAAATGATAGTAGTGACAATAAAACTTACTAAAACTTCTCCACTGGAAATATTATGGGGTTAAATAAGAACAATCTAATCAGATTTGATAAAAATTTTACCAAGAAGTTTCTGTATGTCTTAGGTATCCATAGGAAATTAGTACAGAAGTACTAATGTCCACTGCCCCTCCCAGAGGGAATTATATATTTATGCCTATGGATTGATATCAACTTTTGTCATGTGATTTTGGACCATGAAATATGAAAATATGAGTGGAGTTATCCATTAAGAAATTTAAAAATGTATTTAGACAACTGTATTAGTTGTCTAGGATGCTATGACAAATTTCCACAAGCTAGTGACTGAAAACAAAAGACATTAAGAGACATTTATTCTCTCACAATTCTAGAAGATAAGAATTTGAAATCAAGGTGTCAGCAGGGTTAATTCCTGAAGCTTCTGGAGAAGAAACTATCCCATGCCTCCCTCTTAGATGCTGGTAGTTGATGGCAACATTTTCCATCATTCGAATTCCTGACCCTACTTCCACCCAGCCTTCTGCTCTGTTTGTGTCTCTGTCCCCTTCTTTCACTATGAAGACCTGGGTCATTGGATTTAGGGCCCCATCTAAACTCAGGATAATTTCATTTTGAGATTCTTAACATATCACATCTGTAAAGACCCTATTTCCAAATAAAGTCTCATTCTAAATAAAATAAAGGTTTTGGGTGAGCATCACTTTTAGAGGGAACCCTATTCAATAAAGTACTACAAGGCTGGCTGGCTTAACCAACATAAATTAATTTTCTCACAGTTTTGGCTCCTAGAAATCCAAGATCAAGGTGTCTGTAGGTTTGGTTTTCTCTAGGTCTCTCCTTGGCTTGCAGATAACTGCCTTGTCACTGTGCCCTCACATGGCCATCCCTATCTCTGTGTTTATGTCCTAATTCCTTTTTCTTTCTTTCTTTCTTTCTTTCTTTCTTTCTTTCTTTCTTTCTTTCTTTCTTTCTTTCTTTCTTCTTCTTCTTCTTCTTCTTCTTCTTCTTCTTCTTCTTCTTTGTTTTGTTTTTGAGACTTGAGACTTGAGAGAGCCCACAAGTGTGTAAGTGGGGGAGGGGCATAGAAGAGGGAGAGAGAATCTTAAGCAGACTCCATGCCCAGCAGAGGCTGGATGTGGGGCTCAATCTCAAAACTGTGAGATCATGTACTGAGCCAAAATCAAGAGTCCAACACTTAATTGACTGAGCCACCCAGGTGCCCCATGTCCTAATTTCTTCTTATAAGGATATCAATCATATTGGATTAGGACTGACCCTCATGACCTCATTAAATTTAATTAAAGGTTTTTAAAGACCTGATAACCCAATACAGTCAAATTATGAGGCATTTGAGGAGTTACAGTCAAGTTATGAGGTATGATGAGGGTATCAGGACTTCAACATATAATTTCTGGGGAAGATACAATTTAGTCCATAACATAACACAAGAAAAATGAGTGAAGAAATTGAACAGATACTTGAAGAAATAAAAATATACTGGTAGCCAATAAACATAAAAAATGTTCAATGTCAGTAGTCATTAGGTTAATGCATATTAAATCCTAATAAAGGGGACTTGCTGTTTTAGTTCTGGAATATAGAGCTTGAAAAATGTTACTCCTATCCTTAAGAAAAGAAAAAGCTGAACAAGTGGAAAATCAACAACTTTTCTTAGACGCATAGGGGAATTGAGGTTGTTGGGCAAATCACCACTGGGAAATACAGAGAGACGGCTAAATCCAAATAGTCACAGTGGAAATTTCCTGTTGTGAAGCAGAAGCTGCTGGAGTCATGAACTGCTAGAAACACACAAGTGGAAATTTTGATGGGTGGTTGAAACTAAATGTGGGCTAGCATAAAAGTGAGGAAGTCCTGGAGGCCTCAGTCTCAGGGAGGGCTGAGATTTGTGGCTTGTGCTACCACAAGCTCCGTTACATTTTCACATTGTGTATCTGAAAAAGGGATCCTTTTGCTTATTGCTCTAGCTGGGGGAGGGGAAGAGGAACCATTGTGAAAAGACTGCCACTTTCTTCATAAATAGGATTTACTCTCCAGGGAGAAAGAATTTACTAAGGTCTTAGGTCACTACAGGGGGAAGAATTTCCTCCCACTCAAGCTCCTGTTAGCCATCTTGTCTCACCTAAGGTTGGGGAGAAAAGGACAAAGAGCACTGGAAACGTTTGAAAATGTCAGAGTACAGAGAAAACTAACTCAAAGACTGAGAGTTATTATAGAATTATAGAAAGCCTCCCCTTCTCATCTTACCACCATAAAATAGGGCTCCGATGTAATAGGTGATTACAGTAGACAGGACTACAAGATGCAGATTATCAGAGGGGTTCTCAGAGAATCCCAAAAACAACTGGGGACACATAAGCAAGAACACTAGAAGGATTTGAAGCCTCTGGTACTGCCAAAATTATAGTAAACATTAAGCACAATCCAACTCCTACTCAAGTTAACATATATTCTCCCATTAAATTCTCATCTACCTCAATTTCTGTTACCTGATGAAACACCTTATCATTTCCAATTATACATTTAAGGACTAGGGCAATTACTCCAAAAAACTGCAGACATCAATGCTGTAAACATTATCCTCTGAGTATCCAAAGAATCACAGTCTTTAGAACATGGAAGAAACCATACATAGTATTTGAACCATATTGAACTAAAATCCTGATGCTGCTGCAATTTTATGACCTTATGCATTGAGATGATCAGTGGTCACTGACTTCCTTATGAAGGGGAGCAGAATTTGCCACTTCAGAATATGCCTTATTAACATAATGATTACCTTGAATTGGTTCTTTTTAAGAAACTGCATACACAGGAAAAGTTCTGAAAACCAAGTAATAGATACCCTTTTTTAAAAAAAAAAAAAAAAAGCATTTACATTTGTAGTGGAAATCTCCATGTGTATGCATGTGTCCTCCTCTGTACCCAGAAGAGAAGAGTAACTAAATCTCTAAAAATTCTTACCAAAGGAGAATCAACGAGTGGACTTAAATCTGTATAACAATACTCTTGTTACTTGTCCTGTGCTTTTCCTGATGGCCTCCCATTAACAGGCCCCCATAATACCTTTCTTTTGTCTTTATCTGAGGATGGTATTTAAGGCTTAGGCCTTTCCAGGGAGTTACTCAGTTTTCTGAAGGAAATACAGGTTGTTAAACTTCTGTATACTTTTCTGTGTACTTTTCTCTTGGTACTCTGCCTTTTTCTTTCAGTGTGTAGGAGGATGTCATATCCAAGAATCTTGAGGAGTGAAGGGAAATTTTTTCTTCCCCCACACTTGTGTATATCAAACTTCAACAAGCTGTGTTAGCATTCCAACATTCATGTTGTTTTCAGCTCAGTGATGAAAACACATATTCTTAATTGCTTATTGCTTTTTTGGTGATAGAAATTATAGTAAATAATAAATATTTCCTAATATTGTCAGTTGGCCTTCCCCCCTCACAGATATTTTCCTATCTTAACTATAGTATGTTATTCTCCCCTCATAGCTGTAAAGTCTACCATTTCAGAAATGTTAAACTGTGCCCATTTTCTTAACTAATAAATGCCTCCTCAAAGGCACATCTCTGCATATCTCAGAAAACGATGTGAGCCCATTATGACTAAACCACTTGCAAAATTGAGGCCTCCAATTGGATGTCAAACAATAAACAATCTATAGTTGTGTGTATTCCCAAGCCATTAGCCTCAGCAACAGAAACTAATGAAAGGTTCTTCTCCCAGAAAGCTACAGAACATTCCTCTGAACCACTTCTCATTGCATGTGCTTATGACTGGCATAAACATCACCATCAAATCTTTTCAGGCTCAGAATTCTTTAGATGGGAGAGTCATTCAAATCCGTAAACTCTATTTTCACAAGTGCAGGATGTCTCCTTCCTACCAACAGGCAGCAGAGAAGTGGAGATAGACTGTCAAACTCAAGTATGTTTTATTTATTGCTTGGGTTTTCTTTGTTTTTAATTATGATGAAAGACAACTAACATAAAATTGACCATCTTATTCATTTTTAAGTGTACAGTTAAGTACACTGTTGTATAACCAATCTCCAGAACTCTTTTTATCTTGCAAAACGGAAACTCCTTATCTATTAAAGAGTAACTCCCCATTCTTCCCTCCTACCATCCCCTGGAAAACACCATTCTACTTTCTATATCTATGAATTTGACAACTCTATGTACCTCATATAAGTGGATTCATACGGTATTTGTCTTTCTGTGACTGGCTTATTTCACTTACCATAATGTCCTCAAAGCTCATCCATATCAGAATTTTTTTTTCCTTTTGAAGGCTGAATAAATACTTCATTGTGTATATACCACATTTTGTTTATCCATTTGTCCCTCAGAGGACTTAAGGGTTACTTCCATCTTTTGGCTTTGTGAATAATACTGTTATGAACATGGGTATACAAATATCTCTTTGAGATTGTGCCTTCAGTTCTTGTGGGTATATACCCAGAAGTGATATTGCTGGATCATATGGTAATTCCATATTTCATTGTTTGAGAAACCCCCATACTGTTTTCCATAGCAGTTGCATCAGTTTGCACCATTATTATGCATGCATATTAATGATGCATCAGTTTGCATCATTATTACACCAATAATGCATAAGGATTCCAATTTCTCCACAACCCTGCCCAACACTTGCTATTTTCTTGGATTTTAACAGTAGCTGTCCTACTAAGTACCAGGTGGTATTTTAAACCTGAAGTGTATTAAGTGTCGCAGCTCTTGCAAACGTTCTTCAGTATTCCCAATTTTTTTGTTTTAAAACCACAAATTCTTGGACCTTACGTTAGGAATCCAGACCCAGGAATGGAAGCAGCATCGCGAAGGGAAAGGACTTGTAATTTTAAACCACACAGGGGATACCAGTGTAGCCTGTTATGCTACTGGAGTTCTGAATCTCTGTTCTATATCCATCCCAGTAGTACTTCATTATCAGAAGGCACTTTCCCAGCCATGGGACTGGAAATCTATGATATTCTGACTTTTCTCTCAGGAGATAGTCAATTCCCTCACTTTCCTCTCTGATCTTTCTGTAAATTATGTATCAGTGAAATATTCTATCATGTATAAGTTTCTGATTGTTACTTAGGCAGTTATGACAACTTTGCCCTGAATAAATGTGTATACCACTCATAACATTTCTTTTTACTAGATAATTGGGCCAAATACAAATGTAACTAAATTTTAGAAAATCGCTATGGGGAAAAGTAGTTATATGCAGTCTTTTTTGTTTCTAGAATAGTGCCAAAATATCACAGTATAAAATAGAAGGGGAATTTAGAAGAAATAAAAAAAAATAAACTTAATTAGATGTTTTGCTTATGGCCTAGGGGGGAAAAATTGTATGTTTGAAATTAAATAGACTTTTAATCCTGTATAATTTTTGACTTTTACCCACTAGAGAGAATTTATTAGAGATAATAATCCCTTAACATACAGGCATACATAGCATATTTCACTTTAAGAGCAATTTCCCATGAATTATTTAATCTTGCATAAGTCAGTATTCATGTCATCTACATTGAACTTTGTTATCTGAATGTTCTTCAGAGGCTTCAGGGCTTGTGTGTTTACCTCTTGTCTTCCCAGTGTTTGGAATGCTTTCTTCAGTTCCTAATCTAGAATTGTCTCCAAGAAAGTCTTTTCCTATTCCTGCAACTGAGAACCTTTTGTATTTTGTCCCACAGAACAGCTAATGAGACTTTTTAGCCCCCTGTTTTTATATGTTATCATTTTCCAGTCCCTTATCAGTCTTTACCAATGGACTACACATTCTTTATAAACTGAAACTAAGATCAGTTAACCATTTATTCTAGCATTATGTCAGGCATTTAAATTGTATTCTATAAAAATCTGCTGAATAAACTAATGAATAAATATTAATGAATAAATATACATTAATATCTGCTTTGAAGCTAAGTATAAACCAAGTCTGAGTAAAGGAAAAATGTGGGTATAAGATAATACAGCATACATGCAGCTCAAATGGAAATTCTCTGAGGGAGTTTTCCATAGGAGAGGGAGGCTGTCTTATTTAAGCAGTATTCTGAGTATACTGTGAGAGATGGAAAAAAAAAAAAAGAAGCATAGTATCAGCTCAGTTTTGCAAAAGGGAAAACTGTGACAAGACACATCATGTGACTGGTTGAAGTGTTTCCATACAGGTTTCCCAAAAACCCAACCTGAGATTAAGTTTTAGGTGTAGGTGTAAGGAATCCCTGTAATTACCTTTATAGTCTTGTATGTGTTTCCCTGAGAATCTGATGTAATTAGTCTGCAACTACCTTAACATTTTAGTAATAAAAGTAACAATCATGGTTTATGCTATTGATCAAGCACTATTTATGCTCCAGGCACTGTATGAACCCATTTAATAGGTTATTTCATTTAATATCATAATAAGCTTATGGAGTAATTAACATTATCATCCTCATTTTTTTTAGAATAGGACTGAAGCTTAAAAAAGATTGGCTCATACACATTTTTGTGTATGTGTGTATCTCCTAAATGATTGTAGGTATAGGGACCTCTGTTTTGTGAGCCTGGTGATACTGTATGATCTTGTATACCTGTATGCTTGTATCTTGCATGATACAGTATAATCTGTTTTTCTAATTTTTTTTTTTGATGTTTATTTTTGAGACAGAGACAGAGTGCAAACAGGGGAGGGGCAGAGAGAGAGGGACACACAGAATCCGAAACAGACTCTAGGCTCTGAGCTATCAGCACAGAGCCTGATGTGGGGCTCAAATCCAGATCATGACCTGAGCCAAAGTAGGACACTTAACCTACTGAGCCACCCAGGCGCCCCACCCCAATCTGTTTTTCTAAGTCACAGACCCCTTTGTGCAGTGACATTAGAGCACTGACTACATTGTGAAAATGCTTGGCTGGTGATTCCTCCTGCATTTTGTCTTTCTCTCCTCCCAGCATTTGAGGGGCTTCCTGGGTGGCTTAGTTGGTTAAGCATCTGACTTCAGCTCAAGTCATTATCTTGTGGTTCATGAGTTCGAGCCCCGCGTTGGGCTCTGTGCTGATAACTCAGAGCTTGTAGCCTGCTTCGGATTCTGTGCCTCCCTCTCTCTCTGTCCCTTCCCCACCTGTGCTCTGCCTCTGTCTCTCTCAGAAATAAATTAAATTTTCTAAGTATGTGATTTAATAAGCCTCAGTTTTCATATCTATAAAAATGGACTATTAGAATAAGCACCTCATAGGTTTGTTTTGGTGATTAAAAGTGGTAATGTACCTAACATGTACATATGGTTGGCACATATAATGTTCTATTAACAAAAGCTTTTATCTCTGGCTTATTTTTTTCTTCAGATTACAATGTCCGTGAAGGCAAGTGTTATATCTGCTTTGTATATTCTTCTCCATGTGCATTAAACTCTTTAGTATTTATTAAATAGCTAAATGCTTGAATTTCTTATCTAAAATCACTTAATATGTGTTGAAATAAAAACCGAAGCAAGTCTAAGAACAGAAAAATTTAGCTCTAAAAGCATTTGGCTCCATGGTTCTTAAAATAGCATTGTGCCAATCAAACATATAATTTATAATCACGTATGAGTTATAAAAAGTAATGCAAGACTTAACATTGGTTTATAGAAAATTGTCTTTGTAGTTTCAACCTGGGTGCTCAGTACATATGTCCTTTAGGAATAATTTAAATGCCCAGACAATCTGAGATATTCCTTTTCTTTCTTTTTATTCTCTCCTCCTTATATCTACGCTGTCTTTAAAATAAGACATTAATTGTTACTATTTTTTTTATCATTGCCACAGTTTGTTGATGTTTCCTTTTCCTGGCTTTTTATAGAAAAGAATACAGTTAACAGAATTTTCCTGAATATGAGACTTTAATGCAGCATCATTTTTATTTTTCAGGTTTGGTTGGAGGAAGTGGTAGGGGTGGGGAGAGAGATTAATATATCA
Organism: Prionailurus viverrinus; assembly: GCF_022837055.1. Classification (NCBI taxonomy): domain Eukaryota; kingdom Metazoa; phylum Chordata; class Mammalia; order Carnivora; family Felidae; genus Prionailurus; species Prionailurus viverrinus. The sequence goes on along the minus strand of NC_062564.1, from coordinate 158,888,428 downwards.
CCTGAGGAACCCCTGTGGCAATAATAAACCTTCCCCTGTGGTTGTGTTCTTTTACACCAGGATGGAGAAAAACTAAATTGCATATACATGCTAATGTTAGGACTTTTCACATAAAGTCAAAAAAAAATGCAGACACATTTCTGAGTAAAATCTGTTCCAGACTTTCCTGGGCAATATATGACAGCAACAGCTCTCCACAGAAGTTCTGGAACAAAGAGGGGGATAGAGTTTAGGAGAGGATAAGGAGGATGAAGATGAGGCAGAGTTTGGAACTATGACAATTAATCAGGCAGGTAAATCAGTTCTGCCAGGTCAGATCAACACTGAGCAAGGCACAATGGCCAGGTGTGGGGTTCAGACAGTCCCAGCTAATCCTGTGGCTAAAGGCCAAAGGAAGAAACCTCTGTGATAAGAGCAGGAGCCCCATACCTATTGCGTTTTACAGATGAAGTTGTTGTTGTTTAGTGGTGATAATATACTTTATGCCGTTGTAATGAGACAGGATTAAATGTTGATGGATAGAATGTTTTTTCAAGCTAATACACGTTTTAAAGAGCTATAATCATCAAGTCCATCTTCTTAGTATTGTCAACATATCCATTATGAGCTACCATGTTTCTTCTTTTTTTGTAATTCAACTTTATTTTTTATTTTTTAAAATTTACATCCAAATTAGTTAGTATATAGTGCAACAATGATTTCAGGAGTAGATTCCTTAATGCCCCTTAACCATTTAGCCCACCCCGCCTCCCACAACCCCTCTAGCAACCCTCGGTTTGTTCTCCATATTTATGAGTCTCTTCTGTTTTGCCCCCCTCCCTGTTTTTATATTATTTTTCTTTCCTTTCCCTTATGTTCATCTGTTTTGTCTCTTAAAGTCCTCATATGAGTGAAGTAATATGACTTTTGGCTTTCTCTGACTAATTTCACTTAGCATAATACCCTCCAGTTCCATCCATGTAGTTGCAAAAGGCAAGATTTCATTCTTTTTGATTGCTGAGTATACTCCATTGTATATATATACCACATCTTCTTTATCCATTCATCCGTCGATGGGCATTTGGGCTCTTTCCATACTTTGGGTATTGTTGATAGTGCTGCTATAAACATGGGGGTGCATGTGTCCCTTCGAAACAGCACACCTGTATCCCTTGGATGAAGGCCTAGTAATGCAATTGCTGGGTCCAAAGGGTAGTTCTATTTTTAGTTTTTTGAGGAACCTCCATACTGTTTTCCAGAGTGGCTGCACCAGCTTACATTCGCACCAACAGTGCAAAAGAGATCCTCTTTCTCTGCATCCTCGCCAACATCTGTTGTTGCCTGAGTTGTTAATGTTAGCCATTCTGACAGGTGTAAGGTGATATCTCATTGTGGTTTTGATTTGTATTTCCCTGATGATGAGTGATGTTGACCATTTTTTCAAGTGTCAGTTAACCATCTAGATGTCTTCTTTGGAGAAGTGTCTATTCATGTCTTTTGCACATTCCTTCACTGGATTATTTATTTTCTGGGTTTTGAGTTTGGTAAGTTCTTTGTAGATTTTGGATACTACCCCTTTATCTGATATGTTGTTTGTAAATATCTTCTCCCATTCTGTCGGTTGCCTTTTAGTTTTGCTGATTGTTTCCTTCGCTGTGCAGAAGCTTTTTATTTTGATGCGGTCCCAGTAGTTCATTTTTGCTTTTGTTTCCCTTGCTTCTGGAGACATGTTGAGTAAGAAGTTGCTGCAGCCAAGATCAAAGAAGTTTTTGCCTGCTTTCTCCTCGAGGATTTTGATGGCTTCCTGTCTTACATTGAGGTCTTTCATCCATTTTGAGTTTATTTTTGTGCATGGTCATGGTGTAAGAAAGTGGTCCAGGTTCATTCTTCTGCATGTCGCTGTCCAGTTTTCCCAGCACCACTTGCTGAAGAGACTGTCTTTATTCTATTGGATATTCTTTCCTTCTTTGTCAAAGATTAGTTGGCCATACGTTTGTGGGTCCATTTCTGGGTTCTCTATTCTATTCCATTGATCTGAGTGTCTGTTCTCGTGCCAGTACCATATTGTCTTGATGATTACAGCTTTGTAGTATAGCTTGAAGTCTGGGATTGTGATGCCTCCTGCTTTGGTTTTCTTTTTCAAGATTGCTTTGGCTATTCGGAGTCTTTTCTGGTTCCAAACAAATTTTAAGATTATTTGTCCTAGCTCTGTGAAGAATGCTGGTGTTACTGTGATAGGCATTGCATTGAATATGTAGATTGCTTTGGGTAGTATAGACATTTTAACAATATTTGTTCTTCCTATCCAGGAGCATGGAATCTTTTTCCATTTCTTTGTGTCTTCCTCAATTTCTTTCATAAGCTTTCTATAGTTTTCAGTGTATAGATTTTTCACCTCTTTGGTTAGCTTTATTCCAAGGTATTTTATGTTTTTTGTGCAACTGTAAATGGTATCCATTCCTTGATTTCTCTTTCTGTCGCTTCATTGTTGGTGTATAGGAATGCAACCGATTTCTGTGCGTTGATTTCATATCCTGCAACTTTGCTGAATTCATGAATCAGTTCTAGCACTTTTTTGGTGGAATCTTTTGGGTTTTCCATATGGAGTATCATGTCATCTGCTAAGAGTATAAATTTGACCTCCTCCTGGACGATTTGGATGCCTTGTATTTCTTTGTGTTGTCTGATTGCAGAGGCTAAGACTTCCAATACTATGTTGAATCACTGTGGCGAGAGTGGACATCCCTGTCTTATTCCTGACCTTAGGGGGAAAGCTCTCACTTTTTTCCTCATTGAGGATGATATTAGCTTTGGGTCGCTCATATATGGCTTTTATCATCTTGAGGTATGATCCTTCTATCCCTACTTTCTTGAGAGTTTTTATCAAGAAAGGATGCTGTATTTTGTCAAATGCTTTCTCTGCATCTATTGAGAGGATCATACTGTTTTTATCCTTTCTCCTATTGATGTGATGAATCATGTTGATTGTTTTGCAGATATTGAACCAGCCCTGCATCTCAGGTATAAATCCCACTTGGTCGTGGTGAATAATATTGTTAATGTATTGTTGGATCTGGTTGGCTAATATCTTGTTGAAGATTTTTGCATCCGTGTTCATCAGGGAAATTGATCTATAGTTCTCCTTGTTAGTCGGGTCTCTGTCTGGTTTTGGAATCAAGGTAATGCTGGCTTCATAGAAAGAATTTGGAAGTTTTCCCTCCATTTCTATTTTTTGGAACAGTTTCAAGAGAATAGGTGTTAACTCTTCCTTAAATGTTTGGTAGAATTCCCCTGGAAAGCCATCTGGCCCTGGACTCTTGTTTTTCGGCAGATTTTTTATTACTAATTCGATTTCCTTACTGGTTATGGGTCTGTTCAAATTTTCTATTTCTTCCTGTTTCAGTTTTGGTAGTGTATATGTTTCTAGGAATTTGTCCATTTCTTCCAGATTGCCCATTGTATTAGCATATAATTGCTCATAATATTCTCTTATTGTTGTTTTTATTCCTGCTGTGTTTATTGTGATCTCTCCTCTTTCATTCTTGATTTTATTTATTTGTGTCCTTTCCTTTTTCTTTTTGATCAAACTGGCTAGTGGTTTACCAATTTTGTTAATTCTTTCAAAGAACGAGCTTCTGGTTTCATTAATCTGTTCTGCTTTTTTGGTTTCGATAGCATTAATTTCTGCTCTAATCTTTACTATTTCCTGTCTTCTGCTGGTTTGGGGTGTAATTTGCTGTTCTTTTTCCAGCTCTTTAAGGCCTAAGATTAGGCTATGTATCTGAGATCTTTCTTCCTTCTTTAGGAAGGACTGGATTGCTATATACTTTCCTCTTATGACCACCTTTGCTGCGTCCCAGAGGTTTTGGGTTGTGGTGCTATCATTTTCATTGACTTCCATATAGTTTTTAGTTTCTTTAACTGCTTGGTTAGCTCATTCATTCTTTAGTAGGATGTTCTTCAGTCTCCATGTATTTGTTACCTTTCCAAATTTTTTCTTGTGGTTGATTTCGAGTTTCATAGTGTTGTGGTCTGAAAATATGCACAGTATGATCTCGATCTTTTGTACTTACTTAGGACTGATTTGTTTCCCATTATATGGTCTATTCTGGAGAACGTTCCATGTGCACTGGAGAAGAATGTGTATTCTGCTGCTTTAGGATGAAATGTTCTGAATATCCGTTAAGTCCATCTGGTCCAATGTGTCGTTCAAAGCCATTGTTTCCTTGTTGATTTTTTTTTAATTTTTTAATGTTTATTTATTTTTGAGAGAGATAGAGACAGAATGTGACTAGGTTAGGGGCAGAGACAGAGGGAGACACAGAAGCAGAAGCAGGCTCCAGGCTCTGAGCTGTCAACACAGAGCCCGATGCGGGGCTCAAACTCACAAACCGTGAGATCATGACCTGAGCCGAAGTCGGACGCTCAACCAACTGAGCCACCTAGGTGCCCCATCCTTGTTGATTTTTTGATTAGATGATCTGTTCATTGCTGTGTCTGGGGTGTTGAAGTCTCCTATTATTATGATATTACTATCGATGAGTTTCTTTATGTTTGTGATTGATTGATTTATATATTTGGGTGCTGCCACAGTTGGCGCATAAATGTTTACAATTGTTAGGTCTTCTAGGTGGATAGACCCCTTGATTATGATATAATGCCCTTCTGCATCTTTTGATACAGTCTTTATTTTAAAGTCTAGATTGTCTGATATAAGTATGGCTACTCCGGGTTTCTTTTGTTGACCATTAGCATGATAGATGCTTCTCCATCTCCTTATTTTCAATCTGAAGATGTCTTAGGTGTAAAGTGGGCCTCTTCTAAACAGCATATAGATGGGTCTTGTTTTCTTATCTATTTTGTTACCCTATGTCTTTTGATTGGAGCATTGAGTCCATTGACGTTTAGAGTCAGTACTGAAAGATATGAATTTATTATCATTATGATGCTTGTAGAGTTGGAGTTTCTGGTGGTGTTTTCTGGTCCTTACTATCCTTTTGTTGCTTTTGGTGTATATATATATATTTTTTTTCATATATATTATGTATTATATATATTTTCATCTTTTCTCCCTCAGAGAACCTCCCTTAAAATTTCTTGCCGGGCTGGTTTAGTGGTCACAAACTCCTTTAATTTTTGTTTGTCTGGGAAACTTTTTATCTCTCCTATTTTGAATGACAGCCTTGCTGGATAAAGAATCCTTGGCTGCATATTTTCCTGCTTTAGCACAATGAATATATCCCACGACTCCCTTCTGGCCTGCCAAGTTTCTGTGGATAGGTCTGCTGCAAACCTGATCTGTCTTCCTTTGTAGTTTAGGGACCTTTTTCCCTTGCTGCTTTCATGATTCTCTCCTTGCCTGAGTATTTTGGGAATTTGACTATGATATGCCTTGTTGATTGTCAGTTGGGGGTCCTCTGTGTTTCCTGGATTTTGATGTCTGTGTCTTTCCCCAGGTTAGGAAATTCTCTGATATGATTTGCTCACATAACCTTTCTACCCCTATTTCTCTCTCTTCCTCCTCTGGGACCCCTATGATTCTGATGTTCCTTTTTAATGAGTCAATGATTTCTCTAATTCTTAAATCATGCTCTTTTGCCTTAATCTCCCTCTTTTTTCTGCTTTGTTACTCTCTATACATTTGTCCTCTATATCACTGATTCTCTGTTCTTTCTCGTCCATCCTTGCCACCGCTGCATCCATCCGTGATTGCAGGTCAGTTATAGTATTCTTCATTTCATTTTATCTCTGCAGAAAGGGATTCTAATCTATTTTTGACTCCAGCTAGTATTCTTATTATCGTGATTCTAAATTCTGGTTCAGGCATCTTGCTTGTGTCTGTGTTGGTTAAATCCCTGGCTGTCATTTCTTCATGCTCTTTCTTTTGGGATGAATTCCTTCATTTTGTCATTTTGAAGGGAGAAAAGGAATTAATGAGGTAGAAAAATTAAAATAAAAAAATTAAAATAAAAAAATATTAAAATTAAAAATTAAAAATGAAACACACACACACACACACACACACACACACACAAATTGAATAGATGATGCTAGGTCCTAGGTGTGTTTTAGTCTGGGTGTAGAAAGTGGTTTGACAGATTAGAGAAACAAAAACAAAACAAAACTAACAAAAAATAAAAGGGGGGAGAGATTAAAAAAAAGGACATCGTTTGAGAGTTTGAAAAAATGAATAAACTAAAGTAGACTGAATTACAGAAAAGTAGGGAATATAGTAGAAAAAATATAGAAAAATATTTTTAATAACAAAAGAAATATGAATTTTTTTCATTTTCTGTATTTAAGAAAAAATAAAAGAAATGAAAAAGAGAAAAAAGATAAAAGAAGAAAAAAGAAAAGACAAAAAAATAAATCATTTGAAAATTTGAAAAAGTGAATACACTGTAGACTGAAATAAAATGATGGGAGTAAGATAGAATTTGAAAAAAATTATATAAAAGCAAAAAATATAGTAATAAAAATTAAATAAGAATATTTTAAAAGGAAATTGAAAGTAAAAATGAAGTTTTTCTCTTTCTACATTCAAGAAAAAGTAAAGAAATGAAAAAGAAAAAAGTAAAAGAAAGAAAAAAAAGGAAATTGAAAATTTGAAAAGGTGAGTACACTGAAGTAAGCTAAAATAAAATGATGGAAATAAAGTAGAATTTGAAAAAATTACACAAAAATAGAAAATATAGTAATAAAAATTAAGGACAGATATTTTTAATAAAAATTGAAAATAAAAATGAGTTTTTTTCTCTTTCTGTATTCAAGAAAAAGAAAAGAATTGTAAAAGAGAAAAGGAAAAAGAGAGAGAAAAAAAGAAAAAAAAACTGAATAGATGAACTTGCTAACAGATTGAAGAAGGACTGAAATTGCTTCATTTTCCCCTAGAGGTCAGTCCATGTAGTTCTTTATAGTCCATAAATTAAGCCTGAGGTCAGGTTTGTGTTCTTGAAGAGCAAAGTTGGCCCAGTTGAGCAGGGCTCAGTGTAACAGCTCCACTCTCCACTAGATGGCGCTGCTACCCTACTGGGGTGGATTGTTGCGGCGCTCGTAGGTGTGCATGCGTGGGCCAGCCACCCAGTCTGTCCTTCCGGATCTGCAATTGCGCATCCGTCCTCTGTCTTCAGCTCTCGTCCACTCCCCTCTTTTCCACTCTCCATGACCAGGCCCCAGGCAGTGCCTCTCTCCCCAGTTTTGTCTCAGATGCGGCTGGTGTTCCCCGGCCCCTTACTTCTGAAGGACTGAGGCTCTGACCCTCTCTGCCGCTCTGCGGGAGGGTCTCACCGAGCAATGGCTGAATGAGCAATGGCCGAATGTCGGCTGCACCCAGGAATGCCCGCTGGATCCTGCTTTTGAGGGTGCCCTGAGACTGCAGCCAGGTGCCAGCCCGCCTCCCCCCCCCCCCCAAAAAATCGCAAGACAGCTTAGCCTCAGCATTTCAGGGACCATGGAAAATCACAACACACATGTGGCACCAGGCTTCACCCTTAACGACCTTGCCCCAGCACCAGCGAATGTGGCTGCCTTCTGGGGTCTGCTGGGACCAGGTGACTTCAGCAGTCTCTACCAAATATCCTTCCAGCAGTGGAACTGCTTTTCCTTGTGTGGCCCGAGAACTTCCCGGACCCCACTCTGTTCCTGGCGATTCACCCTTCTCACCAGAGCACCGCCAGGTATCGAGCTGCGGCGTTGCAGCCTTTGTTCTCCCCTTGTTTACAGTCTTAATGGAATTTAAACCCTCTCCTTTCTCCTTTCTCCCTTCTTAGTTTAGTCCCTGCGTCTGTTTCCAATTTTCCACTTTCTCTCCAGCTGCTTTTGGGGAGGGATGCTTTTCCCGTATGCTCCCCCCACTCCCCAGTCTCCGTCCTCTCTCCGCCTGCAACAAGGGTTCCCTAACTTTCGGGGCTTCTTGTTCCCCAAGTTCACCTCTCCGCACCATGTACCTGCTGAATTCTGTGGTTCAGGTTGTGCAGATTGTTGTGTTAATCCTTCGATCAGTTTTCTAGGTGTGTAGGATGGTTTGGTGTTGGTCTGGCTGTATTTCATGGATGCGAGACACACAAAAAGCTTCCATGCTGTTCCGCCATCTTGGCTCCTCCTCTGATCTACCTTGTTTCTTCATGATCACACCATCTTTTCAATTGTGATCTTAAAAGAAACAAAGTAAATTTCCTATAATGTGTAATTGATATAATCTTACCCAATTACTTGCAACTGGGCAACAGTTTTAACAGTGGTGAACTTCAGCCACCTTTGAATCTCTTTCCTTTTCTTAACTATGTCTAATTAACGAAATGACAATGAAGCTAAACATGTGTAGAGAAAAGAGATTTCCCCTTTTGTGTAGAAAATTCCTAGCAGGTTTGACAATATAAACTTTGTAATTTAAGGCCATAAGCCAGAAGAATGAGGGGACACATAAGATGTGTATTGTGTGTTTTTACCCATGATCTCACAAATCATTTTTCTGTAGTGTAATTACTATATTTTGGCAATGGCTGATTTAGAAAGAGTTTTAATAGTAGGACTATATCATTTTTTGTGTGTCATATCAGAGTAAAGAAATATTGAAAAGCCAATTACCCATAAATTTCTAATGTATGAAAAGGAACGTTAAAATACATATGGTGCAGTGAAAGATTGTTCTAAATGGCCATTTGGTTAGCTGGCACTCTTACAAAAAACTTTATAAAGCCCTCAGTACCCTTCAGTAAATGAATTTACCCATTGAGGCAGATATGATTTTGAAGTGTTAAATCTTATCATTAGATCAAATGAAAAGGCAATTATTGGAATCTGGTTGTTTGCATATGATAAAAGCTGTTCAGTGCTCACAGGATAGGAAATGCAGAGCATTCAAAAAAGCTCTTCATTACTCTGGGAATACCTTCCTTGGACTTGTTGTTTGACTTTTCTACCTTAAAAAAATTTTTTTTTACGTTTATTTATTTTTGAGAGAGTGCACGTGGGGGAGGTGGCAGAAAGAGAGGGAGACACAGAATCTGAAGCAGGCTCCAGGCTCTGAGCTGTCATCACAGAGCCTGGCTTGGGGCTCGAACACACAGACAGCGAGATCATGACCTGAGCTGGTGGTATGCTTAACCAACTGAGCCACCCAGGCGCCTCTGACTTTTCTACCTATTAACCCATATTGCACTGGGAGCCTGCATTCATCCACAATAGTCAATTCCTAATGTCATTCCACGGTGATAGCAGGCCAACTGTGATAGAATTTCATGGGTCCCCATGGTACTTCAGTGATGCATGTGTAAATAACCTTTTGCATTTCTGTGGCACCATTGCCCTAAGGAGCTCAAAAAACTTACTAGAGCTCCTAAATCCTCCCAACATTACCTGTGAGGTGGGACTAGAGATCCCTGATAACATAATTCACATGCAGTTAAATATACTGCAGGTTAAGTTCTGTCTCTTAAAAAAGTAACTCGAGGGGCGCCTGGGTGGCGCAGTCGGTTAAGCGTCCGACTTCAGCCAGGTCACGATCTCGCGGTCCGTGAGTTCGAGCCCCGCGTCGGGCTCTGGGCTGATGGCTCAGAGCCTGGAGCCTGTTTCCGATTCTGTGTCTCCCTCTCTCTCTGCCCCTCCCCCGTTCATGCTCTGTCTCTCTCTGTCCCAAAAATAAATAAACGTTGAAAAAAAAAAAAAAAGTAACTCGATATAATAAAAGCTTCTTAAAATAGTATTGACCATTGATACAAGTATTGCTACCTTTTCTCAATTCATTCAATAACGATCTGTTGAAAACCTATGTGTTACGTAATGTTTGCCATACTTAATCACTATGGTCTGACACTATAACCAGAGTTGCCACTTACTGAGTGTCAATCTTGAGTGATTCATTGAGCTTAATTCCTTTTTATGCACAATAAACATCTCAGATAAATTTATGTATGAGAAACCTTAGGTTTTCTTAAAGTAGGCTGCCCAAATTCATATTGCTAGGAAGTGTTGTTGGTGCTGGCAACCAAATTCAATTATATCTGACTCTACAATTGTTCTTTTATCATTATGTCAAGCAGTTTTCTATTGATGGAAAAAATTACCTACCCCCCAATTAAGATTATCATTCTAGCTGACAAAACTGATTTTCTCAAAGTCTGCTAGCAAATAATAGTAAGCAAATCATAGAACATTGGAGCTGAAGAACATTTCTTTCAGAAATGAGATGAAAAAGACTTTAACAAAATAAATAAATGGTACTACCTCCTACAAAACTGATATTTTAGTTATAGACAGATTGATAGATAGACCAATAGATCCATTGCTACATAATCTTGCTTCTTAGGTTATTTGACAGTTGAAATAAAACTCAATAAAACATGTTTACCTATGGTTTTCATGTATCTTATTAATGTGTTCTATATCTATATGCCTATTATCTCTCTATCCATTTTCCATCTATCTAATCTACCTAGATTTATCAGAGGTTATTATTTGTGTGGAGACTTTGAACATTTTAAAGTGTTTAATAGCAATATAATAGATTGAGACCTTTTCATGACACTGGCATTAGGGAATAGGAGTTTATTATTGTGACTTTAGTATCTCCAAGTAGGTACAGAAAGGTGATAGAAGTTCCTAGTCTCTGTTCAAGTCACCGACTATGAATAAAAATCATTAAAATCCTTGACTACTTTTGCTAAAGTTAGTTCCCTTTCGTATTACCTTAATGGAGGTAGAGTGAAGTCTAGATTTATTAACATTAGATAAAATTAAATATGTCAGTCAAATAAGTATTTTTGAATCAATACTGAATACTTGGGTTTTACAAACAATTCTTTACAATTATCATTTACATGCTACATGTATATAATATCATGTATACAATAAATATCACTACAAAAATTGTTTAAATCACTTGGCTATCCTTAGTGACTAAAGAAACTTACAGAATTCAAGCACTATCCAAACAGAGTTTATGATGATAATTCACTGTGAGATCCACCACTAAAATATATGAGAACTCTCATTAGATAATTGACTCTCATTATTGTTATGTTAATTTCAATGATGGGGTAAAATACAAAATTGGCGTTTTGAGTAACATTGTAAAATGCAGGTACCTGTACAATATTGTAATTGTACAAATTTTAGTAAGAATATGCCATGTTCCTTCTTAAATTACTTGACAATTTACATAAAAGTCATTTACCTGTTTTTTTGTATATCTATACGAATATCTATTTTTAAATGTTGCTAAATGTGAGAATTATTTTCTTTATTGTGAGTTTAACATTTATTCTCCAGAACAATTGTTTCCTAGTGTTGATTGTCTTTGCTTAAATTGGCATAGAGATTATAATATACATACTGAGATGTGAAAAATACAATGCACACTTACTGTTCTATATATTAACATTTATTTATTTATTTATTTATTTATTTATTTATTTATGTTGATTTTTTTTCCGAATCTCAGTATGCTGCTTTATTTTTTTAATATGAAATTTATTGTCAAATTAGTTTCCATACAACACCCAGTGCTCATCCCAACAGGTGCCTTCCTCAATGTCCATTACCCACTTTCCCCTGGCTCCCCTCCCCGCCCCCCCCATCAACCCTCAGTTTGTTCTCAGTTTTTAAGAGTCTCTTATGCTTTGGCTCCCTCCCTCTCTAACCTTTTTTTTTTCCTTCCCCTCCCCCATGGTTTTCTGTTAAGTTTCTCAAGATCCACATAAGAGTGAAACCATATGGTATCTTTCTCTGTATGACTTATTTCACTTAGCATCACACTCTCCAGTTCCATCCACGTTGTTACAAAGGGCCATATTTCATTCTTTCTCATTGCCAAGTAGTATTCCATTCTGTATATAAACCACAATTTCTTTAACTACTCATCAGTTGATAGACATTAGGGTTTTTTCCATAATTTGGCTATTGTTGAAAGTGCTGCTTTCAACATTTTATAAACATTGTGGTACAAGTGCCCCTGTGCATCAGCACTCCTGTATCCCTTGGGTAAACTCCTAGCAGTGCTATTGCTGGGTCATAGGGTAGATCTATTTTTAATTGTTTGAGGAACCTCCACAGTGTTTTCCAGAGTGGCTGCACCAGCTTGCATTCCCACCAACAATGCAAGAGGGTTCCCGTTTCTCCACATCCTCTCCAGCCTTTGTAGTCTCCTGATTTGTTCATTTTAGCCACTCTGACTGGTGTGAGGTGGTATCTCAGTGTGGTTTTGATTTGTATTTCTCTGACGAGGAGTGATGTTGAGCATCTTTTCATGTGCCTGTTGGCCATCTGGATGTCTTCTTCAGAGAAGTGTCTATTCATGTTTTCTGCCCTTTTCTTCACTGGATTATTTGTTTTTTGGGTGTGGAGTTTGGTGAGTTCTTTATAGATTTTGGATTCTATCCCTTTGTCTGATATGTCATTTGCAAATATCTTTTCCTATTCTGTCGGTTGCCTTTTAGTTTTGTTGATTGTTTCTTTTGCAATGCATAAGCTTTTTATCTTCATGAGGTCCCAATAGTTCATTTTTGCTTTTAATTCCCTTGCCTTTAGAGATATGTCAAGTAAGAAATTGCTGCGGCTGAGGTCAGAGAGGTTTTTTTCCTGGCTTCTCCTCTAGGGATTTGATGGTTTCCTGTCTCACATTCAGGTCCTTTATCCATTTGGAGTTTATTTTTGTGAATGGTGTAAGAAAGTGGTCTAGTTTCAGTCTTCTGCATATTGCTGTCCAGTTCTCTCAGCACCATTTGTGGAAGAGACTTTTTTCCATTGGATATTCTTTGCTGCTTTGTCAAAGATTATTTGGCCATACTTTTGTGGGTCCAATTATGGAGTCTCTATTCTATTCCACTGGTCTCTGTGTCTGTTTTTGTGCCAATACCATGCTGTCTTGATGATTACAGATTTGTAGTAGAGGCTAAAGTCTGGGATTGTGATGCCTCCTGCTTTGGTCTTCAAAATTACTTTGGCTATTCGGGGTCTTTGGTGGTTCCATACAAATTTTAGGATTGCTTGTTCTAGCTTCAAGAAGAATGCTGATACAATTTTGATTGGGATTGCATTGAATGTGTAGATAGGTTTAGGTAATATTGACATTTTAACAATATTTATTCTTCCAATCCATGAGCATGGGATGTTTTTCCATTTCTTTGTATTTTCTTCAATTTTATTCCTAAGCTTTCTATAGTTTTCAGCATACAGATCTTTTACATCTTTGGTTAGGTTTATTCCTAGGTATTTTATGATTCTTGGTGCAATTGTGAATGGGATCAGTTTCTTTATTTGTGTTTCTGTTGCTTCATTATTAGTGTATAAGAATGCAACTGATTTGTGTAGATTAATTTTGTATCCTGTGACTTTGCTGAATTCATGTATCAGTTCTAGCAGACTTTTGGTGGAGTCTGTCGGGTTTTCCATGTAGAGTATCATGTCACCTGCAAAAAATGAAAACTTGACTTCATCTTTGCCAATTTTGATGCCTTTGATTTCCTTTTGTTGTCTGATTGCTGATGCTAGAACTTCCAACACTATGTTAAACAACAGTGGACATCCCTATCGTGTTCTTGATCTCAGCAGGAAAGCTCTCTGTTTTTCCCCATTGTGGATGATATTAGCTGTGCGCTTTTCATAAATGGCTTTTATGATGTTTGAGTATGTTCCTTCTATCCCGACTTTCTTGAGGGTTTTTATGAAGAAAGGATGCTGAATTTTGTCAAATGCTTTTTCTGCATCAATTGACAGGATCATATGGTTCTTATCTTTTCTTTTATTAATGTGATGTATCACATTGATTGATTTGCGAATGTTGAACCAGCCCTGAAGCCCAGGAATGAATCCCACTTGATCATGGTGAATAATTCTTTTTATATGCTGTTGAATTCGATTTGCTAGTATCTTGTTGAGAATTTTTGCATCTATATTCATCAGGGATATTGGCCTGTAGTTCTCTTTTTTTCTGGGTCTCTGTCTGGTTTGGGAATCAAAGTAATGTTGGCTTCATAGAATGAGTCTGGAAGTTTTCCTTCCCTTTCTATTTTTTGGAATAGCTTGAGAAGGATAGGTATTATCTCTGCTTTAAATGTCTGGTAGAATTCCCCAGGGAAGCCATCTGGTCCTGGACTCTTATTTCTTGGGAGATTTTTGATAACTGGTTCAATTTCTTCACTGGTTATGGGTCTGTTCAAGTTTTCTATTTCTTCCTGTTTGCGTTTTGGAAGTGTGTGGGTGCTTAGGAATTTGTCCATTTCTTCCAGCTTGTCCAGTTTGTTGGCATATGATTTTTCATACTATTCCCTGATAATTGCTTGTATTTCTGAGGCAATGGTTGCAATAATTCCATTTTCATTCATGATTTTATCTATTTGAGTCATCTCCCTTTTCTTTTTGAGAACCCTGGCTAAGGTTTATCAATTTTGTTTATTTTTTCAAAAAAACAACTCTTGGTTTCATGATCTGCTCTATAGTTTTTTTAGATTCTATATTGTTTATTTCTGCTCTGATCTTTATTATTTCTCTTCTTTTGCTGGGTTTGGGGTGTCTTTGCTGTTCTGCTTGTATTTCCTTTAGGTGTGCTGTTAGATTTTGTATTTGGGATTTTTCTTGTTTCTTGAGATAGCCCTGGATTGCAACATATTTTCCTCTCAGGACTGCCTTCACTGCATCCCAAAGCATTTGGATGGTTGTATTTTCATTTTTACTTGTGTACATATACTTTTTAATTTCTTCTCTAAGTGTCTGGTTGACCCATTTGTTCTTTAGTAGGGTATTCTTTAACCTCCATGCTTTTTGAGTTTTTCCAGACTTTTTCCTGTGGTTGATTTCAAGCTTCATAGCATTGTTGTCTGAAAGTGTGCATGGTATGATCTCAATTCTTGTATACTTATGAAGGGCTGTTTTGTGACCCAGTATGTGATCTATCTTGGAGAATGTTCCATGTGCACTCGAGAAGAAAGTATATTCTGTTGCTTTGGGATGCAGAGTTCTAAATATATCTGTCAAGTCCAACTGATCCAATGTATCATTCAGGGCCCTTGTTTCTTTATTGATCCTGTGTCTAGATGATCTATCCATTGTTGTAAGTGGGGTATCAAAGTCCCCTGCAATTAACACATTCTTATGAATAAGGTTGCTTATGTTTGTGATTGTTGTTTTATATATTTGGGGGCTCCCATATTCAGCACATGGACATTTATAATTGTTAGCTCTTCCTGATGGATAGATCCTGTAATTATTATATAATGGCCTTCTTCATCTCTTGTTACAGCCTTTAATTTAAAGTCTAGTTTGTCTGATATAAGTATGGCTACTCCAGCTTTCTTTTGACTTCCAGTAGCATGATAGATAGTTCTCCATCCCCTCACTTTCAATCTGAAGGTGTCCTCAGGTCTAAAAAGAGTTGTATACAGCAAATATATGGGTCTTGTTTTTTTTTTTTTTTAATCCATTCTGATACCGTATGTCTTTTGGTTGGAGCATTTAGTCCCTTTACATTCAGTGTTATTATTGAAAGATATGGGTTTAGAGTCATTGTGATCTGTAAGTTTCATGCTTGTAGTGATGTCTCTGGTACTTTTTGGTCCTTGCAACATTTCACTCACAGAGTCCCCCTTAGGATCTCTTGTTGGGCTGTTTTAGTGGTGATGAATTCCTTCAGTTTTTGTTTGTTTGGGAAGACCTTTATCTCTCCTTCTATTCTGAATGACAGACCCGCTGGATAAAGGATTCTCGGCTGCATATTTTTTCTGTTCATCACATTGAAGATTTCCTGCCATTCCTTTCTGGCCTGCCAAGTTCCAGTAGATAGGTCTGCTACTATTCTTTTGTGTCTACCTTTGTAAGTTAGAGCCTGTTTATCCCTAGCTGCTTTCAGAATTTTCTCTTTATCCTTGTATTTTGCCACTTTCACTATGATATGTTGTGTAGAAGATCGATTCAAGTTATGTCTGAAGGGAGTTGTCTGTGCCTCTTGGATGTCAATGTCTTTTTCCTTCCCCAGATCAGGGAAATTCTCAGCTATGATTTGTTCAAGTACACCTTCAGTCCCTTTCTCTCTCTTCTTCTTTTGGAATTCCTATGATATGGATATTGTTCCATTTGATTGCATCACTTAGTTCTCTAATTCTCCCCTTGTATTCCTGGATTTTTTTTTTATCTCTCTTTTTCTCAGCTTCCTCTTTTTCCATAATTTTATCTTCTAATTCACCTATTCTCTCCTCTGCCTCTTCAACCTATGCTATGGCTGCCTCCATTTCATTTTGCACCCCATTTATAGAAATTTTTTAGCTCCTCATGACTACTTCTTAGTCCCTTGATCTCTGTAGCAATAGATTCTCTGCTGTCCTCTATGCATTTTTCAAGCCCAACGACTAATTTTTTTACTATTATTCTAAATTCTTGTTCCATTATATTGCTTAAATCGTTTTTGATTAATTAGTTAGCTGTCGCTACATCCTGTAATTTCTTTTGAGAATTCTTCTGTTTCATCATTTTGGGTAGTCCTGGTGGTAGCTCCAAAAGGCAGGGCACTTCCCCTGTGCTGTCAGGAGTAACTTGTGTTGGTGGGAGGGGCCGCAGTCAGACCCAATATCTGCCCCCAGTGTACCTCTGGGGCCACAGTCAGACTGGTGTGTATCTTATCTTCCCCTCTCCCAGGGGTAGGACTCACTTGGAGTGGTGTGGCTCCCATCTGGGCTACTTGCAAGCTTCCAGGCTTGTGGTGCTGCTTTGATGGGATCTGGCCAAGGGCGTATTAGCAGGGGTGGATTCACAAGGTGCACAGGGGTGGGAGGGGCATGCTTAGATTGCTTTGCCATAGGTGGTTCCCTGTGGGAAGGGCCCTGCAGTACCAGGAGGGAGGGATGGATCCACAGAAGGACAGTGTTGGACCTTTGCCCAGTGCAAGCAATTTCGGTGATGGGAACTGGTTCCCTTTCGAATTTCGTTTGGGGGATGGGAGAGGGAAATAGTGCTTGCCAGCTCCTTTGTTCCCCCGCTGAGCTGAGCTCTGTCTTCCGGGGTTCAGCAACTCTCCCTTCTAGCATCCTCTCGCCCTCCCCACTCTCCGAGAGCAGAGCTGTTGACTTTTAACATTCCAGATGTCAAGTCCTGCTGGCTGTCAGAACTCATGGAGTCTGGCCCCTCCACTTTTGCAAGCCAGATGTTGGGGGCTCTGCCTTGCGGGGAAGGCTGCCCCTCCACCACCCCAGCTCCCTCCCACCATTCTGTGTAGCTCGCACTGCCTCTCTGCCCTTCCTACACTCTTCCGTGGACCTCTTGTGTATGCTTGGCTCCAGAGAATCCATTCTGCTAGTTTTCTGGTGGTTTTCTGGGTTATATAGGCAGATGTGGGTGGAATCTAAGCCATCATCAGGATGAGGTGAGCCCAGCATTGTCCTATGCAGCCATCTTCCCAGGTCTCCTGTATCTGTTGATGTTTATTTATTTATTTTGAGAGAGTGAGCAAATAGGGATGGGCAGAAAAAGGGAGAGAGAGAGAATCCCAAGCAGGCTCTGTGCTGTCAGACAGAGCCCAACAGTAGTAACATGACCCGAGCCAAAGTCAAGAGTTGGATGCTTAACCAAGTGAGCTACCCAGGTGCCCCTAATTTAAACTCTATTTTAAATGCTGAGTCACCTGGGGGCATCTGGGTGGCTCAGTTGATTGAGCACCCAACTTCAGCTCAGGTCATGATCTCACAGTTCATGAGTTTGAGTCCCCCATCAGGCTCACTGCTGTCAGAGTAGAGCCAGCTTCAGATCTTCTGTCCCTGTCTCTCTGCCCCTTACCTGCTTGCACACTCTCAAAAAAATAAATAAACATTTAAATGCCAAATCGACTTGATGGCAGAAAATAGATTTATCAATTTCACGTATTCTCTCCAAATATAATATTTGTCAATTTCACATAGTATCTCCAAGTTCATGATTTCCCTCCTCCTCCTCCTCCTTCTTCTTCTC
Organism: Prionailurus viverrinus; assembly: GCF_022837055.1. Classification (NCBI taxonomy): domain Eukaryota; kingdom Metazoa; phylum Chordata; class Mammalia; order Carnivora; family Felidae; genus Prionailurus; species Prionailurus viverrinus. Next base: position 158,870,521 of record NC_062564.1, on the reverse strand, counting down.
CCCCCTCCCCCGCCCCCGGCCCTCCTGGCATGGCATCCAAGTTTCAGAGTTTAGGGCATTAATGTGACAAGTCACCTGACATTGGTTGATGTCAGTATATGTAGGCATTTGCTTAAAGTAACATTACCAGTCTGGTTCATCACTATCCTCAAACTTTCCCATTGACATCCATTAGGATGTCTGTGTTCCCAGCTGAACAGCTCATACTGCTTTCTATTGTAGCAACTTCTCATCATATTCATTAGAATTTTTTTCTTTTTAATAAATTTGTAACTATGTATCCGAGAAACAAAAGAATTTATCTACCTTCTAGGATAAGGAAGTCTTGGAAATACTTGATGTGATGCCTGTGCTGCAATTTACAGCCATGCTTAATCTTCTGCTTATACATTCTGCTGGGTGGTACTGGGTATGATGTTTAATTTTATGTATCAACCTCACTGGCCTAAGGTATGCCCAGATAATAGGTAAAAAATTATTTCTGGGTATGTCTGTGAGGGTATTTGTGTAAGAGATTAACATTTGATTCAGTAGACAAAGTAAAAAGATTTTACCAATGTGGGCAGGTATTACCCAATTCATTGGAGGCCTGAATAGAACTAAAAAGGCTAAGAAGGGTGGATTCTTTTTGTCTTCTTCATCTAGGATATCTGTCTTCTCCTGCCCTTGGGTATTGGACCTCCTGGTTCTCTGGTCTTCAAAGTACAGGACTTACACCAAGTAGCCTGTTCTGATTCTCAGGCCTTTGACTGGCCTCAGACTCGAAATTATATTATTAGCTCCCTTGGTTCTCAGGTCCTTGAACTTGACCTGATTTATACTACCAGATTTCCTGTTTCTTTAGTGTGCAGATGACAGACTATGGGACTTCTCAGACTCCCTAACTGTGTGAGCTAATTCCTAGAGTAAATCTTGTTTTATCTATATCTGTATCATTTGTATATATCCTATTGGTGATGTTTCTCTGGAGAACCCTGACTAATACAGTGGGGATCTGAAATTCCATTGCTTGCCAAGTCAAAGATGAGAAATAGGCGCAAGTTTTTTTTAGTTTCTTGACACCCCAAACTATCTATATCACCACCTTTAAAGTTTGGTCTGTAGGGTATTAGGATTGTTCTGAGTCCAACCTTAGAAATAAGTCTTCAAGTTTATTTCTGATTATATGCCTCTCCCAGACCACAGTAGAGAACACAAAAATCACAAGAGAAAAGGTTAGGCAAGGGGTCTACCCAAACTACTATTTTGGGAGGCCTTTGACTTTGGAAGCTAGAATGCCACAACATGATTTGTTTGTTTTCAGTTTTGCATTGAGCTGTGGTCTAACTTCTCTGGAGAATGGAGGCCAAGGTTATAGTTTGAATGGTTGAAGGCTGATAGGATAAATGAAGGGAAATTAAAAGATAGCATAGCCAAGAAAATACATAGATCTGCATTGGTTAATGGTGCAAAATTGTATCTCACCACGTAATTCTTGAATTAAATATTTTTTTTACATTTATAGCTACTCATACCACATCCCCCCACCTCACAATAATTCTGTGATGAATACGACAATTTGATCCATTTTATTTGTAAGGAAAAATTTTAATCTTAAATTTTGTGTGAAATGTATATGTTAATTTGACCTTGAAGACAAATGCCATTGCTATTTCAAAATTCTAAGCTTAAAAAGAAATAATAAAATTAGCAAAAACAGCTAGTTGATAATCAACTAAGTAGCTTAAAATGCCCATGATCATAAGTAATTACTTGTGTTAATGCCATGGAAAGCCAATTTTATGTTTATTTCACATATCTAGAAAAATTATGTATAAAGATTTTTCAAAATAGAAACCATGAAATTAGCCATTTTAGCTTTATGATATAGTTGTCAGATCTAACTGAAAAAAATTAAATCCGATTTTACTACTCAATGCAGTTTTAATTGCTACAAAACAATAGCATTGAATTGTATTAAAGTCTATTACTTTATTATTACTTTATCAAATTGATACCTTTTATGGCTCAAATTAATTTTTGACTTTCATTTATAGTTGTGTATATGGAATATATCCTTCTGTTTCGAGAAGTGACATATTTACCTACTTAAATTTTAAGTTTTGCCAAAGGCATCTAAACTGGCAACCTATTTAACCAAATTCAGATACATTTTTTTCACACTATCCTCAATCAGTTTAGAGTTACTTGTTTAAAGTTTAATAATCAGGCTATTGGATTGGACACTGCAGGAAGCCATCCAAACTGTCTTTGAAAAAACTTATATCACACACAATTACATTAGGCCATTATTTCAATAAGGCTCTCCAAATTCATTCTTCCCAAATTCAGATTGATTGGATATGTAAGTGAATCATTAATGGTCTCAAAGTGCATTAATGACTATAGAGAAATAAAATTAACATATTTTGAATATATATATACATGTGTATGTATATATATATGTACATGTGTATGTATACATACACATATATATGATTCTTTTTTGAGAGCACTAGAAATCATTTGTATCATGCTCTCATTATATTCAGAATTGTTATACTACTGTCTTCCAATAGTACTATATTTGTCTATTTCTCCATTTTTTAAATTTTTTATTTGTTTTTTAAAAATTTTTAACGTTTATTTATTTTTGAAAGAGTGAGAGAGACAGAGTGCAAGCAGGGGAGGAGCAGAGAGAGAGGGAGACAAAGAATCCTAAGCAGGCTCCAGGCTCTGAGCTGTCAGCACAGAGCCTGACATGGGGCTTGAACTCATGAACCTTGAGGTCATACCTGAGCCGAAGTTGGATGTTTAACCGACTGAGCCACCCAGTCACCCCTTAAGTTTTTATTTTAATTCCAGTTAGTTAACATACTATTCCTCCATTTTAAAAATAAACAATACATATACATTGCATTATTTTGCAAATAAAATTAATATAAACAGATTTCCCTTTTTCCTTCCCTCGAAAGTTTATGATGACAAAATGGAAAAATATGACTTTTACAAGCAAGATTAAAAAATTTTATCACTATTTGGTAAGTGAAGAGATATATCCTTCCTAGATGATATATTCCTATTCCATAGACTTAACAATGAAGTGAAGTTTACAGAGGTCAAAAGACACAAAGTCAATTGTATTGCTACATGCCAGCAATGAACAAACAAGATTTGAAATAAAAAAATACAATAGCAATAAATAAATTAAAAACTGAAGTATAAGTCTAGCAAAATAAGTATATAATTTATATGGTGGTGAAAAAATAAAAGATCATCTAAATAAATAGAGAGGTACATCTCATTCAAGCATTTAAAAACTCAATATCGTTAAGATTTCAATACTGCCCACTTTTATTTAATTTTTTTTTAATGTTTGTTTTTGAGAGAGAGAGAGGGGGGGGGGGAGGGGCAGAGAGAGAGGGAGACACAGAATCCGAAGCAGGCTCCAGGCTCTGAGCTGTCCGCAGTGAACACAGAACCTGACGCCGGGCTTGAAGCCACGAACTGCAAGATCATGACCTGAGCTAAAGTCAGATGTTCAAAGGACTGAGCCACCCAGATGCCTCAGCCTACTTTTATTTAAAGATTCAATGCAAGGGACACACGGGTGGCTTAGTTAAGCATCTGACATCAGCTAAGGTTATGATCTTGTGGTTTGTGGGCTCAAGCCCCACATCAGGCTCTGTGCTGACAGCTCAGAGCCTGGAGCCTGCTTCACATTCTCCCCCCTACTCTCTCTCTGCCCCTACCCTGCTCACACTCTGTCTCCTGTCTCTCTCAAAAATAAACAAACATTAAAAAAAGAGTCAATGCAAACCCAACAAAAAATCTCACCATTGTATTTTTGAACAAGTTGATTCTAAAATATATGTGGAAAGGTCAAGTGCTATAATAGTCAAATCAATTCTGAGGAAAAGAGCAAAGTCAGAAGATTCACATTGCTGTGTTTTGAGAATTACCACGAAGATGCAGTAATCAGGACAGTGTGTTTTTGGTGACAGGATAGAAGAATAGAGAGCCCAGGAATAGAGTGACATAAATACAGTCAATTGATTTTTGACAAAGATGCAAAGTCATTTCTGTGGAGGAATAATTGTCTTTTCAGCAAAGAATGCTAGAACAGTTGCATATATCCATATGTGAAAATAAACAATGTCTTCTAAGATAATGAACCTAAAGTTTGTGTTGGTAAGAGAAAGATGACAGACCCAAAGAGCTAAGTGGTATAGCAATTCATTCATATGATATTTATGAAAAAGCCAAATTATATGGGTGGCAACCAAAAAGTTGTTACCAGGATTTTGGGAATTGGGAGTAGTTGACTAGAAGACAACAAACACACAGGCTAATTTTTAGAATGATGAAACTATTGCCTATGGTTCTGAAGTTTTATATATTTTGCAAAATGTTAGAACTCTATGCCACAAAGAATTAACTTTAGCACCCAAAATTTAAAAAATCAACTAGGGTTCAATGATTTCTGGAGACTGCAGGCTGTAACAAAAGAATCTAATTGCATTATAGGTATAAAGCATAACCTCACTGACAGGTGTGGATAAAAAATAGAACTGACTTAAGTTCCTTTGGAAAATAGTGTTTCCACTAGAAACCGTAACAGTAAAGATAAAAGGAACTGTCCATAAACACTAGTTACTAAAGCTGTTTCTCACAGGGATATGGGTTAACACTTCTGAAAGACATTTCCGTCTATAGTGGGGTTGAGGAAACAAGTAAAAGATCATAGATGGTGAGTGGTAAAGTCATATTTCTCACTGTTGGACCGCGAAGTTGCAAGTAAGCGAGGGAGAAGACAGGAATGAGCCATATTCTACTGAAATAGAGTTGGAGACATGGCTATGGACTCTTTGTAGATCAACATATGATGAAATAATTATGGATATTTGTACCTGGGTTAAAATACATACATATTTTGTCCACTTGGAGGGCCTAGAAGTAGTAACAACTTGATAGCTACAAGCCCACCCAGCACTTTGTTTCTAATACCATTCTCCAATTAAAAACAAAAACAAAAACAAAGACCCCTTGGAGGGAAAACTGACTTAGGACAGGAACAGAGAACAGAGATGAACTTTAGAGAATCTTTTAGTGCATTTCATAAGAATCAGTCTTTAAACTTCAGTGAAGTTTTGAGTTTATACCAGAAAACATTTCAAAGCAGTTCGTTGAACATTTGAAGTACATTAATATTTCTCTAGATACTGGTACAGTTTACAACCCTGGATTGATCCACGGTATGGTTGTTTCTATTCTGATAACAAAGAGTTTTATCATCAGTGCCGTAATGTTGCTCACAGGAGCATTAATGGTACAGATTATAGTTCATTTAGCTATTTTCCTCTCATCTATCAGATAACACCTTAGATTGTGTCTTTGGGAATACAACCTTGTAAATTTAGCAAAAAAAAGTCTTAATTTGGTTTTATAACATCTTGTACTTCAGCTATGTAACTGATCACTCAGTACTGCAATTGATATGTCTCCTTCAACAGAATGCAAATCTTGCTATGTCTGTCAATTAATTCCTAGTGACCATGGGTGCAGTGGCACTCTGGAAAATTGAATCAGCAAGCAAGAAGAGAGATAATATTCATGAATGTTACACAGCATAAAGAAATATCTTGAGCAAATTGAGCACCAGGAAGTAGCGTGCACGCTAGAGTTCTAGACACATAACGACTTAAAAATAAACAGCAACATTTGTTGGGCTCCTGAGTGGATCAGTGGGTTAAGCATCCGACTTCAGCTCAGGTCATGACCTCACTGCTTGTGAGTTCAAGCCCCACGTCGGGCTCCGTGCTGACAGTTTGGAGCCTGGAGCCTGATTCAGATTCTGTCTCTGTCTCTCTCTGTCCCTCCCCACCCCCACTCTCTCACAAAAATAAATAAACATTAAAATTTTTTTAAAAACATTGTTTAATGAATTAATGTCCAATGGTTCAAAATACACATGTGTTTATATTGAGAAGAATGTTGTACTATATGTTTCATTACCCTTAGTTATCAAACCAATTAATTTCTCACGTGAGGTGGACAAAACTAAAACTAAATTAGTGGAAAAGGTTTTCATGCCACAAAACTAGTACCTTTAGAAGTCCTTCAGAACATTTCTATAAATAGTGTCCCATATGGTATTCAATTAGAAGATCTCCTCTGAGAGCATAAGCCATGTTCCAGCAACAAGGTTCCCTTCTGTGCTATTAAGTCAGGGACATGAACACGCTTCTTGTGAAGAATCCAGCTGGCTTAGTCCTCCCATATGGTAGTAATCTAGTATTAAATATTTTTTTGGCAGAAATATTTTCCAGGTACATTGGAAAAATGCAATGTATTCCTCCAACTGAATACTTGTGGGTTTATTACAGAGTATTTAAGTAATTAGCAGAAAGAATGTAACGATGGAAAGCCATACAAATAGTGGAAGTCTCAAAACTGATGATGACATAACCAATAGCATTTTGTGCATAGCTGCTTTTATTAAGTTTGACTCACAAATGAATCTTTCAGGGATAAGTGGTAAAAACAGAAAATGTGTATTTGAGCTTTAGAAAGACAATGGAACTTTGGAAGTAATCACAGTAATGATTTACTATTAATAACATCCATAGCAATCATAGCTGTTAATATCTATTATGAATGCACTATGTATGCCAGAAACTTGAATAAACATTACCTACAGGGTTTCCTTTAATAGATGTAACTTTACTGAATTACAGATAATTGCATTTATTTTGTGGCTGAGATTGTTGAGGGAGAGAAATCCTGGAAAGAAAGCTTGAGGTTAGAGACAGAACTTTGGGAATCTCAAAAATTACAGCATAGGAACACAATCATGCATTCGGGAATGGCAATGAGGAAAGAAAGCTTAAAATGCTATAGAAGGTACAACCTCTCAGAACTTATGAGGATAGATACATGAAGGTTTGCCTAAATATCAAGTGGTACCAAGAAATAAAGGAGGATGTGGGGAGGTGGTGATTAAGGGCCGTGAATCAAACAGAAGAATGGCAGCAGTGTGTGGACAATTCAGATAGCTAAAGTTGATTACGACAGGGATGGGATGCTCTTCGAAGAAGTTTCCTAACAGGAAGAGGGTGGGAAATTTATGTCATTTGGGAAGTAGAAGGAGGGAAGGACAGTATTTTAGACTGTAACAGAAATTTGAGTCTGGTTTTTAAAAGAGTCATGGGTGGGGCTCCTAGGTAGCTCAGTTGGTTAAGCTTCCGACTTTGGTTTGGGTCATAATCTTATGGCCCATGGGCTCAAGCCCCGTGTTGGGCTCTGTGCTGACAGTTCAGAGCCTGGGGTCTGCTTTGGTTTCTGTGTCTCCCTCTCTCTCTGCCCCTCCCCTGCTCATGCATGCACACACACGCTCTCTCTCAAAAATAAATGAACATTAAAAAACTAAATTTTAAAGGTTATAGGCAAGAAAAAGTTAAACTTGTGAGAGGAAGAGTTTCCTTGTCTTTGGATCAGACTCCTGGTCTGCTTTCAGTAATTATTTATCAAATAAAATCCTACATAAATTAATTTAAGAGTCTCTTATGAGGGTTGATGGGTGGGAGGGAGGGGAAAGTGGGTGATGGGTATTCAGGAGGGCACCTGTAGGGATGACCACTGGGTGTTGTATGGAAACCAATTTTACAATAAATTTCATATTTTAAAAAAAGGGAAAAAATAAATAAAAATACATTTTCAATAGCTAAAAAATTTTTTAAAAATAAAAGTTGGGTTAACAATAAAAAAATAAATTCTATTTGGTTAACATACAAAAAAAATTAATTTAATGAGATTCCTAGAAAGAGAACAAAAAACATAAGATCCAGAAAACAGGTGAGGAGGCAAACCTTGGAAAAATGCAGAAGCACTTTTTTCTATAACTCATGTTTAAAAATCTGCTAAGAGCTAGTGATATAGTCCATTGGAGAGGAAAAGGAGTAAGGGAGTTTGAAGAAGTAAGTGTATTATTGATAGACCTTACATTTTGGGAAAATAGAAAGCTAAGATACCTAAAGAAAGTGTGGTCATGGCCATGGGATCAGGGCTTGGAAAAAGTGAAAAATTGGCCCATGTGTGCAGTGGCACCCTGGAAAATTGAGTAGGCAAGCAACACAAGAGAAAATATTCATGAATATTACACGGCATAAAGAAATATCTTGAGCAAATAAAACACCAGGAGGTAGCGTGCACACTAGAGGAGGTCAGAAAAATGCTAGATGATGACCTAGGGCAAGGGGCCAAGCCTGTGAGCACAGCTCTAGTGGAGGGACATACTGTCCCAAAATATGAGTGGCTAACAGAATTAAAATCACCTAAGGGGTTTGTTAAAAGTGTAAATTCTTGGGCTACAAAGTGGTCCTTCGAAATCAGACTCTCTGCAGGTGGGCCCTGTAATCTGTAATTTAACAATTCCTAGGGTAAATGTTAATTAATGCACATGGCAGGGATACAGTGCTGTAGGAGAGAAGATAGGGAGGCTTGGAGTGTGAGAGAGGGAGCACAAGGGACATTGGAAGGCAGCTATTCTCACCACTAGATCACCAACACCAGAGTGAGTGACTTTGTAAAGGCACGACTGGTTGCAATTAGGTAGGAAGGGCTACACAAAGTGGGATGTAGAAGCTGTTCCACTTTCCTCAACCATTGTGGTGAGATAGATACAGTTCTGATGTAGCTGAAGAACTGAGACTGTTAAAAACTTTAGGCTTCATTCATTACACAAGTCTAAATTTGTTATATCCAGGGGAATCCACAGTTATCCCAAAAGTTGTTTAATAGGGGATTTTTAGGAAACTCTCCCTCTCTAGAGACTGGAAGCCTTGGGTCCAGTCTTTCTGGAAATGTTTTATTTCTTCTGGAAATAAAATTATTAATGAATTCGTCATTATTATTCATAAACAAGGCATTACAGATATCTGTAAGCTGCCTCCATGTCTTCATTTTTGCAATGAAGAAGTTTGCATGTACATATTTCTATTTTCCTTCCTTTTGTTCTTTTGTACAGAATCCTGTAGCTTCCATCTATTATTTGTCAGGTCCATAATCTATTTAAGGAAAAGTTAGTATTTTTGTCATACCTGGGACTTGGCCTATTGCTAATGTTAATGGGATTAATCAATGGGGCTGAGGAGAATTCATCATCAGGAAATCATCTTCCCTCTCAGCCTCAGGAAAGTTTATATACAGAGGTGAGAACATTACCTATAATTCTCAAAGATTGTGACCTATATCCCTACAGAAGATTATCCCTAGGCTATTTCATACTCCTTTATCCTCATCACTTAACTGTCCCCAATATTAGCACAAAGGATATTCTCCATGTGAAATCAGAAGGCTGAAAGCAACATAGATGACTGTTAATGTTGCCAGATCTTGGTTTGAATATAGAAAACATGGCATAGAGAATTTTTTCACTGATCTCTATCTCTTGATTTTCTAAAATTCCCCATTCACTGAAATTTAAAAAAAAATTAATTGTGATAATCACCCAGAATTTATGTAGAGTAAAAAAACAGAGTGACATTGAATATTCAGTTGTAACAATGGTGATTCACTATAGTTTAAATCAATACGTATTGTGTAAACATTGCAGGACTAATAGAAATAATCATAAGTCAAACAGTAAAACAGTGTCAACAGTGTTTTCTTTTTGTTTTGTTTTGTTTTGTTTTGTTTTTTGTGGTGTCTTGAATCCTAAAATTCAACCTAAAAGGGGTTTCCAGATTCTTTGCACCTTGAATAATAATCAGAGACTAATGGTAAAGGTTTCCTTTTCCAACAGAAGTGTTTAATGTCTAGTACCAGGAGGGGCTAGGAGAGAGAAGGGATGTAGTTGTCTACCTATGATGTCTAATTCAAAGTTGAAGAACTCTTTACTTAATAATTTAAAATTTTATATCCCTAATAATCTTAGAGAAGTTTTATTTTTATGTATATGTTATTGCATATATATGAATAATTATAATCAGCATATAAATTTTAATTTATTAAATATTAAAATCGAAATTAATTAGATCATTCAAATTCAGTTATTTAAGAGATTCCTTTAGATATACTTTATTTAATTATTTATTTATTTTGAGAGAGAGACAGGGAGAGAAACAGTGCATGCATAAATTGGGGAGGGGCAGAGAGAGAGGGAGTGAGAGAGAATCCTAAGTGGGCTCTGCACTGACAGAGTCCCAATGTGGGGCTGGAACTCACCAACCCTGAGATCATGACCTGAGCGGAAACCAAGAGTCAGAGGCTTAACGGACTGAGTCACCAGACACCCTTAAGAGATTTCTTACAACGCCCTATAATTTTCAGCCATATTAGGAAATATTAGGAAATAGTGAAAACAGCGCACCCATGTGCTTGAAGGTATATGTAATACTTGGTATCTTTAATATCTATCACCCAATTCTATCTACTAAACAGGAGGCAGAGAAAGAATTTGGTGGAAAGATAGTAAGACTAAAAACAAACTCCACAGTATAAAATCTTTTCTAAAATTTTTTTTCTGTTATTCTGATGAAAAAAATTGTTCAGGGGCAGATATTTGTATTTTCTCTGTCATTTTCCAACCATCTCTTTCATAATCTAATCCATACAGAGATTCTCACTGATTATTTTATCCAGGAAATCAAATAGCTAGAGACTTTAGTTCCCAAACCATTTCATTTCATTTTCATATGTTAAATTAATAATATGATTGCCTTTTTGTAAACAGATTTGGTATCTCAGTGTGAACTAATGAAATGTCAATCTAAGTTGTCTATTATTATTACATTTTATTAAGAAATATTTTTGGAATATTAATTATAAACCAGATTGCCAGCTAGATAGTGCACATATATTTAACCCTCAGAGCAGTTGCATAAGGTAAGCCATAAAGTTTCAATATTTTACGTACAGGGTGTCAGAGGTACAGAAATATTAGTGATAATTGAGAATTAGTAGAGTTGGTTTAGAAGCACAGTCATGTAGCTTTAGAGAATAAGCTCTTAATCTTCATGCTATGATACATCATAGCTCAGAAAAATGTGAGAGAAATAGTAAATTGCACCTTGGTCAAGAAAGCATGGAAAGGATAGGGGGTTGTGAACAGGTCACTCATCAAGTTATCTAGACTTGAAACTGCATGGAAATTCTCCATGGATACATTTTTGGTAATCACTTGTACTGAGACTCCAAGAAGAAAAAAAAGTTAGGTATTCATAATTATAATGAGAAAACGCTGTTAGTTTTATGTATTGAATTAACTAAATCAACCACTGGAACATTACTAGAATTTATGTAATTATGTTATTTTTAAAATGCAGATTATTAATTTACTATTTAGTGATTGTACTCACTGATTATTATGCTCTATACACAAAATGAAGTAAGGTAAAAACTAACCAGTACATTTCAAAAAGTGTTATAAATAAAAATATGCAAACGTTAGAACACATGATGGCTTTTAAATTAATCAGGTTTTTTTAATGTCTCAAATTTATATTTAAATCACTTGCTAGTTGATTTTAAAAATTTTCTGGTATTTTCTATTGCCTGATTTTATCATATAAAAGTAACTTGATACTTGTTTTCAACTTAAGGTAGAAATCCTCCTAAAGACCAAAATATTTGCTTTTTTTCGTATCCAGGCTCATATTTTAGTACTATCACAATTACTTCATTTCTTCAAATAAAGACTAATCATATCTAATTGGTTTATGAAGAAGGAAGCCAGTGAAGTAAATTGCCTCGACTGACTCAGTGCTTGGCATTTTGAAGACAGTAACTAGATCATGGTAAAAGTAAAGGACATCAGTTGTATATTTAAACAGCATTCTTTGGTCTAGAGAAAAAACTCTTATCATCTGCATTGCATCAGGTTTGATGGCAGCAAGATTTCTTGGCCATTGAAATTTAAGTAAAACATGTGTTACTCCATTTTAGCTTCCATCCGTTGCTTAGCTATAATGAGTTTTTATATACTGTGGAAGATACCAGATATAGATTTCGAATCTGGCACTTACAGTACCTACTGGTTTGACTTTCATGGGAATAATTTCTATATCAACTTATACTTCCCTTTTTTTCATTTTGTGTTCACTTGAAAAATACTCTCACTCTGCTCCTAAGTCACAAGAAAATACGAACATGTAAGAAACAGTGGTATTACACTATAAAGCCTTCTACGTAATATGAAATTAGAAACTTCTATCAAACTTCAAGAAATTATCAGGGGCGCCTGGGTGGCTCAGTCACTTAAGCATCGGACTTCAGTTCACATCATGATCTGGTCCCTGAGTTCCAGCCCTGTGTTGGGTTCTGTGCTGACAGCTCAGAGCCTGGAGCCTGCTTGAGATTCTGTGTCTCCCTCTCTCTCTGTCCCTCCCCCGCTTGTGCTCTTTCTCTGTCTCAAAGATAATAATAATAAAGAAACGAGCAAACAATATAATTTTAAAATATTGATGAAAATGACCATTCAACACAATATTATTAAGATAAAACATTTATACATTAAGAAATGAAAAACCAAGGACGAATGTGAGACGATGCCACTCTAGACTCAAAATTATAAACACAAGATTTTTCTGTGCCACCTACATGCCAAAATACAGTGGTGAATTGATACCTGGGGAAATATTTGCAAAATGATAGACTGCCAAATGGTGACTCATTTTTTATCAAAACTGGCTGGTTGGCAAAAGAAAGGTGGTTGGGGGGATAGATGAAATAGGGAGGGCACTTGTCACGATGAGCATTAGGTGATGTATGGAATTGCTGAATCACTGTATTGCACACTGGAAACTAATATAACACCTTATGCTAATTCTACCGAAATTAAAACAAAAACTTTTTTTTAAAAAACTGGCACGTTTATAACATTTAAATACTAACACACTATCATTGAGTATTCAATGTTATTTAGTCACTGACACTATTTTTACCTACACCACTTATTCCTGACTACAGAAAGAAATGGAATATTTGACAGTGGTTCCTTTAAAGGTGGGGTGTGGGAGTGCTGACAACATGGACTCCATCTTTGGACCTCCATCTTGTTCTCCCCTCTGGCACACAGATGGAGTGCTTTACATAAGTAGTAGGGATATTCTGGCGCACAGATGGCACCACTTTAGATAACTATCCTGTGACCTCATCACCACACCCCTCCCTCCATAAAAGCTGGGGATTAAGGTCTGGAGGGTGGGATGGAGAAGGGCTGTGTCATATGGCTGCTGTAGTACCCTGTGGATCACCCACCTGATTGCCCCCACAGTAAGTTACCCTGAGTTAAAACTCTGTAAATGGTATGGAGTGGCTCACTTCATTTTTCAGTATTCAAGTACCTGCTCAGGAGGGAGGATACATTACTGACCCTCAACCTTCTACCAGTGCGGGGAGGGAGAACAGATGTTAAATTCAGTGATCACCTGTTCCATTATAAATAGAAGCCATATGACATATAATGAGTACAGTTGTTTTGTTTGTTTTTTAATGATTACTTCTTGACATCATTTATCTGAAGTTTTTGAGTGTTACCTCTCTCCAGGAAACTGCCAGTATGGTTAAGCTTCTCGAAAGGAAAATATTTTATAAGTTCAGTAGGCTTATTACACTGTAACTCTCTTAACTCAACATACAATGTGAGGTTTAAAAAGACACTGAACATTCCTAGAACCATACATCACATAAATATTTCACAAATACGTTTTCTAAAAAAATATGGTTAGGCTATTGAATATGTATATTTGTGCATCCTTTTAGATAGGAGATTGAATTCTTGCATTAGATATTGCAATTTTCATGTGTACTTACTATGTATGTTTGATGCATTCTGATTTTGACATAAGTTGATACTTGAAATTCATTTTAATGTGAATTTCTGTCCCTGGAAAAGCTCAGCATTTAGTGAAATCCTATCTACTTGTTTTCCAGGCATTTCTTTGTGTACCACTCCATTAAATAGACCATGATAATTTGATGGCAAAGATCACACTTAAGTTATTCATTTTTGTATCCCTAGCGCCTAGCAGTTTTCTTGACTAGATAGTAAATAAACATTTATGAATGTAATTGATTATGTAACTAATTACTTGAAGGAAAATACACCTAAACTCTTATAGTATTATATTTTATCAAGGATACATATTAATTAGTAAATTTTTAAATTGAGTTTTTAAGATAAATGCAGAAACTTCAAGATTGTTGCATGGGAATAATGATTTGCCATTTGGAATAATAACATAGCCAAATTGGAGGTTTAAGTAATTCCTCCAGGGAATCAGGGGTATGTGTTGGGGTGAGAATTTATTCCTTCTGAGATGCTATGTGGCACATAAGTTAACTTTTAGCCTTGAAGGGGATAAAAGCTCCTCTTAAGTATCACTCTGCATATCATACTTCTGAAAGGATAAATCAGAAGCAAGAAGGTATTTTGCTTTTAAAAAAGAGGAATATAATGAATTGATCTAAGATGGTATAATTACATCACAGGGCAAGATGAATTGTCTGTATCTTACTGAGATAACTTGCTTTCTTCCAGAAGCTGGAAGAGGTAAGAAGGGGACCTTAGCTACTTTTAAGCAAGTGCTTGGTCATCTGGCTCTGTGGCACTCTTCTTTCCTTCCCCCATCTCTAGTATTAACCCCACTTAAATAAGCACTCTTCTCTCACATTGATAAGACAGGCTAAAGAGAACACTCTTAGGAGCTTCTTCTTTTATGAGACCTTAAGGTGTCATCTTTTACACAGATATGGTATATAGAGGCAATCTCCATACCCTCCATATACATGTTTTCTTACTTGGTTACTTAGCACATAAACCAAATACATATGTATACTTGCAATGGGGTTAGGGAGAGAGGAGGGGTTAGCATATATGTAAAAAAATGTTTGGTCCTACATTTTCAAGACTAACCATTGAAGTTCCTAGAAATATTCCATATGAGGATATAAACATTTTTTCTAGCCCACCATAAGGGTGTTTAATGTGAACTGAGATAAACTTTCAGTGTTCTGAGTGTGTTATTGTGGTTGTCTTCAAGTATTTAATTGGAATAGACACCTATGCCCTTGTTTAACTTTATTCACAACTGAGATTAGGCATCTACATAAAAGACATTAGAAGAGAGATGAAACAATCTGACAGGTTAGAAAAATAACAGCTACCATTAGATCCCTAACCTAGTATTCTTGGAAAAGTCTGTGAATTTCCACTAAAAGTTTAGGGGGAATTCTTTAAGTAAACACTTGTACCCAGGTAATATATTACCAATATAACATACTCTATTTTCCTTGAAGTTTGCAATTTATACAGATGTTATAAAGATGATATAACATGATATTTACAAATGATATAAACAAAAAAATCATAGAATGGTCAGAAAACATAATAAAATCCTCTTTACCTCATTGAACAAAAATATAATTAAAACAAGGTATCATTCAATATCCATCATGAAAAGAAAAATTTCAAATTGTGAGACTAGTATTGGGATGCAAAAAAGCAGAAGCATGTACAGTGTTGGGAGTGTAACCTGTTATATCAGTTTTAGAGAGAATTGGGCAATATTCAATAGAATTGAATATTTGTATACACTATGGTTTTATATAGCCTACAGAACATCTCACAAGTATAAACTGCACTGTGATCCATGAACACGTGTTGTCACGACACAATTTCTGGTAATAGACAATAGACTCAACCTCAATATTCATCAATAGGGGAAAACAGATAAATGGTGGCATTTTATGTAATGGAATACTATTCACAATTAATTTGAATATACCAGCTCTGTTGGAATGGATGGATTCAAATGGGTGGATCTTGAAACAGGTTGAGTGAATAAAGCAGGCTGAAAAAGAATTTTCAAGCTATGATATGATTTATGTATATGATTTATATATAATATACATAAATTTAATTTTTAAAATATGCATATTTAGTAGAAATATACATGGACTGGAGAGGTATGCACCAATATGATATAGGCTAGGTGATTCCAATTTTATAATCATACTTTTAAAAATAGTATTTGGATTAAATACGGGAATATATTTATGCTTGGTAGGTATAGATGTTCTAGTTATAATGTCTCCATATATTTGTGTAGAAGGTATTATTCCATAATTACAAAAAATTGCCCTTAACAAAATGAGCTGGCTTTTTGTTTGAGAATTTGTTCATTTTCTCTCTCTCCTTAGTGTAAAGTTCAAAGAGGAGAAGGACCAAAATTCTTAGAAAAGGCAGATCAGGGGTGCCTGGGTGGCTCAGTGGGTTAAGCGTCCGACTTTGGCTCAGGTCATGATCTCACGGTCCGTGGGTTCGAGCCCTGCGTCGGGCTCTGTGCTGACAGCTAGGTGCCTAGAGCCTGTTTCGGATTCTGTGTCTCCCTCTGTCTCTGACCCTCCCCTGTTCATGCTCTGTCTCTGTCTCAAAAATAAATAAACGTTAAAAAAATTTTTAAAAAAGGCAGATGGATAGCTTATACATTGTTTGATGTTTGTTTTGTATTTTTTAGGAACAGGGATATTTCACATTACCATTTGTTTCTTGACCTGCTGTAATATAAACACGCTTCAGTAAATTTGCTACAAAAATGTGTGTGTGTGTGCATATGTGTGTACGAATGTGTGTGCGCTGATACTAGAGTGTAATAGAGTTGAGGGGAGAGCTTGACTTTTGTATCTATATGTGTGCAATGCAAAAGGGGGACACAGGATTCCCAGAAGGAAGAGAGGATCCAAATCAATAGGAACAGTGGCTCAGAGGTGGAGATAACCATGCAAATATAAACCTCTCATGAATTATTTCAATTTATAACTTGATTCAAGACATGGGTTTTATCACTTAGCCAAGCATACCTATATTTTCAGGTATAGCATAACCCTTGTTGCCACTTTGGTTTTACATGCAAGTCATTTTTCTAGTAACATTTATTGTGGGAAACTGATTTACTCAAAAAACTCTGCCACCATTGCTCATAAATCATCTGTGTATTTCCTGCCAAAATATAATGCATTTTTGTTTTATATTGTATAAGCACATGCTCAAGGCACAAAAACAAAGGCACACCAAACAACAAAGTCCAACATTTTATTTCTAAATACTCTGCAGGGATCTGCATATAAGAAAGCAAGACATTAAAACAAAGTCTTCTCCTACAATGTCCACTTTTCAGCTCTGAAACACCATTGGATAGTAAACTCTATTATTGTGGAATCAAAATTATTCCTTGGTGGGAAATCTTGCCAGTAGGGGAAGGGGAATAGAGATGTGTTTATGTTGAGGATGTCACAGTATTAAATATAAATAGCTTTTTAGGCCTCAGTTGGCAAAATACAAGAAAAATGTTTTATGCCAGGATAGGTGTCATGTCATATGTTGGCAAGTATTTAATCAAGTACCTGTATCCACTCCAGAATATCCTTTTAATGGATGTGTTACACTTACTGTGAAGAAACTCAACTCAATGGAGGTCCATTAAAATAATTAGTAAGGTTAAGACTGATGAAAATAGCAGTATTTTATTAAAATTATGTAGAAGTGATAACCATAAAAGGTAGAAATTACAATTTGAGTCAAAGGATACATGATCAACTTATAAATGTTCCCTTTGTGAGTAATAAGCCTTTGGGCTTCATTTTTCTTAGTTTGTTTGAGAATTATTTAACTGTACAAATTCAATTATAAGTTGGATAGCTCTTGATTACTTCAGCAAATTTCTCATTCCCCCCATATTATCCTTGATAAAACTGAGAAAATTTTTGTCATGGAACACAATAATAGTTTTGTTTATTTTTTTAAGTGACCAGTGATAAGGATTCACTGACTGTACTTTCTACATACTGCACACACTCTCAAAGAGAGGTACTTAGAAAGTGTTTTAATTCAGCAGCTTGCTGGAGGGAAAAGCTGAACTTACGCTTTTTGGTCTCCTTGTGATCAGTGAGGGGAAACAGATCCTTAGGATTCCTCTATGAAGGTGCTCAAGGTAACAACATAAATATAAAAAATTGTCCATGTAGAATCTAGTAATGAGACTCCGTGGCAATAATAAGAATGTCTGGTTTACTTAAAATGTGCAGTTTTCTTAGGTTAACATGCAGAATGCTTTCGAGTGAGAACCCATGATAGGATGTGCATCACAATACTCATGTCTTAATGAAAGCACAGGATTTTCAGTCATCAGAAGTGTATGACTGTCCTAAAGTTTCTCAATTAATGTAAATCTTAATATGTTCATAGACAAATTTTAGTATAGCCGATAGATTTGGTGAGTAATAGGAAATAGGAAATACTCCTAGGAAATTAGGAAAAACTCCTAGGAGTTTTAGCCACATAAAGCTAAAAATGATATTAATTCAGATAATCTTTTTCTCATATAAAGTGACACAATCACCCCACCCAGCTCTCCTGATTAAAGATAATACTGTAGTTCCAATTGAATTAGAAATGAAGTAAACTTGGACTAAATGAATCATAAATCAATAAATACCTCAGCCTGCTGCCTCATGGTTTATTGATTCACAAGCTGTTTATCCCACACTCATTGTGCTTCAGTGCAATTATTGTTTAATTACATTTTCTGTATGTACCAAATTGTATTTTAGATGTCTTTCTAGACCAAACAATTTCAAGCTCTATGTGTACTTACTAACCATGGGGTTTGTTTATCTTTTCTTCTTCAGTATGCTAGCCTTGATTTCTGCTTGTATACCAGACACATCTCACAATAGGACCTGTTAAAGCACATTTAACAAACTCTCCCTAATTATAATCATGTTTATTGTTCTCATTTTTTACATCAAAACTGATTTGAAATGTAACAGATGATGTGTGTTAGACAAAATATAGCATCGTATGTACCCCATAAAGCTACTCAAAATTACAAATCTAAACCATGAAATCTGTAGTTTTATTCAGCATAATATGAAATGGTCTAGGACAAGGATATAATTAGGAATTGGCTTGATGTTGACCATTTAAGATATTGTTTTTAAAAATAATGAAGTGTGGAATATTCTTCTTAATTTCATATTATCTCATATTAAAAATGTAATCTTCAGTGAGAAATCCAGGGGTAGCAAGTAATTTCTACCTTTATAGTCTGAGGCAAAAAGGAAATTAATTTTTTTTCCTAATTAAAAATTTCTAAACTAAGAACCCATGAAATATGTCCTGGTTGAAGCTCTTTAAAACATCTTTCAGAAACAATAACAAATAGGCTGTGAAAGCTTAAAAATAGATTACTTTCAAAGAAGATATGGACTACACTTGATCTTGCCAAATGGGAGCAGATTTCAAAGTTATATTGGGGATGTAACATCATTTATATCATTCCTCAAAATGTTACGACCCATCTGTTACTTTTATCCCTATCAGGAGACTGAGGTCATTGAGATCTTCCATCAGAGGTTAGACCTGATTTATGTGTTAAGAGATAAATAGCACCAAGTTTACCATAAGTTCAGTAAAACAGCCTTACTGCCAGAGAAGTCTGTTTGGGAGAATATGTTCTTACATGGTCTTACACCCTAAAATTAGAGTGTATTTTTAGATTTCAAAAATTCACCAATGTCAGAAACTGTTAGAAAATGTTTAGTTGCCAATATCTTACCAAGTTCAGGGGCTCCTACCTAGATCATGAAATAAGTAAGAAATGTCCTGTTCACATTTCTTACTTAGTACACAAAGTAACAATTTGGCATGGATATTTCTGCCACATTAGGTCCATGCTTATTTTATCAATTAATTAACAAATGGATGACTGTGCCAAGATTTAAGGATCTCTAAATGTGAATCAAAAGTAGTTTTGCATATTATTTCATTGATTCTAATTTAATTATAAGGCAAGTAATTATGACAATTGAATGAAAGCTGATTTACTCAGTTCTAATGATTATACTTAGATTCAAAGATTATATCTGTGTGCATATGTGTTTGTAGAGGTGTATGGATGTTAAGCTAATGTAGAGAGGTGTGTTAGTTTCACTATTGGGACAGCATTATTGGATCACTTCTTTCTGTAACTGCACATGCTATAATATAGTCTATTAAGTGAAAAAAATATATACTATAAAATTCTTCTAATTCTTCATCAATTTCTGCAGATGAAGTTCTTTCTTGATTTATACTTTGGGAACCATGTATCTGGGAGAGCTGTTACTTTCTGCTGAGCACAAACCACATGAAACCTCTTTCTATGTATATGTAAGTACGAAGCTATCACACATCCTACTTGATTTCCAAACTATAGGTAGTGTTGTGGCAATTGAGTTTAAACACATACATTGAGAGCAATGTATGTGTGAGATATAAACTTGTCGACAAAATAAATCTTCACCTCTAACTGAAATGTCCTTGTTACAAGCTTGTTTCCATTTCTGATATATCCAAAATTGAGACCAGCATACTAGGTATCAACTTCTCTACCATTTCAAAGTGATGTGCTGTACTTTTAAGCAGAACTTGCAAAAAAGAAAATGGTCAAGCCTGTTGTTGTTTTTGATGGTGGCCGTGTCTTACGTTTCTAATATATTCTCTGCACTGCCATATGGGTGGTCTATATTCCAAAAATTTTATTTGGTCAAACTATCTTATTTATAAACATTTTTATTCTTATAGTATTTCATTGAACGACTGGGTGTCAGTGGAGATTAAAGAAAGGGAAAAAAAATTTTCAATCAAATAAATTTAAAGATGTTGCTCATTATAATACGTTCTTGAAATTTCCCAAATATATAGGCTTATAAATGAGTTTTATAAATTCCAGAATCAGGAAATTAGAATTAATTATTGCAACTATTTCCCAAGTGTATTTGATGAATAAATTTTTAATGAAAATCTGTTTTTATGAAAATGAAATCCGGTTACATACAAGCTCTGTAAAGTAGATAAGTATGTTTCATATTTTAATATTTAACAGAGAATTCTTTGAGGGATTTTGTTTCTAATATACAAAATACTACAAAGTTTAAAAAACAAAATTTAAACAGATTTTAAATCCTTAATTAAATAATTGATATCTTAATTAAATATTAAAATCAATACAAAAATATGCCAAATTACTTTCTTTCTTTTTTAAAATTTTTTAATGTTTGTTTATTTTTGAAAGAGAGAGAGAAACAGAGTATTAGCGAGGGAGGGGCAGAGAGAGAGAGAGACAAAGAATCTAAAGTAGGCTTCAGAATCCTAGCTGTCAGCACAGAGCCGATGTGGGGCTCAAACTCACAATCATGACCTGAGCCAAAGTCGATGCCCAACCAACTGAGCCACACAGGCACCCCACTTTCCCGTTCTTTCTCGTTCTATATAAAACATAATACAATTGAGCATTTTGAGTGAGAAAAAATACATTAGGAAAAGTAATGACAAAATGATATTTTTTAATTTAACTGTTCTGAGCTTATGAATCTCTTATCCTTTATTTTCAACTCAAATGTTCTATAGTCTACAACTGCATTTTGCAATCTATGTAGCAGTAGTAATATAGAATATTTTAAATGAGCCCTTTATATTAATGGTTCTTTCATCACTACATTGCTATTTTGTAATGAGATAAAAGATGGGGTGTTTTTCAACAATATATTTTTTAATGATTTTTTTTAAAATTTTTTTTCAACGTTTATTTATTTTTGGGACAGAGAGAGACAGAGCATGAACGGGGGAGGGGCAGAGAGAGAGGGAGACACAGAATTGGAAACAGGCTCCAGGCTCTGAGCCATCAGCCCAGAGCCCCATGCGGGGCTCGAACTCACGGACCGCGAGATCGTGACCTGGCTGAAGTCGGACGCTTAACCGACTGCGCCACCCAGGCGCCCCTCAACAATATATTTTTTAATAAAGATTCTGAATTTACTGTCATTTGTCTTTCTATAATATTCTAGAAATACTATTCTAGAGCAATCAATGCTGAAATCAAAATACTTTACATAAGATAGCTTCACTTGGTCAATGTTAGGGTTTCTCTTTCTTTTCTGGAGCCTTGGGAATCACTAGTCTGATTTTGTTTTCAAATTAAAAACATTGCCCCTAAAACCATTATTCCAAATTGGTTTTTATTAAACTAAATTGATACGGTGTTTGCTAATTATCTCCTTTTTCTCATTTGAATGATGAGTGCAGGATTAGCCAGTTTTCTATGCAGAAAGTTTCAGTAGTGGTATTTTTAAAAAGTAGAAGGAAAAAACTTACCTAGCTCAAATTTGATTTACACATATACCTGTGTGTTTCTGCTGAAATTAACTTTTCTTCAAACCACCTTCAGGGCACCTGGGTGGCTCAGTCGGTTAAGCAGCCCACTTCGGCTCAGGTCATGATCTCGCGGTGAGTTCAAGCCCCACGTTGGGCTCTGTGCTGACAGCTCAGAGCCTGGAGCCTGTTTCAGATTCTGTGTCTCCCTCTCTCTGACCCTCCCCGGTTCATGCTCTGTCTCTCTCTGTCTCAAAAATAAATAAACGTTAAAAAAAATTTCAAAAAAAACCCACCTTATTTCGTATATGGGTAAGTTTATTTTTTATCAGTAAAAGTACGGTGGGGTTGTGACGATCCCAAGTCACATAATTAAGAATGAAATCATCTGTATATGGACAATTATAAGTACTTCTCATTAGCAATTAATGTAAGTAGGAATTAGTCAATCTATAATATTACAATTCAAAAACTTGAAAAATAAATATGTGAAACGTGAAAAAAACTTATGGTAAAACTGAAATTAAAAAAATATGGTTATGTGTTAAGACAGCCGTCTATGAAAACAGAAAAATGACATAAAATGACCTTAGGAAGGTTTAAAGTATTAATTACAATGGTAGTGTGTTAAGACTTTAATGTGCATATTTACCCCATGTGGCCTTTGTCCATACCACTTGATGATATAATGAAACCAAATTTCACAAATGAGGTAGCAAGGGTCAGCACAAGAGGAGAAAGCTTTTAAAAGACTTGCCTGCTGCGTTTTTATTAGTGTAGGCTGCTAATTTCTTTAGCACTCATTTCCTCTCTGCCACTACTAAAGTGGTGTTTGCACCGGACATTTGTGGCACGCACTCATTAATGTATAGATGATCACCCTATTTAACAAGATAGACTTATTAACATTAAAATAGAGTAACTAAGGATCATCGATGAAAACTATAGCTGATAAACTCAATACTTTATTGGATTTGTTCTGTTTTATCTACAAAATTCTCTGAAAGACTCAGTGTGTCTGAATAGCAAACACTAATGTAAGAGTATTGGAAAGTGAATAGTCTGTAGTGATCCTAAGACACTTGTGTGGCAGTAAGACAGTGAGATGGGGAAGGGAAGGCAGCAAATATGTTAGGTTATTAGACAAGTGGACACTGTGTGCATTTGTTTTTTTATTTTTATTTTTTCAAGTTTTTATTTCAATACCAGTTAGGTTACACACAGTGTTATATATCAGCTTCAGGTGTACAATATAGTCACTTAATGCTTCCATACATCACCCTGTTCCCATCACAACAAATAAACTCCTTAATTGCCATCACCTATTTAACCCATCCCCCCACCTACCTCTCTGGTAACCATCAGTTTGTTCTCTGTAGTGAAGAGTCTGTTTCTTGGTTTCCCTTTCTCTCCTTTTTTTTTTCCCTTTGCTCATTTGTTTTGTTTCTTAAATCCCACCTAAGAGTGAAATCCTGTGGTATTGTCCCTCCCCTCTTGCACTCTCTTACTCTCAAAATAAACAAACATTTAAAAAGAAACCAAGGAGATAAATATCCCTGCCTTGAAGGAGTTTATGTTGAAATAGTGGCATATAAACACTGAACAATAAAAATAAGTAAAATACGTAGTGTGTTAATGGTATGAATGCTTTGGAAAAAAGACTAGAATGTGTTGAGAAGTGAGGAACTTGCAAATTTAAGTTGGATAGCTAGTAAAAGGAGCCCTCTTTCCCAGAGTAACATTTGAGCAAAGTGTGAAAGTAATGTTGAAACTCAGCAAAGTAATGTTGATGACTGGGGGAATAGTATTCCAGGCAGTTGAAACAGCAAATTTCTAAGGATCTGAGATGGTCCATGTATATGGCAAGTTCAAGAAACAGCAGAGAAATCAGTGTGGATGCAGTGGAGTGAGTAGGAGGAAAAGAGGCCAGAGTGCCTGTAAGGAGTGGGGTCGGGCCTTCCAGAAGATTGTAAATGGTTTGACTTTTAATCTGAGTGACATAGTAAGGAAGACATTGGGGGATTCTGTGAAGAGGAGTAACATGCTATGATGAGTCTTCAACAGAAAAAGACTGCCGCCTTGACAATAGACCACATAAGAAACTGAGGGAGACCATGACAGTAATCTGGATGAATGATAATTATGGTGTAAACAGGGCAGAAGTGGTGGGTGGAGTTGTTGAAAAACGTTTAGACACCAGAAATATTTTGAATACGGAAATAACAAGGCATGCTAATGAGTTGAATGAAGGGCATGAGCAAATGAGAAAAGTCCAAGCTCTTTGGCCTGAATCAAAGGAAGGATAGAACTGTCATTATCTCATATGGAGACATAGCATAGCAGGTCAAACCAGAAGTTTGTAATACAGTGGAAGGTCAGTAAAAAAATTATTTTTGATCAATTTTGTTAAATGCTACTGATCAGTTCAATAAATGTCAGCTGAAATTTGGCCATGAGATTGAACAAGGTAGAGGTTGTTGCTAACTTTGACAGATAAACCCTTCGAGGTGGAAAGGTAAGGATAAAAGCCTGACAGGAGTAAGTTGAAGAGATAATGGAAGGATAGAAATTGGAAACAATTTCCAAAAATAATTTTTTCTATGGAAGAGAGAAAGAAAATCTACATCTTTTATTCATTTTGTTTCAGAATATGGATCTGTTTTCACTATCCTAAATCCACCACCTTAATCTTAGATAATTACTCTTGTCTGTGACTTTCTACACCCTCCTGAGGAAAGACCTCACCTTTTATTAATTCATATACATATACATATTCATATACAATTCATATCCATGAATTCATATACAACTTCTCTCTATTACTACCTTAGAATTCCCACATATGAGGAATGATTTCAGGCACCTTTGAATATTTATTTTATACATTGCTTTCTTCCAACTCATGCTGAGTTGATAGGCAACATTTTGTTACAAATCATATTCCTGGAATTCAGAACCATGTTCAATTGCTGGAAGAGATATGGAATAAATGAGTTAAGAACATGGAGAAACCCTCAAATGAAGACTCACAAAATCTACTGACGAGATTCCATGAGTTTCCTCTAATTCAGATCTGGCCAACAGCTTAGCTTTATCATGGACCTTCTTGAATTTATGTGGGCTTCACCTTATCTCTCTTTACAAAATAATAATAATAACAAATAATAATTGTTTAAAGGCAAAAAACCAAAACCAAACAAAAACAAAAACACGGGGAAAAAATCTCTTACAACTATCCTAAACTCATTCCTTGAATCAATCCCAACCAAAGCTAACAATGTTATTGCATTTGACTTGTCCTCTTTGCCCCTCTATCTGTATGTACTGCTATTATTATATTGTTTCTACCACTCACTATGTTTGGGGCAAAATAATTATATTGACTTACATCTTTTATTTTTAATCGTTAGCTGAATTATGCTGTAGAATTTTAAGTTGATATTATTTTACTCTTCAAAACCTACAAACATTCACATTTGAAGAAAACATAAAAGGTATAAGTGGCTGCAGGTTCAAGCAAGTAAAAATTATTTATGGCACCTCACACTTTTGTAGCCCGACCTGTTGACCCTCAGTGTTCATTAGAAATTCATCAGTACCAGGCTATCATCTCTTCTCTGCGTCTTCCTTTTTTTCTGATCTATTGGCTTTAGGCCAAGGAGAGATTTTCTTTAAAAAAAAAAGCCTTTTAATTAGCTCTTCACCCTCCTGATAGTTTCAGAATAACTCATAAAAAAGAAAACTTCAGAGCATAGTTCATTTCTGAAGAAATTCATGAAAAAGTGAAGCTATCCAACAGTGCTATTCTCCTAAGAAAAGTTTTAGGCTGTGTGTGTGTGTGTGTGTGTGTGTGTGTGTAGGCTATAGGCAAAGATAATTTTTATTTTATTATATGAGACATTTAAAAAATTCTGACAACTTCAATACTTTATTTCTTCATGTAATAAAAATAATAGTATCTTTTTGAGTGTTCACTATGTGTCAGACATTAAGCTGATCCCATAAAATTGCTTTTTTTCATTTAATCCTCTGAATAACAATATTTGATAATATTCTTGTGCTCATTTTATAGATAAGAACTGAAGACATACATGGCTTAGTGGCATATCCAAAGTCACACAGTCAATAAGTATTACAGTCTGAATGTCCAAATAGTCAGTCTTATTTTAAAGCATAAATTTTAAGCGTTGATGATATTGTATAGTATCCTGTTATGAGTATTCGATGTATATTCATATAAATAGAAGTCATAAAAGTATCCTTAAATCTGTGAGTTTATAATTGATGAAAGAGAGTTTAATGTCAATGAACATATGTTGATATTTCATAAGTGAAGGAATGAAACTAATACCTCTCTTGTTTTTCATCGGCTTCTGTGTGGGAACGTGTATATAGTTAGGGAAGGGAGAGGATATTGTCAGTTCAAAGGGCAGGAAGGCTATAGTTTTATCAAATTTTTTTTTCTAAGCCATAAGAAACTAAATGTGAATCCTATAATAGAATTCATCTGAATTGTTAGTTCTTGGAATCACTGCTTCTTTCCCTACTGTATTGAAAGGCAGGGCAAAGAGGATCAGCCAATTGACAAGCTGGTTTACCAAGAAAAGGTAGTTTGCTTTCTTTGTTTCTTCCATTCAAAGTACTGGGAGGGTGTCCTCTTTCCTGCTCCTCACCAATCCCTCCTTGCCAAACCTGTGGAGACCAGAATCAGACTCTTCATCATTTCATACCATTGTCCCATTGTCTTTTTTGTTTTTCTGGTGTGTGTGTGTGTATTTAAAGAGAACATTGTTAGCTACTATAAAAGATAAACTGAGGTATAGTAAAATTTTCAAGACTTTATTTGGGCAAAATCAATTCCAATCAGGACAGTGGCAAACTGGAAGTAGTTAAGAGTGCTCCCATGACAGGAGCTTAGGGAGAGACATTTATAAAGAAAAGGCAGAAGCAGGGCAAGGGAATTATTGATTAGCTATTGCTTAAAGTCTAGTTGTCTGTTTGTGATTGGTTGTCTTTAGTTTTGAGGTATTTACAGGCTTAAATTTTGGTTTGCTTACAAAGGCTATCAAGACATTTGCACCATCTCAGTCTGATGAACTCTGTGTTTAATTAATTTAATGCCAATTTAACTAATCTAACACAAAGAGAGTAGATGTCGACGGGAATGCTTTCCTGGCTGTGTGTGAGTGGCAGTGGTGGGTTGGGGGCTGTGAGAAGGTAAGGAGCACTCTCAGCTGGCAGCCTGCTTGTAAAAAGTTGCAACACAAGGGTTGGTTTGTTGTTTTTGTTGTGCAGGGTTTGTTTTTGTTTTTGTTTTTTAATTATTAAAACTTATTTTTAGAACAGTTTAAGGTTCACAGCAAAATTTAGGGGCAGGTGCTGAAATTTTCCATATGCTCCCAGCCCTCAACACACGCATACCTTCCTCCATTATCCACACCGCCCACCAGAGTGGCACATTTGTTACAGCTAATGAACCTATACTGATACATCATAATCACCTAAAGTCCATAGTTTAAATGAGGGTTCACTCTTGGTGTTGTACATTCTGTGGGTTTGGAATCAAAAATTGTTTTATGCCTCAGACATAGACCCATTTTTACTCTATGTTCTATGTTTCTTTGGTAGTGTTAAACTGCTAAAACCTCAGTGCACCTCTCATCTAGTTGATTCTAACTCAGCAACATATGCTAATGGTCGTACCCAAGCTCTTTTCTAGAATATTTCTCATTTTATTTTTTTTAAAGATTTATATCCATTTGAATACAATTCTCTCTCCTTTGCTCTCCCTCACTTTTTCTCACTCTCACATATACTTTATTTATAGATACCTTCATCTCCCAGGCTTCCATGGGAAATCCACTCATGCAGTACATTTTCTCTGTGCAGATACATGTTTCCATTTGTGAAGATACTCTGGGAATCAATTCTATCTCATTAGAGACTTTAAACAGTGAATGGATGTACACAGTCTTGACTTGATCCTTGTAATGAAACTGAGTTTTAATCAGCCTTTGTTTCCCATAGTAATTATTTATACTTTCATTGAGATATAATTGACAATAGATTACACATACTTAAAATGTATAGTTTGTTAGGTTTTAAATGTGTATACGCCTGCAAAAGCATCACCACGGTCAAGATAATGTCCATATTCATCACCTGCAACCATTTACTCAGGCTTTTTTGTATGTATCCTCCCTTCTATTACTAATCCCCAAGCAACAACTGATCTAATTTTTGTGACTATAGTACATATTGTCTATTACTTTACATAAATCAAATTTTGTTCATTACACTTAGCATAATTATATATTCTATTGCTGAGTAGTATTCAATTTTATGGATGTGTAAAAATGTTTTTATTCATTTAGGGACACCTGGGTGGTTCAGCTGGTTGGGCGTCTGACTCTTGATTTCAGTTCAGGTCGTGATCTCACAGTTGGTCATGGAATCAAGCCCTGCATCAGTCTCCTTACTGGTGTGTGGAGCCTCTTTCTCCCTTTCTCTCTCTGTCCCTTCCCAGCCCCCTCTCTCAAAATTAAGAAATAAACATTTAAGCATTTTTTAAAATGTTTCTATCAATTTTTCTATTTGTTTTTAAGTTTTTATTTATTTTGAGAGAGAACATGAGCACGGGAAGGGCAGAGAAGGAGGGAGAGAGGGAATCCCAAGCAGGCTCCACACTGTCATTGTGGAGCCCCATGTGAGGCTTGAACCCACAAACCATGAGATCATGACCTGAGCTGAAACCAAGAGTCAGTTTAACCAACTGAGCCACTGACGTACCCCCTTATTTTTTCTACTGACAGACATTTGAGTTGTTTCTAGTTTTTGTCTATTGCTTATAAAACTGCTTTGCATATTCATTCAAAAATATCTTTCTTTTCTGTTCTAAATGGTACATTTTACTATTTGTGGTTGAATAGCAGTTTCTTCATCCAACATCTATAGGGCTCTGAATTTAAGGGTTTTATCTGTTTTCATTCATTACTGCCAGTCATTTCCTGGGTTCATCTCTCTTAATACCTTGCCAAATGTAGACAATAACAGTAAACATACATTATTAACATTTTGTATTTCAAACTGTAGCCCAGTGTTATTAGTTTATTAGATAACCTGAGTCCCAAATGGTAAAAAACAAGTTTTGCTGAAAGTTTTATTACTGTAAAATGTGAATCTGTATGATGGTGTGGATCGAAGTTTTAGAGAAGTGCTTAGAAGTCCTCTTTAAAAAAAATGGCACCAAATTGTAAACACAAAATTAGGTATAAAATTGAATATTTATAGCGAGAAGATAAATCACAAAATAATTACAAATAAAAATATAATAAATACCAGAAGCATCACAAATTTTTAAAAACTTATTTATGATATACCTATAATTTTTCTGCCTTTTGACTTTTATTGCATTTTAAAAAATGTTTGTTTATTTTTGAGAGAGAGAGAGACAGAGCATGAGCATGAAAGGGGCAGAGAGAGAGGCAGACACAGACGCTGAAGCAGGCTCCAGGCTCTGAGCTGTCAGCACAGAGTCCAACATGGGGCTCAAACTCACAAACCACTAGATCATGACCTGAGCAGAAGTCAGATGCTTAACTGACTAAGCCACCCAGGTGCCCCTCTTTTAATGCATCCTAATATTACATTGAATTTTTATAATATTATTTTCCCTCATAGAATAGAAGAGTAAATCTATCTTTCCTTTACCATGGTAGATTCTTTTCTAAATTCTTGACAATTTGGGTACATAGAACATAAGACTTCATGCATAGAAATACTCACTGTTAGTAGTAATAGTACATCTTTTTGCCCTTCAAAATAAGGTAATTCTGATACATTCTATAATTCCACTTAAAAATGCATTGTGTGTTTATTGTTATATATATCACATTATTCCATGATACATGCAGGAGAGAACTTCAGTTTTGACTAGGCTTCTATAAAAAAATCTTTTGCTTACAATTTTATAATTGGAAAACTGGAAAAAATATTCCATATACTAGTTTCTAACTCCATATGTACTAATCGTATTACTCCTCCACAACTCATATTCTTCCAGTGACAGATGCTATAGGACACATTGCTATTGCATAATACCAGGTGAATTGGCACAGAGAGCGGCAGGAATATTCTGGAAAGCATTTCTCCACTGGCATGACCAACAAAACTTAGTTATAAATTTTGTTACATTCTTCTATTCTCTTTTTCTCAAACTAAATGTATCTCCAACTCAGTTTTCCCTTAGACAAATACCAGAAATGATTGTGGTAACACTAATTTCACTCAACATAAAGAATGTGATGGAGAAGTAGAGTAAAAAGAGACAGTGGTCTTAATAAAGTGAGTTTATAGTACCAAAGTTAGAACATTTTGCAAAGATGTCTGCTTGTAAAATCCATGTGAACACATTAGTAGGTTCCCTTCTATGGCTTTGGGATGGACTTATGTAGGTAGGGGGAACTGAAGTCTGTTTCATTAACTTCATATTTAACCTGTGCCTGATTCCCACCTTTCCAGCCTTTGCTAACATTTACCTTGTCACCTGCCTCACAACACCTAATCTACTGCTACACATTTTAGGCTTTTATATATGTCAGAATTTCAGATGTATGAACCAATCTCCCTAACAATCAGGATATACTAGGTTATGCTGTGGAATTAGACACATTCAAAATTTCAGTGGTTTAAAATAAACAAACCAAGTTTGTTTTTTGGGGGTTGATAGCACTGAGAAGATGTTTATTCATTTCCCCTCTTGTTTACTCAGGGACACAGTTGATGAAGCTCCATCTGACATGTGTTCCCATAATCATCCGAGCAGAGGAAAGAGAACTCAGGAGTTCATCACAGTGGGAATTAAAAGTTACAGTTTGCAAATAACATGACATTTCCCTCTCTTACCTCAATAGCTAATGGAACAAACACCCAAACTTATGGGATTCAGCAGGTGCAGTCTTCCATATATCTAGAAAGAGTGGAAAGCTGTTTGTAAGTGAGTAGCACAAAAGACTCCCACATAGTATAACAGGAATGTCAAACTTAAGAGATCAAAAATTGATCTCCTAGGCTACTCTGGACATCTCCTGCTAATTGTGCTGTTGTTTCAACATAACGTATTGTCAACCATATTTTATCATTAAAGTAAGCATGTGAAAAGAACCAAAACTGAAATGTTTCAAATTTTCTATTTATTAACTGCATTATTGTTTATGAAACTTCTTGCAATTTATGATATAGTAAAAATCAATAGTCTTAACTGAAATATGATATAAACTCATATATAATGAAGAAAGGCATATAGGAGATTTTTTTTTCCATGATGGTACAGATGATGTATTATTTCCCTCATCAGAGAATTGGTTAATAGCAGATATTGGACTTCCCCGGTATTTCAAATCCCAACTCTTTCCATGCTTTTTAGTCTTTCCTCCTAGAAACTTGACCAAATAAGCAATAGTAATTCAGCCAAAAGTCCCCTTTTAGCTTGAAATACATTATTTCTTAAATTGAAATAATTCTGTGTTGTGTATCTATTAGAATAATTTCTATCTCTCTGATATCTTTTACTTTTTTGTTTGGTAATTTTAATAAGACACTTGATTTTAGTTAGTTAATTTGTTTAGGCTTTAAAATATGGGCTGATCTAGGAATACAGAAAGGAATGAAGCACAGCTCCTGCCATCAAGTATCTCACAAATAGAACCAAGACAAGAAAGTAACAGAGAAGAAAGAGAAGGGATTTCAGGCAGAGAAAATCAATGTATAACAGCATGAGAGTCTGAGACTACATTAGCGCAGGACTATTATTACCAGTACACTGCATCTCAGTAAAATTGGAATGTGGGGTGTATATGCCTCGTTGTAGAGGTGGGTCACACAGCAGGATGAGGGAACTGGTGAGAGATAGAAGAGAAAAAAGTGAGCAGTGGCCAGATCATGAATGACTTTTCTGGCCCCAAGGAAGTAATTAAGTTTATCTTGTGTATGATGGGAACCATTGAAAGGAATACCATATTGGATTATCTCCCTCTTGTTCTAGAGTGCCTTAATTTTATTTTCTATTTTTATACTCAGTAAATGACTCAACCATTTTGATGATCTTTGTATAAATACCATCTTCCTGTAATGATCTTCCTTTACTTTCCTCTGTTTAACCCTATGATTCACGGTCTTTTTTTTTCTTTATAATTATTTTGGAATTATTTTCCTGTGATATAGAGTTTCATATTTTCCCCTTATGATTATTTTATATTAACATGCTTTTACTTTCATTTTTTACAATTATAATTCATAAACAACAATTTTGTACTTTGTTTTTAGACAGATTAATATGGTAGTAATGTAGTAACTATACCATATTAACAACATTATATAGACATTGTGTAAAATAGAACCTTAATAAGTGTTTAATGCAGAAGTTAGCTTGTAATTCTTAGAAGAAAAATTACATCAGCAAACATGTTAATATTAATGACATTCAAACAGAGTGACTACTATGTGCGACATAGGCAGCTGGGCTTACATTTTAGGAAAACATAAGACATTTCTAATTTCAAGGCATGTTAAAAAACACATCTTTATTATGGCACATCAGTGAAAAAAATTTAAATTGTTTTGTTTTTATTTGTAATAACTATTTTTACTTTACATTCTAACTGTTTCTTTTTTGTGGCTTATTTTCTTATTATAGAAACATGAAGGATTATCATAAAACAAAAAACACAATTCTACTTAGCCATGCTAGCATTCAGGCTCACCATAGATGCTCTAATAACTGTGAACATTTGCCAAAGTTAATAGTGGTTCTGTTCACCTTGCCTATATGCACAGAAAAAAAATTAAATTTTGTATGACCACCTGTTATCCCTTTTCTTAATATAAGTGGTCTCAGATTTTTTTTTTCCTAGAGGACACGTAGTTTGTGAAGGGGCAACTATTTTACATATCGGCATGGATGTTCTTTTAAGGACTCATTAAAACGTGTCCTTGAGAGATGCTTGATTTTTTCCTTCTTTATGTTGTTATTTCTCCACATTAATCTAAAGCTTTTTTCAAGTATACATTTCATAATGCAGCTTGAGAGTATGAGGTGATTCCAAATTGATCATTCTCCATCTTCATAAGCTACTCTATGAGCTGAACATCCTATTAAACTCTCAAATTTTGACCTGAGATTATCTGTACACTAAGCATAATTTTAGCCTATGTGAGTGTCATAAAGTGAATGAGGAATCTTGTTCTCTAGCAATTGTAACATCAAAACTTCATTGTGGTAATCCCAAGACTTTGACTTTTCCTGCCCTGACCAAATCTCCTCTTAAATTTATTAATTGTTATTTCAGAATGACTGCTTCACTAACCAGTGGTAGATCCATAGGTAACTACCCCATGCTTAACCCTGAGGGGTTAATAAATATCCATGTTTTAACTGCTGTAATATTTACAAGTAAACAGTTAAGTAATCATAACTCATCATGAGATGTGTGAGATAAAAAAGAAGCTTCTAGAATCTTTGAGGCAAAATTTGTAAAATATCTAAATATTTCATAAAAATTATAAAGCTATTTCTCAATTAAGGCTGAGGGGATAGAAGTAAAGAATAAAATTGCTAAATATTCTATTGTGACATTTATATTCTTTTCATTAGAATTTTGTAAGAGAGATAAACACAAAATCACACCACTTTAAGAAGAACACAAAGACCTGGGGTTTTCTGGACACAGCTTTTCACATAACTATTTCAGTTATTGAATAAACACATAATACTGTCTATATATCAGGCAGCATTCTAAGTACTTTACAAATTGAAACTCATTAATTCATACTAAGCTATGGATGAACTACTATGTACTTTGTAGCTTTCATTGGAAGTAGCTACATGTTAAAAAAATGTTTTTAAGGTTTATTTTGAGAGAGGGAGGGAGAGAGAGAGTGAGTGAGAGTGAGAGACATAGAATCCAAAGGAGGATCTAGGATCTGAGCTGTCAGCACAAAGCCCAACACGGGGCTTGAACTCACAAACCACAAGGTCATGACCTGAGCCAAGCCAGTCACTTAACCAACAGAGCCACGCAGGTGCCCTGAAGTAGCTACATGTTTAGAAAGAACTTGTTGGTATTGACAGAGGGATTGTAGAAATAATGGGGTTCCTCATGATCAGTGGGTGATTTTTAGTGGTCCAGTGGGAGAAGGCAAGAGCAGAGAATATTTAATGATCATTTTGTCTTCTAGAACTAAGAACTCATTTCTCCTGCAGCAGTCTTGTGGGAAAAAGTAAATTAAAAAATATATGCTTTAAAAAGTATTATTTTATAAGAGAGTTGATTGGGTCACAATGTATTTTCATATATATTATTTCATTTGATTCATTTGATATGGGGATACTGTGAGATGACATTTTCTAACATTTACTGATGTATAAGCCAGACACTTTATTGAATCCTTACAACTTTTGATCATACCCAAGTAATAGAAGAGAAATCTGAGGCTCATATATTAAGCACTAGCAAGTGACGATACTTATAAGCCTCGTTAAACATAAATAAATAAAAGATGCTCAGGAAATAAAGCAAATAAAGGGCCGAATCAACTTTTGCCAAAATCTATGTTCTTAATCACATTGTTATTGTTATTGTTTAATCATTATTTTCATAGTCCCAAGATTAAAAAACAAATAAGAGTTATGTCTTTGCCACAATTGCATGGATAGTCACTGGAATTCAAGCCAACAGTAAAGGCAGTGTGACATAACAAAATGATATGCCATAAAGAAATAACCTTCCACGAAAATGCAGTTAGAAGTAATAAACAAATTTAGCAAATTTGCAGAATACAAAATCAACACAGAAATCAGTTGCAGTTTTGCATGTTAGCAATGAACAATCTGAATAAAAATTAAGAAACCAATTCCATTTATAATAGCATCACAGAATAAAATATTTAGGAATAAACTTAACCAAGGAGGTAAAAGACTTGTACACTGGAAAATACCAAGCGTTGCTGAAATGAGTTAAAGACAAATATAAGTGGAAAGTTTATTTCCTGGGTTCACTGACTGGGAGATGTAATATTGTTATGATGTCAACACACCCAAAGCAATCTGCAGATTCAGTGTAATCCATATACAAATCCTGGTGGTGTTTTTTGCAAAAATATTTACAAAATTTTTTAAATTCACATGGAATCTTTTCAACTTTTTAAAGTTTATTTATTTTTGAGAGAGAGAGAGCGAGAGAAGGAGAGACAGACACAGAATCTGAAACAGACTCCGGGTTCTGAGCTGTCAGCATAGAGCCCAACGTGAGGTTTGAACTCATGAGCTGTGAGATCATGACCTGAGCTGAAGTCAGGCATTTAACTGACTGAGCCACCCAGGCACCCTGTTTAAATTCACATGGAATCTTAAGGGACTCTTAATAGTTAAAAACAACCCTGAAAACAACAAAGTTGGAGGTATCACCCTTTCTGATTCCAAACTTAATTATAAGGTAAACAAAACAGGGTAGTACTGGCATAAAAACAGGAACAAAAACAGATGAAATAGAGATCCCAGAAATAAACTTTCTCATATATGGTCATATGATTTCTACAAGGTTGCCAAGACTATTAAATAGGGGAAAAGATAGTTCTTTCAGCAACTGGTTCTGACAAAACTGGATTATCTACATGCAAATGAATGAATTTGGATCTGTACTTCATACCATATGCAAAAATTAACTCAAGATACATCAAAGACATAAGAGCTAAAACTGTAAGCTTCTTAAAAGAAAATAAAGACAGCTTCATGCTCTTGGATTTTTTTTTTTTTTTGGCTTATGAAAATTTATTGTTGTCATGTTTTCACCATCAAAACTTATTATATTGGTCTTTCTTTCTTTCCTCTGTAGAAGTACAAAAGAGAGATATTGGCCACTTTGAGTCACCAGCATCATGACTTTTGTGACCAAATCCAGCAACCAGAATTTCATCATTTTACTCAGTAAATCCAATCACATTTGGGTACAAAACCTGTGATTTCTTCTGCCATTCTTGATCAGCAGGACCCTGACACATTTCCTGATGCCAGAATATGGACTTTTAGCTTCAACCCCTACTTTTTCCAGTACAATTCCCTTTGCATGGCAACCACCTCCAAAAGGGTTGGCCTTCAGGGCTGTGCCCAAATTGACTTTCTTGTACTGTTTATCATGCCACTTCTGATCTCATCTCCAGGATGGAGCTATCCTGGCAGCACAAAGGCTGTGACACTTGCCCATCCTTCCCGTGCCATGGGCCTGAGCAAAAGAGAGAAACAGCACAGGAAGGCTATGCTCTTGGATTTGTTAGTGATTTCTTGGGTATGATATCAAAAGCATGAGCAACAAAAGAAAAATTAGATATATTGGATTATATCAAAATTAAAAATGTTTGTATATCAAAGGGTTTTGTCAAGAGATTAAAATGACCAATGGAATCATGAGGGAAATGGAATTCAAGCCAAAATGAGACACCAGTTAGTACCTCTTAGAATGGAATCATGAGGGAAATGCAATTCAAGCCAAAATGAGACACCAGTTCATACCTCTTAGAATGGCTATTACAAAACAAAACAAAACAACAAAAAAGCAAAGCGTTGATGAATATGTGAAGAAACTGAAACACCTGCACAGTGCTAACGGGAATGTAATATGGGATAGCCTCTGTAAAAAACTGTATGGCGTTTCCTCAAAAAATTACCATATGATCCAGGAATTCCATTTCTGGGTATATGCATAAAAGAACTGAAAGCAGTGATTGAACAGTTATGTGCACACCCATGTTCATAGCACTTTTTTTCATGATAGCCAAAATGTGGAAGCAACCCAAGTGTGCAAGTCAATAAATGAATGGATAAACACAATGTGACATATATTTACCATGGAATACTATTCAGCTTTAAAAGGGAAGGAAATTCTGAAATTTACTGCAATTTTGGATAAACCTTGAAGACATTATGCTGAGTGAAATAGGCCAGTAAGAAAAAGACAAATATTGTATGATTGCACTTACACGAAGTTTTTAAAGTAGTCAAATTTATAGAAATGGGGATGCAGTTGTGTTTGTCAGGGTCCATGGAGAGGGACAATGGGTAATTATTGTTTACTGGATACAGTTTCAGTTTGGGAAGGTAGAAAAACTGTTTTAGAGATGGATAGAGGTGCTGGTTGCACAACAGTGTGAATGTACTTGATGCCACTGAACTATAAACTCAAAAATGGTTAACACTGAATTTTTTATCATGGATATTTGATCACAATTATTATTATCATTTTTTTAAATTTTTTTTAACATTTATTTATTTTTGAGACAGGGAGAGATAGAGCATGAACGGGGGAGGGTCAGAGAGAGAGGGAGACACAGAATCTGAAACAGGCTCCAGGCTCAGAGCTGCCAGCACAGAGCCGGATGCAGCGCTCGAACTCATGGACCGCGAGATCGTGACCTGAGCCGAAGTCGGACGCTCAACCCACCGAGCCACCCAGGCGCCCCTATTATTATCATTTTAAATGGGAACATTGGCTAAAAAGGAAACTTAAAATCCAACTGAATTCTTAATTCAAAGCTGTGACTTTGAGCAGCTTGTCAAAATCTTCTCATTTTCAGTTTCTCTGAAAAGGAAAATGTAGATGATCTATATTCTCCAAGGTTATTGGGAGGCTTTATCATAATAATGTATGTAAAAATGTCTGACTCAAGATAGGCATGCAGTGATAGCTTCAATGTTCATCACACATCTGTGTGCTAAACATCAGTGTTTATTTTTTATTTTTTTTTTAATTTTTTTTTCAACGTTTATTTATTTTTGGGACAGAGAGAGACAGAGCATGAACGGGGGAGGGGCAGAGAGAGAGGGAGACACAGAATCGGAAACAGGCTCCAGGCTCTGAGCCATCAGCCCAGAGCCCGACGCGGGGCTCGAACTCACGGACCGCGAGATCGTGACCTGGCTGAAGTCGGACGCTTAACCGACTGCGCCACCCAGGCGCCCCTAAACATCAGTGTTTAGAAGCAGTTGGGTGGCTCAGTCAGTTGAGCGTCCGACTTTGGTTCAGGTCATGATCTCACGGCTCATGAGTTTGAGCCCTACATCAGGTTCTGTGCTGACAGCTTAGAGCCTGGAGCCTGTTTTGGATTCTGTGTCTCCCTCTCTCTTTGCCTCTCCCCTGCTCATGCTCTCTCTGTCTCTCAAAAATAGACGAAAATGTTAAAAAAAAAATTTAAACATCAGTGTTTAGATGGGAGGTTATCTGCAAGGAAAGCTCCATTTGAGGATTTGAATAATAAGTAGATATTAATCACACAAGCATCTTGTAATGATTAAACTATTAAACAAGCATTTGTAATACAACAATGTCTTGAGAGACAAAATAAGCCCTGCTTTTAATGACATATTTATCTTGTTCTTTTTTTAAACATCTTAAGACTGCTTCTAACACGTGTTATTCATAAGTCATATAATGCAAATGTTCAAAAGCTGGAGTTTTAGTAGAAATTGTATCTCTTGCTCGGTTATTGCTGTTGATACGTAAAAGACAGTAAGCAAAAGCAAAAAAAGGTCAAATTTGTAGGCTACCAATCTTGGGAATCTTGGCAAATCCTGAATAAAAGGAGTCTTTTAGGGCCCTGAGGTCATGGCTAAACGGCATCTAATGACTAACACTGGACTAAGACTTTTTTCCAAGGGGCAAGAATTCCTTATTTTGAAAGAATTTAGAGAGATATCACACTATACTGGTTAAAAGCCTGGATTCTGCAATGAAATGTCCTGGGGCTAATTGTTACTCTATCTTCCCAGTTATATGCCTTTGAGTATGTTACTTCACTTTCTAGGTCTCAGTGTGATGATAAACAGAGCTGGTTCATAGATATGAGACACAACAGTAAAGCATTTAACAAGGGTCATGACACTTAGTAAGTCTCCCATAACTTTTTTATTATGATGATGATAATTACCATGATTCATAAGATCTTATTATCTCAGAACATGGCTAGACACAGCCCACTTAATTAGAGTGGAATAAAGCAAACTGATCATTATTGGGCTTGAATCTATGCTGTTGAAACCAAGATATTCTGACATAGAGAAGCATCTGGATCCAATGGAGATTCTTGATAGGTGTTTAATCCAGCTGGTATATCATTAATTATCAGTAGGTTATGGGACTAGACAACAGGCAAATAATCAAGCAGTTTGAAGAGAACAGTATTGGCTGAAGGTGATATTGCAAAAACATTAAGGGGCAGATGGAAAATCATAAGGACTGTAAAATCAAGTTTTTAGAAAGCCAGGCAGGCAGGCAGACAACATTAGAATACTGTAAGTAACAGAAGCCCTGACACTAATGTGGGATTCAATCAAAGAACTTCAGTTCTTAGTAAAAACTGGAAAAATTAAACGCTTTTGTTTTAGTTTGAGTTCCCCCAGGATTAGACTGAGAGAGAAGAAAGCACAAATAGTATTTGGAAGAGGTAGTAAACACCAGCAGAAAAGTACCAGTAGAAAAGTCAGTTAAGCATTTGACTCTTGGTTTCTGCTCAGGTTATGATCTTGTGGTTTCGTGGGTTCGGGCCCCTGTCAGATTCTGTGCTAGCAGTGTGTAGCCTGCTTGGGATTCTCACTCTCCCCATCTCTCTGCCCCTCCCACACTTGTGCTGTATCTCTCTCTCTCAAAATAAATAAATAAACAAACAAAATTTTAAAAAAAGTACAGAAGTAAAAATGGCAGTGAGGCAGCTTATAGAATATGCTATCAAGCCACCTATGCTGTGGGTAACTAGGATTTAACCCCATGGGAACATTATTAAAACCCACTTACTTCAAAAAGTAAAGGAATCAGGGGCACCTGAGTGACTCAGTCTGTTAAAGAATCTGACCTTTGATTTCAGCTCAGGTCTTGAACTCAGAGACCCTAGTTCAAGCCCCATGTCAGGCTCCATGCTGGGAGTAGAGCCTATTTAAAAACAAAAACAAAAACAAAAACAAAACAAAAAAAATGAAAAGAAAAGGAAAGGAATCAGAAGATTTATATAGCAAATACTGCCAGCCATCTGTGAAAGACTGGTGGTTTAAGGAGGGGTAACAACCTACCTTGGCTTCAGAGGAAACCCTAAGGCAAAACAATGTAAATACTACCACTTGGAAGGTGTGCAGGCCTGTGGAATATATATATATATATACATATATATATATATATATATATATAGTAAAGGACCATAGCTTTAAGGAAATAATCTCTAAAGTTCATATCACATACATTTGGGGGTCATATCCAACCCACCTTTGAGCACAAATCCGCTGTTCACAGAAATAGTTTCTTTCCTTTCCTATTTTGGACCGCGTACACCTTGTTATGTTATCTCAAGTTCCCTAGCAAAACTTTGTTTTTTCTGCATGCTTGTAACCTTTATCTGAAACCCTGGGGCCAGATGAGTTTTGAAACTAGGAATTTTTTTGAATTTTAGAAAGGTAATTACCATTGATATTCTATATATTTAATAACATTCCAGTGACATTTGGAGCAGCACTCTGTAAGTAAATATGTTCTTTTTTTCTGGTGTCTCAGGAATGGTTCTTTACATTAAGTGGTATCAATATAGGTAGTAAATAGCCTCACATCAATTCAAGTCAGGGTTATGTTTAGTCTGATATAACTGGGCTGGACACAGTGTGGAATTAAATCTAGAAGAAGCCCCCAGCCTCCAAAATGTTCATCACTTACATGATGAAAAGTGCAGGTGGCAGGGGACATCTAGGTGACCATGAAGAAACGGAAGTTTCTGAGGTCAAGGAAGTGTCTTCACTGGCAAGGAGTGGGGGCTCTGGAGCTAGCATTGGAGGTTATTAGTGTGTTCTTCTATTGAGTTAACTCAGGTCTGCTGAAACAGCACTTTGTAGTCTACCAAAGGAAACGTGGGAAATGAGATTTCAGGGATATCTAAATTTGTTATTTTTTAGATATCAACTTATGAAAAACTTCTAAATTTTAAAGCAGTTGTGGGATTTTGGAATTGTGGGTAAGTGATAACTATACAGTAGACCGGCATACTGAACCTGTCTTTTCCATTTTATAAAATTCAACAATTTAAGCAATCTCTCCCCACAACTGACACCACCATCACCTCTATTTTTACAATACAGAACACTGAGATCTTCTCAGGTATAATCTTTAGAACTATATATCTCAACCTTTTTTTTTCATTATTGTCCCCTTCTCCAACTAGCCTTTTTTAACCATTTTCCCCCTAATTGCCCATCTCTATAACACTTAATGCCAAAGATGTACGTATATATGTTGATAGAATGAGGCTCTTTGGAGGACTTCACATCATTATAATATCTGACATTTTTTATACCGCAAGAACCAATTTTTGTCCCCTTGGAAGCTGTATCACTCACATTGAACATTCGTGCTTAAATTAGAGAATACAAATGTCTACCAATGTGACAATGTGAAAACAAACTTATTTGGTGTGTCATTTAAGCCATTTTGTCCTACCTTAATCAGTTTAACTGTTTTAGATCACTCTTAAGTATCTTTAAATAATCAAATGGATTTTTTTTAGTATTCAATACAAATTGGAGGATGTGGGTATGGTGAATGGTCACAAACATACATTTTTAAACTAATGAATTTCTTTCTGTTGAAAGAAATATCTACATGAAATTAATGCAAAGCCCTTTTGGAAGGCTTCAAGTACTTTAGAACTTTTATTTATTTTAGGTTTTATGTATTGAAAATTTCTATCCCAACTAATATTTTGAAAAGTTTAATGATAAGATGAGAAAGACTGGATAGATATTTCTGCAGAAAACTAACAGCTTATAAGGTAAAAATAAATCAAAATTAAAGTTAAATCACAAAATCTAGAACAAATATTTTGCCAGGAGCTACATAAAATGTTTTAGAAAAATCACTGAACTTGACATTAGAAGAGATGGCTCAAGGTGTGACTTAGCCAGCTTGCTATTTCTTATCTTCTCCAATCTCTATTCTTGTTTATAAAATTGGAATTATGATTATTCCAAAGTTTATTTATGGGACTGAAATGAGGAAACCTATATTACATAGTTTTATAAATTCTAAAGTGTAAAAATATAGATATTCATTGAATTATGTCAAGTATTAATTATTAGAGCTATGTCCAGTGTAACTTGAAATAAAGAACAAATCTGAGAGGCTGAAGTGTCATGCACAGGACTTCTCCAGCTCATCTATTCCAAATCCTCCTGCTTTAATTGTTTTTAAATATAACTTATTGTGAAATTGGCTTACATACAACACCCACTGCTCATCCAACAAGTGCCCATTTTCCTCAATGCCCATCACCCATTTTCCCCTCTCCTCCACTCCCCCCCTCCATCTTCAGTTTGTATTCTAGAGTCTCTTATGGTTTGCCTCCCTCCCTCTCTGTTATGCTTTAATTGTTTATGCTTCTAAAATTTTGTGTTTGATTATAGTTAACATTATGGCTTATCCTTCTGTAGAAGTTATCTGGCAAATGTGTAAGCTTCTATGTTTTGATTAATAGAATTTTGCTGACCAAGTAAGTTTTAGAGACAATTGAGGCTATCTTAAAAGATGAAAGTCTCTGAGAATATTTCTGCCTGAGTTTGCACTTCTCAAAGCAGTAAGTCTTAGCAAAAGAACTTGTCAACATATGTACCATTTTCTGGATTCAGCCAAGTATCTAATGCAACTTTTCTCATTAAGGATCTTTAGAAGTTTTTTTGCCCCTATTATTCTAAAATCTTTAAACACAAAACCAAAAACCTGCATTACAACAGAGTAGTGTGTGGGATGTGACTCTTTCTATTTTGAACTATTATAGCATTTTCCTATCATAGCACTTTCCTCAGTGTATCATAATGGTTTGTTTACTTTCCTGTCTCTCTCATTAGACAGAGAGCTGCTAAGAAAACATCATTTTCCACTGAGCCCGCAGCACAGTGCTTGTTAATACACTCAGTATTCCTTGAATTAAATTGAATAACACTTTTACCTTGTTGGCCCACATTTTAAATGACATTCTGTTATAGTAATATGTACATGTTTTTATTCCACTATTATATTCCAAATTCCTTGAAATATGGAGCTATAACTTTATTC
The DNA here is from genome assembly GCF_022837055.1 of Prionailurus viverrinus. Taxonomy (NCBI): domain Eukaryota; kingdom Metazoa; phylum Chordata; class Mammalia; order Carnivora; family Felidae; genus Prionailurus; species Prionailurus viverrinus. Next base: position 158,827,225 of record NC_062564.1, on the reverse strand, counting down.
CCTTATTGGCATGGAGTGAACAAAATATTAGGGGGATTGAATGCTGAATGGCAATAGAGACAATTGTCATTGCTTCTGCATGGTGCCGTGACAGCACTGTTGTTTTCTTATAATCAAGTTCCTGATAGCTCAGATCTAACAGCCACCAGAAATTCTAAGCCACGGAAGGAAAAGGAAAAGGAGACAAGAAAAGGGACAACTGGGTTAAAAATACTGAAGAACAATAGATTTTAAGATATATATACCTATTGGGTAGTGGGGCAGAGAAACATTTGTTTTGAGCACATTTTCAAATAATTGAAGTCAACAAGATAGAAGCCATTAATTGTAACATCCAAACCATCAAATATCAGAATGAAAGTTAAAAACATGTGTAATATCAGAAATCAATCCAAGTGTCAGCATGAACGTGAATGGTCTGAGGATGGACACATAGAACTCTAATCAGATTACAGAGACATAGAGTTGCGTTATAAAAAATAAATCAGTTCTGGGTCTTGGTTCAGCATTTAAGGAACTTGGAAGTCACCACTCCATCCCAACAACAAGTAAAAATCTGAACAGGCTGAAAATTCAACAACTCATCTTGGATCCATAAAAGAGGGGAGGATGCCTGACAAACTGCTCAGCCAAAGATTAGAGATTCAGATAGACCAAAAAAGGAAGGCACAACTCAACAGAACAGAGACTCAAGAGTGGATGCTGCAATGGGAACTGCCAGGTAGGGAAACCTGAACTGAAATTGATAAATTGCTGTAAGATCAATGTGGACAACTCCAGGGGGACTGTGTCATAAAAATGCCCCCACAATTTTTGTGAGATTTACCTCCAGGAGCTCAAGCAGTTTCTTTCAGTAAATATCTGAGAAAAACCCCCTCCCGCTTCTTGCAGGAGGAAGAGAAAAGGAAACATTTTGAAACATACAAGAGAATTCTGTTCTTCCTAACAAGGCACACCTTCAGGGGAAACTAGTTAACCAGAGCCTAACCTACTAGATTATTTGTTAATCAGAGCCTTACTGACCCGGGGGAATAAAACTATCCAACTCCAGTCAGCACTATCTTGCCAAGTGGGAGAAAGGAAATATCCAACTCCAGCCCACTGTAGCCATTCTGTCCTACCTGAGGTGGGGGAGAAAAACCCAACAAAGACTTGTAAAGTTTACAGTCCAGAGGCACAGGCTCACTCAAAGACCGGCACCTAATCACAGGACTATAGAACACTTCCCCTCCTTCTATATCTTACTACCAGTTATTAAAGGCCTATTTAAAGAAGTTCATTTTTCCCAGTACTTCATGTATAGCTCTCAGAAGGAAATTACAAGACTTAATAAAAGGCAAAAAACAGAACTGGAAAGGACAGAGCAAGCTTCAGAACTAGACATGGCAGGGATGCTGGAATTTTCAGACCAGGAATTGAAAATGACTGTGAATAACATTCAAAGGGCTCTGATGCATAAAGTAGATAACATGTAAAACAGGTGGGCAACATAAGCAGAGAGATGGAAATCCTAGAAAAAACCGAACAGACATACTAGAGGTCAAAAATACTGTAAAAGAAATGAAGAATGCCTTTGGTGCATGTATTAGTCAGGGTTCTCCAGAGAAGCAGAACCAGCAAAATACATAGATATATGTATAAGAGTAGATTTATTATAGAAATTTACTCACCTGGGGCATATGGGTGGCTCAGTCGGTCAAATGTCCAACTTCACTCAAGTCATGATCTCCTTGTTCATGACTTCAAGCCCCACATCAGGTTCTGTGATGACAGCTCAGAGCCTGGAGCCTGCTTCAGATTATGTATCTCCCTCTCTCTCTGCCCCTTACCTAATCTCTCTCTCTCTCTCTCTCTCTCTCTCTCTCTCTCTCTCAAAAATAAACATTAAAAAAAAAGAATTTTGCTCACCTGATTGTGGAGGATGAGAAATCACACAATCTGTCTTCTGCAAGTTGGAGAACCAGAGAAGTTGGTGATATAATTCAGCTCATGTCAAAAATCCTGAGAATCAGGGAAGTTGATGGTGTAACTCCTTGTCCAAGGTTGAAAGTGTGAAAACTGGAAGGGACACTTGTGATGTCCTGGAGTCTGAAGGTCTGAGAAAAAGGAGTTCCAATGTCCAAGAGCAGGAAAGGATGAATTTCCCATTTCAAGAGGAGAGAGCAAGAACCAGCCCTTCCTTTGACTTCTTTCCTTTCTCTTCTCTCCTCTTCTCTCCTCTTCTCTTCCCTTCTCTTCTTCTCTTCTCTTCTCTTCTCTTCTCTTCTCTTCTCTTCTCCCCTCCTCTCCCCTCCCCTCCCCCCTTTCCCCTCCCCTCCCCTCCCCTCCTCTCCCCTCCTCTCCTCTCCTCTCCTCTCCTCTCCTCTCCTCTCCTCTTCCCCTCCCTTTCCTTCTCTTCTCTTCTCTTCTCTTCTCTTCTCTTTCTCCTCATTCTCTTTCTTTCTTTCTATCTCTCTTTATTCTTCTTCATCTTCTTCTTCTGCCTCTTCCTCTTCCACTTCCCCTTATTTTTGCTCCTTAACCATTTGGATGGTGCCAGAGAGGGTAATCTTAATTACTAAGTCTACTGATGCACGTGCTTCTTCTAGAGGCACTCTCACAGACACATCCAGAAAAAAACTGTTTGTCAGCCATCTGTGCATTCCTTAGCCCAATCAAGTTCACTCACAAAATTAACCATCCCAGTGGATGACTAGCAGATTGGATACTGCTGAAGGAAGAGTCTCTGAGCATGAGGATCTATCAGTTGAAACCTAAAACTGAAAAGCAAAGATAATAAAGACAAGAAAGAAAGAAAGAAAGAAAGAAAGAAAGAACTGTGGGACAATTACTAAAGGTATAATAAACACGTAATGAGAATACCAGATATATAATAAAGAGAAGGGAACATAAAAAAAATGTTGGAACAAAATAATGATAGAAATTCTCCAAATTAATGTCAGACACCAAACCATAGATTTAGGAAGCTCAGAGAACACTGAACAGAATGAATGTCAAAAAACACTACTCCTAGGCATATTATTTTCAAACTACAGAAAATCAAAGATAAAAAATCTTGAAAGAAGCCACAGGAAAAAAGTACCTTACCCCTAGAGAAGCAAAGACAAAAATCACATCCAATATTTTCTCAAAAAACATGCAAGCAAGAAGAGAGTGGAGAGAAATATTTAAAGGGTTGAGAGGGAAAAAAAGTCCAACCTAGAATTCTGTATTCTGTGAGATTACTTCTCCTGTGAAGGTAAAATAAAGACTAACTTAGACAAACAGAAATTGAGGGAATTTGTCGCCAGTGGACATGTCTATGAGGCCAACATTACCCTAATATCAAAACTAGACAAAGACATTACAAAAAACAAAAAGTACAGAACAATATCTGTCATGAACAAAGATGCAAAAATTCTCAACAAAGTCTTAGCAAGTAAAATCAATTATGTATAAAAATAGTTATACACTATGCCCAAGTGGGATTTATCCCAGGTATGAAAGGGTAGTTCAACATTCAAAAATCAATTAATGTAGGAGTGTTTGGAAGATGGTGGTGGAGTAGGAGGACCTTAGGCTTGCCTCATCCCACAAATACCACTAAGTAACTTCAAATCATCCTAAATACCCCAGAAATTCACCTGAAGACTGGCAGAACAAACTCTACAACTATGGGTTGAGAGGAGGTCACATGGAAGAAGGTAGGAAGTGCAGAGATGCGGTTTAGAGAGAAACAGATCCTGGCCACTGTGGTGAGGAGGGAACCCCAGTTGTGAGAAGGGCATGAGACAGAATAACATGGAGCCCAATCGCATCCCCATAATAATTGGCTTGGAAAGTGAGAGAGGGTGAATTTTGTGAGTTCTTGCAACCATCGAAGCTTTAAAGCCTGAAGTTGTTCTCTTTTTATCTATTTTTTTTTAAATGTTAATTCATTTTTGAGAGGGGGGAAGGGCAGAGGGAGAGGGAGACACAGAATCTGAAGCAGGCTCCAGGCTCTGAGCTGTCAGCACAGATCCCAATGTGGGGCTCAAACCCACGGACCACAAGATCATGACCTGAGTTAAAGTCAGACGCTTAACTGACTGAGCCACTCAGGCACCCCTAAAGCCTGAAGTTTTAAAGGGCAGCAGACTTGGCTGAGATAGAGCTCACAGGGTATTGTGCTGCTCTTAGAAGACAGCCAGACAATGGGCAGACATTCAGGGTAGAAACAGCAATCTGAAGAGTGCCTGGGGCTCACAGTGGGGAGGTTTCCCTTCATCTTGGAATGTGTACCAGAGAGACTGTGTCCACGGAGAAACCCCACTAAGAACAAAGGAACTGGTTGGCTCCATTTCCCTTCCCTGACCCTCAGCATACGCACAGTACCACCAGTGAGAACCAGAACAGTGGGAACACTCTCTAACTTGGTTTCACCAAGCCCTACCCCCTGGGCTCCAATGGAACTGCCCCTTCCAGTCAAGCTTGCCTCAGTCTCCCTCCCCCAAAAGACCAGCCCAAATCCTTGCTCACATCACGTCATCCAACTGGGAAGTTTTGTGGAATCTTGGTTCTGGTGGCAGTTGGTGGTAGATCTCATTTCACAAACAGACCACAGCCCATTTAGTTAAAATATTCAGGCCAGTGGCCAAACTCTGCACACAACAGACAAAGACAGCCTTTGCAGAGGACTTGTCTGAAGGATAAAACATCCAGGACAAAGAAGCAGAGCACATACAGCACACATTGGAGACACTCTTGGAAGCTCTAGTCCCTGGGGACTGGAGGCACTACATGGCAGGGCCCTGCAGGATCTCCTCTTCATAAGACCATCCCTCTCAAGAACAGAAGACATAACTGACTTTTCTAACCCAGTAAACAAGCGCAGAGACTTAGACAAAATGAGAAGACAGAGATTTATACCAAATGAAAGAATAGGAGAAGGATTAAGGAGTGCACTTGTGGTGATGAGCACTTGGTGATGTACAGAATTTTTGAACCACTGTCATGTACACTTGAAACTAATATAACACTGTATGTTAACTAACAAGAATTAAAATTTGTAAAAAGCCAAAAAAAAATCAATTAATGTGATGAATCACATCAACAGACTAAAAAAGGAATATTATTCAGTGACAAAAAGAAATGAACTATCAAGCCATGAAAAGACATGGAGGAAAGTTAAATGCATATTACTAAATTAAAGAAGCCAATCTGAAAAGACTATATACTGTATAATTACAACTATATAATATTCTGTGAAAGACAAAACTATGGAGCCAGTAAAAAGTTCAGTGGTCATCAGGAGTGGGATAGGGTAGGAAAGATAAACAGGTGGAGCACAGAGGATTTTTAGGACTGTGAAAAATACTCTTTATGATCCTGTGATGGACTCATGCCATTATATAGCTTTCCAAATCTGTAAAATGTACAACCTCAGATATAGACTCCAATGTCAACAATGGACTATGAGTGATTATGTGTGTCAGTGGAGGTTCATCAATTGGAACAAATGTTCTCTGTGGTGGGAATGTTAAAAATGGGGAGGGCAATGTAGGTGTGGGATCAGGGGGTGTTTAGGAAAAAAATCTATATTTTCTTTTAAATTTTTCTCTAAGGGGCACCTGAGTGGCTCAGTTGGTTAAGTGTCTGACTCTTGATTTTGGCTTTGGTCATGATCTCATGGTTTGTGAGATTAAGCCCTATGTCAGGCTCTGTGTTGATTGTGGAGTCTGCTTGGGATTCTCCTTCTCCCTTTCTCTCTGCCCCATTCACACTTGCTCACTCACTCTCTCTCCCTCAAAATAAATAACAAAATAAACTTAAAACTATAAATTTTGCTCTAAACCTAAAGCTACTCTAAAACATAAAATCTTTTTTTAATTTAAATTTCAGTTACTTAACATACAGTGCAATATTTATTTCACAAGTAGAAACCAGTGATTCATCACTTATATATAATACCCAGTGCTCATCACAAGTGTCCTCCTTAATGCTCATCACCTATCTAGTCCCTCTCCCACCCACCTCCCTAAATCAACCCTCAGTTTGTTCTGTATTGTTAAGAGTCTCTTGTGGTTTGTTTCCCTCTATTCTCTTTTAAAATGTAAAGTTTTCAAAATTAAAAAAAAATAGAGAGAGACTATAGCTTTTATTTTCTCTATCTTGATATAAAAAACATACTTTGTTGTCATAGATCACATATAGCCATGAATATTTAAAGTTATATATGTAGCTTATTTACATATTCTGTTGGTAAATCTACATGATTTTAGATGATTAGCTTTGGGGTTTATTTAGAAATCTTTTGCCTTTTGCTAAATTGTGAGTTGAGTGCCCTATATTTTCAGGCTCACTCAACTCAGCACTCAAGAATAGGCCTGTGCCTTCATTTCCGAATTACATAATAGCCTTAACTTGTTAATAATATATTTCCTCCTTAATGTAAGCTGAAGAAGAATTAAGTATTTGTCTAAGAAAAAATCCAGACCTGAATTGTTAAATTAGCTGCCTGGTTTTCAGTGCTATGCTGCATATAATAGTGGCACAATAGTGACTGGAATGTGAGGGTTCTTTCTTTTGAATTATTAGAGTGACAGTTAAGGTGAGGATTAATCTTTTAACCAACATGTCTCATCTGTAAAGTAAAGTGAGTGGCCTTCAGTGTTTCTGGGGGTTCTCCCACTCAAACGTTATATAACCTATGACAAAATGGGAGGGAAAGGACAGCTTCTAATAAGAGCGAAAGAAATGATAGTTAAGAATCCACAGGACATAGGTGTTAAATTTATATTTGTAAAGTCACTGTGTGAAGAACTAAAAAAAAAAAAATTAAGTGATTTCCTTTTTAAAACAAAAAAGAAATTGAGAGGACAGGAACTCAATAGTTTGCAGTGCAGATAAGTAATTATTCAGTGAAAGAGTGATACAAACTTGTTTTCAACAGGGTCACAAAGAAGAGATAGTTAACAGTTAAGAGCAGCTGGTAGGCTAGGGGAGCCTGTGTGGCTCAGTCAGTTAAGTGTCTGACTCTTGATTTTGGCTCAGGCCATTATCTCACAGTTATTGACATTCAGCCTCATATTGGGTTCCATGCTGATAGTCCAGAGCCTGCTTGAGATTCTCTCCCCACCTCCCACCCTGCCCTTCCTGTGCTCAGGCACTCATAAGCACATTCTCTCTCTCTCTCTCTCAAAATAAATAAATAAACTTAAAAAAAGAGCAGCTAGTAGACTTGCAGAAAATACTAGTGAATTAAGTCAAATTTATGTAATTTTTATTTCATTGCAGACTTTTCTTTAACAAACCATAGAATCGAGGATTACTGAATCACACATCTAAACAGAATCTTAAAGGGCATCTACCATCAGGTTTACTATCACTAGAGCCTTGGCTTTTCCTCCCTCTACTTTCTTCTACAATCAAGACTATTATTTTTTATGTACTGAGGTACTTTGACATTTTGTATTGGCTATCACTTAAACTCAAATTATCACTCAGGCCTTCCTTTTTCTTTCTCTTTGTCTTGCTTAAGAAAGCATCTTTTATTATTATTAATTTCAGACTTTAAACATGCCATTTCATTCTGAACATGAGTTTTGTTATTTGTAACCATGGCTAAAAGTACTGTGCTTCCTCATTGTTTTAATGGTGACTCTCACAAGAAGTTCTATATGTTAATGTGCTGTGTAAAGCATAGAAGGTATGTATTTATTTGTATTATTAGCACTGAATTTAGATGCAGCAGTCTTTTGTGTTTCATGCTCATTTCTTTCCACATGGCCAATTCACAGTTTAGGACTGGACTGGCTGCCCTCCAGGACATCATTAGCAGTGACCTTGTCACTTAATGTTAACTATATACCTCATTCATACCATGGTTGAAAATGGCTGAAAGCCAGTGCAAGTGAAGCATTGAAAACCAGGGCTGAGATAGGCAGGTACAGCCCTCATTTCCCACACCTGTCAAAATAATGTTCAGATCTCCAACTTATTGGATCTATTTCATTATTTTTGGCCAAATCTGAAAGTATCCTCCAAATTCTTTCTCAAAAAATTTCTGGCCCATAAATACCAAATTTCAAAAATGTGAAATGTGTAACATTTTAAGGATCATTAATCTTTACATAATTAGAAAATTCTACATCACTAACATAAATGTAATATTTTTCACCATGTAAAGAAAAAAAAAGAAAAGGAATAAAGAAATGAGTGTCAATGAGCAAGCCTCTAACTCTTATTTAATAAGACTATCTAAGTATCTTATTTAATAAATATCTAACTCTTATTTAATAAATATTCACCAAATTGGTACATTTAATTCTGTTATCTAAGTATTGAGTCAAATCTCTTTATGATTATTATTTTATTTTGTTCATTTACTTCAAATATATGGTCACTGGCGTGTATTCTTTCGTGCCTGTGCGTATTTCCATTTTATCCTTAACACTGTCAAATGTAACCATCTTTATTGTATTTCATTTTATATCATGTTTAAAAGAGAAATGCCATATGAAAAAAATCACTAACATTCTATTTCTCCCAGTAGTTATTGTTAAAGCCAAAGATAAATGGAAATATTTTTTATGTATACCACAAATCAAAGATTAAATCATTCTCAGGCCATTAGAAAGCTAAAATTTTTTAAGAAAAAGTACAAGGAACTCCAACCCTTCTAACAAGTTAGCTACCAATGTTGATTATCAGAAGACCTGAAGTTTATAGCAAGTTTTTCAAATGCTTGGGAAAGAGAGAAAAATCTCTTTTGAGACATGTCTGCTGAGTTTCAATTTAATCTGCACTTAACTGAAAAGTTATATAACTAAAGTACACAAATGTTTTGGCATCTAGGGGCGCCTGGGTGGCGCAGTCGGTTAAGCGTCCAACTTCAGCCAGGTCACGATCTCGCGGTCCGTGAGTTCGAGCCCCCGTCAGGCTCTGGGCTGATGGCTCGGAGCCTGGAGCCTGTTTCCGATTCTGTGTCTCCCTCTCTCTCTGCCCCTCCCCCGTTCATGCTCTGTCTCTCTCTGTCCCAAAAAAATAAATAAAAACGTTGAAAAAAAAATTAAAAAAAAAAACAAACAAATGTTTTGGCATCTAGAGATACCACATTTCTTCATGTACTTTCAAACTGATATCTCATAAATAGGTTCTGAATACCTGCCATGACGAATATCATTTAAAAGCCAATATATAAATGTAAAAAAAAAATGACTTACATTCAATGAGGTGGTTGCAAAGAAAATCAAATATTTAGAGAAAGATATCTAAGGGAGACATGGAGAGATAATTACAATTAATATTAATTATTTGTAGTTGATTTCTTCACTTATTCTAGTTGGGAAAGAAGATATTAAACAAATACACAAATGAATCTCATGTAAAAACTCTTCTGTTGGATACAAAATGGACTCACATCCAAATTTTTTATTGCAAGTAAGGCTTTAGTCTGTTCTGTTATTGCCAATTTCAAAATTTCAGCATATACAGAATACCAAGACCAAAAATATCTACATGTCTAACTTGAATTGATAGTAAAAATATTTTATATATATGAATATACATACATAAATATGTCCATGTGTATTATGGTATGTGTGTGCCTGTGTGGCTATTTAAAGCAAAGAGGAATTTATTCCATGAAATTTATAAGGAATGACAATTTTCACTGAACGTCTAGAATTCTTATTCTCTAAAGGTTGAGAACTATTGGACTGATTCTGGATTCAGCCAGTAAATAGATTTTGTTTGATCACATTAATTATACAAAATGAATTTGCCCATAGTTGGACCTAACATCCTTTAGATGGCCACCATTAGTACCACACCTTATAATGTTATTTTTTTAAACATTAAAACTATTTTTCTGTCCCTGAAGGCATTTATGACTTCTCTTTTAAGTCTTAGAAGAACAGAAGCAAAACCATTTCTAAAAATTTGTAAAAAATAACTTTTTTCAGGAATACAATGAAATATTCAAATAATCTACTTTAAAGAGCTAAAATTTGTCTATAAAATTATGAGTGGAGAATCCAGAGCTGAATTACAATTTAGGATATTATGACTATATAATATCTACACTGTGATGACAATGCATATTAATAATAAGCCATATTTCATGGTATAATTAACTGTCAAAAGTTCATAGAATGATGGTCATTGTAGCAAGAAAATCAGATATTAACCAATTAATTTGTAGAATTATGCATGTTTAATTCTTTTTTTTAATGTGTATTTATTTTTGAGAGAGAGAGAGAGAGTAAGGAAGGAGGAGAGAGAGAGGGAGGGAGATACACAATCTGAAGTAGGCTCCAGACTCTGAGCTGTTAGCACAGGGTCTGATGCAGGACTTGAACTCATGAACCATAAGGTCATGATCTGAGCCGAAGTCAGACGCTTAACTGACTGAGTCACCCAGGTGCCCCTGTGTGTTTAATTCTTATTTTTTTTTTTGTCATCTAAAAATTTTTATTCTTGTAAATTTGTAGTTCTAGCCATTTTTTTTAAATTTTATTATTTTTTTTTAATATATGAAATTTATTGACAAATTGGTTTCCATACAACACCCAGTGCTCATCCCAAAAGGTGCCCTCCTCAATACCCATCACCCACCCTCTCCTCCCTCCCACCCCCCATCAACCCTCAGTTTGTTCTCAGTTTTTAACAGTCTCTTATGCTTTGGCTGTCTCCCACTCTAACCTCTTTTTTTTTTTTTTCCTTCCCCTCCCCCATGGGTTCCTGTGAAGTTTCTCAGGATCCACATAAGAGTGAAACCATATGGTATCTGTCTTTCTCTGTATGGCTTATTTCACTTAGCATCACACTCTCCAGTTCCATCCACGTTGCTACAAAAGGCCATATTTCATTTTTTCTCATTGCCACGTAGCACTCCATTGTGTATATAAACCACAATTTCTTTATCCATTCATCAGTTGATGGACATTTAGGCTCTTTCCATAATTTGGCTATTGTTGAGAGTGCTGCTATGAACATTGGGGTACAAGTGGCCCTATGCATCAGTACTCCTGTATCCCTTGGATAAATTCCTAGCAGTGCTATTGCTGGGTCATAGGGTAGGTCTATTTTTAATTTTCTGAGGAACCTCCACACTGCTTTCCAGAGCGGCTGCACCAATTTGCATTCCCACCAACAGTGCAAGAGGGTTCCCGTTTCTCCACATCCTCTCCAGCATCTATAGTCTCCTGATTTGTTCATTTTGGCCACTCTGACTGGAGTGAGGTGATACCTGAGTGTGGTTTTGATTTGTATTTCCCTGATAAGGAGCGACGCTGAACATCTTTTCATGTGCCTGTTGGCCATCCGGATATCTTCTTTAGAAAAGTGTCTAGTCATGTTTTCTGCCCATTTCTTCACTGGGTTATTTGTTTTTCGGGTGTGGAGTTTGGTGAGCTCTTTATAGATTTTGGATACTAGCCCTTTGTCCGATATGTCATTTGCGAATATCTTTTCCCATTCCGTTGGTTGCCTTTTAGTTTTGTCGGTTGTTTCCTTTGCTGTGCAGAAGCTTTTTATCTTCATAAGGTCCCAGTAATTCACTTTTGCTTTTAATTCCCTTGCCTTTGGGGATGTGTTGAGTAAGAGATTGCTACGGCTGAGGTCAGAGAGGTCTTTTCCTGCTTTCTCCTCTAAGGTTTTGATGGTTTCCTGTCTCACATTTAGGTCCTTTATCCATTTTGAGTTTATTTTTGTGAATGGTGTGAGAAAGTGGTCTAGTTTCAACCTTCTGCATGTTGCTGTCCAGTTCTCCCAGCACCATTTGTTGAAGAGGCTGTCTTTTTTCCATTGAATGTTCTTTCCTGCTTTGTCAAAGATGAGTTGGCCATACGTTTGTGGGTCTAGTTCTGGGGTTTCTATTCTATTCCATTGGTCTATGTGTCTGTTTTGGTGCCAATACCATGCTGTCTTGATGATGACAGCTTTGTAGTAGAGGCTAAAGTCTGGGATTGTGATGCCTCCTGCTTTGGTCTTCTTCTTCAAAATTCCTTTGGCTATTCGGGGCCTTTTGTGGTTCCATATGAATTTTAGGATTGCTTGTTCTAGTTTCGAGAAGAATGCTGGTGCAATTTTGATTGGGATTGCATTGAATGTGTAGATAGCTTTGGGTAGTATTGACATTTTGACAATATTCATTTTTCCAATCCATGAGCAGGGAATGTCTTTCCATTTCTTTAAATCTTCTTCAATTTCCTTCATAAGCTTTCTATAGTTTTCAGCATACAGATCCTTTACATCTTTGGTTAGATTTATTCCTAGGTATTTTATGCTTCTTGGTGCAATTGTGAATGGGATCAGTTTCTTTATTTGTCTTTCTGTTGCTTCATTGTTAGTGTATAAGAATGCAACTGATTTCTGTACATTGATTTTGTATCCTGCAACTTTGCTGAATTCCTGTATCAGTTCTAGCAGACTTTTGGTGGAGTCTATCGGATTTTCCATGTATAATATCATGTCATCTGCAAAAAGCGAAAGCTTGACTTCATCCTTGCCAATTTTGATGCCTTTGATTTCCTTTTGTTGTCTGATTGCTGATGCTAGAACTTCCTGTACTATGTTAAACAGCAGCGGTGAGAGTGGGCATCCTTGTCGTGTTCCTGATCTCAAGGAAAAAGCTCTCAGTTTTTCCCCGTTGAGGATGATGTTAGCTGTGGGCTTTTCATAAATGGCTTTTATGATCTTTAAGTATGTTCCTTCTATCCCGACTTTCTCAAGGGTTTTTATTAAGAAAGGGTACTGGATTTTGTCAAAGGCCTTTTCTGCATCGATTGACAGGATATGGTTCTTCTCTTTTTTTTTGTTAATGTGATGTATCACGTTGATTGATTTGTGAATGTTGAACCAGCCCTGCATCCCAGGAATGAATCCCACTTGATCATGGTGAATAATTCTTTTATATGCCATTGAATTCGATTTGCTAGTATCTTATTGAGAATTTTTGCATCCATATTCATCAGGGATATTGGCCTGTAGTTCTCTTTTTTTACTGGGTCTCTGTCTGGTTTGGGAATCAAAGTAATACTGGCTTCATAGAATGAGTCTGGAAGTTTTCCTTCCCTTTCTATTTCTTGGAATAGCTTGAGAAGGATAGGTATTATCTCTGCTTTAAACGTCTGGTAGAACTCCCCTGGGAAGCCATCTGGTCCTGGACTCTTATTTGTTGGGAGATTTTTGATAACCGATTCAATTTCTTCGCTGGTTATGGGTCTGTTCAAGGTTTCTATTTCCTCCTGATTGAGTTTTGGAAGAGTGTGGGTGTTCAGGAATTTGTCCATTTCTTCCAGGTTGTCCAATTTGTTGGCATATAATTTTTCATAGTATTCCCTGATAATTGTTTGTATCTCTGAGGGATTGGTTGTAATAATTCCATTTTCATTCATGATTGTATCTATTTGGGTCATCTCCCTTTTCTTTTGAGAAGCCTGGCTAGAGGTTTGTCAATTTTGTTTATTTTTTCAAAAAACCAACTCTTGGTTTCGTTAATCTGCTCTACAGTTTTTTTAGATTCTATATTGTTTATTTCTGCTCTGATCTTTATTATTTCTCTTCTTCTGCTGGGTTTAGGCTGCCTTTGCTGTTCTGCTTCTATTTCCTTTAGGTGTGCTGTTAGATTTTGTATTTGGGATTTTTCTTGTTTCTTGAGATAGGCCTGGATTGCAATGTATTTTCCTCTCAGGACTGCCTTCGCTGCATCCCAAAGCGTTTGGATTGTTGTATTTTCATTTTCGTTTGTTTCCATATATTTTTTAATTTCTTCTCTAATTGCCTGGTTGACCCACTCATTCGTTAGTAGGGTGTTCTTTAACCTCCATGCTTTTGGAGGTTTTCCAGACTTTTTTCTGTGGTTGATTTCAAGCTTCATAGCATTGTGGTCTGAAAGTATGCATGGTATAATTTCAATTCTTGTAAACTTATGAAGGGCTGTTTTGTGACCCAGTATATGATCTATCTTGGAGAATGTTCCATGTGCACTCGAGAAGAAAGTATATTCTGTTGCTTTGGGATGTAGAGTTCTAAATATATCTGTCAAGTCCATCTGATCCAATGTCTCATTCAGGGTCCTTGTTTCTTTATTGACTGTGTGTCTAGATGATCTATCCATTGCTGTAAGTGGGGTGTTAAAGTCCCCTGCAATTACCACATTCTTATCGATAAGGTTGCTTATGTTTATGAGTAATTGTTTTATATATTTGGGGGCTCCGGTATTCGGCGCATAGACATTTATAATTGTTAGCTCTTCCTGATGGATAGACCCTGTAACTATTATATAATGTCCTTCTTCATCTCTTGTTACAGCCTTTAATTTAAAGTCTAGTTTGTCTGATATAAGTATGGCTACTCCAGCTTTCTTTTGGCTTCCAGTAGCATGATAAATAGTTCTCCATCCCCTCCCTCTCAATCTAAAGGTGTCCTCAGGTCTAAAATGAGTCTCTTGTAGACAGCAAATAGATGGGTCTTGTTTTTTTATCCATTCTGATACCCTATGTCTTTTGGTTGGCTCATTTAATCCATTTACATTCAGTGTTATTATAGAAAGATACGGGTTTAGAGTCATTGTGATGTCTGTATGTTTTATGCTTGTAGTGATGTCTCTGGGACTTTGTCTCACAGGGTCCCCCTTAGGATCTCTTGTAGGGCTGGTTTAGTGGTGACAAATTCCTTCAGTTTTTGTTTGTTTGGGAAGACCTTTATCTCTCCTTCTATTCTAAATGACAGACTTGCTGGATAAAGGATTCTCGGCTGCATATTTTTTCTGTCTAGCACCCTGAAAATCTCGTGCCAATTCTTTCTGGCCTGCCAAGTTTCAAAAGAGAGATCAGTCATGAGTCTTATAGGTCTCCCTTTATATGTGAGGGCACGTTTACCCCTTGCTGCTTTCAGAATTTTCTCTTTATCCTTGTATTTTGCCAGTTTCACTATGATATGTTGTGCAGAAGATCGATTCAAGTTACGTCTGAAGGGAGTTCTCTGTGCCTCTTGGATTTCAATGCCTTTTTCCTTCCCCAGTTCAGGGAAGTTCTCAGCTATGATTTCTTCAAGTACCCCTTCAGCACCTTTCCCTCTCTCTTCCTCCTCTGGGATACCAATTATGCGTATATTATTTCTTTTTAGTGTATCACTTAATTCTCTAATTTTCCCCTCATACTCCTGGATTTTTTTATCTCTCTTTTTCTCAGCTTCCTCTTTTTCCATAACTTTATCTTCTAGTTCACCTATTCTCTCCTCTGCCTCTTCAAGCCGAGCTGTGGTGGTTTCCATTTTGTTATGCATTTCGTTTAAAGCGTTTTTCAGCTCCTCGTGACTGTTCCTTAGTCCCTTGATCTCTGTAGCAAGAGATTCTCTGCTGTCCTGTATACTGTTTTCAAGCCCAGCGATTAATTTTATGACTATTAATCTAAATTCACTTTCTGTTATATTATTTAAATCCTTTTTGATCAGCTCATTAGCTGTTGTTATTTCCTGGAGATTCTTCTGAGGGGAGTTCTTCCGCTTGGTCATTTTGGATAGTCCCTGGCGTGGTGAGGACCTGCAGGGCACTTCCCCTGTGCTGTGGTGTATAACTGGAGTTGGTGGGTGGGGCCGCAGTCAGACCTGATGTCTGCCCCCAGCCCACCGCTGGGGCCACAGTCAGACTGGTGTGTGCCTTCTCTTCCCCTCTCCTAGGGGTGGGATTCACTGTGGGGTGGCATGGCCTCTCTGGGCTACTTGCACCCTGCCAGGCTTGTGATGCTTGGGATCTGGCGTATTAGCTGGGGTGGGTAGGCAAGGTGCACGGGGGCAGGAGGGGCAGGCTTAGATCGCTTCTCTGTAGGTGATTCACTTCAGGAGGGGCCCTGTGACAGCGGGAGGGAGTCAGATCCACTGCCGGAGGTTTGGCTCCGCAGAAGAGCAGAGTTGTGTGTTTGCGCGGAGCCAGCAAGTTCCCTGGCAGGAACTGGTTCTCTTTGGGATTTTGGCTGGGGGATGGGCCGGGGAGATGGCGCTGGCGAGCGCCTTTGTTCCCCACCAAACTGAGCTCTGTCGTCAGGGGGCTCAGCAGCTCTCCCTCCCTTTGTCCTCCAGCCTTCCTGCTTCCCGAGCAGAGCTGTTAACTTATGACCTCCCAGACGCTAAGTCGCGCTTGTTGTGGGAACACAGTCCGTCAGGCCCCTCCGCTTTTGCCAGCCAGACTCAGGGGCTCTGCTTGGCCGGCGAGCCGCCCCTCCGCCCCGGCTCCCTCCCGCCAGTCCGTGGAGCGCGCACCGCCTCGCCGCCCTTCCTACCCTCTTCCATGGGCCTCTCGTCTGCGTTTGGCTCTGGCGACTCAGTTCTGCTAATCCTCTGGCGGTTTTCTGGGTTATTTAAGCAGGTGTAGGTGGAATCTAAGTGATCAGCAGGACGTGAGGTGAGCCCAGCGTCCTCCTAAGCCGCCATCTTGCCCCAGGTCTCTGTTTAATTCTTATGTAACACAGATGAAAGTATGTATGTGTGTATATTTATAAATCCTCTCTCTCTCTCTATGTGTGTGTGTGTGTGTGTGTGTGTGTGTATATGTATATATATACAAAGAGTGAAATGTATATGCATGTATATATGTATGCAAGCACATAGCTGGTTAAATTGTATATATAAACCTAGAAAAGGAAAAATATAAAGGAAAAAATATAGAAAAAAAAGACATCAACAATTTATAAAAGTCAAAGATGGTTATAATCATATGCAGTACATATATTTTTCTTATCAGTAATCAAAGAAATACACATTTTAAAAGCTTGCTTTATTTTGGCTTATAGCATTAGCATCTTTTAAAGTCTGTCCTTACACAATATACATGAGAGTATGACTTAGTAGACAATTGTATATATTACTAACAGAGAGGGAAAGTGGTATGATCTTTATGATGGCAGATTGTCACATGCCTAAAACTGTGAATATGAAGTCTTTAGATCCAGAATTCTACTTTTTAGAATTTAACATAAGGAAAGAATTAGGTAAATGCACCAAGAAATATGTGCAAGAATATTCACCACAATGGTATGTAAAGGGCCCCCACTTGTCTTTAAAAAGGCACAAATTTTATTAAATTACATAGTGAAATATTAAAAGGGCATTGAAATAATGATTTGTGTAGTATCGTAGTAATAAAGACTATATTCTAGGTTTGTATTCTAAGAGCTAACGTTTCAGTTGCTGGAGGAAAGTTATTAATGTAGTAGTTATTAATTAGTTATTAATGCCTATTTTCTGTCTTTATTAAGAGGGTTACTCATGGGGAAAGAAAGTGACCCCATCTAATCTCCTTGTAAATATGTTGATAAACAGACTCCCTAACACATAGACTAATAATGAAGGGAATACTTACATGGGATGATTTAACAGGATGTCCCTGAGTAGGATTGCTTATGGTAAACAAATCTAGAATCTACACTTTTTCAGGCCTGGATCCCAAGAAAATGCCGTGTTGGCTATGCAATGCTTTGATGTATAAAGTGGTATCAGTAGCAATCAGGTACTTCACTTAGAGAACTCATCTATTACTCTGGACTAAGGGAAAGAATGTCTTCTGTGGTAGTGAAGGACCAGGAGTCACCATCAAAGTCTCACAAATCTGATTTGCCCATGACAGTTGATTTCTTGTGCCTTTGATACTAGATGTTATCTTTGATTTATGATATCTGATTTGAAGATCTATACCACATTCAGCTGACACAAAGGAACAGCTTTTATAAATCTCTTTCCCTTCATTCTTTCACTGGAGGGGCTTCTCAGAAGAGTTGACATCTGAGTGAGATCTGAATGTTGAAAAATAATCCATGGAAATAGCATGGTTAAAGAGCCATGTGAAAATTTTAGCAAAGAATATTTGAAACTGAAGTAGAGTAAACTCAAAGGTTTGATGCAGTGGCTTTTCACTTTTTGGCCTAAGATCTCCTTTCCACTCTTAAAAATCATTGAGGACCTAAAGAGCTTTTGTTTTGGGGGATAGATCTATCACTATTTGCCATATTAGAAATTAAAATTGACAATGAAAAATATTATTTTAATCGTTTATTTAAAAATAATAAACTCCTTACATGTTAAAATAAATAATATTTTTAACTTAATGATAATATCTTTAAAATGAAATAAGTATGCAGAAGAATGTCAGTGTAGTGCATTTTTCAAAATTCTATAATCTCTGCCTTGATAGAAGGTGTCTGTGGGATATCATAGTTTATGTAGACTCTTGAAAATTTTGACATGAAAAGTTCTCACAGATGAGAGAATGAAACTTAGCAGGCATATAATGTCTTACTATTACAATAAAAATAAATTTCACCTTGAGGGCTTCTTGAAAATGTCTTGGTGTCTCCAGGGGTACAAAGACCATGATTTAAGATTCGTAATCCTGAGAAGAGTTAATGTATATGAGAAAAGGATACAAGATGATTTTGCAGGAGGAATATGAGAAAGAGTGAGGTTGGGGGTGTAAAGGACATGAGACCAGAGATGTAGGCAGAAGAGAATCATATATGACCATGTCAATTAATGGTAAGGAATTTTGATTTATTCTTGCTTCAAAGAAAAACCATTGGAAGATTTTAAGAGAAGTGATGTAATCTGATTTATATTTTAAAAAGCCAACTCTGGTAGCTTGTGAGGAATTTAGTGGTGGGGGTTAGAATAGAAAAGGGCTATTAGCTAGAAGACTTTTTCAATTGTAGGTAAAATAACGGTAGCTAAATATAATAGGTAACAATTGTTAGGCTGCTCATACCACCATCATACGGAAACAGCACAACCTTCTGGTGGGAAATTTACCTTTTCTGCTTAAATTAGACTTACCTGATGAAGATGCCAGTCGTTGTAGGGCTGTGCAATTTCTATGGGAATGGTGACCTCTTCCTATGTAAAGTCCAGTAAAAACTAAATATAAGTTAAAGAGCATCAAAGAGAAGACTTTCCAGGATTTCCTGGAAAGAAGTTACACACCAAAATTGTAGTTATCCCTGAGAATCAGCTACCCATTCTCACCTTTTTTTTTTGAGAATTTGGTTGAAGTAATAAGTTCTTCTTTCCCTTAGCATCTTCCAGGTGAGTGGTTATCTCATATTCAAACAAAAGAATCCTGATTAATATACAGAATTGTTCTGTAATTATTAATATAGAGCAGTACACAATATTATGTGAAATGAACAACCTGGATTGCAGAGTTGAGTATATTATTAAATTTATTATTAAAGAAATAAGAAGCACACAAAGTCTGTCAATATGTGTGTGTATTTTATAAAGTTTTATTTATTTTGAGAGAGACAGAGAGTGCACAATGGGAGGAGTGGAGAGAGAGAATCCCAACTAGGCTCTGCGCTGTCAGTGCAGCTTCCCATAGGGGCTCAGTCTCACAAACTGTGAGATCATGACCTGAGCCAAATCAAGAGTCAGATGCTCAACCAACTGAGCCACCCAGGAATCCCATGTCTGTCAGTGTTTCACAGATGACAGCAGTGGTTACCTTTGAATGGTAAGATTGCTCTTGTTTATTTTTCTCTTAAAATTTTCTGAAACTTTCAAATAACTAGTATATTACTTTTAAAATTAAAAAGCACTAAGCATTTTCAAACATTATTAATTTTAACTATAATATAATCTGATCTTAATTATAAATCAAAATTTATTATAATGGGATTCCTCTGCCCTAAAGTTCAGGTCTTCTTTTTTTTTTTAATTTTTTTTTTCAACGTTTATTTATTTTTTGGGGGACAGAGAGAGACAGAGCATGAACGGGGGAGGGGCAGAGAGAGAGGGAGACACAGGATCGGAAACAGGCTCCAGGCTCTGGGCCATCAACCCAGAGCCTGACGCGGGGCTCGAACTCACGGACCGCGAGATCGTGACCTGGCTGAAGTCAGACGCTTAACCGACTGCGCCACCCCAGGCGCCCCTAAAGTTCAGGTCTTCTACATGAATAACATCTAATTTAAAATAAATGCCCAAATACATGTCC
This sequence comes from Prionailurus viverrinus, assembly GCF_022837055.1. Taxonomy (NCBI): domain Eukaryota; kingdom Metazoa; phylum Chordata; class Mammalia; order Carnivora; family Felidae; genus Prionailurus; species Prionailurus viverrinus. Next base: position 158,807,283 of record NC_062564.1, on the reverse strand, counting down.
ACATTGCAGAAACACCAGGTGTATCCTACAAGATATCCATATCATCTGTGAAAAAAATTAAAAATATATTTTATTGTCTATATTGTTTTTATTATTTTCAAAATACTACGAATCTAAATACATTTAACAAGTACAAAAAAAGGTATTAGGCATCTTTTTTTTTAACATGAATTCCAAATGTATGGAGTATTATGAAGAAAGGTTAAGAAATTCAAATTGAGTTATGAATAAACTGAAATATACTTGATTGTTCATAACTATTAGATTCACAATCAGTGCACAGTCCAGTAAGTTTTTTGAAGCTTTGTGCATACATTTTAATCTGAGTTAAGTATGTTAATGGCTTCAGCCAAATTATGAATGCTCCATAACAGAATATCACAAAGACAAGACTGTAGAGAACTGCTTTATTAAACAGAAATGAATTGTTACATGAAGTGTCCTTGAAGTTTATATTATATATATGACTTCTTGTATCTGCAATGTTTCTGAACATTTTTACTTTGGTTGTAACCAAGTGAAACATATACTTTTCCACTTTATAATCAGACTACTGCATTTTCTTCAAATGCTTTTTCTTGCTATTTACATTTCTTTGGGAAATACACATTTTAATTTTAATAAGATGCAATTTGAGTGATATGATATGTAACACAATCAAGTACCACTTAACTCTTAAATATCTATCATTGTGTTTGTATTATACTTAGGAGCACATTTTTGGTTGATGTTTCCAGATATAAAAGACCATATTATGTACATTCCAAACATAAAAATGGATTTTTGGAAGTTTCTTAGAACAAATTGAAACCCCTCCCACCCACAAAATACATCATTTATAAGTTCACTGTGGAAAGCCAGTAGGTGGAGGCAAGTCAGTTTCTTATATGTCTATAGTCACCAGTTTGAATTACTTTTCTTGCTTAGCTGATTTTGAATGGGCCTAGGCATTGTGGTTGTATTTTTCAATCAGACAAAATTACCACCTGGCTCTGAATCTAGAATCTCTAGCTGTGGCTCATATTTCTTTGTTACCATTGTGATTTTATTTAACTCTGCTAAAGAAACATTTCGGTATGAAACAATCTAGGTGTTTTCACAAAGAACCATCTGTAAAAGGCCTTTGCCAGAAACCTGTTAAATTTTCTCTTCTGTAATTAAATTCCAAACTTCTTTTTACGGAAGCAATGCTGCATCATGGGGTCAAGTTTATTTTCAAATGATATTTGTTTTGATTCAGTACTTTTATCTGAATGCTTCTATGCAATTTAGATAATCTCCCAAAATTATAAAGCATGATAATCAATGGTTTTATATATACCCGCCCCTTCAACTTCAAGGCCTCTTGGAGAAAATAGAAAGGCATATGATAGGAATCACCTTGTATGTTAGGGATATTGAGATTTATCTATGTATTATTCTCAAAACAGTATCAAGAAAAGCTTGATAATGGTATTATAGTAAAATGTGACTATCTTCTTACCTAGTAAATCTACTTCTAAAAGGCAATTATATTTTTACCACAATATTTGTTACACCATTGTTTGTGATAAAAACTGTTGAAATAACCCAATTGTAAATCAGTAAAGGTGACATACACTATACAAATGTACATCAATAAAAGGTTGTGTGTGTGTGTGTGTGTGTGTGTGTGTGTGTGTGTGTGTGTATATATATATATATATATATAATAGCAGAAAAAGAAGCCTTAAAAGAGGAAGTTGTCTAGTATGTGGCAAGATCTATACTATATAGTCATTAATACTGTGTGCATAGATCATACAGCCAAATGAGTTAATTCAAATAATCATCCACCCACCTATGTAATTGTACACTGTGAAATGTTTATCAAGGGGATGTGCAAGGACCAGTACACATAAAAACTAAGTTGCTAAGAAGTATATATAGCATTATCCTAATTAAATACAATGCTTGGAAGTGATAATTTTCAATATGCACATCAAATCTAAAACAACAATTAAAATGGGAGAGGAGGTGTAGGCAGATGGTGGTCTGGATTTTTTTCTCTTTTCAATACAATTTAATTGTAGAAAAAAATCAATTGTAGAAAAAAAATTGAATTACATTAGTAGAAATGAATTTATAAAGTTTTTAAAAATTTTTAACATTTTGACAGGTAATTAAGAAAATAGTTTACATTATTTAAAAAAATCAATATTTACAAACTCATTATTTTCTATTTTATTTATTTTTTTTTTAATTTTTTTTTTTTCAACGTTTATTTTTGGGACAGAGAGAGACAGAGCATGAACGGGGGAGGGGCAGAGAGAGAGGGAGACACAGATCGGAAGCAGGCTCCAGGCTCTGAGCCATCAGCCCAGAGCCCGACGCGGGGCTCGAACTCACGGACCGCGAGATCGTGACCTGGCTGAAGTCGGACGCTTAACCAACTGCGCCACCCAGGCGCCCCATTATTTTCTATTTTAAAGCAATTATTTGCAAGTTCAATAACACTGGAGCATTGATTTGCAGTTACACTGACTCAGCAGAAATGAGAGTGATCCACTTGTTTCCCTCAACATGAGGAACTTCCGTAAGTAGAGAAAACAGAGGAGTTAGTGACTTGCCTGTGGACAAGAGTTTATTTCCAGAAATGTAGAAATGTTGTGTCTCCAGACTAGGAGTCAGCAAAATAGACCAGGTCGCATCCAGTCCTCGGCCTGTTTTTATAGGGGCTTTCCAGCCAAAAATGGATGTTATGTTTTAAAAGATTGAAAAAATCAGAAGAAAAATATTTTACATGAAATATTTTTATTTTATGAAATAAAATTCTATGAAATTTAAATTTCAGTGGCCATACATGTCTTGATGAGGAGGTATTTAATACATTCACAATTTTGTGCTATCACCAGCCATCTGATTTCAAACCTTGTTATTATTATGGTTTTTTTTTTTAGTTTATTTGTTTATTTTGAGAGAGACAGGACAACATGAGCTGGGGAGGGGCAGAGAGAGAGGGAGAGAGAGAGAATCCCAAGCAAGCTCCACACTGTTAGCACAGAGTCCAATGCAGATCTTGAACCCATGACACTGAAATCATGATCTGAGCCGAAACCAAGAAGTGGATGCTTAATTGACTGAGCTACCCAGGTGCCTCTGATTTCAAAACTTTTTTAATCACTCCAAGGAATAGTCCACCCCCATTCTTCTGTCCCTTCATCCTTTGGCAACCACTCATCTAGTTTATCTCTCTAATAATAATCAAAAATAGTAATTTATTAATATAAATCAAATTTAGGAATATTAACATGAATTAAGGTCAGTATATCTGTATCAATATTTATATACACATACATCAAACCATATAATACACTCATTTTTTAAAAAGTATAGCATTATTTAAATTTAAAATCTGCTGTTATTTCAGTAGAAGATCCTTGAACACTTGTTCCTCAAACTTCTTATTAGCATGAATCTTTCTTAGGGGATTAACTAATTTAGTTATGCTCTTCTATAGATATTTAATACTCGAGTCATATCTTTGTGGGTTTTTTTGGTTAGTGTGAAAATAAAATTGTAGTCATCATACTACTTACTGAGTTTAAGTTCTAATGGAATTAGAATTTATCCAGAGAAAAATGACATGGAATACTTAACTACTACTTGGTCAATAAAGATCGCTTACTACAAATATACCACAGATGAGAACTACATACCAGAAATGGTAAAGAGGGCCCAGGAAGAAATTTGCATACAAAATTCAAAACATATTGTAAAAAAAAAAAAACTGGGTACAAGTTTATGTGCCCAAAATAATAATTCTGTGAGGGATAAATTACTTTCCAGAATATTCCCATTTGAACATAAACTGATGCTAGAAATTCATAGCTGTCAATAGTAGGATTTAAAATCCATTCTTTGTGAAGTCATTTGGATAATATGTTCATGATACTGGTGCTATTAAAGAAAATATACATTTGTTTGATAATAGATTTCAAAATAGACCACTAAATACAGTCCAGCTTTAACCTCTTGCTACATGCAGAGCTTAGCAAGCCTGTGATGTGTAGACAGCGGGTAATACAGAATATACTCTTAGAAGCTAATTTTATGTTTGTGACCTGTCAAGAGAGTCCCATAGTTTTTTGTGGTTCTTGTGTTTGTTGTCAGGGGAGATATTGGAATGTAGGTCAAATCTTTCAGCATGTTCTTGGAATCGGTAACAAAAAGGCCTAGTTTGACACTGGGATGCTGCTCTGATCTTTTGCTTCCTTATATTGGAGAGTAACATTTCAAACTGGTCACTTCTTTGATCTGTTGTTGAGTAAAATGGAGCTGGGGCAGCCCAAATATATATCTATTTCTAGTTTTCTCTGATATTTTTGTTTTACGTTTTCTTTACCTTTGTTCAAATTTGCTGTGAACTTTTTCAAAAGTTTTTTTGGAGGTGCCTGGGTGGCTCAGTTGGTTAAGCATCTGGCTTTTGATTTCAGCTCAGGTCATAATTTCAGTGTGGTGAGATTGAGCCCCACGTTGGTCTCCAGGCTGGGCATGGAATCTGCTTAGGATTCTCTCTATTCTCTCTCTCCCTCTTTCTCTGCCTCTCTCTCTCTCAAAAAACTAAATTAAGTAATAAAAAATATCTAAAAAAAACCAAAAGTTTTTTTTTTCCAACTTTACTGACATATAATGTGTAAATTTATGATGTACAATATAATGATTTGGTACAAGTATATTTTGTGAATGATCACCACAATAAGGTTAGTTACACCTCACCAGGTCTTCTATGTGCCTGGGCAAGCCTGGAGCTGGCCCTGCAGCTCCCAGCCTTACCTGTGAGCCTTGCCTGCAACAGACAACAGGCTCCCTGTAACACTGCCCCTACTCTTAGACCTTGCACAGTGTGGGGCCTGCCCAGCCTTCTCTCTGTATCTCTGTCTCTTTGTCTCTGTATCATTCCTCTCTCCTGTCTTTGACCCTGCCTAGCAGAGCCTTTGTGGCATGTTCTTTCCAGTGCCTGAACTTCGGTAAGCACAGTGATTCAATTTTTTTTTTGATTCCACATATAAATGAGATTGTTCGGTATTTGTCTTTATCTGACTTATTTCACTTATCATAATGCACTCAAGGGCTATCCATGTTGTCACAAATAGCTGAATAATATTCCATTTTAAACTATGTGAGTATATATATATATATATATATATATATATTTCCTTTCCATATATCTGTCCCTAGATACTTAGGTGGTTTCTGTGCCTTGGCTAACTAAATAATGCTGCAATTAACATAGGGGTGGTGATAATCTTCCTGATAGAGTGACTTTATTTCCTTCAGATATATGCTCAGAAGTAGAATCACTGGATCATATGGTAATTCTATTTTATTTTTTGAGGGACCTCCATACTGTTTTCCATAGTGCCTGCACAATTTACATTACTATCAACAGTAAACAAAGGTTCCTTTCTTTTCACATGCTCACCAAGATTTAGCTCTTATTTTTCCATTAATTGCCATTCTAATAAGTCTGAAATGATATCTCAATATGATTTGATTTGTGTTTCCCTTATGATTAGTGATGCAGAGTACCTTTTCATATATCTGAGAGCTATCTCTCTGTCTTCTTTGGAAGACACAGATTCAGATCCTTTGCCCATATTATAACTGAGTTACATTTTTTTCTCTATTCAGTTCTATGGGTTCCTATATATTTTGGATGTTAAATCCTTATCACATATATAATTTGTGAATATTTTCTCCCATTCCTTAGGTTGCCTTTTAATTTTGCTGATTGGTTCTTTTGTTGTGAAGAAGCCTTTGAGTTTGATGTAGTCCTACTTGTTTACTTTTCATTTTGTTGCTAGTGCCTTTGGTGTTATATCCAAAATATCATTGCCAAGACTGATGACAATTTTAGTTTTATTCATATTCACTCAAGACCTATATGTCTTTACGACACTTCTCTCTGGATGCTTTCAAGATTTCTTCTTATTTTGGTTTTATGCATACTGAATATGATAAACTTAGTTATAGGTACTTTTGGAAACTCCTGAGTCTGAAGTTCAGTGCCTTGTCATTAATTTTGGAAAAAAATCTTAGCCATTATGACTTCAAATATTTCTTTTGCTTCTCTCTTATCCTTTTAGTACGACAGATATATGTATGTTATACGTGATTTCTGGATGTTTTGGTCTTTTTTTTGTTATGATATTTTTTAAGTCTTTGCATTTCAATTCAAGACGTTTCTATTGTTCTTTCTTTAATATCACTGATTATTTTCTTAGTCATACAGTCTACTAAAGTGCCCATCAAAGGCATGCTTTAGTTCTGTTTCAGTTTTTTTATTTCTAGCATCTTGTTTTAATTCTCTTTAGCATTTCCATCTCTCTGCTATTTTACCCATCTGTTCTTGCAAGTTGTCTACTGTTTACATTATAGTCCTTAGCATATAAGCGATATTATTTTAAATTCCTTGTCAGATAATTCCAAAATGGGATCATAACTGAGTCTGGTTCAAATGCTTGCTTTTTTTCTTCCAACTGTGTTTTCTTTGTTTTTGTTTTTGCATTTTGGCATGGCTTTTGATTTTTTTTTCTTGGAAACCAAACATGAGGTAGCAGGTGAAAGGAATTGAGTAAATTGGGCTTTAGTGTGTGAGGTTTTACATTAATCTAGTCAGGAGTTGAGAACTGTTCAGTGTTTGCCGTAGCAAAGGTGTCAGAGGCTTCAGATTTTAGGATTCTTGGCTTTTTTTTGTTGTTGTTGTTGTTGTTGTGTTTTTTTTGCCCTCTGTTTTCTTTGGACTTTCCTGTGAAGTTCTCCTCAGGATGACTCTTTCATTCTTTCAGCTGTAATTGCTGTTATTACGCTGGAGTCCTGATATGATGGTAAAAGGTGGAGGAGGGAGGGGCTTTATGATCTTACAATTAAACCTCAGTCATTTAGTGGGCTCCTCTCACTGAGCTGTGCCATTCATGGATGTTCCTTACCTTGTTTTCTTCTGTAGGTGCAGAAGACTAGAGGGGTCTGGAATGGGAGGACTTCCTTATTTCAGTTGATAGAAGGTTTTTTAAAGTCTTTTCTTCTGGAGAGTAGTTTTTTTGTTTTGTTTTGTTTTGGAGAACATTCTAGACATATTTCACAGTGTTTACTTTATCCCTAGCCCTGCCCTACCCATGAGGACATCTTTCCTGTCTCTTAATCATGAGAATGTGACATGTTTTTGGAGGTAAAACCTATGAAAATGTGGGCTCCCCTGCAGACACTGTCACCTCTGGGATTTCTTTACTCTCAAGCTAGTCCACAAGCTAGCCTCCAACAATTAGAAAAATTACTATTTACCTGTTTCTGTGGCTTCAGTGACTTCTGCTCAAGGTAATCAGTTCATGGCTGTGAATCTGGATTCACTTGTCTCTCTAGATTACAGGAAGGGGTCTGCCCTGCAACCTCAGTTCCCTGATGACTACAGAGAAAGTTAATGATTTTCAGTTTGTTCCATTTTTTTTTCTTATTGTATTACAATTGTTTTCTTATTGCCTTCTCATTAGAGCTGAAATAAGTCTATTATACTTTCTATCACATGTCTTTGGAATGAATGTTCTGATGAAGAAAATTCTAAGGTTCTGAGTGGCTAAAATAGAATGTTGAGCATGTACAAAAAATAATAAACCCCAAATAATGCCAGTTTTATTGCTAAAGTGGTTTGGCAATGCCCTACAATATATGCAACAGATTATTTTTTCTGTCACTGATTACACTTTTCACTCATGGCATATGCTGGAATCACCAATAATGTATACATATGCATCACATTCTAATTAATAGTATTAAACCATGTGGGTTAGGTATTCTGCAACAGTTACTTATGTCTTACATAATATTTTTATTCCACTACATATTTGTATTTTGACCTATCATAATGTTTTATTTTCAAGTTTTTATTTAAATTCCAGTTAGTTAACATACAGTGTAATATCAATTTCAGGTGTAGAATTTAGTGATTCATCACTTACATACAGTTGAGCTATTCTGATGTTAATAGCAATGTGTAGAAACAGGGTCACATGACAACTGAAATAACACAGTAAAACACAAAAGAGGTCAGTACAAGGACCAATGCGAGTTGCTACAATAGGAATAGCAGAGGCAATGGGTGCTATAATTCCAGACAAAAGTTAAGGAGCTATTGAGTCTTAATAGAAAAGTTAAGAATTAATAAAAGATATTGAAGAATGTGATAAATGAAAGAGACCAGTGATAAAATTGCATTCTCTCTAAGATTTGAAAGCAAGAGACAAAGCCCAACAGTTTTGGTATGAAGTGCAAATAGGATACCCCTGCTTGTTAAATACCCTGCTAATTTTTCTTAGTATACTGCAATTATCTTTGTTTAGCAAAATTCAGCAGTATGAATATGAAACAGTGGATATAAGAAATGTTTGAAGAAATGTGCTTCTTACTCATTGTCTGTATAAAAATGTGTTTCTGCAATGACTATTGATTCACATATCTTGCTGAATTTTGCAGAAAAAAATTTATTGTTCTTAATAGGAGATGGCAACAGGAAGAGAGCAGAAATAATTTGAGAGATATAGAGATGATCAAATCTATAGTACATAAATAATTATTTAAGACTAATGAACACGCACAAGGACAGAAATACATAGACAACTAGAATGAACTAAAATTGGATATTCTTTTAATATTACATATATTTAAATTTATTTATTTTGAGAGAGACAGTGCAAGCAAGGGAGAGCCAGAGAGAAAGGGAGAGTGTCCCAAGTACTCTCAGTGCAGTCCAAGGCATAGTTTGATCTCAGGAACCATGAGATCATGACCTGAGCAGAGATCAAGAGTTGGACGCTTGACCAGCTGAACAACCCAGTTGCCCCTAGACTTTAACATTTTCTAATCATGATAATGGCTTTTGATTCACACTTTCTTAAATGTTATTGTTATTAAATTGTGACAATAAAGAAACATTTTAATACAGAATTAATTATATTCTATAAATATTAGTCTTTAGAACAGAAAAATATGGAAATAAAGAATGGCTTGTATAATACGGAAAACTTTCAGAATTTCATTGTCATTGTACCTCTGTTTTACATATAATTATATATTTTGCATCGTTTATTTTTTAATGCTCTTCTTCTTTAACATCTTATTCTAGTACAATTTTAGATTTACAAAAAAGTTGCAGAGATAGTACACAAAGATCTCTATACCCTTCACTCAACTTTTCCTGATGTTATTGTTTTACATAATCATGGTGTATTTATCAAAATCAAGAAATTAACATTGGTACAATGTCAAATTTGCCAGGTGGTTCCCCTTCCGCCTCCCCCCCAATCCCCCGCCAATAATGTCCCTTTTTTACTGTGCTAGGATTCAATCCTGATTATCACATTGTATTTAGTTTTCATGTCACCTTAAAATCCCAATGTATTCAATTTCTCAATCTTTCCTTATTTTTCATAGCCTTGCCACTTTTGAAGAGCCAGTAGTTGAGCATTTTGTACAATGTCCCTTGATTTGGCTTTGTGTGATTTCTCATTATGAAAGTGGGGTATGGGATTTGGGGAATACAGGGAGGTGAAGTGCCCTTCTCACTGTATTACATTAGATAATACCTGATATTAACAAGACATTAGAGTCTGAAACTAATTTTTGAAATTTCCCAACTATTATTTCTTCCAGTTTTTCTTCCTCCCAATTCTTATATAATAAGACATTTTGTAGTGTGTCACAACTCCTGGATAGTGTGGGGATTTTGTTTTGTTTTTGTTTGCTTATTTATTTGTTTACCTTTTTTCTATTTACAGTGTACTTGGGCAATTTCTATTGACTTATCTTCAAATTCGCTAATTCTTTTCTTTAATAATGTTGAATCTACTGATAATTCTGTTGAATTTTTAAAAAATATCTCTTAGTGTTTTGTTGTTATTTCTAGCGTTCCAATTTTATTATTTCTCAGAGTTTTCACACCTCTACTGATGTTACTCATCTGATATTGAATTGCTTATCTGATATTGCCTCTAAAGTCCTTCTTGGATACCTTAAGGCAGAATAACATTTGAGGTCTCAGCATTTTAACACACTTCTGTAAAAGTAATTATGTTTCAATGAACTTCACTAGAACTAGAGCTACCTAAGGGCAGGGAGTTTGTTTTACCTTTATTTTAATGCTTAGAAATTATCACAATGATTGGTATAAATGTTTGTTGAATTAATGAAGTTTGATCCAACATTTTTATATAACTCTTAAAATATTTTTATTGGGGCACCTGGGTGGCTTGGTTGGTTGAACGTCACACTCTTGATTTCAACTCAGGCCATAATCCCAGGGTTGTGGGATTGAGCCCTACATGGAGCCCCATGTCAGGTTCCATGTGAGCATGGAGCCTGTTTAAGATTCTCTCTCTCTCTCTCTCTCTCTCTCTCTCTCTCTCTCTCTCCCTCTACCCCTCTCTCCCACTCGTGTGCCCTGTCTCTCTCAAATAAAAATTAAAAAAAAATATTATTATTGACATCCAATATTACTACACCATATTGAGTATAATAAGTATTTAATGAAGGCCTAGTACACTTACTGGAACATAGTAGAGCCTCACTAGGTAAATGAATCAATGAATGACTATTTACGTTCATTACTAAATTTCTTTCCTTATTTCACTTTTCAAACTGTGAAATTACTAATGTGTAGAAGATATCCCACAATTCTAACTTCTTTAAATTCATCACCTCAGAGTCATAGTTTGTATTTTAACATTTAAATGTTGAGTTTCCTTTTCTAAATTAGAGATTTATTGTGGGCACAAATTTTATAATAATCCTGAGGTTCTTCTTTGTTAAAATGGAAACCTTGCCATTTCATCACCAAAAGATTACAGTAATAATGAACTCAAATCAAATATCTGATTGCTTTTGCAAATATTGTGCCCTGTGCAGAGTGCACCTTCTGAGAGAACATATCAATAGTAAAAAATCATTTGAACCACTATTTAATATAATTCAGACTAAACACTCAATCTGTGAAGATGTTTTGCGAATCTTAGCATAATTGTTCTGTTAGATGTATGAAATACACCTTCATTCTTATGTCTTCAGTAATGTAAAATTTGAGTTTGTTTGGGTATTAAATGTGCTTATGCTCTTGGGAGTCCTTTGAGATACTTATTTTATGATCATGTGGTAATTGCTGTCAGGACTTTGCTTGATAATGATTAATAATTATAGTCTCATCTACTATTTCTCTTTCTAAAAGACCTTTTTCAACATTAACACTTTTGACTTTTTTAATTGCTTGGATTAAAGCTAGAAATAGGTGGTTATTAATGTTCTGTACTTTCATGCCTGGAGCTTGAAATGTTTGCTTTCTCAGTAATATTCAGCAAGTTTACATTTCTCTCAGTAAATGTGACTTTAAAGGTGGTTCCATAGTGGGTATTAATTTGGTATTCATAAACCTGTCAGCTACACTTAGTGGTTTCTTGGTGTTTGCTGAATCCTCTTTGATGCATCCATGTCATTCTAATTATAGATTTTAACTGGGCTGCACAAATTCACCCCATTTATTATGGAAAGGAAGAAACACATTTATAAAATTGCCTGCTTTTTCTTCTCTTTATACAAAATTTAAAATGGTGGCTTTTGGACTTGTCATTCAGATCTGCCAGGGAATGTCAATGGTGTGAAGCAATCTAGAGAATGCAGAGCTATACTGTAGAATTAAAGGTACTTTTGACATACAACCTCCCAATTAGGCAGGTCACCTATTGTTGGTTTCTGGAAACAGTGAAAAATAACATGATCTGAGAAAAATTTGTATTGACATATATTCCAGGAAGGAAAAACATTACTTATGGAAAATGGGTTTTGCACAATAATGTAACCATGAATAAAAATGTAACAAGTTGTCATTATCATTTATGCATATTGCATTCTGGTATTATGCATAAATAAATAGGCATATTTATACATGCATATATATGCATAAATATGCATCTATCATGTATAAATACATTTATATAGGGGGTGATTAAAATATATCAACTCGGTATTAAATTGTGTACATATAATCCTCTACCTCCTAGTACGATGAATCTGAGAACAAATTGAAACTTCTTTCACATTTTTTTCTAATTATTATATGTGGACTAACAGCTGGAAGTCAAACCCATAGTTTTACCTTTTATGGTTTTATCCTGACATACTTCAAATAAAATGAGGGTAGATTAGTGAGAAACTTGGCAGTGATGAGAGAAAAAACTTTTACATTTTACACATGCAAAACTTGTTTGAACCTAGTCATTTTAATACTGACATGAACAGCTGTGCTAGTGCTCAGGATTTGATAATGAGAGTTGTGTGTCTATAAGGCAGTTTCTAGAAAGCTAATGCTTGGAAGACTACAGGTACTTGCGTGTGGATGTGCACATGTATACACACAGGACTAGAAAGCATTTTCATAATCAAATTTCCACTTTCTCCATCATACTTTTTGTTGGGATGGGGTTCAGGGCAAGCTTCCCCCAAATATTCCACTTTATCATATTGGTTATTTGGAACTAAAATTAACTAAGAAATAGCCAATGCAAGGAGACTCTGAGCATTCTTTACCTCCCTGGAAGTGGAAAATAAATCTCCCATGTGGAAGGTACCCTCCCTGTACCAGGAGGAAAGGAGGTATCCTTATTGACAGAGATAAGAATTCAAGGCCGAGAAGCTGTATAAACCAACCTTATTACTTTACTAATTCAGTACCCCAAGCCCAAACTTCTTTGTCTTATCAGTTCTTCACGAAACATATTGTTTCTTCGTCCTACAGCTATAAAAGCTGCCTGCTTCGGTCACTTCTTTGAACCTCAAATTTTTATGAACTCCTGTGCATACATAATTTTTTCCTATTAATCTGCCTTATGCCAATTTAATTATTAGACCCGCCAAAGAATGTAAAAGGGAAGAAAGGAAAACCTTTCTGCCCCTACCGTTGAAACTACTTTATAAAGAATACAGGCATATGTTACATCTTTACAGATTACTATAAAAAAAATCCAGAGTAAAAATTATTTAATCTGATAATTTGTGCTTTCTTTTGTAGCATTCATATATTAGAATGTATTATAGATATATTTATTTGCTTTTGCTTTACAACCATTTATTTGAAGCTTAAAAATATTAACATTTTCTTTTATTTTGGAAAAACTAAACGATATAGAGTTTATGTGACTTCCCCAAGATGACATATATATTAGTGGAAGAATTAATGACATGTGCCTCTTAATACTTACATAGATTTTGTTAATCTCTGAGCCTTAACCTTATAAATTGATCACTGAATCATGTATTGGTTTTCATTTTTCTCAGGAATATTTTTTATTTTATTTTTTTACAAATCTAAGAACAACATAACCTGTGAGACGTAGAAGGTACTAGGTAACTACCCACCAAAAAAAGATGGAATAAAACTGTAGGCTTTTTGATTTTGTAACATCATGACATTAGATATAAAAATAATCTTCAGGGATGACTAGGTGGCGCAGTTGGTTAAGCATCTGACTCTTGGTCTGGGCTCAGGTCATGATCTCATGTGAGTTTGAGCCCCGCATCGCCGGGCTCTGCTCTGATGTTGTGAAGCCTGCTTGGAAGTCTGTCTCTCCTCTGTGCCCCTCACCTGCTTGTGCTCTCTCTCTCTTTCTCTCCCTCTAAATGAATAAATAAATATAAAATAATCTTCAAAATAAGTTGAAATAAAAGACATAACAAAAGACAAAACAAATTAAAATTTATTTTCCAATGAATTGTCTTGACTATTCCAGCTTCAACTTGATTAATATTTTTGAGAATATTGCTACCCCAATCCCTACATATTAATAGGGAAGTCTATTGAAACACTTTTGTGACATTCTGGAGTATAGAACAGAAAACGTTAATATAGGAATCTGAAAGTATGTTAAATTCTTAGGTATTTTAGTTGAAACTTAGTGTAAATTGCAAAATTAATCTGAACAATCCGTAGTATAATCTGAATGAGTAGAAGCATACTGAAAATGTCTCTAATTGTTATTGTTGCTTTTCAACCTCATAAGCTTCCTGGGTGTAATATGAAACTGGCCCCTGTATGCAGAGGACAGGGGAGATGGAAGAAAGAGGCAGACCACTCCAGATTGGTAGGTGGCAGGCTTAATAAGCAAAGGAACTTACTTATGAGAATTGTCTTGGGTGGCTACAAGATGAGTAGGTTTCTGCACCTGCCCACCGGAATCTTAAAAGTTAATTTCGATGCCTTATATCTGGGTTCAGTCACGTACACAGTCCAGATAGTCTTGCCACCACATTATTATCTCAAGGCTGTATCCTTGCATCTCGGGGAAGCTTCTGGAAGCAGGAGAGGTAAGGAGAACATGCATTCCAAGGATGGGAGAGGCGGTGAGGAGCTGCTAATTGCCTGGATCCAGCTCAGGGGACAACCATCGGTCACATCTTCTTAAAGACCACCCCAACACTAATATTAAATGAAAGCAGATATGTTCCAAAGACCTTAAAGGGATCAGAGAACATCAATGGCCAGATCCTTCTAATCACAATAGTTTTAAAAATTAGCAAAAACTGTAATTAATCACTATAAGAATTAAAATTTGTGAGATGAAGCAAATATTTATAAAGTGAAAAGAAAATATTGGAAGAAATAATTGCCAAGAGATTTCCAAAGTTGGTGTCACACACCAAAAATAAATCACTGGGAATTGTAAGTAATATGAATATATTAGTTATCTTTCTCTAGTTATGCTACAATGATAACTCCCAAATTGTAACAGTATCAAAATTTATTTCTTGTTCATTTTATATGTTGGTATGGGTCAAAATTGGCTCCATTTATGGAGTCTTCATTCAAGGTCCAGACTGAAATAAAAACCTTGCCAGTTGGAACGTTGGGTCAGATGTGACTTATGTCCCTTCCATGCATGTTTCTTCCTAAAGTCATTGTGGTGAGAAGTGTACTCCTTCAACTGGGGAGATGTTGTTAAGTATAGAACTGAAGATAGGCATGAGTATTGGGAACAAATTTGACAATTTTTGCAGAAAATTTTGCAAAAGTATTTTCAAAAGTTCTCAATTCCAAGGATAGATACTTGGTTCTATATGTGACATTGCCAAATGTTGCATTTGATTGTGGATACTTTAAGGATCTTACGATATTATAAGACTAAGGAAGCCAATTTGGAAAAGGTAAATCACTATGTTCCCATTGAAAATCATGTATATAAACCATAGAAGAGTCTATAATACTTGGAGTTCAGACAGTTTAGGAACTTTAGTCTTGGGAAATATATTGGGGCCATGGGAGATCATGTGTCATTGTCAAGTGTGGTAAAGTATTTGGTCCACATCCAAAAACATACAGGGCATGACTAGCCATGGAATTAAGCAGCTGAAACCCATAAATCAAGAACACATGTTGAAAGACTCTACACAGAAAAGCCAGTGAGTGAGAAATGAGGGTTTGTATTTTCCTAGTAGATCTGACTAAAGGGCTAAGTAATAACTATATATAAAGACATATCCTCTGAGGAAGCACCCAATTATGACCTCAGAAATAATTATTTGATTTGGGTATTAAGTGAATCTCTGGACATTCTGTCTCATTATTCCACATTTCAGTGATATTTATTGATACTACAAACCATGAAAGGGTTAAGCTGCTACTGTTAGGAATTGGGCTGGTGTATCAAATAGTGAGAAAAGTAGCAGGATAATTCCTTTAAGGAATCTTCCAACAAAATTCCACTCACTACAGTATATCTTGAGACATTAATGTTCTTTTAAAACTTATTTATTTATTTTGATGGGGTACCTGGGTGGCTCAGTCGGTTAAATGTCTGACTTCATCCCAGGTCATGATATCACAGTTTGTGAGTTCGAGCCCCACTTTAGGCTCTGTGCTGACAGCTCAAAGCCCCGAGCCTGCTTTAGATTCTGTGTCTCCCTCACTCTCTGCCCCTCCCCTGCTCATGCTCTGTCTCTGTCTCTCTCTCTCTCTCAAAAATAAATAAACATGAAAAAAAATTTAAAATTTATTTATTTATTTTGAGAGAGAGAGAGAGAGAGAGAGAGAGCACACATGAGCAGGGGAGGAGCAAAGACAGAGGGAGAGAGAGATAATCCCAAGCAGGCTCCACGCTGTCAGCACAGAGCTTGAAGTGGGGCTTGAACACATGAAATGTGAGATAGATCATGTCCTGAGCCACAATTGCTTAACCACCCAGGTGCCCCAGAGACATTAATGTTTTAAGATGGTTTTAATGGCTAAATTATTTTGGAGGAAAGGGGAAAGGACTAATTCTAAATGATCAGTTGGTTATTACATTATTTTATTCATCTATCAACATATTTATTTTATGTGCTTTTGTGATGAAAGGATATTAGATTATGAAATATAGATGCCTACCTAACATGGTGTCTGTTATATAATATTTGTTCTGCAACGTTGGGGGTAATAGGAATGTTTAAAACAGATAAATGATTGATGTTGATAAATAAGTGTACATTCATGCACCTACATTCATGAGTGTATGCACTCTGAGATAATTATTTAAATTCTTTTTTTGAGAATTACTTAATTTCTTAATCTTAGTCTCTTTTTATGTAAAATTGAGATAGTATCTCTGTATTGGTTGAGAATGCCAGGTTCTGGGAGTTCAAATAATGTTATAAAGTTTGTTACTCATTTCGTTTATATTCTACCTTTATTCTGTATGTAGATTTCATTCTCTAATTATGCTCTTTAGATGCAGTAAGGAAGTTGATTTCAGATGGTCCAAATTCAAATGCAATCTACATTGTAAAATATGGGAATGAGAGGGTCTATCTTTCCAACCCTGGGAGGAAAACACATAATTGACTTGGCTTCAGTCAGATGTTCTTTCTTGAAATGATTATGTGACCATCGGGATAATGTGTCCCTTTTGAGAATGATAGTGATGATCATTGACACATCATCTTAGACCATATGGAGTTCAGGAAGGCTGATTCCCTAAAGGAATGGATATTGACCAAGAAACATATGTCCACTAACATTATGTATGATAGTGACATGAAAATGCATCTTAAATGATTAAAAATTACCCAGAGCCTTTCCAAATAAAAGAAAAATATGATAGTTTCTAACAGGTATTGTGGCATGAATATTTCTATGTAATTAGAAATTTATTTTCAGCTCTGAGCTATCTCAAGTCTATTCTCCTCTCTAAAAGACAACCTGGAAAAACACCACTTATTCCTTCAAAAGAAAAAACATGATCAAAAATCAGTGAAAAGCACAATTACAAGAAAAAACTACTAGACCACAATACAAATTTAAAAAGTAACCACTGGGACACCTGGATGGCTTAGTCAGTTGAGTGTCCAACTCTTGATTTCGGCTCAGGTTCTGGTCTCATGGTTTGTGGTACTGAGCCCCATGTCAAGCTCTGTGCTGACAACACGGATCCACCTTGGAATTCTCATTTTCCCTCTTTCTCTCTCTCTCTGCCCCTCCCTGTTTTCCTCTCTCTCTCTCTCTCTCTCTCTCTCTCTCTCTCTCTCTTCCTTTCCCCCTCTCTTTCTCAAACTAAATAAATATACTTTAAAAAAAAAAAAAAAGAAACCACTCTCCAGTATGTGGTAAAATACATTAGATGTATATTTATTTGACAAGAAGGAAATAAAACCATCTTAGAAACCAATTGATAAGAGTTTTTATTTTTTAATTTATAGTTTCACCTTTACCTAATTATAGAACCTAATTTTCTTGAGTTAATATTGAGTGTTGTATTTGAGGAATCCTAGAGCTATGTGGATGAAAAAGTAATGGAGAAGCATGGAAGTAGATGAAACATATTGTCAGAAGTGAGATAAAGAGGTCATATGAGTATAAAGAAATTTATTTTAGTCAACCCAGATAAAATATTTCTACCAGTGCTTAAGAAAAAAAGAATTAATAAATCCATATGCCACATTATTATATTCATCATAGATTTTTCTCTCCATTGGGTCTGTTATCCTTAACTAATGTTTGCCAAATTGTGATAAAACTCTGATTCTTGTTCTTATGTAGTATTTTTTTTCTCTCTCTGGGAATATTTAGACTTGAATCTTAAGTCTTAGTTTTCCTAAATTTCATCATAATTAGATTAGGTATGGACTTTTTTTAAAAATTTATTTAAAAAGATACTAATTGGGTACTTTTAAATTGACAACTCTGTTTGGCTAAAGGCATCTTTCTTCTACTGTTTTTTCCCCCAATTTAATTGTATTTTTTTATTATTATTATCTTCCTCACTCTTAATTTTTAGTGTTTTTCCCCATAACTTTTTTTAAATTTTTTTTAACATTTATTTATTTTTTGAGAGGCAGGGAGAGACAGTATGAGTGGGGAAAGGACAGAGAGAGGGAGACACAGAATCCAAAGCAGGCTCCAGGCTGAGCTGTCAGCACAGAGCCTAACATGGGGCTCGAACTCACGAACTGTGAGATTGTGAACTAAGTCAAAGTCAGACACTTAACCGACTGAGCCACCCAGGTGTTCCCTCATAACTTTTACTAAATGGATCTTTAAATGTATGAAAATATAGTGCTAAGAAATTAAAAATATTATCAAAACAGAATTCTCTCCACAAAACAGGGAAAAGAAAGAAAGCTTTTTTATTACAAAATGGCTTATTGTATAGTGTAATGCACATTATAGGCAGTCTGCAAAAGAGACTACAAAGTTTAGACAGAATTTTACACACATTAGGTAGGTAAAACAGAAGAAAGAACAATGAAAACTTTTCTTGTATCCTTGAGAGACACATGATTGTACCTTGTGATAGTCTCCTGTATCTTCTGAGAGACACTTGAGTTTATTTCAGAGACTTGTGTTTACATTTCTGTGATTCCAAAAGACCTGAAAAACAATAGACCAGGCTTACTACCATGCCCATTATGCTTCTGAGGAGACACACTAAAGGGGAGATGATAAAATGTCTAATTTTACCCTTACATTATTGATACTAGCTAACATTTGCTAAGCAATTAATATCATCCAATACACTGCTAAGCACTTGGCATATGTTAACTGTTGAGTCCCACAATCTCTCTAATCAATAGCTATTATTATATTACTACTACCACTATTAGTATTAGTATCCTAAAAGTGAAAAAGAAGCAGAAAGCCTAAATTGCTTGTCAAGGAGTTCAATACAATTCTGATACATGACATTAAAAACTCCTGACAGCTTCCATTTTAAATTAATTTTGCAAAGAAACTTTATAACTTATATACACATTTATTTTGCAAGAAACTTTCATTTGGAAGAATGGAAATAGACTGCATGAGGCATTGCAAGCAAATTATAATCTCTAGTTTTTTACTAAATATCCGGAGTATTCTTCCAACCAAATTTTAACCTGGGAGGTAGAAGCATGCAGAATCCATGATCCTAAAATGGGAAATCTGAATTAATCAAAGCTTTACCACCAGCCAGCTCCTTGACTTGTGCAAACATTCAAACTCTCTGGGTCTCAGGTTATCTGTACATTTAGAAAGTAGTACAAGGGCTCTCTGGGGGCCTTCCATCTTTAACAGTCATTAATTCAATCTTATTTAAACTCTACAGAACCCAGAGCTGCTTATAATGAGCTCATCCAGTTTATGTGCCAACCATGGTACATTTTTGTCCACACAAGCCTTGAGACCATTAGGAGATTTGGAATACATTCAAGCTTTCTTACTATGAATGGATGGAAAGATTCTATATTTCAAAATACCCATATTCTGAGTTTACCACAGATACCTTGGTCCTCAGGCATTCATTTGGCTTTTGATATTCTAGATTTTTTTTCTATATATAACTGCTTCAATTTCTATAAAATGGAGATAATAATCACACCTAGTTCAAAAAGTTATAGTGAGGATGAAATTCATAAGACACACCAAATGATTAAAATATTACCTTGAACATCTACTTCTAAAATGTTAGCTGTTCTCATTAACCTCCCCAATGTGGTCATCTTATTCTCTCTTCACATAGAAATACATATGATGTATTAACAGTGCATTTTACAGTTGGTAAATAGATCCCAATGTGTAGCATGCCAAATATGTAAATTAAAGCATCTAAACTAATGTTCTAAAGCTACAATGTAGATGAATGTTTATTCAGAAATGATATCTTGATGACATTTCTGCCCAATGTGGAAAATTTCAAGTCAGATCACAATAAAGGAAAATCTCTCCATTTTCTCCCCGTGGCACTCCCCCTCCCCATCCCTACCAACTTTTAACATTTCCCCAGTACCTTAAACTTAGTGAAAACCAAAAAGCCTGTCCTCAATGGATTAAAAATGTAAAAAAAAATAAACAAGCTACAAAAATAAATAAGCAAAAAAGATATTTTTTAGACAAATTTTCTTCTTCTTGTTTTTTTCACCTTTCAATAAAACTCTCAACCACTCCCATTCATATCTGTGTCATAGAGGCAAACTATAAAAAGGAAAAAAGTCAAACTTTAAAACTAGCTGAACTAACTGCAAATTAAATTTTGGAAGTGGTAAGTGTCCATTAATATCAATAGATTAAAACCTTATTCAGAAATAATTTGATTAAATAAACCCTAAAATATTTAGAATAAGTTCTTAAAAGAAATCAACATCCAAGCAGAGAGTGATGTAGAAGGTCAGATTGGTAGGCAAGAAAAAGTCAGCCAAACTTGGATAATGGAAAGAAAACAGGCATTGTTTTTTTTTTCCTTTTAGGGTTTTAAATAATTTTATGAAAAGGAACTAGAATTTTATTGAAAATCCACTGAATAGTCTTTAATTTTTGATGTGTACAATATAACATATAAAGTACAAGTTCAATACTTCTTTAATTTTGCTTTTGCTTTCATTAAAGAACACATTTGAGTAAGTGGAATTTTTTGTGGCTTTAACATGCAGTTTTTATTTATAGGTGACTCCATAGGTACATTAACATCTAATGATGAGAGATTAGATGGCATTATAGATCACTTAGCTCCTTCCCATAATAATTTTTTATTTATCTGCTATCCAAGTGTAATTATATTTTGGAATTTGCTTTGTCATTTGGGAGGAGGTTTCACGTGCATGACAAGGGTCCGCTTTTATACCGTATATAGTAATATTTGTAATTGTAATATTATAAAAACACTCTTATGCCATCCCTTGTGGTTAAAAGCAAGGTATGAAATACATTTTAGGGAATTTTTCTCAAGACAGATTTTTCTACTTATCTTTTACCTTTACATTAAAAATCCTTGTCATTAACTTATTTTTCTCAGTTTGTTGGTGTTTTCCTCCATGTTTTTTGAACGTTGTAGGTCATAAATGAGCAGACTGGGAGATAATTAAGAAACTAATTTGGAATCAAGAAACCAACTTTCCTTTCATAACCCTCTTACTAATACATCGTAAAACTTTAGGGAAACTATTTAACCTATAGGTGAGTTTGCCGATAATCTCTAACATCTTTTCTAACTTAAAATTCTTTGTCAAGTAAAATACTCCTGTACGTTGACATTGTGGAACATGTTTGAAAGATGTTTCTTTTCACTAAAACATGACAAACATATAATCATATTATACATTTTACCATTTTTTTTCACATTCTTCTGAAAAAAGACATGGCAGGCAGAGAATTGGTAGATATTCTTAAAAACTGTTATTAAAGTTTATAGTGGAGTCAGTTGGATAAAAATCCTGTGCTTTCTGAAGTAAAAGCTCTATCTTTCCTCACCTAGTGAACTCCGGAGAGGAAGTACTACTTTTTCCAAAGAGAGAGGAAAGCTGTAACAACTATAGAATTGCCATCACCCTGCCACAATTCCTACTGTCATGCTTATGTCAGATGTGACAAATTTTGAAAAGGTCTGTGCAACTTATATCTACCATGCACCCCTACTCTCCAGACAATTCTAAAGCAAAAAAAAATTGAAGCTTTGATTTTTGTTTGGTGCTGGCTAAAACTGTGATGGTACAAAAACATCACTATAAGAAATGCTGATAGGTACTTATAAAGCATCTGAAGATTATGTGTGAAGCCAGCTATTTGATATATGAGGTAAACAGAATAACTGTGTGATTTGTAGTCTTTATACACACCTGGTGCAATCCCATTGGACAGATTATTCTCAAGGTAGTGCTACTTTACAGAATCCAAAACAAAATCATGTTATAGTAATATGATTTCAAGAATCACTGTGGTGATCTGAATTCTGAACTGGAATTCTTAAGTCAAGCCTCATTTTCAATTCCTTTTCTTCCTATACTGTGTGTGATGACGATAGACAAGTCACCAACCCCTGGGAATGTGGTTTTCTCCTGAACGATGCCTATCTTATGAACCAAGAGGGTCATATATACTTATGGATATTAAATAACATTGGAAATAATTGTGCGAGTTTTAATTTTAAATTTAAATGAACCCCTTTTATTTCATCAGTAGTAGTGAGTTGTTTTTTTTTTTTAATGTTTATTTAGTTTTGAGAGAGAGAGAGACAAAGCAAGAGCAGGGGAGGGGCAGAGAGAAAGGGAAACACAGAATCTGAAGCAGACCCCGGGCTTTGAGCCGTCAGCACAGAACCAGACACTGGGCTTGAACCTACAGACCAGGAGATCATGACCTTAGCTGTTTAACCCACTGAGCTACCCAAGGGCCCCCGTAGTGGTGAGTTTTTATCTAATGCCATTTTGGGTGGATGAAGTTGAAAAAACTCATAATTCCTATCTTCTTTAAAAGGTTATGATGTTTCTTTCATTCATTTAAATTGATTATTAAAAGGACAAATAAAGCTGAAATGAAAGGTAACAACACTTGTGGTGAGCATAGCATAACATACAGACTTGTTGAATCATTATGTTGTACACCTCAAACTGATGTAACATCGTGTGTCAACTATAGTTAAATAAAAAAAAATGTAAGACACTTTTACCTTGTAAGAAAAGAACATAGAATCTCCCCCAAACTCCAAACAAGCTAATGATCAGAAAGAAAACAGCTAGCCATGCTGACAAGACCAAATTATAACCAGTTTCTAGGCTTGTAAGCAGATGAATGGACATTATGGATGAGGAGAAAGTGGTCTTTGGAGCTTAAAATTCAGACTAGCCTGATTTTTTTTCTTCTTCTTTTAATTAGACCTCAGCATCTGTAATCAGGTGGAGTTCAATATTATTCACCTGTTCTTAGGCCTCCTGTCATATTTTTTCTAAGCTCCACCTCTGCATTAACAGATGGCTTTTACGTAGTATTACAAATAATTTTTCTAGAAATTCCCTTTGTCCTAACTTGTATTTAGATGATAAGAACTTTTGTCTCATCATCTTAGATATTTTACAGAATTTAATTTATGCTAATGCTAATTCAGGTAGCTTTCTACTTTATATTTTGTACACATCAGAATAATATAACTTATAAATACCATATTTTCAACTCTAAAAGAGCAGTAATATCTTTTAAAATATTATGAAAAAATCTAATATTGAGAGTTACACACATGAAGAATCCTTTCTACTAAAATTATATAGCATGAAGTAAGCACAAAGCACTATGACTATTTTCCTCCATGGTTTTATAAATACATATATATACATGTATGTATATATTTATATTTTTATAATTTCATTCTAATATTTAGTTTTAGTGTTATGTATAATATATATATATATATATATAATTACATTTTAAGTGATATTTTAAGTTTATTTTATTTATTTTGAGAGAGAGAGAGAGCATAAGCAGGGGAAGGGCAGAAAGAGAGAGGGAGAGAGAATCCCAAGCGGTTCTTCACTATCAGTGCAGAGCCTGATGCGTGGTTCAAACACGTACCACAAGATCATGACCTGAGCCAAAACTGAGAGTTGGATGTTTAACTGACTGAACCACCCAATTGCCCCTATAAAATTACATTTTAAAATTTAGTTTTAGTGTTACCATTAATGTTTTATCTGCCTGCCTCTGGAGATACTATGGATTTTAACACTATTCTTTGCCAAAAAGTGAGTTGAAGAATTTTCCAAGCTATTGGGATAATAATGACTTAAACTAGGCAAAAGTAATTATTGTTAAATAATTTATTTGTATTTCTACCTGTGTCTACCATTTAAATTTTCAATAAGTAACTTCAAAGACAACAGATTTAAATTTTTGACAATATGTTATGTAAGATGATGAATGATATTGAAATCTGCTGATAATTATTGCAGTTTATCATTAAAGCTGCATTAATTAGAATAGTAGTCAGAGAGACAGAGAGAAAATTATTGGGGTTGGTAATAAAAGCTACATTAATTGGTATAGTAGTATGAAAAATACAGAAAGAAAGACAAAAAAGAAAGTTTGAAAAATCACCCCAATAAAATATATTTTTTTTAAAATTTTTTTTTCAACATTTATTTATTTTTGGGGGGGACAAAGAGACAGAGCATGAGCGGGGGAGGGGCAGCGAGAGAGGGAGACACAGAATGGGAAACAGGCTCCAGGCTCTGAGCCATCAGCCCAGAGCCTGACGCGGGGCTCGAACTCACGGACCCCGATATCGTGACCTGGCTGAAGTTGGACGCTTAACCGACTGCGCCACCCAGGCGCCCCAAAATATATTATTTTTTAATGCTAAAATAATTTGGGATCAAGTTAATAAAATTAAAATACTCTAAGTCAGACTGATGAATAGTTGCAATGTTCCCCAAATCCCAATATTTAATGCATGACTAGATTTCTGTCTGTACTCCACTATGTAAATTCCATTTTGTATTTCAATAGTACAAATTCTGGTTGAATATTTTGTTTTAAGTGTAATATAAATATAAATGAGGTAAAATATTTTCTTTTTAATAAAATTAAAAATTTTTCTTACATACATATATACATTAATGATAATAGACTGTTGGGAGCAATTAGGACCTATCTATATCTGGCCTTTGGTTTCATTTTATCCTGAACCATTGCAGTGCTAAGAATATATCAAATTTTCTTCTGAATAATATATGTAAATAGGTTGAACTTACATGAAAGTTTGTACCAAAACTTAAATGTATATTTTAGATACATTTGTAAGTGAAATGTACCTCTTTGGATAAGCAGCAATTTAGTTTTAATTTTTTCACTTCTCATTCAAAAAAGCAACTAGGTCATCAAGGATAATGAAAATGATTTCAAAAACTACATTCTTAGCTAAATCAGGACACAGAAATGCCTCCAAATCCCATATGTGGTAAAAATGTGGCCAAAAAGCCAAGCCAGCCAGTGAGATCACATAGGCAGTCAAGGAAGGGCCTTGAGGAGGAAAAGCATTTTGTGATTGCATATTTCAGAACTCTCTAGCATATATTCACTTCCAGAAGAAAACAAAATGCTTCATCCTGATAGGAATCTGCAGGAAGTGTAGTATCACCATTGTGAATTGAGAACAAAGAAGGTGAAAAGTGTGTGGGAGTGCCCAAAGGTGACTAATGTCATCATAGTCTCTACCAAATACCTCTTTTAAAAAGTGACTGCTTCACACTTGAAGAAAGGGCTGTGTCTCTTGGTGGCAGTTGAATGTAAAAAAAAAAAAAAAATCAAAGGAAACCTAGCTTATCAGTAGAAGTCCCCATGAAGTTGAGTAGGTTCTAAGGGTCACAGGAGGGGTGGCTACACTGAAGTGGCATGAATTACCACTGTAATGACAGATGAGGGAGACCTGAAACTGTGAATCCTGGAAAGTTCCCCTCTTCCTACCCTCCACTGAAACCTCCTATTAGTACAGAGAAATTAATTCAGTCCAACACAAGTGCCAGAAAAGGAATACCCAA
This sequence comes from Prionailurus viverrinus, assembly GCF_022837055.1. Classification (NCBI taxonomy): domain Eukaryota; kingdom Metazoa; phylum Chordata; class Mammalia; order Carnivora; family Felidae; genus Prionailurus; species Prionailurus viverrinus. Next base: position 158,781,486 of record NC_062564.1, on the reverse strand, counting down.
AGCTCCATAGAAGTCGTCTGGGGCAAAATATTTAAAAGGATCAGTAGAGCAATCATAAACATAATAAAATATCACCAAAAAAGTTTCAATCACAGCAAAAACATGGTAACATATTTCGAACATCATTTGTTTTTAATGAAGCAGTCAGATTTATGAAGTGGCACCAAGGGTAAATATACAGAAACTCAAATAGCAGTTCGACAGAAAGTAGAATCTGATGACTAGACAGCAGTGTAATGTGAAATGGGTTCTAACGAAATGAAAAGAAAGAAGGATAAATTCATAAATAAAGAACAAATAAGAAGTAACACAAAAAATGTAGACATGATAGCACAATGAGAGGGGCTCCTGGGTGGCTCATTTGGTTGAGTGACCGACTTCGGTTGGTCGGTATTCTGGTACCAGAATATCCAAGAACTGTGGGACAGCTACCTCCATAACTTACATGTAGTGGGAATACCAGAAGCAGAAAAAGGAGAGAAAGGAATAAAAAATATATATATTATATATATATTGAAGCAATAATGACAGAGAATATCCTTCAAATTAATGTCAGACCCCGAAGCACAGATCAAGAAAGCTCAGAGAACACTAGACAGGATAAATGAAAGAAGCAAAGAAAAGCAAAACCAAAATCTATCTCTAGACATATTAAGTAGGGAAAGACTTAACATTAGGCAGGGAAAGATAAGGGACCTTCAGGGAGGCAGGGTGTATCTACAAGTAGGAAGCTGAGCAAGTATCAGTGGCAATGGAGTTTGGGGGGAAAAGAGGATAAGGTAAATGTGTTCTGGACCTGCCCAGGCTAAGTACCATGCATGGAGTCTCACAAACTTTCTGATAAAGTCCCAGTAAAAATCCAGGGATAGGGGCACCTGGGTGGCTCAGTTAGTTAAGTGTCTGACTTCAACTCAGGTCATGATCTTGTGGTTCATGAGTTCAAGCTCCACGTTGGGCTCTGTGCTGAGTGACAGCTTGGAGCCTGGAGCCTGCTTCAGATTCTGTGTCTTCTTCTCTCTTTCTCACCCCTTCTCCCTCTCTCTTTCTCTCTCTCTCTCAAAAATAAATATTTTAAAAAATTAAAAAAAAAAGCCAGGGACAAAAATACTTAGCGGCTACCCAGCTGGGATCCCTCTCACTCTTAAGAGCTTTATACTTTCCTTCAATAAAATCTATCACTTTGCTCACTCTCTGTTGTCCATAAGATTCATTCTAGACTCCATGAGACAAGGACCAGCATTTCTCCCAACCTCCTGTAACAATATCATATTTCAGCTGCAGAAAATAAAAAAAATGAAGGAATTTGGAAAGAAGCCAGAGGGTTGAAAATGTGTTACCTAGAAATAAACAATTACTTCTCCTTAGAAGCCATACAAGCAAGAATACTGAAGTGAAATATTTTAAAGTATTGAGAGAGAAAAAAAATAGCAACTTAGAATTCTGTACCCTGGAAAACTATCTTTTTTTTTTTAATTTTTTTTAACGTTTATTTATTTTTGAGACAGAGAGAGACAGAGCATGAACGGGGGAGGGGCAGAGAGAGAGGGAGACACAGAATCGGAAACAGGCTCCAGGCTCTGAGCCATCAGCCCAGAGCCCGACGTGGGGCTCGAACTCACGGACCGCGAGATCGTGACCTGAGCTGAAGTCGGACGCTTAACCGACTGCGCCACCCCGGCGCCCCAAAACTATCTTTTAAAAGTGAAGGAGAAATAAAAACTTTTTCAGGAAAACAAAAAATAGAGGGAATTTGTTGCCAGTAGAAAGTAGGCGTACTTTGCAAGAAATCTTTTAAAAAATTCCTCAAAGAGAATGAAAATAGTATAGGTCAGGAACTCATATGTACATAAATTAAAACAGAGTATTAGAAACGATATAAGTAGGGGCACCTGGGTGGCTCAGTCAGTTAAGCATCTGACTCTTGATTTTGGCTCAGGTCAGGATCCCAGGTTCGTGGGATAAAGCCCCCGTTAGGCTCCATGCTATTCATCCAGAATACACATAAAACCACAAAACAAAGCTTAAAAATTTTTAAAGAATTAGAAATCATAGAATGTCTGCTTGAAGACCAAATGTAATTAAACAATAAATCAGTAACAGGAAGATAGGTAGGAAATCCCAAAATACTTGAAGATTCTATTTGTCAGCGTTCTTCAAAGAAACAGACCAGCAGGAGAAATTTATTTAGTTATTACAAGGGCTTGGCTCATGTGGTTACAGAGGCTGATAAGTCCCTTCATCTAACATCTGAAAGCAGAAAAAAACAGGCAATCCAGAGCATAATTCATCCAAAGTTTGAAATCATGAGAAATATTGGAGTCAATAATGTCATTCGCAGTCCAAGTACTGGAGAGGATAAGATGAGATGTCCCATCTCAATCAGGCTGAATAAAGGAGGTGATTTCCATATTGTCTGTAAGTTTCTTTTTGTAATGTCTTTATTTGGGTTAGGTATTGGAATAATGCTAGCCTCCTAGAATGAGTTAGGAAGTGTTCCCACTCTATTTATCTTATGGACTACAATACAGAGAAATGACATAATTTCTTCCATAAATGTTTGATAGAATTCACCAGTAAACTCATCCACACCTGGTTGTTTCTGTTTTGAAAAGTCATTAGTTATCTATTCAATTTACTTAATAAATTAGGTCTACTCAGATAGTCTATTTATTCTGTGAATTCTAGCTGAGTGTATCTTTCAAGGAAATGGTACATTTAACCTCAGTGATTAAATATGCGGACATACAGTACTTCATAATATTCAGCTATTGTCTTTTTAACGTCCACAGGAACCATACTGATGTTCTCTCTTTTATCTAACATTGGTAATTTGTGTCTTCTCTCTTTTTTCTTAGTTGGATTATCTAGAGATTTATTTATTTTATCCATCTTTTCAAACAACTAGCTTAAGCATCAGACTTGGGCACCTAGGTGGCTTAGTCAGTTGATTTCAGTTCAGGTCATATAATCTCATGGTTCTTGGGTTCAAGCCCTGCATTGGATTCCGTGCTGGTAGCTCAGAGCCTGCTTGGGATTCTCTCTCCCTTTCTCTCTGCCTCGTCCCTGCTTGTGCTCTCTCTCTCTCTCTCTCTCTCCTTCAAAATAAATAAACTTAAAAAAAAAGTATAAAGCAATAAAATTTTTTATTGTTCCTTCACTTATACTTTTTTTTTTTTGAGAAAGAGAGAATGAGAGTGCACTAGGGTCAGAAGGAGAGGGAGAGTGAGGCAGGGAATCTTAAGCAGGCTCCATGGCTATGGCAGTACTTTTCAGGTATATGAAAGACACAATCCATAAAAGCAGTAATTAATAAACTGTACTTCATTAAAATTAAAACTTTTCTCTGCAAAAGAAACTGTTAAGACAACCCACCAACTGGGTGAAAATATTTGGAAAAAATATTTTTAAGATGTTTATTCATATATATTTCATGTAATTCTTGTTTTTATTTTTCCTGCATGTCTTGACTTGCAAATTTAAACAAAATGTACTAATTTCTTTAAAAATCTCACAATTAACAACAATAGTCTTTAAAAAAATGGAAAGAAATACCATGTTTTATGATTGAGTCAACTTAGGAAATATGTTTGCTCCCTCTAGATATTATATGTACTTTATATGTTCCCTTGAGTCACTTGTATTCATTAATTTAAATTTTTAATTTTAATATTAAAAGTATTAGAGGCACATCGTAAAAAATATAATAAATAGGAAGCATAGAAAATGAAAGAGAAAGTCATTATATATCACTCCCACCCAGCTTTGTCCAGTATGGAACACATTTAATAATTTAGTGTATATCTTTACATGTATCTATTTTTACTATTTTCTCTATTTCATGAATACTAAAACATATTCAGTTAATTTTATGTGACATTACATCATTCTATAAAATTGTGTGTCAAAGCAGTTTTGACTTATTTTCTACATTCAATCAATGGTAAATTGAATCTTTACCATTCAGTCTTAAAGGAGAAGCTCATGTCATGAATTAACTTCAAAGCCAGGATTGCTTATAGGCAGAATAAAGAGAAATGTGTTTCCTGTCTTAATTGTGTGATCTAGTGCTTCATTAATACAACATAACTCTTAATCCAAAGATACCACTGGATTCATATGTTTCCATTTTAAAAGTCTAATTAACTATAAAGAGTAATGGTACATTTTTCAGTTTTCAGAAGGGGTTAGGAGCATAGGTACTAGAATCTGTGAACATTGATTCCAAATTGGTTCTGTCATTTGATAAATGTCATTTAATAAGTTAAATTAAATTAAAAAAAACTTTTGCATATCAAATGACTTTTTGATACTTCAGTTCTTTCACTCATGAAATAAAAATACCTATAGTCCCTCAACAAGGTATTAGCCAACCAGATCCAACAATACATTAAAAAAATTATTCACCACGACCAAGTGGGATTTATACTTGGGATGCAGGGCTGGTTCAATATCCTCAAAACAACTAACGTGATTCATCACATCAATAAAAGAAAGAACAAGAACCATATGATCCTCTCAATAGATGCAGAGAAAGCAATTGACAAAATACACCATCCTTTCTTGATAAAACCCTCAAGAAAGTAGGGATAGAAGGAGCATACCTCGAGATCATAAAAGCCATATATGAAAGACCCAATGCAATTATCATCCTCAATGGGGAAAAACTGAGAGCTTTCCTCCTAAGGTCAGGAACAAGACAGGGGTGTCCACTCTCACCACTGTTATTCAACATAGTATTGAAAGTCTTAGCCTCTGCAATCAGACAACACAAAGAAATAAAAGGCATCCAAATCAGCCAGGAGGAGGTTAAACTTTCATTGTTCACAGATGACATGATACTCTATATGGAAAACCCAAAGATTCCACCAAAAAACTGCTAGAATTGATTTATAAATTAAGCAAAGTTGCAGGATATAAAATCAACACACAGAAATCGGTTGCATTCCTATACACCAACAATGAATAAGTGACAACAATGAAGTGACAGAATGAAGTGACAGCAACAATGAATAAGTGACAACAATGAAGTGGCAGAAAGAGAAATTAAGGAATCAATCCCATTTACAGTTGCACCAAAAACCATAAAATACCTTGGAATAAATCTAACCAAAGAGGTGAAAAATCTATACACTGAAAACTATAGAAAGCTTATGAAAGAAATTGAGAAAGACACAAAAAAAGTGGAAAAAGACTCCATGTTCCTGGATAAGAAGAACAAATATTGTTAAAATGTCGATACTACCCACAGCAATCTACATATTCAATGCAATCCTTATCAAAGTAATACCAGCATTCTTCACAGAGCTAGAACAAATAATCCTAAGATTTGTATGGAAAGAGAAAAGACCCCGAATAGCCAAAGCAATCTTGAAAAAGAAAACCAAAGCAGGAGGCATCACAATCCCAGACTTCAAGCTATACTACAAAGCTGTAATCATCAAGACAGTATGGTACTGGCACGAGAACATACACTCAGATCAATGGAATAGAATAGAGAACCCAGAAATGGACCCACAAACGTATGGGCAACTAATCTTTGACAAAGAAGGAAAGAATATCCAATGGAATAAAGACAGTCTCTTCAGCAAGTGGTGCTGGGAAAACTGGACAGCGACACGCAGAAGAACGAACCTGGACCACTTTCTTACACCATGACCATGCATAAAAATAAACTCAAAATGGATGAAAGACCTCAATGTAAGACAGGAAGCCATCAAAATCCTCGAGGAGAAAGCAGGCAAAAACTTCTTTGATCTTGGCTGCAGCAACTTCTTACTCAACATGTCTCCAGAAGCAAGGGAAACAAAAGCAAAAATGAACTACCAGGACCTCATCAAAATAAAAAGCTTCTGCACAGTGAAGGAGACAATCATCAAACCTAAAATGCAATCAACAGAATTGGAGAAGATATTTGCAAATGACATATCAGATAAAGAGTTAGTATCCAAAATCTATAAAGAACTTACCAAACTCAAAGAATCCAGTGAAGAAATGGGCAAAAGACATGAATAGACATTTCTCCAAGGAAAACATCCAGATGGCCAACTGACACATGAAAAAATGTTCAACATCACTCATCATCAGGGAAATACAAATCAAAACCACCATGAGATACCACCTTACACCTGTCAGAATTACTAACATTAACAACTCAGGCAACAACAGATGTTGGCGAGGATGTGGAGAAAGAGGATCTCTTTTGCATTGTTGTTGGGAATGCAAGCTGGTGCAGCCACTCTGGAAAACAGTATGGAGGTTCCTCAAAGTGCTAAAAATAGAACTGCCCTTTGGACCCAGCAATTGCACTACTAGGCATTTATCCACGGAATAAAGGTGTGCTGTTTCGAAGGGACACCTGCACCCCCCATGTTTATAGCAGCACTATCAACAATAGCTGAAGTATGGAAAGAACCCAAATGCCCATCGATGGATGAATGGATAAAGAAGAAGTGATATATATATATATATATATATATATATATATATATTCGAGTATTACTCAGCAATCAAAAAGAATGAAATATTGCCATTTGCAACTACATGGATGGAACTGGAAAGTATTATACTAAGTGAAATTAGCGAGAGAAAGACAAAAATCATATGACTTGACTCATATGAGGACTTAAGAGACACAACAGATGAACATAAGGGAAGGGAAACAAAAATAATATAAAAACAGGGAAGGGGACAAAACAGAAGAGATTCATAAATATGGAGAACAAACTGAGGGTTATTGGACGGGTTGTGGGGGGGGGTGGGCTAAATGGGTAAGGGCACTAAGGAATCTACTTCTGAAATCATTGTTTCACTATATACTAATTTGGATGTAAATTTTAAAATATAAAAAAATAAAAATAAAAAAAGAAATACCTATAGTCCCTGCATTTAGGGGTTGTTGTAAGTAATGACACTGTACAGTAAGTATCTAAAACTGTTTAACGCTTTTAGAGAAATTATATATATAATGGAGTGGCCATATATATATATATACACACACACACACACACACACACACATATATATATACACATATATATACATACATATATATGTATATATATAATGAATACTTTGGTGGAAGACAAATTGACAGGAATCAGGTTATAGACAATAAACTATTAAAGTAACCCAAGTAAAAATGTAAGGGGGATGTAGAAGAAATTATCAGAATAAATTACTATGTTTCAAACATAGCTGATTTATTCTTCAGATTTAACAAAGACATATTTTTTTGTTAATTTTTAAAGGAACATATTTAAGAGGGCTAAGGACAGAAGATGATCTGAAAAATATTGGCTGTGAATACAGTGGGTGGAAGCCCACATGCTTGGTATGTTTGCCAACACTCAGATACGCTCTGTATAAACTTTGTTCATTTTTTCTTTTTTGTGGACTGGTCCTTTTACACGCCTATAATTATAATGCAGATAAAATAGAGAATGGTTAAGTATGCACTTCTTTATTATAATTCAGTCTTTGAATAAGCTTTTCTGTGCCTATTCTGCTCAATAATTCAAGACTTAGACTGAGACACACACAGATGGCAAGATTCATGTCACTAACAATTCATTTGATTATACAAAAGCATTTCTTGACACTATATACAATGTCCTATCATAGATATTTCTGGAAAAAAGCAAATGGACTTAGATTCATTTTCAATCTATAAGAAGAAAGAAGTTGTGTTTAGCAAAGTGGATAATGTGATAATAGATTACATTAACAACAGTGTAAATTTCATAAAAAGGGAGTTGAATCTTCTGTTTCATTTTGTTGACAAAAACACCTCCTGGATTATTGTGTTCCCTTTCCCTTGCTATTGGCAATAAATAAATCTTTTGAAGAAAAACCAACATAGTAGCAAATATTTTGAAATACAAAGGAGATTCAAAAGGTTTGATCCTCTCCCAAAATCTTTGTCTATTTTGTGAAATTGAGATAAAAAAACACAAACACACACAAGTATATATGGTCACAGAAGCTCAAGAAAAGATTTACAGGTGGAATTTAATGGTGCCACCATTTTTGGCTCAGTATCAGAAAGGACTTTCTAATGGATTTTGTGTCTGCCGTCAGATTTATTACTCTAAGAGTTGATTTCTTGTTACCAGAAATATTTAATCATAGGCTAAATACCTAAATATTTGAAGATTCCACAGATTTATTTTTAAAAAAAGATAAAATTAATATTATCCAATAAATAAAAGAATAGATGCCTTTCTAAACTATATATGTGCCACTAGTAAATGTTTATTAAATAATGGCTTTGTGCACAAAACCACCCAAATGAAGTGTATAATTAGTCTTAAAATAGAAAGATTATTCCACTGTAAGACAAAATTCCAAGTTTTTAGTAGCATTGGAAAAATTAAGCATTATCTTTTCCAATTTCAAAGGAGAGTAACAATTTCCCACTTCAACCCTCCTGTGATTATGCTTGCTATGGATAAACCTATCCATATATTTATTTTTTGTAACTTACTGTAAGCACCTGTCAAATTATTGTGATAAATATGAATCATGCCAGACACATTTAAAGTGACAGGTAGTAGAATCAGTGAACTTGACTTTTGATCAATATTAATTATAAAACATGAACAACACTTTTGAAGACACATATGCAGAGCTTCAGATCTGTGGATGAAATTAAAAAGCACAACAGGGGCGCCTGGGTGGCTCAGTTGGTTGGGCGTCCGACTTCGGCTCAGGTCATGATCTCGCACTCCGTGAGTTCGAGCCCCGCATCGGGCTCTGTGCTGACAGCTCAGAGCCTGGAGCCTGTTTCAGATACTGTGTCTCCCTCTCTCTCTAACCTGCCCCATTCATGCTCTGTCTCTCTCTGTCTCAAAAATAAATAAACGTAAAAAATTAAAAAAAAAAGCATAACAATATATGTGTAATGGGTCTCCCAGAGAAGAAGAGAGGAAGAGAGGGAAAAATATGTTAGAAGACATAATGACTGAAATAACAACTTTGACTTCTTAAAAAAATATAAATATTTAAGTTCACTGAATCCCAAGTAGGAGGGACACAAAAAAGATTCACTCCAAACACATCATTGTCAAAGTGCTCAAAGACAAAACCTTTGTAACAACAGAGGATGATGGTGTCATATTCAAAAGAACAGCTATACAATTTACAGAGGAAATCTCATCTTAATTCAGAAGACGATAGAATAACACATTTTATGTTGTGAAAGAAAATAATTTTCATCTAAGAATTTTCTATCAGTCAAAAAATCCTTTTGAAATGAAAGTAAGATGAATACATTACCAGAATTAAAAAAAAAAAAAACACTGAGGAACTTGTTACTAGGAAATTAGTTGTACAATAAATAACAATGGAATTCCTTCTGGCTAAAAGGAAACATCACTGGACAGTAACTCCAATCCATAGCAAAAAATAAAAGAGCAAAAGGAAATGGTAATATATTGGAAAATGTAAAAGACTTCATGAAATATTTTCAAATGTCTAAGTTTCTAAAAACTTAATTTTTTAAAGTAACATAAGATTATATAAATCAATAAATATTTCACTATTTTGTTGGGTTTATAATACAAATAGATAATGTGTATAAGTATAATTAAACAAAAGTAGGGAAGCAGTAGTGCATTTGAACAAAATTACTATATTTTTAAAGAAATAACTTACCTGAATTAGTGATAAATTAAGACAGATATTGGAATTTCTTGATAAGCCACTAAGAAAATTGGTACAAATATAGATAAACTATCAACAGAAGAGTTAGAATTGTATACCAGTAATATTTATTTAACACAGTGTATTTAGTATATCAGCAGATGAAACAAAGTAGATATAAACAATAAAGGAAACAAATAGCAAAATATCAGGCATAAATACAACCATATGAATGATTATACTAAATGAGATTAGAATACACATTTCCATGTAAACTCAGATATTGTCATATAGGATTAAAAGTAGGATCCAACTATCTTTCCAAATATGTTTGAAAATGTTTTTAATGGAAAATAGCATTTAAAAATGGTGAGTGAGCAGGAGTGGTTATATTAATTGATCATACAAAACAGACTTTAAAAAACAAATATTTATAGAGATATAAAGATGTGTTTTACAATAATAAAAGGGTGAATGTATTTGGCAGCCATAACAAGTATAAAGATATATAGATCTTCACATTACATGAAGCAAAAAGTGACGTGTTTGAAAGGAAAAACAAACAACAAAGTGACTACAGTGCAATATGAACACTCTGCTCTTGATTTTTGATAGAGACACTAGACAAAATATCCATAAGTATATTTAAGATTGAAGTAAAACTATCAACTATGTTGACACAACTGTTAACTTTAGAACACTTATTCCAGTGACACAGAATAAAAATTCTTTTCGAAAACACATGAACTATTCTCCATGACAGACCACAAGAGAGGCCATAAAACAACTCTCAAAAATGTAAAAAGATTGAAATAGTTCAAATGTTTTTTGAACACAATATAGTTAATTTAGAAACCATCAGCACAAATGAATTTGGAAAATTCCCAATTTGGAAATTAACCATATAATAATTAGTGTTCCATGAGCCAAAGGAAAACTCACAAAAGAAAGTAGAAAATACTTAAAACTAAATAGGAACTGGCACACAGCTATCAAAATTTATGAGAGGCAACACTTTCTTTTTTTGCCTTATTACATTGGCTACAGTCTCCAGTTCTATTTTGAATAGAATATCTCAGAGCAGTCATTCTTGCCTTATTTCTAATCTTAGAGGGACAGCTTTTAGTCCTTCACCATAAAGCATGATTTTAGTTGTTTCTCGTAGACACCCTTTATGAGGTTGTGGAAATTCCTAGCACAAGGTAGTTTCTTTGGCAAAGAAGTTCTCAAAGTAGATATGTTTATGTTAAATATTCCAAAGGAAAATTAGACTCTTAATAACTTTGTAAATTCTGTTTGCATGCAGAAAGAGAACCTATACAAAATATCAGAAAGAAAGCAGTATTCCCCATTTCCTAAAATCTTTTCTATGTTCCAAGTCTATATTACTCTAGAAGTTAAACTTGGCTAAAATGTTTTTCTAACAGTGTCCATTGACTAAATAGATTGCAAACTTGAGTGAAGGAAATCTTTTACTTAACAACGATATTCATTTTTTGAGGTATCTGGTGATCACTACTCTCTAAAACAAAGAACATATGTATTTCACTTGTCTAGGAACTATGTTACTTCATATAGATAGGCTATAAACAGTGATGAGGTCATAAAATGGGAATAAAATCCTCTGAAACTTATAATTTTTATATTTTGTGGGAGAAGAAAAGAAAATATTTTGGACTTAAGTACTAGTATATGGGTCCACTTAAAAAATATGTACTTTCAGTCAAGGTATTGGTTAATTAGATTTTTGAAAGCTAAATGGTAATTTAACTGACACTTATATAATAACACTTTTGCTATGTGAATGTTTTACCTCTCCTAAGAATTCTACCTGATAGGAAACATTTTTATAAACATAACATTTTAAGTTGAGAATGATGTATAAATACAGTTGGCATATGGTTCTACCTTGTCAATATATTCGATAATCACAGAATCTCATTGAAGCCAATGATAGATTTATTTTATGATTTGAACAGATCACAGTATAAAGGCAAGCCTTCAAACATATGGACATGTCCAGTATTAACTTAATTAAAAGTAAGGACAGTGGTACTTCCATTTATTTTCATAAAGTAAATATTTCATATATTTTTATTTTTACATTTTTGTCTATAGCACATTACCCATATATGGTTAAGAAAAATAATAGTATATACATCCAGAGGTAATTTAGAGGAAATGCCATCAGTAGCAAACAATAAGATTATTAAAAAGGTACCTCGTAAATTGTTTGCTATTTTGTGGACTTACATAATTAATGGCATATCCAAAAGTGAAACAGTTTGCTGAACATTTACATAGGCATGAGGAAAGCTATCATGAATTTTACTTAAGACATGCTTTTCCAATTGTTTGGTTTACTTTAGGAATGCTTCAAAATAGGACTTGAATTGTATACCTCAATATATTTACCTTTTTCAGGCAAATAGAAATTTAGAAATTCAAGTAAAGAGAAGTGATACATTAAGTCTAGGACTCAGGGGCAAAAGTGAGAGTTGTCATATGAATTTGGAAATTATCAGTATATGTAGTATTTGCAGAAAAGAAGGAGAACGAAGAAGAAGAAGAAGAAGAAGAAGAAGAAGGAGGAGGAGAAAGGGGGGAGAAGTAGGGGGGAGGAGGAGGAGGATGAGAGGAAGAAAGAAGGAAGAGGAGGAGGAGAAGGAAAAGAAATAGAAATTTGTATTGCAGTCTAGTTAAGAGCAGAGACTGTTATATATTGAATAAATCTCATTTTACCAGCAAAAAGATTTTGTGCCTCAAGCTCTGATTGTCTGTGTGTGTGTATATACATATACACACAAAGTGATCTCACACGAAACACTAAAAATTAAAAACCCCTCCCATAAAACAAATTCCTAACTTATTTATCTTTTCCATCTTAAAATTTTTTTTCTTAATACTTTCTATATATATGGACTTTATATATTAGTCTTATTCATCTCCCTTTTCCATTTTCAATAAAGATATAATACAACCACATTATTGGAAATGTTCTTGTCAGTTTTTCCAAGGATTCCTTTCCAAATCCAATGGCCAATTCTATGTCATTGTATCATGACTTGACTTCTAACAGATTTTAAACACACTATCCATGACACAATGTCTTTATTTGATTTCTAGGAAAAGCCACTATCCTAATTTTTCTCTGATCTCTCTGGACACTTGAAGTTTCTCTTGGGAGGTTCTTTTACAGATCTCTTAGTGTTTGCATAATCTAAGGATTAATCCTTGGCTCTCTTCCTGGGCAATTTTCTCTCACTAGTGATAACATTTGATCTCAGGCTTCAAATACTACATATACTGATAATTTCCAAATTCATATGACAATTCTCATTTTTGCCCCTGAGTCCTAGACTTAATGTGTTACATCCATTTACTTGAATTTTCCACCTAGAAGATAGCTAAAAAGGAATTTATGTTTCCTTTTCCCTCCCCAGACCTGTTTTCCCAGTCTTGTTCATCTGTGCTTCATACATATGTGATGAAGCCATGATCATAGAATTGAAACTTTATTCCTCACTTTTTATCATCTATAACTCACAATCCAATGACAAGTCTTGTTTTGATCCACCTTCAAAGTTTATCTCTAAAAACATTTACTTATTTACTTCTCAACACTTTCATTCTTACCGTCCAGTCCCAGGCTCCCTTATCTCTATCTAGCCCAGACTAACGTTATGCCTTCATAAATTATCTACTTCCAGTCATATTCCTCTATGGTTTGCTCTCCACTCAGCAGTTCAAGACGAGAAAATAAAATATCTCCAGTTTTTCTTTATCTACTACATTTGCTCTTCATTGTTGACTGATAATTCATTCTTCCAATCTTTTAGAATTCTGCAATATGTAGATTATTTAGAAATTGTGTTCCAGTTATATCTCCACTTTTGAAATAATAATTTAAAAGCACACACAAGGGACGCCTGGGGGGCCCACCTGGTTGAGCGTCCAAATCTTGATATCAGCTCAGGTCATGATTCCAGGGTCTTGGAATCAAGCCCCGTGTCTGGGTCAATGCTGAGTGTGGAGCCTGCTTAACATTCTCTCTCCCTCTCTCTCTCTCTCTCTCTCTCTCCCTCCCTCCCTCCCTCTGCCCCTTGCTTGCTTGCATGTCTCTCTAAAATAAGCGTGCGCACACACACACACACACACACACAATTCTTCAGTTTTAAAAATGGGAGATGCTTCTTATTTATTCATATCATATTAATTTCTATCTTCTTACTCATCCTTCCAAAGATATTCCTTGTAAATCTTACCTTATTTCTATTGTGGTTTCTGGGTATATTACTTTCACCCTATATCTATATAGGTAAAAAAAAATCAATAATACTAATTTTAGGAATATTGAGTTCCACGTGTAATTTATAATATATAACCACATAGCAACTCTTTTTAAACTATTTTATAAAAAATCTAATATATAGCAACTTAATTTTCTATGTTTTCATATTCACTACTTGAAATTATTTTCTTGAAGAAGTACATGTGCCAAAGAAATAAATCATTGATGTCAAGACTGATGGAGAAGGGAATATAAAAGAGAGTCACCACATCTTTCTTACAAGGTACAGATAAAGTAACTTGTTCTAGGTCACATATTCAGTGATAGATGGATCTGTGAGTCCTTATTAGTTTATCTTGCCAATTGTTTGTACTCTGAGATTGAAAACATTTATTGAATACCTAAAACATGTCACTATCCTATATCCTTTTTTATATACGAAAAAACCGAGGCTCAAACAAGAGAGGTCAGAAGCCCAGGATGACAAGAAGGCAAGTAGCAGAGTTAAAATAATTTATGAGTTGTAGAAATGTTAACAGAGTGTCTTTTGTATGACATAGTCTTATACAAAACAGATGTGATCTTGTCCTTCACAAAGATTAGTTTAGTAAAAATTAATATTACAGTCAACTATATTATTCCAATGAGGCTTAATCTCACAATTTATTTTAAGTGGATTAAGGAAGATGAATAAAGGCAGGAAATAATTTTTTAATCATATGTTTTCATCACTTTCATTTTTACAGATAGCTATTTCAGGTGGTTGTTATGATTGAATCACTAAATATAGTACAATCTGAAAGGCCAATGACAAATTTAATTATGGAAGGGCTGCCTTTGACTATTAACCTTTTCATGTTTATTGAATACTGAAATAGTCTTGGGTATGTCTCCAGTGATAAACACAGTGTCCTAGAATCAGAGTTAGAAGTTAACTTCATTATTCAGGAATTTTCAGTTGCAAGTGACAGAAACCCAATTCAACCTAAGAAAGAATCATTTAAACACACACACACACACACACACACACACACACACACACACATTTTATTTGAAGAGCACTGGATAACTCAGATAATTAAAGGCAGAGCTTTAGGAAGCAGGGAAGCCTTAGGGCTGTCAGAGACTAAATACTTGGGTTATTGTCTGCATCTCTTTTCTGATTTAATTCTTGATGCTCATGACTTTTGAGTATATGTGTTTTAGCAGAGTTACAGGCAGTTATTGAATTGTAGGAGAATACTTTCTTGGGGATTTAAGGAAGAGAAATTCCATGGAAGAATTCCAGTTGTCATGGCCTAAGGTTCAGGCACACCTTTGATCAGTCATTTTGTTCAGGGACTTGGGAACTCTGATTTTCACAACATTGGCCACATTACCAGCCCTAAGTGGTCAGAAAAGTAAGTTCTTTTAATAGAAACTGGTGGTTGGAGATGCTGGCAGAAAAAAAAATAGTCACATGTTACCCCTTGGTTACCCAACACACGTGACCACATACATAAACATATGTTTCTCTCACTATAATTTTTTTTAAAAAAGTCATCCCCCCCAACTTCAATACAACTATCTAATACACAGTCATGAATGAGCCCCAAAGATAGAGTCTCTATAATAATATGTAATAACTCATTGAATACCAAATCAACAATATGAACTCAGTATGAATTCCTCCCAGTTATATCTAGAAGTGGCCTATCATGATACGGCAACCTATAGCAAAAATACACATCTACATATGTACCACAGAAACTGCGAGCATGTTAAAATCTCCTATGTAGACAAAACAAGAAGCGATCCTATCTTACATTCCTTATAGATCAACTCAAATATCATAGCTCATTGAACAGGATTTTGCCGGTTTCCTTTATTGTTGAGTGACACCCTTGGTCAGGCTTTATGACTGGGGAGATTTCCTTTCCATGGGGTTGTTGTCAGTGGACACATGAGAGTGGGACACTGGGTAGCATTTTTCTAATGGATTCTATATAGCTTTAGCAGCCAAAATTATTTCTGTCATGTTTATGATAGCCTGAAATTTGCTCTAGTAATGGAGCAATCATAAAACTTCTTTTTACAGGTTTATGGTTTCCATGGCAAAACAACACCAAAAATAACAAAACAAAACAAAACCAGTTGCCTATTGATTTATTTGAACCTAAGTCCTACCTTTGGGATTTCTACTTCAGAAGACAGTGGGGGGGGGGGGTCTCTACAACCCCCAGACATCAGTGCCAGAAGAGTTTGCACTTCTGCCCTGCAGCAAAGTGAAACTATAAGCAAACCCAGTTAATTGGAAGATCTCCCTTTGACTTTGCCAAGGCTACACTTCCATGGATATGCTTTTCAGGGAATAATATTCACGAGGGTTTTTTCAGAAGGAGGGAAAGAGGAGAACTTGTTTGTCTACAGTATTAGTTTGAAAAGCCAGGAAAATTCATGCTTGCTCTATTTCTCTGGGTCTTCCTGAGTGCTCACCTTACATCCTGAATTTTCTACCTCTCTGCCTTGTCTCACACTAATTTTACCAAGGAGCACTCGATATAGCTTTTATAATCCAAAGATGTAGGATTCTTTCCCCACTGCATTCATAAATAGCGGGTCTGAGCAGTAAAGGCATTTTTAGTGGAATCAGTTCCTCGAATGTTTCTCTTTATTCTTCCTTTCTGCTCTCAGGTAGGCCAGTGAGGAAAGTAGCCCTTTTGTAGAAAAATCTCATAGAAGGTACAAGGAGCAGCCAAGCATTCCAGTGTCCTGACCTTTTGTATCAGGTTTCTATAGTGAAGTTCTCCAACAGTGTTCTCCAATTAAGACATGTATGCTCAGATGTTTATTCCCTCAGTCCTCAGGTGGTGTAGTAGAAACAAGAACTGTAGAGACTCTGGACCAGTCTCTGGCCTTCTTTAGGATGTTCATTTAGTGACATAAGCAAATGAAATTTTCTTGATTTGTGATGAATTGAAAAAATCTATCTATCTATTATCTATCTAGATCTATTTTTTCAATACAAGTATCTAATATAGTTAGTAGTATACAAGTATCTAATTATATATACATATATAAACAAATGTAAACATATATATGTGTGTTTGTGTGTATATATATATATATATATACTACCCTAACAAGTTGGTTGAAGATATATTTTGAAATTCAAAATTCATGTAACAATCTCTTAAACAGTTGCGTTGCCACAACATAAAAAGCATGATTGTCCTCCTAGCCCCAGATGGAAAAATCCTCATTATTTATCCCTTTCCAACCCCTCAGTTTGGTCAGTTTTACATTTAAGAGCCTTTCATACAAACATTTTATATCAAACACCAATTTTTATATTAGCTCAAGTTGCAATGATTGTAAACAGCAAAAACTGATGTTGGCTAACAATAAAAATGGAATTTATTGCAAGTTTATGGGATAATTCTCTTAATAGAGGGGAGAGATGCAGAAATTAGAAAAGTTTTGGTGAGTATAAGAGTCTGAAGTCTGAGACCTGGCACTAGATCATCAGGGAGTCATAGGTCTGATTTGATGAACACAATAAGGACAATATATTAAAAAAGAGGAATTGGTTACAAAATGGAAACGAAGAATGTGTAAAGCCCCAATTATGGTGAACCCTTTGGATGGGATACTAAGTAAAATTTGAAGACATTCCTATGTGAAAGAGAAAACTGTTGTTTCATCTAGTTTGCAGTCAACAGGTTATGTTTCCATGTTCACAAGTATCCCCCTACATCCAACTCTGTTATACATTGGATGGCCGCTTGTTAGGGATGAGACAATGACAACAGTAGAAATATGGGCTTTTGAAACTTTTGCATTCCAACACTCAGATGAAATTGAAAATGGAGCCTCTGAGTGAAATTATAACCAGGTAGTGACAAACGAGAGTAATAAATTAACCTAGGGAAGCCTGGTTGGCTCCGTCGTTTAAGTATCCAACTTCGGCTCAGGTCATGATCTCAGATCTAGCCCCGCGTTGGGCTCCGTGCTGATAGCTGAGAGCCTGAATCCTGCTTCAGATTCTGTGTCTCCCAATCTCTCTGCCTTTCCACACTAGCACTATGTCTCTGCCTCTCTCAAAAATAAAGAAACATTAAAAAAATTTTTTTAACAAAATTAAAAAAATCAATTACCTTAAATCTTCCGGTTCCCAGGCCTCTACTCTTTATACTTTTCCATAAAAAAGGGATTTTGTTAATAAGTTATTTAGCTGAACATAAAACTGAGCATAGAAACTTGAAATTATGAGTAGTTATTACCTTTAGTTTGATATTCTATTTAATTTTTCCTAAGAATTTTATGAGAAAAATTCGTATTTATCTGTTCCAAAGTTCTTTGTGGAATGGAACTGAACAGCTCTTCTGACCCACTACTGTGAGCTAACACAGAGACCCTGTGTAATGCAGTTAAATCCAACGGTGTGCACACTTAAAGGAATAGAAGTTCCCAAAGATTGCATGCATAAGGCCTAAAAAGGTTTGTCTCTCCAAACTCTGCACATAACATAAACAGAAAATTCTGTCTTCGTAGCATAGGAAGCTAGGAGTTTCTTAAATATAATGGACTGAAGCCATAAAATGATTTAAGCCTGAGAGGTAATTCTGAAGTGGCTGTTTCGTTGCACTAGCAAATGACAAAAGGGTGCGAAGCTTTTGAACAGACAGAAATATGGGCAAAAATGATTTATCCTCTTTTACAACAAAAATCCTTGCCAACTGGAGTTCAAACAAATTCTTATCAGAGGAGCCAGCTGAGGAAGCTGTAATAATCTTATCTTAATGTGACAAGAGTGTTGATAAACATTTCAAGGTCTGATAGAGATTAAACAAATAAATAAAATACTACTTGGTCAAACTGTATCTCTTTAATAAGAAAGTATATACAACTCCACCCAAAACCCATCATTTCTAAAAATATACTCATGGAGGTTCTTTCATTTTAGGAATAGAAAAATAGGCATTTTTAAAATATTTGTATTTTTAACATATTTATATAATTGGAAATATAATATAAATATTTGTGATACAGATAAGTAAAAGCTAAACATTTAGGATTCATGAAAGTCAAGACAGAGTATTCAAGACATTTTTGAAACAGGAGAAAATAAGTTAATGAAAAGAAACTTTCTAAAATTGGTAGGGGAAAAATCAAGATTTAACTTACCTGACGTAGACTGTGAATATTCAGGTTCCCCAATTATATTACCAAAACTTGGTGGAATATTGAAGATATGTGTACAATAAAATAAGACAGTTTTATTTTTGATCTACAGGATCAATATTAATCTGTGGAAAACACTGATATGCATTCTTATGTAAGATATTTGAAAGCATTATTAATTTCAAAATGTTCACCTAGTTACTAACATTTTAGTACTATATATCAGAATAACAAAATCAAGTTGCAAATGCACGATCAGTGGGAATTGGGTGAAGGTAGATTTCAATAGTAATTTAGAATTTTTAGTCTTGTCAATCTGTGCTGAGTCAGAGCTGAGCAATCTATATGAGCTGTTAGCAATCATTAGGTTTTTTCCTTGTCTTCTATTTTCCATGTGACTTTTAAATATGGAACTACAACATTTGGATAATGGGTGTTTGTTATATAAAGTTACTGAATTGCCTATAATTGTCATCTGCTTAATAGTTTTCTTTTTCTGTTATGCTTGTTTTTTCAGAAACATTAACTTTCCTCAATTGTTGAGAGCAGTATCCACCAATAAACATAATTATCATAAGAACTCACGTCTTTAGCACAGCAAAGATATATGTCAATATATGTATCACAGAAATGAACAAGAGCCACCTGGACCACAAGTTGATGACAGGTAAAGACAGAGCTTGTCGTTGTACAGGGACTTGGAGAATCCTCTAGTTTGTAACTAAATAAAATAATAAAATAACTCCTTATTTTTAAAAAAGCTTATTTAGGGGCGACTGGGTGGCTCAGTCAGTTAAGTGTCCTACTCTTGATATTGGCTCAGGTCATAATCTCGCGTCATGAAATGGAGCCTGCATCACACTCAGTGCACGGAGCATGGAGTTGGCTTGGGATTTTCTCTTTCTCTCTCTCTCTGCCCTTCCCCAGCTTGGTCTATCTCTCTCTCAAAATAAATAAATAAACATTTAAGAAGGTCTATTTACTTCCCAGACAAAAATGTGTGCGTGTGTGTGCGTGTGTGTGCGTGTGTGTGTGTGTGTGTGTGTGTGTATACCAGATACCAATCTATATTTTTCATCTAAAATATCCTGGAAGAATTATAATCCTAGACCTAAACTAGTGAGACCATATATTCTGGTTTCCCCCTGACAGTTTGATTCACTTGCTTCACTTGTTATACTATGTAATTATTTACAGGACTTCTTCACTTCAAAAGTGTTCTGCTTTGTACAATATATATAATCATTTTACCTTCCAGTGTGATTGATCTTTTCAAAATATACCTCCATCATGATTAGGGTTATTTTCCTGACATTGTAGTATATTTCATATGAGATACTTTTAGACCAGGCTTATGCAATCTCTGTAATTTGTCCTAGCTAAAAGTTGTATATGTCATAGGGTATTATCATTGCTCATTTTGGATTACTGTGAAAGATCCTGTATATGTTAGAAACTCTTTAGGCTTCATGTAACAAAATAACTATGAGATCCATAATAAAGTATACATTTTAATAAGCTCAAATTTCAGGATGTATTAAGGTAGACATTTCTGACTTGGCAGCAGCTTTGTGATAACATCAATAACACAACCTTGTTCCTTTTACTCTGGTGTACATTCCTTTTCCTTTTTCTGGTTCTGTGATTGTAACCTCAGGATTGAAAGATGGGTGTCATAGCTTAGGCTTCATGTACATGTTCAAGATAGTAAGAATGGCAAAAAGTGATGTCAGCAACTCCTTTCTCTTTTTCTTTTGTTAATGAAAAGTCCCATTAATGTTTGTAGGTCAACTTTCTTATATATCTTACCATACTAAACCAGACCATCCATAACTGTGCAGGTGATTGTAAATGAATATTTCTGACATTTAATTTACATAATAGCAGGTAGGAAATCTATATTGGAATACTATTTTATTTTTACTTATATATGATATATAGATACACATTATATTCATATATATAAGTTTTACTGAATTATAAGTTCTAAAGGATCCAACTTATAATGGGACCTTAGACAATATCTCACTTTATTTACTTATGAAAATAATATTTCTCATCTAATAAGAATCAACCAATATTTATGTAATTCATAGTGATAAGTACAACAGATAGAGAAATATAAAATGTGATCATATAGATCATATATTATATGCTATTAATAACTTTTCATTATTGTTTGAAATCACATGTATGTGCATACTTTCATTTTGCATATTTGACAACCAGATGTAGTTATTTATACAGCCATATTGCCAGTTAAAAATACATGAATTACCTGGTTTTCTGAAAGTCAGAGAACTAATTTTGGTTTTAATTCCCTATACTTTTTTCTTTTTCCCTTTAGGATAATAGTAACAAGTCTCATAAGTATAAAAGGATCATAGAGCTTTAGAAGTGAGAACTCACATATGCTCCAGTGAAATTAAGAGAAGCTTCAGAGAGGGTGGGATTAAAATACATACTGAGTGAAAGGTAGAGGGTTTCAGTTTAGAGTAGACATTGTAAAAGTGAAATTTTGTTATCACAATCTATGTGCAAAGGAGAGTGGGTTGAAAGTTTTAGGGACAAAGAAACGATAAATCAGGCTAGAAGGATATTATGATGAAAAGAAGAAAATGGTATACCAGAATGGAAGAAAGCTTTGAGTGCTAATAGAAGGCATCTCGCGATGCTTTTTTGGTTATTGTGATTTTAAAACATTTAATTTTACAGAATATTATTTTATTGATATAAGATGGAAAATCGTGATAACGAAAATACAATTAGAATTTTGATTTGTTATAATCAAAATATTAGGATTTTAGGAAAATGGCTTCATTCATACAGATCATGTGATATTAAACCCCACTCTTTCTTCAGATGTTGTGACACCGAGCTCTTATGTAAGTGTTCAAAGTTGAGTGACCTTCCCGAAAGGAAAATTAAACTTTATTGAAAAAGCAAAAAAAACAAAAACAAAAACAAAAACAAACAACAATAGTGTATCAAGTTTTCAATCAATTCTGAGAAAATATAAATTAGATAACACATAAAATAGATTGTAGAAGTGAAAACTGATTCATAATATACACAACATAATACTATATAATACTGTAAACCAAGTTGCCCTAAAGGGCATCTACTGAACACTCCCACCAACAATAGCAAACTATATATTCTTTTCAAGTCTACTTGGAGCATTCTCCAGGGTAGACCTTAATATAGGCCATAAAATATATTTCAGCAATTTGGAAGTACTGAAATTATTCAAAGTATGTTCTTCTATCTCAACAGAATGCAATTAGAAGTTAATAAGAGTAGGAAATTTGGGAAATTCCCAATAATGTGGCAATTAAACAACAATTTAAATAATCAATTGGTCCAAGAAGAAATCACAAAAAAAAAATAGAAAATACTTCGAGATGAATTAAAAGGAGAGTACAACATTCCAAAACTTTTGGGATGCAGCAAAAGCAATACTTGGCAGGATATTTATAGCTGTAAACACCCTCTATTGAAGAAAGGTATCATATTAATAATCTGTAATCCCCATGAATATAGGACTGCATTAGAATATTCTTTCGCAGCAGTTGCACCCAGAATCAGTTAGTTTCTCCTCTATCCTCAGACAATAGATGTCATTGTATGTTCTATGACTTGGTAGCCTAACATTAATAAAAAATGAAGGAGGTTTTGCTCATTATTTCAAGCCTAATCTAAGTGGCCGTTAGGAATGTCTCCCAACTTCTCTGACAGTCTGGGTTTACTTGTCAGTATTATGTGATATGTTTTTGTAAAGAGTACTTGGGTTTTAAATAAAACACATTTAAAGATGGGAATGCGTGATGAACACCAAAACACTGCATTGAGGCTCTTGTGTAACACATCTTAGCTTTTTGTTTGCTTGGTTTTTCATAGACTTCACCTTTTAGAGCTATGTCTTGCTCATTCATAACATTTTATTCCACAGCAGTGTGATGATTGCCTTGACTCTCACTGAAAATAGCCAGTATTAAGCAAAATATCTCATAATTTTTGTGGAGCTATTTTAATGCTCTTCTGTTTTGCAAGCTAAGTAGTATTCAGTAGTGTGCCTTTTCATTTTATAATTGAAATATAGCTCACAAATGGTGGAAAAGATGACTAACTGTAAATCAATACTTTACATTATAAGCAAGGTGTTTTGTTTTTAATAAATGACCAATGGTTGTAGATACTCATGCATGTGTCTTAAATTTAATTTTGTTTCCATGTGGACAGGATTTTAGAAAGTGTGTGAGCTTTGAATAGCTTCTTGAAGGCTTGCATTCTCTTTTGACATAGATTTTTTAAAGGATTACTCTAAACAATTTTTAAATCAATAAGTAATTATCATGGTTCTTTCCAATCAAATAAATATTGACTTAGGAGAAGATATATGCTTTTTCTCTACTTCTGGGAAAGAATGCTCTGATTGCTGTATGCCATCATTTCATGTTAAATAAATTCAGATATTTGTTAAATGAAGTGATACAAAACATTTAAAAGAGATAGACACTGACTATATTGTTTTGCAGGGAGCTATAACAGTCTGTTTTGGCTTTTTTTTCCACCTGTTCTTTGCATATCAGTTTGTAAGAGATATAGTCAAATGATATATTAGTGTTTTTATTTGGGGTTTTAATACCAAAGCCTGACAACATTATCTCTACTGTTTATTTCACTATAAAATTGGTTTATAGTGATACAATTAGTAATGTTAAGCCTAGATATTATAAGAAGTAGTACTGATTGTTCCACAGTAAAGTTCACTTTATAGTGACATTAATGAACAGTATTTGTGCCATCATGCTTTATGGCATCAAGTAATTTCACTGTAGGAAAATAACAGTTATCCTGAATACTCTAATCTTACAGCTAAAGTTTGCATTCATGGTACATTTTAATTCAGTGTCACAGTGGCTTGCAGGTTTCCCGACCTTCTAAAGTTGTGGGGAATTTTTTCCTAAGCAAAGATATCGCTGGTTATAAACTTTGAAATATTTTGCATAATTGGAATTATTTTTTAAGATATTTTTTATTCTTAATCTGTTTGGATATTTTATATTCTGCTTAATACTGCAAGTAAACAAAAAACAAGATGTGTTACATAAGACCCTCAATGCAATGCTTTGATATCCACCATACAATTCTACCTTTAAAACATGTTTTATGTAAAACTCAAGTACTCTTTCCAAATAATTTATCACATTATATTGACAAGTAAACCAAAATTATCAAAGCTAAGAAACACAGTTTTTGCACTTTACTTATGGATTTTTTTTCTGTATAAGCCATCTTGTAATGTTTTCATAACCTGTATTTATTTATTTATTTTAAAATATACTTCTGTTTTTATTTTCTTTGAATTTTAAGTAAACTTCACACCACACATAGGGCTTGAACTCACAACCTCAAGATCAAGAGTTGCATGCTCTACTGACTGAGCCAGCTGAGTGCTGCGTAATTCATATTTTAAATGAATATAATTAAAACACAAGTTTGCTTTTAACACATAGTATATTCATACCATAACAACTGAAGCCAAGTATGTATAATTACATTTTTATAAACTGATTTGCAGTTACCATACCATAATGTTAACTAAGCAAAAAATGAGTTGAATTACTATTTGTCTATTATATTTGTCAGGATAGGTTAGGATATAACTTGTTATGCAACAACCCAAAAATTTTGAGTATAGCACACCGAAGACTGTTTCTTACTCATGAAATTCTAGCAAAACTCCTGGACATCTATCTTCCATACAATAATCATGGATCCCAGGAAAGTCTTCATTATCCTGTCACTGAATCATGTTCCCATTCAATGTGGCAGATTACTGAATTTTGGAAGGTCTTCACCTGGTAATTAAATACTTTGCCTAAAAGGCAATAAATACTACCTTTGATCACACCCTATTGGCTAACACTAGTCACAATGCAGCTTCCAACTGCATGAAATTGGGAAATAATTTTCCATGTACCCCACAGATGTAGAAAAATGGTGTTATAGTTATAAATATCAAAAATCATAGCTAACATAGTTAGAATCAAAATCAAATATTATAGCTTGAAATACTATAAATAGTTTATGCCCATGAAAGCATTGGTCTGTGATTAGTTCTAATTCATCATTCCTTGTTCTAAAATAAGAACCTACAAACTACTAAGTAATTTTCCTTGAAAATTAGACACTTTAAAGTATTTTTCAATTCTTTCTAGACATAAAGATATCATTGTATTTAGTCCATTATTTGTTAGTAAATGAAACAAACATTCTTAAAATCAATTCACTGTCAAAGAGCCCAGCATATTCATGAACATTTCACATACTTGTTAGCATGTGGTTTACTACATTAAATTATGTTAACCTGATTTTTAACATATGAAAAGAAATTATACATCTTAAATTTTGTTATTGGTTAATATCCATCAGCATTTTATTTAGAAATAATTATTATAACTTGAATCATATATTACTTACACTAATTTATTTTTATTGCTGATTCAAATCGGTATCATGTTTTCTTTTATTAAATGATATTGCTCATAAACTCTTTTGTTCCAAATCCATAATTCATTTAGTTCATTTTGGTGTTGCTGTGGTGCCAGTCAACTGAAAGCTCAAAGAGACTTTGCTCTGATTCTAGCTAGCTAAATGGATAGAGCGAGATCTACTTGGCACTGAACAAGATTGCATGAGCATCATAGGACTCTCTTATACAAGAATCAAAGAAAATTTAAGACCAAAATGCATAGTGTTTTGTTAAGTGATACATCTGGACAAAAAAATACCAAGGAGAGGGGCGTCTGGGTAGCTCAGTCAGTTAAGCATCCGACTTCAGCTCAAGTCATGATCTCACCCTTCCCTGCTCGCACTGTATCTCTCTCTCAAAAAATAAATGAACATTAAAAAAAAAGTTAAAAAATACCAAGGAGAAATTTATATATGCCCTTCAAGTAAATGATCTGACAGAGATCAGAAAATAATTGTGGGCTGGCCTCAAAGAGCAGAATTTCTTAGATGTCAGTAAAAGTCATAACAAGCCTAATAAATATTTACCTCTATTTTATAAGCTGTACTGCTAGGCTAATAATGATGGGAGAATAAATACCTGTGTTCAACTTTTTCATTTTATGCCTGGTCTTTGGAGACTCTATCTCAATTCTGTGAGAAAGTTATAAGAAATGAAAAAGTTTAAATTTAGAATTTTTTCTTTCTCAATAATTAAAGCAATGTCTAGTATGCCTTTTCATTTATCCCATCTGATTTGTTTGACCCAAGAAGCAATTTATTCAAGTTGTACAAAATGTTCCACTTGTTCATTAAGATTCCTGTGTGATCCTAAATGGTTTCCTTACTGAGTTTTTCTTATGATAATCTTCATTTTTCAAAAGTTAATTTTTGATATTACTCTCTCTGGTTCTGTTAGCTTAAAACTCTGCAATGAATAGAGCTGTCCTGAGGAGTAAAATGTATTCATGAGTATGAAATGGCTTGCTGACATTGATGCTAAATCATATAAGTTGCTTAGTGGGTAAAAAGGTACTTGAGAGTTATGTAGTATTTACAAAAATGCTGTTCAAAGTTTATAAAGCAAAATGCCAATTTCCCACAATTATTGCAACGTAATTTAATTCATAGGAACTCACTAATTCCATCTCGTATTTATGTTGTTCCTTAAATGGTAAGTACTGGATTAATTAATCTGAATGTTATCTTACTGATTATTTTATTTTTTCCTCTGCAAATCCATTCATTTTTTTCTTTTTGAATTTTATTTAAAGATATTTTTAACATTTATTCATTTTTGAGAGATGGAGAGAGACAGAGCGTGAGCAGGAGAGGGGCAGAGAGAGAGAAAAGGAGACACAGAATCTGAAGAAGGCTCCAGGCTCTGAGCTGTCAGCACAGAGCCCAACATGAGGCTGGAACTCACGAACCGTGAGATCATGACCTGAACTGAAGTTGGACACCTAACCTACTGAGCCACCCAGGTTCCCCTGAATCTTATTGTTAATAAAAACTATATATATTTAAAGGGTACCACATGATGATTTGTATCCACATACACAGCGAAATTAGCCAAGCTAATTCACATATCCTCTCCTCACCTAGTTATTCATTTTTGTGTGCGTGATGAGAGCACCGGAAATATACTATCTTAGTAAATTTCTCATATTTAATCTAGTATTATTAACTATAGCCACCATGCTATACATTAGATCTGTGCATGTACTTTTCTTCTATAATTGCAGCTTTATACCTTTGACCAACAACCATTTACTTCATCTCCCCATCCCTGGTAACCACTATTCTACTCTTTGTTTCTACATATTTGGCTTTTTTATATTCCACAAATAAGTGAGATCATGTAGTTTTTTGCTGTCCTTGTTTGGCTTATTTCATTTAGTATACTATACTCCAGATTCATGCATGTTGTAAGTGGTAAGATCTCTTTCTTCTTTAAGGCTGAACAATATCCCATTGTATATATAAACCAAAGTTTATTTATCCATTCATCCACTGAAAGACACTGGGTTGTTTCTATATCTTGGATATTGTGAATAATGTTGCGATAAACATGGGAGCACAGCTATCTCTTTAAGGTACTGACTTCATTTCATTTGGATATATACCAGAAGAGAGGTAGCCAGATCATGTGATTGTTACATTTTTAGTTTTTATTTTAGGGACTTCTATATTGTTTTCTATAATGGCTGTACTAATTTACAGTTCCATCATGGTGCACAGGGTTCTCTTTCTCCACATTGTAGGCAAGTCTTGTTATTTCTTGTCTTTTTTATTATAATAGCTGTCCTAACCATTGTGAGGTGATGTCTCATTGTGGTTTTGATTGACATTTTTCTAAGTAGTGATGTTGAACACTTTTTCATATACCAATTGACCATTTGTATGTCTTCTTTGGAAAAATGTCTATTCAGGTCTTTTGCCCACTTTTAATTGGGTTGTCCGTTTGCTATTGAGTTCTCTGTGTTCCTTTTGTATTTTGGATATTAACCTCTTCTCAGATACATGGTTTGCAAATATTTCCTCCCTTTCCGTAGGTTGCCTTTTCATTTTGTAGATTGGTTTCCTTTGTGTCTAGAAGCTTGTTAGTTTGATTTAATCTCCCTCATTTATTTTTGCTTTTGTTACCTGAGCTTTTGGTGTCATATCTAAAAAATCATTGCCGGGGCGCCTGGGTGGCTCAGTCGGTTGAGCGTCCGACTTCAGCTCAGGTCATGATCTCACCGTTTGTGGGTATAAGCCCCTCATCCGGTTCTGTGCTGTCAGCTCGGAGCCTGGAGCCTGCTTCCAATTCTGTGTCTCATCTCTCTCTGCCCCTCCCCCATTTGTGCTTTGTCTCTGTCTCTCAAAAATAAATAAATGTAAAATAAAAATAATTAATAAAAAAATAAAAAATCATTGCCAAGACCAATGTCATAGAGCTTTTTCCCTGTGTTTTCTTCTAGGAGTTTTATAGTTTGAAGTCTTACATTTAAGCCTTTAATTCATTTTGAATTGTTATTTGCATATGGTGTGAGATATTCATCCAATTTCATTCTTAATTCCCTTTTTCTCTTCCTTTCATTCACTAGATAATGCCAGGGAGAAATCCTGCTCTCTGCTTATTTACAGTTATGTTCTGATCTCTGTCATATCATTTGCAGGAGGGATATAATATAAATTCTCTCTTTTCTTATTTTTAGTGAGTTTTCTTCTATTAGTTCACTTACTCATAAAACTAAGATGCTTATAAATATGCATGATATTTATTATGATATGTATCAGCTACAAATAAAACTGATGTTCTAATGAGTGAATATAGCTAGAAGCCTGGGTTCCAGACAGTTGTGCCAATAACAAGCTATAAGACTTTGGAAATTGCACATATCACCATTGGAATTCACTCTCATTACCGGAAATGTAAAAATTGCTAGATAATTTTCAAGAATTCTTATAATTCCATTATTTAATTCAGATTCCAGGGAATGAGCATTTGTCATCAAGACATATCTAAGTAAAAGTTAAACATTTCATTACAGTGGATTAGAGGAATGTTGCAGGGATGAGCTAGGCAGATTGTCAGCTACATGCCACTGATTATGGAGAGAATGTATATTATCTACCCTAAACGACACAAGAGAGAAATGTTAATATATTCTCTAAAGAAAGAATATAACAGAATGTAAAACAAAGCTTAAATATGATTCTCAAAGTTTTAAAAAAATATATGTCACTTTTGTGGGGTGCCTGTAGCTCAGTTGATTAAGCATCCAACTCTTGATTTTAGCTCAGGTCATGATCTCAGGGTCATGAGACTGAGATCTACATTGGATAGATTCTCTCTCTCCCTCTCCCTCTCCCCCACCCTGCCCTGCACTCTCTCTCTCTCTCTCTAAAAAAAAATATATATATATATATATATATATATATATACCACATTGTTTCTTTATGCTATTGACTTATCATTTATTGTTAATTTCCTTATGACTAATACTTTTATTATATATGTTCTGAAAGTTGTAAAGTCTATGTAGCTCTACCTAGTAAGTGTATGCTTGGTTATAAAGCAAACTTAAATTGATTGGAAAGCATTTAAGCCTGAGTATGAACTCTGATCAGAGTGGAATGGTGGAAGGAGATTATGCTAGAAGACTTTTACTTGTGCTTGGGAATGACTGAAATGTCATATTCGGACAAAGACATACAACTTCCTTGATCCTCAGTACACTTCTTAGATTTTTATAAATATATATGTAACTCTTGTACACACATTATGTTATAATATATACTTATATACTATCTATAATATAACATACTTATATACTATCTATAATATATGGTATATATTATTGATAGTATATTATATAGTAATGTAATAATATATAACAAAATATACTATATACCTATACATGTATGGGCTTAAAAATATAATACACACACACAAACCTATATAGACCTTTAAAAGCAGTCAGTAGTGGAACAATTCAGCATTTTTTTTAAGTTTATTTTTGAGACAGAGAGAGAGTGCAAGCAGGGGAGGGTTAGAGAGAGAGGGAGACAGAGGATCCAAGTGGGCTCTGTACTGACAGCAGAGAGCCTGATGCTGGACTCAAACTCAGGAACTGTGAGATCACAACCTGAGCAGAGGTCTGAGGCTTAACCAACTGAGCCATCCAGGTGCCCCCAATTCAGCATATCATACACATCCATGTATGATAAGATCACTAAGTTGATGGATAAAAATCAGACTATAAACCTTTTATAGATACTATATATGTATTTCTACAGAGAAATTTGCAAAATCCATCATTAGTCTCCCCATTGAGGATGTGCTTATCTGTGAGAAAGCTGCTGTGCCGGTGCAGCCAGTATGTACATACATGGCCTAAGTGCTTTCCTCCCTTGAGGTTCTTAGCACACTTCCCTGCTGGTGGCTGCTTGAGGCTGAGGTATAAACTTCACTCGTGATGCTCACTTATTCAAAAATCTTACCATTATAAAGCTAAATTCGCCCACAGCAAAATATGCTAGCATAAACTCAAAGCTGGCTTCAAATCTTTCTTTCTGCCTCCAAATTTGTCTTTCTGGAATTTTACTCAGGAAATGCCTGTTTGACCATCTCCACTCCCAGGGACCCCATGAAGGGAGCCAAATTTTTCATCCTGCACTTTCAGCTTTGGCTCAAAGCATAATTTTTGTGTTTATATTGTTTTGAATATTTCATTTTGCATATACCAGCTGTAATTTATTTTTTGTTACTTATTTTGTGATTATTAGGTTATTAGATATAGACAGATATCATATGTTTTTATTCATATGTGGAATTTGAGGAACTTAACAGAAGACCAAGGGGGTCTCTCTCTGTTTCAAACAGAGAGAGAGGTAAACCATAAGAGACTCTTGAATGTAGAGAACAAACTGAGGGTTAATGGCGGGGGTGGGGGTTGGAGGGGAAAATGGGTGATGGGCATTGAGGAGGGCACTTGTTGGGATGAGCACTGGGTGTTGTATGTAAGTGATGAATCATGGGAATCTACTCCCGAAACCAAGTGCACACTGTATACGCTGTATGTTAGCTAACTTGAAAATAAATTATATTTAGAAAAAAATAGATTAGATGTGATTATTATGTTTTTGAATCAATATGTGTTGTAAAGTTAATCTTAAAAAAATCATTGTTTTTACATCTTATTTTGCTTAATTTTTCTAAGTAGTTCTTAACATTTGCTTTGATATTTTACATTATTATTATTATTAAATTATTACTATTAAATTATTATTGTTATTATTATTATTATTTGAGAGAGAGAGCAAGAGTGGGGGAGAGAGGCAAAGGGAAACAGAGAATCTTAAGCAGGATCCACACTCAGCATGGAGCCGGATGCAGGGCTTGATCTCATGACCCTGGGATCATGACATGAGCAGAAATCAAGAGTCTGACTGAGCCACCCAGGAGCCTCAACATTTTACATTACTATTATTCGCTTATAATGTAGATCTTATTAGATCGATGTTTTAACTATTATTTTTAATACAGTTTAATTTTTTTCAACTTTTTATTTAAATTCCAATAAGTTAACATATAGTATAATATTAATTTCAGGTATAGAATTTAATGCTTCATCACTTACATACAACACCCAGTGCTCATCTCAACAAGTGCCCTCCTTAATGCCCATCACTGATTTTTAGGACAGTTTGAATTCATAGAAAATTTATGAAAACAGTACAGAAAGTTTCCAGGTCTTCTGCATAGTTTCCCTTATTATTAACATTTTATATCAGTCTCTTATATTTTTTACAAATAATGCACCAATAAAGATATATTATTGCTAACTAAAATCTGTATTTTATTTATATTTCCTTAGTTTTTACCTGATATCCTTTTTGTGTTCTAGGATCCCATTCAAAATAACACAATATGTTTAGTTATTATATCTCCTCAGAGATATAATGGCTATGACATTTGGCTATGACAGTTTCTCAGACTCCTTTTTTGTTTGTTTGCTTTTGTTTTTTGAGTTTTGTTTTGTTTTGTTTTTTGGATGACGTTGACAGTTTTGGGGAGTTCTGGTCAGGTTTCTTGTAGAATGTCCCTTCATACACACTTGTCTGATGTTTTTTTCTCATAATTTGATTGGTGTTTCAGTTTGGGGGAGGAAGACCCCCCAAGTATAATTCCTAAAACTTCTCACAAGACAAATTTTTCTAATTTGAAATAAAATAATTTTTTAAAATAATGGTACACAATAGGCATAAACATAAATTTGTTAACCAATACTTATATGATGGGGACTTTAACTTAAAAAGAAGAAATATGTGAGACATTATGAAAATAATACAAATGATACAAACTATGGAGTAAAGTAGGAGGTACTTAAGCTGCTAGAGTGAACCATACAATATTCAGTGACCAGGTGGCACCCTCCAAGGGCACTCAAATTGGGGGGCATGGAAAAGCTAAGTTGGCTCTCATAAAAGAGAAAAAATGTAACTGAAAAGCCAAAGTAAAACACTAAAAAATAATTCTCGTAACTTGAAATCTGGCCATCCAAATGCATGTAAATGAGAGAATCCCAAGAAGTATAACATATATATTCTTATTACTGCCCTGAGGAGCAGATCATAATATGCAACAAGTTAAAATCCTATGATAGGCATTCTGTGTGTGGATTCTAAGGAGAAAAGGAGAAGATGCTGAGGAAGAAAAGCATTGAAGATTAGCATTTCCCTTAGTGGAAATCATTACATTGCTCTATCCGCCCTTATTCCCTTACAAATATTTCCATCTGTTTGTTTTCTGTGGAGTAATGCAGAGTAATTTACTAGCTTATCTTGCTTCCTTAACAACATCGAATTTTATACTAAGAAACTCATAAGATTAAGATAAGATACTAGGGCTTGTACAATTAAAGAAAATAGTGTGCAACTTCAGTCATACGAAACTGGTTCTGCTCACATTTTATTACGAAGCAGTCTTTATTAACCGACGTCTCTACACTACTGTATTGTAGAGAAAAATTGATCTTCATAATAATGGTACTGCTATTCTGTAAATTTTGGGTATACAGTAGTTTTCCCTTGTTTGCAGCTTTGTCTTCCATGGTTTCCATTATCCACAGCCAACTGTGATCCACAGGCAGATGATCCTTCTCCTGACATGTTGTCAGGTCAGTATTAGCCTAACGCTACATCACAATGCTTACATCATTCACTTTGCTTCCCTTCATCACATAGGCATTTAATCATCTTACATCATCACAAGAAGGGTGAGTAACATACAGTAGTATATTTTGAGAGAGACAGGGCATATCATATATAACTTTTATTATAGTATATTATAATTACTCTATTATTAGTTATTATTAATCTCTTACTGTGCCTAAATTATATATAAAACTTTATCATAGATATGTATGCATAGAAAAAAACAGTATATATAGGGTTGGGTACTATTCATTGTTTCAGGCATCCACTGTGGGGGGGGGTGTCTTAGAATGTATTTCTTGTGGATAAGAGTCATTCCATTTTATTAAGAATACTCTTTGAAAGCTTGCCATTACTTATGGAAAAAGAGGATATATTCAAAAATAAGGCAAACCAGACATAAACAATATTTCCTTAGTTTAGACATCATCATTGGTATTTCTCTAGATTACATATCATCATCTTGAAACAAAGGAGTGACTTTTCAAGAAACGTAGGTGGATTAATGAGATGGAGAGGCCACATTTACAAACCTATAGTAGCCAATAGTTTGCTGTAAATAACATCCAGCTTGCATCAAAAAAAATCCCCATATGAATTATCACATTAAGTGCTGATTATATTTATATTGAGTATCTTTTTTTCATATTTTAACTGGTAAAGACTAAAATACAAAAATATGATAGTTTCATATCTGAAATACTTGGTTTACTAGAACATCTGTTTCTTAAATGTCATAATAAAGTATTTTTTAAATGTTTATTTATTTATTTTGAGAGAGAGTGAGTGAGGGAGTGGAAGAGGAGCAGAAAGAGAGAGAGAGTGAGAGCATCTCAAGAAGGTCCTGCACTGTCAGCACAGAGTCAAACATGGGGCTCAATCTCTTAAACCATGAGATCATGACCTGAGCTGAAATCAAGAGTCAGATGCTTAACTGACTGAGCCACGCAAACTCCCTGATAATAAAGTATTTATAGAATCTTAGATGGGACATCATGGATGTCATAACAAAGTCATAACGAAATTTTGATATGTGAATGTGCTATCCATGCCCTGTACACCAGTCCTAAGAATATCTTGACTGATTTATGGAGAGCTGTTCCCTGAGTTCCCTTGAGGGTTTATAAGTACATCACAGAGCTCATTCACAAGTTCTCAGAAGTGAAGCCCTTTCTCTACTTTTTACAGTCTCTATGATTCATTTCTTCTGTAGGAGGTTTGGAAACTGAGTCAGCAAATTATATAGGAACGTTTAATACTAGCCAACCAATGCAGTAAGGAATAGAATATAGAGGGTTTTTTTACACTGCTAATACTAATCCTTAATCTTCATGTGTAATATTTAACATTTTTCACATGATTTATCATAATACACTTTTAGTTCTTACAATAGGTATTTGTTGCAATAAAAAACCCAGTACCTATTCAATTTTTCTGTAAATCATATTTGATTTCCTCTTTGAGATCATTTCTTTTTTTATTGAAGTATAATTAACACACAGTATTATATTAGCTTCAGGTGTACAATATAATGATTCCACAGTTCTATATGTTTCTCAATACTCATCATGATAAGTGCACTCTTAATCCCCTTTTTCTATCTCACTTATCCTGCACCTTTCTCCTCTTTGGAAACCACTGGTTTGTTTCCTGTATTTAAGAGTCTGTCTCTTTTTTCTCTGTGTGTTCATTTGTTTTGATTCTAAAATTTTATATATCAGTGAGATCATATGTTATTTCTTATGTCTTATTTCATATGTCTTTCTCTGTATGACTTATTTCACTTAGTATTATGCTCTCAATGTCCATCCATGTTGCTGCAAATGACAAGATCTCTTTCTTTTTAAATAATATTAAATATTATTAAATAATATTCCTTTGTGTGTGTATGTATCACATCTTATTTATCCTTTCATCTATGGATGGACACTTAGGTTGCCTCCATATCTTGGCTATTATAAATAATGCTGCAGTAAATGGAGGGTGCATATGTCTTTTTAGTGTTTTCATATTCTTTGGGTAAATACCCAGTAGTAGTTATTGAATAATATGGTACTTCTATTTTTAATTTTTTGAAGAATCTTCATATTATTTTCCATAGTACCTAAACCAGTTTGGATTTCTACTAATAGTGCATGAGAGTTCCTTTTTCTTCAAGCTCACCAACACTTGTTATGCATTGTCTTTTTTATTCTATCCATTCTGACATTGCGGTTTTGATTTGCATTTCCCTGATGATTAGTGATGTTGAACATCTTTTCATGTGTCTGTTGGCCATCTGTATGTCTTCTTTGAAGAAATGTCTATTCACTTCCTCTGCTCATTTTTAATTGGATTATTTGGGTTTTTTTTTTTTTTGGTGTTGAGTTGTATCAGTTCTTCATATATTTTGGATATTAACCTCTACTTGAAGATATCATTTGCAAATATATACTCCTACTCAGTAGATTAACTTTTAGTTTTGTTTATGGTTTTCTTCACTGTGCAAGAGCTTTTTATTTTGGTATAGTTCCAATAGTTTTTGCTTTTGTTTCCCTTGCCTGAGGAGACATATCTAGCAAAATGTTTCTATGGCCAATGTTAAAGAAATTGTTGCCCATGTTTTCTTCTAGGAGTTTTATGGTTTCAAATCTCACATGTATGTCTTTAATCCGTTTTGAGTGTATCTTTGTGTATGGTGTAATAAGCTAGTCCAGTTTCACTCCTTTGCATGTATCTGTCCAGTTTTATCAGAACTATTTGTTGAAGACACTTTTTCTTCTATTGTATATTCTTGCCTCATTTGATTTAGATTAATTGACCATGTAAGCATAAGTCCCTACCTGTACTCTATTTTATTCCAATGATCTATGTGCATATTCTGTGCCAGTATTTTTTTTAATTTTTTAAATTTTTATTTATATTTGAGAGAGAGAGAGACAGAGACAGAGACAGAGCATGAGCAAGGAAGGGGTAGAGAGAGAGAGGGAAACACAGAATCTGAAGCAGGCTCCAGGCTCTGAGATGTCAGCACAGAGCCGATGTTGGGCTCAAACTCACAGACTGGATCGTGAGATCATGACCTGAGCTAAAGTTGGACACTTAACTGACTGAACCACCCAGGTGCCCCTCTGTTCCAGTGTTTTGATTACCACAGCTTTGTAGTGTATCTTGAAATCTGGGATTGTGATATCTCCAACTTTGTTCTTTCTCAAGATTGTTTTGGCTAGTTGGGATCATTTGTGGGATACCATCATTTCTTCAATTAGTTTATTAATGTGATTCATTAACCTTCCCTCCACAAACACACATATATTTATTTATGTTTGGGTATATGCCACAGCTCTATCATTAAGGTTTTCATTTTGTTTTGTTTTGTTTGTTTGTTTGTTTTCATCCTAAAGGTTGTGGCAATTAGGTCCAATAGGATCAATGTCCAAAGTTGTCAGGATGAATCTATGTAGAGAATCATGTGCAGACAATGAGAAAGAGATGTTCTCATTCTCTAATAAAGAGTTTGCTAATTGTAAAGATAATATATGTCCACAGTTGCCTGAACTCCTCAAATGCCTGAGAATAAAGCCAACATAGATGAAAGTAGGGAGCAAGGAAATTATTTCTGATGACATTGAGCCTCTGGATCTCAAGCAGTGCCTGAGTAAGCCACCTCTTTAAACTTGTGCTTCTACATCTTTAACCAGAAGGATCCCACGCAGGGGTACTGAAAAGCGAAGATCCCATTGACAACTTTTTATACATAGGCTTCTCTAAATTAGGTAGGTAGAAGGCAGTCCAGAGATTCCGAGTTGTGAGAATGACACTACATTTTACACGGAAGCAAAATGGCACAGTAACCTTTTGTACCTGCTGTATCCAGGAGCTTATACTATTCAGGCATGTATCAAGTAAATATTAGGTTGTTGGACTTTCTTTACCAATTGTTTTTAAGTAAGCTTTAACTAAAAAATAGAAAAACCTTGATTCAGGCTGACCCATGTGAACACAAAGGGCAAACAAACAGCTTTACTAGTGTTATACTGACAGCCTCAATGGAGTTCACTGGAATAGAGTCTCCTAATGATGAATTTTGCAGCATTTCAATCTAAAAATTAATGGGGAAAAATAAATAAGAGAAAATATGCAATAAAATTGAAAGCTGGGAGAAGGCTGGCCACACCATAAATATTTTTTCATTCTCCTTCTAACCTGACCAAAAAAACTCTTATGCTCATTAAAATGGCTACCCACATGAGAAAGATTTCCCATCCTAGGCTATTGTTTCTCATTGTTCTGAGGCAGGGGGCAAAAAGGAGGACATTGCACATGGCTGCCAATATTTTACTGTCAACTTTTGGGCTTGAGTTATGCAGTCACGTATGTGGGCCTGTGCTTGGCTCTTTCTCATCTGTGTTCTGATTGCAATCTTGCCTCCAATCTATGGCTGCCCAAAGCAGCAAATGTGGTGGAAGGCCATGTTGACTGTGTATGTCCTCTATTGTTGACACCCAGGGCAATTAGTCCAATCTTTCCACAGACTCTACAATCATTCAAGTCACATCTGTTTCCTCAGAGGACTTTCAAGAACATAGCTTTCCAAAGCCAGTGAGCCCTTTGATTGATGTTTGCTTGATGTTCATCTTTGATATGTGCAGTGATGATGTACTATACTGGGAGGATCTTCAGCTACACTGAATAGATGAACATGTTGAATGAACATGACTGGTAGTTTTGGTTTGTCCATGAATTCCTCACCTTATTCTCCCAAGTGGTGGCAGAATTGTGATTCCACCAATACTGAGAATTATATTCTCTCAACATAATGCAGTGATTACAGTCTAAGGATTTCAAGAGAAGAAATGGTTAGAAGATGTGTTGTTCTGCATTTGTGATTTTAAAAAAATCCAAATAGTAAATATACATCAACAGAAAATAATCATCTGTATTTCCTGCATACTCTGGGTAAGAATTGAATTTGTGCTCATTGTCAACACAGAGCAGTAACCCTTGAGAGAGTCAGTGGAAGGCAGAATTCATAGGTGGCACAATGAATGGTGCAGCATACAAGTAATTCTGTAACCAGCATTAAATAGTGTTTGTTAGGGAACAGAGACAAGCTATATATACTTTTAATACAAACAAGTACCAAAGAGTCATAGCATTGTTAATATTAATTGTATTGCTTCCTTTTCATTATGGTGGGATACACGGAGTTAGCCAAGAGCCTGTGGTAATTTGTATTCTCCAATAAATATCCAGAAGAGATGCTATCTCAACACTATGAAGAATATTCACCTTCACGGCTTGGACAGTAATTGAATACATAAGAACGTCCCTCCCACCAATCATTCTAAATTTTTACTGATTAATCTCCATACTCACATGGGCCATGGATGTAGACCATCATCTTGGTAAAAAATATTTGCCTGACCTCTCACATTTTAGAGTTGGGCTTGACACAGAGAGACAGAGATAGAGAATACAGGAGGGAGGTAGGGAGGGAGAAAGAGAGAGAGAGAGGCGAGGAGAGAGAAAGACAGGGGCAGGGAGGGAGAGAGAACAAGAGAAAAATGTGAAACACAATTAATTAGTTTATTTCATAATTTACAATTAATGACATATTCTTGTGCTAGGGTAAAGAGACTGATGTGGTAAAGCTGTCATGAATTCTAAATATCCTTTAAGATAGACTCTCTAAAAGTCCCAGATACACTGCGGATTATTTCTTCCTTCGAGGCTTGGTTGTATTGCTTATTGTGGGTCACTTAAAAATCTACTGTGTTGTCAAAATTCATTTCTAAATAGTTAGAAAAGTCTTCTTACATGAAAGTTCTCCCCTTCCTTGAATCCAAAATAGTTAAACAAACATAGTGGTGGTTAATAAATCACAAGGGACTACCCACCTGACCCACACAATTTATGGTACTTACTCTGTGATGTAGTGGTTTTTTGGATTACTGCTTTGGTCATAGGAAGGAGACATTATGACTCTGGCTTGAATATAAAATTCTTGCTTACGAGAGAATTGCAATCTAGATGGATATGTTTCCAATTGGCTGATAGGAAAGTGATATATGATATGAATATATGATATCATTGATTTGATATTTCCTTTGACTATGTGCTCATCCTTAACATGGCAAACAGATTCTTTTCACAAGAGTGGTAATATTTTGGCTGTGTTTCAAAACTGCGCAGGAGATCATGAGTGTTCAATCTACCACTCATCTTTCTTTAAACTCCTACTGAGCTAAATGGGAGTTTTGTACTTTAGCAAGCAGCGAATTAGGTTTCCAGTGATGTGGAGAGAAGAGGGCAGACAGTTCCAGATGGCTAGTGCCACAGAAGCTAAGGGTCAATGTTTGCAGAGGAAGGAGTAGGCGCAATATACAATCTCAATTATTAAAAGTCAGTAGACAGGAAAACAACCAAAACGGTAACAGATGAATGAAATGACTCTGTTGGCATGAGGAAGTACTATAAACTTTTTCAAAGCTCCCAAGGGCAAATGCATTATTAGTAGATTTGTATCTATTAGGAGCATGCCATGGGATTCAGCTGCTATGGGTTTACCTTTACTCTTTTTTTTTTTTCATCTTCTATTTTTAAAAAGTTGAAGT
The DNA here is from genome assembly GCF_022837055.1 of Prionailurus viverrinus. Classification (NCBI taxonomy): domain Eukaryota; kingdom Metazoa; phylum Chordata; class Mammalia; order Carnivora; family Felidae; genus Prionailurus; species Prionailurus viverrinus. The sequence goes on along the minus strand of NC_062564.1, from coordinate 158,741,577 downwards.
AGCAGAGCTTCATAGTTAAATCACTTTCCATTATTTGAAACTAATGATTTTATAAGAACATTGGTTTTCAGTTCACCTGAATGTAATTACTTACCTTTTCCCCCCCTAATTATATTATACTGCATTAATATAGTTAGAGTAGAACCAGTACATTTTTTTTTCTTTCCAGAGGAACTGAAATTATCATACATTGCTTGCAGCCTTTTCCCCCTTTGAATAGTTATAGTGCAATTGATATCAGGTTTGTTTCCTGCATTCTGTTGTTAATGCTTCATGCAGGATTCATGCCTGATTATCTCAATTTAGTGTTTTTAATTTAACACAAACATTAGCAAGAAGGACCAATTCACCAAACCTAATGACTGGTCATAATGCAATACAATAAAATGTTACTTTTTATACCATTTTTAATGCAAAATTCATCTCAAACATTTTTTTAAAGTTAAATTACATCATTATAGAGTTAAACATCATCTTGTATCATTTATTAATAAATAAGAGCTCAGAGAGAAATAAACTTATCTACAAACCAGTCAGAAGGAAGGTTTATGGGAAACGCACTTCAGTTGGGTGATGACAGAGTCCAGAGGAAGAAGAAAGAATAAAATCCTTGAGAAAACTGGAAGCCATGGTTGGGAGCTATGAGAAAGCTTTTAGTGTGTGTTTGTTTGCTTCATGCACTCTGAATTGCTTTGTGAACTTGGGTAAGTTACTTAATTGTCTGTAACCTAGGTTTGCCTAGCCATTAAATTAGGACAGAACACAGGTTTAGAAAGGACGGCTGCTCTTATTAAAAGTAAGTGAATTGCTGTGTTTTGGGAAGACTGTTTTTTACCTTTTCCTCGGTACAAAGGCTCAAGTAGGAAAAATTATACTCAAAACTTTAAAAACTAAGATGAATGTCTAAAATGGGATCAGCATAATCCTTCATCTGCAAAACTAAACAAAATACAAAACCTGCGTCCCATATCTCATTGATATATGCCTGGACATGAAGTGCACCTTTAAAAAAACTAATTTCATTGATCATTAAATACTAGAATAATTTACCTCTCATCATGTTAGTATAAGAAATCTTTATGAATTTCAGAAATGCAGAATGTTAGTCTATTGCTCATTAAGTTATGTGAATGAAACTGGCACTTGTGCACTGGCCAAGCACTTCATGATAAAAAAGTGAATGACAATGTTAGGAAGATTTAAATTTCTATTTTTAAAATACAGTTTGGGGCACCTGGGTGACTCAGTCTTTTAAGTGTCTGACTCTTGATTTCAGGTCAGGTCATGATCTCAAGTCTTGGGATTGACCCTGCATTGGGCTTTGTGCTAACCACATGGAACCTGCTTGGGATTCCCTCTCTCTCTCTCTCTCTCTCTCTCTCTCTCTCTCTCTCTCTCTCTTTCCCTCTCTCTCTCTCTGCCCCTCCCTGGCTCATGTTCACTCTCCCTCTCAAAATGAATAAATGAACACTTAAAATATAGTTTATGTGTTAGAATAATTAAAAGATATTGCTTATATTTTTCAAGCTGTCATAATAGGGGAAATCACCATGGCCAATGCAAAAATTAATCAAAGCAGAAGACTTCTTTCCTAGCCAGCCTCCATCACCACCGTCTTCTGTGAACTCACCTGTTTCTAATCACAATTAAACTCTACTTTCTCACCTGTGAAATTAAAGGAATGGTCTGAATACGAGTCATAGATTCAAATACCCACAGGGATCCAACAGGTAATTTAAGTTAATTAAATGTATCAGGTAACTATTTCAGCAAACTGAAGAGTGAATATCCCTTCTAAAAATAATCTTCTGCAATTATTTCCACGCAGCAATTTGGGCCAGTACAGCAACTTTTTCATTTTTTTTCCATGTGTCCAGTAACTTTTTAAATTTAAAATATCTCATTTTAAATATCAGTCTGAATGTTTTAAAAGAAGAAATATAAAACATTCATACATTTCAAACTTGGACAAAAAGCCACCAGTTTTTAAATACTATAAGAGATCAATTTTCAGATTTCTCCTAACAATCTGTGATTTTATATTTTCATAATGTTGGAATAATATATATAAATAGAAATTTTCATGCTAAATGAGGATATGTGGAGTGTAGCCCTTCGTATATACAGATAACTTATTGGGCAAGCTCTGTGAAAAAAATAATTTGATATTTTTTCTTCTTCATCTTTTTTTTTCTCATTTTAATACCTTTTTTTTTTGGCTCAGGTGTGAAGTGGTTACTAGTGTTAGTTAATGTTGATTCCAGTAATGACTATATTACCTGCACCTCATTCTCACAAAGCAGAGGGGAGCACGGTGTCTTAAATGGAATAGAAATATTGAAATCAAAGGGGACATCTCACCTGGGAAAAGTCAGCTTTGCCGAAAGTATGGCCAAAATTCCAGTGTCTGTTCTTCACCATTGCAAGCCTAGACTATAAGGGATTATTTTACTGAAAAATAAAGGTTCTCAAGGACTTTATAGTCAATAAGAAACAGATGTATTTAAAATATGAATGTCATGGGACGCCTGGGTGGCTCAGTCAATTGGGCCTCTGACTGCAGCTTAGGTCCTGATCTTGCCATTCGTGGATTTGAGGCCCCTGCCAGGCTCTGTGCTGGCAGCTCGGAGCCTGAATCCTGCTTTGGATTCTGTGCCTCCCTCTCTGCTCCTCCCCTGATCGTGCTCTGTCTCTCTCTCAAAGATGAATAAACGTTAATTTTTTTTAAATCCTAAAATTAAATATGAATGTCATATTTCTTACTTAAAATGAAGGATAATAAGCACATAAGACACTTGTGCTCACTTATTAGCATTTCCTGTCCTTACATTCCAGTCTAACTGCTTAGCCAATTATAATCAGAATTTTGCTCAGTGATCATTGAAGTAACTTGAAAGTAGTTTGATGGCTTGTATCATAAATCTAACATGGACTGACATGTTCATCTTCGATGTAGTGATCTTTCTACCACAATGATCAAGCACTCAACACACGACAAGCTCTCACCTAAATCACCCTGAGGTATGTTATCAATGTGCACTTGTCTCTCTTTGTCTTGGATATATAAACTCTGTTTAAAAATTGTTAAGACCACAGATTCAAAGTGTTGAATTAATTTGAACCTCAGGTTATGGGCTCTCATTTGTCTAGTCAAAGACCTTCATTTATTCATTTAAAAAATTTATTTGGTTTCTTTCATCCATAAACCCAATTCTGTCCTCATCCACATATAACTTATTTTGGTCTATTTAAGATATGGCCTTGGATATTTAAATATCTTCTGAAGAGGTAGTATTGAATTACATTTTAATTTCATAACTAGTATTGTGTTATTAAACATATTTTGCTTATATTCAACTCAACACTAAATTTTGCTCTTTATTATTTTATGTATGTCTAGTCAGTTGATTTTGACTGCTGCAAGGGTACTCCATTTTATACATCTAGCACACTATTTTTATCCTTACTCTTAGTAATAAACAGGTATGTTGTCTTCAAATTCCTACTAACTCTTTCAATATTGTCATAAGAATTTCAACAGGAGGTAAGTTTCTTTTTAAGTTTCTACAGGATGTAAATGTAATTTAACATAGCTAGAATGTATAGAACTCACAATAATATTAGTAGATATTTCCACACTTATCTCTAGGCAATTCCACTCACACTAGGAAACAAAGTGTTCTCAAATACCTGTCTAATTGCAGGTATTTAGAGTTACCAAACTTTATTTCTTCTAACCTTATGGAACTGAAATTCTATTTATGTTGCTTAAATTTGTATTGCTTATAACTTTAAGAACATTATTAAATGTTTCTTATACTTATTTTTTATATATTGGTCATTCATATCTTTTGGATATTTTTCTAATATATTTCCTATCTTTTTAAAATTTGTTTTCAGGATTAAATGTAGAGTAATGTATTGTTAGTTTTATTTTCTTTCTTTTTTTAAAGTTTATTTATTTTGTAGATAGAGAGAAAGAGAGACAGAGTATAAGCAGGGGAGGGGCAGAGAGAGAGGGAGACGCAGAATCCGAAGCAGGCTCCAGTCTCTGAACTGGCAGCAAGGAGGCTAAGGCAGGGCTTGGACCCACGAACTGTGAGATCAAGACCTGAGATGAAGTCGGTCACTTAGCCGACTGAGACACACAGGCACCCCTGTATTATTAGTTTTAGATGTTGGAACTCTTATTTCCCAAACCCTTCCTAATTATTATGTTATAATGTTTTACTTATAAACAAATTTTTCATATTAAATAATTAATCTTTTCTCCTGTGGTTTCAAAAATTTCCACATCATTGATTTATTCATTAACCCTACAAATAACTTTTTGAGTGCCATTATGACTGGGCTCAAATTTAGGCATTTAAATAACTAGTATAAATAGATGAATGAATGAATGAATAATCCATTTTTCAGTGGAGTTTACATATTTGTGGGGATATTGTTAATCATCAAACATATAAACTTAAAATATATAAGGTGGTTATAAGAGTTATGAGAACAAATTATGCACAGTAAATATATAGAGTTGTAGTAGAGGGTGTTACTTTATTTTTTTAACATATTCATTTTTTTTCTGCTTAAAATTCTTTTTTTTGGTATTTTTTAAAATTTTTCTTAATTTACATTCAAGTTAGTTAGCATATAGTGCAACAATGATTTCAGGAGTAGATTCCTTAATGCCCCTTACCCATTTAGCCCATCCTGCCTCCCACAACCCCTCCAGTAGTCCTCTATTTTTTCTCCATATTTAAGACTCTCTTATGTTTTGTCTCCCTCCCTGTTTTTATATTATTTTTGCTTCTTTTCCCTTGTGTTCATCTGTTCTGTCTCTTAAAGTCCTCATATGAGTGAAGTCCTATGATATTTGTCTTTCTCTGACTAATTTCACTTAGCATAATACCCACCAGTTCCATCCATGCAGTTGCAAATGGCAAGATTTCATTATTTTTGATTGCCAAGTAATACTCCATTGTATATATATACCACCTCTTCTTTATCCATTCATCCATTGATGGACCTTTGGGCTCTTTCCATGCTTTGTCTATTGCTGATAGTGCTGCTATAAACATGGGAGTGCATGTGCCTTTGAAACAGCATACCTGTATCCCTTGGATAAATACCTAGCAGTGAAATTGCTGGGTTATAGGGTAGTTCTATTTTTAATTTTTTGAGGAACTTCCATACTGTTTTCCAGAGTGGCTGCATTCCCACCAACAATGCAAAAGAGATCCTCTTTCTCCACATCCTCACCTGATGATGCCTGAGTTGTTGCCTGAGTTGTTAATGTTAGCCATTCGGACAGGTGTGAGATGATATCTCATTGTGGTTTTGTTTTGTATTTCCCTGATGATGAGTGATTTGAGCATTTTTTCATGTGTTGGTTGGCCATCTGGATGTCTTCCTTGGAGAAGTGTCTATTCATGTCTTTTGCCCATTTCTTCGCTGGATTCTTTGGTTTTTGGGTGTTGAGTTTGATAAGTTTTTGATAGATTTTGGATACTAACTCTTTATCTGATATGTCATTTGCAAATATCTTCTCCCATTCCATTGGTTTCCTTTTAGTTTTGCTAATTGTTTCCTCCACTGTGCAGAAGCTTTGTATTTTGTTGAGGTACCAATAGTTCATTTTTGCTTTTGTTTCCCTTGCCTCTGGAGATGTGTTGATTAACAAGTTGCTGTGACCAAGGTCAAAGAGGTTTTTGCCTGTTTTCTCCCTCGAGTATTTTGATGGCTTCCTGTCTTACATTTAGGTCTTTCATCCATTTTGAGTTTATTTTTGTGTGTGGTATAAGAAAGTGGTCCAGGTTCATTGTTTTGCATGTTTTGTCCATTTTTTCCAGCACCACTTGCTGAAAAGACTGTCTTTATTCCATTGGATATCCTTTCCTACTTTTCAAAGATTAGTTGGCCATACATTTGCGGGTCCGTTTCTGGGTTCTCTATTCTATTCCATTGATCTGAGTGTCTGTTCTTGTGCCAGTACCATACTGTCTTGATGATTACAGCTTTATAATACAGCTTGAAGTCTGGAATTGTGATGCCTCCTGTTTTGGTTTTCTTTTTCAAGATTGCTTTGGCTATTCAGGGTCTTTTCTGGTTCCATACAAATTTTAGGATTGTTTGTTCTAGCTCTCACCATTCGCAGATGACATGATACTGTACGTGGAAAACTCAAAAGATTCCACCAAAAAACTGCTGGAACTGATCCATGAATTCAGCAAAGTTGCAGGATATAAAATCAATGCACAGAAATCGGTTGCATTCCTATACACCAATAATGAAGCAATAGCAAGAGAAATCAAGCAATTGATAGCATTTACAATTGTACCAAAAACCATTAAATTCCTAGGAATAAATCTAACCAAAGAGGTGAAAAATCTATGCACTGAAAACTATAGAAAGCTTATGAAAGAAATCGAAGATGACACAAAAAAATGGAAAAAATATTCCATGCTCCTCTATAGGAAGAACAAATATTGTTAAAATGTCAGTACCACCCAAAGCAATTTACATATTCAATGCAGTACCTATCACAATAACACCAGCATTTCTCAACGTTTATTCATTTTTGAGAGAGAGAGAGAAACAGAGCATGAGCGGGGGAGGGACAGAGAGGGAGGGCGACACAAGTAGGGCACTTAACCAACTGAGCTGCCAAGGAGCCCCAAGTGTGTTACTTTATAAAAGGAGATCAAAGAAAGTGATATATGAGTAGAAAACCAAAAATAGAGAAGATACACTTTACTTGAATATCTAGGGGAAAAGAATTCCAAACCGAAGGAAAGTAGAAGTAAAGCTCACAGTTGCATTTTTTAACAATTAGGAATTCTTCCTTATCCCAAGATTTTCTACCAGTATCTTATTCTATTTTCAATAAATTTTAAACTCTATATTCAATTTATTTTGATTTCATGGTTTAATATAGTATAAGTAAATGTTATAGATATATTAGATATATCTAATATATAAAAGTAGACACTTTCCCCAAGTTTACTATAATATTTCTTTCCCTCTTCAATAATATATAAACACATCTCTGTTGTAAACAAGAATCCCATTTATACACAAGTGTATTCTGGATTCTCTATGCTACTTGGATGTTTCTACTTTAATAGCATATAACATTTATTCCTAAAACTTGGTAGCTTGTATCTTTTTACCTGGTATTGTAAGTTTTCCAGTTTTGCTCTTCTATTTAAAAACAAACAAACAAACAAACAAACAAACAAACAAAAACTTAGCTATTTAGTTCCAAACAAGTTTCTTGTAAGTTTACCACAAATCTATACCATAGATTGTGAACTTATATATATATATATATATATATATTACTAAATTGATAGCTTGATTTAGTGAGAAACTACTTTTTATAACATGATATTGTCTTATTTATGCAGTCTGATTTTATGCCTTCATATTATCTAATATTGAAAAAATAATAAAATATTAAAATGTAGGAGCATCCAGTGCTTACACCGGAAAAGAAGAAAGGTCTCAAATAAATGATATAGACTTATACATTAAGAAACTATAAAGAAAGGAATAAATTAAACTCAACCAAATTGGAAGGAAATAAATGATAAAGGGCAGAAACCAAGGCAATTAAAATCAGAGAAAATATTTTTAAAGTTAATTAAGCAATGGCTTAGTTTTTAAATTAATAAAATAGTAAAAGAAGTGACCAAGAGAAAAGAAAAAAAAGATGTATATCATCATCAAAAATGAAACAGACAACATCACTGCATCCTACAGACATTATTAGGATAATAATAGAATATCAAAAACAACCTAATGCTCATAAATTTAAGACCTGTGAAATGGACACTTTTCTTGAAAGACAATTTATGATGATTTTTTAAAAATGTATACAATCTGAATATTCCTGTATCTACTTTAAAATGAATTTTATGTAGATGTCTTCCAAATAAAAAACATGTCCATATGCTCATCTCCCAAACACTTAAAAAATAATATCAATTCTATACAAACTGTTCTACAAAAAAGAAAAAGAGATAACACTTTTTATGATACCAGCATTTCCCTAATACTGAAACTGAAAAGAGATATTTCAAGAAAATTGCAGACTGACATTTAAAAAAATTTTTTTTAATGTTTATTTGTTTTTGAGAGATACAGACCACGATTGGGGCAGGGGCAGAGAGAGAGGGAGACACAGAACCTGAAGCAGGCTCCACAAGCCCCACAAGATGCTCCAACTCACAAGCCATGAGACCATTACCTGAGCTGAAGTTGGGCAATTAACTAACTGAGCCACCCAGGCGCCCCTGGACTGATATTTTTAACTAACTTAAATATAAACATCCTCAACAAAATATTTATAATAATTCCAACATTTTGTTAAAAGGATAAAACGTCACAAATTGAGGTTGTCCTGAGATTGCAAGGTTGGTTTAACATTTGAAAGCCAATCAATGTAACTCACCATATGAACACACTAAAAAAGAACAGCGATGTTATCACCTCCATAGATGCAGAAAGTGCATTTGGCGAATTTTTACATTCTTATACTCACATGCACACACATACACAGGCTCTAAGCAAACTGAAAATAAAGTAGAGCTTCTTCAGTGTAATAAACGGCACTTTCAATAAACTTATGTCTAATGTATGTGACATAGAAAGAGTGAAAGTTGAGAGTTTCTCTCCACATGGGGAGCAAAGATAGACGTATTCAATATTGTACTGAAGGTCCTACCCAGAGCAATAGGGTAAGAAAAATCAACAAAAGTCATTTGGGTTTGAAGGAAGAAATAAAATGTTCTCTACTTGCAATTATCTAATGGCTATGTAAAAAAAAAATCTCTAAAACATTATTAGAACTAATAACTGAGTTTAGCTGGTTTGTAGGAAAAAAAGTAAATATATAAAATTATTTATAATTTGCTTTTGTATGTTTATCCTGCATTTATATGAATTGAAATTTTAGACTGAAAAATTTAAAGTACCATGTAAAATAGGGTCAAAATATTAAATACAACAGGCAAGACCTATGTGGTCAAAACTATAAAAGAAATGAAAAAAATGAAAGAATATAAATTAAGAAATACATTATTTTCATGCATTGAAACACTAAATACTGCTACTATATCAATTTTTCCCCAATTTATCTATACAAAAAACACATTTCCCAACAAGAATATTTAGAAATTAGCAATCTTATTCTCAAACATATTGAAAAGCAAATTATAAAGTGGGAAGACACATCTCTTTATTTAAGACTTATGATAAACCTGAAGTGATCACAGTGTAATATCAGCAAAATGATAGAAGAACTGAACAGAATAAAGTCTAGAGATAGAACTACATGTATTTAGCCAATTGATTTTCAACAAAGATGCATAGAGAACTCAATGAAAAACAGCCTTTTCAATAAACAGTGATGGAACATTTTATTAGTTTCAGGTGTACAATATTCAACAATTCAACAATTGATATATTCAACAATTCAACAAATTCAACAATTACATACATTTCCCAGTGCTCATCACAACAAGTGCTCTCCTTAATCCCGATCACCTATTTCACCCATCCCCCAACCCACCTCCCCTCTGGTAACCATCAGTTTGTTCTCTATATTCAAGAGTCTTCTCATGATTTGTCTCTTTTGCTCTTTTTTCCCTTTGCTCATCTGTTTTGTTTCTTAAATTCCACGTATGAGTGAAATCATATGGTGTTTGTCGTACTGTGACTGACTTATTTCACTTAGCATTATACACTCTAGCTCCATCCATGTCATTGGAAAGGACAAGATTTCATTCTTTTTTATAGCTGAATAATATTCCATTATATATATACACATATACATGTATATACACACATACATACCGCATCTTCTTTATCCACTCATCAGTCAATGGACACTTGAGCTGCTTCCATATCTTGGCTCTTGTAAATGGAATTTTTAAAACTTAACAAAAATGTTTGATTAGACAAATCACCAAAGGAGCTATATTGGTGGCAAATATGCACATATGAAGAAACGTCATTAATCATTAGAGATACACAAATTGAAACCACAATGAGATACTAGTACACAGTTTTTACAACATTTCAAAAACAAAATAAAAATAACAATATTGTTATTATTACTGTTCTTAGCAGTAGTAGTAGTAGTAATAGTTGTAGTAAACCACATACTAGTGAGGTTACAGAAAACCTGGTCCCTCTTGCATGCCTGGTAGACATGCTGAATGGTACAGCCACAGTTTGGCAATTTCTTATAAATGTAGTCTTAAATTTACCATGCTACCCAGTAATCCCAATCCTAAGTATTGTCCAAGAGAAATGAAAATTTATATTAAGACAAAACTCTGTATATTAGTATCTATAGAGTTTTTATTAAGTACTATTAACATTGAAATAGTTTTATTTCAATCTATTGCAAAATTCTTATTACCTAAATTTGAGAACCAGTATGTTACCCTTTCACCTTTACTTGGAATTGGTGTGGTTTTTCAGGTTTTTAGTCTAGATTTAGCAGATATGGGATAAACAATGACTCAGGTAAATGAGGAAAAAGTAAAAGAAAATGACTCAAAACTAAAGAAGTCTTTTAAAGTATATCTATTAGTTTGAATTTTTTTTTCTGCTTAGGCTGGCATTCATCTGCCCTTGATCACACACACACACACACACACACACACACACACACTCCAGCTACACTGCAAGTACATATACATCCTGAACTTCTCTCTCTCTCTTCATTTTGTCACAGGCTCTGAATCCTATCTAGGTTGGACTTTTGTGCCTGAGTATCTGAGGATATATTTTTATATCTAAAAAAAAAAGTATTGCCAATTGACTACTAGGTTGTGTTATGGCTGTGAGCCCAGAAAAAATGTTTTGAATAGAAAGACTAGGTTGAAGTTTCACCTCTGAATTTATCCATATAACCTCATTATGTAGGGATATAAATACAATTAAGTAAGAAGATTAATTCAAGGACACTTTATTAACTATCAAACTACTAGTGGCATTATTAATGGGGACTTTTCCAACATTACATACATAATGAATATATCTAAATTTGTCTCTTAACTTTAATTTACCTTTCAACCTTACCTTTCTAATACAAAAGGAAGATAGTTTTGCTAATATCTACATTCAGAAAATATATGTTATTGGACAGATTTATGACAGGCAAACTAGGGGCTGAAACAATATGTGTTTAACATGGGGTCAAATAACACATTTGTATTTCTAAAAAGATGTAGAAAATGACCAATACCTAATATTCAGAATCTTTTCTTATTTGAAAGAAAATTTATTCACAGCATAATTTCAATGACTTACACATACAGCTATTCCTGTATACTTTTTTTAAAGTTGTTAAATTCCAGGTAGTTAACGGTATGATATTAGTTTCAGGTGTACAATATAGTGATTCAACACTTCCATACATCACCTGGTGCTGATCACAGTAAGTGCACTCCTTATTCCCCTCCATGTTTTTCACCCATTCCCCTTCCCCCTCCCCTCTGGTAACCATCGGTTTGTTCTCTATAGTTAAGAGTCTGTTTCTTGGTTTGTCTCCCTCTTTTTTTTCCCCCTCGTTACTCATTTGTCTTTTGTCCTATATTTGTTGCCATAAATTCCTGATATAGGTGTACACAGATCTACACCATAAGCAAACATTTTAGTTTTCTTTTACTTCTAATATCTTAGGTAGATGTTCTACCTTACAGGAATGATACAGAGCTCAAAGTGTCCTTGTATTCATGCAGCAGAGACTAATCAGCCCTTTGCCTCCTCCTTTCAAAGGACACAGTCTAATATTTTGACTTTATATTTTAATACTCCACTGCTAAAATCGGAGCAAGGGAAGGGCACTCCAAGAATTCCCAAAGAACATAATTTCTCTCTAAATCTCAGAGAAAATATTCTCTACACCTCTACAGCCAGGCCATCCCTGGGCAGTGATTTGGGTGGTAGCTGTGGGGCAATTTTCCAACTGGAGCGTTATTGAATAACTCAACCCTAATATGTCATATAGCCTCATTAGTTTGAAACCCATTTCTTCTGCATACCAGAAGCTATCACCTCATTTGATAATGTCTTTTTTTCTGATTATAACTTTCCCAGTTCTTTTACTTAGTGATATCATTCATTGGGGCAAAATAGAACTGGGGAGGATGTGAATGAAGGTACAGGATTGAAATGTCAACCAGTAGCCAAAGATTATGTGATGGGGTGCAAAATTTAATTTTGTTTTCATGTGCCCCAAAATCAGCATACTTATTGAGGTAATTTATTGACTATACTGCTTTTATCAAATAATATTACAAGACAGGGACAGCACCTGGGAGTTCCATAATTCTCCTTAGCCTAAGGGGTCTTCTTTGAGTAATAGCAGTAAAGATAAAGAATTTTAGGAGCATATTATGGATTTCTAATTACTTGAAAGAGTATTCAAGTATTCAACAAGCACTTTTTAAAAGAAATGCATATATTTAAAATAAACTACTGTCATAAATATTTAGAGTATGCACTTACATTTTTTTGAATGTCAGGGGTTGATATCATTTCCTATTAAGACTGCCTCATTTTGTTTTTTATGCTGTCCTACTTACTTGGCTATGATGTCACTCGTGATTGGACTAGTGGCTTGAAGCCACAGACTTTAAATTATTTGAATTAAATCCTGTGATTGCATTTGTTCTCCTGGCAATTGAGTTTTATCACCACAGGAATGGTCTTGGAAATTTTTATCTATTTGACTGAGTGTTGCATGTAGGAGAATATTACAAAAATACCCATAAATGCAATAAGGAGAAACAAAGATAAATATTGCATAGCAGAAGGGCAAATAGATTATGCTCATACTTCACTGATATAATGTGTATTTTATTAGATAAAATGTGATTTAACTATATTTCCTAAACAATGTTAGTTCTGTTTCTCTCATGATGGCTGAGTATAAATGAAAGAAAAAAATCATAAAATGTGGATAGAGGTAACTTCCATTTATTCAGGATTGTTTTTTTTTAATATTCTAGGAACTTTAAAGTTTCTGTAAAATTACTTTATAAGTGGTACTTGATAGATTCTTAGAAAACTGTATTGAATGGAAAGAATTTCTCTGTATTCCTATCTCCTTGAATCCTCCCTTTGTTTAATTCCAGGAAGGTTTTCTTTGTTCGTTTTGTTTTGCGTGTGTGTGTTTTTGTTTTTGTTTTTTATTTTTTGTTTTTTTTTCCCCCTGGTTCTTCAACTCCTGGCATGGTGATATCCTCCCTTATTTTTTCTCATTATTTTGATTTTATATAAGAAAATAGAGTCGTGGTACAGAAATGAAATACTTTAAAAGAATTGAAGTAAAGAAGAGTAATCCCATAATATTTTTATTTTTATTCATTTTTTTAACTATTTGTGCAGTGAAGTCATTTAGTGCCATCATAAGCATTTTTATTTGAAAGTTTTTACTTCAGTTTTATTTCTTAGTGTGTGTGAGTCAGAGTATGTTTCATTCAGCCAGCATCTATTGACAGTTTTTCTATGCAATAGTCACTAAGATAAAGACAAAGAAACATATTCTACCACTGGGAATCCATAATTGATGCATATAAGTATATAATGAGAACCAGAAACAGAGCTAGAACTATTATGATGCAAACTTGTAATTACACATCAAGTTTCTCAGAAGCAGAAATCAACTCTGATTAACTTAAACAGAAAGTACATTCATTTGAAGAATATCTGTATGCTCACACAATTTCCTGAAAGTCTGGAGAGCCAGGATGAGAAAAGAACTAAAGAGGAAAGACAAGACCCAAAACCTCTTCATTTGCAGATCACACGGATCTCCTTTAAAGATGGTGTCAGCACTAAAACTTGGTACAATTACCCTTATGATTTTGAAAACAGATAGTCACAATGTATAAATTTTCTAAGAAAAAAAAACCCTCTGAATTATTTATTAATACATTTCATGAAATTTCTGTAAGATTGAAAAAAAACAGAGAAATTACAAGTTACAAATATCAGTAATCAGAAATGAAAGAGGATCTATGACTGCAGACTTCACAGACATTAAATTGGATAATTATGGAATAATATGGACACATCTACATTTGATAAGCTAGACCGATTCCCGAAATGCACACTACCCAAACTCACACAAGATGGAAAAGATTTGTGAATGGTATTATAACTATAACAGATTGACTAATCTGTAATTAAAAAGTTCCCCAAGAAGAAATATTGAAGCCCACATGATTTATCTGGGGAATGTATCAAAGATTTAAAGAAGAATAAACACCAATTGTGTCAAACCTCTTCCAATAAATAGAAGAGGGTGAAAAACTCCCCAACTCTATTATGAAGCCATTACTATTGTAACATCAAAATTGGACAAAGACAGTATAAAGCAAATTACAAAAAAAAAATACAATTACAGACCAATACACTTCATGAACATGAACACAAAAATCCTCAACAAAGCAAAATATTAGCAAATTGTATAAAACAAAATGTGTGTGGGTGTGGATGCATCATTCACTACAACCAAACTTAGTGGGGTTAACTCCAGGAGTGAAAATATGATTCAGTATACAAAAGTCCATCAGTATCAGAAAGATCATTTGACAAACTCCAAGATCAATTCCTGGTAAAAACTCTCAGTACAGTAGAGATAGAAGGTAACTTTCTCAACCTGGTAAAGAATGTTTATGAAAAATCTGCATCTAATATTATACTCAGTGTTATAGTGATTTAATAGTAAAAGAGTTCATAGTCTTAAAAGCAGCAACATTTAATTGACTATCCTGGGGGAAAAGAGGATTCTGGGAAATAAGGAATAGGAAAAGACAAAATCAAATAACAAAGGTGCACCTTTCAAAAAAGTCAAAGTAGAAGAGTCAGTGTCAAGGAAAAGGAGTTGAAAAGGCTTCAAATATTCCAGGAAGTTTAATTGAAGACTAAAAACAATCCACTATGTTTGTCAATGAGGCTCTCATTGGTAATAAAACTGAGAAGAGTTTCAATAGATGAGGCAAACAGAAGTATAATTGCCATAAACTGGAAAGTAAATGAAAGGTATCCAAAACATGTAAGCTATATTCTTCAAATATCTTGACCAAAGGATGTATTTAGGGTGATAGAGTGAAACATGAGCTTTGAAACTGATTTTTAAGATGGGTAGTTTGATGTAGCTAAATATATGACATGAAAAAAATATAATATTGTGCCTGATCGACTGTTCTCTGTAAAAAGTAGGAGATACATGGGGATGCCTAGGTGGCTCAGTAGGTTGAACATCTGACTCTTGATTTCTGCTCAAGTCATGTTCTTACTGTTGTGAGGTTGAGATCCATGTTGGGCCCTGTGCTGGGCATGGAGCCTGCTTGGGGTTCTCTCTCTCTCTCTCTCTCTCTCTCTCTCTCTATCTGTCTCTGCCCTCTCCCACTCGCACATGAGTATTTTCTCTCCTACTCTCTCTCTCTCTCTCTCTCAAAAAAAATATATATATATCTACGTAGATATATATACATATATATGTATATATGTATATAGATATATGTATATATTTTTTTGAAATAGGAGATACATGCATCTACTAAATCAAGGTGTACAATGGTTTTAAGGACTTAAAGAGAGCATTATATATTTAAAAATTACTTTCCACACAAATCACTTATTTTGCCATTTAATTCTCAGAAACTTTGTGTGCTCTGATTTGTTTTCTCTATATTGATTCTTTTAAAGAGTTAAAAACATACAATAGCATGAATCATATTAAAGGTTTTGAGGAAAATCTATTATTGTTGAAATTGGAAGAGGCATTTTTAAATAGGAATGAGTAACATTATTCTTCTTATAGGTGAAGTTTTGGAGAAATGGAGGAATTGAATTGGAAGCATCAATCACTACAAAAGTATTTCTGTGATAAATCAGTTTAGATTTTCATTTCTAGAACTGATAGCCATGAAGAATGGTCAGAAATCATTCATTTTGTGTAATCATTCATCAGTGACACAATATCTATGTTTGATGAAATTTAAAAATCTCTCTTGCTTCCTGATTGAAAATATGCTCTAAGACATGTCGAAAGATGTCATTACTGTATTCTGACAAACCTTAGCAAAGTGAAAAAGGAAGAAAAACAAGAAGAATAGGCAAAGTATCTCTTATCAGAGTAAATTTTAGTTTTTATCTTTATTTTTTATCTGAAAAGAATATATATCAAATGAAATACATATACATAAAATATATTTCAAAAATATATTTTGTAGGATAATGGGATAAGAGTGTCTTCAGACTTATTTATTGCCAATAAATCTCCTAAGTGGATTTACCATTATACTCCTATGAAATATTTAAACATTGCCTTCATGCCAAACCTTTGTCAATATTTATTATGATCCAATTTTTAATATTTTATTTAAGAATATATGGTGGGCATAAATTATACCACATTAGACAGCAATTTGCATTTTGGACACAAAGTACTATTGAACGTGTTTCAAATTATTATTGATAATTTGTATTATCTGTCTTATGAAAGGCTTATTCATCCATTTTGGTATTGCTTGATCTATAATTTTTATAGACTTTTAAAAGTTTGTTATATCATGTGGATATTAATGTGATATAATTATGTTCTCCCAATTTATAACTTATCTTTTAATTTTTATGGTGTGCTTTGATAAATATACATGTTAAAATTTTATACAGAATTCAGAAATGTTTTCTTTTAAGGCAGTGGGCCTGAAAACTGCTTGCAAATTAGTAATATCTAAGGAACTTTAAAAACATACTATGTAGGCCCTAGCCCAGAGAAATATCTTTAAAGGTTTATCTATTTTGTTAGTGTTTCCAATACATGCTTTGCTTTATTTATCCTCTAAATTAGAAAATATGCCTTATTTAATTAATTTCTATTCTCAGGTTAGCTTTTTTCTGCTACTTTTTTCATGCTTTCTTGTTTGTTTAGTTGTTTAGTTTATTAAATTTTAGCCTTTTTAAAAAAAAGTTTATTTTGAGAGGGGGGGAGAGGGCATGTGAGTGGGGGAGGGGCAGCGATAGAAGGGGAGACAGAGAGAGAGAATCCCAAGCAGGCTCACTGCAGACTTCCCAATGTGGAGCTGAAACTCACAAACCATGAGATTATGTTCTGAGTCAAAGTCAGATGTTTAACTGACTGAGCCACTCAGGCACCAAATTTTAGCCTCTTTTTTAACCTTCTATAAATATATGAAATTATAACTGGACTCTGCATATGTAAGGTACGTTTCTCCTACAATTACTGATACATTAAATTTGTATTATTGTTTAAATAGAAGTATTTTTTGGGCACCTGGGTGGCTCAGTAGGTTAAGTGTCCAACTTAGGCTCAGGTCATGATCTCTCATTTCGTGGGTTTGAGCCCCATGTGGGGTTCTGTGCTGACAGCTCGGAGCCTGGAGCTTGCTTCCGATTCTGTGTCTCCCTCTCTCTCTGCCCCTCCCCCGCTCACACTTTGTCTCTGTCTCTCAAAAATAAATAAATGTAAAAAAAATTTAAAAAGTATTCTTAAAGTTTAATTATATCTTCCTTTATCCATTAGGAATTAAATTTACTTTTAATTATTAAATGTTTGAATAATTTGAGACTTTATTAATTGAGTTTTAATTCTTAAATATATGGATGATTTTAGGTGTTTTTTGGTTTTTTGATTTCCTGATTGAACTGCAATTTAAGCATTAATACTTTTTTTCTTTTTTTAATCTCAACAAAGGCCAAACCATCAGCTTCATTATATTTACTTATTTACTGATTTATTTACTATTATTTTTTAATATAATTCATTGTCAAATTGGCTAACATACAGTGTGTACAGTGTGCTCTTGGTTTTGGGGGTAGATTCTGTGGTTCATTGCTTATATACAACACCCAGTGCTTATCCCAACAGGTGCCCTCCTCGACTGCCTCATTATTAATACCAGTAATTTAGGTTATAATCTGATGTGAAAGCCAAATACGTTAGCTCACAGAGCCTAGACTATAACAAAATATGTGCATGTTCTCCATTAGCTCTGGGAAAAACAGACACACAATGGATGCTGTCACTGGACAGGCTGGTTCCTAAGAGAAAGGAAAATGATGGAGTTGAGCTAAGCACACTATCTTCCTAAATTTCTGAAATAAGCCTGTCAGTCCACCTTCCCATTAAGCTCCCTTGACAGGAAAGAATTATCAGCAGTTGAGAAGAAATGTTACCTAAATTTTGTTTTTAACTCCTTGAACACAACGTCCATAACCAAGGATGTGATTCTGCACTTTCAGGATTAAGGACAGCAGTCTATGGAACCATTCTAGCTTGCACATTCATACACTTCAATGTTGACCACTCCTCTCTTAGGCATCCTTCTGAAACTAGTAATGGAAATTCAGATGCTACCCTATAAAACTCAAATGTGAGTTAGAAAAGTATAGTAAATTAACTCAAATACAAACCCATGTTTACTTTCCACAATATAAATGTAAGCCCTTTTCTGGTTTCAATGCCAAATGATACGCAGCCACATTGTCCATAATAACATATAAGATAATCTCAATAAGGTTTTAAGACATAAAAACAAAGGCTTAACTCACTCCAATAATTAAAAGGGGAGAAGAGAAAGATTTTGAGAAAGTGCTCCTAATGCCAATTTTTCAAAAAGAAATTAAAACCAAAAATAAATACCTGGTGAATTGAACTATAACATATCAATGTTCAAAGAATCGAAACCCTAATATTTTTTTTTGCCATTGTGAGTTAACAGTCTAAAATCCTTATGTAAGTTCAAAATATTTCTTTAGCTTATTCCTGTTCTCAGTGTCAATCAGATGTGTTCTCAAAGCCAAGGTCAGTTTGTGATTTTCAGCAACTGCAGAATACATTGTTTCTTCCCTGAAATGGTTGCCATTATTCGAGGTTTTGGGTGCAGAATGCCAAGTTTCTGATATACCTTAAGTTTTCCAAAAGTTGTTGAGCTGTCCCATTTATATTTTTACTTCTTCCCCTGCCCGCTTTACTTTCCCTTCTCTTGTTTTTTTTCCATGCTTTTTCTTTTGCCCTTTTCTTTTTTCCCTCCATCTCTCTATCTTTCCTTTTTCTTCTGTCCCCTTCCCATCCTCCCTTTCTCATAGTCTCCTCTTTTCCCTTACTTTCCTAGCAAAGTCTCTGAGAACATAGACAGTGTGCAGGCTTTGGGGAGCCATGCTGAAGCATGGGTCAGTAGTTCTGGAGGTCAAGGTGAAGAGATGGCTGGTAGAAGAAATAGTGTAGTAGGAATTCAAACTGAAATATATTATAACCTTCAAAAAATGACTCAGTATTTAATAGTCTTTAAATTGATCACTAACAAACTTTAGCCTTTTTTTATCCGTCTTCCCTACTGCTACCAGGATGATTATTTTAAAATGTATAATTAAAATGTTACTCTGCCTCAAATACAGTATTATTTGCTTTAAGAGCCTGCCCTGTGCCACTGTTAAGTGCTTTTATTACACCAGGTGGAAGATGGAGGTCATGAGAGCCATATTTGCTTGCATATTTTCATCTATACAGACAATTGTGAGTTAGTATTTTTATTTTGTATCTTGTAATATTAGCACTGACTAATATATAAAAGTGTGTGTATCTTAATTCTATGGTAACTCAGTAATCTAAAATCTTTGCTAATTTTCTAACTGTATAATGGAGTTAACCTACACTTTGAATGGTACCTTAGAACAGACACAACATGAGTCAGTGACTCATTTGAGAATACATAATGTTCAACATATCTGTGGATGGCTTAGTCAATTCTGGGGCATCCTCGTGTCATTGGTTCTGTGGGTTGGAAAGGAATCTTTAATCTGTTTTTAGAAATGCAATTGAGAGGATAAAGTTAAACCAGAAAACATGAAATTGGCTTATAATTTTGACATTTTACTTTGTTACAGGACAGTTTTCCTTCTACTGAAGAGACAGCATTAGCCAGTAGGTAGGAATCTTTTTCTTGCTCTGATACTTCAAATAACTAAGAGAATGTTGGGAATTAGGTTATAATAGATTCTGCTATTGGTCACATAACTTGTGCCACAGATAGAGAGATGATGTATAGATAATTGAATAGATGGATGGATATATTTGGATATGCATATGTATATACTATATATTATATATTTTAGATATTTATGCATAAAACCTCTTTTCATGCTCATAAGAACTTTTTGAGAGAGGGAATACTATCACTGTTTTATAAATGAGAAAACAGAGGTACACAAAAGTCATTAGACCTAGTAAGTTGTGAATCTGACGTGCAAACCCAGGACTGTCTCCAAAGCACATTGACTCAAATATAAATGATGCTGTAGCACAATTCTATGGGCAAAAAAGAGAGAGAGAGAAACTTAAAAAAAAAGAGAGAGAGAGAAAATAAAACCCCACCAAAACCTTGTCATGGTAGGATAAAATGCTTTAAAGGGGAAATTGCCTTAAATCTTATCTACAGAGTTTGTTTTAATTAAATGCAGATATTTTATAAATTCTATTAATGTTACATTGAAACAAACAAATGATATAACTCCTAGCCAAACATTCCTTATTGGATACATAAATTTCAACCTTGTGTAAATCATTACTGTTTTATTTTTTAAAAACTTTAAGTCAACTCAGTAGCGAATACATCTGTAGCCTTTTTGTAGAGGCAATTAGGAATTGGAACGTAGATATGGCAGTGGATTGAAATGATTTTTTAACAAAATTTTGAATAATTACTTTCTTTCTCTTTCACCAAAAAACATAATATTTATTTTGTTTTAGAATTCTACCCAAATAATTGTTCTTACAATAGGCATGGTTTTATGGAAAATTTACCATAAGAGAAAGTATTTTAGGACACTGGCATTTTAGATCATTTTTTGTGTATGTGCATATGTTATCACAAGAATTTGGAATAATAAGAAGCTGAAAGAAAAAGCTCTGGGTTTTTAAGAAAAGTCCATCCTCAAAATATCCTTGTGTAGATTTTATAATGAACAGATATTAAAAACATTTCAGACAGATGGAGAAGAACCAGTATTAACACTTCTGTAAAATATGTAATTATCATAAAATGTTGTAAGAAAATGCATAAAGATAACATTTCCTCTATAAATAAGCCTTTTTGAGAATTCCATCAATCAGAAATTAATTATCATGATCTCAATTTCCTAAGTGTTAGTGGAGTCAATAAATAACCATATTACAAATAAAAATAAACCAAAATTTCTGTGGTAAGTTATAAACATAACATAATTAAGCACCATATGCACACACATAATTGAATTGCAGCTTTTTGAAATTTCAAAATTCATGAAAAGTATTTCTGTGTCTAATGAAAAGATGAAAATGTGTTTTTAGTGGCCCCATAGGCTCCAAATACTTAGGATAAATCTGAAGTATTAGAATCTTAAAATATTAAGTAAAGCCTTATATGCCAGTGTTATAGTCAAAAATTTTTGACCCTGAAAAATAACATTTTCAAATGGTACAAACTAATAGAAGCTGAGGTATCAAAAAGAATGTCAACTAGTTCCAAATAAGTGTTTCCACTATATCTTCCACAGTTACTTCCTCTACTGAAGTTTTGAACCTCCAAGTTATCCTTTAGGGTTGGAATCAACTTCCAAACCCCTGTTCATGTTGATATTTGGACCTCTTCCCATGAATCACAAATGTTTTCAATAATATCTAGAATGGTGACTCTCTTCTACAAGGTTTTCAACTTACTATGCCCAGATCCATCAGAGGAATCATTTACATGGAAGAAATAGCCTTAAGAAATGTATTATTAAATAATAAGATTTGAAAGTTGAAATGACTTCTTGATATACATGGGCTACAGAATGGTTATTGTGTTAGAAAGCATGAAAACTACATTTCAATCTCATTGTATATGTCCATCAGAGCTCTTGGGTGACTAGGTGTATTGTGAACGAACTGTAATATTTTGAAAGAAATCTTTTTTTTCTGAGTATTAGTTTTAACTAGTGGGCTTATAATATTCAGTAAACCATGCTGTAATCAGACATGCTGTCATCCAGGCTTTCCTGTTCCATTTCCAGAGCACAAGCAGAGTAGATTTAGAATAATTATTGAAGGCCCTAGAACTTCTGGAATGATAAACTAGCGTTGGCTTTAAAATAAAGTCACCAGCTGCATTAGTCTCTTATAGAGTTAGCCTGTCCTCTGAAGCCAGGCATTGACTTGTCTCCAGCTATGAAAGTCTCGAAAGACTTTTTCTTCCAATAGCAGGTGGTTTTGTCTACATTGAAAACCCATCGTTTTGTGTAGCCACCTTCATGAATTATCTAAGCGAGATCTTAGGGGTAATTTGCTGCAGCTTCTACATCAGCATTTGCTATGTCACCTTGTACTTTTACGGAGACAGCTTCTTTCCTTAAACCTTATGAATTAACCTCTGCTAGCTTCAGACTTTTCTTCTGTAGCTTCCTCACTTGTATCAGCATTTATAGAATTAAAGAGAGGATCTTGCCCTGGATTAGGCTTTGGCTTAAAGGAATGCTGTGGCTGGTTTGATCTTCTTTTTTTTTAATTTTTTTAAATGTTTTATTTATTTTTGAGACAGAGAGAGACAGAGCATGAACAGGGGAGGGGCAGAGAGAGAGGGAGACATAGAATCCAAAGCACACTCCAGGCTCTGAGCTGTCAGCACAGAGCCCAACGTGGGGCTCGAACTCACAAACTGTGAGAACATGACCTGAGCCGAAGTCAGGTGCTCAACCAACTGAGCCACCCGGGTGCCCCTGATCTTCTATCCAGAGCCAAACGTTCTCCATATCAGCAATAATGCTCTTTCACTTTCTTAAGTTGTGTGTTTACTGGAGTAGCACTTTTTAATTTCTTTCAAGAACTTTTCCTTTGTGTTCACAACCTGGCTAATTGTTTGGCCTATCTTGGCTTTCAATATGTTTTCTTCACTTTTGGAGTTAAAATGAAAGATGTGCAACTCTTCCTTTTACTTGAACACTTAAAGACCATGTAGGGTTATTAATTGGCATAATTCCAATATTGTGCGTCTCAGAGAATAGTGAGGCCAAGGAGAGAGAGAGAGAGAGAGATGGGAGAGGGAATGGCTGGTAGGTGGAGCAGTCAGAACACACACAACACACATACAACATGTATTGGCTAAGTTTGCTGTCTTATATGGGCATGGTTCATGGTACCTGAAAACAATTATAATAGTAACATCAAAAACCACTGATCACAGATCTCCATAACAAAGATAACAATAATGCAAAAGTTTGATATATTATAAAAATTACCCATGACACAAAGACATAAAATTAGCAAATGCTATTGGAAAATGGCACCAATAGACTTGCTTTAATACAGGGTTGTCAGTAAGCCTTCAATTTGTAAAATCTGTTGTATATGTGAAGTGTGATAAAGTGAAACACAATAAAATGAAGTATGCTTGTAGTCATGTCATTTGCTCTTTGGTAAACATCTGAGAATGGAAAGGGAGAGGGAGAAATGGGTAAGGAATGTAAATTTGTAGAAACTTGATTAAATTTGTAGAAACTTGATTAAGGAATCAAGCTCTCTGCAATCTTGTAGTTCTGCACCATATTCCTGCCTTCTGTAATAACTTGTTGTCAGGGCCTTGTGGTTGCTCAAGTTCTATGAAGTTTCATCAGTCTACTTCATAAATATCTTCCCTAGGAAGAAGTATTATCTTAGCATCCTGCATTGTACATTAAGGCAATTACCACTCATCTACCTGCCGTCTCTCAAAAATATATTGAAATTTAAAGTCACATTTTATATAATATAACTTATTAGGTACATAAGTTAAATGTATTAAAATGCAAATATTTAAAAGTATAATTTGATGACTTCTGAAAAATATAGTCACATCACTATGACTGAGACACTACATAGAATATTCCATCACATCAGCATACTTTTGTGGTCAATCACCATCGTCTACCCCAACATAAACAATCACCAATCAGTTTTATATTATTGTTCACTAGTTTTGTCTGTTTTAAAAAATAAAATTCTGGGGTGCCTGAGTCACTCAATCGGTTAAGCTTCCTACTCTTTTTTTTTAACTTTATTTTTTATTTTTTAAAATTTACATCCAAATTAGTTAGCATATAGTGAGTCAATGATTTCAGAAGTAGATTCCTTAGTGACCTTACCATTTAGCCCATCCCCCTTCCCACAACCTCTCCAGCACCCCTCAGTTTGTTCTCCATATTTATGAGTCTCTTGTTTTGTCCCCCTCCATGTTTTTATATTATTTTTGTTTTCCTTCCTTTATGTTCATCTGTTTTGTCTCTTAAATTCCTCATATGAGTGAAGTCATATGATTTTTGTCTTTCTCTGACTAATTTCACTTAACGTAATACCCTCCAGTTCCATCCACATAGTTGCAAAAGGTAAGATTTCATTCTTTTTGATTGCTGAGTAATATTCCATTGTATATATATACCACCTCTTTATTCATTCATCCATCGATGGGCATTTGGGCTCTTTCCATTCTTTGGGTATTGTTGATAGTGCTGCTATAAACATGGGGGTGCATGTGTCCCTTTGAAACAGCACACCTGTATCCCTTGGATAAATGCCTAGTAGTGCAATTGCTGGGTCGTAGGGTAGTTCTAGTTTTAGTTTTTTGAGGAACTTCCATACTGTTTTCCAGAGTGGCTGCACCAGCTTGCATTCCCACCAACAGTGCAAAAGAGATCCTCTTTCTCTGCATCCTCGCCAACATATGTTGTTGCCTGAGTTGTTAATGTTAGCCATTCTGACAGGTGTAATGTGGTATCTCATTGTGGTTTTGATTTGTATTTCCCTGATGATGAGTGATGTTGAGCATTTCTTCATGTGTCTGGATGTCTTCCTTGGAGAAGTGTCTATTCATGACTTTTGCCCATTTCTTCACTGGATTCTTTGTTTTTTGGGTGTTGAGTTTGATAAGTTCTTTATAGATTTTGGATACTAACCCGTTATCTGATATGTCATTTGCAAATATCTTCTCCCATTCTGTAGGTTGCCTTTTAGTTTTGATGATTGTTTCCTTTGCTGTGTAGAAGCTTTTTATTTTGATGAGGTCCCAGTAGTTCATTTTTGCTTTTGTTTCCCTTGCCTCTAGAGACGTGTTGAGTAAGAAGTTGCTGCAGCCAAGGTCAAAGAGGTTTTGCCTGCTTTCTCCTGGAGGATTTTGATGGCTTCCTGTCTTACATTTAGGTCTTTCATCCATTTTGAGTTTATTTGTGTGTGTGGTGTAAGAAAGTGGTCCAAGTTCATTCTTCTGCATGTCGCTGTCCAGTTTTCCCAGCACCACTTGCTGAAGAGACTGTCTTTATTCCATTGGATATTCTTTCCTGCTTTTTCAAAGATTAGTTCGCCATACATTTGTGGGTCCATTTCTGGGGTCGCTATTCTGTTCCATTGATCTGAGTGTCTGTTCTTGTGCCAGGACCATACTGTCTTGATGATTACAGCTTTGTAGTATAGCTTGAAAGCTTCCTACTCTTGATTTTGGCTCATGGTTCAGGGGATCAAGACAGCACTGGGCTGTGCACTGATAGTGCAGAGACTGCTTGGAGTTCTCTCACTCCCTCACTCTCTCTGCTTCTCCCCTGCTTGTGTATTCTCTCTCTCCTTCTCAAAATACATAAATAACCATGAAAAAATAAAATAAACTTCTATAATATGCACTCATTTCAATCTGTTTATTTCATCAAGCAGAATGTTTTTGAGAAATGTCCACATTGTATATATCAGTAGTTCATCAATGAAACTTAAGAAAAACTCAACAAACGTATAGATGTTTTTAGTGCCATCAAAATAGGTATAGGTACTATATTACCCTTCTCCCTCCCTCCCCTCCACCACTCTCTATAAACAATTTCCAAGATCCTAAAAGCAGAATCATCTGGAGTAGTAGGAAATATATTCTATTACCACTTATCCTTGTTCTTCTTCCTGGATTTGTTCCAAGATGAGGTAAAAGATAAAAAAAAATGTGTCCAACACATCGTATTATTTAATTAACCTGAGTATAATTGATTTACATCAAAGACATGTATTTAAGTGTTCGTAAAATATATTTATAATCACTATGAATTCATTGTTATCTTAATCTGACTTGTTAGTGAAAATTCTGAAATTTGTAATACTCTGCATCTAACAAAAAGAACTTGGTTAGAAATCTCCAGATTTCAAAATGCAAATCTCAGCTGTGATGAAGTTTCTTCCATTAATGACAGAAAACAGTGGTGAATTTCATGTTGGGCACAATTTTCGGGGCAAGGGTAATGGAGTCACTGTCTTTGAATTGTGAGGTGTCTATAGGGTTTTGTGTACATTGTCCTCAGAAGAGATGAGCTGCCCGGTTCTTCTAATATCTAATATCTCAGTAAAATTGAGAGAACCAGTCAAACTCTTATTTTAAATTTAAAAACAGATAATAAGATCTGTGGACCATTAATCATGATCCTCTGGAATGTTTATTTTTCAGCTTGTGATCAAATTCATGTCTCAAGAGAGGTTTTATATAGAGAAGAAATTGAAGGTATTAATCTTGACAAAAAATGGTTGTTGATGAGAAGGAGAAGGTAGCTTGGAGATAGGGATAATATTCAGGGAAAAATATTATAATTTTAAATATGATGAATATTAACAAAATAGCATAGAACACAGAACTGATAGGATTTCTTATGTAACCTGGCAGAGTTTCTAGGAAACAATTTAAAGAATAGAGGAACATTTTTTTTGAATTGCATTAAAGATGAACACACGACTGTTACAAATTGATAAGGTTTTAAATTGACTATGCATTTCTGTTTTACCCTTAAAGTAGTTTGTAACCTTAATAATGAAGCACAATTGATTTGAAAATATAAGTGACTGTATTTATTGCTCCTTATTTAGCTTTCATCTGGCAGTATGGTATTCAAATAATAGGCTACAATAATAGGTAAAATTTAGATCGAAGTTAGTAAAAAGAAAGAATGCTACCTACCTCTAAGTTCAATTTTCTGAAATTTGATATTTTTATGGTTTATAGCATGCCCAGTAATTGAGTGTTAGTTAACAGTGAGTTAAGAAAATTGTTCTGCAATTTCATTTTATTTCTAAGATAATTTCTTTTGGTTGGAAGCAGAGGATATTTCCCAGATAAGTTCTGTTCCCCAATAGATAAAAAGAAAATATCTCACTCTGCTTAAATTGCCATAGGGCCACTTATTTATGGATTGACTTTTACATTTTTGTTACAGTGCTTTGTTTTTTTAATTGTTAGTATATCATGAATAAGTAATGACATTTAGCTCATAAAACTTACATATAAAGTTATTACTACTAAGTAGGCTAAATTTGCATTTTTTTAATTATTCAGGTTGCTTACAAATGTAAATGACATTTTAAGTATTAATGATATTGATGTGACTACAGTGCAATACTTTTTTCCAAGGAAAATATCCCACTTATTTACAGGATGAAAAATTAGGGCTCTTAGATAGCTTTTGTGGGTGTTTAGAATATAAAGATCTCAAATGTTCATGTGAAAGATTCATCAAGTATATCTTGTAAGAGATGGATACATAAACACTTTATAGAGAATCATTTACTTGAATAATTATTGCATTTCTTTAATTCAATACAATAAAAACTCTTTTCCCTCTTGATGACTTTTCCTTAAGAGACAATTAGGCCATTGAAGGGATATTTGCATATCAAAGAAATAGCTCTATTAAAGTAAATTAAAATACTCCTGACAGTGATGTCCTCATACCAGATTTACAATTTCACATTTCAGTCCAGCTGTACTGTGTTAAGAAGAAACTACATAAGGCAAAATTACCTAGTGAATACCAGTGAAGAGACTATTGCAGTGGTCCAGTTAAGAGATGATGATAAATTGAACTATGATTATGGCAGTAGAAATGGCAAGATATGTCTAGATTAAAGAAATGTTCAGGGAGTAAATCTACACTCCTTGCCATGTAAGCAAAGAGCGAAATAGGCAGATATAAAATCAAGATTTCTAGTTCTGTAAAAAATGCCATTGGAATCTCAATAGGGATTGCATTGAATCTATCCTTAGCTATCTTTGGTAGTATTTACATATTTACATACTAAGTCTTCTACCCATAAACACGGGATAACTTTCCATGTATGTGTGCTCTTCCATTTCTTTCATCAATGTCTTACAGACTATTTTTTAAAATTAAACTAAAATTTTTATTTATGTTTTTCAAAGGTGGTATTATAGGTGATTTTTACTTTTTTGTTGTTGTTGTTTCAAGTTTTTATTTAAATTCTAGTTGGTTAGGGGCTCCTGGGTGGCTCAGTTGGTTAAGTGACCAACTTTGGCTTAGGCCATGATCTCACAGTTCATGAGTTAGAGCCCCGTATTGGGCTCTGTGCTGATAGCTCAGAGCCTGGAGCCTGCTTGAGATTCTGTGTCTCCCTCTCTCTCTGCCCCTCCCTCCCTTGTGTTCTGTCTCTCTCTGTCTCTCAGAAATAAATAAACGTTAAAAATTTTTTTTTTTAATTCTAGTTGGTTAACACACAGTGTAATATTGGTTTCAGGAGTAGAATTTGGTGATTCATCACTTACATATAATACCCAGGGCTCATCACAAGTTCCCTCCTTAATGTCCATCAACCATTTAGCACATTCTCCCACCCACCTTCTCTCCATCAACCCTCAGTTTGTTCTCTAAAGCTAAGAGTGTCTTATGGCTTGCTCTTTTTTTTTTCTCCTCCTTCCCCTATGTTTATCTGCTGTGTTTCTTAAATTCCGCATATGAGTGAAATCATGTGGTATTAATCTTTCTTGACTGACTCATTTCACTTAACATAATATACTCTAGCTCCACCCACGTTTTTGTAAATGGCAAGATTTCATTCTTTTTTGATGGCCGAGTAATATTCTATTGTATATACATACACCACATCTTTTTTATCCATTCATCAGTTGATGGATATTTGGGTTCTTTCCATAATTTGGCTACTGTTGATAATGCTACTATAAATGTCAGAGTGCGTGTACCCTTTCAAATCAGTATTTTTGTATCCTCTAGATAAATACCTAGTAATGTAATTCCTGGGTCATAGGGTAGTTCTATTTTTAGTTTTTTGAAGAACCTCCATACTGTTTTCCAAAGTGGCTGCACCAGTTTGCATTCCCACCAACAGGGTAAGAGAGTTCCCCTTTCTCCACATGCTTGCCGACATCTGTTGTTTCCTGTGTTTGTATTACAGTTCTTTAGAGTAAACAAATAACTAGAGAAGAGGCACTTCAAGAATTCAAAACTTTAGGTGGTAGAAATACAGATAAATCTAAAGTAAAATGTAAATCTTCTAATAAAGGCATGGTTGAAGCTCCAATCACTGAATCATCTACTGATCACTCAATCAGTGGAAATAATTGTATACTGCAGGCAGAGAAACCTTTGATGAGAAGGTTACCTTTGACCCTTGGTGTTAAAGATGAACAGCAGTAGGAGAAAAGGAGAGAAAGCAGTTTAAAAAGAAAGAACAACAGGCACAAGAACTCAGACTGGAAAAAGACAAGACATAGATCAAGATAAGAGATGTGGTTTGGATTTAGGTTATAAAGTATTGTGAAGGTAGCAGAACTACCATAACACCATCTACCAAAAAGGTAACCAAAATATTAGCATCTAAATCCATTACATCCTCCTTTGTCTCCTACCATAATATATGCAATTAACAAAGTGATGATTCTTTTTTTTTTTTTAAATTTTTTTTTTCAACGTTTTTATTTATTTTTGGGACAGAGAGAGACAGAGCATGAATGGGGGAGGGGCAGAGAGAGAGGGAGACACAGAATCGGAAACAGGCTCCAGGCTCCGAGCCATCAGCCCAGAGCCTGACGTGGGGCTCGAACTCACGGACCGCGAGATCATGACCTGGCTGAAGTCGGACGCTTAACCGACTGTGCCACCCAGGCGCCCCAACAAAGTGATGATTCTAATTTTCTTCCAAATTTTCAAATAAAAGTTCCACATTTCACCCAAAATATAGTACCTTCAAAATATCAAACAGGCATTTTGTTTTAATTAGATTGTTGTCCATCATCAACTACCAGTGTAAAACTTAATAGCTTCTGATATTTCAAAGAAGGCGAGATACAGGCTTTTCAAATCCTCACTTTCACTATGTTATTTTAAAGACTGTTATTTATCTTCTAGTTTACAGAGTAAATTAAGTCTTTAATCCATTGTTTTCTATTTAGCATGAAACCCAACAGTTTAAATGTGATTCTGCAAATTATTTTCAAATGCATTGACAAGAAATAAAGATCAAGTGCAAGTTTATGGATACTAAAAATACATACAAAATATATGTAATAATTAGTTACCAACATATGAAGAAATAGCTCATTAAAGAGCTGCTGGAAAATAACCTGCTCAGAAATAATTCACTTTAATATATTACTGATTTTTAAAATGCTTCCTCTCTCATTCTTTATTAATGGGGATATTTGCATTCAAATAGAGATCATTTGTTTTTAGGAATTCATCTGCTCCTGCTGTTTATTTTCCACCTACTATTCAATCCTCAGTTTATAGCACAGGCATCGGTAGCAGTGAAAATGATTAGGATGTCACTAAAGTTTATGCCTTCAGGTGAGAAATATGGTACATTTTGAGTGCAGTATCACTGGGAAACTAATGTTGTATTCATTTAAATTGTTTCAAATTAAAATAAGATGGACTGAGAAATTTAAAGAGAATGATTCATTGTTTTATCTGAACTGATATATTTCTGTATGGTATATATAGCTTTTCCCAACATGCCACCTGTTCTCCAGAAGTATAATCACAATATGATAGACATGCTACAATAATTGCCTTAGAAAACCCACAAATTGCAGAGCTATGAGATCAACATGTTGACAGTACCATTCTATTGTGCTATTGTATATGTAAATCCCTGTTTATGGGATCGGGAATTACTATTTACGGGAGGTGAATGTAAATTAATCAAAGTAATTCTGCACAGTGTTGATATATAGAGACTTTACATATTACCTATTTGTCAGAATGTAGACTATTATACTTCCTGTGTCTGTAATCGGTGGAGATTTAAGTTCATGGAGGGAAAATGTGACTAGGGCTGTATGTTGTATTGCCTTGTGACAAAGCCAAATGTTACAATGTGTTCCATTTCAAGTGCAAAGCTACTAATCTAATGAAAATGTTACTGTTCTAGGCAATATGTTCTTAGTGATATTGTAGAATACAATGGAAATGCCTACATTAATATTATCTGGCCAGAAAGAACAACAGCTAGAGAATTTAGAATTCTGATCAAGTGTGGTGTTCCGAAAAAAAAAAAATCAGCAAAACAACATGGTTCTGCTAAGTTGAAGAAAAACAAAGTGCTGTGGGGTGGAGAGCATTTGAAATAGGATAGGTCATACAGTAGATAGGGTATGCCTCCAGCTTTAGATAAGAAGTGTATTTTCAAGGACGGAAAGAAAACGAATTCTGCTTGCAATCAGTTCTCAAAATTTTGGTAAGAGATTGTTTAAAGTAAAAAAAAATACCTCAAACAAACAAAAATTTTGCATCAACTCAATCAGAAAATGAACAGCAGACCCATTTGTTTGGATGTGCAGGTCGCATATTTAGCATTAAATTCTCTCTCTCTCTCGCTCTCTCTCGCTCCTTTCTCTCCGCCCCTCTCTTGTTCCATCTCTAGTTTAGTCCCCTTTGGGACTAAATTTTCTTTGGGAAGAAAATTCCTTACCTTTTTCTTACATTAGAAGAATTTGTCTGTAAATACCTTCTTTCAATTTGAAGTGTATCACAAGAAGAGGCAATGTCTCTTCTAAGTTTATTCTTAGAACAGTCTTTTTCCAGCTGTAACTTATGACCTCACTGCTGGGTTATAAATCAAATGAATGGGTCTTGACCAGCAGTTTAGGTAATTATATTATTGAAATAAAATACAAAATAACATATCAGGATATATGACAAATAATCATAATGATTATACCATGAATATTTTGTTTCAGTGTTTGCATGTGAGTGTGCTCATATATATTAGAGGGATTATAATATAGTATGTGTTGTTTTTATTATAGGTCATGGTCAGAATTATGCCCCTCTGAATATCATAGCCAAATGTTACAGGGATTCGTCTTCCCCGTGCCTAGGGTGACTGGTATGACGGTCCGTTTTTTTCCTCTTTCTACACTGATGACTTCCTTCCCAACTGCAGACAGGTTCACGAGTCTGTTTAGTATCTCATTTTATCTCTGCGCGTCCTACCATCTCCACGCAGCCTCTTTACACTGAGATGTGGAGAGTCTGTGCCGCAAGGGCTCTGGGTTATTTTCTGGGTTATCTACCCTGATGTGGATGTTATCTAGTTGGATCCGTGGGGCAAAGTGAGCTTGGTGTGTTCCAACTCTGCCATCTTCCCATTTACATAAAATTTAACGTACATATTACAATTCTATATGTTGTGTATGTATATATAAATATAAATGTAGAATTTGGAATTTTAAACACTAAATTCATATTAGCAATCTACTTAGGGGATCATGGGCAGCAATGGGATTGGAAAGGATGTAGAGAAGACTTCCACTGATTCTGTAATCCATTATTTATTTAAAAATAAAGGAAATTTAGGGCACCTGGGTGGCTCAGTTGGCTAAGCGTCCACCTCTAGATTTTCGCTCAGGTCGTGATCTCACAGTTTGTGACTTGGAGCCCCTAGTCAGGCTCCATACTGACAGAGTCTATTTGGGATTCTCTCACTTTTTCTCTCTCTCTCTCTCCCTCTCTCTCCCTCTTATCCCCTCAAAGTAAATAAATAATAAAGGAAAAAATATAAAATATAAAATAAAATATATAAAGGAAATTAAATATATAAAATATTAATATTTGATAGAGATGGGTGCCACTGTACATTGATATATTGTATTATATTATATCATATCATATTTGTTTTTGTTTGAAAATTTCATTAAAAAGTGTGAGAAAATAAGAACGCAGCAAAGACACAGGGAAAACTAATAGTTACTGGCAAAGTGATGTGGCATTCACCACTTAAGTTATGCCCTTCAACACACAATCTTAAATTCTATTGACTTCAAGAGGGAGCATATACTCACACCTCAAGGAAAGTTTTATTTCGAGGGAGTAAGATACTTGTGACAAATAATAGAAAATTATTCTCTTAGGGAATAGCATGGAAGTCAGGGTGACAGCTGAATAACCTACTATTTGTTTTCTAACAGTGTTTGGTATTACACCAGGCATCTATATTTTTAGGGACAGAAAATTTAGTGATACTGTGTGGTGCTGCCTAGGGCATAATCAGCAGTAGAAGTGATGTATAGAGCACATTTAAGGAGGCGGGCTGTGACTGCAATTAGGTGAAAATAGTTTCATTTTCAGGCCAAGTGTGAAGATACCAGATAACCACAAACTCTTTTACACATTTCAAGTTTTACACTTCACAATTTGATTGAGACGAATATTAGGGGGAAAAAAAAGAATGCATTACTTCAATTACTTACCTGTTTATTTTTTTCCTTTCTTTTCTCTACTAAACTCCAGAAGTGATTATGCACATATGGCAAAGACAAAAAAGAATATTTGGATAAACTTAAAACGCTAGTGAGGAAAGGTTAGAACAAAGTACCGGGAGATTTAATCTACTATTCAGTGGATTTAAAAACTAAAAGCATGTGTGTGTGCACACTCACACACATGCAGACACACACATTTTTACAAAAGCAGTTTAACATAATCTCTTCAAAATGGTCCTCTCTAGTTCTAGAAAAATGGGACAAATAGATACTTTCAAGAACTTCTCTTCTCTAGGATTTTTGGTGTGATTTCAAGAATCTTTATTAAACATTTATATTTGCCCTATATCTGTATGCCTGATCGGTCAATGGCAGGAAAAAATTTTATCAAACAATTTAGGAATATGTTGGAACATGGATATGGTTTCTTTAATCAGTAAATGTTCTGCAGGACCCGATGGGTCCTCTCCCTCTCATAGTATATGTACAGAAACCTTGGAAATGAGATAGCCCTGTTAAATCTTATAGGAGAAATATGATTTTGTTGAGGTTAAAACCTGAATGGTATGCTAAAAAATCTGTGAGGTATTTTTTATCTTAATAGGAGATATTGACCCTCACATCTGCAATCACTCTTTTTAAAACTCTAACACATGAATCCCATGATTAGCAAAGTTTGAGAACCAAACCCACACCTTCATTCTAAGATTTAAAAAAACATCATCTTTGTCTAGTAGACAAAATTTTTAATTCCTAAAGGTTTTGCATAAAAATAGTTATACAGAGGTAGTTATCATTTATAACCAATGTATACATTTTTATCAATTTTTCACTTTGAATAAATTGAGAAAACACACCAGAATCAGTTATGGTGATCATTTATATTACTATTTGAGATCTACTTATTGTCTTTGAAAGGTTCTTAATTTCATGTGGACAAAATACACATTTCAGCACATGTGTAAGTATGTTAAAAGTTTAGTTGGAGGGAAATTTCTGGGCCTAGAGTTTGGATTGCATATTTAGTATACAGTGTTTGTACCCTTAAAGTTTTCCCTAAATCAGAAGTAAGGGTTTTATGAAGCATCAACACTTGTGTATTCATGGTAAAGAATGGTGAAGCTGTTTGAATCAATAAATAATTATTGTATATGTAATCTTGAATTGTCTTTATGTCTTTGAGCAGCGATTGGCTTTATCATTAACAAGAAAAGAAAGAAAGAAAGAAAGAAAGAAAGAAAGAAAGAAAGAAATTTCTCATTTATACTACCTTCTCCATTTCTTCCATGGGTGATCTCATCTATGCTCATAATACCATTTCAAACAAACTATTCTAAAATATGTATGTCCCAACCAGTTATCTTAATTCCAGAAACTCACATTCCAGCTGTCTACTTGATATCTCCACTTAGAGATCTCATAAAAGTCAAAATGTACATCCAAAATTAAACTCTTAATTCTTAAACAACACACACAGACATTCCCACACAGTGCAACACACACACAGATAAAAACAAACCTGTTTATACCTAAGCCTTCACCATCTAAGTCAATGGCCATCACCACTTCAGTGCTCAGGCTGGAAACAGGAGTCCTTTTACCTTATTCTGCACATGCAACCCAACAGTAGCTCATACCGATTCTAACTGAAAACAATGTCAACTTCACAACAGCTGCCTATCTCCATTGTCAGGTGCTTAGTCTTTATGTCTCTTCACCATAAAGCAGTAACTCCCTTACTGATCTCTCAGAAGGTTAAATTTTTTTGTCCCCTTCTTTTGCTCTTTTTTTGCCAGAGCAGCTAATTATTTCACCATTTCATTAAATTATTAATGAATTTTTATATGAATAATTTAATTAATTAATTATTAATTATTTCATTAAAGTATCAATCTGATTGATTTACTCCCACTTACAATCCTTAAATGTCTGCTGATCACACTTGAACCTAGTCTTTGACAAATCTTAATGATATTGGGCAAAATTTCTGCCTATTTCTCTGTGCTTCAGACTCGCTGGTATGTTTTAAGTTTTTAGAAATGTAATGTATTTTAGATCCTCAGAGCTTCTGCAGGTAGCTTTCCCCCTTCCCCTGATCTTTTATGGATCCATCTCATGATTTGGTCTCTGTGGCAGTGAAACTTTCTCAGATGGTCTTTTCCTAATGAGTCTATCCAAAGTAGGTCCTTACATTTTTTCTCAAACTGATTTCCAGCATATTTCCCATAACTCACTTATTACAATTTGTAATTAATTTATGTGTCTGTTCACATGGTTTGTTGATATTTTCATCTCTCCCAGTAAAATTAATCTATGTAAATACTGAGGCCGTATTTCTTTTATTTATCCATGTTTCTGGCTCATAACAGAGATCCTGGCTGCAAAGTATAGGGATGATCGTTATTTGTTGAATGGATCAATAAATGTCTTTTTTGATGCATGATTTAATGACTTGCCAATTTGTTAAAAGTTTTAACGTAAAAATATAAAACTATTTTTGGCTCTGAGAGCCTTATATGCTACATATTATTTATAATTACCTGCCATCTATTAGCATAGCAAATATGATATACAAAAAAGGAATTTGAGATGAGTTAGAGTCGATAGATTTACCTGTGGAGACTATATTTGAAAGTAGAACACATACGTGTGTGAGCACCTGGAAATTCAGAAGACTAGAACTTACCTTGTCCTGTGTGTTAATAATTCAATATTTTGCATTCTTATACAGGGCAAACTCTTTACCCATAGAATACTTAAAGAATGCAAACTAGCTCTGCTAAGACACAGGGGATTCTTCCATGATTAGGCAGCATCTGATTACAGCTGATTATAACTTGCCCGTTCTTCCTTTTCACTTCCCCTCCTACCTCTTACTTCCCCTCCTCTACTCTCATCAGATACAAATATGGATCAGCCCAAAGGTGTTGGACCACATGGCTGGTAAACAGCAGTAATCAACAGAAGCCTCATTATTGCTCTAGAATCAGCTGCCTGCTGCGGTTTAACCAAGTAATCTTCCCTCAATAATCAAGAGATTAGTGCAGCTTTTCTTTAACCACAATATGAGTTTATATTTGTCCTCTACCCACGCCTTCTCATTACTCCCACTAATTGCACAATAACTAATGTTCTATTAAATTTCTGTTACATGGACTCCCCAGTCCTGCCTCTTTTTCTGGTAAACTTTCATAACCGTGGTGAAGTTTCACAATATTATAGATATGTATTGTCATCTTTTCACCAAATACCTTTCTCAAAAAGAGGAACTTGATTTCCATCTGCGGATCTACTCATCCAGTTTGCTGTATCTAGCTCAATGAAGAACAACAGTGACACGCCTACACATTTCAATTTGTATCCCCGTGTTACCATTCTCAAAGATGTAATGGACCATTTCAGGTTTGTTGAATTTATGTTTAGGGTGCTTAGAGAATAACACAGGTTAATATTGCCAAATGATCCTAAAAGATCATTCTCTCTCTCTCTCTCTCTCTCTCTCTCACACACACACACACACACACACACATCTGTCCAGGTGAATAACAGTTAAACTTACTAATCCCTATTTCACTTCACTTCTATGCCTAAACCTGGATGTAGGTGATTGAGAACCTTTAGAAATGCATCAACTGTTGTCTTGATCAAAGGAGAAATCGTAAGTCAACATATATTAGGTAATCTTATAAGGGTAAATTTTCTTATATCCAGAATAGTGTTTTCAGATATTGTCTTTAGATTCTTTGTCCTAAGAATTAGTTATCTGGTAGACTAAAATTAACAATTAAACTGGTAAGAACAGACACTATTACTGGATCCTAAGCCAGAGGCATCATAATTCCAGACTTCAAGTTATATTACAAAACTGTAGTGTTCAAGACAGTATGGTACTGGCCCAAGAACAGACACAAAGATCAATGGAACAGAATAGAAAATTCAGAAATGGATCCACAACTATATGGTCAACTGATCTTTGACAAAGCAGGAAAGAATCTCCAATGATTCTTGGATCTCCAATCCAAAAGATAGTCTCTTCAAAAATATGGTATTGGGAAAACTGGACAGCAACCTCCAAAACAATAAAACTACACCATTTTCCTACACCATACACAGAAATATATTCAAAGTGGATGAAAAGTGTAAATGTGAGACAGGGAACCATCAAAGTCCTAGAGGAGAACACAGACACTAATCAGTCATAGCAACTTCTTACTATATATGTCTCTGGAAGCAAGGGAAATAAAAGCAAAAATGAACTGTTGGGACTTCCTCAAGATAAAAACTTCTAAACAGAGAAGGAAACAATCAACAGAACTAAAAAGCAGTCTATGAAATGGGAGATGATATTTGCAAATGACACGTCTAATCAAGTGTTAGTATCCAAAATCTATAAAGAACTTAGCAAACTCAACACCCCAAAAACAACCCAGTTAAGAAATGGGAAGATGACATAAATAGATATTTTTCCAAAGAAGACATACAGATGGCAAACAGACACATGAAAAGATACTCAACATCGCTCATTATCAGGGAAATACAAATCAAAACTACAATGCAATTTTATCTCACACCTGTCAAAATGGCTAAAATTAACACAGAAAACAACAGATGGTGGTAAGGATGTGGAGAAACGGGAACCCTCTTTTTTTTTTCCTTTATTTTTTTTTATTTTTTTTTATGAAATTTATTGACAAATTGGTTTCCATACAACACCCAGTGCTCATCCCAAAAGGTGCCCTCCTCAATACCCATCACCCACCCTCTCCTCCCTCCCACTCCCCATCAACCCTCAGTTTGTTCTCAGTTTTTAACAGTCTCTTATGCTTTGGCTCTCTCCCATTCTAACCTCTTTTTTTTTTTTTTCCTTCCCCTCCCCCATGGGTTCCTGTTAAGTTTCTCAGGATCCACATAAGAGTGAAACCATATGGTATCTGTCTTTCTCTGTATGGCTTATTTCACTTAGCATCACACTCTCCAGTTCCATCCACGTTGCTACAAAAGGCCATATTTCATTTTTTCTCATTGCCACATAATATTCCATTGTGTATATAAACCACAATTTCTTTATCCATTCATCAGTTGATGGACATTTAGGCTCTTTCCATAATTTGGCTATTGTTGAGAGTGCTGCTATGAACATTGGGGTACAAGTGGCCCTATGCATCAGTGCTCCTGTAACCCTTGGATAAATTCCTAGCAGTGCTATTGCTGGGTCATAGGGTAGGTCTATTTTTAATTTTCTGAGGAACCTCCACACTGCTTTCCAGAGCGGCTGCACCAATTTGCATTCCCACCAACAGTGCAAGAGGAAACGGGAACCCTCTTAACACTGTTCGTAAGAATGCAAACTAGTGCAGCCACTCTGGAAAACAGTATGGAGGTTCTTCAAAAAGTTAAAAATAGAACTGCCCTACCATCCAGCAATTGCACTACTAGGTATTTAAAGTATACAAAAATGCTGATCCAAAAGCATACATGAACTCCAATGTTTATAGCAGCATTATCAACAATAACCAAATTATGGAAACAACCCAAATGGCCATCAACTGATGAATGGATGAAAAAGATATGGTGTATGTATACAATGGAATATTACCCAGTCATCAAAAAGAATGAAATCTTGCCATTTGAGACAACGTGGTTGGAGCTTGAGTATATTATGCTAAGCGAAGTAAGTCAGTCAGAGAAAGACACATACCATATGATTTCACTCATATGTGGAATTTAAGAAATAAAACAGATGAACATAAGGGGGAAAAAAGACAACAGCAAGCCATGAAACAGACTCTTAACTATACAGAAGAAACTGAGGGTTATTGGAGGGGAGGTGGGCTTTGGGGATGTGTTAAATGGGTGATGGGTATTAAGGAGGACACTTGTGATGAGCACTGGGTGTTATATGTAAGTGATGAGTCACTGAATTCTACACCTGAAGCTGGTATTACACCATACGTTAACTAACTGGAATTTAAATAAAAACTTGAAACTACAAAAAATAAAATAAAATTAGGATTAAAAATCCAGTGATTTCTATTTATATAAAATTAGTGAATTCTATTTATATAAAACTTTCTGAATCAATGTTTCGTGAATCAATGGAAGGAAATGTTGGGAGGTTTATTTCATTTGTGTCATAGAGCTGTACTCAAAGTAAATACTGGTTAAATGAAGTTTTCCATAATAAATTAAAAAAAAAGTTTAGAAATGACAACGTCAGCATCCTATTAATTCAAGTTTAATTAAAGGGTGCCTTGAGGCTGTTTTTATTTTTTAGTGTTCATTAAATATCTATACAATACATATAAAAAACTAAGAGGAAAAATTTATTCTTATGTGTTCCCATTCACATATACTTGGAATTCTATTAAAGTAAGCATAATGTAACAATCCCCACAAACACTTTCTTAATAATAGATAATATTTGGGGCGCCTGGGTGGCTCAGTCGGTTGGGCGTCCGACTTCGGCTCAGGTCATGATCTCACGGTCTGTGGGTTTGAGCCCCGCGTCGGGCTCTGTGTTGACAGCTCAGAGCCTGGAGCCTGTTTCAGATTCTGTGTCTCCCTCTTTCTCTGACCCTCCCCTGTTCATGCTCTCTCTCTCTCTCTCTGTCTCAAAAATAAAATAAATGTTTAAAAAATAATAATAATAATAGATAATATTTTTGGAACACTTTATACTATATACTCTTTAAAGGCTGTATGTATTAACTTAGGGTACAGTTTTAAGTGGCAAAGCTGGGTTTCAGTCTTATGTAATTGAATTCCAGAGCCACTAAGCTCCACCTGTTAGTACTATAATTAGATTCCCTCTGTCATATAAGTGCTATTATGTATTACTATGAATTTCCCATTCCATAACCAGATAGTACTTCTTAGTCATATGTACTGTTGGGTTATTTACTTAAATGATAGGTAATAGGAGAATGGTATAATAATAATAATAATAATAAAACAGTATCAGAGAGACCTGCATTGGAATTCCAGCCTTACTGGAATTACAGTGAAATTTTCAACAAGTTACTGAAACTCTCTAATCCTCAATTTTTTTTTCATTAGGAAAATGGAAAGAATAGTATCTCTTTTCATTTGTGTAAGTACCACAAAATTAGATAAGAGAATATAGGTATATTCCTGGTATTTGAAGAGTTTAAGAAATAAAAATTACTAATGTATTATTTATAGTAATTGTGATTTAACTAAATATGTGTTTTCAGATTTTTAGCTCCAGAAATTTATATAGATAGATGATATAGATAGATTAGATAGATATAGATATAGATATAGATATAGATATAGATATATAGTAAAGGGCAACTATCTGGGCTGAAGTGGATGCAGGAGAAAAGAGCTCTGCACTCTATTTCTAGTCTATTCCCATTGGCCACTGGTGAGTGAGTGTAGGTGTCCATGGGCATATCCACTAGCCACCCCCAGACTGCAATTTGAAAAGAACTCATCTGTGTAATTTCTCTTATTCTCTAAAGACTGTATGCCATACTGAGATACTTATCCCACCCCCAACATTAATTCCTGATCATGTTTATATGACCTGTGGGTGGAGTTTCTTGAAGTAGCAGAACATGCAAAAGTCAAAATGGTGATATGAGTTTCTTTATTTCAAATTTGTCATTTAAGAGTGAATAAAGTGATGAAGGACGCTGACATTACTAGTATACCATGAATCATTGAAATATAAGTAATATTGTTAAGTAAATCAGTACTTTATATTTCAATGTTAAAAAAAGAAAGAAATATTGTGTTATTTTACCAACCAACCAAAGGTAAGCCACCTATCTCTCACCTTCCTCTTTACTTGCCAGAAAAGTGTTCAAATTTGAAGCAAAAATGTATCTCCAAAGGTATACAACCCAATTATGAGGTGCCTTGGTGGCTCATTCGGTTGATGGCTGAGTCAGTTGAGCACCTGACTCTTGATTTCAGCTCAGGACATGAACCTGGAGTCATGGGATCAAGCCCCGTGTCAAGCCCCACATTAGGCTCCACTCTGAGTGTGGAACCTGCTTGGTATTCTCTCTCCCCCTCTTCCTCTGCCCCCTCCCCTGTTTGCTCTCTCTAAAATAAAAGAAAAAAATAATATTAAATGATAGATAGATAGATAGATAGATA
This sequence comes from Prionailurus viverrinus, assembly GCF_022837055.1. NCBI lineage: Eukaryota > Metazoa > Chordata > Mammalia > Carnivora > Felidae > Prionailurus > Prionailurus viverrinus. The sequence continues at coordinate 158,699,884 of NC_062564.1, read as the reverse complement.
AAAGTATACAACCTAATTTCATTATGACACATTAATAACAATACTGATTATGGCATATTTTTTCATTATAATCAGAAAAAATCAAATTAGACAAGTATAACTCTATTCTAAATCACAATATATTTGAATTTAACACCTGAAAAAGACAGCTTCTTTTTTTTTACTTTTCAAAATCATTTTGATGGATTTGTGTGTGTGTGTGTGTGTGTGTGTGGTTTGTCTTTCATTTCTGTTTGAGGCAGATTTGTAGATGCTAAGAACAAACTCATAACAATGATAAGTTTATAGTTAATTTTTTTTTTTACTTTTTCTCATGTAGATATTTTCCTAATCAAGGCATGAGACATTCAGTGGGATCTATGCAATCAGTTTGCAGTAGATAAGTAGATTTTTGCCTCTGACTGAAAACTTTCATTTTTTAGTACTGATATAAATTGATATTTCACTAAACTCAATAAATTGTCAAGCATATTGTGCATCGATGACAATAGGGTGGTACATTTTTGTAGCATCCTTTACTTGAGAATATATATAGCTATTAATCTTTACTTTTTTCTCACTGACATAAATGTAAGGCTTATATTATAAATCAATAGCATTTGGTGTCTGCACAACTCTCTTTTGTATTTTGATAATATTCGCTATCAAAATAGTGAATTGTATTTGTATTTCGATAGTATTAGCTTGCACCTTTTCTGTTACAGCCAATTTATATTCCTTAAGAGGTAGTTAATGCTCTCTAGTTTATATTCTATTATCACTACTATATCAACCAGGGAACGGTTGATAAAGCTGACTTGTTATGTTTAAGCAGTTCTGGTGAGTTCAAAGTCTAAATTGTATTTTACTGAGTACTTACTACGTGCCAGAGGATGCAAGTGTATCCTTGATTTGGAGTATCTTCTGGTTGCATATGCTAGCTGAATAAATTCATAATAAATAGAATTTTAAAATTAAACTTATGAGTATTTCAGATTCTGGGTAGAGAACAACACCTAGAATGGAAGAGTTATTTCCTAATAAATAATGAATACAATATAGATATAAATATAGTTTACCTGTATATATTATTCGATGTTTGCAAAAACGTCATCAATAAAAGGATAGATGCAAGGAAGTAAAAAGGGAGGAAGGGAGAGGGAAGGAAGGAGGAAAGAACAGAAGAAAAAAGAAAATATTTTCTATTTCTATTTATGTTACATTGGGTGAAGTGCTGCTTATAGACACATAAAACTTGGATTCAAGTTCAACCCTTAACATTTTCATTACATTGGAGCAAAGATAATACACAGACTCTTAGCCTCCAGTTTCTTACCTGTAAATGAGTCTAACAATAGCAGTTATGTGAAAGATTTGGTGAAGTTCACAGAACACATATGAAATTCATTTATAATTATTTTCTAAGACTGATGGTTTATTTTTTAAAGCCATTAACTCTTTCTTTATACAAGTTCTGATAGCCATGAGAGAAGATAATCTTATAGAAACAATTTCATAAAATTACTACAACTAACAACTGAAACCCACAGAAGCCAAAAATTGAATAAAATAGATGTGCATGTTTATGTGATTGTGTGCATTTCTGAGGACTTCTTGTGTTTTTTTTTTTGTCATGTGCTCTTTAGTTCTTTTAAGAAATATTTGTATGATGTTTGCTATATAACCAGACTACAAACATTGTCATTATGCTGAGCCCAGGAAATACAGACTTTTATGGGCACAAAAATGTAATACAGGAAAGATCACATACTACTTCGTTTCTTAAAATGATAGGAAAAAAAAAGATGGACATCATAGATTGTCTATTTTCATTGACCCAGTAAAGTATCAAACAATGAGGCAAACCTCTAGAATCATCAACCACCAAGAACACAGTTAGACAACAAAAATTATAGATGTCTACTGTATTATCTGCTGGGTGGCTTTTCAAATCAGGGCATTCCCAAATAGAGCCCATTACATTAGTCTTTAGTACATTAGTCTTTCACTACATTAGTGAAAAGAACAAGGGACTCCATCATACTAACGATACCTGTTGAGAGAACAAGATGTAATTGAGAAGTATATCAGAAGCTTCTGAGTATTCCAGAACAAGTGAATACATTATTTAAAAAATAAATAAATAATTGATTAAGTAATTAAATGTATATGCATTTGATTTTCAATACTGATCTCCCCATTGATAGCCTTCATATGTTTTTGCTATAAATTATAGTAGTCACTTAAAGACATAATGCTAGCTTTAATGATTTGTTGTAATAACAGAGTGTTATTTATTTTAGTCTTCCTAATCTTACTGGAATGCTGACATTCAATAGTATCTACTTTGGTCTTTTGATCATGGTTCCCCGATATTGGTATTGATACATTTTATTTTTGTTAATGAACATTTAGATGTATTGAGTGTCCTGACTAAACTTCTTTGGCTCTGATTATCTCAGGGTTAGAAAGAAGTGCCATGATGATTTCAAGTGTTGGAGATGTCTAAGAACTAAGCATTTGGCTTGAATGACAAGCCTATTTAATCACTATGCTGTGCTTTCTTTGTACTTGCCTAGCTTGGAATTCATAGCAGCCTACAAGCATGAGTTTGAAGCCTTCTATTATTCTTATTAACTATTTTAGAATCCCTATTTATTTATCTGCAAAATCGAATTCTAGCACCTTGTTGTTAAAAGGATGAAATGAAATAACAAATATAAAGTAAATATGTCTTAATTTTTCATTCTTCTTATCCCTTTTATTGTTTTTTCCCTTAAACTTCTATTCAATGGAATATAAAGAATTGAAAACATACAAAAGATACATTTTAACACACACACACACATACACACACAAGTATACATATAAAACATATATGCTACAATATGATTATATATATATATATATCATATGTGTCAGGTATTAATGGACCCCATGAAATATAATTACATGTAATAAAATATATATTACAGGTTTAACCATATATATGTGCAACACATATCTCTGATACTATCAACATACAAAGATTCCAGCATATGCATATTAAATACTTCTGTCTTTCTGCTCAGTGGTTTATGCTACCAATAAACAAAACCTAAAACAGTTAAATGAGAATGTTAATTTCTTTGGCTGTTAGAAGTTGCATCCCAGAATCTCTTAAATTCTGTTAAGAAGTACTTTTAAAGATGAATAACATGGCGATGCTCTATCCTCCAAGCACATGGAATTTTCCAAAACAATGTCAGCCCCCACCAAGGATGCATTAGATTTTAGATTAAAATGAGGTTCACTTGTGGTCAGTTTGTTCGTTTGACTGGTTGACAGTTAGCAAAGAATGTAGTTAATATTTTATATGATTTTTAATAAGCATTGTATTTGATTTGGAATGTCAGAGTTTTTGCTCATGATAACATTTATCAAAAATATATTAATATGTTTCCCACAAGCATAATTTGAATAAAGACTGAGTATAAACTAATCTGGAATGTGTGGTAACTTGGTGACAGCTACAGCACAGCTTGGCTCAGCAATCATTCTGATATATTTTGCAATTATTTTCAATCATAGATCTTCAACAGTTCTTGTAAATGCCAGGCTAAAACCTGGGACATCATTTTCTGATTTGATAATCATCTCCTTGAGAAGTTCAATCTAGAAAGGAACACTGCTGAGCTGCAAGTGTCTGTAAGTGAGCGAATGGAGATCTCTATTAACCATGTGTGTAGTTTTTGCATATGCCATCTTTCCTTCTTATTCTGACAACTATTTTGGAAATTAATGCTACTGACCACAATGAGGGATGGGGAATGAGTAAATCACAAGTTCTTAAAGCACAAAACTACTTATGTTTTATACTTTACCAGTGTTCTGTCATTGCCTGCATCTATAAAAGTAAATAAAGCCTTTTTCTCTGTATGTATATGTGGGCAATAAGCTTAGGAATTCCCTGAACCTTCACTGATGGGTTAACAAGGCATAAAGAAGTACAAAGCCATAGGATGATCACACCCAAACCTAAATCTGGATAAACAAGATTAGGTGAATAAGGATAGAGAATGGGGGCTGAGGTCCCCAGAATAGAGAGAGGGGGCAAAGGCCCCCAATACAAAGGTATATGAGGTAAACAAGACTAAGTATTCAGGACAAAAGCGCCCCCCAATTTAGTACTGTAACAAAAAGCTGCTTTCACAGGAAGGAAGGACCAAGTTAGGTAAACAGGTAAATATGGCAATAGTCCCCTGCCCTGCAGGTTAAGCAGCCCAGATTGAGATGATTAACAAAAGAAAAGGTGCCTTGTTAACCCTGAGGTCATGTGCCCTTCCTGTCTCATCCCCTAGGCTAGCTAAGGTAAACAGAGGTGGTGCCTCATGTCCCCTGTAAATAACCTTCCACCCAGCCTCCCAAGGCGCCAAGATTTTGTTTTGTATTAACCTAAACCCCTAAACCTGAATATCTTCAAGACCTTCTTTCCCTCAGGTCCATAAGTTATTGTTCTCAGATTCATTGTCCTTTTGTGCACGTCCATCGCCATGTTTGTAAGCCTTCTGATCCTAATAAAAATGGGGCAAGGACCCTTATTCAGGGCTCTTGTCTTTTCCCGGACATTAGCCATCTCTCACATTTAATCCTGCGTCCCACTTCCTTGCTAGACAAGAAAGAACTTTAGACCCAGAGTCTATGACATGTATATATAAAGGAATAGAATCCAAAAGTTCTTAAAACAACTTTGATTTTCCTTTTATAATTTATTTTGTATCACTGGGGGCAATATACTTCAATTTTAAATCACGTGGTTGAAGTTTTCTTAGCCCAGAGAATTGTACTTGTTCTGAAATAGAATGGGAGAGAATTTCTGGAATGAAGTATATTGTTATGGAAAAAATAAAGGAAAATAATTTTTTTCCATCAACTTCTAGTGGTGAAAAAAAAGGGGTGAACATACATGAGAGAAAAAAAAACAAGTTCAATAAATGCCTGAGAATATGGAGATTTAAGTCAACAGCTTTCACCATTGTCAGAAACAACACCCTCCTTTTATTTATTCTATCATAAATGTTTTAATAAATTTTATTGAGATATAGTTTACCTAAGATAAAATGGAAATGCTGTAAGCATACAATACAATGAGTTTTGGTGAAAGTGAATTTATATCTATCCAACCACCACAACAATCATGAGCCAGAACATTTGTAGCACCTGCAAAAGTATTCTTGTATTCCACTGCAGTCAGTGGGGACCTGTCTTCTCCCAGACTGCCTTTGACATACTTTCTTTCACCATGATTAATTGTATCTTTTTTAAATTTCATATAATTGTAACCACACAGAATGTTTTTTTAATCTGACTTCTTTCACTTTGATAATGTTTTTTGAGGTTCATCTATGATGTACCAACACAAATATTTAGTAGCAAATATTTTATAATGCTCCATTTCTATAATAAAATGATCTATAGGTGTGTCCATAATTTAATGTAGAATAAAATTAAATTTTATAACTGGATACATATGAATCACAACATGTAAATATACAGACATATCTAATACTATTTAAAGCCAGATGCCTGTGGCTATGGTAGAAATGATAAATGGATCCCTTCATCACTATAGAATATCTCTGTCTATCCCTGGCAATATTATTTGCCTTAAAATTTAGGGTTTTTTTTTATATTTGTTATAGCTATTCCAGCTTTCTTTTGATTAAAGTTAACATGGCATATATGTTTCATTATTTTACTTTTCAACTATCTGTGCCTATATATTATATATTATGTTTATATTTGGTGTAATTATTGATAGGTTTAAGTTGATCATCTTGCTATTACTTTTCTATAAATATAAATTTATATATTTATATATTATTTATATATATATTTATTTATATATATTTGAGATAAATATTTATTTATTTTTGAGATAAAGAGAGAACGTGAACAGAGAAGGGACAGAGAGAGAGGGAGACAGTGAATCCAAAGCAGACTCAGTGCTCTCAGCACAAAGCTGGACATGGAGCTTGAATCCATGAACTGTGAGATCACGACCTGAGCCAAAGTCAAGTGCTCAACGGACTGAGCTACCCAAGCACCCCTGCTTTGGGGTTTGTTGTACATATGTAACATTATATCATTTCAAGTGCTGTACTTTGTTGCACTGAACTTTTTAGATCTGAAGTTACAGTTTTCATCAGATTTGGATAATTATGGGCTGTTTTTTCTCCAGCAAATGTTTTATTGTCTCCTATCTCTATCCTGTCCTTTGGGGGAATCCAGTTACCCATTTGTCAGGCCCCTGAATTTGCCTCACAGTTCACAGATACTCTTTATTCTTAAAGGTTCCCCACCCCCTTGCCCCGTGTGTTTAATTTAAAATTTTTTTTTAAAAATATTTTATTTATTTTTGAGAGCGAGAGAGAGACAAAGTGTGAGTGGGGGAGGAACAGAGAAAGAGGGAGACAAAGAATCCGAAGCTTCAAGAATCTTGAACTCAAGAACCATGAGATCATGACCTGAGCCAAAGTCTGACACTTAATTGATGAGCCACCCAGGTGCCCCAACCTGTGTATTTAATTTAGCTTCTATTGCTGTTTCCTATTTTTTTCTTCTGAAATTTTCTATCTGGCTTTATTTCATTCAGTGCAATTTCTTCTTAGTTATTGGAGTTTTTACCTCTTAGTTCTCTGAAGTTTTATTTTGGGTCTTTATAAATATTTTCAATGTTTCTGCTTTACTTTTTTAACATATTGAGTTATGTTGTAACAACTGCTTTAATATCTTTATCTGCTGAATCTAACATCTGTGTTAATTCTTTTTTTTTAATTTTTTTTAACGTTTTATTTATTTTTGAGACAAGGAGAGACACAGCATGAACAGGGGAGGGTCAGAGAGAGGGAGACACAGAATGTGAAACAGGCTCCAGGCTCTGAGCCGTCAGCACAGAGCCCGATGCGGGGCTCGAACTCACAGACCGCGAGATCATGACCTGAGCCGAAGTTGGTCGCTTAACCAACTGAGCCACCCAGGCGCCCCTCTGTGTTAATTCTTAATCGATGTTGATTGATTGATTTTTCTCCTAAAATATTTTGCTGCTTCTTCCTGTATCTGATAATCTATGATTAGGTTTTGAATTTCACCTTGCTGGGAACTAGGGTGTTAGATACATGATTAGGTTGTGAATTTTGCCTTGTTGGGAAGTAGGGTGTTAGATACTTTTGCATTATTATAAATATTCTTGAGTTTTGTTCTAGAACACAATTAATTTCCTTGGAATCTTTATGATCCTTCCATGTCTGTTTTTAAGATTTATTTGGCAGAAGACAATCATTGTTTAATCTTGACCTAACTATTTCCTACTACTGAGGCAAGACTTTTCTGTGTACTCCGCCCCATGCCAAATGAATTCTGAGATCTTCCCATCTGGCTGGTGAAAATGAGCACAGCTGCCATGTGTGAATGGCAGGTATGTTTCTTCTGATACTTTTGGATTTTTTTTTTTTAACATCAAGTAGTTTTCTCACATGTATGCACTAAGGATACTCTGATGAAAATCTGGGGTAGATCTTCTGCAAATATTTGGTGTTCTCTGTCAGCTTTCCCATCTCTGGTACTCTGTCCACTAATCTCTAGTTACCTTATTTCCCCAAAACCCTAAACTCTGTCTTCTAAACTCAGCAAGTCTACCTCTATCTGCATGTGTTCACCTCCCCATGCCACAGCCTGGGAATGTGTCAAAACAGTAACCCGGGGCAACCGTAAGGCTGACCTTATTTCTTTCCTGTCTCTCTGGGATGTCTCTCCTTTGTTGCCTGATGTCCAGATTTTGAAAACTGCGTCATAAATTTGGTTTGGTTTTTCATGGATTCTGACGGCAGAGAAATCCCATTCCAAGTAAATCTTGGTTAAGCTGGAAGCAGAAGTCAGGTTTAGTTTTGTTTTAAGAATACTTTTCACTAGGTAGAGACGCCTACAGTTGGCAGTTACTTTTTCAGCTTTTTATTATATATGCTGCTATCTCCTGAAATTTCATCCTTGCTTTCTTTGTTTTTTTTAAAGTACTCTTTACATCCAAGGTGGGTCTCAAACCCACAACCCCCAGATCAAGAGTCCCATGCTCCACTGACTAAGCTAGCCAGGAATCCCTGAAATTGCATTATTTCTTGGGAAGGTAATTATCACTTCTATTTATTTATTTTTTTATGTGCAGATATATCTTTTTTCCTCTGGCTGCTTTAAAGATTTTTTTTAATATATTTTAGCAGCTTATAATCTATCTAAATATGGTTTTCCTTTTACTTATACTTCTTGAGTCTGTAATAATTCTTGATTTTATATTTTTCTGTCATTTGTGTTTTTGAAAATTCTGAGCCATAATCTCTTAAAATATTGTTTCTTTTCATTCTCTCTCTTCTTTTTGAAGACTTAGATTATCAGTGTGTTATTCCAGTAATGATATTGCCTACATCTCTCTCACTTTTCTCTAATTTTCTTTTTTTTTTAAATTTTTTTTAATGTTTATTCATTTTTGAAAGACAGAACACAAACAGGGGTAGGGCGGAGAGAGAGGGGGACACAGAATCTGAGGCAGGCTCCAAACTCTGAGCTGTTGGCACAGAGCCTGATGAGGGGCTCGAACTCACAAACCGCGAGATCATAACCTGAGCCGAAGTTGGACACTCAACCGACTGAGCCACCCAGGTGCCCCACTTTTCTCTTATTTTCTAACTTTCATCTTATTGTGCTTTGTTTTCCTTATTTGCTTCTTACCTACATTACAGTTTCAGACCATCTTTTCTGTTGCATCTAATCCATATGAAACCCATTATTAAATGATTAAATTCACCTATAAACTTTTTAAATGTAGAATTTTCATTAGATTTTTAAAATAGTTTCCATTTAACTGTGAAAACTCTCTATACTGTGTGTTTTCAAGCATAGCTAACATAGTAGTTTCTAGAATCCATATCTGATAACTCCATCTTCCATCTTGCTCTTGGCATCAATTGTGAAAACTTACTTCTTTGTGTGCCTGTTTATTTTGCATTGGACACTGACAATGATATAGAGATAAATTGAGCCCTAGGATATTTTCATCTTCTTCTAGAATGTATTTTTGTGTGTGATTATAAAGTAGTTAGGGTTACTTGCACCCAAGGTCACCTTTATCCAATCAAAGCTTAGAATATTTTAAAGCTAGGCATCCGTGCTTATAACGTATTACTTCCGAACTGGTACAGATCTGTCTTTTTAACTCCCACATCCTTGATTGTATGCCTGCATGTAATTTTTAGTACATCTGAATGATATTGTCTGACCATGCAATTTCCCATCTCCCTACTTTGGCCCCTATCTCTCCATTTGCCTGAAATGTCATCACACACTCCTAGAAACATCATGCTCATTTTTTTATATCACAGATTAAATATCAACTACTCTGTAATACCTTCCTTCTCTCCCACTGTCTGAGCAAATAGCTTATTTCCCTAGATTCTCATAGCCTTTTTAACAAAATTGCTTGGCTAGTACTTTCACATTCTGTTATTAGGTATCTCTTGTCCCTTTATAATATGAGCTGTTTGAGGAAAGAACTAGGTCAAAGTTGTAATTGTAATAGGGGACCAAAACCTCAAAATCTTTATGTCCCCAATGTGTAATACATTACCTGAAATATAGTAGGCTGCCTAATAATGGTTGCTGAATTGTGGTCCTGGGGTTTCACTGCTGTATTCTTTAGTACATTTCACGCCTTGTAGCATTCTCTGGAAATATGCTTCTGTGATCTCTGACCAAATCTAACTGGAACACTTCTGTATTAAAGGACTGTGAATCCCTAGGCAGTAATTTCAGCATGCTTCCACTCTTATGCCAAATCTAAACCATATGCTGTCAAAAGCATTGCCCAAGGGCTACAATCAGATCCAGAAAAATTAAGTGTTTCCATGAATTTAGGCTAATTCTCAGTAGTTACTCTTGTTCCAATTCTTGCTTTTAAATGATTTTTAAAAATACAGCAAAGTAGGTTAAAAGTCTTCTCATACAGTACAAATTGGGAAAAAAAAACCTTTATAGCAGGAACATATATACTTATATTTTGAGCTCAGATATCAGTGGTTTTTCAAGATACCAAAGTGGATCTGAGAAATTAAGTGGGTGGTGAGATAAGTAGATTAAAATAAGAAATATGAATATCAAAAATTAGACTGATTCATCTGGGTCAGGACTCAAACCAGATGATGAGAGGAAAGATGGGAAGACATGTATAGACTGGTGTCCCAAATGAGTGATAACAAACACTAAGTGATGTACTTTTGAAGATGGTGTCACCAATACCCACTATGGGAAGAAATGTCTGCAGGTACACGTGGACAATACATTTGGGAATTGAATGTACTCTAATCATTTGGAAGAGTAAAAGAAGCCAGAGAGGAATACAGCACATGCAAATCCTCTATGTTTCTGAAGAAATCTGACCAAAGCTTGCAGGGATCTAAGTTTTATATAAGTCGGATACTGAGCTTTCTAAAACTCAAATTTAATTTTGTCATCTGTTCTACCCCAGGCATGCATGAATATGCACACACACACACACACACACACACACACACACAGTTTTAACTGTTTCCCAGGACTCTTAGAATTTTAAAAAAGCAAACAAAAACAATAATAGCAAAATCTAAAGATTTCAGCATTGCCTACAAAACCCTGCATGACCTGAACGTGGCTGCCGCCTTCAGCCCCATCTCACCATATGCTCCCCCTCATCTACTCATTTGTAGCTACAAAGACTGAAATGCAAACCCCTGACCTCTTCATTCTTCCTCTTCCCTTTCTCTTGTAAATTCTAAATTGCATTTTAAATCTCATCTAAGGCTTCCTAACAGAAACATCCCCTGAAATTAGAAAGTCATATCCACCTGTTATAGACTGTAATAGACTGTAATAACATCATCCATTTTTTTAAGTTTACTTATTTATTTTGATAGAGAAAGAAAGCTGGGAAGGAGCAGAGAGAGAGAGAGACAGAGACAGAGAAAGGGAGGGAGGGAGGGAGAGAGAGAGAATCCCAAGCAGTCTCTGCACCTTCAGTGCAGAGTCCAATGCGAGGCTCAAATTCACAAACCATGAGTTCATGACCTGAACTGAAATCAAGAGTCAGATGTTTAACCGACTGAGCCACCCAGGTGCCCTCCCATTTTTTTATATTGCCAGAGTCTAAGTATATTGTAGACATCCTTAACTAGATTCTAAGATTCATGAAGAAAGAAACATCATATCTTTGTGCTTACCATGGTCTTCTCAAAGCTTCGTACAATGCATAGCACATCTGGGTTCATTATGGCAAGGACCCAAGGAAAAAGGATAATCAGTGAAAGACTTATTAGAACAGAGCACAGCTTAAATTCTTGGATGTAGAAAATAATAGTATTCTTGATACTAGGGAGAGGATACAAGGATACAACCAAACTAGAAGAAAGATGTCTGAATTGTTGGTATAGGGTTCTCCAGAGTCTGGAAAGATGCCTGAAATAAGGCAGAGCCAAAATTGTAACCTGCAGTAAAATGGTATCTATTGTACTTAATAATAACAATATAATTAATAATAATAATAATATAATAATAATAAAGCTAACATCCATGTTCCAGGAATTTGTCTACACATTTTTAACTACCTATACCTGTACCTAGAGTAATACCTATAATTACTCTATAATTATAGTTATATGAGGTAGGAATTACTATTATTCCTATTTTTATATGTAATAACATTGAAGAAGACATATTTTTCTTATCTGAAAACATGGCTGAGGTTACATCTAAGCCGAGCTTAAATATGAAGCTAGGTATTGCTATATAGCATGCTTTATTTTTGCTTAGAGTGGTAGTATATTTTCATGAAGACCTACCCATACTACAGAAATAATACAAATACTAACTCCTTTGTGAAGAATTTTTCAAGATAGAGTTAATCCCTTAAGAGGATCCCAGGGTTATTATAACATAACTGTAATATAGCAGTATATCATTAAAGTCTATTGTAATAACTTATCAACATATGTCTTCTCTATTAGATATTCCTTTCCTTAAAAGCAGTAATTACGCATTGTTCATCTTACGTTCCCAGAACGTTACTACACCTCACACAAAATAAATGCTCAATAAATGATAGTTTAATAAATACTTGAGGTCAGTTTCAAAATTAGAGTTATTTAAATCAGATTTGTTCACTTTCTAAGTCATTGGAGATGACTTCATTTGAAGAAAACTCATGTGTGTGTGTGTGTGTGTGTGTGTGTGTTTGCATGTATGCTTTTGTATGTGCTCTAGAACAAAAATCATCACTATAACTCCTAACTGTGATTATATTATATCTTTAACGTGCATGGAATAGATCCACCAAGTATTCATTCACCTAAAACTGTAAAAACACCTTTCAGAAAGGCAGAGAACCTGACCACTTCCTGCCTTTAGAGTCCTGCTTAGCAAATGTGTAATCAAAGCATGAATGCACAAAGAGAAAATTAGTAGATGATGGGCAGAAAAAAGGAAATTAACAATAAATTGTATATTAAGTCATGTTAAAGGTAATAATTTAACAGTATTATTAGAAACTTCATATGCTTTGAAGAGACAATTACATTTTAATTTCTGAATATCAGAAAATGTAAAAGGATCATCTCCAGCAACTGAGACAACTAATTAAAATTGTTTTACCTGTTTTGCACATGCTCATGTTTTATAATAGGAATATACTGAATGGATAGATAGTTCTCTAATACAATTCATCATTTTGCATTCTATGCATTAACTGGACATCTCTATGTATTTTAAGTTTTTTATTTTATACATATATAGATTGTTTTTCCTTGTTTTATTCTCCATATAATAACAAATATTTGATATTCAAAAATTTTCAGACCCTTGACTGATATTTATTGTCAATATTTGTCTAAAGATTTGGTAGTGTAAATAGTATGTGTAATAGATTTGGAGATCAGTATTGTTGAGAAAGCACACTTAGATCAACCCATACAAAAATAATCCCATGTTTACGAACCCCAGAGCTTCACAAACTTACTCAAATCTCATTGTAAATCTAAAAATGACAGGAAAGCTATTCTGAATTCTCTCATGTTTTCTCATGACAGTAGGAAGAAGTTCTGAGAAAATTATAGGAGTTAAATAATCTGGGTTATCTAGTAGAAGACTGAACAAAAATAAGCATTCAAAACAAAGTTAGGACTTATGGGAAGATGGAAAAGAGGACCCTAAGCTCAACCTTGTACACTGTTGGTAGGAATGCAAACTGGAGGTTCCTCAAAAAATTAATAGTAGAGCTACTCTATGATTCCACTACTGAGTATTTACCCAAAGAATGTGAAAACACTAATTCAAAAGTATATACACTCCTAGGTTTATTGAAGCATTATTTACAATAGTCAAATTATCAAAGTAGTCCAAGTGTCCATGGATAGATGATGAATGGATAAAGATGTTGTATACATACACAATGGCATATTAGTCAGCCATAAAAACAAACCTTGCCATTTGCAAAACATGAATGGATCTAGAGAGTATAGTGCTAGGCGGAATCAGGGAAAAACAAATATCATATGATTTTACTCATGTGGAATGTAGGAAACAAAACAAACAAACAAACAAACAAGACAAACCAAAAAACAGACACTTAACTGTAGAGAAAAAAAACTGATGGTTACCAGAGGGGAGGTGGGTGGGGGCAGGGGTGAAATAGGTGATGGGAATTAAGAGTACATCTATCATGATGAGCACTGAGTAACACATAGAATTATTGAATCACTATATTGTCATCTGAAACTAACATAACACTATGTTAACTATACTGGAATTAAAATAAAATATAAATAAAAAATAAAATTTTTAAAATAAACAAAAAAACCCAAATTCAGATCCATCCCATGCTGTGAATCAAACAGACGAACTATTTGTGTACAGATGACATAATAAAGCAAGTCCCTTATTGCAGGTTAGGGTCTCTTGTGTTATACACCTTTAGGGTACAGAAGCCTTTTTGAAATTTTAGCCATTAGAGACTGGTTTCTAAGTTATACTCTGGAAAATGTGCCACACAGGAAATCTTCACCTTCTTTAGAAGTCATAAACAGGGGCGCCTGGATGGCGCAGTCGGTTAAGCGTCCGACTTCAGCCAGGTCACGATCTCGCGGTCCGTGAGTTCGAGCCCCGCGTCAGGTTCTGGGCTGATGGCTCAGAGCCTGGAGCCTGTTTCCGATTCTGTGTCTCCCTCTCTCTCTGCCCCTACCCCGTTCATGCTCTGTCTCTCTCTGTCCCAAAAATAAATAAACGTTGAAAAAAAAAATTAAAAAAAAAATAGAAGTCATAAACAATATATTTAAAAGAAAGTGCTTCTCCCTACTACTAATTCTAGAGAATGTTCTTCAACTAAGGACAGGCAAGTCTACCTGAAAATGCTGACTCCTGTCCCTTGGATTTCCTTTCACCTTGAAAATATCTCTTTTCTTTCTTGTTATCAGAACATTGGTGATCCCAGGAAGGGTGTGTGAGTGGGGAAGTACCGTTGCTCTTTTTGCTTAATTTCTAATTTTTAATTTTTTTCTTTTTTAATAACACCGTAGGTGACATTATGAGAAAACATATAGTACAGAACCATGTAAAAGTAAGTATTCTAACTTAAATATTATAACTTATTTTCTAGGACTTGTTGGTCTCATTCCTACATGTTTTTGACTTGCCTTTTTGCATGAGGGATCTCTTATCACTCTGCATCCAAATTCCCATGTGATGCTGTATATTTTTCTGAAAATCTGGGTGCAGTAGATGGGAAAAAAGGCAAGTACAGACATTGTCTTTCTCATTTGTAGTGTAGAATTCTGACTTCCCATCAGAAAACCCATCCATTCCTTGACTGCATAAATATGTACACACCTGAGGAAAACTAGTGTTCAGCTTTGATGGTGAAATGTTCCCATGATTAAAAAAATTATGGTTACAGAAATATTCACACAAAATAAATTATCATAATATTGGGGAAACTGATTACACTTGTCCAACCCAATTCCATTGAATTCCGATTTTGTTTAGGGCCATTTCATTATCTTTTGTTTCCCATTAACAATTTTTCCCTTTAATAGGCTATTTTTTAAAAATGTTTATTTATTTGTTTTCAAGAGAGAGAGAGAGAGAGCACACAATGAGGAGGGACAGAGAGAGAGAGGGAGAGAGGGGGACACAGAATCCAAAGCAGACTCCAGACTCCACAGACCCTAACCTGCAATAATAGAGCCCAACCTGTCAGCACAAAGCCCAACACGGGCTTGAACTCACAAACTGTGAGATCATGACCTGAGCCGAAGTCAGACACTCAACTGACCGAGCCACCCAGGCGCTCCTTTAATAGACTATTTTCAGAGCACTTTTAGGTTCATAGAAAAATGTGTACAGACAGTTCCCATATACCAACTGTCCCCCAACGTGGTTTTTCCTGGTATTGACATCTTATATTGGTGTGGTACATTTTTTTCCATCTGATGAGCCAATCCTGATACATTACTAATTAAAATTCAGTTTATATGAGAGTTCACTTTGTATCATACAGTTCTGTAAGTATTGGTAAATGCATAATGCCATGTATTCACCATTAAAATATTATACACCATAGTATCACTGCCCTAGAAATGACTTGTGCTCCATATGTTCATCCTCCCTTTCCTCTGAATCCCTGACAAACACTGACCTTATTATCTTTATAGTTTTGTTGTTTCCAGAAAGCCATATAGTTGGAACCATATAGTATGTAGCCTTTTCAGAATGACTTCTTTTACTTAGTAAAAGTAAAAGATCTCACAAACTGTGAGATCATGACCTGAGCTGAAATCAAGAGTTGGTCACTTAACTGACTGGGCCACACAGGCGTCTCCCTTCTGTAACTTTCAGTGGCTTGATAGCCCATTTCCTTTTATTGTTCTTTAATACTCCATTATATAGATACACCATGGTTTAATTATCGGCTCATCTATTGAAAGACCTCTTGGTTTCTTCAAATTTTGGATAATTATAAATAACACTACTATAAGCATTCATGTTCAGGTTTTTGTGTGGAAAACAAACAAAAGTTGTCAATTCATTTGAGTATATAACAGGGAACATGATTCCTGGATTGTATAAGACTATGCTTAGCTTTGTAAGAAACTGCCAAACTGTCTTTCAAGACGACTTTACCATTGTACCAACAATAAATGAGAGTTCTTGTCGCCCCACATCTTCATCAACATTTGATATTGTCAGTGTTTTATATTTCAGCCATTCTAATAGGTGTGCAGTGGTATCTCACTGCTGTTTTAATTTGTATTTTCCTGTTGATATATGACGTGGACCACCTTTTCATATGCTTATTTGCCATTCCTAGATCTTCTTTGGTGAGATATCTGTTCAGATATTTAGCCCATTTTTTAATTGGGTTATTTTCTTATTGTTGATATTTGTTTTTTGAGTATTTTTTGATATAAATCCTTTATCATATGTGTCTTTTGGAAGTTCTCCCAGTCTGTGGCTTGTCTTTTAATTATCTTAAAAGTATCTTTTGCAGAGCAGAAGTATTCAGTTTAAATAAAGTCCCATTTACCACTTGTTTCTTTTATAGTTTGCACTTTGGTGTTGAATCTAAAAAGTCATTACCCAAACCAATGTTACTTAGATTTCCTCCTATGGTACTTTTTAGAAATTCCATAGTCTGCATTGTACATTTAGGTCTATGATCCATTCTGAGTTGATTTTTGTAAAAGGTGTAAGGTCTGTGTCTAGATGCATTTAATTGCATATGAAGTTCAGTTCCCATCATCAAGTTTAAAAGCACGTACATTATACCATCAATTTTGTCCTTATAGTTCTGTCATTATATCATTTAGCTTGGGAGAAGTCTGAAAAGGGGCCATGACTAACTCAGTTGAAATATGTAAGAAAGCTTAGATCATCTAGCAGAAGTATTTATTCAAATATCATCTTAATTGATCTTGGATATTTCTTTTCCAAAGTGGGACATTATTATCTATCTCATGACAAAAAATATACACACATATGTACCCATATATCAAAGACAAAGTGACTCTTATTTTGTCATTCTGTTTATCACAGAGATCCCACATGAATATCTAATGGGCACATTAAAATGACTGTAGTCTTATACCACATAATCAAAAGGAGATTTAAAATTTGAAGCATTGTGTGTATCATGGATATGACAGCTGAAAACATACCCTTTCTAAATCTACAAAATATGATATGACAGGCAAGGGATATTTTATCAATCACTTGAAAAAGGAAACTAGTGTCTTAAGCAAGAATATAGTTTAGTTGGTAGTTTTTCTCATGAATATGTATTTTAAATGGTTACTAGGGCCTTAAAGTTAAAGTTTTCACTTTTAATAATTAACAAACTATTGTCAACAAATAAGTTGACATTTTAATCTTACTGTGTTTAATCTCAAACACGTTGAATAATTACTCTAGAATTTTATGTATAATGTGGAGTGTGTTGTAGTCATGTGTTTTGGCATATAAGTTGTGTTTGGTGCATTTGTGTGTATTAATTATCATACACATTTTAAATTACTAAATGTTTTTGTTTTTTAGATTTTTTATTTCTTTTAAAAAGAGTCTCAAATAGGGCTGCCTGGGGTGGCTCAGTCAGTTAAGCGTCCAACTTTGGCTCAGGTCATGATTTCACGGTTTGTGTGTTTGAGTCCCCCAATGGACTCTGCTGTCAGAATGGAGCCTGCTTGGGATCCTCTGTTTACCTCTCTCTCTGCCCCTCTCCAGCTCATGTGCTATCTCTCTCTCTCTCAAAAATAAAAAAGAAAGGCTCAAATATCATGATTTTGAGACCAAAAAGAGGAAAATAAAATAAAATAAAAATTGAACCTCATATTCTGTATTAAATATGGGGACTGTTTTTCAGGTAATATGAATTTTCTCCTATTACATTGCATATAATATATATTACATATTAGAAATACATTAGAAAACAGTACATAAATAAAACTTAAATGAAAAACAAAAAGATGGGGCGCCTGGGTGGCTTAGTGGGTTAAGCATTCTACTTGTGATTTCAGTTCACATCATGATCTCATGGTTCTTGAGATCAAGCCCAGTGTCGGGCTCTGTGCTGACAGTGTGCAGCCTGATTGGTATTCTTTCTCTCCATCTCTCTCTACCCCTCCCCAGCTCATGCTGTCTCTATCTCTCTCAAAATAAATGAATAAATATCTTTAATTTAAAAAAAAAACAAAGAGGTATATTAGCAAACAAAAGCCATTTTGTAAAAGAGGCATCATTTATCAGAAATATAGTCTAGAAAAAATTCAGATATAACAGTAATTTTGATTTAAATGTTGCTAGTCACTACTTACTGTGGATTTGGCTGTAAAATATTTACACTGTTTTGCTTTTTGAGATTCACTATATTTTGGTATTATTTACATTTAAATGTATTTACATTTAAAGAGTGAGCATCCTGTAAAATGCTGAAGAACAAGATGTTCTAGTCAGCTGTCAATCCCAGATTGGGTTGGCTTTACTTTTGCAATGCTCTGAAAACCACATATTTTGAGCCAGTTTCCCTATCATGGACCTTACCCTTTATCTTTTCTTACCTGATTCTACAAATTACATTAAGATGAGTAGGGAATCCAGCCAATATGTAGTCTTCCTAATGTTTATAATGTATTGCAATTTTGTACATTCTTTGATTTTACTGCCCCTCTTGGTGATTTTGCCATTTGGGACATTCACAATGTTTAGGTCAACTACAATTTTGGATAATACATACCTGTGCCAATCTAATGGGTTGAACAGAAGTTTACATTTATAGATGTATGTATTTATTTATTTTTAATGTTGTCACTTTACCAATCTTTTCACTTATTGGAGTAACTTTTTAAAAAATATTTATTCATTTCTACACTATTCTTCAATAATTTATTATAAAGTTTTGGGTGTTCACATGAAATGTGTTTACACTAAACGTGTTTTTGGATGTCATTGAAGGTAAGGATCCATTTTCACAAAGAATATAAACAGTAAATATAGTATCAATATAACATTTATTATATAGTCTCCTCTTCTTTTCCTACTGGTCTGTAATGGGAGTTTTTTCACTTGTCAGGTTTCCATATATTTATGGGCTCCTTCTGGACTCTCCCTTCTTTTCTCTTGGTTTATTTGTTTATTACTTTGTCAATGCCATCGTGTCTTAAGTCTTGCTCTCGGGAATAGCAAGAGAACAAAAAATTATTTATCTTCAGTCATATCTTGACCATTCTTGGCTCTTTGATCTTCAATATAAATTTTAGTGACAGATTGTAAAGTTCCATAGTCTTGTGGATCTACTTGGAGAGAACCAAACTATGTATGAATATTATCTCTTCATTCATTTATGTCTTCCAAAAATGTTTCAAAAAGTTTTATTTTCTATTTGCTTGTGGCTGGACTATAATAATTCATTTTTTATTGATGTTACATCCAGCTGCTTATCTGAATCCTATCATGAATTGTAATATTCTGTCTGGAGATTCTCCACATTTTTCAGGAAGACACTGATATTTACAAATAATGACGTCGTTTGTGTTCCATTTCAACTCTGTGCCTGTTGTTTTTCTCTTTTATAACATTAGTGAGAATCACAAATATGATATTCGGTAGATGTGCGATAGCAGAGTGGATATCCTTGTCAAGTTGCTGATTATAAGGGCTATGATTCTAACACTTTATCATCATGGGCGATATCAACTAAACTTTCTTTGTAAATACACATTATTAAGTATAATAAGTTTTCTTGTCTTCATTTATTAAGAATGTTTTCCTAATTATGAGGAGGTATGTTCTTCAAATACTTTAATTGCACTTTTTACTTAGCATACTATTTTTCTCTTTTAATTGGTTAACATAGTATATTATACTGATGAATTTTTAAATATTAAAATAACTGAGTTCTTTGAATCAAACTTGGTCATGATGTATAATGAACCTGATGTTTTGTAGAATTTGGTTTCTAACATTTTGTTTAGGATTGTTGCAATTATGTTCATAATGGCCTCAAATTTAAAAGGTAGATGAATCTTCTTTCTGTTTTCTAAAAGTCTATATAATATGGGAATCATAAGTTTTTTAAAAGTTTAGTACATTTTAAAAAACTTTGTGCCTTTTTTTGTTTCCATTTTGTTTTGCTTTGAATGAATTCTTTAATTATAGATACTTTTATTTTTTTTTAATACTGAAAATACCTTGACATTTATTTCTTCTCAAATTAGTCTTACTGGGTCATATTTTCTTAGAACTCCTATTTCCTTTAAATTTTCAAATGCATGTCATAACATTCCTGGGATTTTATTCTAAATTTTCTCTAATTATATTTCTTTTTTTATTTTTATTTTTTCTATTATTTAAAAAAAATCAATGTTTTATTTTTGAGAGAGAGAGAAAGTGAGAGAGAGCGAGCATGAGTGGGGGAGGGGCAGAGAGAGAGGGAGACAGAATCTGAAGTAGGCTCCAGGCTCTGAACCATCAGAACAGAGTCCATTTTGGGACTCGAAATCATGAGCTGTGAGATTGTGACCTCAGGCAAAGTAGGACGCTTAACCAACTGAGCCACCAAGGCGCCCTTTTCCTTTTTTGTTTTTAACAATTTTTATTTGCACCTTCTGTTTTACTTTGCTCTTTATTATCATTAAGGAACCAACTATTGTTTCTGTTGATAATCAACATCAATTTTGTCTTTTTTTTATTATTGGTTAATTTTTACACACTTCTGTTATTTCGTTATTTTCCTCTAATTTTTCTCGTACTTGCTTAGTTGTTACTTTCTTTACTTCTTACAGTGAATGCTATACGTTTAATTTATATATATTGTTTAACATAGTGTTAAGTTCTAGATAGTTAAAAGTCTCTTTATTTTTGACTTCTGAATTATTTATGAGTGAATATTTCTTTTTGAAGCTTTATTTTAAATTTTAACTTTAGTCATTTATTTCTGAATTAATTGCATGAATTTTAAGTGCATTTTATGATGCAAATTTTGATAGCTCTTTCAAAGATTTGGTTAATGATCAATTTTTGTAAATAGTCTACTTTACATACAAAGACTGTTTACCCTCTTAGAAGGGAATGCAGAAATTTCTATGTTTATTAAATCAAGCTTATTTTCTATACTTTAGACTTCTATTAATATTTTTGTGTGTGGGACTCATCAGTAATTTACTCTTTTAGCACATAAACATTGAGTACCTTCTTGGTGTTAAACGATACTATGGCCTCAGAATTTTTCCCCTCAAATTTATATGTTGAAATCCTAACCCCCAAAATGATGATATTAAGAGGTGTGGCCTTTGGGAGGAAACTGTGAAGGTTAAGCTATCATGAATGAGATTAATGCTCTTATAAAAGATACCCTTGAGCATGTAAGTGGCTCAGTCTCTTGAGAGGTGGACCTCAGCCCAGTTCATGATCTCAGGGCTATTTTTTTTTTTTTAATGTTTTTTTTTGAGAGAGAGAGAGAGCACAAGCAGGGGATGGGCAGAGGGAGAGGGAGACACGGAATCCAAAGCAGGCTCCAGGCTCTGAGCTGTCAGCACAGAACCTGATGTGGGGCTTGAACTCACAAACCATGATGAGATCATGACCTGAGCTGAAGTCAGACACTCAACAGACTGAGCCACCCAGAGGCCCCTGATGTCAGGGCTTTTTTTGTAAGTTAGAGCTCCACATCAGCTGGACCCTCTACTGTCAGAGCAAAGCCAACTTAGGATCCTCTGTCTCCCTTCCTCCCTCTCTGCCCCTTCCCTGGATCACAGGCACTCTCTCTCTCTCTCAACTAAATATACATTTAAATAAAAGAGACAGACCCCCACAGAGTTCCCTAGCCCTTTCTGTCACATAAGAATGCAAAAAGAAATCTGCAAGAGAGCCCTCACTTGATCATACTCTCATCCTAATGCCAGGTTTCCAGCCTCCAGAACAGTGAGAAATAAACTTTTGTTGTTTATAAGCTTCCCAATCTGTGATATTTTGTTAAAACAGCTCAAATAGACGAAGACAAATGAGAATGTTGAAAGTAAATAGAGAGACAAAAGCTTCAGCTTTCATGGAGCTCATATTATTTACATTATGTGAGAGTGGTAGGTGCCAATATGCAATCATGGTAGGAAATT
This sequence comes from Prionailurus viverrinus, assembly GCF_022837055.1. Taxonomy (NCBI): domain Eukaryota; kingdom Metazoa; phylum Chordata; class Mammalia; order Carnivora; family Felidae; genus Prionailurus; species Prionailurus viverrinus. The sequence continues at coordinate 158,677,697 of NC_062564.1, read as the reverse complement.
GTCAATTCTTCATTGCATTTTCATAAATTATTACATTACTTATTTTTAGGTTGTGTTATCAGAATATAATAGTTTAGAATGTTTAACATTTCCTGGAAAACTGAGACTTTATCATTATATATGTTATTATATATTACATATTATATAATATATAATATATTATATATCATTATATATGTTATACGATATATTATATATAATATATATATTATATCATTATATACGTTATACGAACATTGTATGGTTCTCTTCATCCTTAGTAACACAAAAAATAACATAAGAACATAAAAAATAATATAAAAATAAACATAAGATAGTTGTTCAATGCTATTTTTACAATTAGCCTGGTGGTAGATATAATCCTGATTTTCAAAACTTATTTCAATTTCCTTTATTTTTAAACTTCCTGTGTTTTTATGTTTATAGTATGTAATTTTTGAAAAGCATTTAGCTGGGTTTATTTATTTCTTATATCCAATATGAAAACCTGCATTTCTAAGATGGTGACTTTAGACCATTTATCTCTATCTTGGTGAATGAGATACTTTGTCTTATTTCTACCATCTCACTCTGTGGTATTTACTTTACTATCATAAGCCACTGGAGCTGTCACTGCTGCTGCTATTAGTAAAGTACAGCCTACATATTCCTAGCAATATACAAATGTATAAAGGTACAAGTGAGAAAGCACAAGTGAGTCTCTGAGAATCTGTGTTCCATTTACGGAACTTGTGTCCTCAAGGTCTGTTCAAACTCTATCATATATAATTATTCTCCAATAAGAAAGTGCTCCTGTGTAAGACCAACTCTGCAGCTTGATGATTCAGCCACTACCCAGTTCATGGATGACCACTCATCCAGCATGGTCGTTCTGGGTTCCATAGTGAGACGTCCAGTCTCTGCAAGAGCACCTCAGCAACTCTGGATGGCTTTTCAAAAGAATAGTTGTCTCTAGAAGAATGCCATAAGGCTCTGTGCTGTGATTGTCTTATTGACGTTAGCATAAGCTCCATATTACATTACTGTCTGCTACAGACACTTGTATCTTCAAGGTCATAGCCCAAACTTGTAGAACTTGTTGCGCAGTGATTTAAATCCTCATCAAAACTGTTTCTTATTCTGAGTCCAACCCCAAACTGGTTGTCTTATGCGCTATTTCACAAATCGTTCATCACAGCATATTGAAATAACATTATATATATTGCATGAAAATTCCAGAGGCCCATGAAAGGTAGTCACTCTTTCTTTGTTTTTTTCCTTAATTTTTTTAAATGTTTATTTATTTTTGAGAGAGAGAGAGTGCAGGTAGGGGAGGGGCAGACAGAGAGGGAGACACAGAAGCTGAAGCAGGCTCCAGGCTCCAAGCTGTCAACACAGAGCCCGATATGGGGCTTGAACCCACAAATTGTGAAACCATGACCTGAGCTGAAGTCAGTCGCTCAACCGACTGAACCACCCAGGTGCCCCAAGTATAGTCACTCTTTCTTAGCAGTAGGTATTACAGTTTTATCTTTTGCTCTGAGAGGATAACTTAAAAAAAAAAAATCATTGTGGCCTAAATTGTATATCATAAAATCCATCCACTTGGAGTGTACATTCAATGATTTTAAGTCCGTTTACTGAATTCTGAAACTATTATTATAGTTTTCATTATGAAGGGATATTTTAATATGACTTAGACACTGGGTCTGTAGAAACTACTGAGATGGAAGTTGAATTTGGTAAGGTGGGGCGCCTGGGTGGCTCAGTCAGTCAAGCGTCTGACTTCGGCTCAGGTCATAATCTCACAGTTTGTGAGTTCCAGCCCTGAGTCGGACTCTGTGCTGACAGTTCAGAGCCTGGAGCCTGCTTCGAATTCTGTGTCTCCCTCTCTCTCTCTGCCCCTCCCCCACTCGCTCTGTCTGTATCTCTCTCTCACTCTGTCTCTCAAAAATAAATAAAAACATTAAAAAAGTTAAAAAAAGAATTTGGTAAGGTATATTTCACTTTCTTTCATGCATGCGGTATATGAAGACTTTTTGGTCTTTCCTCTTCTCTAGGTTTATTCAGCATGAGGCCATTCATGAAGCCAATATGTCCTGTGAAATAATAAAATGATCAGATTCACTCCAGTCTGGATAGTGACAGAGAAAGAATTGACATGGTCCTATGTAACACAGTGACATGTTTCTGCTGTCCATCCAAACTGCTTCTGGTAGTCTATGCTAAACGACATGAAAGAAAAAGTATTGCCAGCTCATTAGTTGCATACCATGTGCTAGGGCTATGTGGATTTGCTCTATAAAAGAGACAAAATCTGGAACAGCAGCTGTAATTGGTGTCACCACCTGTTTTGATAATCCAATGCCATTCACCACAGCTGCTGTCCAATTTCTGCATAGGCCAAATAAGTGAGCTAAATAAGTGTGAGGGAGGATTGAAGATTCCGCTTCCTTTATGCCTTTGCCACTGTCCTTAGGTATGTGATGTTGCTTTAGAGTGCTAGTTTCATATGGATGGCCACCTGTAATAAACTGAAGCTCTAGTTATGGGTTTCAGCATTTATGCCTGGGTATAGTCCCAGATTGAGTCTTTATAGCTCACTTCATTCTTATTTTGATTCATTATTTTTTTTTTAATCTTCATCTCTCCTTTCCACGTCCTCTTCTTTTCTTTCTTCTCATGTGTTCTTTTTTTCTTCCTTCCAGATTCATTCTCTGTCTCTCCCTTTATTTTTTGCCTGCCTCCTTCTTTTTCTCAAGATTTTATTCACTTTCTTATGTCATAACACATGTACAATTGTGTTATAGAATAACCTGTATTCTAATTTCATTGTAAAATGAGATATTTTTATAATATCTAGTCCAGGGGCGCCTGGGTGGCGCAGTCGGTTAAGCATCCGACTTCAGCCAGGTCACGATCTCGCAGCCCGTGAGTTCGAGCCCCGCGTCAGGCTCTGGGCTGATGGCTCAGAGCCTGGAGCCTGTTTCCGATTCTGTGTCTCCCTCTCTCTCTGCCCCTCCCCTGCTCATGCTCTGTCTCTCTCTGTCCCAAAAATAAATAAACGTTGAAAAAACAATTTATAATATCTAGTCCAGCATCCTACCAGATGAGTAATTAGAAATAATGCAGTCATTACCCACTAGACTAGAATAGAATACATGATTAAAGAATTACAGGAAATTGTTTAAGCTGTGCCAGTATCCTCTGAAATTTTAGAAGTTTTCTTTCAAATTGAAACAACTTCATAGCAATAATTTCTTAGGTTAGCATTTTCCCTGTCTGCATCATTTAGTTAGACATCAAATTAGGAACATATTTTTAAATCTCTCTTTATACTTCACTGAAAATAGCTTGTATTTATCTGACTTTCCTTGTATGTAGAGACTTTATGAATAAAAATAAGGGTGCCTGGGTGGCTCAGGCAGGTGAATGTCTGACTCTTGGTTTTGGCTCAGGTCATGATCTCATGGTTCATGCATTCAAGCCCCTCATTGGACTCCATGCTGACAGCATGGATCATTCTTGGGATTCTCTCTCTCCCTCTTTCTCTGCCCCTCCTTGGCTTGCTCTTGCTCTCTCTCTCAAAACAAACAAAAAAATGTAAAAAAAAAAAAATTAATGTGTCAGTCTCTGATTTCTAAAAGGGAAGATATTCTTGGGTTTTGATCTTTCTTTCTACTATGTGGAGATTCCAGAAAATTCAAGGCTTTATAGAAAGTTGAACTTACCTTACCCAATCTCTCATGACACTGTTCATAGCTATGAGTAATAGTTGTCCTCACCCTTTTTTTTCTTTTTGTTTCTTGATCAGTATTAGAGGCATAAGTTTACATATAGCAACATTTACCAGTTTCAAATATATAATTCATGAATTTTGAAAAATGTATACAGTTGTAGTAACACAATGGCATTCATTATGTAAAACATTTTCTTTACCCCATGAAATTCCCTCATAATCATTTGTCATAAAATTTTCTCTCTACATATTCAGTTCCTGACCACTGTTCTTTCTTCCACCATAGGTTTATCATTAAATTTTTTATATAAATGAAATCACATTTATATGATTCATAATATAATAATCTCAGATTATTTCAAGTTGACACCCATATCAGCAGCTTGTTCCTTTTTACTGACAAGTAGTATATTATTAAATGCAATTATTTGGTTGATTCCAGTTTGGGCTATTATGAAACAAATTTACTATACACATTAAAGTGCAAATCTTTGTGTGATTATATGTATTCCCCTCTATTGAAAGGATTTTTGAGATTGCCGGATGAAAATATATTTGGCTTCATAAGAATGGCCATATTGTTCTCCAAAGTGGCTGTACCACTTACATTCTCATGAGAAATATATAAAAACAATGAGTAGTAAATAAGCCATAGAGAGTTAATGAAAAAATATAGTGAACATAGACAATAATATTGTATTATAATTATGTAATATAAGTATCACTATGTTGGCCATCATATTACAATATATAAATGTATCAAAGTAATTCACTGTATACCTTAAACTTATACATTGTTACATGTCAAATTTATTCATATATATATAATATATATGATATACATATATTATACATATTCTTCATATATATAAGAGTTTGAATGGCTCGAAATCATGGCTGGTGCTTGGTATTGTTAAGTTTTTGTTTTTGTTTTGTTCTCTTTTGTAGTCACTAGAGTAGCTATGCAGTAGTAACTCAGTATGGTTTTAATCTGCATGTTTCTAATGATAAATTATGTTAAGTATCATTTCACATACCTATTGGCCTTTGCTTGTTTTGAGTAAAGTGTGCATGAAATTTTGTCCACACTCGATAGATAGATAGATAGATAGATAGATATGACTTTATATCTCTCTATAAGGTAGTTTATTCACTATTAGTGTTGTGATACTTCTTTGAATACCTAGAAAGAGTACTTTATCATCTCTATGCTTTGCAAGTATTTTCTCCCAATTACTGGTTTTCACTTCTACTTTCTTAATAAATATTGTATTTTAAGAAAAAAAATATATATTTTTTAATTTTGATGAAGTTCAATTTACCACTTTTCTTTCAGGCTTTGTAATTCCTATGTACAGCCTAAGATACCAAAGATTTTCTTCTAGGAGTTTTATAATTGTAGTTCTTACTTTAGGTTTCTGATTGATTTTAAAATACATTTTATGGTGTTAGGGAATCATGTTATTGCTTAGGTATATCCAATTTTTCAACATTATTTGCTCTAAAGACAATCCTTTCCTCTTGGATTGACATCTTTCTTTAAATCAATGGATTGTTGGGGATGCTGGGTGGCTCAGTTGTTTAAGCATCCAGTTCAGCTCAGGTCATGATCTCACGTTTCATGGGTTCTCGCATTTAGTGGGTTCTCAGATTTTGTGAGTTCAAGCCCCATATTGGGCTGTGTGCTGACAGCTCAGAGGCTGGAGCCTGCTTTGGATTCTGTGTATCTCTTTCCCTCTGCCCCTCCTCCACTCACACTCTGTCTCTCTCTCTCTCTCTCAAGAATAATTAAACATTAAAAAATTTTTAAGCAATCAATAGCTTATGTGAATCTATTTTTGAATTTTTTTTGGTTGGATGTCTATTGTTAGGCCAAATACCCTGTTGTCTAACTATGCCAACCCTCTAATGTGAATGAGTATCAGCTTAGTGGGGCCTTAGTGTAGAAATTTAGAATGGCATATTTGGGGAAAATGTGAAATTTGTAATCAGACAATGGTTTAACATTTTTTTTTTAATTTTTAGCTGCAGTATGTTTGGATTATAACTTTTTCCCCCTGAATATCAGTTTCTCATTGTAAGATTGTTATATGGAATAAACAACATTTAATTACATCCCAGTGCCTAATAAGTAGAAAATGCTTCATAAATGCTAGGTCCCTTGATCCTTTGTTCAGGATGTTTTAATAGAAAAAAGATTAGCTGCTGTGTTTGTGATAGATAGTAATACCCATGTTATGCATTCATGAAGAAAAAAAAGAGATAACTTCTTCAGCTACATATGTACTTTTACTTGTTACAATAATTTCTATCCTTTTCTGAGTAAAACAGACATTTTTTACCCATGCTTAATTGTAATATATAAAAAAATTAGAAGCATAATTTACTGTCTTTTCAGATGGCATCTCTTTCTAAGGAATTATTTATTCTTGAGTTATAATAAATTGTATACAAAATATAGTAACAATGTTCTTTTCATTACACTGAATAAAATGGATGTTTTTTTCAGCATTTTAATATGTTTACATTAGAGACTAGTGGCCTAATTTAGAAAACATTTGCTATTTTGTACTTTACATAAATCACAAACTAATTTATGCATTCTAGTTTATGCTGCTAAAGCTCATTTCATGAATATCGGGAAGACATTTAACTTACAAAAAGCATTAAGTATTTGAATGGATGTTTTTGAAGCATGGCGGAGAATGATAATTGGAAGGAAGTCTGAGGTTTAGAATTCAGTAAAGCATTGTTTATGTTTGCTCTGTAACTTCATGATACAAAATACTATATAGTTATAAAAGTCATTGTAACTACTGTCACCTGAGATCTCACAGATTAAATTAATTCTTAGATTTTGTATGAAATATCAAATGTTACCATTTGACTCTGGTTATCTGATACTTGAGTATTTTCTAAGTGGAAATGATAAAGGCTAAGTTTCTCTGAATTAGCAAATGCTATATGTTGCTATCCAAAAGTAATTCAACATAGAAATAGTCTAATTTGATGAATTTAAATTTGTGGCTCTTCTAATATGTAGAATATCTTGAACCTACCATTTTTTGGAAGACTACAGAACAGCAGAGCATTTACAAAAATCCTTAAATCATATCTGAGTTGATGATACACCTATATCCCATGTTTATATGGGGCAATATAATTATAAACCAGTGATTATATTTTTATAATTATTAATGTAATTCTACTTTATCTATATGCTTTATTATTTGCTAAATTGGTTAACCTCAAATATGGTTGGGAGGCATCCAACAAATATTCAACTCTTATGAAATTTAGGCTGAGAAATTTATTTGATTTAATTTTTAAAATGTATATATATGTATATATTCCATATATATGGCACAGAATACACTATAATTGTTTATTTGCTTTTCAAATAATTCTTTTTTAATATTTTTTTGCATAGGTTGTCAGTTTTACATTGAGCTATGATTTGTTATTCACATATCATTTTTATTATAAAACATAAACGTAGAAAAGTGCACAAATCTGGAAGTCAAAACTTGATGAATTTCAGAAGCGAATTCACCAGTGAAATCACTGAGCTTACAGAACACACATAGATGCACAACATATTTGACACACCAGAAGTTCCCTTATTCCTTCTCACAGTCACTAGCCTCCACAAAGGGAAACATTATTTTTACTTCTACTATCAAATAGTAGATTTTCTTTCTTTTTAACTTTATACAGATGAAATCAAACAGGTGCTCTTTTTGAACCTGTTCTTCATTAACATATGATATTCATAAATGTCATTGCATATATCAATAATTTATTTATTTTCACTGATTCTTTTGTACAATGATACCACAATTTATCCATTTGGCTCTTGATTAGCATTTTTGAAATTTCCAGTTTTGGGCTATTAAATATTATACTAGTATCATATTCTTATGCACATGTTTTTAGTGAATATATTTAAGCATGTGTTTTGTGTATGTCCTCCAGTTAGGAATTATTAGTTCATAGTAGATAATTCAAAGTAGTTTCTGAAGAGTTCATTCCAACTTAAACTGTTACCAGAAACATGTGAATGTTCCAGTTACTCCTCTGGCTTATAAAATACCTTGGAAGTATATGGTTTGTATTAGTCAGGCTAGTGTATATGGATGTGTTATATTATTTTAATTTACATTTCCTTCAGGGGTACTGACTTTGAGCATGTTTCATGTGTGTTTTGGCTATTGAGTGTCCTTTTGCGTGTGTGTGTGTGTGTGTGTGTGTGTGTGTGAGTGAAGTATCAATCTGAACCATAAGCCTCCTTTTTCAGTTGGTTTTCTCATTTTTCTTGTCTGCTCTTTATTCCCCCTTCATGATTTGTAAGATTACTTTATACAGTCTACACACAAATCTTTTTTGAATATTTGTGTTAAAATAGCTTCTCCCACTCTGTGAGTTAAATTTCATCTCCTTTAGTGCTGTCTTTAAAGAATATTTCTTGACTTGTCCAGTTATTCAGTTTGTACCTTGAAGGTCAGCACTTTTTGAGTTCTTGTTAAAAATCTATTCCTCCCAGGGGCACCTGACTCAGTTGGTTAAGCATCCGACTTCGGCTCAGGTCACAATCTCATGGTTTGTGGGTTCCCGCTCCTTGTCAGGCTCTGTGCTGACAGCTCAGAGCCTGGAGGCTGCTTCAGATTCTGTGTCTCCCTCTCTCTCTCTCTCTGCTCCTCCCCCTCTCTCACTCTGTCTCAATCTCTTTCTCTCTGTCTCTCAAAAAGATATGAACATTAAAAAAAAATTTAAAAATCGGTTCCAGAATCACGAAAATATAACCATACATATAAATATATGTACCTATAAATATATTTTAATTAATAAACTTTATTTGCTAGAGCAGTTTTAGGTTCACAGTACAATTGAGTGGAAATACAGTTTACGTATACTCCCTGCCTCCACACAAACTTCACCTGCCTCACTATCTACATCCCGCACCAGAGTGGTACATTTGTCACAATAAAAAAACCTACATTGACACATAATCATCCAAAGTCCAAAATATACATTAGGATTTACTCTTATTGTACATCTAGGGATTTTGACAAATTAGTAATGACGTGTACTCACAATTGAAGTATTGTACAAAGTAGTTTCAGCACTAAAAATCCTCTGTGCTATGCTATGCCTATTCATCCCTTCTTCTCCCCAAACCCTAATTTTTTACTCTCCCCTTAGTTTGCTTTTTCCAGAATGCCATATAGTTGGAATCATACAGTATGTAGCCTTTACGGATTTGTTACTTTCACTTAGTGATATGTTTTTAAGGTCCTTCCATGTTTTATCATGGCATAATAGCTCATTTTTTTTTAGCATTAGATAATATTCCATTGTCTGGAGGTACCAAAGATTTATTTATCTATTCAGCTACTGAAGAACATCTTGCTGTTTCCAATTTTGAAACTTGCTATAAATTGTCAGACTGCAATAAAAATCTATGTGCAATAAACCTCTATTTTATAGACTTAAATTTTCAATTCATTTGATAAATACCCAGGAGGGTGACTGTTGGATTGAATGATAAAAGTATAGTTTTATAAAAAAAAAAAAAACTGCCAAAGTCTCTTTCAAAGTACCTGTACCATTTTGCATCCCACCAACAATGAATGAGAGTTCCTATTCTTCCACATCCTTACCAGTGTTTTGTGTGGTCAGTGCTTTGGATTTGGGTCATTCTAATAGGTGTCTAGTAGTATCTCATTGCTTCGATTTATAATTTCACAATGTCCTTTTCATTTATAAGTCCCTAAGGGCATATGATGTTAAACATCTTACCATGTTTGCTTGCTTGCCATCTGTATATCTTCTATGATAAGATATCTGTTCAAATCTTTCACCTGCTTTTTAATTGGATTGCATATTTTCTTATTGTTGAATTTTAAGAATCTTTGTGTACCTTGGACTTGTTTTGTATAGTCCTTTATCAAATATCTCCTTTGCAAATATTTTCTTCCAGTCTATGGTTTGTCTTTTCATTCTCTTGATATAGAGTTTAATAGAGCAGAACTTTAAAATTTTAATGAAGTCCCTGTTTCAAGGACTAGAAAGGCATTGCCATGCCCAACATCATTTAGGTTTTCTTCTATGTTATCTTCTAGGTTTATGGTTTTGCATTTTACAGTTAGGTCTGTGACCCACTTTGAGTCAAAATTGTGAGGGTGTATGATCTGTGTCTATATCTGCAGGTGGATGTCCTGTTGTTCTAGCACTGTTTATGCAAAAGACTGTCTTCACCTTATCATATTGCCTCGCTCCTTTGCCAAAAACTGATAGACTATGTTTATCTGAGTCTATTTTGGGGCTCTTTATACTGATGCATTGATCTATTTGTCTCTTCTTTGACTGATAACCATTTTGTTTTGATTACTGTAGCTATATAGTAAGTCTTATAGTTTTAAGTGCCAGAGGTATGTAGAAGTTTGTTGTTTAATCTCTACATAGTTTTTAATTTACCAGTTATCTTTCTGTGTTTCCATTTTTTATTAAGGGAATAGTTCTATGTATGACACACATAAAAGATTTTTCCCTAGTTTTTCCTTTGCTTTTAAAAAGAGTTTGGAGAAGTTGATCTCAAATATATCCCTATGTTGTGAAACTCCTTGATTTGTTTTTTTCTCTTTGGATTTTATGTATAGCTTGCTTAGAAAATTTTCTATATCCTGAGAGCAAATATCACACATATTTTCATCTAGAATTTATTGTTTGTGGTCCTTTTCTTCTTTTTGCTATTATTATTTTACTCTTTAATATACCTGATATTTAATTGCTACGTGAGGAGCTGACTTAGCACTATTTTTCATGAAATAACGGTTCAAATGTCCCTTCAACATAGCTGAATGACCTGATCGATCATCACTGATTTATTATAATATTATGAAGTATTTTGTGCAGTATAATTATTTCTCTACTATGTACTCTGTTCCATAGATAGATGTAACCATCATTGAATAAATAACACACTGTTAAATTGTGGCACAGACATAAACATAATATATTTTGATATAGCAGGAAGTAATCCAGTCCCAGCAATTGTAGAACTTAACAAATCTTTCAGAAAGTTTTTCAGTGTCTGGAAGTTTCTGTTGCTCTGCATCCTCTCTATCAGTTAGTATTATCAGGTTTTTAAAATCTTAACTGTTATTTTAGGCGTGTAGAGATATCACATTGACATTTCAATTAGAATTTCCCAGTCATTAAATGTCTTAATCACATATTTATTTATTTATTACTGTTTATATGTTTTCTTTGTTAAATGTCAGTCCTGTTTATGGCTAAATCTCCCTTCTATTGAGCTTTAAGTGTTTTTCATGATCTGGATATCATTGATTTACCCATTTATATTTGTAAATATAATTGCACAGTTGTGCTTGGCTCTTCAAATTCCTTAAAGTTATCTTTTGAAAACCAAAATAATAATAATAATAATAATAATAATAATAAGGTTCAGTTTATCTTTCATTTTTTATTAGTATTATTTTTTAGCTTATATTTGTTTTAAATTATAGCTTACCTCTTGGCCCCTCATGTTAATCTTTTCTAACTCAATGTCAAAACACTGGTTTGTTTTTCCTAAGTGTTTGTTCTTCTGCAATTTTTGAAGTCCACCACTTATGTATATACGTCTATGCTTCACTTTAAATTTTAGTTTTAAGTATTTCTTTTTTTTTTCCTTTGTTTTCAATTACTTCCAGTACCATTCGTTGAAAAATGATTATTTTTCTCTTGAATGACTTTGGCACTGCTGGTAAAAATCATTTGACTTAGTATGTACATGTTAATTTCTCAGGTCTCTACGTTGTCCCACTCCTTTGTATGTTTATCCTTCTGCAATCCCACACTGTTTTAATGACTGTACTTGTACAGTGAGCTTTGAAGAGTAAGTCCTCTGACTAGATACTTCTTTTTATATATTTTTTAACGTTTTATTTATTTTTGAGACAGGGAGAGACAGAGCATGAATGGGGGAGGGTCAGAGAGAGAGGGAGACACAGAATCTGAAGCAGGCTCCAGGTTCTGAGCAGTCAGCACAGAGCCCGACGCGGGGCTCGAACTCACGGACAGTGAGATCGTGATCTGAGCCGAAGTCGGACGCTTAACCGACTGAGCCACCCAGGCGCCCCATACTTCTTTTTATATTAATTGTTTAGCTATTCTAGTCCCTTAGGACTATTTTTTGCATATACATTTGCATATACATCTTAGAAAATGTTTGACAATTTCTATAAAAGTATAATTAAATTTTCATTGGAATTTGGTTAAATCTGTATCAATTTCTGTAGAATTGAAGTGTTAACCCTGTACAATCTTTTGGTCCATTAATATAGCATATCTCTTCATTTATATATTTTTTTTAATCTACAACAATATTTTGCAGATTCAACAATGTCTTGCCCATATTTATGTAAATATATCCACACATATTGTATATTTTATGTTATTGTAAATTATATAATTTGCAAATGCTTATTGCTGGTCCAGGCAAAAATAATCGATTTTCTACATTGACATTGTACCTTGTGACCTTGTTATAGTCATGAATTAGTTCTAATAACTCCTTTGTAGATTTTTCAGGGTTGCCTGCATACTCAATTGTGTTACCTATAAATGAAAAGAGTATTCCTCCCCAATTACTGTTATGCCTTTTATATCTTTTTCTAGCTTTAATCTCCCTGGCTGGGGGCTCCCTTATAATTGTTAAATAGAGAGTAGGTATCCTTCTCTTAGTGCAGATTTTACAAAACAAAATATTCAGTATGTCACCATTAAGTGTGATATTAATCACAGGTTTTTCATAAATGCCTATATTAGTTTGCTAGGGCTGCTATAAGAGAGTACCACTTCCTGATTAGCTTCAACAGCAGAAATTTATTTTCTCACAATTTGGGAGGGTAAAAAGTCCAAGACGTTAGTGTTCACATGGTCAGCTCCTTCCGAGGGTCACTGAGGGAAGGATGTGTCCAGACCTCACTCCATGGTTTGTATATTGCTCTATTTACCCTGTGTCATCCCATCATCTTTCCTCTGCACATTTGTGTCCAAATCGCCTCTGCTTATGAGAACATAAGTCATACTAGATTAAGCCCACCTCAATTACCTCACTTTAACTGAATCACCTCGGTAAAGACCCTATCTCCAAATATGGAGAATGGATCTCTCATTCTGAGGTATTAAAGTTGGGACTTCAATACATGAGTTTGTTTCTGTTGTTATTTTGGGGGGAGGAGGAAGATGAAGAATGCAGTCAAAATATAGACATTGGATATTTGAGGAATTGGAAAAACACTCAAAATAAAGCATTCAATATAAAAATTGAGACAAGAAATGCATGACTTAAACTTCATGATACGATTGTGTACTTTCTTGAAGAAAATATACCAAATACTGAGTTTTTCTCTAGATTAATCTTTTTAAACTTCTTTTTTCACTCTACATTTCCGTATTTTTTAACACAAATTGTGCCTTGCAAAATTAAAAAAGAACACACCAGAGTCACGCATTTCATGAAAATGTGGTTCCTTTATTTTCCATATAATTGATCTAATGTGGCACTCACTGTTCCACTGTCAGTGGAATCAGGAAGAAAAGTAAACCTGTCCCTTAGGGTACTCCTTTACATCCGGTGGGAAGACACACTTCCAGAGTAGGACGGTAACTTGCAGGTATCTGTGGCCTCTTTGGAATAACGGAGGATTGTTAAGGTTTCTCTCCCCGTCTCCCACTCCAGGAAGGTAGCTGCGGAGCTCAGCAGGTGACATGCACCCTCTCTAGCCCCACCCGCTGTGCCTCTGGTGGGAGCTCTCCAGGCCTAGTCCGGGTCCGCAGGAACTCACCAGAGGCAAGCAGAGCCGCACCTGGATCCCTGAGGCCTGATGGGAGCCTTTCCAGGTGCGTTCTATAAACTACAGCAATCCTGGAGTTGACCTCGCGAAACTGGCGCTGCAGCACCGCCTTCTACAAGGGGGCGGCTCCTCTCAACGTTTTCCTCTCTGGCTGTTTTTCTTGGGTTTCTCTGTCTCTCTCGTTCTCTTTATCCCGCACGCACCAGCGGGGCAGCACAGAGTTGTCTTTCCAGTAGGTCTCAGCCTCCGGGAAGCATCGTGAGTTTGAGATTTTATTTATTTATTTATTTATTTATTTATTTGTTTGTTTGTTTGTTTATTCATTCATTCATTCATTCATTTAATTTTTAGATTACATATGTAAGTGAGGTTATACAGTGCTTCTCTGACTCCTGTCACTCAAGGTCCCTCTGTGTTGTCATGAATAACTGAATAATATTCCTCTGTGTGTGTGTGTGTAATATTTTTTTTTTTTACTCATCTGTCCATGGACACTTAGGTGGTTTCTTTGTCTTGGCTATTGCCAAGAATAATGCTGCAGTGAACGTGGTGGGGGCCAATGTCTCTTTTTACACTGGGATTTTGTTTCTTTTGGATGTGTACCCAAAAGTAGAATTATTGGATCATATGGTAGTTCTATTTTTAATTTTCTGAGGAACCTCTATACGGTTTTTCTGAGTGCCTATACCAGTTTACATTTCCACAAACAGTGCACAAGTTTCCCTTTTTACTAACACGTGTTGTCTCTTGTCTTTTTAATAATAGCCATTCTAACTGGTGTGGTGATACATTTGGTTTTGATTTCCGTGATGATTACTCATGTTGAGCACCTGTTGGCCATTTAAATCTCTTTTTTGGAGAAATGTTCAGGTATTTTGACCATTCTTAGTTGAATTATTATTTTATTTTCTTACTTTTTTTGCTATTGAATTGTATGAGTTCTTAATATATTTTGGATATAACCCCTTATCACATAGATAATTTACAAATGTTTTCTCCCATTCCATAGGTTACATTTTGGTTTTGTTGATTGCTTCTTTTGCTGCACAGATTTTTTTCTTCAATGTAGTCCCACATGTTTATTTTTTATTTTGTTGCTAGTGGTTTAAGATCATATCCAAAGAAATCATTGTTAAGACCCATAGCAAGAAGATGTTTTTCTATCTCCTCTCTCTCTGCCCCTTCCCCTGCTCACTTGGGTTCTCTTTCTGTCTCTCTCTCTCTCAATATAAATAACTAAGCATAAAAAATAAATAAAATAAATGAGATTGTTTGTTTCTTTTTCAGATGATATGTTGTGAATGTAGAGAAATGTAACTGATTTTTATATGTTGATTTTGTAATGAATTCAATCCATTATTGAATTCATTGATTATATCCAAGAGTGTTTTGGTAGTGTCTTTAGGATTGTCTATAAAATTATGTGATCTGCAAGTAGAGACAGTTTTACGTCTTCATTTACAATTCGGATGTCTTTTCCTTCTTTTCCTTGCCTGATTGCTGTGGCTAGGACTTCTGGTACATTTTGAATAGGAGTGGTGAGAGTGGGTACCCTTGTCTTGTTCTTGATTATAAAGGAAAAGCTTTCAAATTTTCACCATTGAGTCTGATGTCAGCTGTGAGATTGTTATAAATGCACTTTATTAGGTTGAAGTATATTCCTTCTATATCTAACTTAAGAGTTTTTACCACGAATCAATGTTGAATTTTGTCAAATGCTTTTTTTTGCATCTGTTGAGATGGTCATATGATTGATATGTTTTATTTTATTAATGCAATGTATCACCTTTATTGGTTTGCATAGGTTGAACCATCCTTGCATCCAGGGAATAAATTTCAGTTGATCATAGTGTATGCT
The DNA here is from genome assembly GCF_022837055.1 of Prionailurus viverrinus. Classification (NCBI taxonomy): domain Eukaryota; kingdom Metazoa; phylum Chordata; class Mammalia; order Carnivora; family Felidae; genus Prionailurus; species Prionailurus viverrinus. Next base: position 158,662,258 of record NC_062564.1, on the reverse strand, counting down.
TCTTTAATGTGCTGCTAAATTTGTTTTGCTAATATTTTATTGAACATTTTTGAATCTACTCATGAGGGATATTGACCTATGTTAGTGTCCTTATCTGGCTTTATCATCAGTGTTATACTGGCCTCAGAAAATAAGTTTAGGAGTGATCCCTCCTTTTCAATTTTAAAAAATGAGCTAGAGAAGAATTGGTGTTAATTTATCTTTCAATATTTGGTAAAATTCAACAATGAATCCATCTGGTATTGAGGTTTTGTTTGTTGGAAGATGTGTGATTACTGATTCAGTCTTATAATGGATCTGTTCAGATTTTCTATTTCTTCCTGATTCAGTCTTTTGAAGGGACACAGTTTAGCCCATAGCAAACCCTTTGATAGGTTAATGAAGTTGATGAGATTATGTTCATGGATGAGTGTTGAGTTTAGTCAAATCTTCTTTATTATCGATTAAAATGGCTCTATGCCTTTTCCTTAATAGTCCATTGATATACTGGATTACATTAATTGATTTTCTAATTTTAACGAAATCTCACTTTATCATGATTTATTATTTGTTTTCAATATTGTGGAATATGACTTACTAGGATTTTGTTGTAGATTTTTGCTTCCATGCTCTTATAAGGATATTACTCTTTAATTTTCTTTTCTTGCTTATCTTTTTCTGGTTTTGGTACCAAGGTATAACTGGTCCTACAAAATGATTTGCAAAATATTCTTTACTAATTTGTGTAGATTTGATATTATTTCTTTCCTGTATTTTTGATAGATTTATACTACCTCTATTATCTTGTCTTGGAATTTTTGAGAAAAGCATTTCAACTATAATTCAATTTTATTAATTCATAATGGAAACTTTAGGTTTCCTATATAGTTTAAAATGAGCTGTAGCAGTTTTATTGTGTGTAAAAGATAGACAGTTGAATCAGAAGATGTTGTGGAAGAAAAGAAAGGTCTGCCTGTGCAGGCCTGAAAGAATTTTGAAAGATGCAAGCTGGAGAAGTTGTTGAAATATTTTTGTTTTTTCCTCTTCAGGCCAAATTCTCACATATCAAAGAATGCTAAAAGGAAACCAGAGAACTGAGATAATTTTGCCACACTTCTTGTTGAGGTTATGCAAGGGATCCTCCTCAGAGTTGCCTTTGAAACAATAGCATAATGTCCAGTATATTAACAGAAACAAGGGCGCCTGGCTGGCTCAGTCGGTTAAGTGTCTGACTTCCGCTCAGGTCATGATCTCGCGGTTTGTGAGTTTGAGCCCCGCGTGAGGTCTGTGCTGACAGCTCAGAGCCTGGAGCCTTGCTTCAGATTCTGTGTCTCCCTCTCTCTCTGCCCTTCCCCTGCTCACACTCTGTCTCTCTCTGTCTTTCAATAGTAAATAAACGTTAAAAAAAAAATAGCAGAAATAGAGAGCCTATGTTACTGTATACGGATACCTTCCTGCTAAAGAAGTTTTTGTTTGACTTGAGGACATATGACATATCTAGTCACTTGCTCTCCTAATCAGAACACTGATAACCACAAATTTATGTTTTTCCCTAATAAAATATTAGAAAAGCCAAAGCTTTTTCTCTTAGCATAGATAATGCTTAGGTAATTTCTGATCTTACACTGTTTGTATTCCATAAAATCAAATCACTAAATTTAGTCCAAAAGATAAAAAATATTATTTCAGTGAGACATCTATACATTTTGCCTTTAGTGAGGGGTATGTATATTCTAGGGTAAAATGAAGTAAACTTCAATGAAATGGGCCAATTAGAAATATTAGTTATTTTTTCCCCATAAAACCTAATATCAAGTCACTATGCTTAAGTCACAATTTTTTGTTGACTTTTTTGTAGAGTCATGTTTTCATATTTTTTCAATAACTCCTAGTATTTTAATTTTGAAAATCAGTATTTGAATTTTAACAAGGGTTAAATTATTGCAACAAATTAATGTAATTGTACTATAAAAATAAATTTAAATAGAATTTTAAACTGTATACATATTTAGCAAAATATAAAAGAAAAGAAAATATCACCTTTATGTCTATAAGTCTTCTTTAACTAATAGAATATGATAATGCTATAAAAATATGCACACAGCCTAATTCTAACTCATACAAATAAGCAATTCTTTGAAAGTTAAAAAAATATCATTACTTTGTTTGCTTTTGGTGTTCCATTTTCAAGTGGTGACTTTCAGAAAGTTTGACACTGAACCAAAATTCTCTGTGTAACTAGTATAGAATACACTATAACAGTCTTAGGAAACAGTCTAACACATATATGGCATATAGAATATCTTTATGAAAGATATTTACACTTACAGTAAAACCTTGGATTGGGAGTAACTTGTTCTGTGAGTGTTCTGCAAAATGAGCAAACAGTTCTAATAAATTTTAACTTGATAAATGAGCGATGTCTTGCAATAGTAGTGACACCAAATGATCACAACTGAGTCAATGATTCTTCTCTCTCTCTCTCTCTCTCTCTCTCTCTTTCTTTCTCGTGGGTGATCATCTTCCATACTCAAATGCTCAGTCTTAGGCCATGGTGTTTGGTTGAAATAAGTGATTTTTCTGAACGTTCGAAGGTGCCCACAATTGACAGTAGTGTACTTTTTGTCACCTCAAAGCACCTATGGATTGTGTTTTGCTTTTCCATACAAGAGTAAACTTAGGAATGCTTTGCCTCATTCTAGGTCATTGGATAGGTTCCTTTGCCATATTCTACGTCATTGGATAGGATAAAGTTTCATGAAAAGAAAAAGATTCCATTGAGCTAATAGCAGTGATTCCGTTAGCGATAGTGAAAGCCATCCTACACAATAACTCTCCTCTTTCTTGTCTCCCTCACACCAGCCACAAAGGTTTAAGTGTAGGTCAATTTATTTTCCTTTATATTTTATATTTTCTTTTTATCTTATATTACATTATTTTTATATGAATATTTTTTGGGTTTTGGAATGAATGATTTTAGTTTCCATTATTCCTTATAGGGAAATTCACTTTGATATACAAGTGCTTTGTATTATGAGCATGTTTCTGGAATGAATTATGCTCACAAACCATGGTTTTACTGTATATGTATTCTCTACCTGATTCTTAATACATATTTTAATTCATTCTATTTTCTTCTGGACATATTCTGATAATCTTTCATCAAGCAATTGTTGATAATTAATTTGGGGCTTTCAAATGTGTTTAGTACACAGTCTAATGGCAGAATTTTTGGTTCTTCTTTTTAGGTGTCCTGTACTTTTTTTTTCTAATTTCACATTAAAGCTTATTTTTACTTCAATTTCTGGTCCGGGAATTATCCAAAATCTTCGTATTGTCATTTTTATATGTCATTTATTTAACAACTGATAATACTAATTATATTTTAAAAAGACAATTTAGTAATTTTATATGTTATTATTTTAAATATTCAATAATATCAGAGTTAACTTTTTAACCCCCAAATAGTAAACCTGTTCTGTATTAAACTTATTTAATTTAATAATTTACCCATGGAAGTTTAACTTAACCAGGAATTATTTTGTGAAATGCTTATATAAATATATAAAACTTTGGGGCGCCTGGGTGGCACAGTTGGTTAAGCGTCCGACTTCAGCCAGGTCATGATCTCGTGGTCCGGGAGTTTGAGCCCCGCGTTGGGCTCTGGGCTGATGGCTCAGAGCCTGGAGCCTGTTTCCGATTCTGTGTCTCCCTCTCTCTCTGCCCCTCCCCCGTTCATGCTCTGTCTCTCTCTGTCCCAAAAATAAATAAACGTTGAAAAAAAAATTAAATATATAAAACTTACTAAATAACATTTTGATCACTTTTGATAAAACAAATTCCTATATACATATTACCTATAATTTCTATCCATTGAATGTAAGCAGATATTTATTTTTAATTACATTTTTGTCCTAAAAATATAACTCCTCTTACTATCAGCGTGTATAATAGTTTCCTTATTATCTAAAAATAAATTATTATAGGGGCACCTGGATGGCTCAGTCGGTTAAGCGGCCGACTTCGGCTCAGGTCATGATCTCCGTGAGTTCGAGCCCCGTGTAGGGCCCTGTGCTGACAGCTCAGAGCCTGGAGCCTGTTTCAGATTCTGTGTCTCCCTCTCTCTGACCCTCCCCCCCCCCCCCCGTTCATGCTCTGTCTCTCTCTGTCTCAAAAATAAATAAACGTTAAAAAAATTAAAAAAAAATAAAAACAATAAATTATTATACAAAATCATGTCTTTTGATATGGTCATAAGAAATCAATATCTTCAACACAGTCCTATTATCAAATCTTTAGCATCTGTCACTGCATATCAAACAACTGTTCTCATCTAGCTATAAGGTGCCTATAAGATCACATTTCTCTGGTTGTGACTACGGAGTCAGTAGAAGATATCACAGTGACGTAGTGTGGTGATTGTGAAGTCAGATGGGAATCAAAATCAAGCTCTAGAGCTGGCTTGCTGTGAGATCTTTAGACAAATGAATTAATCTTTCTGCTTTGCTATCTTTACCTGTAAAATATTGATGGCAAGTATATCATGGGGTTCTTGTGAGGATGAAATGATTCAAAATATGTAAAATTTTTGGAACAGTACCTGAAACATAGGAAACCCACTCTTAGCATTATATATATGTGCCCTCTGTAAAACACAAGATGTGGTTGTTTCTTATTATTTCCACTATTATTTTGTAGTTTCCACTGGCATTCTTTGGAGACCAAAATTCCTTTGAAGCTTTGTAAATGTGCTCAGTTCAAACATCAATATTGATTTTCTAACCCTAAAGTTAGTATCATGCATGTTGTGCTTTGATTGGCTAAACCTTAAGAACTGTGACGTTTAAACTGAAATGAGCAAGGGTGCCTGGGTGGCTCAGTTGGTTAAGTGTCCGACTTCATGGTCATGATCTCATGACTTAGGTCATGATCTCATGGCTTGTGAGTTTGAGCCCTGCAACGGGCTCTGTGCTGACAGCCCGGGGCCTGGAGCCTGCTTCGGATTCTGTGTCTCCCTCTCTCTCTGCCCCTTCCCCACTTGTGCTCTGTCTCTCTCTATCAAAAATAAATAAATGTTAAAAAAATTTTTAAACTGAAATGAGCATAATAAGTTGAAGAACAAAGAAATCGAAGTCAGCAAATAGGACAATCGTGTATATAAATAATATGGCAGAAAATCAAAATGTGTCCCCTTCTGCTTACACTTGAGGAAGCACAGCAGATTATTTTCTCATCTTTGCATATATATATATATATATATACATATATATGTAAGTAAAAACTAAATATATAACTATATATATAAAACCTTATCTTGCTGTCTCTATATATAACATAACATATAATGTATATAACTAAATAATTATGTAACGTGTATAATTTCTCTACACACACACAAACACACACACACACAATTGTTTCATCAATAAAATATTAATTCATTCTTCAGATTAAGAATATTCACTAAAAATTGTCTGTAGTTTCTATTTCTTTTACAAGTGGAAACTGTCTTCCAAGTTTGTCTCCTTCGCTAGAAGGAGCCACACAGATAAATGACCATTCCTCAAATTTCCTAATTAACTTCAGTCAAAGAATATTTACAACACTTATCCTGAAAGGTAAGTGGCTTACTTGTAACTGTTCTGTTCTTCATGCCAATCTAAAATTATCTCCACAGGTAGACCTTACAGTGATGTCGAGTTTTGAGAGAATAAGTTATCATTTATTTCTGTGCCCCCAAAAGCCACCATTGGATACCTTAAAGGAAAATGAAGGTGGTACTTGTAATTCTGAGAAATTTAGGACTAGAATACAAACATAAATTATATATTTTTAAATCAGTTGAAACCCCATTTTGTTGAACTAAATATGTTAAGCCACATTAAATTTTACAATTTATTATAATGACAGGAATAGCAAAAGCATTTAGTCATCCAAGGAGGATTTATACACAAATGTTAAGTGCTTCATGCTATGTATCAGATATTCTCTATGCTAAAAGAAATGCAGAACTCTTTAGGCAGACAAATAATGTGCACATTATACCTTGATAGAAGATATGTGGCTACATATAATCAGGGGTTAAATTGCAGTTTGGTTATCTATTACAATTTGAAAATTAGCAACTATAAGTAAAGTATTTTCTCAGTTTTTTTAATGAAGATATTACCTAATAATGCCTGTGATATTTATGAATACAAAGATAATACATCTCAGTAAAACCAAACCAATTTTCTGAATGACATGAAATAGTATTGAAAGCTTTTTTTTAATACACTAATATTTAGATTAATGATTAAGATTTACTTCTAGAATAGACAAAGTCTTTGGCTGTTTGTGAGATTGTTATCTAACATCTTTGATAAATAAATTAAAATAGTACTTTCCTGTATGCTTCCTACTTTACTTTCAAATGAAGAAACACATTCTATATGCTTTTAGTGGGAAGCAAAATAAACTGATATCAACATATTATAGGTTTCTTCCACCCTAGTTCTGTCACTTTCTTTAGAAAAGTTTCTGTTCTGCTTGAACTCATTGGAATTATTTTCTAAAATAAGATTTCAGATTAGATGATCTCAAAAAAAATTTACAGATAAATTATTAAAGGTGTAAAATGGATTTTCAAAATTACATGATGCAAAATCTAGACGTATTGTACTCAAACTGTAAATAATCAAAGGTAAAGAAAAAATTTGAAAGGAGAAAAATGAGAGGAAGAACCAACCTTATGAATAAAGAAGCAAAGAGAAGAATTATGTCTGACTTCTCAGAAATCATGCAAGTGAGAAGAGTTGCGTGAAATATTTAAAGTGTTGAGGAAAGAAAACCACCACCTAGAATTCTGTGCCTGTGAAATTTTTCTTTAAAACTGAAGGAGAAATAAAGACTTGCTCAGAAAAAAATAAATGAAGAAGAATTATTTTTTTGCCAATACATCTGCCTCAAAAGAAATGTTAAAAGAATTTCTTTAAAGAGAAAGAAGATTATATAAGTCAGAGACTAGGATCTACATGAAGAAAGTAAAAGCATCTGAGAAGAAATAAATGAAGGTAAAATAGGAACTTATTTTTTTTTATTTTTTTAAATATTTTATTTATTTTTGAGAGAGGGAGAAAGAGTGTGAGCGGGGAAGGGGCAGAGAGAGGGAGACACAGAATCCGAAGCAGGCTCCAGTCTCTGAGCTGTCAGCACAGAGCCCAACACGGCTCAAACCCAAGAAACACTAGATCCTGACCTGAGCTAATGTCAGATGCTTAACCACCTGAGCCATCCAGATGCCCCTAGAAACTTATTCTTAATTAACCCAACAGATAACAATGTGTTTATAATAAGATTATATTCAATTATGTATGCTTATGCATCTATATATGCTTATATAGAAGTGAAATAAAGATATTAATAATGCAAGCAAGAAGAGGGAGGAATTATAAATATTTTATTATTATAAGGTACTTGGACTACCCATGAGGAGGCATATGTTATTTAAAAGTCGACTTGGGTTGGTTGTAAATGTATGTTGCAAACTCTAGGACAAATACTTTTAAAAATATAAAAAAATATATCATTGTTATACTAAAGTAGAGGAGATGGAATCATATCACATGCTCACTTAAAACTACAAAAAATAGAAAAATTGTGGAAGCCAAAAACATGAACAAAGAGCAAAGGGCAAGAAATAGTAAAACAGTAATAAATATAGTAGTTATTAATCTATCAATAATTACTTTAAATATCAATGGCCTAAATGTACCAATTTAAAGGTAGAGACAGAGTGGATTGAAAACTGAGAATCAAGCATGTATTTTCTACAAAGAACTCCTTTTAAATATAAAGACACATACAGTTTAAAGTAAAGGAGTGAAGAAGGATGAACCATACTAACACCAACAAAAAAAAAGGGGGTTGCTAATTTGCAGAAAGAGCAGGCTTCAGAGTAGGGACATTGAGTATGCACCTAGTAACAGTGTCTAAAGTACATGATACAAACAGTGTCTAAAGTACATGCAAAAACTGTGGGAAATAGATGTATCTACTGCCATAGTGGACACTTTAATACCCGTCTATCAGAAATGGACAAGTATATGGGAAATCTCTGCGCCTTCCCTTTGATTTTGTTGCAACCTAAAGCTGTTTTAAAAATAAAGCCTTAAAAAAATTCTTAATTCTACTTTAGAAAAAAGGGGGTGGTGCAAAAAAAGGGGGTGGTGCATACAGATGAACATCAAAATTGGAAAAATAAAATATAATAGAAAAGCAAGCAAGGAACATCAAAATTGTCATTTCACCAAATAATAAATTGAGATACTTAAAATCTTTGGAGGAACTTCAAAGTTATTGAAGGAATGCAATGAAAATGCCAATATTAGCAATCAAAAAACAAAGTGGTGAGACATTAATAATGTACTTAAAAGTGATTAAGGATTAGTAGTTATTAAGGGGCATTCAAATAATAACTTGAACTCTGCTGGTATGTGCATAAGTTGGTTTAAAAAAAAAAAAGAGTCTTTCTCTTAAACCCATTATTAATTCCCTTTCTAGGAATGTATCCAAGAAGAACTTCAGAATTTTAGATAAGGATTTCTGAACAAAGATGTGCATGGCTCTTTATAATGAAAAAAAATAGTGATTCCTTCTCAACGAGGCCAACTCTGACCATCATATCTCACTTCAACCTCATTGTAATCCTTTTTATACAGTCCCTTTTTTTCCAGGATAATTTTCACCTGCTAGCATGCTATTATAATTTATTAATTTACTATTGTTATTATGTTTTGGCTATTTCGTAGCATGGGAATATAAGCTCTCTGTGTCCACAGATTTTTTTAATAAAATTTTGTTGACTGATATATTCCAAGTGCCAAGAATAGGCCTGTCTATAGGAAGCACTCAGTAAATATTTGGTGAATAAAAAAAATATCAAAAATATAAGAATGATCTATAAATATAATTAATATTACAAACCATAATTTTGTTTTTCAAAATAAAACATGAGATATTTAATTATAGGTAGGTTTGTATAAACGTATATGTATGTGTGTGAGAAATCAACACAACATTGTATATTTATAGTGATCAGAATCATCACATATGTTTGTGTGTATATAGAGTAAAAGAATGCTAATGCCTAATGGTAGAATTAAATATGATGTTTATTTGCCTTTCATTTCTACCTCCAAATATTATAAAATTATTACATATTGGAAGTATCAGGCTAGCCATGGCTTGACTTATATAGTCATATAGTAGTATAAGTAAGATGTATTTCAGTATTAGATATTTAAGGAATTATACAGAGACAGAAATAGCTTAGTGTATAGATTTGAATGAGGGAAGAAAGGAAACATTTGATGTAAAATGGTATGCTACATACAGTTGTGTACAGCGAAGGTTCGGAACTTTAAAAAAATACACAGGTTCATAAAGCTATTGCCTTCCCCAAATCACCAGCATCCCTTGGCTGGACTATTTACCACAATGGTCCCCAGTTGATTTCCCTGTTTGCACACTTACCCCCATAATCTATTCTCCACAAGGCAGCCAGAAGGGTTTTACAGTCGGTCATTTTTCTTCTCAGAACTCTCCAAGGACTTCCTATAATCACCTAGGACAAAAATCAAAAGTTCTTAACATTGTATACATGGTCCTTCTATAGGATCTGAAACATCTTCCACCCAATTCTTTTTTTTCTTTTTTTAACATTTATTTATTTTTGAGAGACAGAGAGAGATAGAGCACAAGCAGGGGAGGAGCAGAAAGAGGGAAACACAAAATCTAAAGCAGGCTCCAGGCTCTGAGCTGTCAGCACAGAGCCTGACGTGGGGCTCGAACCCACGGACTGTGAGATCACGACCTGAGCTGAAGTCAGCCACTTAACCAACTGAGCCACCCAGGCACCCCTCTTCCACCCAATTCTGTGATCGAATCACATCATGACAAAAACTTCTCTCACCCCCAACCCACAGAAAACTCACAGTCTCTTCTAATCTGCTTTATTTTTTAATCACTGGAATTGTTGCTACCTGATTCATACTGTGATATAGTACATATGCCTTATATATATACATTTAATAAATACACATGCATACATACATACATGTATGTGTACATATACAGATGTAGATCACACATATGTATGTATACATACATACCTAGTACAACTATATATTTTATACTCCTAGTATACTTGTATTTATGAATATCATACATTTAATATCTGTATTTCACTACCTGATGTGTGTGCCTGTGTGTCATTTATTTTCTCTCAGTCTTTTGCCATGAAAGTATAATTTCCATGGAAGAATACATTTAGTTTTTTTTTAGTTCAACCCTGCATTTCTTTATCTAATTGAAGGTCCTGCATGTGCATAGAAATTAATGAGTAATTGTTAGATTAGTGAGTACTAGATAAATCATGAAATTGATGCACTTTTTTGTGTTCAATCTTGCTACTTTAATAAGGAAGATTTTATGATTGATACCTGAATACAGTGTGAAAGACATTGCAAACCTACCTACTTATATCGAGGTCTATTTATCCACTGACTTGACCAATTTGCTGTCCTACCAATCTGCCTGTATCTCTGACCTACCTTTATGCTAGGTTATTCAGTGGCTTAAAGCTAGGTGCCTCTATCTTAAGTGATTTTTCTCTGCAACTGCTGCTGTGCCTTTATGTTCTCTGCCCAGCTCTGTACAACTGCGAAACTTGCTAAGAAAAAAGGAAGTTGAAGAATTCACTGTGGCATTCTAATTTTAGCTAATTCTAATAAACCCTATTCATATATCAGAGGCGGTGAAAGGAGAGGTTAAAAAAAAAATCTGTACAGATTATTTCACACACCCCATGGGAGCCTGACTTTATATGATTTTAAGTGACTAATTCCTCTTGGCCGGTTTTGACAGGATTAGATCTGACTGAGAATCTCTCTTAACATGATTATATGATTATTTGAGATTCTGCTTTTATTGCTCTTCTTCCTACATCTTTTCAATTGGGAATGAGAATCTCTAGAATTGTGTATGTTGGTGTCTAGAATTTTGTGAGTCTTAGCACAGCAGCCTTTGAAATGTAGAAATTTTAGGACATACTCATGAAGGTGATTATCGATGCTCTGTCTAATCAAGTACATGTGTTTCATAGTCTGTACATTCTAGGTTTATACTGAGTGATTATGTAGAAAATATTATGCCTGAATTTTCTGTGGTCTAGAAAAAATACCTTATTTTTACAAGCCTGATTCATGTGTTCAGAATGGCAAGATTGTTGATTAGTACCCTGCCAAACAAATAGTCCCAGGCAACATTATTCTTAATTTAAGTTGCCAAACCCTTAATTTCATTTGCCAATATCTTTCTTTCTTAAAAAGCTAAGGAAAGAACTTTGGTATCTTTATGGGAATTATTAAGAGAATATTTCACATCCTGTGAGTTTTAAAAACCAGTTTGGAACGCCTTTACATCAGCAATTGTCTCTTAAAATGTTAAATAGAATTCTCACATTAGACTTGGCTTAAGCTAATGGTGATTTATAATTTAGAACATTGTCTATGTTTATAAAATAACACATATATGAATGAGTTTTGTAAACAAAGTGGAATACTTGAGTTTTCCAAAGGATGCCTCTTTCAAATCCAAGCAAAGAACAGTGGTCTTGGGTGAAATATTTCTCCTAAGAAAAACATTATTTTTGTTCATTATCTTGTTCATTTGAACAGTGTTTGCTTGAACAGTGAGGCAGAAGGATATAAGTATATTCATCTTTTAGAAATGGAAACATTCTTACTAGGCATCAGGTAAAACAGAGTATACCAAAAAGTTCAAATATATATTGTTTCAGAATGTCTAAACAATTTTTAAATCTTAATTGTGTGGCAGACATATAGGTAACAATGTAGCAACAAGCACTAATGTTTTCTAGAGTTATTTATTGTCATTCCATAAGACTGAGAGTTGGGTGAAGTAGCTGATAGTAAGATAATGAGAGTTGCCAACACAGAGAATCTATTGATGTAGTTGCAAAGATTGGGGAGATATTTCAAGGGTGAAAAAAAAAGACAAACTAATCCCGGTCAAAATTGAATTATAGGAACATCTGTAGGAGACAAGGAGGTGAAATAGATGGTAGAATCATGTCAGAAAGGCAGTAAATGTATAGAGATCAAATTTATGGATAATTCAGTCAACTGAGTAACCCAACTAACGGTTTTCTGGAAAGTGCAGATCAGGAAAATATATTCTCCAAGTTAGTAGATAGGCGTATCACCCCAAAATTGTCAGTGCATACTCCATTATTAGATTTTGAATCATCACTAAACGGACAAAGAAATTGAAAAGAGAAAAAAAATGTGACAGTATCTGGATAGTATACTTGTGGCTATGAAGTCATTATTACTGTTATTCCTTCTAAATCCTGTAGGTGCCTTGAATTTTATCTGTTTCCAAATTTGGATTCTAATCTTCTTGTCATTTACGTGATATATCATCCTCCCTGTCCCTCATTTATCTTCCAGTGCATTTCCTTTAGCCTAATTTCAATTTCACAAAGTTAAGATATGTACTACAGTTAAGAAGACAGAAGATTAAGTTATAACTACAGATAAGATATTTTATGCTACCTAATAATCACAGTCTTTTGACCCAGAAATTTTAAAGCTAGTCGAAACTGTAACTTAAAAATTGCTGCAGCAGCTGATATATTTATCTCAATGTATCTTTCGCACATGTATTTTTTGTTTAATGATAGGGTAGTGGTGCCTGGGTGGCTCCAATGGTTAAGCCTCCAACTCTGGTTTTGGCTCAGGTCAAGAGCTCACAGTAAACTGGTAGACCTCACGGTAGGGTTCTTGGGTTCAAGCCCCACCCTGCACTGTCAGTGCAGAGCCCCCTTGGGATTCTCTGTCTCTCCTTCTGTCTCTGACCCTCTCCAACTCTCTGTTGCACATGCATAATCTCTCTTTCTCCCTCTCTGTCAAAAATAAATAAGTAAACATAAAATAAAAGGGGTAAAAATTAAAGTTTATATTTTTTCTCTTATTTTTTAATATAATATAATTTGTTGTCAAATTGGTTTCCATACGACACCCAGTGCTCATCCCAACAAGTGCCCTCCTCCCTTCCCATCACCCACTTTCCCCTCTCCCCCACCCGCCATCTACCCTTAGTTTGTTGTCAGTCCTTAATAGTCTCTTATGGTTTGCCTCCCTCCCTCTTGGTAACTTTTTTTTCTCCCTTCCCCTCCCCCTTGGTCTTCTGTTAAGTTTCTCAAGATCCACATATGAGTGAAAACATATGGTATCTGTCTTTCTCTGCCTGACTTACTTCACTTAGCATGAAATCTGGCCATTTGCAGCAATGTGGATGGAACTGGAGGGTATTATGCTCTTTTTTTTTTTTAAATGTTTATTTTTTTTTTGAGAGAGAGAGACAGAGACAGAGCACAAGCAGGGAGGAACAGAGAGATATGGAGACACAGAATCCAAAGCAGGCTCCAGGCTCTGAATTGTCAGCACAGAGCTCAGTGCAGGACTCCAACTGAACTCATGAACTGAACCGTTAGATCAAGACCTGAGCCAGTCAGATGCTTAACCAATCGAGCCACCCAGATGCCCCTGTTTCTTTTATTTTTGTTTAAATTAACTTCTGTTTTTCTCTTTTGTTGATAGCAATTTTAATATTTTTAATTTTTTTTATCAGAACTGCTTCTGGGAAAAATTTCTTCTTTAGTATAAATATTTGATAAATTACTTGAATTTTTGAGTTGTGGGTTTTCCTAAATTTTAAGCCCCTAAATACTGAGCACCTGTCTGTTATGCTTACCAAAAATATTCCTACATGAACTGGCACTTGTGAAGAATGAATGAATAAATGAATGAGTATATGAAGGAATGGTTACTTCCATTGTCTACCTATACATTGTTACTTCTAATGGTTATTTGGTTGATGTTTTAGATTTCTGGAGAGAGTAAAGGTCAGTAAACTATCAGAATGTTGTATACTCTCTGTGCTATGAAATGAGTTACAGAAATTCAAGTAGATCCTTTGCTTAGAAAATAAAAACAGTATTTTGCAGGTATTGTTTATTTGGCAATTATTCTCATACATGAATCCATTTCATTTAGACATTAAAATATAAATAATAATTATCTTTATTATGCTAACTATGGCAATAAATAACAAAAGCATTCATATCCATAAAGAAAAAAATGGTTTTCCAACTATCTATGCTGTCATTCATTGTATTAATAAATAAAGATGATAAATGGCCTAAATTGAGAAATTTAAAAGGAAACTACAATAAAGAGTTTTTACTAATTTTATTACTTCTTGTAATTCTGGCTCTTGTTTTAACATGAACTAAATGTTCATATGTGTTCATATAAGTTCCTAAATGCTTGCATTTTCTGGAAACCTATGAATTCAGACTCTATTAGAAATATACAAATGCTGTGTGGAGACTCCATTTTTTCCTGATTTCTTCATTTGGAGTCACCTGGTCACATATATTTTAAGCATACATACATGAGATTTCACTCTCATAAATATCACTGACTAGATATTATAAGATGAAATAAAATGGATATATTTTAATGATCACATTTTCCAAATAGAAAGATTTAATCATTTATACAAAATTTTTAGAATTCTACTTTGGCCATGATAAATTGACTCATCTCTATAGAAATATCTTCATCCTTAAAACAAAAACAAAACCATTCATCTAAGAGCTATTGATAAAGATAATGGGCCGCCATGATTTTTAAAATTCAATCAGAGATTGATTTTAATCTCTGATTTTAATTTACTGTTTAAGGCAATCCACTCACTTAATCTGTTACTGTTTTACTGCTTTACTTTATTTTTGACCTTTTGATAAATTGCAGGTACACTTCATCACGTTAAAATCTTTTGTTTCTTAGGATGGTAAGAGTTGGTACATGTGCATTTTATAAGTTTGAGATAGTAGTATTTTAGAAAAATGCCTCAATTAAGATAGGGTGCAAGATTTGGTTTGGAAAGTTCTTTCAATAAATCAGAACCAATATTTTAAAATAAATATTTGCTAAATAATTTATTGACAAAGGGGCCACTTTGTTTTTTCAACCTGTGTCCACTGAGAAGTGAAAAGAACATAAACTTTGGAAAACAAATATGTTTGGATTTCAGATTCGTAAATTCTTACGTTTATGTGTGATCATGATTATTTGACATTTCAGAGTCTGACTCCAGGGCTCACTGTAAAATGAGGGAAATTATGCAAATATAAAATTATGAAGTTTGAATACAAGTCTACAAAGAACCTTCCTCATAATTCCCATTATGTTTCTATACCTTGTTTGGTCATCTCTTGATCAAAATTGGAACATAAGAAACTACTAATTTTTCCATTAAAATGTCAGAGGACATAATGAATCCAAATCAACTATTGAATTGGATTTTTCTCAGTAGGATTATCTTACCTTTGGGGGATCAACTGAAGGGCGATAATGTTCATTCCTGTTGCGAAGTGTAATTTTACGATTGACCAAGGGGATGAATATCAGTGTTGTGCTGCTATTTTAGAATTCATTCCAGATTCTGAAGGTATGGAATGTTTTGAATTCATGTTTGTTGAATGGATAAATGGATAGACAGAATGTTGATCGAATGAATGTGCTGGTTTTAAAATTTGTTCACAAATTCTTTGATATTCCACTCTTCAAAAGATGGAGTTTGATTTCCTTTCCCTTCAAAGTGCTTAGATTTAATGACTCTCTTTTAATGAACATAATCTGGGAAAAGTGAAGCAATGTGATTTTGAAAGCTAGGTTATAAACGGTGTAGCTCAGCCTGGTTCTCCTTCTCATTGCTCATTTTGGGAAAGGCAGCTGGCAGGCTACAAAGATAATCAAGCACCTTGTTTGGGAGAAACTAAGTCCCCCCTCCCATGGTCATCATTAATTGTTCAGCCATGTGAGTGTGTCACATTAGAAGTAGATCCTCTCCCTCTGATCAAGATTCAGCTGACTATAGTCTTGGCTGACATTTTGACTGCAACCTATTAAAAGACCCTGAGTCAAAATCACCTAGCTAAGTCACTCCAAAATTTCCCACCTACAGAAACCGGGGATGATAAGTTTTGTCTCAAATAATAATCTTAATAGAGTGAATGAACAAGTAGAAGGTCTATAGAAAGCATAAGCATTTGTTCTGTGTAATTAGAAAAAGTGGTTACGATGTTAAAATTGGTATGGCAAAACTTGGTCTAGCCCTCAAATTAAAGATGACTTAATACATTTAGATTTCTTTTTAACTATATCCCCTGCTTCTTTTCTTCCCAGCTCTCACCCAAACACCTCTATGAATTGTTGGAGGAAATGAGAGAGGAGACTTGGTTTGGATCCCATAAAGTGGGAAAGTTGGATTATCTATTTTAGTCACTCTTTTTCACACTCTTGGAGGATCCTTATTTAAGTATGATCGCATTCAAATGCATCTGCTTGAGTTTGTGAATTTGCTTGAGTTGGCCCAAATTTGCTTCCTCTAAGATCTCTCTGGAGTTTGGAACCACCTGTGTTTCCAGATGACCAGTTAGAACCCGATTTGATGTGCTCCAGTATTCAGGAGCCTGGTTGTACCATCCTCTATACTTTTTAGATTTGACCACAGTGAAGGATTTGCTATGCAAAGTGCTAAAATATTGTGTGTCCCTGCATCCCAAGAGGTTTCCCCATGCATCATGATCTAGGATAGTTACACGTATTTATTTTTTGCCAAATGCCATGCAACATCCCCATAATATCACTGTTCTTATCCCTTTACCTGGCATCCGTGTCTTTTTAGCGTAGGCTTCTTATTTGAACATAGATTCTGACTTCTAGCATAAGGAAGTTTATATAGCAACAATTGAAAATGTTCTTCCATGGTTTTCTGGGGCATTTTGTCACAAAGAGGACAGAGTTTTTAGGCTAGGGTGTGGAACTGAGAAATAGTTTCTGAGGATTGGTTAGATGCAGTGTTTCATAGTAATAAGCAAAGAACGTGTTGTATAAACATCCAAAGTGCTCATGTTGTGCTTAACTCTATATTCCTTCTGTCCTTTTGTTCTCCATCTTACAACAATGTCCTCAATGATGTATTAAAGATTTGAAGAGGTTAACTAAGTAAATGTTATCATAAGTCATGGAAGGAGGTATAGATGATATCCCTAAGTAAGGGAAACATAAGTTAGCCACCACTTACTATGCTTTTGGTATTTTGATAGGAGCTAAAGACTAAGTCTATGTTTTTTTTATACAGGAAGGGCTAGTAATTTGTGGTGAGATCTGCTGCATTTTATTTACATTTAGACAGAAACACAATGTTACACAGAAAAGTTCTCTTTTCTGATTGTCCTTCTTATTTAGGTGCCTCCTCATCCCAGGGCTTCATTAATGCCTCTTCTCGTAGGGAACAGCAATATTATAAATCATAACACAGCTAAGTATTGGATACTTCATATATTGTCCCACAAGGAATATATTCCTTCTAAGAAGGTCTTCCTGAATGAAGAATGATATCCTGATGATGGAATGTCAAACACTGATAAATCATTGTAGGGGGATACTTGGACATAGGAAAATGTCCAAAATATTCAAGTTTTGCTGGATTAGCAACTCCATTCTCTATTTTTAAAATTGTCCCTATCATTCCTCTATTATTATTAAAGAGCATGTACAACTGGAGGACCTTAAGTATCCAACTTTGGCTCAGGTCATGATCTCACGGTTCATGAGTTTGAGCACCCCATCAGGCTCTGTGCTGATAGCTCAGAGCCTGGAGCCTGCTTCAGGTTCTGTGTCTCCCTCTCTGTCCTTCCCCCGCTCATGCTTGTTCTTTCTCTTTCTCTTTCAAAAATAAGTAAACATTAAAAACTTAAAACAAATAAAGAGCATGTGCAACTGTTTTCAAATTATAGCCATTAGCATGTTTTTTCTCAGCATAACATTTACAATTTCATTGTGAATCATTGTGGTGTACATTTTTTAAAACAGTATTAAAGTAGGAGTCAAGTAGTTTTTGTATATGAATCTGGCTTCCAGTTTATGCTATGTAACCATGGATAAGCCATTGAACCCACCTAACTTTCCGTTTCTTTCTCATTAGAAAAAAAATGTAATAGGTGACATCTCATTGGAACTCTGCTAAGTTAAATGAAATAATTTATATATGTATATTTCCATATTTATATATATATTTACATATTTGGTAGCAATGTCCTGCTTTACACTTCCTAAAATGTACCCATTAATTTCTGTGTTTCTTTTTTTCCTGAAACAAGAGAAGTTGTTTGTTTAATGGTAAATATATTTTTTTTCACTCACTTAGAAAGTGAATAGATTTCTTTAGATCACAAAATATCAATAAAATTTATTTTCAAAAGTAAATTTTCTTAGTATTTTTACCTATATTGAATCCATTAGAGGTCTTCCATACCCTGTATTTGAAATATAAGCCTATTTGTGAAAACTCTATGTAGTTCTTCCTTAAAGCTAACAGATAAACAAAGAGGTAAGTACATGATCTCTTTAAAAACTATAATCCTATATATTTATAATTTTTCATGTTTTCCATTAAGAAAAAAAGACTTCTAATGACCTCATCAGAGTTTTATCCCAAAGAAGTGTTCTTTTGGAGGGGTGCCACTTTATGAATAGGCATTTGCTCTTGTTAGCTGCTAAATGAGAAGTGAAAAGAAAGGCACTTTAGGAAAATGCAATAAAAAGTGGTCCCAAAATGCATGTGCTATTTTTCATATAACGCAATGCTCTTCAAGTGTACTCTTATCAGACAACGTCAGTAAATATGTTTCAGTATCCTGGCTAGTACCATGGTTAGGATGAAACATCTTCTAAAATAGATGTCTTTATCTGTTTCTGGAGGAGCCAGAAGGAAGATGTTAGTTTGATTATTTATTGTTTCAAATGCAAATGATTTAAATGTCTATTATCTCCCAACTTATAGTCTAACATTCCACACACAAATACTATGAACATAAAATTAATCCAGAATGGATCTGGACATGAGAGAATACGGCACTGAGAGGAAAAAACTTTTTTCTTTGGTAATCTACTTCCACTGACCACATGTGTCTAATTTAAGGACAAATGTCAAGAAATACAGAATCTTTTTAATTAGAAAAAACATATAAGAAAGGGGCAAAAAAACAAGATATGAATACAAGCCAAAAGCAAAGAATGGGACTCAGGATGGCAGCATGAAGTAATTGTGTTGGAAATTTGAGGTCGCACAAGAGTAGATAAGATTGACATAAGAGAGGAAATGGTCATGGAGAAGAGGTTAAAGGGTAAGAGATCTTTCAGCATGAATGGAAAGGGTGGGAGGTGAAGTTAAATGAGCAAATAAATTTTAATTAATTTTATGACTCTTTAAGAAAGTGTGAGACCTAGGGGTGCCTGGATGACTCAGTGGGTTAAGCATCTGACTTCAGCTCAGGTCATGATCTCATGATTTGTGAATTCAAGCCCCACATTGGGCTTTGTGCTGACAGTGCAGAGGCTGCTTGAGATTTTCTCTCCGTCTCTCTGCCCCTGCCCTGTTCATGTTCTCTCTCTCTTTTTCTCTCTCTCTCTCTCAGAGTGAATAAATAAACTTAAAAAATTTTTTTAAAAAGTGTGAGACCACACAAAATAGCCAACTCAAAGAATTCAGTACTAGTTTTACTAATATGTCAATAGTTCTGTATTCTGTATATTCCTATATGTGATTCATATTCTAAAATGAATGCAAAGAACAGTCTGTAATGATTCTTTATAAGAAATAAAAGCGTGCCACGTTAAGTAATATCAGGCTATGCCTTTGTACAATAAACAATATTGAATAGCGATCTTATATTTAGGCTTCTAAAGGTTCTAAAAATAAGGGGTTTGGATTTTTAAGTGAAGAATATAGTCTTAGGGAAATAGTAGAAATTTTAAAATTGGAGTGCCTGGGTGGCTCAGATGGTTAGGTGTCTGACTTTTGATTTTGACTCAGCTCACAATCTCATGGTTCATGGATGCGAGCCATGTGTTGGGGTCTGCCCTGACAGCACAGGTCCTGCTTGGAAAACTCTCTCCCTCTCTCTCTGCCCCTCCCCTGCTTGCTCTCTCTCGAAAATAAATAAACTTTACAAACTTTAAATGTATACTTTTTTTTTTTTTTTTGCTTCACCAGTTCTTTGTATTTTTATTGAAACTTTTTTTTTTAATTTCTGACTGGCTATGATAATTAAATGGGAAACCACAATTACACGTCACAAACTGTGGCATGAAAGATAACAAACTATCGAGGATTACACCAAACCTTTTTTAGCCAATCAAAACAGTCCAATGCACAAATGTCAAATATCAGTAGTGTTTTATTTTGTTTTTGTTTCCGTTTTTCTTTTTTTTTTCTTTTTTTTTTTCAACGTTTATTTATTTTTGGGACAGAGAGAGACAGAGCATGAACGGGGGAGGGGCAGAGAGAGAGGGAGACACAGAATCGGAAACAGGCTCCAGGCTCTGAGCCATCAGCCCAGAGCCCCATGCGGGGCTCGAACTCATGGACCGTGAGATCGTGACCTGGCTGAAGTCGGACGCTTAACCGATTGCGCCACCCAGGCGCCCCTATTTCCGTTTTTCTTGAAAAGGGGAAACATTTACTGTGGCAGCACTTTTGTAATTCTAGGAAGTGATTTTGATATAGATATTCACCTGCTTGTATATTTAACCATAACACATTTCTCTAGTTACAATAAATTATTTATGATAAGGGGTAGAATTATTAGGCCAAGGGATATTTTTATGGATCTTGAACACACAGCCTGTATTAGTTAATTTTATTTTATATTTTAATTTTATTTCATTGTGATTAGAACATAGCATGGGATCTAGTCTCTTAACAAAATTTTAAGTGTACAAGTATAATTTTTTTGTTGAATATAGGCACAACATTTTACACTCACCTTGCTTGACTAAAATGTCATGTCCTTCCATTAGAAATGCTCTATTTCTCTCTCCAGCTCCTGGAAACCACCATTCCACTCTTTGATTCTATAAATTTGATGATTTAGAAACTTTGGATATGTAAAACCATATTTATCTTTCTGTGACTAGCTTATTTCACTGGAATAATGTCCTTAAAGTTCATCAATGTTGTCCCTTACTGCAAAGTTTCTTTCTTTTTAAAGGTTAAATAGTATTGCATCATATGTATATATCACATTATCTTTATCCATTCATCTACCAATGGAAATTTATTGTTTCCAAAATCTTGACGGATGTGAATACTACTGCAGAGAACATAAGAACACTAATATCCCTTCAAGATTCCTGATTTGTTTTGGATTAAAATCTAAAAATGGGATTTCTGGATCATATGATAATTTTAGTTAACACATTTTGAGGATCTTTGTACTGTTTTCACTGTGGCTGCACCATTTTGTTTTCCCACCATCAGTGTGCAAGTGTTTCCATTTCTCTACATTCTTACCAACAATTACATTTTGTTTTGTTTTTTCTTAGTTGACACACAGTGTTACTTTTTTTTTTTTAATAAATGCTATTCTGTTGGGTGTGAGGTGATATCTCATTGATTTGTTTTGCGTTTCCTAGATGATTAATGACAAGTGTCTTTTCATATACCTACTGGCCATTTGTATATCTTCTTTGAGAAATGTCTACTCAGTTTTTTCCCCATTTTTAAATTATTTGTTTTTTACTATTGTAGGAGTTTCTTATATATTTCCGAGATTAACTCCCTACAAAATAAATGGTTTAAAGTATTTTCACCCTTTCTATAACTTGCCTTTTCACTCTGTTCTTTCCTTTGCTGTGCAGGCATAGAAGATGGGGTCTTTGGGAAATGCTTATGCCATGAGTTGGAGCCCTCATGAATGAGATTACTTCTCTTATGAAAAAGACCACACAGAGCTCCCTAGGCCCTGCCACCATTGGAGGATACAGGAAGTCTGTGACATGGGAGGGCACTCACCCAACCAGGCTGATACTGATCTCAGACTTCCAGCCTCCACAACTGCGAGAAGTAAATTTCTGTTGTTTGTAAGCCACCCAGTCTCTAGTATTGTGTTATAGCAACGCAAATGGACTGACATCCTCTGTCCCCTTGTTCATCTCCTCGCTATAGGAAAACTCATTCACCCTCCAGTTATTGGGATTATCACCTGCTGGTGACTCCCAGATGTGTCCCCATAAAGAATACCCCCAATTTAGGGAACAGGCTTCTTTATGGGAGGCTCCCAGAAAATGCCTGGTTGATGTAGGAATTCAAAACCCTGGCTCTCTTGCCTCAGTTTTGAACAACTCTCAAAATGGATCACCTGAGCCCTCAGTTGAAACCATGTTGTAGGTCAGCTTCTCTTTCTGCTCATCACTCCTCACTTTCTCACAAGTGTATCCCAGAGCTCACTCCAGCAAACCTCTTCACACACAACTGCATCACTGATTCAACAAAATCTGTGTAAGAGAGCGGACACCAGAAATTGTCCTAGAAACAGACTCAAAAATGAGATTTAGGGTATGGATCATTTGTCAGTTGGCTAGCAATAAGTCAGCTAGCAATAAGGACCCTATTACTGGTAGAGTGAAACTGTTGAAACTTTTAGCTGTGAGGAGTTTGGTTGGGATACTTTTTTGAGGAAAAAAAAAAAAACACCACCGTCTGGCACAATATATATGTTACTAGAGAAGTATCAAGAAATAGTGACTATAAGAACTGTGGAATTGGGTGGCATTAGGTTCAACAGAGAGAAATAAAGAGAGGCTCAGTGTAATTAATCAACAATTCAAGCAAAATATGAAAGTCAGATTGTTTCCTTGGCAGCAGTTTAGGAAACTGATTTCCAATAATTAATGATCAGACAGAACATACAAGGCTCAGGGTAATTATGAGAGTATCAGAACTTTAGGTTAAGGTTGCATCCTTCTACACCAAAGTCGGGGTAAAAATAAGGAAAGAGACCCTAACAGTTCGGATGTATGCAACTGGATAGAAAGAGTTAAGAACCTTAGAATCCTATATTCTCCTGAACCCATTGTACCAACAAAAATGGCTAACTTGCCTTCTTAAAATATATTGAACTCCCTTGATTTGCAATTATGCGGAAGCCTCATGTGAGGCATGTGCCTTGTAAGGCAATGCTTGTCCTTAACTTTTACTGCAACCTCCTCCCCCTGCAACCAGAGCAATAACATGTGTGAATCCCAGTATTGCATCCTAGGGATGGACTGATTGCTAAAGGAGAATAGAGACCTCACATTAAAGGAGTTGAAGGGTCTAGCTTATATATACAAGCCTGAGTGGGGAGAATATGCATGGGAATAGATTGAGAAGTTCTTGGATCAACAGGGATAGAAGTTAAAGTTGAACACTGGTAATTTTCATAACAAGAACACATTCACCCATGATGCACAGGTTTCATACCCTGGCAAATACCATGAGAGACAGCACTAACATAGTGTCAGTATGGGTCTTAAAATCTTGGAAGAGCATTGATTCACAACCAGTAAAGTTGAAATGTTGGAACTTCCAGTGTTAGCAATTAGTTCAGTGTCTTACTACTCTGTGATTGTGCTATGGCAATAGCCATATGATCTACCTTCCAGACTCCAGAGAGAAAAACATTAATCTTGTTCATTTATGAATATTGAAGCTTGGAAAATATAAAACAAGACAATGAACAAAAAAGGTCTCAGGAGAGGGTGTCTTCTAGCAGGTTATTTTCTGTTTTAATATGTGGAAATCTCATTATAAAATTTGATTCTCATATTTCTACTAACACATAAAAAAGAATTGAAAACATAATTTTGATGGATGGTATCGTCTAGACTCTAGAACTCTGACCTTTTGCCCAAACAATTCTAATTACTTGTATGGGAGGTATTGACCTAGTGTGATAAACTCAATTTTAATTCAAAGGGTGATCTAATGAGGAATACAGTAGAGGCTCTGCAACATTTTCAATTACACATGTGGTTTAGCTTTTTAAATAGAAATTCCTATAGCCCATTTCTCAAAAATCAATGGCAAAATCTATACTAAATTTGAAGTGGAGCCCACACACAAAATGCACATTTACACATAAATGTAACTTAAGAATCAAAAACTATTTCTGCTATCCCATCTCAGCTGAAAGTGAAAACGCAGCGAAAACGCGTTTTAAACTGATCAAACTGTCCACCTTTTTTCATCGATAGGAACAAAGAAAACAAAGAATACCTTTGTATACTGTAAGTCTCTTACCTTGCTGTATAGCCTCTTAACTCTTTAACTACTTTGTTTCAAATACTTATAAATTATCTGTTGTATACATGACACTATGGTATTTGTTTGATGGTGATGAACAAAACAGAGTTCCCTAATGAAAAAGAACTGATCATGAGCTAGTGTACAAATCTGGTCCCCCTTCTTAATGCCATAGAACTTTAAATTTCTTCTTCAAAAATGGCACTTATGACATGGCCAATAATATCTATTTCCTCATTAATCTATAAGTTTCATGACAACCTGGGTTATATCTGCTTTGCTTATTCTTTATCCCCAAAGTCTGCCTTAATCCTTGTCAGGCAGGTAGCAAGGTCTTGTATTTATTTCTTGAATGAATTTCTTGAATGAATGAATGATGCAAGTTTGCAATATGGTGCTGAATAACATAAGTATTCTAAAGTGATACAACCTTAAGGGTTGATGTTTAACATCCAGTTGACAGGAAGAGGAAAATAACATTTGAGAATGGATTTTAAAAGTGGACAGGATTGAGGCAGATGGGCATGGATAGAGATATTCAAGAAGAAAGACATGTAGGAAGAAAGAGCATGGAATGAAGAATCATAATTCTGGTACCCAGGCACAATATTGTTATCTGTATATGGCTTTGGGTATTTGGGTAAGGAGAGAATGAATGACTTCCAACCTTATCTTAAGCTTTTCATTGTGTCCACAGAGTAACTTAATATATTTTCTTGCTTACGTAAGTGCTGCATGTGGGTGCTTTTATGGAAGTTGATACCGAGGAGCAGAAACGGATGTGTGAGAAGAGTGAGTCAAGCAACATATAGAGTATAAGGAGCTGTTGATTCTGTAGGGAACTGGGGCACAGTTCTGCTGGGGACTGTGTAGAATACACATCAGGATGTCAAGGCTTTATTTCCACTTGCTTCTCTCTCTTCCCTTTCAAAATGTCCACAAAAGCCATTTGATTTGGATCACTTTCTCTTCAGTTCTCCTTTCTTTAATGTTCTTTCATTTTATATCACCTAAGTAATTATGAGGGCAGTAGTTTAAGAGTCTGGTAAGCATTCTCTGGTGATGAGTTTATAAAGCAAAGTGGGCCTTTCATTTTGCTAAGAACCTGAAAGAGATCATTGTGCTCAGATTTCGATTTGTGTATCGTGGTCACTACTTCTGTGTATCCTTAATCTGCTTTGTTATTATGTTCAAATCAACCACAGATATTTTTCTTTTGTTTACCACATGGATTTCAGTTTGGGTATGTGTTACTGAAAGCGGAGAGGTTGCCCTGGATTTCTGTTTGTTTATAATGTGCTTGGGCTTAGAGCATCATCAAACAGTAGACAAAGGTCTGGTCTTCTTTTGGATGTTCGTGTGTGATGTCTAAAACAGCCCTGGTTAAACCATAAGAATTAAGGAAGTAGCTGTTAATTATTGAATCATTCAAATGAGGTATTACTTTTTCTAGCTTTCTGGAAATGTTCAAGGGTATAGAAAATACTATTTTGATTTTTGTTTAAAACATGGATGCTTTCTATTTGCCTTAGTACATTTATTCCCTGAGTAACATGTTTATCAGAAAAAAAATGTAGCTTTCCTTAACAATGTAGTGTGAAGTATTTATGTTTATATATGCAAGAACATTCAGTTATTGGCATATATGGCAGGCAGTTTTGAAAAAGTGACATTAGTCATAGCTTTCCAAACATGTGAAAATTCTTCCTGGCATTTATTCACGCAATAACTACTGAATGGTATCTACTCTGTGGAAATTACTAGATTCAGAAGACAGAAATTAAATGAAAACTCACGGAAAATGGTAGGATTGGTATGCACCATGGTCCCTGATCCACATGGAAAAGAGTGACACAAGGTAGCCATGGAAAGGAGTATGAGATTTGCTGTATTGCTGAGACCTGGGCGAATTTATCAGCCAAGAAGCAGCAGTGGCACTTGAGAGTAACTAGAAAAGTTTCCCACAGGATGCCACTCTCAGTGTATACTGTGGACAAATGTGCTAGAGAACCAAGGGCCAGGCAGCAGACAGACAGTGCACAGGGCACTTGCAGTAGTACGTGGCACAGATCCAGGTACCTGGGTGGCTCAGTCAAACAACTGACTTCAGCTGAGGTCATGATCTCGCAGTTTGTGAGGGGCAGTTTGTGAGTTCAAGTGCCACGTCGGGCTCTGTGCTGACAGCTCAGAACCTGGAGCCTGTTTCAGATTCTGTCTCTCTCTCTCTTTGCCCCTCTCCCACTTATGCTCTGTCTCCCTCTCTGTCAAAAATAAATAAACATTAAAAAAAATTAAAAAATAATATGTGGCACAGATCAACAATTCTTTAGACAGAACCCCTTTTTTGAGAGATTACTCATATTCTGGGCATTGAGTCAACATATTTTACATGAATTACATTTAAGCCCCAAAAACATCCTCTGTGGTTGGTTGTATTATTTCTACAATTTACAAATAAAAAAAAATTGAGGTCAATTATCTTCCCACAATGAAAGACTATGGGATATGGCTGGGATTTGAATAGACTACAAAGTCACTTTTGAAACCCTGCATGCTGCCCCATCATGCACTTCTTCTGGGGTAAGTTTCTGTTGAGATAGACTTCCTGGAAAATGAAAAAAAAGATCTTTTAAAAGGTCATATCTTTTGATAGAATAATTCAAAAATTTTAATGTTTCTTTATTTTTGAGAGAGAGACAGAATGCCATTTGGGGAAGTGGGGGCAGAGAGCCTGAGACACAGAATCAGAAGCAGGTGCCAGGCTCCAAGCTGTTAGCACAGAGCCTGACACGGGGGCGGGGGACTCAAACTCACCAACCTTGAGATCAGGACTGGAACTGAAGTCGGACAGGACATTTAACTGATTGAGCCACCCAGGTGCCCAAGAATAACTCTAAATCTAAGAATTCATTGCATGGAAACGATAAAAGCTATAGACAGGGTTATAAACAAGGGGATTATTACAGTAGTTTTTACAATAAGAAAGTGCTGGAAAAAACTGAATTTCAGAGCTAAAGGATTAACTAAATAAATTATGTTATATTCAAAGAATGAAGCACTATGCTTCCATTTAAAAATCACGTTTTGTAGATTTCTTAATTGTGTGATAAAATGTTCATAGTTAAAAAGCAAGATACTAAAAGTTTATGTTCACTATCACTTTATTGAATATATAGTATCACATTTGGAAGAGAATATACCAAAATGATGACCTCTGTAGGGTTAGGTTATAAACAAATTTAAAATTCAGTATGTTTTCTTCAATATTCAATGTTACATGAAATGTTCAATTAATAAATAAGTAAATAACTAAGAAACTACTCCTGTGTCCTCACGCTTCATATTTTACTGAGTTAAATGGATATATCCAGAAAAATATTTAATGTAATATGGAAATGTAAAGGTTTTCACAGGCCAGTAACTTTCCACTCTAGATGATATGAGCAAATATTAAAAATCAAGAAAACAAATGAAGAATAACATTAACGTTCCCAGCAAACCCCTTGTATTAATTTCTTAGAGCAGTTATAACAAATTACCACAAACTTGGTTGCTTAAAATAAAAATTCTCTCACAGCTGTAAAGGCCAGAATTCTGCAATTAAGGTGTCTAGGTGCTTTGCTTCTGCTAAAGACCCCAGGGGAAAATCCTTCCTTGTCTCTTCCAGGTTCAGGGGATTCCAGGGATATTTGAGTTTGGGACACCATAATTCCAGTCTCTATTCTATCTTCACATGATTCCCTGTCCTGGGTATCTTTGTGCCCCAAATCTCCTTTCTTTTCTCTTATAAACACAACAGTCATTAGATTTGGACCCACTCCAAATCCAGGATGATCTTGTTTTGAAATTCTTACTTTAATTGCTACTGTAAAAACTCTACTTCTAAATAATTTCACGTTGATAGCTACTGACGGTTAGGACTTGAATATATTTTGAGGGGGCCTCTATTCTATTCTGCATAAGTGTCTGCATTGGCTATAGACCACATGTGGCAGACTCCCTCACTTTCTTCAAGTTTCTGCTCACACATAACTCACTTAAAGGCTTTTCGTGATCATGCCATTTAACATTGCACCTGTCACCTCATGTTTACTCAGTCTTGAATCTTGTAACAAACAAATCTCATAATACATAATTTACATATATGTTATGTTATGGTTACACAAGCGCACCCATGTAAATACCATTAGAGCAGTTATTTTCATGATTTTCCCGGTGGACTTTTAACAAGCAACTAGAACATTATAGTTGGTCAATAAATACTGCTTAAATTAATGGAAAGTCATATTATCCCTTCTTTGTAGCCAACTAACAGCACCCCATTTCACTGAGAGTGAGACATTTACATTCAATCTATAATAATTTATTGTAGAATATAACATAAAAATCTGTGAAACATAAATGTGCATCTTATATAATATATAAAACTAACTCATGTAACCATTATTTAGATAAGGAAATAGAATATTACCAGCACCCCTAGAAAACTCCTATGTGTGTTTTCATCATAATATCTTTCTTCTTTCATAGAAGTCACCACTGCTCTGATATCTGTGATAATTACTTCTATGCTTCTCTTTATACTTCGTATACCTATATAATTATGTATCAGTAAACAAAGTTTGATGCTTTTTTAAAATTATGTAAATACATTCATGCCACAATGCAGTTTTGGATTTCCTTTTTTCTGGATTTTGGTGGCAGTTATGTTTTCAAATTTTATCTGTATATTGAGGATAGATAAACATATTTTTTCACTTCTCTCACTGTAGTTACAGCATTGTATAGCTATACCACAACTCATTAATCCACTCTCCCACCAAACACTTGGTTGGTTTCCAGTTGGGGTAATTATGAATAAATAGTCTATACATTTAACTTGCCTCACATAAGCATGCGATACCATAGGTTATATAACAAAGAGTTAAATTAGTGAAATATGAGGTATTCAATTTGAGAAAATGGGCCCAACTCTTTTGCAAATAAATATTATCAATCTCTACTCCAATGGCATTATATCACTTCACATTTTCTCTAATACTTGGTTCTATCGGTTAATGTTTGTGAGTAGGGAGTGGTACCTAACATTCTGATTTTAATTTTCATTCCCCTACTTACAAGAAGTTAAGCACATTTCATATGCTATTTGATATTTGGATTTTCTCTATTGTGAACTGCCCTTTTGAGTAATCTTCCCATTTTTCTACTGGGTGACTATTGTTTTCTAATTGATTTATAGTAGTGTTTATATATTCTGAATATGAGCCTTTGTTGGTTTGTGGGTCACAATTATTAAACTCAACACTTGCTTTTCTATGATTTTGAAACTCTCTTTTGATGACTAGAACTCCTTAATTTTAATGTAGTCAGATTGATCAATCATTGACTTTTTAGTCAATGTTTTTATGTCTTGTTTAAAAAAGTATTTGCTGAACTAACATAATGAAGACACTTGCCTATATTTTCTTTTTAGTGTGCCTTTGAAGATTTCCCTGTATAATATACTTAAATTTTATCTGGGGATATGGAGTATATTATAGGCACTTTCATTTTGGCTTTCCATATAGAACCCCAAAAGACCCATTTCTAAGTATTGTGATGATCACAATTTCCCACTGCTCTTCAGTATTATCATCATAATAAATCAGAAAGACATTTTACTAATTTTACCTCTACTTAGAATTGTCATTCTTTCTTTAGATAGTGATATGGCTATATTCTGCCTTTGCTCAGTTATCATTTACTTGTTCAGTTTCCTCCTGACCACTATATCTGAAATGGTAATACTCCATTAGATTTAATCCCCTTATACCTTTTCTTTTTCTTCATAATATTAATCAGTGTTTGAAATTATAGTATATATTTCATTTATTTAACAGTTTACTGTTTATCCACATGTAAGTTCAATGAGGAAAGGAGTTTTGT
Organism: Prionailurus viverrinus; assembly: GCF_022837055.1. Taxonomy (NCBI): domain Eukaryota; kingdom Metazoa; phylum Chordata; class Mammalia; order Carnivora; family Felidae; genus Prionailurus; species Prionailurus viverrinus. The sequence goes on along the minus strand of NC_062564.1, from coordinate 158,632,090 downwards.
ATATACCTTACTATAACGTATTTGTTTAGCACAGTGCATAATTCATTGTAAACATGCAATAAACATTTGTTGAATGAATGAATAAATTAGTAAATTAATTAATTTGTACAAAGGAGATATTATCCTGTTACAATATCCAAATATTCAATATCCAGATTTATTCTGTTATAATATCAGTGTACAATTATTAAAAAAAGCTAAAAATACAAGCAAGGGAATGAACTATTCAGATGTGTCAATATGAAAAAAAAAAAAACTCAGGCCACAGTTCAGAGAAAGGACTGGGAAAAAAGGGGATAATGGGTATGGAGGCAAGATAAGAGATTAAGTAGAATATTAGCCATATTAGTTAGGATTCTCCAGAGAAACAGAGTATGTATGTATGTGTGTGTGTACACACACACACACACACACACACACACACACACACACAGAAAGAGAGGGAGGGAGAAGGACAGAGAGATGAAGAAGAGAAAGACTGATTATAAATTTTTGATTCACATATTACAAATGCTGAGAATTCCTGAGAACTGCAGTCAGTGAATAATGTGGTTCCAGTCCAAGTCTGAAGGCCTGAGAACATGGAGGGAGAGCAACTGGTATAAGTTCCAGTCCAAAAACCAGTAGGCTTGAGACCCAAAAAGACCTGATGTTTCAGTTTGAGTCTGAAGGCAGGGAAAAACTGATGTCCCAATTCAAAGCAGTCAGGCAGGCTTAGTGCCTGCCCTCTTCCTTAAGGGAGAGTTGTACTTTTTGTTCAATCCAGGCCTTCAACTGATGAATGAGAACCACCTACCTTAGAGAAAGCAATCTGTTTTACTTAGTCCACCTATTCAAATGGCAATCTCATCCTAAAGCATCCTCACAGACATACTCAGAATAATATTTAATCAAATATCTGGGCACTTCAGGGCCCAGTCAAGTTGACCCATAAAATTAACCATCACACTAGCAATGAGCAGTAAGGTAATCATGTCAATAGAGGTGCAATGAGGAAAATGGAAAAAAATCAGCATTTTCCAGAGAGCATCAGTGAAAGTTGCTGATCAGTTAAATGAAGGTTATTGGAGAGAATGATTTTATTAGTTGAAATGGGAATTTGGGAAAAAGGTGAGGCCTCAGAAGGGTGATTATGCAATTTTTTAAACAAGTTATTCAAATGATGTATAATTGTAGCAGCTTGATAAAGGGATCTGTATCAGGAGGTCTTGGAGTAGTGATAGCAATTGATAAACACATAGCAATTGATAAGAAGGCTCAAGGAAATAAACCTGATTAAAAACTTTAGAAGCAAATTGAAAAAAGGAGTACACTCGAGGCTATTTGACATTAACTTATGCCACGTATGGCCTCTGAGTAAGCAGTTTCTGGTGATTGAAAAAGCTGTTGTGAAATTGGGTTATGTGCCTAGCAATTTTACAGAAGAGTCTCCCTCATGTTGTTACTCATTACTTTTATGTAATATATTCATACAACAAATTAAAGACAAATGCAGTATGAGTCATAAAACATAAATATGGTGGGAATAGTTATCTTTAGAAATTTCAGGGTTTTTTTTTTTCAGTGTAGAAGGGAGTGACTCTCCGATCATCAATAAAATAGAATTAAAGCTCAACCTATGAAAAGTAATTCATTTTATGCAACAGGCATATTTTCTTGGTTGGTTTGAAAAGCTTACTCAGGGGCTGGTCTAATACAAATACTACAAGGTTATCTTCACTATACATCTTAAAATGGAAGGGAACAGACACATTCAACTCTACATTTGTAAAAATATCACAATGGATTAAAATAATCAGTTACTGGGTTGTTCAGTTCTTGTCCCAGATGTACCAAAGAATTGGAGATCGCAGACCAGGATGGGGAAATAGAGTTTGTTGAGTAAATACATACAGCACACTTTCAAGAGAGAAAGCGGGCCAATGCCTGAGCAAGAGTGGCAATGTCCCAGAAACTCTAGCTGCATCCTTTTAAGCCTGCTTTCCGTATATTAAATTTGGCTTTGATTGATATTTGTGATTGACAGTGGTGGTTGTATAACATTCTGGCTTCTGTACATCCATGACCTGTGAGGCATTATTATAATTGTATTTATTTATGTATTGTGTATATATGAGTGTCTAATAAGCTTTGTTGTGACTTTAGGGTAACCTGAGAACAAATTGTACCTTTTGTGTGCATGCTCAGCTCTTGGAAGTCCTCTTGTGGCTTTTGACCCAGGTCTGTCGCCAAGACTTCCGTGTTCTGTTAGCACCTTGGAGGTGACTCTAAAGATGAGGCTGTTCACCTTCAAGGGGTGATTGTGAGCATGTGGTCACCATCTACTTTATCCCTCCTTGATCATGTCTAACTAGGTGTTTAACAACACTCATAGAATTTTTAAAGAAATTGAATGTCTTTTTTTATGTCTGTTCTCTGATAGAACTCAAGTGAGGCTACCTTTGGAAGAATTACTCCATATAGAATGGAAACATCCCAGAACAAACATTCATGGGAGTTAGAGACATCTAATACCAACTGTGCGCAATGTCATCATTGACCACAATGCTGCTGGATGACCTTGAAATCACCACTTAAATTCTTTTTTTTCCCAAGGAACACATAGACAGGTCTATATTTTTTATATTCATTTTAGATGGTAGATTATACGAAAATAAATATCTAAAAATAATATTTTGATTATAAAAAAATTCATTTGACTACCAGTATCTGCCTTTTTTTAATACACAATTGTGATATGCCATGTGTAGTATAATATAAAGACAACACACTTAAATTTTTGATTAAATATGGAAATAGTAAGGTACTGGTTTAGTTAGCACTGATGTTCAGACTATTGCAGATACTTTAACTTCTGTAAATCAGCCAATCATGGGTTAAAGATATGATGAATTATAATCATGTTTAGAGTCTAGTTTACTATATGAGAGATTTTATATATATGTTTCAGAGATTCTCATATATTTCTTTAACTCTAAAAAAAGTTGTCATTCGTTTTCATGGATTTAAAGTAATCAATGCATACTTTATTTTTAAGATGCTTGCAGTTAAGGAGACTTAGCCAGGAAAAGGTATTGGAAATCCTTTCCTTATTTCTGTCCTTCTCAACCCTAATCTTAAGTATAGCCAACTGTTGCACATGGGTAATAATCTCTCTTAAATTCATGAACCTGGTGTCACCAGAGACATTCCATGCAAATATGACAGGAAGCTTTCCTCTCTTCCTGGGTAGTAGAAATTTTAATGAATAGCTATTCTTCAGCATGAAGGGCTTTTAAAGTTTAGGAGAGTAATGGACCTGCTGATAAATTTGTTTCTTCCAATAATTTAGATGGATGGGAGTTAGAGGGAAAATACACCCTTTGTCTTGTTTATCAAGGTAAGCCAATTCACTGAATTCTCACAATACATTAAATTTTGTGCCATTACTCTTTTTATTCACATCGGTTTTCATCATCCATCTATCTCATTTTTATGTCTGGTTCGATTCTGAGAAAAAGTGAATGTGAAGTATTTGATAAGTTTTAATTGACTATAAATATTTTAAAATAGCTTTGACATAGTTGTAAAAGAAACAAAAATAATTTGTATATGTACATATTTATTCTAAATAGATATTTTTGCTAATTTCTGAGAACTAATGTTTCCACTGCTACTTTTCAAAATGAGTATATTTTCAGTTGTACTTGATAAAGAAAATGGTTTTCTAAAGGCTTGAAAAAGAAAGATTCATCTAATGGAGTTTTGATTTTAAAGAGAGTGTATATATATTTTACTCTAAAATTCTTTTTACTGAGTCCCCATGGGATATTAATACCCACATCTTAGTATGTTTCTTGTCAAGCTTTATGTATAAAAGACAAAACTAAGTGCATTATATTTTATAATGTGTGTGGTGTATGTGTGTACTTTAAGATAGTCTTTTAAAGGAAAAAACATGAAATGTAAGTCTGTAAAGCTATATTTTTAGATTTCAGGTTCTTTTTACTGCTTTTCTACTAAAGTTAACCTTAACAGTCTAAGAAAACTTCTACTTCAAACATCATCATTTTTTCAGGCTTCCAAATCTGACTATTCTACTAAAATCGTATTTTACATGACGGCACTTAAACTTGAATCCAATACTTATTGAAAAAATGATTTAGTTCTAAAGTAATGTAGACCAAGACCAACCACTCATATTTAAATGAGAGAAAAATGAAAGAAACCCAATCTCTATGCAATGCGACCTTACTGAGTATTCCTCTATATCCTAAATCATATCCTAAAGGAGTTTTAGCAAAATATAGACATTTAAAAAAATTTACAGACTTGATTTGTACAGCATATATTCACTGCAACTCACTGTTGTCCTATTAACAGCTTCACAAAATACATGATTGATTATGATTGTCATGTAAAAATTCTGAATTACCGATTTTCTTCTAGATCATTGATGACCATTTTCAAACAATATTAGTTCTAGAATACAGACATAGAACTTTTCCTCAATCTATTATTTCTTTTTTTTTTTATTAATGTTTATTTATTTTTGAGAGAGAGACAGACAGAGTGCAAGTGGGGGAGGGGCAGAGAGAGAGAGGGAGACACAGAATCCAGAGCAGGCTCCAGGCTCTGAGCCATCAGCAGTGAGCCTGATGTGGGGCTCGAACCCATGAACAGTGAGCTCATGACCTGAGCCGAAGTCAGATGCTTAACCGACTGAACCACCCCGGCACCCCTCAGTCTCTTATTTCAAAATGAAAAGACATAAATAATATAAACTACAAAATCATATGTGCATTAGCAATGGAAATCTAAGATGGTTTTCAAATGTGTGAAAACTGGAGAGACTTTTGCTTGAGACAGAATGCTCATTGCTAAAATGCAGAGTAGTTCAGGGCCATTACATTTAGGGCACAATACTGTTTGAGTCCTGGATCAAAGGGGGGGAAATGCTATAAAGGACATTTTGGAGCAATTGGCAACAAACAAACAAACATATAGAACATACAGATAATAGCAATGTTAACTTGCCTCAAGGGTATCACCATAGTGTGGTTATGTAAGTTAATGTCCTTGTTTAAGAATTATATGTCATAATAGTTAGGGGTAAAGAAACATGATGTCTAAAATATACTTTCAAGTAGTTCAGAAAAGAACTAAAATAGATTATGTCTCTATATCTGTATGCAAATTTATATTACTACATTTCTCTAAATCTATATCAGCATCTATATGTATGCCATACCTATATTCATATCTATATTTACCTGTATCTGTATTGATCTATGTAGAGAAAAAACAAGAGAAATATGCTAAGGATATTCTTCTCTCCACTTCCCTCCTCCTAGTCAAATATTCTATGCTACTTATTTTCCAATTGCTCCTCTAGAAACACTCTCCTTCCTTCTCCACTCTTCTCTAGGACTCCAAGAGAATGACATGTATGGACCATGTCATCAAGGGGCTCCCATAATCTATAGATTCCATTTGAATTCCCCCAGTGGGGAACGCTGGCATTGAATCTGAAGGAAGAAAAGACTTGAAGTCAAGTTTGTGTCTTTCTTCATATCTTAATGGCTAAGGATGGTAACAGCTTTGGGCTATTAGACCCATTTTCCTTTATAGTTTTCCTTATACTTCCCTAACAGCTTTGCAATTATCCCTTTGTAAATAAGATGTCCCTAAACTAACCTGGAATGAGTTCAGTCCCCCTTTGCAATAATGACTGATAGAGGTGCTAATATTTATTGAGCAATAAGTCATGGTCACTATGTTAAAAGCCTTACATAAATTTTTATAATTCTTGCATATACATGAAACTTGTATCATATCATCTGCAATTTAGAGATGAGAGAACAGACTCCTGAGTTCCACTGAATTGTGTTCCCGCAGAATTTGTATGTTGAAGTTTTAATCCTAATGCCTTAAAATCTGACTGTATATGGAGATAAGGCCCTTAAAGAATGATTCAGTTAAAATGAGGCTTTTAGGGAGAACCCTAATTCAAACTGACTAATGTACTTATAAAAAGAAGAAATTAGGATGACCAAGAGATGACCATAGGAGGACAGAGCAAGATGGTGGTCACCCCCAAGCCAGAGGGGGACCTCAGAACAAACACTCTGCCAACACCAGAACTCTGAAAAAATAAATTTCTGGTTTTTAAGCTACCCAGTGTATAGTACTTTGTTGTGGGAGCCCAAGCAAACAAATACACAGCAAAACCTTGGTTTGGGAGCATAAGTCATTCTGGAAACATGCTTGTAATCCAAAGCGAATTTCAAGAATTGTTGGCTCAGTTGTGATCATGTGATGTTCGGCATCACGTACTACTTATACTGCAAGACAAGCTCGTTTATCAAGTTAACATTTAGTAGCAATGTTTGCTCATTTTGTAGAACACTCACAGAACAAGTTACTCCCTATCAAAGGTTTTACTGTACTTGCTTAGCCCATGTGTAAAATAACCTTCTCTAAAACAGTGCAGGATCTATCACGGTTCTACCAATCCAGTACTGTGTTCACTATGTCCTCTTTCTCTTCTAATTAATTTTGGCACTTATTTATCATTTGCTAATTGCTTCATAATATTTGTATTGATTTCTCTTAATAAGTTTATAAAATTATTGAAAGCAGTGTTTAGTTATATATCCTCATATGATAAGGACAGTTAATAATTAGTTAGGATTCGGCATGTGTCAGGCTGTTTCTAAATGCATAACTTATGTCACTTAATCCTTCAAAATAACATTATTTTATTATTAATTTTATCTGTATTTTGTAGATGGGAAAGGGAAATGAACAGAAATTAAGCTACTTGCTTAAGTTTACACAGTTGGTGATCTGCATAGCCAGGAATCTGATGCAGGCATACCCAGGCATTTGACTATGTAGATTATGCTATAATCATGCTCCCTAGCCCAGCAGAGCACAGTACAATGACCTCACATGATACAGAGCACAGATAGTAAATATTTGAATAAAAAAATCTTGGGGTAATAATTTTAAGTACAAAGAAAGTAATATAAAACAAGATTCAGCTTAATATTACATTTAAAAATTAAGATCATTTATAAATTGTAAAATATAGTCACACTGTTTTTCATCTTAAATTACAATCCTTAAAATCTTGTGAATATTTTGAATGAAAATAGTAAAGTATACTACAACAAGAAAGAACTTTTGGTTCAGGTACCTTTCAGAGCTGAAAAGCCATTCTATCATCATTAAATGGTGGCATTTTCTATCAGTTACTGCAAGATGACTCTACTTTTCTTCCCAGTCCTTATCACTATCTGACACACCATATAATTATTTGATTGTACATTTATTTCCTATCTCTTATAACTAAATTGTAATCTCCATAGATCAAAGTCACGAATGAATATAAGTTAGATCCAAGGATAGTTGCCATCATTAAAGGAAGGGACAAGATGGAAAAGGAGCGCTGAAATATATGTATTCCTCTCACAAAATACAACTAGTATGGGGCGCCTGGGTGGCTTAGTCGGTTAAGCATCCAACTTCAGCTCAGGTTACGATCTCACAGTTTGTGAGTTCATGCCCCGCATTGGAGCCTGACAGCTTGGAGCCTGGAGCCTGGAGCCTGCTTCGGATTCTGTGTCTCCATCTCTCGCTGTTCCCCCACTCATTTGTTCATTCTCTCTCTCTCTCTCTCTCTCTCTCTCTCTCTCTCTCTCTCTCTCAAAAATAAAAAAAGATTAAAAAATAAATTAAAAAATACTAGTATGCAGCCTGGTGGGAAACAGAGTAAATAGGAAATAGAAACATAATAAAGATTTTAAAATAAGTTGTTGACAATTTCATCACATTAACACAAACATGCTTCTTAGTTTCAAGTTAAATGTCTTCATCATTGTCCTTCAGAACAGTAGTTTCAAACCATGGGTATTAATCTACTCAAAGTGTCTAATGGGGTTCCTGGGTGGCTCAGTCTATCTTGATTTCAGCTCAGTTCACATCTAATGGCCGAGAGATGGATTCCTGCATTAAGCTCTACACTGAGCATGGAACCTTCTTAAGATTCTTTCTCTCCCCTTCTGCCTCTCCTCCTCTTCTGCCTCTCGTCCCTAACACACTCTCTCACCAAAAAAAAAAAAAAAAAAAAAAAAAAAAATTGTCGAGGAAACCTTTGCAAAATACTCATTCCTGAGCCTTATCTCACAACTATGACTTAAAATTTTAGCATCTGTTAGCTATGGGTTAGGCAACAGGTAAATGGCACCAAAGATAAAACCCAATATGTAATTATTTTCAGTAGAAGAGGTGTAAATATGTTAGTGATTTAGAAGAATTAAAGAACTCTACCTATAATGTAAGAATACTGGTGGGAAAGAAGCATGATTCGTTAAATAGATTCGTTGTCTTCTGTGTGAGAGTTTAATTTAAGACAAATTCATACAATACCTTTCATTATTTGAAAGTTTAATAATTTGAAATAGATGGGACTCAACTGTGTTACTCTAAAGATGATAAAGATCTCTCTCCCAGGACCATTCTCTCAGTGTTGAATGGTCACTATTCTTATCTGGAAAAATCACAGTGCAATAATAATAACTTTATAAATGTCTGGAAAATTAAAGTAATATTATAAATGATGAATGAAACCTATCATTACAAACCCATTTTGTAAAAGAAATGCTAGTATATTCTTCTTAAAGATTAAAAGGGAGGATTTGGGGTCTATCAGATAATATATGTATGGTTATTAGATTACTTAGTTGGCAATGAATTGTAATACATGTAAGAATTTTACTCAATACATAGGATTCATTAAAATGTATAAGTTCAGATCATTATTTGTGAGTTCACATAATATTTCCCTTTTTTACAAATATTTATTGAATGTTTACTATGCATTTTTTTTTAATTTAGAAAGAGAGAGAGAGCATATGAGCAGGGAGAGGGGCAGAGAGAGAGAGAGAGAGAGAGAGAGAGGGAGGGAGGGAGAATCTTAAGCAGGGTCTATGCTCAGCACTGAGCCCAATGTGAGGCTTGATCCCATGACTTTGAGATCATGAGCCGAGCCAAAATCAGGAGTTTGATGCTTAACTGACTGAGCCACCTAGGAGCCCCTCTGGTAATATTTCTAAGTAATATCTTCCAATTTTTCTTCCAATATTATTGGCATGAAAAATTGTTACTGTTTTTCTACTGACTTAAGTTGATTTGGGCTGACGAAAAACACTATAGTTACAAAGTATCAGCAGAGTTGGGTGATTCATCATTTAGCATGTGAAATGTTGTCCTTCAAATTAATATTTGAAAGGAACCCACACAATACTCTTAATATAAACAGGAAGTGAGACGTTGTGAGGAAATATAGTACAACCTTACTTTATTCCTGAACACTTTAAAATCTAGTGAACTTTGTTTCTATCTTGTCCTCAGTATTCTTTATCATTTTTTTCTACCAAAAAAAAAACCACAACATTTTCCAAAAGCTAAAATAATTATATATACTTCTGTCCACCCATATGTTTAAATCTCACAATTCATTTGTATGCATAGAAATTCACCAAGTTTGGCTTAACTGAGGTAGTACAATTAAAAACAAAATTCTTAGTTTTTAAAATAAATTTTCCTTGTGAAATTTCAAAAAACATCTTTGTGCTTATGTGAAGACAGAGACAATTTGTGTTGTTACCATCTGATTTCTGGAGAAACTCATAGAAACCATTAAGCTCTGTTTTTATAAGTTTCTAGTTTGTGTTCAATAGTCAGTTTGCATTGCCATCTAATATGTAGAGAAAAATAAACAGGTCCATTGTTTTCCTATGTGCATTATTTGCATATAATTGTTTATGTAAATAAAAGTCCAGGGGAAGTTCTGGATATCTTCTTGATAATTTGCAAATTCAACCTCCAATTTGTTCATGTCAAAATATTCCTGGTTACCCTTCATCCCATGATCTTTCAAAGAACGCTTGACCAATTAGCATACTTTCAAAAATATCCAGATGGTGACTATTTCTTGCCGCCTTCTGTGGTGACTTTATTCCAAGTCACCATCATCTCTCAGGAGGATTATTGTAATAATCTTCACCTTGTCCCTGTTCCGCATACTTTGTTTTCTCCACAGAATAGCCAGCCTAATATAATTTAACAGTCCCAATTGTGTGGCTTCTCTGCTCAAACTCCTCAGTCCTTTTATGTCTCGTTCAGAATGATCTTCAAACTCCAGCCATCTCTGTCTCCTGAAGACTTTCATGACCTTATCTATCATGTTCGCCTTCATTTACTTCACTCCTGCCCAGAGAATTTCATTTTGTTCTGGGAACACAACACAATAGGACTACCACCCCCCTTTTTTCCTTTCTTTCTTTCTTCCTTTTTTTTTTTTTTTTTTTGGACTGGGGGTCTTCCCAGTTGATTTCACTCTATAGAAACACTTTCATTCATGGCTTACTCTCTCACTCCCTTCAAGTGTTTGAGCAACCATTCTGTTTTGAGTGAGGCCTTCCTTGACTGTCCTACTTAAAATCACTTCCCTTTTTCAATCCCATCATCCACTTTTCTTGCCCATAGCTTTCTTTTTATTACCTCATAATACTATATGTTTTACTAGTTTCTTCAATATTTGTGCCTCTCCCATTAGAATCTAAACATCACAAAGTTAGGGACTTTTGTCAGCTTTCTTGACTGCTCTATTTCCAATTTCTTGGAATAGTGCTTGGTTTATAATCTCATGTTCATGAATTGATGAATTATTATAAATGAAATAGCACATTTTACAGCTCCTATTTTCTTCTAGAAAATTAGATACCTTTTATTGCTCTTTTTTTTTCACAGAAAAAAAAATCTCAAGAGAAGTTATGTAGTGTAGGTCTATTCTTGCTGTTATCCTGATATATAAAACATATTATTACTGGTAGAGATACCATCCTTAGAAAAAATTGCATGCTTTTGACTTAGGTAAAGGACAAAGTGCCCATTTCTTTTAAGCAGATAATATTAAAGTTCACATTATTTATTGGATAATGAAGCATAATTATTTTTACAGGGTTCAGAAAAACTCAGACATTTTATTCATTAAATAAAACATCCTAAATAAAAATAACATATTTGTTTCCTACTAAATTTTAGAAATGGACATAAAATGAGAAATTGAATTATATAATCCTTCCAAATTGTTGAAGACAACATGCATATAAAGTATCACATATGTCTGATAGTTCGAATCACAGTTTACATGACAGTTTCCTTATTAGCTTCACTCCCAGTGTTTAGGAAGTTGGTAAAAAAATATAGCTTTATATTATAATATTAAAAGATGTATATGGAAAAATCAACTACTTTGGGTATAGAGATTCCCAATGTGTTTTTTTCTCTTGAACCAACTCCTTTTATTAAATATCAATAAAATGTAGTATATAAGATCAAATTACCTCTGTTAATATGTTAGGCAAATTCCTTCAGTGGCAAATCTCTATTCATTTTAAGATCATTCATATGCTAAGCATTAATTAAATAGAAAATATTGTCACAACTTTCTAAACACACACACACACACACACACACACACATGCACATATACACACATATACACAATACACTCTTCCAGTTGATAAATGAGGCATTGCATATGGAAAATAGACTGAATTTTTTTCCTTTATTTTTTACTCCTAAGATGTCTTTTAACTTTCAAAACAGTGTCTTTTTCTTCAGGAAAATTTGTGTTGTAAAGTGTATATTATTTTGTATTGGAATTTGTCAGTGAGGATTTTTTTCTCCAAATAGATTTTACATATATATTCACATATATATTTTTCTCTAACCCTTTATCCACCTGGTATATATTTTTTGAATGATGGTAAATTAAAGAATATCTTTTTACAAATAGTAATTTTTCTTTTTCCTTTGGGTTTCAATTATTTTTCAAGGTCCTCTGTATTTTATATTAAGTGTATACATTTTAGTAGTGATTATTTATTGGCAATCAATTAGTATTCTAATAATAGGCTATTTTCATTACTTTAGATTATAACTTATTTTATTATTTAAAAAAATTGTTTTCAACATTTATTTATTTTTGGGACAGAGAGAGACAGAGCATGAACGGGGGAGGGGCAGAGAGAAAGGGAGACACAGAATCGGAAGCAGGCTCCAGGCTCTGAGCCATCAGCCCAGAGCCTGACGCGGGGCTCGAACTCACGGACCACGAGATCCTGACCTGGCTGAAGTCGGACGCTTAACCGACTGCGCCACCCAGGCGCCCCAGATTACAACTTATTTTAAACTACATCAAGATGAGTTCTCAAGTTGGGGAGACATTTGAGATAAATGCTTTGATCATGTTTACAAACTGAAAAAAATATATCAGAGGAAAAGAGAAACTAATATACAGGAGAGAAAGGATAAATTATAAGGAAAAATCCTGGGTGCCTGGGTGGCCCAGTTGGTTGAGTGTCTGACTTCGGTGCAGGTCATAATCTTGCGGCTCATGAGTTTGAGGCCTGCATAGCTCTCTGTGCTGACAGCTCCCAGCCTGGAACTTGCTTTGGATTCTGTGTCTCCCTGTCTCTGCTTGTGCTCTGTCTCCCTCTCTCTGTCACTCAAAACTAAATAAACATGAAGAAAAAATTAAAAATCCTAATGAGGTATAAACTTTCATGTTAGTCGTAAAAAAAAGTTTGATTCTTCCACTTGAGACAAGATGCAGGGAAATAGAGATGGTTTTGGTGTGTATATATACACACAAAAATTGGTCTTTAAATTTGATAATCTCACTTTCTGTTTAAAGTAGGAGGAAAGGTTGTTAGTGTCAACAATCAAAGTGACAAAATTTTGTAAAATATTAAATTTCTGTTTTAAGTGATTTAGGTTTTAGAGAAGAAAGCATTACAGTGTTGAGAGGAAAACAAAATCAATTCAATGTATCTGTGCCTCTTTTCCGCTTTTGGTCTACACAAAGTTCAAATTTGATTATGTTGCCAAATGCAAAATTTGGTATGTAGTAGTTAACTCTGTAATTTGCAAAAGAACTAAAAATTAATATTACTTGAAACTAATAGTTATGTCACAATAGTGGAATAGACTATATAGAAAAGTATAATAAGCCACCAGATGATACTTTGCTCTGGTTCTTTGTGTTTCCCAGATAAGTAGGAACTTAAGTTCTATAACCAGTAGAGTCAAGTGAAGAAATCATCGCAAACATTACCCAACTTAATTGGAAAAGCATAGAAGGCTATGTGTGACATAATCTGTGTAGAAGGAAGAATCAGTTGTCATTTAAAAAGGAAATTGCAGAGGCCCTTGGGTGGCTCGGTCAGTTGAGCATCTAACTCTTGATTTAGGCCCAGGTCATGATCTCACAGTTTTGTGAGTTTGAGCCCTGCTTAAGATTCTTCCTGTCTCTCTGCCCTTCCCCCACTTGCACTCTCTCTGTCTCTGTCAAAATAAATAAATAAACTAAAAAAAAAAAAAAAAGAAGAAATGAGAGATTAAGTAATTGGCTCTCTGCTATGTAAAGTAGAACAGAATCTATATTTGTTATTAGGAATTGCTTCACAAAATGACTATGATGTTGATGATGATGATGATGTTATTGTTGATGTCTTTAGCCCTTCATATCATATGACTGGTTATTTTAGGTTTATTGGATACTTTACTGGCTGGTAAACTAAGGACTAGAAGACTACCTTTAATATATAATAATTCAATTACTCCACCTAGAAATATTTGTTGACTTTTTTTTGTCCTTTCAGTAACCTTAAACAGTTAAAATGACAGACATGTAAGTGAAAAGCACAGTGAAAAATTATTGTAACTACCTGAGAATTGTTTATTGGGAAATACAAATAGAGAGCATTTAAATCATCAAGGTTATGTAGATTTACTGACACCTAGGTTTGTTATAGGTATTTAATAAGGAGCAAGAATGAGACATTTGAAGCATAGATCACTGAGTCCCAGGGAAGGAAGAACTTCAGGTTAGAGGATGTAACATCGGTGTTGTGCCGTGCTCTAACACTAGCATATTCTTAGTCTTTCTGTCCTACATGGTCTAACAGTCCCAGGGAGTAATTCTTCCCCAATGGCCTGTCTCTAGTACCTTGCTGCAGCACCAGTAGACTTTAATAATCTGCCTGTGTACTTCATTGGCATTATGCTCATCAGTCTGGCTCTGTTGTGTCCTCTGGCTGGCTCTGATTTTTTCTAGTTATATGATACTCCATCTGCTTTCTTTTGTGGTGGCAAAGTGGCCCTGCCTACCTCTTCACATTCTGCCATTTTTCTAGTTTTGCTGTTGCTTTAACTATATTTTAAACATGTAGCATAGTTGATGGAAAACTGAAGGAATGCCTAGTACTTGTTTAGATTCTTTGCAAAGAACAGTTAGTCTTTGCCACTGACTAAACTGTGCTTTAAACCCAGGTGCAGAAACTTGCAGAAACTTCTTGCAATATGTTTTAAGTAACCAAAATGGAAAATCCAAGCAAACTGTTGCCTGTGTTTAGTCTTGTGATTTAAAGACAGCTGGTAGAGATAAGCACTAACATAAATCTCGTCTGAATTTCCCAAACCTTACATATGAGTCGTGAATTCTTTATCACTTTTTCTAGATGTTTAACTGTAGGTGATGGTGCTATAGCAGAACAGAAAGAACAAAATTTGGATTTAGAAAATCTGGGTTTAGAATCTTATTTGCTGGTTATTTGACCTTGGTGTAATAACTCTGTCTATATTCTCCCCCTCCTCAGATGAGGAAACTGAGACTAAGAGAATATGTAATTTCTTGAACTTTTTAAAGCTAGAAAGTGTCAAAGAGAGAGGTTAAATTGTATTTTTTTATCTTAAAACTTATGATCAGTCATCACACAGTGTGCCCAAGTTTTTTGTGTGGTTTGTTTTTTAATGATACTTTTTTAAAGGATGCTCATTGCTAGAGCTCATCTATATTTAAAAACTAATGTGGCTTCTGATCAGTTGTTCCCTATCACTTATGACCCAGCTTCTCTTTAGGCTATAGTTTAACTCTGTGGGTCTTGAATATACTTTCTAGGAATGCAGCTGCACTTTGAAGATTTCCAGGTTTGGTTCCAGAGTAGTGAAATAAAGAAAATATAGCTATAAAGCAAGTCAAATGAGTAGTTTGGTTCCCCAATTCATATAAAAGTTATGTTTATGCTATACTGTAGTCTAATAATTGTGCAATAACATCATGTCTAAAAAAACTTACATACCTTAATTAAAAAATAATTTGTTAAAAAATACTAACTACCATCTGAGCTTTCAGTGAGTTATAATCTTTTTGCTGGTGGAGGGCCTTGCTCAGTGTTGACGGCTGCTCACCGAACAGGGTGGTGGTGCTGAAGTTTGGGGTGGCTGTGTCAATTTCTTAAAAAGAGACAATGGTGAAGTTTGCCTCATTAACTCTTCCTTTCGTGAATGATTTCTCTGTAGTATGTAATGCTGTTTGATAGCATTTTACCCACAGTAGTATGTTTTTAATTTTTTAATTAAAAAAAGTTTATTTATTTATTTTGAGAGAGGAAGAGAGGCAGCAAGAGAAGGAGAGAGAGACTCCTAAGCAGGTTTTGCGCTATAATTATGGAGCCCAACGCAGGGCTCAGCCTCACAAATCATGAGCTGAAATCAAAAGCCAGACATTTAATTGACTGAACCACCCAGGTGCCCCAAGAGTACTTCAAAAAAAAAAAAAATAGAGTCAATCTTTCAAACCCTGCCACTACTTTATCAAGTAAATTTATGTAAATATTCTAAATCCTTTGTTGCTATTTCAGCAGTCTTCACAGCACCTTCACCAGGAGTAGATTCCATCTCAAAAAACTACTTTCTTTGTTCCCAAGAAGCAATTCTTCATCTGTTAAAGTTTCATCATAGCAATGCAGCAATTAGGTTGCATCTTCAGGCTCATTCTCTAATTCTCGTTATTTCACTATTTCTACCACATCTGCAGTTACTACCTCCAATGGATTCTTGAACCCCTTATCATCAGCAATGACGTTTGGAATCAACTTCTTCCAAACTCCTATTAATGTTCATATTTTGACCTTTTCATATGAATTAAGAATGTTCTTAATGGCACCTAGAATGGTGAATCCTTTCCAGAAGATTTTCAGTTTACTTTGCCCACGTTCATCAGAAGAACCACTGTCTCAAGTAGCAATAGCTGTACAAAATGTATCTTTTAAATAATAGGGCTTGAAAGTTGAAAGGACCCCTTGATTCATGGGCTACAGAATGAATGTTCTGTTAGCAGATGTAAAACATTTCTCATTGTATGTCTCCATCAGAGCTCTTGAGAGACAAGGTGCATTATCAGTGAACAGTAATATTTTAAACAGAATCTTTTTTCTGTAGATCTCAATAGTGGGCTTAATATATTCAGTAAACTATGTTGTAAACAGATGTACTTTCATTCAGGCTTTGTTGTTCCATTTCTAGAGCATACGCAGAGTAAATTTAGCATAATTTTCAAAGGTTATAGGACTTTCTGAATAGTAAACAAACACTGGCTTCAGCTGAAAGTCACCATATGCATTAACCCCTCATAAGAGTCATCTTGTCCTTTGAAGCTTTGAAGCCAGGCATTGACTTCTCCTCCCTAGCCATGAAAGTCCTAGATGGCATCTTCTTCCAATAGAAGGCTGTTTTGTCTACGTTGAAAGTCTGTTATTTAGTGTGGCCACCTTCTTTAATTATTATTTTTTTTATTTTTTTCAACGTATTTTATTTATTTTTGGGACAGAGAGAGACAGAGCATGAACAGGGGAGGGGCAGAGAGAGAGGGAGACACAGAATCGGAAGCAGGCTCCAGGCTCCGAGCCATCAGCCCAGAGCCCGACGCGGGGCTCGAACTCACGGACCGCGAGATCGTGACCTGGCTGAGGTCGGACGCTCAACCGACTGCGCCACCCAGGCACCCCTTTAATTATTTTAAAATAGCAAGATCTGGATAACTTGCTGCAGCTTCTGCATCAGTACTTGCTGCCTCATCGTGCACTTCATGTTGTGGAGATGGCTTCTTTCCTTAAACCTCATAAACCAACCTCTGCTAATTTCAGCCTTTTCTTGTACAGCTTCCTCACCTTTCAGCCCTCATGGAATTGAGGAGAGTTAGGGCCTTGTCCTGGATTGGGTTTTGGTTTAAGGAAATGGTCTGTCTGGTCTGGTCTTCTCTCCAGAGCACTCAAACTTTATCCATGTCAGCAATAAGGCTGTTTTGCTTCCTTATCAGTTGCATGTTCACTGGAATATCACTTTTAATTTCCTTCAGGAACTTTTCCTTTGCATTCATAACATAGTTAACTATTTGGTGCAAGAGGCCTAAATTTTGGCCTATCAACTTTCTATATGCCTTCCTCACTAAGCTTAATCATTCTAGCTTGATTTGAAGTGAGAAACATGTAGTTCTTCCTTTCACTTGAACACTTAGAGACCACTGTAGGCTTATTAATTGGCCTCATTTCAATACCGTTGTGTCTCAGGGAATAGGGAAGCCCGAGGACAGGGAAGTAGACAGGGAAATGGCTGTTTGGTGGAGCAGTCAGAGTATACAACATTTATCAAGTTCTCTGTCCTAAAGGGTCACCCTTTTGTGGCACCCCAAAACAATTACGATAGTAACATCAAACATCACTGATTCTAGATCACTATAATATAATAATAATGGAAAAGCTTGAAATATTGGGAGAATTACCATCATGTGGCATAGAAACAAGAAGTGAGCAAATGCAGTTGGAAAAGTGTTGATAGACTTGCAAGATGCAGGATTGCCACAGACTTTCAATTGGCAAACAAAACAAAAGAAACTGCAATATATGGAAAGCACAACAAAGTGAACTGCAACAAAATGGTTTATGTCTATTTTGTAACTGAACCCATAAGGACCATTTTTCTTCATTCAAAACAGAAAGCTTTTTATTCTCACATATTTTTATGCAGTTACTCCTATTTTTCTCCTCTTAGCCAATCATTCTTCTTTACTTCTTTCAAAACTTGATGCAAACTAATAACATATCTTTTGTTTCAGTCCTTCAACTAAATATTCCCTTTGCCTTCTTGACTTATCTGAAACTTGATCCTCAACTGAAGATCCTACTTTTATTACACTTCCTCCTGCTGAAAATGTAAATTTTCTCATACTGTGTGGGTCTTATGATATTTATGTGCATTTGAAATCCTCCTACTAACCTGCTTACTACTGACCTATCTCCTACTGACCAAATATAGAACATTGTGATGTTATTCTGTAATAAAAACCTCATTTCTTTGTGAGTTGTGCATCTTGCCTGTATGACTCTCACTTTTATCTCACTCATAGAGCATCTTTATATATTTTATCCTCTTCAACAAATTTGGAGTATTTAGTACAGTGTATAGTCTTTCTGCAGAAACCCCAACTATCATGAGTGACTTCAAAATCTATATTAAATGTATATAGAGATCTTGTAAAAAAAAAACAAAAACAAAAAACTGACCTCTCAATTTCCTAAACATCTTAAATATCACGACTTTTCTTATCTCTATCCTTTGGCCAGACAATCCATGATTATATACTGACTGAGCCCTTTTGTTATACTGTTCAACATGAAAGCAAACAAACAAACAAACAAGCAAAAACCCATAAATTCAGACATTTGCCTTATGACCTTAGCTTTGCATTGTTTGTATTGTTTTTTCAATTCTTTGTAAACTTATGCCCATGAAAACTGTATACCCAATTCCTATGGATTGCTAGCTTATTGACTTCTATTGTGTTCACAGTTCTGATGCACTCACTGTCACGTCACCTACTCTCTAACCCTACTTGTCCTTTATCCTTTCACTACATCACAGAACAAAACCATAATCCTGGATAACTATCTGCATTGTCTTGTCCAAAACTGGGCTTTGGAGTATTTCTGAGGGAAAAATCAATTGAGCATATTTGCAGCTAAGGATTATTAACAATTTCAACTAGGTGTCCAATTCCACTAAGCAAGTGTTTCTATAACATATTTCTAAAACATTTCATTTTCCACTTTCCACAAGTATATCAATCTCCTTCAACTGTCATTAAACTTCCTATAAGTCATGTTACTATTTCATTCTGAAAAAAATGACTTCATATACCACTTCACCAAACCAAACCAGAAAATCCTGACAGAGATGGGAACCATTTTAATGTCCAAGGACCATACCACAAATCTGTCAATATGCGTAACTATTTTCTTCTCTTTTCTTTCTATTATGAAGTAGGAGGACTTAAAGAGATTATGTAATTTGTACAAAGTCACACAACTGTGAATGAACAGGAATTTGAACTTGACCTTACTGACTTCAAATCCCATTTCCTTACCACTAAAGTGAAATATTCTAAATCCTGTAAACGGCTATTATATGAGTGCGTATAGTATCTTTCCTTGAATTTAAGATGATCAGTTTTGCTGCATCTGCCCACTTTCCTATTCTGATAAAAACTATGCTGTAAGTAATTTTATATGAATTATAGTGATTGTGACCAGTCTGATAATGTAATTTTAAAAAGGAACAAATAAAAACCCATAATTTGTAATAACAGAGAGACTAATACTCAATAAACCTTTTGTTTGGTCAATAATCTATTTAAGAAGGCCAGTTTTGTTTCTTTGAAGCTCCAAAGGATCTAGTATGATATGATTTATTCCTAAAACACTGTGAAATTAATGAAAATATTATTTGTGGGGAAAAATGAGTTTACTTGCATTTGTAATAGGTTTGCCTGCAGCAGCAGCTGTACTTATATCAAGAAGCTGCCATGCTGAAAAATGGAAGGGTGATTTCTGTTGTTTTTCCTTTCTTTCCCCTTACATTTGTTGTTTATCATTTTAAAGAAAATGAGAATCATTTGAAATTATTTTATTATACTACAAGGGGAAGAATAATTGTGTCCCTGGAAATGTAGCTATGCCCAACTCACTCTTAATATCATTTAGATGATTATCCCAGTCATTTGAGTTAGCTCACTGTTACTTGTAAGAGATCAATTAATCCTAACTTTCAACACCATATGAAAATCAATTTCAGCTCTTCCCGAAGGAAATGAGTCAGGATATTATTAGACAGGTGGTTTATCCAAATAGTTTAGTTGGACATTAGGACACATTCTTCCTCTGATGTATTTCACACTTACAGGATAAATACAAGAATGGATCCTTGAGGCATATTATAGGAGTACTTAAAGCAGATTGACCTTGCTTTATTGTTCAGTACTTCCTAGGAATAATTATATAACCAGCTTCATATTACCCATATAGGTATATTGAGAAAAATAATTAAGTGTCTTTTCAACATTCATTATATCTATAACATTTCCCCACCCCAAGTAGAAAAAAAGACATATGTATATAAAAATACAATACTAAAGAATAATGTTAAAAGTGTTTGCATTGTATTTTTAACAAGCCAGGATTTGGTAATTTTCCTCTAATATTTTATTCTAATGCCTTGAAAGCAACTGCTTACTGGTCCTTTTTGAATCTTACTAGGGCTTGGCATCAAACTTAATAGCTTTAATTCTTTAGTTTTCATTGTCTATTTCTCCTTTTTGAAAATTAGTATACAGACTGGTATTAGCATATTTGTGTCTACCATTTTTTCATTATTTCTCAAAGGGTTATTTTTTGAGCATATATTTGCAAGTTCTCCTGTCTTACAGAAAAGATTCTGAATTTGGATTCTGAATTCCTGGCTTTAAGTCTTGGATCTATTGCTTAACCCCTGTGGATCTTAAGGCAAGTCAGCTATGGCTGCTGCTGTTATCTGTAGACTGGAAATGAGAATACATTTCTCAGACAGCTATCTTAAGAATTAGATGAATAGGGCCCAGGTAATAGCATAGTATTTCAAAAGATAGAGTACAGTATGTGGATAATAGTAAATGACTGTTTATATATAAATGATTGTGTTAATGAGACTATTGGTATCCTTGAACATCGAATGTCTAGACTAAGTGTGTTGGCTTATTTTATTGGTCAAAACCTTCATATTGTGTCTCATATTTACCTTAAGCTCAACTTGCCTTTGTCAATGCTTGATTTACTTATCCAGATTAATGCTGATTTTCTCTCCCTTATTTTCTTCCTTCTTTCTGTCTCTCTTGTAGAGAGAACATATTTGGAACAGATTTTCCTGTTAAATTCGCATTAAGCTTTAAGATTACTTCTTATTTATTCTACTTCTTGATTTGAAAGGAACCTAGAATCTATTTGTAACTTGATTAATATCTTGTGCAAACCTTATTTGATTATGAACTTTTACTTTTCTTACACTATTTCAGGCTGTGACTTTTTTTATGAGCTTTTAAAATTTAAATTTTAGACAATTAAGATACAGTGCAATATTGGTTTCAGGAGTAGAATTCAGTGATTCATCACTTACATACAGCACCCGGTGTTCATCACAACAAGTGCCCTCCTTAATACCTATCACCTGTCTCATCCATCTCCCACCTGTCTCACTGCATCAACCATCAGTTTGTTCTCTAAAGTTAAGAGTCTCTTGTGGTTTGTTTCCTTCTCTTCTCTCCTCCTCCCTCTTCCCATATGTTCATATGTTTTGTTTTTAAAAATTTGTTTTGGGGCGCCTGGGTGGCGCAGTCGGTTAAGCGGCCGACTTCAGCCAGGTCACGATCTCGCGGTCCGTGAGTTCGAGCCCCGCGTCAGGCTCTGGGCTGATGGCTCAGAGCCTGGAGCCGGTTTCCGATTCTGTGTCTCCCTCTCTCTCTGCCCCTCCCCCGTTCATGCTCTGTCTCTCTGTCCCAAAAATAAATAAAAAAAAATAAAAAAAAAATTTGTTTTAATGTTTATTTTTGACAGAGACAGAGTATGAGTGGGGGAGGGGCAGAGAGCGAGGGGGACACAGAATCTGAAGCAGGCTCCAGGCTCTGAACTGTCAGCCCAGAGCCCCACGTGGGGCTCAAACTCACAGACTGTGAGATCATGACCTGAGCTTAAATTGGATG
Organism: Prionailurus viverrinus; assembly: GCF_022837055.1. Taxonomy (NCBI): domain Eukaryota; kingdom Metazoa; phylum Chordata; class Mammalia; order Carnivora; family Felidae; genus Prionailurus; species Prionailurus viverrinus. The sequence continues at coordinate 158,610,132 of NC_062564.1, read as the reverse complement.
CTCAACTGACTGAGCCACCCAGGTTGCCTCATATGTTTTGTTTTTTAAATTCCACATATGAGTGAAATCATATAATATTTGTCTTTCTCTGACTGACTTATTTTGCTTAGCATGATACCTTCTGGCTTCATTCACGTTATTGGAAATGGCAAGATTTCATTTTTTGATGACTGAGTAATATTCCATTTGTATATATGCCACATGTTCTTTATCCATTCATCAGTCCATGGACATTTGGGTTCTCTCCATAGTTTGGCTATTGTTGATAATGATGCTATAAACTTTAGGGTGAAAGTACTCCTTCCAATCTGTATTTTTGTATACTTCGGGTAAATACCTAATAGTGCAATTGCTGGATCATAAGGTAGTTCTACTTTTAGTTTTTTGAGGAAATTCCATAATGTTTTCCAGGGTGGCTGTACCAGTTTGCATTCCCACCAACAGTGTGACCACTCACGACTTCCTCTTTCTCTGCATCCTCACTAACACCTGTTGTTTCTTATGAGCCATTCTCACAGGTGTGAGGTGATATCTCACTGTGGTTTTGATTTGTATATCCATGATCATGAGTGATGTTGAGCATCTTTTCATGTGTCTGCTAGCCATCTGGATGTCTTCTTTGGAAAAATGTCTACTCATGTCTTCTGCCCATTTCTTGCCTGGATAATTTGTTTTATGGTGTTGAAATTGATAAGTTTTCTATAGATTTTGGATACTAACCCTTTATCTGATATGTCATTTGCAAATATCTTCTCCCATTCCATTGATTGCCTTTTAGTTTTGTTGATTATTTCCTTCACTGTGCAGAAGTTTTGTATCTTGATGAAGTCCCAATAGTTCATGTTTGCGTTTGCTTCCCTTGCCTTTGGTGATGTGACTAGTAATAAGTTACTCTGGATGAGGTGAAAGAGGTTGCTTCCTGCATTCTCTTCTAGGATTTTGATGGTTGCCTATCTCACATTTAGGTTTTTCATGCATTTTGAATTTATTTTTGTGTATGGTGTAAAAAAGTAGTCCAGTTTCATTCTTCTGCATGTCGCTGTTCAGTTTTCCCAACACCATTTGTTGAAGAGATTGTCTTTTTTACCTATATATATATATGGCATATACACACACACACACACACATATATGTATATATTTATATATACACACATATATATGTATATATGTATATATACATACATATATATGTATATATGTATATATACACACCATATCTTCTTTATCCATTCTTCTATTCATGGGTCTTTAGGTTGCTTCTGTATCTTGGCTGTTGTAAGTAAGTAATACCGCTATAAACATAGTGCATATGTCTTTCTAAATTAGTGTTATTGTTTCCTTTAGGTAAATAACCAGTAGTGGAATTAGTGCATCTGGTGGTATTTCTAATTTTAATGTTTTGAGGATCCTCCATACTGTTTTCCATAGTGGCTCTACCAATGTACATTCCTACCAACAGAGCAAAAGGATTTCTTTTTCTCCACATACTCACCAACGCTTTTTTAGTTTTGGTCTTTTTGGTACTAGCCATCCTGACTGATGTGAGATGGTATCTTACTGTGGTTTTGATTTGCATTTCCTTGATGATCAGCAATGTTGATAATCTTTTCATGTGTCTGTTGGCCATCTGTATGTCTTCTTTGGAAAAATGTCTGTTCAGGTCTTCTGCCCATTTTTTGAATGGATTGTTTTTTTGGTGAACTGTAAAGAAGTTCTTTATATATTTTGGATATAACCTTATTGGATATATCATTTATAAATATATTCTCTCACTCAGGTTGCTTTTCATATATATATATATATATATATATATGTATACATATATATATATATACATATATATATATGTAACATACAAATAAAATGTCTAATATATGTGAATATATAATATGTGTGTGTGTGTATAACTAATTTCCATGTATTTACAGTCTGTTTTCTTTTAGGAGTTTTATTGTTTCAGATCTTATATTTAGGTCTTTAATCCATTTTCAGTTTATTTTTTATGTGATACAAGAGAATGATCCGGTTTCATTCTTTTGCATGTAGCTGTCCAGTTTTCCCAGCACTACGTACTGAAAAGGCTGTTATTTGCCCCCACTGTGTATATTACCTCCTTTTCCATAGGTTAATTGACTATGTAAGTGTGGGTTCATTTCTGGTCTCTCTATTCTGTGCTATTGATCTGTGTCTATTTTTTTCCAATACCATATTTTTTTGATTATTATAGCTTTGTAGGATAGTTTGAAATCTAAAATTGTGATATCTCCAGTATTGTTCTTTTCCAAGATTACTTTGGCAAAATAACAATGTCTTTTGTGGTTCCATACAAATTTTAGGATGATTTTTTTAGTTCTGTAGAAATATACATATATATATATTGTTTGTATTTTGAATAGAATTGAATTTAATCTGTAGATTAATTTGGGTAGAATGGACATTTTAATGATATTAATTATTCTAATCCACAAGCATGGTATATCTTTCCATTTGTTTGTGTCTTCAATTACTTTCATAAGTATCCTCTAGTTTTCAGAGTACACATCTTCTACCTACTTGGCTAAGTTTATTCCTAGGTATTTTATTCTTTTTGATCCAGTTGTAAATGGGACTGATTTCTTAATTTCTCTGTTTTCTAGTTTATCATTAGTGTATAGAAATGCAACAGGTTTGTGTATATTAATTTTGTATGTTGCAATTTTTAATTTTTTTTTAACGTTTATTATTGAGAGACAGAGAGAGACAGAACATGAGCATGGGAGGGGCAGAGAGAGGAGGAGACACAGAATCTGAAGTAGGCTCCAGGCTCTGAGCTGTCAGCACAGAGCCTGACATGGGGCTTGAACTCAAAAACTGCAAGATCATGACCTGAGCCAAAGTCGGACGCCCAACCGACTGAGCCACCCAGGCACCCCTGTATGTTGCAATTTAATTCAGTTATTCTAATAACTTTTTTGATGGAATATTTAGGGTTTTCAGTATATAGTATCATGTCATCTGCAAATAGTGACAGTTTTACTTCCTTCTTATCAAGTTAGATGCCTTTAGCTTCTTTTTCTTGTCTGATTGATGAAGTTAGAACTTCTAGTAATGTGTTTAATAAAGTGATGAGAGCAAATGTCCTATTGTTCCACATCTTAGAAGAAGAGCTGTCACCTTCCACTACTGGGTATAATGTTAGCTCTTGGGGTTTTCCTAGATGGCCTTTGTTATGTTGAGGATGTTCCCTTTAAACCCAGTTTGTTGGGGCGCCTGGGTGGCTCAGTCGGTTGGGCGTCCGACTTTGGCTCAGGTCATGATCTCGCGGTCCGGGAGTTCGAGCCCCTCGTGGGGCTCTGGGCTGATGGCTCAGAGCCTGGAGCCTGTTTCCGATTCTGTGTCTCCCTCTCTCTCTGCCCCTCCCCCATTCATGCTCTGTCTCTCTCTGTCCCAAAAATAAATAAACGTTGAAAAAAAAATTTTTTTTAAACCCAGTTTGTTGAGAGTTTTTATTATGAATGGATATTCAATTGTGTTATATGTTTTTTCTGCATTTGTTGAAAGGATCATATGTTTTTATACTTAATTTTCTTAATGTGGTGTATCACACTGATTGATTTGCAGATATTGAATCATCTTTGCATCTCTAAGTAATAAATTCCACTTAACCATGATGAATGATTCTTTTAATGTTTGTCAAATTTGGTTTGCCAATATTTTGTTGCAGATTTTTGCATCTATTGTTCATAAAGAATAGTGACATGTAATTTTTTTTGTAATGTCTTTGTCTGATTTGGCATCAGGGTAATTCTGGCCTTGTAAAATGGATTTGGAAGCATTCCTTCTTCTTCAATTTTTAAAAATAATTTAAAAGGATAGGTATTAACTTTTCATAAATTTTGGTCAAATTCAGCTGTGAAACAATCTGATCTTGGACTTTTTTTTATTATTATTACTGACTCAGTTTCATTATTAGTAATTGTTCTGTTCAGATTTTCTATTTCTTACTGATTGAGTTTTAAAAGGTTGTATATTCCTAGGAATTTATCAATTTTTCTAGGATGTGCATATTGCTGGCATATAATTTTTCATAGTAATTTCATAATCTTTTGTATTTATGTGGTGTTGGTGTAATTCCTGTTTCAGTTCTGATTTTATATATTTAAGTCTACTCTTTTTTTTTCTTGATAAATCTGGCTAATGGTTTCCAATTTTTAAAGATCTTTTTGAAGAACTAGCTCAGTTTCATTGAACTTTTCTATTGCTTTTTAGTCTCTTTCATTTATTTTCACTATCATCTTTATTCTTTCCTTTTACTAATTTGGAGCTTTGTTCTTTTTCTAGTTCCTTTAGGTGTAAAGTTAGATTATTTGTTCAAATTTTTCTTGTTTCTTAACTTAGTCCTATGTTGCTATAAACTTCCCTCTTAGAACTGCTCTTGCTGCACCCCAGAGATATTGAACCATTGTGTTTTCAGATTTTGTCTCTAGGTATTTTTTAATTTTCTTTTTGATATGTTCATTGGTCTATTGGTTGTTTAGTAGCATGTTGTTTGGCCTTCATAAAAACATTGTTTTTGTTTTTAGTTTTTTTTTATTTTCATAATTGATTTTTAGTTTCATTCTCTTGTGGTTGGATAAGATGCTTGCTATGATTTCAGTATTAAATGTACTGAAACTTGTTTTGTGGTCTAATCTGTGATCTATCCTAGAGAATGATCCATGTAAATTTGAAAAGAATATGTATTCTGCTTTCTTTGGATAGAATATTCTGTGTACATCCATTAAGTCTGCCTGGTCTAATGTGTCATTCAAAGCCACAGTTTCCTTATTGAGTTTGCCTGAGTGATCTATCCATTGATGTAAGTGGGATAGTAAAGTCACCTATTATTGCATTACTGTCAATTTTCCCTTTGTGTAATTAATATTTGCTTTATATATTTAGGTGCTCCAATGTTGGGTGCATAGATATTTACAATTGTTATTCTCTTGTTGAACTGATCTCTTTTTTATTATGTAATGCCCTTCTTTTCCTTTTGTTACAATCATTGTTTTAAAGTCATTTTGTCTGATGTAAATAGTGGTTCCCTAGCCCTTTTTTTCTTATTTCTTTTTTTTTAAATTTTTTTAATGTTTATTCCTTTTTTGAAAGAGAGAGACAGAGCACAAGCAGGGTGGGAGCGGGGGGGGGGGGTGGGTACACAGAATCTGAAGCAAGCTCCAGGCTCTGAGCTGTCAGCACAGAGCCTGACATGGGGCTTGAACTCATGAACCGTGAAATCATGACCTGAGCTGAAGTCAGATGCTCAACTGACTGAGCCACCCAGGTGCCCCATCTTTTCTTTTTCTTTTGCTTTTATTTGCTTGGAATATCTTTTTCCATCCCTTTACATTCAGTGTGTGTGTGTTATTAAGTCTTAAGTTGACTCACTTGTAGACTTATATAGATTTTTTTTTGATCTTCAGTCACTTTTTTTTTTCTTAATGTTTATTGATAGAGAGAGAGAGAGAGCATGCATGTGAGAAGGCAGGCATAAAATATGGTAGGAGCAGAGAGAGGGGAGGAGAGAGAATACCAAACAGACTCCTCACTGTCAGTGAAGAGCCCAATGTGGGACTCAAATCCCTTGAACTGTGAGATCATGACCTGAGCCAAAATCAAGAGTAAGGTGCTCAATGAATTGAGCTACCCAGGTACCCCACCCTATGTCTTTTGATTAGAGCATTTAGTCCATTTAAAGTAATTACTGATAGGTATGTATTTATTGACATTGTATTAATTATTTTCTGGTCATTTTTATAGTTCTCTGTTACTTTCAAGTGTGTCCTTTTTAATTAACATGATTTTTTCTTCTATTCAAAAAGTAGCCTATTACATACTTGGTATTGGTGATGTGGAGATTAAGCATGGTTTTCAAGTGTGTTCAGTAGATAACAAAGTAATGGGAAGGGCATAGAAATAAATGACCACTATGATTTATGAGATAAAAGCAGAGAAAAATGACACAGCTGAGATTGCTGGATCAGTTGAGGGAAGTTTTCCCAGAGGAATTGACACTCGAGATGTGTTTAGGAGGATGAACAGAAGGAAAATATTTTTGAAATGGAGTTGAGACATTTATGAAAAGGCATCCATGAGGAAAACTGTTCAGAGGCATAGACAGGAGATGTGGGAGCAACAGAATACCATATGTTTTTGGCTCCCACCTCAGTCTTCAGCCTCTATGTCAGTGTTGGCTAGAGTGAAGAGGAAGGTGTGCACCTTGTGTCAGCATGCCTTTTATCCCTGCTGGTGTCTGTCCTTCAAAGAAAGTCTTGATTCTCATGGATATCACCTCCTTTTATCAGCCTTCTAAGCCTTTTCTTTCTTCAGAATAGGGGGTCAGTTATTAAAATGCCCTGTATCTCAGTATATTCTGAGATCTTTCCTTTAACCATCTTAGTCTTACTAAAATCTGTCTCGCCTTTGAGAGACATTGCTGTCCTCAATTGTATACAAGTGATGACTATGTTATCTTAATATAGATAGCAGTTCATATCACAGAAATTAACTATGGTATACCTATCTGGACATTAGACATGTACTATCTATCATTCCTTCTTGAAACATTTTCTTTGCTTAAGTTTCCCTCCACTCATTGACTCAGTCTCAGTCTTCCAAGCTGGTTCGTTTTCACCTGTTCATCCTTTCATTTGGGTGTTTATTTAGCATCTTAAAACCAGTGACAGGAAATCAAGATCTGTATATTTTCTCCCCAGTCCTTTGTTCTTGTTTCAGTTATTGACACCAAATCTAGCTGATCAGATGCTTATGTCTAGATTCATCATTGACTCCTGTTTTACTTTCAAACCTCAAATACAATTTGTCAGCAAATGCCATTTGTCAGTTTTACCTTCACAATAAGTCCAGAATTTGACCTTTTTTTACCTCTTGCACTGCTATTTTCCTGGTCTAGACTACCATCATCTTTTCTGTATTATTTATTTATTTATTTATTTATTTATTTATTTATTTATTTATTTATATTTTAGAGAGAGAGAGCATGCACAAATGGGGGACAGGGACAGAAAGAGAGAGAGAGAGAGAGAGAGAGAGAGAGAGAGAGAGAGAGACTCTTAAGTGAGCTTTGCACTCAGTGTGGAGCCCAACCCAGGGCTCAATCCCACGACCCTGGGATCATGACTTAAGCCAAAATAAAGAGTCAGAAGCTCAACCAACTGAGCCACACAGGTGCCCCTCTGGAATATTTTAATATCTTGGTAGCGTTTCTCATTTCATTATACCTTTTTACCCTTGCCTTTTTATCCTTTATCCTTGAGTCAAATCTCAGGGAAACAACCAGAGTGCTATTTTTCAATGAAAGAAATAACCCATTGATCTTTTGCTAAACACCTCAAATGGCTTCCCAAGTCATATGAAGTAAAACCAAGGCTTTAAATCTTCTGTATGCACTGTATATTACTCCTCTGACTTCATCATCTACTACTCTCCCCCCTGTTCACTCTGCTGAAACCACAATGGTCTCCATGCTTTTTTTTTTAATCCTTTATAATCCAGGAATGTTCTTAGCCTAGGCCTTTGCACTTGATCTTCCAGTTACCTGGACTGTCTTTACTCCAGATATCTGAGAGCTCACACTGTTGCTTCCTTCAGGTGTTTGTTCAGGTGTCTTCTCAGTCAAGCATAGGACCATCCTATTAAAACAACACATTAGATATACATACTTTTTCCACCTTCTGTGCTTTATCTCTGTTTTGCTTGTTAGTGTAATCTATAATTTATCAATTTGATTTTGTTTTTATTTTTAACTAGTATATAAGTTTTGTGGAGCTCTGATTGTTGTCTGCTGTTTAATCACATCTGTAGTTTCAGAATCTAGAAAGATACACTAGATACACTAAAAGATACACTAAAAAGAGATTAAACATATCAATATTTCTTAAAACAATAAACAGCAAAACCATAAAAAATGACTAGGAAATATAATAAAAATAAGATTTAGAATGTGCAGAAGCTAAAAAAAATTATTGGAATTAGAATATAATGAGAAATGTAAAATTGCCATCATTCTTGAAGACACTGCTTTTCTCCTTATCCAATTGCTTTCCTTATATCTTCACCAAGGATGACAGTTTTCTTGACATTTAACATTATTAAAGGTTGCTTTTGTCATTTTTTTTTAACTTCATAGAGATGGGATTATGTTGTCTGTGTTTTTATACTGCTAAGTTTTTTATCTCAACATTTATTTTATGGGATCCATCACCTTTTTCGTATGTATCAATGGCTTATATATTTTTATTGTCATAATATTCCATTCAGTGAGTATACAACTATCTATTCTAATGTTGATGAATATTTGTATGGTTTTCAACTACTTGGCTATCATTAATAATGATGTTATGGACATTCTTGTGCATGTCTTTGGGGTCCATGTAGAAGATACTATATGTGAGAGAAACTGAGGAGAGCTTTTAGTGACAAGACACCTACATTTTTATAATCTGCGTTGTAGTTAAATTGGTGTCCTCTATATATTCTTATTCTGTTCAGTCTCAACCATAGCGGTCTCCAGCTTCTAGGAAGTTATGGGTTCCTTCAACAACTAAACCCTGGCTATCTGTAGCCACTATAAAGAGCCTAGTTCTTTTTTATCCTTCAAATGTAAATTGATTTAAGCCTAACTCTCTTATGGGTACTACTGATAGGGAAAAATCTGTTATAAGATGGCCGACAGGTCTGAGAGGAGAATTCCAGTCCCTACCAGAAGACTCCCCTTCTAGGTTCTTCCTATTCTACTTGCCCTGCACACCAAATTGCTACTAATGTGGAATGTGGAAGTAACAGACTATAAATTGTTCCCTCTGCTTATGCTCAGGACTCAAACCTCTGGAGAGTGATGTCTTCTGAGCCTGCCAGTGTAAAATAACCCTCCTGCCTTCCAAGATCTCCCAGTGCCACTTGGTTCTTCCGCAGGGTGATCAAAACCAGGTTCCATAACATCACCATATAAAATGTACAAATAGCTAAAAGAACACAAAAGGTTATCAGAAAACAAACCACATGTACCCCAAAGTAAAATAACAAGCCAAACCCTGGTATGAGAGCAGCCATCTTGTGCAAAATCATGTTCTCACATCCAGGAACATTATTGTCAAAGATCACTACAAGGGTGCCTAGGTGGCTAGTTGGCTAAGTGTCCAACTTCAGGTCAGGTCATGATCTTGGTGTTCAAAGTTCAAGCCCTGCGTTGGACTCTGTGGTGATAGCTCAGAGCCTGGAGCCTGTTTCAGATTCTGTGTCTCCCTCTCTCTCTGCCTCTCCCTCACTCCTGCTCTCTCTCAAAAATAAATAAACATTAAAAAAAATTAAAAAAACAAAAGATCACTGCACAAATGTTGTGAGAGCTGAGAACAGGGATGTCAGAAAAAATTCTTCCTGGTATATTCCTGTCAGTATTCAGATAATCTGTGGCAGCTGTTCTGAGTTTGTAACATGGGAAATTAAACTAATCTGGAAAACACTAAGCATCAAGAGGTTGATAAACTGGAATTATCCATTTTTATATGTTAAAAACTTTACCAATGCATACTATTATCTCTCTCAGAATATCAGTACAGTTGACCCTTGAACAATGCAATAGTTAGGAGTGCCAATCCCACATAGTTAAAAATTTACATATAACTTTTGACTCCCCCAAAGCTTAATTATTAATAACCTGCTGTTGATGAAAAGTCGTACTGATAACATAAAGTTGAATAACCTATATTTTATATAAGCATTACATGCCATATTCTTATAATAAACTAGAGAAAAGAAAATGTTATTAAGAAAGTCATGAGGAAGAGGAAATACATTTACAGTACTAAACTGTATCTATTGAAAAAAAAATGTTATAAGTAGACCCATGCAGTTTAAACCTTTGTTGTTCAAGGGCGAACTGTAATTAGTTTATATATGTTTTAATGGTTTCCCATGTGTTTGACAATATGAAATATTAAACAATTAAATAAACTATGCTTTCTCCTATACATTATGCCATGTAAACATTAATACTGTTCTTGGAAGAAAGTATTCTTATTTGTACTCAACAAAACAGAGCAGTTACCATCTGTAGCACACTCCCCAGCCCTACCCCATCCTGTATGGTAATAGAATGAGGAACCTGAGAAAAGTAACAAGAGGTCATGCTACTTTTGAAAAGCCACATAGTTTTTTTCTGGAAGTGTAATTAAGGACAAAAAATTTTAAAAACAATAATATATATTAACCACATGACTATTGATCCCTCTATAACAGATAAGAATCTTAAGAATCCAGAATAATAATCATTTCTTGTCCTTTTGGCCAAGATCAAGTGCAGAATTATATTAAATTATTCTTTCATTCACTATTATTCATGCATTTTTTTTTTAATCTGTGGTACAGCAGGCACTGTTCTGGGTGCTGGAGATATAAATAGAACAAGATGGATAAATTCCCTACCCAATAAAATTTGTAATCAATTGGGGAAGACAGATAATATTTCAGATAATATTGGTTGCATAACAAACCACTCCACATGCAGTGGTTTAAAGACACACACAGCACACACACTCATACACACAATTATGTACTTAGCTTACATCTCTGCAAATTAAAAATTTGGGAATTTGGGAATTTGTGTCAGGTCCAGGTGGTTGGAAGTTCCCATCTGGACCTCATTCACCTCATCTCAGCTAGGTCTGTTTACTGTTCACCCATCTGTGATGAGTTGGTAGACTGTGTGAAGCAACTAGCTTATGTTAGCCTTGACTTCCCAAATGAGAATCACTTCACTTGGTCTCCTCTCCTCTGGCAGGCTAGCCTGCCATGATTTACATGATGACAATGTTTCAAGAACAGAAACAGAGCAAAGATCAGCATTAAAGCACTTTCCAAGTCACTGTTTGTGTTATGTTTGCTACTCTACTATGGGTCAAACAAGAATTGTCAGCATATAAGTATCAGTATAGTAGGGCGATCCAGCTGCATTAATACAGGGGTGTGTGAACAAATTGAAGAATCATTATTGTAACAGTGTACCATATATGATTCATAAATAAATACATTCATACATACACATCCTTAAAAAACACCAAAGTAATCTAAACTAAGGACCATTTAGCCACCCTAAATTGGCCATGGATGAATATGATGTTATCAGGAATTTGACTCAATTGTGCATGACATTTTGTTTTATAAATGCCCACATGTGTACCTAAAGTTTCTTGGGGGAAAAAAAGGCATATCACTAGAATATCTTATATGTACGTGAAACTTGTTATACAAAGATCAAGAATTATTTTTACCTTCAAGAATTTAGAAGTATACTGGTAGAGATACAAATGTAAACATATTATGACAGAACAATATTATAAGATTAGTTGTAAATAAATATTTAGTTATCATTTTTACTGAAATTAGTTGAATCTTTCTTGCTATATAGCAAAAAATATTCAATGCCACCCTTGATAAAATTTGGAAGCTCCTACTCTCTTTCAAAATGAAATACTTAGATAAAAAAAAAGATGCTGTGGGAAATGTATCATAGCTTGTCATTGACATGAAACAGATAGACACCAAAGTTAATAGAAGCACAGCCTATTACTAATGTCATAGACATTTTTCTTACAAATTTTCTTATCACTAATCCAAAAATCTCCCAAGCATACATTATATATGTAACAGCAAAGAGTGGGAAAGAGTTTATTATCTGTGCTGAGTGAAGGGGTTTCATAATCTTCATGTTTCTATTGCTAGTGAAAGATGTTTCCTTTTCCATTTAAAGATGAAAATTTTCCCATTTTTTTCAGGATTGGATGAGAAATAAAAACAAACACAAGGCATAGAGTTCTTTTTATTCACACTTACATAAGAAGTTATAGAAGTTGACAACTTAGGTTGTTAGAAAGCCCTTGATGTAGCCAGTACAAACAGAACCAGAATACACAGGTTTTGTCTAAATAAGTAGAGAAAGTCCCTTAAGGTCCTAGGGCCTTGCCTTCCTCATTTCTATAATGAATATTTTCAAAATAATTAAATGTAATAATGTATCACCTGGGGAGATACCAAATCTCTGTTTTAGTTTCTTAGATTACTTCAGAAATTTATACCATATTCAACATTCAATTCACTGAATCTTAGCAATTAACATTGAAAATTACAAAATTCTCAGATGTATGGTTTCTTCAAGGACCAAATAGGCTCCTACAGAGAATCCCAAAGGTTTAATTTGTTAACAACATGGAGTAAGGCCAGTGTATATCAGATTTCATTTACAAGTATATCACATGAATGGGAATATTTAGTGAATTAATTCTGTGAAAGAAATCTATGCAAAGAAGTTTCTAATTAAGGCTTTGATGTAAATGTTGTAGAAAATACAATAATACCTTTAAAGTGCTAGTTATTCTAGATGACACAACTATTTTCCTGGTAACCAAGGTATGGTAAGAATACTGAATTGAGAATCAGAAGATCTGGATTCTGACATAAGCCTTAGTAATAACATATGCCGTTAGGGGAATTACATAACTTCTATCCAAACAATCTTCTTGATTTCTTTCTCTTCCTCCACATGCCAGTGTTCTTACTTGCAGAATGAACAGGTTGAACTGAATGAAATTACAAGTACTTTCTACTTTCTCTTTCTGTGACTCCCGTGTCTCTTCAATTTTCTTCTAGAAGGAAGGAGCAGCAGTGACCTGTCAACCTTAGCTTTGGAGAAATAATTTGACTGAAATTCACTTACTCTGGTTAAATTATTAGCCCAGGTCAGATGTAATCAATTGCACAAAAGGCATGGATATTGAAAATAAAATGTAGACTTGCAGTAACTCAACAAGGCTTTGGGTATTTGTTTAGTGTCCTTTGAGATAATCGGTATTCAATATCTGTTTCTAACGGAACTATCAAGGACAGTTTTTCTTGCCCAATATTTTACTTAATGAATATATAGAATTGGAAATAGTCTTGCCATGTTCTTTCTTGGCATCAGAGGGATTTTCTCACCTTACTTAGTTGATCATTTTCTTTGTTTTCTTTCTCTCCATTCATCAGTAATTCACTGAGCATCTGGAGGGGTGTGTGTGTGTGTGTGTGTGTGTGTGTTTGTATTGTGATTTTGTTGTGTTGTTAAATTAACATTTGTTGAGCAGAATGCTGGAGGTTGGATGATGAGCTACAGGCTCAACAAAATACAGCAAGGGAAAGTGAAATAGAGAAACATATTACAGATCTTAGAAGTGGACACCATTAAGGGACACCTGGGTGGCTCAGTCAGTTAAGTGTCTGACTTCAGCTCAGATCATGATCTCGCAGTCCATGGGTTCAAGCCCTGAATCAGGCTCTGTGCTGACAGCTGAGAGCTTGGGGCCTGCTTCAGATTCTGTGTCTCCCTCTCTGCCTCTTCCCTGCTCGTGCTCTGTCTGTGTCTCTCAACAATAAATAAATGTTAAAAAAAATTTTTTTTTAAAGAAGTTGAGAGCATTTCTTGAGGGGCCACACTGGGAGGTCAAGGCAGCATGCAGGCAGAGTAAGCAGTAGGACCTGGGATCCAGGTCTTTAGTAGGGTCTTTTGGTGGAGTGCTCTGAGGTAAAAGCGCAAAGTCTAAATTGGTTAATTCAAAACAAAAAGATAGGTAAACTCCAAGGGAATCTTATCCAAGGGGTGCTCAAGGTGAAAAATCCAGGAGACAAGAGACACTGTTTATCACAAGGGGCATCAAGGGACTTGTATCAGGAACTTACCTGTGACTCTGAGGGCTGTAATCCAGGGCATATACTTGCAGGAGGGGCTGGTGTCTACTTAAGCCTGCTACAGGCCACTTAGCCACTCAGAATGGATACAGAGGCAACAGTATCATGGACGGGTTTTGCTAAACTCTTAACAGTGAAAAAGAGAGAGAGCGAGGCTAGGAGACAGGGAGGGAGAGATTGCTTCTATCAGTTGTTTTTTTCAAATTAATCTGAAATTAATAAGAGTCGGGGACTACATAAAGGAAAATGATTTATAACTGTACTTAGTATTTTTCCATTCGTGCTATCACACTGCAAGTTCCAACTGTATGGTGACTGGCTAAATCTACATTTAATTATACACATCAAATAAATGGCATATTTAAAAAAATTTTTTTTAATGTTTATTTATTTTAGAGACAGAGCACAAGTTGTGGGGGGTGGGCAGAGAGCACTGGAGACAGAATCTGAAGCAGGGTTCAGGCTCTGAGCTTTCAGCACAGAGCCCGATGTGGGGCTCAAACGCACAAACTGTGAGATCATGACCTGAGCTGAAGTCGGACACTTAACCAACTGAGCCACCCAGGTGCCCAAATAAATGGCATATTTTAAGTCAGCTCATAGTAACTTTCTAATTTAGATTGGTAGTTCCCTTCTTTTTGCCTCTTTATTTTTTTCCACTTAATGCTTCCAGAGTTCTTCACTTTACAGTTTTAATCAACTTTATTGAGCGACAATTTCCATATAATAAGGGTACTCATTTTAAGTATAAAGTTCAATTGGTTTTGATAATTGTAATCAGTCAAGTAACCATAATCATAATCAAGATATAGAATATTGTATCACCACATATGCCTCTGACTATTTTCTATCAATTCAACCTGACTCTGGCCCCTGCCATCTACCAGTTTTCTGTCATTATAAATTAGTTTAGTATGCGCTATAATTTGGCATAAATGGAATTATACAGTTTGCCTTTAATGTATCCAGCTTCTTCCACTCACCAAAGTGTTTTTGAGATTTAGCTATATTGCTGCATGCGTGAATATTTTGTGATTTTATGTTAATGAGCAGTGTCCTACTCTTTAGCTATATCAGAAGTTTTTTATCCATTCACTTGTTCATGGACAATTGGGCTATGGCCAATTTGGGACTAAGAATAAAGCTGCTAAGAAAATCTGTGTTAAAATCTTTAGTTCTCTAGGATGATACCTAGATAATACTTCAGAGTACACTGGCTGGGATAAGAAAATGCCAAACTTTTTTCCAGAGTAGTTTTATCACTTTACCTTTCCAACAACACTGAGAATTCCAGTTACTCCACATCCTTGCCAATGTTGACATTGTAATTTTTTCTATTTTGGGCCATTTTGATAGGTGGATAGTTGTTTACATTTTAGTTCTTCCAATTAATAATGTTGAGCAATCTTCAGATGTGTATGGTTATTTTTATATTTTGTTTTACAAAGTGACTGTACAGGGCTTTTCCCCATTATGATGTTGTTTGAATTCTCATTGCTTATTTGTATGTCCTTATATTTATATATATATATATATATATATATATATACACATATATATATATAATTATATATGCTGAATACAAGTCCTTTGTTATATATAATTTATAAATTATAGTGATATTTATAATTTTCACTAATTTATAATAATGATATAAATATTTTTCTAGTCTAAGGCTTTCATTTTCCTTGAACATATCTTACAAAGAGTGTGTTTTTAATTTTGATAAATTCCAATATTATATGTATTACTATTATTTATGATTTATATATGACATAAGACTTTAAATTCAATTTTCTTCTTTTATTGTGTTTATTGTGTACTGTTAGGAAATCTTTGCCTACTCCAAAGCGACAAAGATGTTTTTGTAAGTCTGGGCTTTTCATTTAGGTTCATGTTCATAATCACGAACTTGAATCAGTTTCAAGTAAATATTTTCAACGGTGTGAAGTAGGGGATTCATAATTGTTTCCAATATAGACACCCAGTTGCTTCAACATCATTTGTTGAATAGACTATCTTTTATACACTGAATTATTTTTGCATATTTGTTGAAATCAATTGACAGCGAATGTGAGCATGTATTATGAGTTCTCTAGTGTATTTCATTGATACACATGTCTGTTCTCACAAATACCACGCAGTCTTGATAACAGTGGCATTATAGTAGACTTTGAATTCAAGTATTATAGGTCCTTCAGCTTTGTTTATTGTGACAAAATTATTTTGTTTCCTGTAGTTTCTTTGTTCAGGTGAATTTTGAAACCAGCCTTGCCAATTTTTTTAAACTTGCTGAGATTTGTACTGAAACAGAATTGAATCTGTAGAATATAAAATCAGAAAGACAGGGCTAGATTCTATTGTAAAGCAGTTCATCAGATCTTTAGAAAATTCTCCAGTCTGGAGGTTGCGAAATCTTAAATGAATTTATTTACCATTTAGAGTTTGGTATAATGGTTTAGAGTGTAGCCCTCAGAGAAATTTTCTGAGTTTGATCTCATTGTACTGCTTATTTTCTAGATGAACTTAAGCAAATTATTTAACCTCTGTGTTTTAGAGTTCTCTTTGTTCAATGGGAAGAATAATAGTGATTGCCTTAAATGGATGTTGTAAAGATTAAATTAGTTAATATTTGTAAAACACAAGAGAACGTGGCGAATATTAGGTACCTTATAGAAATGTGGATTTTGGGAGTACCTGGGTGGCTCAGTTGGTTAAGTATCCAACTTTGGCTCAGGTCATGATCTCTAGGTCTGTGAGTTTGAGCCCTGCATTGGGCCCTGTGCTGACAGCTCAGAGCCTGGAGCCTGCTTCAGATTCTGTGTCTCCCTCTCTCTCTCTCACCCTCCCCCACTTGTACTCTGTCTCTCTCTCAATAATAATATTAAAAATTTTTTTTTAATGTGTATTTTTTGGTTTGTTTTTGGTTTTTGGTTTGTTTGGTTTTGCTATTGAAATAATTGCTGTATGCATTGCCATTCTTCCATGAAGGCCAAGAGAAAATAGTTTATTAATCAACAATAGGCTGCATGCTCAGGTAAAATTTTTATGTATTTCAGTGTAAACACCATTGTAGACATTGTAAACACCATTCTATAGCCTACTAGGGGATCTGAAAGTAGATATAAAGCATAAAAAGAT
The DNA here is from genome assembly GCF_022837055.1 of Prionailurus viverrinus. Classification (NCBI taxonomy): domain Eukaryota; kingdom Metazoa; phylum Chordata; class Mammalia; order Carnivora; family Felidae; genus Prionailurus; species Prionailurus viverrinus. Next base: position 158,593,234 of record NC_062564.1, on the reverse strand, counting down.
GTTAAGCATAGGAACAGAAACTGGGGTTAATAATGCTAGAATATGTATAACAAATATATAGACAGAATAAAATTAGAAATAATTAAAATAATATAATTTGAGATTAGTGAGATAACCATATATTCTTTAAGTACATATTTATATTTGTTAATGCTCTACCTTTCCCTCTTTGCCCTTAAATCCAGATGTCACATGATAAGAGTGGAGCCTTAGATAGGGAAGGATTTAACAAAACTAAGAATCTGGAGAGATTGCTTTTATTCTTTAGTAAGAAGGATCTATCATGCTGCTGAGGACTTGTCAGATGGAGGAAACTTTTTGGTCACATGGACAGGCATTCATGCACGTAGTTTTCCTGGTTAAAGGTGGCTGTGCCTAGAGATCATCACTGTTCCTCTGTAAGTTAAGAGCCTAGGAGACAGTTTATGAAGTGTACAACTTGTTCTAGGACTGAGAAACAAGAGAAAAAGGACCTTCATTTTTCCTTTCTCCTTGTTTACTATTGTAGTTACTGAAGAATAAAAATAAGTAATTCTTATGTTTCTCTCTATTTCTCAGATCCAGGGAAGCATTGTTCAGGAAAAACCTCTAACCATACATAGTTCTGATTCACCAGGGGAAAAATGAGCTGAACGTTGCCACTAATCTTCAACATCAAAATGTTAAGTAATTTATAGCCAGTAATAAAGTAATGGGTCAAAAAATTCAGAATTTGTTTGCAAGGCAAACAGGTAGCTGGTCCTTCATGGCATTATAATTTTTCCAATATCACAGGTCAACAAAGAAGAGTGTCATTTATTATAATCTGAAAGGGATACAGGTGTCACATTCAGATATGAGCATGTTTTTTAGTGGTGTCCTTGTATTAGGAAACATTCTCATATAAATATGCTCTTCTGTGATTGCCCCCCCCAAAAAATCCTGGATCTAAGGAAAGAAAAGATATTGTTTCAGACATAACAGTAGGAAAATGATGACATATTTTTCAACATCACATAACAGAGTTGTCTAGTGTTTGTTAGCCACAATAAAGGCAAGGTAACAGAGAAAATAAACTTGGAGTGGGCTTAGAAGGCCCAGGCTTATATTCTAAATTCATTCTTTGCTTGTTGAGGAAACTAAGATATTGCATGCTATCTACTGAGATCTATTTTCCATAATGTTAGAGGAAAAATAATAAGGCTTTGTGTAAATAAGATAATGTGGGTAAAAAAATTCTGTAATCCACTATGCCAGAGAGTTTCCATCTTCAAGGATAGCATGGCTGTGCTTGAGGGTAATATTGTGATAGAAAAGATAGGATTCAGTAGGCAGAGAGGGAAAGATTAGGACCTGAGTTCCCTGGGTGGGAGAAAAACACCTATTTTGGAACAATGCTGGGAGTGTCTGACCACAGCAAACCCCCTCAGGCTCAAGGCTGCTTTTATGAATACAATAGACACCCCCACTCCTCCTCAGGTTTTTCCCTCAGGAATCTGACAAAAGACCTAACTAAAAATAAGTAGTAGGCCATAAAACTATGACCCACAAGGAATGATATGGCCATAAACCACCCTTCATACAATGGAAATGAGTAAATAAGGAATGGACAACCCAGCGCCTAGAGTTGTCCAGCCAATCAGGGTAGAACCTGAAGAGGAACAAGGGGGAATGGAAGGTGGGGGAGGGTAACCAGAACATTATAAAACAATGACCTTTGCCTATAGCCTGGGGCATTTACTTCGAAATGCCCCCCTCTCTATAAAGAGAGCTTTCATACTATTCTTCCTTTCTGATCTTAATACTGTAATAAACTTTGCCTGCTGCTCATTTTGTGTCTACCTCTTCATTCTTTGAAGAGGTAAAGACAAGGAATTCTGGATATTGAGGTAAAAAATCCTGCAACAGTATTAGCTCTTTGCTTGAGGATTGGTCAAATCTGTTGAAACCAACAGACTCTAATAACAGTAGCTAGTAACTGAGCGTCTGGCTATTCACAGTATTATATAAAGTCAAACTAGCTGGTCATATTGTAATGTTCTCTGGAACCTTACACATCTGCCAAGGAAGGATCTCTGAAACCAGAATGGGACTGTGTAAGTTAGTTGGAATTTCAGAAGCTAAAAGCTGTGCGTGTGTTCGCCATGTCTGTTTGCATTCAGCAAAATCACTTAACAATATTAGTTCACTGTTAATAATCTAGACATAACTTAATTACTTCTGACCCTGGATTCACTATTTTCCCATTTGTGACATAAAATATTGTTAGTTTTCTCATGCTATTTTGACTGTCACCAATGCTCAGTTGCTAGTTTGCAAGCAGGAAACATTTCTTTGGGGACTATAAAAAGCAGTGTTGTATATTTGTGCCTGTGTGTTTTTCTCCCAAATTAAATTTATTAGATTACATATGCTTGCATTTCATTATGAGATCATAAAATTCAATATACTCTATAAATATCGATGTGATGCAGTACCTAAATTACATTTACACTGTGCCAAAGACAACCACAAAGCAATGAAAAATTAAGTCTCTTATGATAACAAAAGTATTCAGAGCAAAACAAAAACAAAAACAAAAAACTTCTTTTGAATGTAGCACAGATATTTGCCTGTCAATGACAGTAAACTTAATAAGAATATTTAATTTAGAAGTATACTAAAATATGCTTAAAGTAAAGAAAACAATTATGCTGAAACTAAAATAACACTGAATTCCTTTCAATAAAGAGGATGTATTCTAATACTATAATTTCTAAATAAAACACTTACCAGTCTACCATTCATTGAGTTTTCTATATACCAGCCACTATGTAAAATGGTTTACAGAGAATATTTTAATCCTCACAACTAATCCATAATGTAAGTGTTAGTCTTCTTATACTGAGGAAACAGAGGACCAGTGAGAGTAAAATAACTTGCCTGAGATTAAAAGCAAGAAATAGAGTCTGCACTCTACCTACATCAAAGCCATAGCACCACATTGATGTATGTCCACACTATACCATACTCTGAAACCCCTGCCCTCCTGGGGAAGCAGTGTGGAAGTTTCTCATCAACTGAGTTTCTCAGAAAAGGTCTTTCCACATATCTCCTATCCTATGTAACTCCTAACTCTCTATGTTTAGTTTGTATAAAGTCCTGGGAGTGACCTTCCTATAATGAGTTAAATCCTTTCTTTTGTGTTAAATAATACCATTTTGTTCTTATCAGCAGCCCTATTTCTACCTTAGCTATGAGGAGATCAAAACTTGTCTACATATTTCTGAACCTCAGTTAATTTCATTCACATTCACATCCTTCACAGAAATTTGTTACACCCTTTTTCTCATGAGACTAGAATATGGTCTTTTCTAAATGTAATTTTTTTCTTTCTAAACATGAAATTAGAATTGTGTTGCTCAGAATTTAGGAATTAAACTTCAGAAATTGAAATATATTTAAAGTCAGGAAAAATTTAATTCTCTTTCTGGATTTGGTAATCTAGCTGGTTACTCAATACTTGAAAAGTTTATAAATATTTGCGGGGTGGGGAGCAAGTTACTTTGTGGTGATCTGTAATCTGCCATAATATCTAAAATGATACAAAACTGTAAAAATATGATATTTGATAAAAATATAACTTCTGTATTTCAGTGATAGTTTTGCATAAGTGTGCATATGATGCATACTTACTATGGAAGGTAGAAAAATAACTATTCTGAAAATTTAAACATTTCTTCAAAATTGTTAAATTTTTCGGGACACCTGCAGCCTGCTTTGCATTCTGTCTCTGTCTCTGTTTCTCTCTCTGCCTCTCTCAAAAATAAATAAATAAACTTAAAAAATTAAGAAAAAAAAGTTTCATTTCTCAAGAAATGTCAGAGTAATTCAAACTGTGTCAAGAAGTAGCTGTTTTATTGTTTTTTAAATTAAATTGAAGTCTGCTACTTATACTCTTACTAAATGTATACAATGTATACAAATCTATAGAATGCAGCTAATGTAGAATTTTTAACATATAATTTAAGTAGAAGAGCTATAGAAAACGAGAGTCTATATGCTTTCATTCATTATAACAAATGTTTAGAAAAAAAGTCTTATGTCTCTGATGGTTTCAGAAAGTTTATATGTCTGCCTACATATAATTGTAAGTATTCTCTGCTTCCAGTGATGTTCCAGACGTTGGTGATATAAGGACTTATTTGCTTTTCATGTTGACATGTATGTTTTTGAAGAATGTATAGAGAGATTTGGATTTGAGCATTCATCATTATCATATAGAAGGTGAGGGCATTTTTCTCTTAAGTTTTGATTTCCTAACCCCATATTATTTCTGTAGACAAGATCACAAGATATGTTCTAATATGCTGTTTCTTTTAATTGTTAGGTTATGATTCAATTTATCAGGAATAATTTTTAGAAATTACAAAGAATATTAGAATTCTAAACTTTAATGGCCACATGGGGAAATATATAAGCTTAATATCACTCTCCAGCAATATCAGGTTCATACCCATAAAGTGAATCAGCATATAGTAATAATTAGCATATGACGCAGTAAAGAAGTCTTTTAGAAAGTTGATTGATTAGATCTCCAAGGCTAAAATACTTTGGAAAATATTTTATGTTGAAATAAACAGAAGTAAAACAATGTGACTGAAAGAGGTATATTCTCCTCAAAAAATATAAACTACACTGTTAATATTTCAAAATTGAGAAAATAAAATAATAGATACCGCAAAACATTCATGTGATTTAAACTATGGTTGGCAAAAAGAAAATGAGCCATCATTGTTACTATGCTCCAATGTGATGAGAGAATGTTTTATGTGGATTACTCCTTTAATTCCTTACAGCAATCATATTTTGAAAATTGATGGTACATAGTTTTTAAAGCATAGGTTCAATAAGAGGTTTTAGGTTGTAGCTCATTTGTTGGGTCATTTGTATATTTTTAGAGGTAATTTCTTATGATCTGGCCTAGAATACACTCCTTAGAGCTGTTCCAAACATTCTATAAGCATCTAATTTCTCTACCCAATATTCCCTGCTTTAAGAACCTTTAGTTATTTCTCTTTTCTGTGCTCAACTGGGTTTGTGTAAGTGCTAAGCTATGCTTGGTCTTAGGAGGACAAAAGAGAAACCAAGGACCAGTTATGTGATACACCTGAGAGCCAGTAGTGACATGGATGGTCTGTCTTCTTAAGGATACTGATAAATGATTTGAATTATGATATATTTTGTTCTTGTGCTGAATTTGATTGTCATGAGTTGAATTTATGGGGATTGGTTTGGGAAAGAAAATAAAACAAAAGGAACTAAAGTTGGCTAAGTATGATAATGAGTCTCAATGTGCTTCTCATTTTTGATGACTGACAGATTTCAAGCCTAACCACTCCCCTCTCCATTTCTGCCTAAATCTACCAAGCTGATAAGAAAGTCCAGGTCCTCCCTCCTTTGGTGCCAGTGGGAAGTTTAATCCATGTAAGTCCCAGCCAGAGTGGGAGCCCAGCCCCCCCAGAGCCCCATGCACTAACCACCATAAAAAACAAGCCAATCTCATTTACCAGCTTCCTTAAACCATTTTAAGCCAGCTTTAGACCCAGACCTGCTCTCTCTATAAAATCTTATTATATGGTAGTAAACCTTGTCATACCTTCTTGGTACTAGTGTAGGGTCATCTGTCTCAATGTGTGAACGAAATTTAATGTAGGTCTTGTGGGTATCTTCTCTTGGCTATGGCTCGCTAATTGGTTTCACTGCCTATTAATGAGCTTGCACTTTCAACCATATTGCTCTGTGCTGCACTGGCTGAGTCCTACTAAGCCTCTGCTACAGACTTAACCTACCTGAGTCAGAAGTTTTGGTAATTGGTGAAAAAGAACAGGAGTATGAGAGGGAGCCCCCCCCCCCTTTTTTTTAAATTTACATCCAAATTAGTTAGCATATAGTGCAACAATGATTTCAAGAGTAGATTCCTTAGGAGTAGATTCCACTAAGGAATTCCCTTCTTTCAGTGGTCTCTAATATCAGCTACAGAGATCTCTCAGTGCGTCCGACTGCTTCAAGCTGTGCCTATTCCCACAGAGCTGGCTATTTAGAATCATTTACACAGTCATGTTGGATCATTAACTATGCCTGATTTCTAGTGATAGCTATGGTATTTATAGCTAAATGGCTTAACCCATTTAGCCTATCCCCCTCCCACAGCCCCTCCCGTAACCCTCAGTTTGTTCTTCATATTTATGAGTCTCTTCTGTTTTGTCCCCCTCCCTGTTTTTATATTATTTTTGTTTCCCTTCCCTTATGTTCCTCTGTTTTGTCTCTTAAAGTCCTCATATGAGTGAAGTTATGTGATATTTGTCTTTCTCTGACTGACTAATTTCACTTAGCATAATACCCTCCAGTTCCATCCACGTAGTTGCAAATGACAAGATTTCATTCTTTTTGATTGCCGAGTAATACTCCATTGTATATATATACCACTTCTTCTTTATCCATTCATCCATCGATGGGCATTTGGGCTCTTTCCATACTTTGGATATTGTTGATAGTGCTGCTATAAACATGGGGGTGCATGTGTCCCTTCGAAACAGCACACCTGTATCCCGTGGATAAATGCCTAGTAGTGCAATTGCTGGGTCATAGGGTAGTTCTATTTTTAGTTTTTTGAGGAACCTCCATACTGTTTTCCAGAATGGCTGCACTAGCTTGCATTCCCAGGAGGCCCTTTTTAAAGTATCCTTGATTATGTCTTGACCCAGTCCTATTTTTGCATCTCAGATTAAATTATATGTCTTAATTCTAGCATAAATTGTGAAATGTGCTCATCTCAGGAAAAAACCCTCTAACCCATGACAGTTGATAGTGTATCAGATAGAATTATCCCCCATTTTAAGGGTTCTCAGAGGCAAGACTGATACCCTGCAGTGTATGGACCTGTTGGGTGGTTTCCTCTGTGAAAAGCAGTTACCATGTGGTGTGTTGAAGTCACAGTCTTTAAAACAGATGTCTTACTAGGACCCTAAAAAATGCCTTTGCTACTGTTTCTGCTTATGCCTCTGTTAAAGCAAAGATCCTGATATTCAGGGTCATAGAGGAAAACACACATGGTATATTGGTGACAGAACAAACCTAACTCAAGCCTGGACTCCTTCAGTGCAGTAAAACAAGCTCAGCCAAGAGGGAGATCCTTGACCTTGACAGTACTCATGTGAGGCCTTCAAAAGGAAGAAACATAAAATAGGCAGAGTACTGAGGAAATCCCTGAATTATATCCAGAAATTAAAAATGAGCAAAAAAGACAAGACAAACAACACATGCATGAAATGAAATGAATGAAAAACCTGGATACAGGGCAGGGAAACACAGTATTGAAGAGAAATCCACAGTTTAACTCAATAAGATAGACTTACTGAAAATCTCCAAAATTTATTCAAGAAATTTATATAACAAAAAGATAGGAGAGATGATTGGCCTTTGTACTTCAACATGATTTAGAATGATGCTAAATGCCATATAATTAAGATCAAAAATGTCTGATACTTATTTTTCAGTCTATTGCATATTGATAGAAAACTAGGGGGCGAACTTCAATTTTGGTTCTCAAATACAGCCCATATCACCACTCACAGTTTTTGGATATCTGAATCCAGAATTTTACTTGGGAAAACAACAACAACAACATCAACAACAACCATAACAACAACAACAACAACAAAAGTATGTTATATTCAGCTTGGCTGTGGTTTTACATATATGAGGTTATCTGTTCTTATGAGGGAGCCTCATGCAGGCAATGCAGAGATCCATGAAGACTTCCAGAGTTTAACATCCTTTCTGTTACCCAAATATAGACATTGTTAGAGGTGATTTTTGTCATCATTTTGTAATAACATCTCTTGAGCAGTGGCTTAAAATCTAATGAAATATCAGAAATTAATGCGACTTAAGAAGCAGTCTGAATAAGAAAGAGAGAAAAACAAAATTGCTGATTTTACTAATAACTTGTCATAAGCAACTGAATCATTCCCTGTTTTCTTTCAGTGGTCTCTAATATCAGCTACAGAGATCTCTCAGTGCGTCCGACTGCTTCAAGCTGTGCCTATTCCCACAGAGCTGGCTATTTAGAATCATTTACACAGTCATGTTGGATCATTAACTATGCCTGATTTCTAGTGATAGCTATGGTATTTATAGCTCATTACAATTTTTTTCCAAAATTACCCTAGAGTAACATTATGATCCAGCCTAGGTAGCAGTATGCAGCATCCCCTCCTAGATGATTTTTTTTTTTTTTTAAATCTGGGCAACACAGTCCTCTCTGCCTCTTCATTCAGAGTGAGGTCTTTTGTTCTAAAAGACTGTCTTTCCTCCATAGCGATTATAGCATTGAACAAAGTTTTGTTTTGTTTTGTTTTTCCTTGCTAATATCTGAAAACAGAATGTAGGGCACTTGGCAAACATTCCTAATTTCTCATTTAATTCCATCTTCTCTAGCCTTTTTTTCCATCAGTAGTCATTGTGGTTGAAAGTACAACTGTACAGATCAAGTTCCAAGAAATGCTTTGGCTCCCCTATAATCCCCCAAGGGTAACAAACATTCCAAATCATAAATGCTATTCAGCATTATAATCACATAGATATTCCAATGGAAAACCTTTTATCCATGGAAACTAAAAAGGTGGGTGGTCAATAGTAGTGTTTGGTGAGGAACGGCACAGGGAAATAGAGTCTGGCAATTAGTAGTCACTGAATTTCTAATTTATTCATTCAGCAATTTTTTTTTTTTTGAGAAGTTACTATATGCAAGATACTCTTCTAACTGCTAAGGATGCAACAGTGAGAGAAAAAAAACCCCTGACTACATAGACCTAGGTAATGCTGCCATATTAAGTAAGTCCAAACTCTTAGAAGTTTAAAAGGATAAATGTTTACTTCTGATACAAGTGAAATCTTTATTGCAGGTTGGCTAAGGCTCTTTTCTATATGTACTCACTCTGTAGCCAAGGCCAATGGTGTAGCCACTGTTGTTTCTGCCAGTCACAGAGGAAGAAGGATAGAGAACTATGTAGGACCTCATACCAGTGATCACATGCTCCTGACCAGAAATAATACACAGCAGGATTGCTCATACCTCATTAGCCAGGGCCAGTCACATGATCCTAACCAGGATCAAGGGCCAGGAATTGTAATCCTCCCATGTATCCAGGAGATTGAGAGCTGGGTAAGCTTTGTGAATAGTACAAATTACTACCACATGGGCATTGGCATGTAATAAGAAAACAAATAAACAAAATATACAGATTATATAGGTGTTATAGAGTAAAATAAAACATAAAAGTTGAGTACAAGCTTTAGGTCCAGAGGTATAATTTTAAATAGTAAATCAGGGAACAAAGTTATGAGCTAGGTAGAAGGATAAGATGGGGAGTCATGTGCAAGGAAGAGAATTATCTACAGAGGTCTTAAGGTAAAGATCTGTGTTGTGTGTCCTTGGAACAATAGGGAAGCTAGTGTCACAAGAGAGGAGTGAGCTGGGAGAGTGTACAAAGAACTAACTGAAGATGAAACCATGAACCACATTGCTTGGAAGGTTTGAGTGGAAAAGTAAAATGATCTTTCCTAATGATATTAACAGTATCTTCCTGAGTGCTATGTTGCCAGTAGAGAATATGGTGGTGATACCCAATGAGGAGGCATTTATCCAGGCAAAAGACACTATGGGCTTGAACCATATTGGTATCAGTAAAGCAAAAGTGACAGCTGGATTCGAATTGTATTTTGTAGGTGGAACCAGGATAGTTTACTGATAAAAATTATGTGGAGAGAGAGAGAAAGGAAGAAATCAAAGATCAGGGAAACTAAAGGGCTAGTATGTCTTAAAAGCTCTAGCATTAAATACATATAGTTACTTGGCCCTCTGATGTTACCTTCCACACTGCTACCACTCTTGTCCACATAATCACCACCTTACCACAACTGTTGCAACAGCCTCAACTGGTGTAACTCTTTCCACTCTTCGGCAGATAAGTCAATTCTCCATATAGTAGACCAAATGCTCTTTTTGAAAATATTTCCTATCACAGAGACTACATTTTAAAGCTTTTGCTTTGATTTCAAAGATTCCATTTGATTCAACATTTGGCAACAGCCTTACCTCATTAAAATCGATCTCTTCCTTTGCTCACTCATCTTCAATCAGCCAGCATTTTTGCTCTTTGAACATAACAAATATCCTTCCAAGGTTTCTCCCCTATTTTTTGTGTCTGGAACAGTCTTTTCCCCCAAATACTTGCAAAGATCCTCACTTACCTTATTCAGGTGTCTTCTCAAAAGTCATCTCTTTGTAAAAGTCATTTCTGAACACTCCATGTGTATTCTCTGCACGCCCACCTGCAGTACTTTTTCACTTCACTCCTCGTTATTTCCTTTGTGACACTTACGGCTGACATCATGAATTATCTTCATTTGGATATATTTACTTTTGTATTTCTTCCTCTCCACTAAATTTAAGAATTTATGAGGACACAGAATTATCTGACTGGCGCATACCTCTATCCCCAGTGCCTGAAATAGTGCGTGGAATAGAGTGGGCACTGAAGACATATTGATGTTGAGTGAAAGAACAAATAAATGCATGAAATACAGGTGGATGAAAGTAGAGTCTTCTACAGATGCCCCACTTTTTGAAGTTTAAGTAAGTTAAGTGGTAATATGGTGTACTGCCAGAAACTAGAGATGTCATAATGTAGCCAGTACCATGAATGCAGAGGAGAAAGATTCAATTACTGATACTGTTAATATCTTGACAAAAGCAATTGAGTTCTGCTGACATTCTGAAACAATTTACAGAGCTCAAATATTGTTGTCTAGAAAATAGAATAAGGGTAAAGATAACTCCACAGCATAAGGCTTAAAGAATATTTATCTATTTTCTGTACAGAAATGTGTACGTGGTCCATGTTGTTAATTTCTATAAGTGGGAAGTAAAATTCCTCCAGAACGTAATCCTAGGAGGAAATTTAATGAACAAAATTTAAACCTGTAGGACTCACTCATTGCAGACAGTATCTGAATAGAATTTAAGTCAAGGAATGACACTTTTTGTTAATTCAACTCTGTACATTAAGTAGAAAACTGAACATTGTGGGCTGGTTTACCAAAAGTTCCCCAAGGGCTCTGACAGTCGCAACCTTATCAGCTTTGTAAGTATAGCCAGATGGTTAGAAATATGGAGCCTGAGTGATTTGATCCTTTTTCCTCTTCTAAAGAGAGAATTGAATTTTTAAATGACTTTTTAAAAATATATCAATTGCTAAATAGTTTTATCACATGCTGAGGAATGCTCTAAGTTTTAAAATGATCTTACATTTTAGAGGTGCCTGAGTGGCTCAGTTGGTTGAGCATCCAACTTTGGCTCAGGTCATGATCTCATGGTTCGTGGGTTCAAGCCCTGTATCTGTGCTAACAACTTGGAGTCTGGAGCCTGCTTTGGATTCTGTGTCTCCCTCTCTCTCTCTCTGCCCCTCCCCTGCTCTCTCTCTCTCTCAAAAATAAATATTAAAAAAATAAAATAAAATGATCTTACATTTTCATAAGTGCATTTTAAATTTCAATAGATTAGCTAAATGAAAAGTTATAAATTCTAGAGTAATCATTAGAACATTTTGGAAACAACTATCTTAATATTAATATGGGAAATAATTCCAGATGACAATGAAAAATAAATAACATAGTTGATAGAACAAGCAAATTTGACATCATGTGCTTTAAGAAGTTCAACATGGACCAATGATTACCAAAATCAGAGCTATGTAACATTTAAATTGCCTTAACATTTTTATTACATCAAGTATGATATTAAAATTCAACTTGGAAAATGAAACTTGATTTACCTTTATTTTAGATACAAGATCATAAGAAGTCAAGGTAAGAGCAAACAGTAGCAAGGAATGTATTTCCAGTTAGTGATTTAATGCACTTTAAAGAGATAGTGTCAAGGATGACAGGGCTCAAATTGTACCTACCCTGTATATAAATGATTGTGCTTAACTCTGTCAATACTCAGGGTCCTAGGATTTGTAACCCAATGAAATGGGTTGAAAACATATTCAAAAAAATTTTTTTTTGAACATTTATTTATTTTTGAGAGACAGAGCATGAATGGGGGAGGGGCAGAAAGAGAAGGAGACACAGAATCTGAAGCAGGCTACCTGCTCTGAGCTGTCAGTACAGAGCCCAACACGGGGCTCAAACCCACAGACTGTGAAATCATGACCTGAGCTGAAGTCGGATGCTCAGCCAACTGAGCCACTCAGTTGTCCTGAAAACATGTTATTATTAGAGAGGCTTAAGAATCAACAAGATATGAGAAAAGTGGTGGTTCTTTTCCCTCTGTTCAAATAGTAATGCATGGCCATAATGACCATGAACTAAATACATGGGAATGCTGAAGATCCAAAGGTGTTATGTGTCTTGTATTCAATGATGTTATTATCTCAAGTTATCTGTATCTACACCTGTCTTTATATCTCTATCTATGTGTCTATGCCTCTATATGTTAGCTTCTGAGATATTTTATGTTCTCAGTTTCCAATTTCAGAGAGAGAGATTAAATACCTTGCTTGAGGACATTAATTTGGTAATTGCAATCTTGTTTGAACCCATGTTGGTCTGATTCACATATCCATATTCTTTCTACTGTATAACATAGCCTCTCAAAGAGAAAATTTACATAAACTGAACAAGCATTTTGGAGATACCTCCTATAGATAGATACCTTTTTTTTTCCTGGTTGTCATCCACAATCCATGCTCCCTCCCACCATAAAACACACACAAAAACATACATGCCACAAAATATACTTATGAAATATATAATTTCAAGGCTTTATTGAATGCTAAGAGTTAAATGTTAAAAATGCTATAAACTCATTGTATTTCCTATGGACTTTCAAATATATATATATATATATATATATATATATATATATATCTTTATATTTGTGCCTATAGTATTGATAAATCTATAAAAAAATTTTAGTTCTAACATTTATATTCAGTTGAACCCATGATTGATTGCATTTTGTTCAATAAGAACTGACAATATCTAAATATATTTGTGTTTCTTGCTTGTCCCTTGACATTGAAATTAGCTTGTATCACTTGGCATGTGTCTCCTTTCAAAATGAGGGCAGCATTTCAATTGCTATTTATTTGTGCCAAATCCTGGCTAAGCTATTTAATTCACATGGACCTAAAGAAATTGTAGCTGTGGGCTTTGTTTGTTCTTGTTCCTGTAAATCACAGGACAGGACAGGTTTTAGGGCACTGTTTGAATCAGTCCCTCAGGTCTCCCTTAACAAATGGGTGTCACTCACAAACGCTGGCGATGATGACTTTCTGATTTCAATTGCACTTTAGAGGGCTGGTAAAGTGACCTATGGCCTTTCTTGCAGTTGGTCCCAGGAAGATGGGAAATAGTAATTATAGTGTAATAAAGCACACGAGGACTCTATTTAAATGGCAGAATTTGCATTTAAATGGAAATTTCAAAATGAAAACATGTAAAAGCTTGATAGGTACAATATTTAGTATACAGCTCATGCCAGCAGTTAGAAGCACGCTTAATCACATGTCATAGGTGGATGTGCAGAGGTAGGCTTTTGTGCACGCCCAAAGGGCAGAGGGGGAGGATTTGAGTGAGCCTAAAAAGGAAAAGGTTACATTAACCATACATATGACATGTTTTATCAAATTGAATTTATAAGCATATTTTAGTTTTATAAGACTAGGGATTGAATTCTTTGGGGCCACTCAAGGTTATGACCTGTAGCTAATGAAAATGACTAATTGATTAACACTAAGGGGATGTAATGGAATTTCACTCTAAACTGCTCACAGTAATTTTACATTAATCCATTCATTGAAAGTGTTTATTTTATATCCTGGACAGGAAATTAAGGTATATGTAAGTTTAAATATATGTGATAATCAGAAGGTATTTTGAGATTGACATGAAAATCTATCATGAAAGTGATTTCCTTTTTTAAATAAAGGAGACGTGAGCATACCTTTGCATACCTTTGTTATAAAAAGGCAAATGAACTCACTTCAGTGTAATGCAGCAAATAATGTAATAGAGAAATGATGTTTAAAAATAATGTTAATTTGAATATTCCCCCTTTTGCTTAGGTAGAGATTTTATTGAATAGCTCAACCAGTTTTGCCTATATAAAAGTATTATAAGAGGTATGTTTTCAAAGATTCCCAACTTAAAAAAGTTCTATCAGAATGATGGGTACAGCCCAATTTTTTAATAAATAGGTACAGATCAACCTTCTAATCACAAGGCAAGGTAAAAATATATACCATTGTGTTTCAATTCTTGTCATATTAAAATCCTATCTTCTGGAAGTTGAATAAATAAAATACACCAGGTAGCTTGTTTCATAAGTTTTACATATTTAAAGGCAGACATCAGTTATCTATTAAGAAACAAACAAAAGTTTGAGATCATCTATCTGAAAACATTTCCTAAAATATATTTTCTACTGAAAGCAGTTAAATCAGTATAGTAATTAATACATATGACAGTGTTTCCTACCCTTTCCTCTTCAGCTCTTTGCATTTAATAATGAAAACACAATGCTAGTGTTATCACAAGTAGATTTACCTTATTTTTTGTCTTTTCTCTACCATACCTGTTTCCAGCATATTGAACTGTTAGGAAGAAAAGAGATCAAACATACATAAATTTCTTCTGTCTAAATGTGTTTGTGGACTCATAACTTTACTGATTACATAAGTTATAATTTTTTTTTAAAAGACTATACTTGTGACCTAGTAGATTTACCAGGTTTAGAGTGTACCTAATTATAGAGTAAAAGTTTTATAAATATAACAATATCCATGTCAAAGGTAACAAAACTTCTGATGACCCTTAGTTTGATTTAATATTTCTTAGACGATGCCAGTTTTCCTTATGAAGAATAAGCACGATTTTTCATAGGATTTGAACTTCACTTGTGGAAAAGCTGTAGGGGTTATCAAATACCTGAAGGTATGACTTCCAAGCTTCAGTGATCTTCAGTGATGCTAAACACGTTGCCTTCCATCTACAATTATGTCTCCTAATTTTCATGCCGTCTATTAAATTGGGCTTAGTATAGTTTCTGGTTCTAATGGTGATGGAAATTAATGAAAAATTAAAAGAGGAGGGCCCTAAAAACCTCCATTCATTTATTTATTTATTCATTCAGTAATTATTTAGTGAACACTTACATACTCCAGGTGCTATTTTAGTTACTGGACATACAGTAGTATATAAACTTATAAAGGCCTTGTACTCATAAAACTTATAAAGGCCTATGTACAACATAATGCTAAGTAATAAAAGCAAGTCAACGTATGTTGAAACACAAAAAGATGATGATATCATGTGAGAGAAGTGCTATTTTATATAAGCTTGTCGGGAACGTGAATTAACATGAAGTTAACTGTGCTGGAGGCCTCGTGGGCAACATTTGTTTGGATGGTACTGTGTCCAGAATATAAACTGCTTTACTTAATATTTTAGGCAGTACCACTCCCAGGTCAAGCACAATTTACTTTGAGTAGAATCTTTTCTTTTTTTCGCATCCCTCATTCATATTGTGTCTGGCTACTTTAGGTCCCTTTGAGTTATACTCAAGTAGTTTCACCCAGTAATTGCAATAATATCCATCTGGGTTTTGTCCAATTGCCTGAAACCTCTGGTGGTGGGAATGGACAATAATGAATGAGTTTTTCCAGATAAACTGACCTTAATAAGTGAGCTGGCAAATGTGTTATCGCTCTCGAGGAATATAATTACATTAACCAATTAAATAATCAGATATATCTTTGGAGAGCGATAATCTCTGTCAAGTGTGGCAACTTTAATGAGCTACCTAGATTTCATTCCCTTTCACATTTCTACCTTGCTACCCGCTGCCTGAAACGCTTGCCTTGATACACACCCCCTATTACTTATAAGTATTCTAATTATTTTCCTAAGTTTCTAAGTCCTATCCCTGATTACTAGTTTGGTAACTGGTGTTATGCACACCATTGCTTTATCACACTTATTCACCATCTATCTACCTGGATGTCTGAAAATTTATTGAGACTTATTATGTTTTTTTAATGTTTATTTATTTTTGAGAGAGACAGACACAGAATGTGAGTGGGTTAGGGGCAGAGAGAGAGGGAGGCACAGAATCTGAAGCAGGTTCCAGACTCTGAGCTGTCAGCCTAGAGCCTGATGCAGGGCTCAAACTCACGAGCTGTGAGATCATGACCTGAGCTGAAGTTGGACGCTCAACCGACTGAGCCACCCAGGCGCCCCTGAGACTTATTTACTTAATAAATGTTGATGATGTGCAAACTATATGGCAGGCTCTGTGCTTGGCTCAGAGATGAAATATTCCATTCGCCTTCTGCAGCAGTAATAATCTTGCTATTGTTCTTCACTGAAACAACCTGTTAAAAATCCCACAAGGAAAATTCCTTATCCATTAAATATCCAAGCATTTAAATACAAGTAATTTTGAGCACCTACAATGGGAGTCACCATTCCAACATCTGAGGATACAAGGATGAAGATATTAATTTATTTTTTTCATCTATTTGTTTGTAATCCAGATTTTAATGAGCCCTTTGTATCGTCTTACGGAGATTGAATTTTATTTGGCAAATTGTGGGGACTCGCTGAAGGTTATTTGACAATGGGGGGAAATAATTTTTCGTTTTGCAATTCAGAAAAATACACTGAAGTTTATTTGACAATGGGGGGAAATAATTTTTCACTTTGCAATTCAGAAAAATACAATGAAGTGCAAAATAAATTGGAATTAGTGAAGATTGGAGCCAGGGAAAGTAGTTAGTATGCCACGGCAATGATACAGGAGGAGGTGAGGATGTTGTGAGTTAAGATAATGGGATTTGGGCAAAGGAGAAGTGAGAGTATTTGCAAGATACTAAAATAAATAGTAAGTGTGGTCTTATTTCTTCCTTTTGATTTTCTAAGTTTAAACATAATTCTTTCCATCTGCTTTCATGCATATTTATATTAAGAACAGAAATGAACTCCTCCAACTGAGAATATTAATTGATTCTCTCATTGTTACCTGGAATCTAATAGCGTGAAGTAAGGAGAAGTAATTAAAGAAAAGGTTTATCATCAAATTATGGTGGTCATCTTAGGTACATTGTTTTCAAGTTTTCATATTGTTTTAAAGTTTTCAAGAACTGTTCAAAGTTTCATTACTAACTTTTTTCCACATATTCAGGGACATAGTTTTTTTCTGTTGTGGATAAAAATGATGACTTCTTTGATGAGGCCTTGATTCACTCCACTAGACAAGGTTAGTCATGCTGATATATTTTCCAATAACATCTTATATAATCCTATGTCAACATTTTCATACTTTATTGAATAAATTATCTAATACATTTATTTTTCACTGAAAGCAAGATATGTGAATTTAAAACAGTGCAAGATATTCTTGAATCTCCAATACCTATTATGTTTCTGGCAAAATAGATTCTTGAAAGATATTTATGGAATAAATGGAGGAATACAAAGGAAATTATATTGTAATTTTCTCCATACTATTAAAACTTTTACCAAAACCAGATACTTTTTGCATGAAATTTAATTATTTAAGATCAATGAAGATAGTGCTGTGAATATAAGTGAGAAATATGCATTGGGTTATCTGGTAACTATTTATTAATAAAAATCTCCTATGGAGTCTGAAATTCTTAGGATTTTCATGTAACTTAGCCTTTTTCTCCTAGGATTCAGAACTGAAATCAGGATATGATGACAACTTGGAACAAATGTTAGTAAAAATGAAATAAGATTGGATTTTTGACATGACAAATGCATATTCTTTTTCCAGGTTAATATCAAACCCTTCGCTATGGTTCTTACTCTATATTGTGGACATTATACAGGTGGTATTGTCAGATAGGTGTAAATTAGAAGAAAGTCTTGGGTGAGAGAAAGGAAATACTGAAAACATATTTTCTACAGGCTGAAGCTCAATCATTTTTAGGGGAAATATCTAATTTCAAATCATAAGTAACACTGGTAGTAAAATTCTTCATATTTAAAAATTCTAAAAAAAATTGAGAAAAAAGCCATACTCATTAAAGTGTAATTAATATTAAAATTTAATTTGGGTCCTTCTCTTGCTTTTATATCAGTAATATATAATGTGTATATAGTAACATCCATTTGTCATAAACAAATCTGTTGTTTGTTAGTTGTTTAAGAATTAATTATATAAGTATTTCTGATTTTAAATGATTTTAAAACAAGATTTCAATGATACTTTCAACCATTTACACAGAAATGGTAGTCACATACAATTGTGCTTCTTAATAAATAAACCATATTTCCAACTTTATTCTTCTACATGATTGAGTAGTTAAAGGCGCAGAAAGGACAAGGATATTTATTTCAGAACTTTTTTTTAAAAAAGTATCTTCCATCTTAGCTCTGTACTCCATTTCCTAAATGGCTAACAATTTTGGTTTCATTTCTTCAAACCAGAATTGTGTTTATTGATTGGTATACTTATTATGTGTTAAGTTACCATATTTGTTCTTATTTGTATTATGCTAAAATTCTACCTTGATTTTGTTGGCCATTGGTAGTTTCCTTATACCTATGGACTTACTAGTATTCATTTGAGTATTCTAGGAGCATTACTATATTTTTAATAGGCTGAAGTATAATAGTATATATTTTATCTAAATTTGAAAGTAAAGTAATATTTTTCATGCCTACACTAATGACATACCATAAACTAAACTTAAAATGGAATATTGAGAATTATTCCAATCAATATGGAATAATTGACATATGATTAATACTTCTGCTAGAAACAACTAAAAAGGAAACCAAAACCCCCAATAGTTCCCAAGACTATCCTAGCAGGCAGTAACGGACAATAATACCTGGGATATGGAAACAAATAAAGTGAGCTGACAATTGCTACAGCCTATTATTTTAAAACTATGTTGCAGAGAGGAGAAACCCAGTTGTAGCCTGAGACTCTCCTTCACAGTATGAGATGAAGCTAAAAGTTTGGAGACATCAATGAAACCACAATTAGCAGGCCCTACTATCTGAGAAGACAGAATTGCTCAGAGAGATAGCTCTGAAAATCTTCAAAGGATATTCTTTGAGTTTAATTATCCCATGGGTGTGAGGGAACTATCCAGGATTGGGTGCTAAATCACCTATGAGGATTAGTGGGAACAATATCTGAAGCTCCTATGGGTTGGGAATATTTCCTGTTCCTACCAGGCAGAGGCTAAACCCTTAGAATTTAGAGAAACAAGTATCATACTCAGAATAATCTTACCCCAGTAGTTGAGGAAAATTAGACATAGAATAAATCTTGCTTTTGATCCAACTAACAACAGCAACAACAACAACAAAAGTAAAAACATTACAAAAGGAACAAACTATTTATAAATGAATTAAATGGCTCCTATCACAAAACTGAAGAATTCTTGTCTGAATACAAAATATCCAGCAGCCAACAAGACAAACTTTGCAATGCTTGTCATCTAATTAAAATGGCCAAGCATGTGAAGAAGCTAAAAAATATAACCTATTATGAGATTAAAATCAATTAATCAAATTGATACAAATGATAAATATGGTATGATAAGCATAAAAAAGATTAAAAACAGATATAACTAATCCTTGAACAATGGGTACCTATCTACCATGCAGTCAAAAATCTGTGTAACTTTAGACTCTCCCAAGACTCAACTACTAATTGCCTGCTGTTGACCACAAGTCTTTACAATAGCATAAGCAATTAACACACATGTTGGATCTTATATGTATTATATACTGTATTTTTACAATAAAATAAGCTAGAGAAAAGAAAGTGTTATTAATAAAATCATAAGGAAAAGAAAATACATTTATAATACTGTATTGTATTTATTAACAAAATCCATATATAAGTGGACCTGTGCAGTTCAAACCCATGTTGTTCAAAGGTCAACTGTATAACTGTTTCCCATAAGTTCAAAAAGCTAGAGGAAAAATTAAGTATGTGAATTAGAGACATAAAATATAAAAAAGATCCATATCAAACTTCTAAAGATGAAAACTACAATGACTGAGTAGATAGAATTAATAACTGATTAGTTACTACAGCAGAAAAGATTAGTGAACATAAGAGAAGGTAATCAAAATGATGCAAAATAAAAGATAATAAAAAGAATGACTAGAAAATGAACAAATAATCATGAAAACACCAGAGCATATCTGAGATATGGGGCACAGGTATTAACAGCTTAATATGTATGTAATATTTCCTCAGAAGGTCAAGGGCAGAAGAAATGTTTGAAGAAATAAGAGTCAAAAATCTTCCAAAGTTGAAGGTAATTACAAAACAAGCAAGTTAAAGAACACTAATTACAAGCAATAATCATAAGAAACAATAATAAAACTCCATCAAATTGCAGAAAATCTGTGATAAAGGGAAAATCCTACAGCAGCCTAGGGGGGTCACATACTAATGAAAGAATACAAGAATTACAGCAGATTTCTTGAAAATAATGCAAGCCAGAAGACAGTAAGGAACGTCCTTTATAGTATAGAAAGGAGTGAAAACAAAGCAAAACAAAGCAAAACAACTATCACAACTAACAGGGTACATTCTATGCCTAGAGAGAATACCTTTCAAAAATGAGGGGGAAATACAGACTAAGATATGCAAAAACAGAATTGAAAAGGAGCCATCACCAGAAGACATGCACTTCAAGAAAAGTAGTCTTTCTTCAAATAGAAGGAAAATGATACGAACTGGAAATCTGGATTTATACAAAGAAAATAAGAGAAGCAGTAATAGTGACTATGTGGGTATATTTAAAAGACATTAAAATATTAAATCTCTTTAAAAGTTAATGTATTGTTTAAAGTAAACATCACAACAATATACTGTGAATCTTCTGTCAAGGTTAGAGAATAAGTAGTCTTTGAGAAACACATTTGGTCTCTATTGCATTTTTTTTCTTCTATCCTGCTTAAAACCTTTTTATTAGCTGTTTATTTTGATTCTAGTTAATTAACATACAGTGTTATATTAGTTTCAGGTATACAATATAATAATTCAACACTTCCATGCATCATCACGAGTGCATTCCTTAATCCCCTTCACCTATTTAAAACCTTTTAAAAGGGTGAGAAACAGGTTTTGTTTGTTTGTTTGTTTGTTATTGTAAGACTATTAAAACAGGCTATTGGTAGAATTTGGCAGAAAAAGAAAATCTATAAAGAACAGATGGGACAGATAGAAAACAAACAGCAAGATGATTTATGTAAAGTAAATTATAATAATTTAAAAGGTCTAAACACTCCAATTAAAAGACAGGGATTGCCAGATGGGATTAAAAATGAAAGGCACAATGTTATCTTATGTTGCCTATAAGATACTTTATATATGCAGACACAAATAGATTAAAATAATAGAAAAAGACATACCATGCTAACACTAATCAAATGAAAATTGGAGTAGTTAATTGATTCTAGAGAAAAGACTATTACACATGATAAAGAGGATCATTTCATAACAATGGAGTCAGTTTATCAAGAAAACCTAATAATCATAAACATGTATGCACTTAATATTAAAGTTTCAGCATACATGCAACAAAATTTGATAAAACTACAAAGAAAAATAGATGAAATCACAATTGTAGTTCAGAGCAAGTAGATAATTTTAGTGAAATGTCCAGAATACCATGTGAGTTCAAAACTATTTTGTGATTGGAAAATGAATAGTGCAACTATAGTAATTTCTTAGGGCTACCATAATAAAATGCCACAAATGGATAGCTTAAAGCCACAGAAATTCATTGCCTCATGGTTCTGGAGGCTAGAAGTCCAAAGCCAAGGTGTTGTTACTGCCATGTTACCTCTGAAGCCTCTGAGGTAGAATCTTTATTTGTCCTTTTCTAGCTTCTGGTGATGGTCATCAATCCCTGGTGTTCTTTGCTTGCAGCTGCATCATTATGATCTCTGCCTCTGTCATCACATGACATTTTCCCTGTGTGTCTGTTTCTCAATTTCTTATAAGGATACCAGTCATATGGGAAGAGGGGCTCATCCTACTGAAGTATGACCTCATATTAATTAACTACCTCTGCAATGACTCTAATTCTTAAAGAAGGTCACATTCTGAGGTACTGGAAGTTAGGACTGTAACAGCTTTTTGAGGGATATAGTTCATCCCATAGCAGCAATAATTAAATTATCCTTATATTTTTTAATTTATTAAAAAAATGTTTATTTGAGAGAGAGAGAGAGAGAGACAGAGCATGAGCAAGGGAGGGGCAGAGAGGGAAAGGAAGACACAGAATCTGAAGCAGGTTCCAGGCTTTGAGCTGTCAGCACAGAGTCCTACGTGGGGCTCAAACTCATGAGCAGTGAGATAATGACCTGAGATGAAGTCAGACGCTCAACTGACTGAGCCACCAGAAGCCCCTAAATTATCTTTAATGTAGGGCACACATTTAGAGTAAACCAAATTTCAATTGCACAAATAATTGTTAAACATAACAGAAAATGAGAAGAACTAAATGCAACTCCAAGCTTAAAGCCTGAGTCACTAGGTAACTGTAGAACCATTAGTCAAAAAAGGAAATAAGATAGATAATGTATTTGGATTTGAATTTAAGACAATAGTGGGCCATTACTTACTATTCTTGTTGACTGATTTTCCTCCTGCAGGAAAAGAAAGAGGGGAGAAAGAAATTGATTTAAAGTCTTTTAAGGTCATTCACATCTGCAGCTTTCTTTCTTAAGGGCAGCAAAGCCTCAGTCTTTTCTACATGAAGTCCTCTGTCACACAGTATATTAGATATCATAATGGGTCAGGGACATTCTAGTCCTTTGCATAGATGTGACAGATGAAGTTATGGGATGGTATGCAATGCACAGGAGAATAATTTGTTAAAGTGTAGAGTACTACGTTCATAACCTTGGTGGATGCTGCATATATTGAAGGCTCCAGAGGAGGAAACACATGTTATGCAATGAGAGAGAAAGAGTAACCAAATCACAGGAGGAGAGACTAACTTGAATGGTGATATCGACATCAACACTGGGAATATAGATTATCAAGATGAGCTGTTGCCTAGACAACTCTTAGAGATAGGTAAAAGATGAAAACAAAACACAAGCAAATAATAAAACTTAAAGAGTTTTCATTTGATTTTCCAAAAAAAATGATCATGAAAAAAGTAATTTCAATAAATTATTAAGATTGAAAACAAGATTATTAGGAAGTAAAGAGAAAAATTAGATCTTGAGCTTAATATTAAATCAGTTTGTACTCAAAGGAGACTATGTTAGCATGGAGTGCAGGCCATGAGAAGTGGTGTTTTGCTTTCAACAAGGGAACAGTCTTTATAGTATGTATCAGGTGAGAAGGAAGGACCTACATGAATAACAAGGCTGACAATATAAGTGAGAGAAGAGACCCCATACTGGATGATAGGATAGTTGCAAAAATCATATTTCCCTGGCCCATTCTGTCAGCTTTTCCTTCTGTCACGAATCCTTTCCACTTCCTCCATTGCAGTTTACCCAATTATTTATTCAGTAATGGAGATGCAAATATCCCACTATAAGCCCAGTATGCTTTGGTGTTCTGTAATCTGTACAGTAATACAGTATTATCAGATTCAAAATGGTTAATATGATTATAAGAAATCGTAATAACTTTGGAAAGGTCTCAAAAATCTTGCCTTTTAGTTTCTAATCTATTTATTTTTATCCTGTTAGAATTGATATTTATGATCCATTATTAAAAATAAGCTATATTAACTTTATCAGTATTTTTTAAATTTTTGGTGATCATACTTAAATATAATTATAGCTACCATTTAATGAGTGTTTACTATTTTTAAATTTTTTTTTAATTTTTTTTTCAATGTTTATTTATTTTTGGGACAGAGAGAGACAGAGCATGAACGGGGGAGGGGCAGAGAGAGAGGGAGACACAGAATCGGAAACAGGCTCCAGGCTCTGAGCCATCAGCCCAGAGCCTGACGCGGGGCTCGAACTCACGGACCGCGAGATCGTGACCTGGCTGAAGTCGGACGCTTAACCAACTGCGCCACCCAGGCGCCCCATACTATTTTTTAAAATTTAATTAATTAACTTACTTATCTAATTTACATCCAAGTTAGTTAGCATATAGTACAATAATGATTTCAGGAGTAGAGGCCAGTGATTTATCCCCTATGTATAATAACCAGTGCTCATCCCAGCAAGTGTCCTCCTTAATGCTCTTTACCCATTTAGCCCATCTGCCCACCCACAACCCCTCCAGCAACCCTCAGTTTGTTCTCTGTATTTAAGAGTCTCTTATGTTCTCTCCCCCTCCTTATGTTTATATTATTTTTGCTTCCCTTCCCTTATGTTCATTTGTTTTGTGTCTTAAATTCCTCATATGAGTCAAGTCATCTGATATTTGTCTTTCTCTGCCTGGCTAATTTAGCTTAGCATAAATACCCTCTAGTTCCATCCACATAGTTGCAAATGGCAAGATTTCATTCTTTTTGATTGCTGAGTAATACTCCATTGTATATATATACCACATCTTCTGTATCCATTCATCCATCAATGGACGTTTGGGTTCTTTCCATACTTTGGCTATTGTTGATAGTGCTGCCATAAACATTGGGGTACATGTGCCTCTTTGAAATAGCCCACCTGTATTTCTTGGTTAAATATGTGTTAGTACAATTGCTGGGTCATGGGATAGTTCTATTTTTAATTTTTTGAGGAACCTCCATACTGTTTTCCAGAGTGGCTGCACCAGCCAGAGATCCTCTTTCTCTGCATCCTCACCAACATCTATTGTTGCCTGAGTTGTTAATGTTTGCCATGCTGCCTGGTATGAGAAGTGTTGACTATTTCTAGGCAAATACTGACTCATGTGGTCATCACAGTGACTACACTAGTTAGGCTTATTCCTATTCCCCATATTTGAGGAAACTGATGTGTGGAAAAGTTAGCTTATTATCCCAAAGTGACTTGTTTTGTTGTTGTTGTTGTTGTTTTGGTTTTTTTTAAAGGGAGATTTGGTATAGAGGCTAAGTAGCCTGGTTTCTAGAGTCTTCAGTCTTCACTCATATTTGCTATAGTATGCTGCCCAACAGTAGGACTCAATTTACATATCTTCAGTTTACACATTTCCAAGAGAGACTTCTGGAGTAGTACTTCTTCCTCTTTATTGTCTATGACTTTGCAACATAGAAAATTTACAAGAACATAACATAAATGAGCTAAATATAAAGTGTGTGTGAGAAAGTGTGTTTTTGTTCCTCTTTACCCCTCCAGGGAACCTCAAGTTCAGGCATTAATTCTAGAAATAAAAATTTCATCACACTTTAATATTCTCAGGTAACTGAACTATGAACTATCTGAAATAGTCAAGATATTACAAGAGAGACTTATAAAGGACATGCCAGCCAATTCTTGACATATATAATGTTAGGGACCTTAGTACAACTACGTCTCGGCAGTAGCTGAAAGGTTAATGGAATTGGGATTTGTGTAGACATGACTGATTTTCCTCCTGCAGGAAGGAAAGGAGGGGGAAAGAAGCTGATTTGGACAAAGACCTTTAAGGTCATTCACATCTGCATCTTCCTTTCTTAAGGGCAGCAAAGCACCAATCTCTTCTGCACTAAATCACTCTAATCTCTTAGAGGAATCCAAAGCTTGTCAGAGAAAACATTGTTCATCCAAGAATAAGCTAAGAGACTAGATAAAATAGTCACTGAGAAGAGCAAAAACCAACACTGTGAATCAAACAAGTCTGAGTAGCGTTTCTGTTGTTAAATCAGTGTCTTCCTGGTGGAAAACCATAGAAGGATGATTTTTAGAGTACGCTTGTGTAATCATGCCCATATAGAATATAGTTAAAACTTTGTTTTAAAGAGTGTCAAGATGACATTCTAAATCAGTTTGCTAGTAAGAAAAGTTACTTCTTTTTTCCCTTATACACTGAAGAAACAGTGCTTTTTGTTTGTTTGTTTGTTTGTTTGTTTGTTTGTTTTGTTTATTTTATCTTTGCTTTAAGAGATCTTTGTTCTATTTTTTGGCTCTTTGTTGAAGTATAGCTCTTCCCTCGTGGTTTGGCATATCCTTTTATGTGCAATGTGACCTCAGCTTTCAGATATAATCAAGCCAAATTTCAAACCATTCATTTAGCACTATTTAAAAAACAAACAGAAACAACAACAACAACAATAACAACGAAAAACACACACACAAAAAATTGTTTTAGGATTACATGCATATAAAGTGTAGGGAATTGTTTTAATATATCTTCTACTTCATAATTTAATAGGTGATTTTATTGTCTTTTAAACTTGAAGATTAAATGTGCAAAGGAATAAAAATGTTGAAAATCAGTAATATGGTGTTCCATTTTTGTGCTGTCATGAATTTCGAGGTCCTTTCATTTACAAACATTTTATATAGAAATCTTGTAAGTGTTCCTTCCATTTTATCGGTAGTCAACCTTGTTAATTTATCACTGTGTGTATATAAAATCTCACCTCTTAGGAACAGGTTTGCTAAAAGTAATCTCTATACTCATATCACTCAAATATATTACCTATGATGAACAAGGATAATTTCTTTACATACTGAAACAATATAAATGGATATTGATATTGAGTGCCATCTTGATTGTAGTGTCTTTTGCCAAAGATGTTTAAGATAAGAAAATAAACAGGAACTATAGTCCTATGATTATGTCCTGAATTTTGACTTATTGTCTTTACCTGAGATCTCCTCCTTTCCTTTCTGGAAAGAATGAAAACTAGAGACAGAAAATATCAATTCTTTATTCCTGTTGCAGTTAATATTTGTTCTGCTAAGAAGACCATATTTATTTAATGTGTCATACTAGAAAAGGAAAATGCAGAAAAATAAATTTATACCATTGACGTGAATGTTAATGCAGTCTGGATCCATAAAGCCAGACACAGCTGAATGAGTGAGCATGAAATAAAGGCACATGAGATGGCAGAGACTTTGGAGCTCACATAGCACAACCCCTTAGTTAAAGCCAAAGAAACTGAGATACACACAAGTGAGGTACCTGGCCAGTGTTGTAAACCAAGGATTAGCAAACATTTTTTTTGCAAAGGGCCAGACAGTGTTGCAGATGTTATGAGCCATACAGTTTCTGTTGCAACTACTCAACTCTGCTGTTTTAGCACAGAAGCAGCCATGGAGATTATAAAATCAAAGAGAGTGGATTTTTTCCAATAAAACTTTATAGCTAGTGAACCATATTTGGCCCATGGGCCATAGTTTTCCTCTGTTCCAAACTATTACTATGTTACACTGTTAAAATAAGGGACAGATACTCAGAAGTCAACTCTAAGTTGTGTCTGCTCTGAGACATTGCTCTTTTAACTTAAGTTTGTACTAGACTTCGGTACGATGAAAAAGTGATTCTTTCAAAGAATGATCCTAAAGATGATAACATCCTTATTGATACGTAGATAACAATAAAACTTATTTGGTATGCAGAGACCTGATATTAGGAAAGATAATAAGATAATTTTGAAAAATTAGATTTGTTCACCAGTAAGATTCTGTAAGCTGCATTCCAACTTGATGGGTGCAATTCTAACTGATGCCTCAAAGTAGTACCTTCTTTACATTTTCAGAGTCACTAATGAAAGATGATAATCACAAGAGTTAACTCTGCGAACTTCACTGAAGTTTTCTTATACAAAGGGAGTAATAATAGTTTGCTGTCTCTAGAGACACTATACCATGAGACACAATAGACTTGAATGTGCTAGGCCAAGTTTTCTGAGACATTACTTGCTTGTTTTTCTTTCCAATATAAACAATTATAAATTTGTTCTCAATAACTATTGGTTTCCAGTTATGGCCAATGAAAAGTTTAACACAAGCACAGATCACTGAAAGTTCAAGTAATACATAATATTTTATATTAGCAATTATGACTTCCCTCTACTTAAGAGCTATTTAATAAGGAGTGGCAAATAATTGTCACAGTCACATGGATCTCCTCTTTAATAGCTACAATACAAAATGTATTATGCAATGTCACATTCATCTATGACAAAACGTGCTATTTTTCATTATTTGATATTTGACGTGAACTTACTATGAATTAAGCAATGGGCTAATTGTTGAAAATGAGATATTAGATAGACAGTGTTCCTTCACCGATGGACCTTTAACAGGAAAAGATTTTGCATTAATAATCATATTTATATAATGATTGTAAGTTACGATAAATGCTATAAAGTTTTTTAAAAAATATGTTTAAGAGTAGTTTCTATGACTAAGAGAACTTAATCTTGAAAGATAAAATGATTGTAGTCCTTCTAATAGTAAGGAAAAAAGAATTATAGACAAAGAAAGTAGAAGAAATAAAGTCCATATACAGAATCCTTAAGAAGATAGCCCGTCATGTTTAAGAGCCAAGATGAAGGTAGCAGAGACCTGCCTGAAGAATTAAGGCAGAAAAGAAATGAATTTGGGAGACTAGCTAAAGATTAGGTAAATCATTCTGTGTTATAAGTCATGTTAAGGGACATTTTAGGAACACGTATGCTATTATGGAAGAAATGAATTGTGGGTATGGGAGAAAGAGGGAAGCATAGTAAACATTTGATAACAGCTTGCAAGAATCTGGGTAAGAGATGAGTAGACTTGAGTTTTGTATTTGGAAACAGCATCAGTAGACTTGCTGATGAACTGAATGTGGGAATTAATGGAGAGAGAGGAATCAGGATTTTCAGGTTTTAGATTTGAGAGGTGAATCCTATTGACTGGGATAAAGGTGAATGGAAGATAAAAGAGTATCATTCAACACTTCGGGTGATACAATTTGGAGATAGCAAGTAAATTCAAAGATCAGAAAAGAGGTACAGGGCTGGAGATTTGAGTCATCACTATTGTACTTGCTGTGAATTGATGTGAATTGATGTGATAAGATCTATCTCCAAAGAAAAAAAGAATAGAGAGCAAAATATTTTTTAAAGAAGAATAGTTAGACATCATTTAGAGTAGGAGTCAGTAAGAAATTTGAAAAAAAAAA
Organism: Prionailurus viverrinus; assembly: GCF_022837055.1. Lineage (NCBI taxonomy): Eukaryota > Metazoa > Chordata > Mammalia > Carnivora > Felidae > Prionailurus > Prionailurus viverrinus. Next base: position 158,564,106 of record NC_062564.1, on the reverse strand, counting down.
GTCACATAAGTCAAGTATAAACTTCAAGAAAGAAAAGAATAGTTGTGCTAAATATTGCCAGAAGTTAGAGGGAATTGGGGCAAAGAAGTGTCCATTGGATTTGGCAACAGATAGCTTATTGGTGATTTTTTAAAAATCAGTTTTGATAAACTAGTGTTGATAAAAGCCAGAATAAAGTAAAGAGAAAAGAAATTGGACATGGCAATTAAACATGGCAAATTGAATATCCACATGTTGACTTCTAGAAAAACCTCTTGATAGGCGCAATGGATTTAAAAACCATCAATACCAAATAACAAAGTGAATACGAGATTAAATAACAATACAATAATGCTATAAATGAAAACATTAAAAAAGTGATAATTGTGTTAGCACAGTAGGCAGTGTTGAAATTTTTACTGAGTGGTCTAGATGAAAAAAACCTTTAGATATTTGTTTAAATATATTTCTTTTTCTCTTTATTATTTGTTTAAGCTTTGTTTCCACAACTTAAATTTTCTTATTTCAAGATTAATACAGCTCATTTTAAGTTACATGAAAATGTCTAACATTGATATTATGAACAAAAACACTTCATGAATTTCTTTGCCTTCTATGTATAGACCATATAAGCTGCAGGATTTGGGGTCGTGAACTAAAACAACCTGTTGGGATTCAAGTTAGGGCATACGGCTCTGGTGAAGGGGACACTCTCCTCTTTTCTTCTATCTGGGACAGCCACGAGTTAGCTGTTCCTGGTGGTGCCAGGCAGAGTGATTGTGCAGTGTTGCCAGTCTTCCTGAAATAAAAAGAAAGTAGGATCTATATATTCTTAGCTGGAAACCTATCAGCTAAAAAAGAGTTTGGTTCTGCAAAAGACCTTGTTAAGAGGATAGAAAGACAAGCCATAGAATGGGAGAAAACATTTGCAAACCACATATATGACAAAAGACTAGTATCTAGAGAATATAATAAACCCTTGACATTCAATAGGACAAACAAGTCCAGATAAGAAGTGGGCAACATACATGAAGAAACATTTTACTCAGAAGATATACAGACAGCAAATGAACACATGAAAAGATGTTCAACATAATTAGCCATTAAGGAAATGCAAATCAATACCATAATGAGATATCATTGCTCACCTATCAGAATAGCTAAAATCATAATTTAAAAAATAGTGATAACACCAAATGCTGGTGAGGATGCTGAGAAACATGTGCTGTTGGTGGAAATGTAAAATGGTATAGCCCCTCTGGAGATTGGTTTGGCAGTTTCTTAAGAAAATAAATATGCAATTATCATATGACCCAGCAATCACACTCCTGGACAGTTGTCTGAAAGAAACAAAACCCCACACTCATGCAAAAATCTGTGCACAAGTATTCAAAACAGTTTTATTCATAATTGCCAAGACCTGGAAACAAACTCAGTACCTTTCAATGAGTCAGTGCTTAAACAAACTTGCCATGGAGCACCACACAGCACAAACTATCGATATACAGAAAATCTTGGACGGATCGCAAAGGAACTGTGCTGAGTGAAATCTTCATATGAAACTGGCTATCTCATCACCTTATAAAAAAGCCCTTTAGAAAACAAGCCCTATGTAAGCACACAGAGATCCTAAGACCCTGATCTAGAAGTTACATATAATATGTGTGCATAAAACAGAAAATAATATTATTATAAGGAACATTTAGAAAGCACCTGATAGCTCTTGGAATTGAAATGTTTAAAAAATGAAAAACAAGAGAAACAATGTTATCAGTGCTGTGCTAGAACCAGCTGTAACAGCTCATGAGAGCCACTCTGTAAATCTTCATGGAATTTTGTGAGCTGCAGTTAAATATTGAATTATAAACTTATAGTTAAATAAATTATATTTAGAAAGATAAAAGACATTTGAAACACATATCATCCTAATTATTTTATTACATTTCACTCTTATCTGTGCTCTTGATGTTATTTTTATCAGTTGTATTAGTATATAGGAAATGCTCCTAATGAATTATAACACATCTCTTTCCACATACCCATTCACGATCTCAGGTTGGTGGCTTGAAATTGGCTGTAGTGGAAATATTTATATCATAGAAATTGGCAAACCATATAAATCATGACATGATTTATTACTTTGTAGAATGTCTAGATTTTTAAAAAGATAGATAAAATGTTAAGAATGTACATTACATTCAAAATTTGTCATGTTTTTACATTATGAATAACATGAAAACTTATGAAACAATTTTTCTAGTATTTGAAAAAAAAATTACCCACTTCAACCAAGAAGTTCCTCATGTCATTGATGAATGAGGGAGGCTCCCAACATCTATCTTTACTGTTTCACTTTTGTTTTACTTATTAAAGTAAATGAGTACATCAAACAACATTCCTATCAGAACAATGATTTATATATTGCAACCATAGATTTGATACAAATATAAGCTGCAAAAATCAACTGAAGCATTCTGTGAGAACCTATTGCTATTTGAAATTCAAAAATTAAGATATTTTATATTTCATTATTTGTAAGTTAAATATTACACATCATTTAAAGCCGTAAAAGTTACATCAAACATGCATGCATATCTACATGCATACATTCTGTCACAGAGCTGGTTGTCGAATATTTACCAGCATGACCCTATTTTTTGTTTTTTTTTATTGTGTTGTTGTTTAATTTTTTAATGTTTATTTATATTTGAGAGAGAGAGAGAGAGAGAGAGAGAGGGAGAGAGAGAGAGAGAGAGAGACAGTGTGTGAGTGGGGAAGGTGCAGGGAGAGACGGAGACAGAATCAGAAGCAGGCTCCAGGCTCGAAGCTGTCAGCACAGAGCCTGAAGCCGGGCTCGAACCCATGAGTCGTGAGATCATGACCTGAGCCGAAGCCAGACGCTCAACAGACTGAGCCACTCAGGTGCCCCTGGCATGACCCTATTTGTAATGAAAAGATTTCTAAAAAATTTTACAAAACAGAGTATGGGGAAGTTGGAGGAAATAGAGATGAAAATGTATGAAGCATAAGAAACAAAGCTCAGTCTTGGAGATCTAATATCTAATCATAGGATTTATATAGGAAAAGAGAAAGGCAGAGGGGATGGATCATTAAAAAATAACAGAAGACGATTTCTCACAATTGAATGGACCCACATAGATACCCAATAAAATGAATTTTAAAAGATACACAGCAAAGCGTATCACCAAGAGATGTCAGAACACCAGGATAAAGAGGAGTTCCTGAGAGCTTCTGTAGAGAGGACAGAATAACTAAAAGATCATGATATGAAGGAACAAAAATCAAAATCATATTAACTTAAGAGAAATGTGGGAAATGAGAATTAAAAATACTTTAAAATTTTGAGGGAATTTAGAATTGTACACTAGCTAAATTATCCATAGACTATAAAGGAATGTAAAGGTATAGACACAGGCATTTCAAAACTTCCTCTTATGTACCCTTTTTCCAGAAGTTCCTGGAGATGTGCTCCATGAAAACAAGGCATGACTGATGCATAGGAGGATAATACATGCAGGAAACAGTGGATCCAACAGAAAGATGGCAAAAGAATTTTCTTGAACAATGGAAACATTAAACCCCCAAAGTCATCTGTGAGACAGACCTCTAGGGTCACTGATATTGTTTGGGGCAGGAGGGTTGATAAGTTCATGACTGATGCTACCAGAAGACAGACAAACTAGTCACATTTGTGCTTTTGACAATTTTGAGAAAATTTTTATGACTGTTGAAAGTTGGGAGTAAACCCACCTGGAACACTTAGACAGCTAAGTGAAAATGAACTAAACTTTTATGAACACAACAGAAATACAAAGGGATACAAAAAGGGAAGGCAATCAAAATTTACGCTGTGTGGCTAAGGTTCAAACTACAATTTGTAGTAATAATCATGCTGTACCCAGAGCATGATCCATTAAATGCAGATCCCATCTGCATTTAAGAGTATAACATACAGGGCCGCCTGGGCAACTCAGTCGGTTAAGCTCAATCGGTTAAGCTTGATTTCTGCTCAGGTCATGATCTCATGAATTGTGAGATGGAGTCCCGCATGGGGCTCTGCACTGACAGTGTACTGCAAAGCCTGCTTGGGATTCTCTCTCTGCCTCTCCCCCACACTCTCCCTCCATCTCTTTCTCTCTCTCTCAAAATAAATAAATAAATAAATAAATAAATAAATAAATAAACAAACAATTTTTTTTTTTTAAAGCTACATGAAACCATCAAATTGCCTTTCTCCTATGTACAAAAAAGAAAAAAAAAATGAAAACCAAAACACTTGTCATTTTGTTCTGGTTTGTTAGGTTCCTGTTCAAATGTAAATTCCTGAAAGATTCTGTGAAGCATACGGCCTATAAATATGGTTCTAAAAGGAAATCTCTCTTGTTTTTAAAATCAGAGCAAGGACTCCTTGGTGTATCTCTTACGTATTGGTACATGGGAACTTATTTGTTTCTGAATTATCTAATAAAAAACATTTTTCCAATCAGAATCAGTCCTATTCATAATTAGTTGAGCTGCCTTGGTGCTCATTTCATTATAGGTTTTGAATACTAATGATGTTGCCCTTGAAAAAAATTAATCTCTTCCCGTTCATGTTTAAATGGTTCACTTTTGTTAAAAGCAGCTATCCATCTTCAGTGGCCTTTTCTAGAGACTTTCATTATCTTACAAGTTTTTCCTTTCCTTCAAATCTTAGAACCTTTTTTTATTTCTTCCCAATGCCTTTTTCCTCTTGACTTATTTTTATCCAGTCTTATTCTTTGTGATTACTTAATTGGAGACCTTAAATGGCAAGTCTCTTCTCCAAAACCTTTACTTCCTTTTTTCATACATTAACATGGAGACACCATTGAAAAGAATGAAAATTATTTAGAACACGTATGTGTTTGGGATAATGGTAATACTCAAATTTAGAATCCATCTAGGACTGGAAGAGAGTTTTTAATTTTCCATACTAAAAAGAAAGCCCCAGATGGTGGGTTTGGAACAAACGTCTTCTCAGCAAACATGGAGCTGATTGATTACCAAGAATCTGACTGCTAAGAGTTATATAGTTTCTGTAAGGCCCAGTCATTTGCAGGAAAATGTCCTGGTGTATCAATCAGTCTTAGCCAGAAACAGATGGTACATCCAAGGTTTGAAGAGAAGTTCTGTTTTTAAAGGTGTTGTGTACAAAAGCTGTGGGCTTGGTGTGAGGAAACCATGAAGGGTATTGCAATGCCATTGTGTTGGGAACAGCTGTTTAAAATAAACACACTTCAGCCTCAAGGGAAGAAGTAGAGAGGAGATATATAGTGAAGGCTGCTTAGACCTTTCAACCAGGAAGAAGCAAACCGAAGCAACCCTGAAGGATACCTTTAATTTCACTTTCTTCCTTTCTCTGATCTCCTGTTTGGTGCTTCCCATTGAGCAGGCATGAACTTAAGTCAGAGGACCAAAGAGAGTTATAGGTAGTGCACGTAGCCTCTAGGAGTGCAGGGTAGAGTGGACTGTACCTCTACAGGGCATGGAAGGAACCCCACACACCTGACTCAATCATTATTACTCTGTCGTACTCTGTTCTCTTTTGTTAGGAGTCATGTTAAACAGGTTATTACACTTTAATAACAGCCTTATCATTCATTAAATATTCCTTAAGAAATAGTTTCGGTGAGGGGCGCCTTTATGGCTCAATTAGTGAAGCGTTGGCCTCTTGGTTTCCACTCAGTTCATGATCTTGTGGCTCATGAGTTTGAGACCTGTGTCTCTGTGCTCTATGCTGACAGTGCAGAGCCTGCCTGGGATTCTCTCTCTCTCTGCCCTTCCCCATCACTCTTTCTCTTTCTCTCTCTCTCTCTCAAAATAAGTAAATAAAGTTAAAAAAAATAGTTCAGTGAAATTAATAAAGTAAACATGAAAAGTATAAAAACCAAATACCTTTCTGCCAATCACAAAAGCACATTTAAATATCTAAGGTTTTTTTTTTTTAATGGATAGAAATCAGGGAGAAAGCAAATGAGAAAAAACAGAGGTGGGATTCAGTTATATGTTGCTCAAAATTTCAATAATAGAATTAGTAAGTCCAATTACATAGCAGTGATAACTCAGCATTTAAAATTCATACCTTACGTAGTACACAGCTTGTCCTAGAACTTTTATGAAAGTGTATTGCGTATTTGGTTATGAAAAAAGTCAATACATGATAAAAAGCAGAAATCACACAAGATATTTTCTAAAATGTAATATAACTTTAACCTTGAAGTTAATAAAATATTCCTTTGGAAAAAATTTAAAACAGTAATAATAACTGATGGAATGAAATCAAAACTATAATTATATTTCTTAGAAAATAATCATTTCTTCAAACGAAGACTTCTTTCTTTGCTAATTAGCAAGAATGTATTAAAGTGAAAGATTGTATGTTGCACTCAAGAGATTAAAATGAGAACAATAAAACGAACCCGAACTATAGGGGAAAAGGTAATAATTAAATCTAAAGTAGAAAATAATGAATTTGAAACAGTTTGTATTTTCTTTTTGTCTCACCTAATTCTTTGCTTCTTTTTCTCTACTCCCTTACCTTCTTTCAAATTGATTATTTTGTGATTTATTTGTTTTCTTTTTATATGTTTTGAAGTTATGAAAGCTATTTCTGTTCTTTTAGTAATTATTCTAGAAATCACACCATGCCTTTTGAAGTTATCAACATCATAGTCAGCACCTTTATCTTCACGAATAGAAAATTATTGAGAAATTTAACTGTTTGCTTTCCACTCAAGTTACATGTAACTTCTCTAAAGCATATTAACATACTATACTATTTTTAACTCCAAAACTGTATTTCCATTCATAAATTTACCTACCAGTTTACCAGATTTTAATCCATTTCTTTTTTTTTTTTCAAAAAATTTTTAATGTTTATTTTTGAGCGAGCGAGCAAAAGAGAGAGACAGAGAGGGAGTGTGAGCGGGGTAGGAGCAGAGAGAGAAACACACAAAATTCAAAGCAGGCTCCAAGCTCTGAGCTGTCAGCACAGAGCCTGACATGGGGCTGGAACCCACGAAACGTGAGATCATAACCTGAACCGAAGTCGGAGGCCTAACCGACTGCGCCACTCAGGCACCCCTTAATGCATTTCTTTTTGTGTTCCATGCCTTCCGTCTGAAATAACTTGAACTTCCATCGTGATTATTTTCCTTCTATCAAAAGAGTCACTATAACTTTCCTTAGTCATTATTTACTTATAACAAACTGAGTTTCTGGTCTGAAAACGCCATTATTTTTTCTCATTATATCCTCAAACACTGCCTTTGTCTTCTTGTTGTAGGATTTTTTTGCCACAATACTGGGGATTTGCTGTCTCCCCTCTTCGGAGAATGAAGAGGTGGACACAAAATGAGCAGCAGGCAAAAGTTTATTAGAGTTTAAGATTAGAAAGGAAGAATAGTAGGAAAGCTCTCTTTACAGAGAGGGGATATTTGAAAGTGACTGCCTGAGGGCTACAGTCAAGGGTCCTTGTCTTATAAGGTTTTGGGGTGGGGGGTGTTCCCTTCACACATGTTCCTTCTTAGGTTCTACTCTTATTGGCTGGACAACTCTAGGTGCTGGGTTGTCTATTCCTGATTGGCTTGTTTCCATTGTACAAGGAGTAGCCTGTGGCCATATCATTCCTTGTGGGTCTTACTTTAGGGTCTACTTACTTTTAGTCAGGTCTTTTGTCAAATTCCTAAGGGAAACTTGAAGGGTAGCAGGTGGTGTCCGTGACATTCTTAAGAGGAACCTTAAGCCTGAGGGGGTTTGCTGTGGTCAGACACTGCCAGTATTGTTCCAAAATAGGTGTTTTTCCCCACCCAGGGACCTCAGGTCCTATCCTTTCCCTCTCTGCCTGTTTTATCCTACCTTTCCCTATTATACTGTCTCCTTCAACATTTGCAACGTTAAAACCAACAACAACAAAAACAAAAAACCTTTCTGGTAGATATTTCTTAATATTTCTTCAATATTTTCTTTCCAGTTGTCTCTCTCTGATGTCTGGATAATGGCTTTTGACCTGTTTCCAGTTTTCCAAATGCCGCCTTAGCTATGTCTGTATACTGCTGTCAAAAGCTGGACATTTTGTTGTAATTTTCATTACTCTTTTGAATGTCCTAGAAATTTTGTTTAATTCCTTTTCTCATCTAGGAGCTGAAGTTTTATGGTATCCTATTTCTTTTAAGCCAGCTTTTGTTTCTTTAAGTACAGAATGGATTTTTTTTTTTAAGTTAAATTGGGATTGGTAATCCAAATCTTATAATAGTGCATCGGATTGTTTTTGGTGTCTGTTGTTACTGCTGGTTTTTGTTATGGTGCAGCGTTCACACACATTTAGGGATTTTTTTTTTTTTAACCGTAGGCTGCTAAAAATATTTGTAGGGCTTTGGGGAACCTAGGATAAAGACATGTTTTTCTAGGGAGAATGCACTTGCTTTTGCCAAGTATATAGGGGCACATCCAGTCAGGTATCAAATTAATCTAAGTATATAATTTGAAGGTTTAATTGGATCCCAAAGGTATTATAAACTGGGACTGCAAAGTCCAGCTTTTGGCTCCAGTTTCTCTGGAACATATTTTCCTTTATTCAACAACAAAGAAAATGTCTTTCCAGTTGGGGGTGGGGGGGTGTGTTTTGAAAGAATAGTAGTAGACAGCATTCTAGGCTTTTTGTCTGTATCTCATAAAATGTATCAAAGCCCATATTGCTGATTTACCTAGAATCTTACTTTATCTTAGTTTATATCATAATGACTTACTGCCTTCTATTCATTTAAGATTTTTTTTCTTTTAATCCTGCATTTTAAGTTTCTGTCAGCAAGAGGATTAGTCCCAAAGGTCTGATGTATTTCCTGAATAAACATTGTACCTTCCACAATATGTATCTGGATTAGAAATTTCCTAGAGCTACATGTGAGTCCACTCTTGTCTTCAAATTTGTTTATTGGGCTATAAGTTGCTGAGACTTTGTTTCTCAATTTCTATATAATTGTATAAATATATTTATAACACATTTTAATACTATTTTATTTGTCACTGTATGCCATAGCATATATTCCCAGACTCTGCTTCTCTCAAAACAAAATAAAACATGTTTTCAATCTCATTCTCAATTTCAATTTCATATATACTGAGACTCAACTCTGTCTTCCCACTTTCACGTCACTTTTACATAGTCTTGAGAGAAAATCACATCAACTTTTATAAATAGGGACATTCCCAATAAAGGACACTGAGATCTATTTTCCAACTTCAGTCTTCTTACATCCAAAGATCACATATTGTTTGAAAATATTCTGTCAGCCCAAAGTTGAAAATATAAATTTTTGCAGTTAATACTTTTTTTTTAGTACTTTAAAATAGGATTACAGAGAAGGAGCCAACTGAAGAGATGTTAATTCTATGTGATATAGCCTAATAACTTGAATTGTTAATTATGATATATAAATATATCAGATTTTTAAAATCAAGGCATGCATTATTTAGTAGAAAATTCTCTTTCAAAAAAATAACTTTTACTAAATAAATTATTAAAAGTAAGAATGCATGCCATAGGTTGTAGAATTTTCAAATTACCTGACCACATATTTTTAATAACACTGTTAAGTGTGAATACCTGTTCTTCCGGATTGGAAATGTTAGGCTATCTGGGTGAATCTTGGTGTTTTGTTACTTATGGGCACTGAACAAAGAAAATTAAATGCTTAATTTGATCATGATGATTGTAATTAAAGGACATGACATGATCTGAATGTATCCCAAAACTTTATTTTTTTTTTAATTTTTTAAATGTTTATTTATTTTTGAGAGAGGGAGAGTGCAAGCAGAAGAGGAACAGAGAGAGGGGGAGACACAGAATCTGAAGCAGGCTCCAGGTTCTGAGTTGTCAGCACAGAACCTGATGCGGGGCTTGAACCCACAAACCATGAGATCATGACCTGAGCTGCAGTTGGATGCTTAGCCCACTGAGCAACCCAGGCGCCCCTGTATCCCAAAACTTTATTATTTAGTTAGATGTTTTTGAGAATTAAAATGATGTGGTTTCAAGTTTGGGTCTGTGAGCCAAATAGCCATGAAAGAATTCTTGGGACTTCTTGTTGCCCAAAGGGTGTTTTTATCATAGCATGGGGACAGGACCCATGGGGCAGAAATTGCTGCATTGGGGTTGTGAGAAGTGACTGATTATATAAGATCTTCTGTCCTATGGAGGGAGGGTGATGTTAAACTATAGGTTTCTGGAGATTGCTTTTTCTTGTAAATCATTCAGACAGTTGCAAACTGATGAAGATTCATGTCCTGCATGACTGTGATCTCTATGAGTTAGCCATTTGTTTTTCCCTTTCCTTTGTTCTTGGATGGACAGGAGTGCCTGAGGAATGCCGCACATACTCCAGCTGGGGGGAAAGAGGATTGCAGTGTTTAGCTTGTGCTTTGTCCTCAGCTTGCCATTTGCTCCCTAATCAAAAGAAAATGAATGCACAATGATTCTCATTTCTAAATGACAACCCAGATTATATACATTTACCTTGTTCCTACAGGGTTCAAGGGCAGGCACCTCCAAGATGGGCCACTCAGCCAGGAAGATTAAAAAGACTGGCAATCTTTATTGGTAGAAAGATTTGAGTTAAACACAATCAAGACCCAGCTTACTGAAGAAAAGCTCTTTATTTCCCTCTACTACTTAAAAAAAATTCAGATAGAGGACTTGCTCTGGGAAGAGAATTGTCACCATAGATAGCTACATTATGATATGAAATAGGTATGGTAAAGAGGGACTACCTAGCAAAACCACTTTGATCAAAGTCTTCTCTTTGAACCATATTTTCTGAGTGACCCTGCAAACATTTGTTTACTTCTTTTTCATTCTTCCTGAGATTGCATTCCTTCCTTCCCCTTGAAGACCCAGTCCCCTACCTTCTTCAATTTAGTTCAAAATATATATACCTCATTTTCATGTCTATGTGGATTCCTTATATGTGTACTATTAAATGTGATTTTCTCCTGTTAATCTGTTTCATGTCAATTTGATGTTTGTCCAGCTACAAGGACCTTGGGGACAGGATATTCTAGCTCCCAATACTTCTCTTCATTATCAGTGAAATGAGAAGAGTCCCCCATTAGCCAAATTTTGAACAATATGGGTTTCAAAAAGTTAAGTACAATAATGAATCATAAACCATTGTAAAGGAAAAATATATAAATCTTTGCATTTATACCAATACTAATATGCATACTTTTTTATGGTGATAGATAGACATGAAGGAGAAGGAAGGACTTTGCTTGGTATGAAATGCCTACTGTCAATCTTAAATGTTAAGGGACTGCTGAAGTTGTAAAATCATTTTTTTCTGCAATTAACTAATAAAACTTTCTTTTTTTAATTTTCATTTTTTTAGACAAGAATCATTGATGTTAAATATAAGGGAATTGTTTCAAAAAGAATGATTTATTTGGTCTTATACATAATAAGCTAGTGAAGAACTTGCTCAACACCATGACTATATGAGCAAAATTAACATAACCAATAAGAGGTAGATGAATATCATGTGTCTCTAGATCTAACACACTAAGGACACAATGTACTTTTGTAGTACTTTGTCCAGAAATACATCATCTGAATGTATTCATAGGAAATATCAGACAAACCCCAAATAATGAACTTTCTATTAAAAAATGTTTTTCCTAAAACATACAAAAAGTGATTTTGATATCTTCCAGTTTAAATGAGACTAAGGAGACATGGCAACTAGTGAAAAATCAGATCCCCTAGAGGAGTGGGGAAAAATGAAAAAAGCACATGATTGGTTCAACTGGGGAAAAAAAAATCAGAATATGGACACTAAAGTAGAACATTACAATTTTCTTTGATAACCGTATTGTGATTATGTAACAGAATATCCCTATACTTAGGAAATACACGTTGAACTATTCTTCAGGGATATGGTGCTGTGATGTTTGAAACTCAATCTTAAATAATTAAAAATAAATTAAATGTATACACATGCATACAGAGCAAGTAACAAAGCAAAGGAGGTAAAATAAAGTAAAATGTTAGCAATAGGTATATCTGGTTAAATGATATAATGGTATTATTTGATATTTCCTTATTCTTGCTATTTTTTCTGTAAGATTGATTTTGATTTCAAAAATATGTATGCATAGAGACATTTTACTATATATTTAACTTTGTGTCAGAAAAGAGGTGCATTTTAGCCAAATATCTTTTGCATATTTGCAAAGTTTGACCCTTCATTAACATATATCTAAATTATAAATCATATAATGTACATTATGTGTAAATTATAAATTATTTAATTCTAAAGATTAGACATTATACATATATAATGAAGAAATGAAAAAAATGTATAGATATATAGCTCCTCAAAGCTAACAAAAATATGAGCGTATTGACTATCAAAATCAACCAAATCAAAACAAAATAATAAAGGGAAACAGAATATTCCACCCCAAAATTTGCCTCTTGACATAAGAATTATTTTTAGCTGTTTATTAAAAAAAAACTGATTGGGGAGAAGCTCTGAAAAAGAAATAGAAATTACCTTTTTGTAAGATACATCTACACTTATGAGGGAACTCTCTATTTGTAAAGGAGGTGTCTCTCTCTTTTGTTTCAGGAGGAGGAGGAAGATTAAATCTCTGGAAACTCTTTGAATGGAAAGGGCAGGAAGTTAAATCTGCATAACAACTTTATTTATTATGCTTTCCTTGGTAACCTCCCCAAACTGATTTCTTCCCCCCACCCCCAGCATCTTCTTTTGTCTTTAGCTGGAGATGATATTTAAGGTGGTGGCTTGGGCCATTTCAGCGAGTTGCTCAGTTTTCCTGGGTTTATCCCAAGTACAAAGGAGTTCTACATGTTATTAAATTTTTTTTTTTTCTCCTGCTACTCTGTCTTTCATTATGGGTTGGGGGCAGGATGTCTCAGCCAATAATTTAGAAGAGCAGAGGGTAAATTATTTTTCCTCCCTTATAAGACCAATGGAAAAATTAAATTATAAAATAGTTTTGAATTAAAAAAATATAAATATAATGTATAAATTTTTAAATCTGTAAAGTGAATGATTTCCATAAAAATAAAACTTTCAAATATAATCGGAGAAAAATTAGAAAGTAAAATGTAACAATAATGTGAAAGTGTTAAAGCATAGAAATTCACCTGAGTAAATTTGAAGATCTAATTGGCTTTTTTTTAAGGGATTCATGAATCGAATTAGGCAGTACCTCATCTGGCAAATAGAGGGTAGCTCTGAGGAGTTGTACAAAATGAAAGGTTTTTATAGGAAATGAGAGTAGGGCAAGGAAGTTACTAGTAATGAAAATAGGACTTTTTGAGGCAAAGTCATTTTCCCTTAGGGGGAAGAGCAGGGATTCTTATCTTCTAGGGAGCTCTTATCTTCCATTGTGGGATGGAGAAGGCTCATGTGACAGAGTATCTCATTGTTGCTGATCAGAAAATTCCTGATTGACAAGTTAAGACTATATTTCCTGGGGAGGTTGAAACTCTCTTTAAGTTAAGCATTAAACCCTGGTTTGGTGACTGGGCCTAAGTGATGCCATTTTTGGTCTATGGTTTTCTTTTTACAATAGTAAATTTAAATAGAGTAGAAGCTGCCAATATCAAGGTAAAAGTTTAGAAGTCTTTTCTTATTTGTTTTAATTTTTTAAATATTTTTTAATGCTCATTTATTTTTGAGAGAGAGAGACAGATTGCGAGCAGAGGAGGAATTGAGGGAGAGGCAGACACAGAATCTAAAGCAGGCTCCAGGCTCGGAGCTGTCAGCACAGAGCCTGACATAGGGCTCAAACTCATAAACTGTGAGATCATGACCTGAGCTGAAGTTGGGCACTTAACCAACTCAGCCACCCAGGCACCCCTATTTGTTTGTTTTTAAATGGAGTACAGATGAGCATTTTTACTAACCTTCCAGGAATAGATTGTTTCTTTGCTATTATAATTGAACCAAACAATAACAAAATCTTCTAGTGAAAATGATACAGTGAGTTAATATTTGTGTCATCCTCTCTAAACACATAGCAGTAGAATACAAAGTATAAAAAAAAATAAGTAGTGAACATTTCTGTAAGAAAGAAAACAGAAGTTAATATGATGGGCTGTGTGTGTCAAATCATGTGTGGGAGGCAGTAAATTTTAATTTCTGCAAGATAAAGAAAGTTAAAATGGTCAAATGACAAAGTACTGAATGCAGGTTCACTGTTTAAAGCCAAAACTGGTACATTTCTTCTCTCCATCTACTGACCTTGGCTCCCATGCTACCACAGTACTTAATGCAGCCTTAGCGACATTATCTGTGATAACTCCAAGTCATCACAAGACAGTAATTCTAAAGAGACAATAAAAATTTTTGGTAGACCCAGAATCTGGAAAGCCAGGAGGAGGCAAGTGCAAACAAGAGAGATGAGCTCAGAAGACAGTAAAAGAGACTACAAGATTTAAAAACAGATAAAGAGAGGGGTGCCTGGGTGTCTCAGTGGGTTAAGCATCCTTTGGCTCAGGTTGTGATATTGCAGTTCAAGAGTTTGAGCTCTGTGTCAGGCTCTGTGCTGACAGCTCAGAACCTGGAGCCTGGAGCCTACTTTGGATTCTGTGTCTCCCTCACTCTGTCCCTCCCTCTCCCCTGCTCATGACCTGTCTCTCTCCCTCTCTCAAAAAATTAATAAACATTAAAAAAATAGAAATTATTTAAAGGAATAAAATAAAGCAATATTTTTCTTTAAAAATAACTCAACAAAATCTGGTTGAATAGAATAGAATCAAATGAAAACCATGTCCATAGAATAAATCATGAAACAAACAAGGGATGTGGTCCCAAGGGCACAATCATAATGTGAATTCATAAGCTGGAAATTAATAATGAAGCATTTGCCTAGAATGTATGTCATCATGACAGGGATAAAAATATGAAGGCATTTAAGAGACACCCACATACTTCATAGCAAAATCAATGAGACGTAATCAAAGTTATATATACTCAAAGAGAAAAACGAATATGAAGCAACTAGTCATTCAATGTAAGGTTTGGGAAAACAAAGATATGAAGAGAGAATTAATGAAGCTAAAGTCAATAGAAATAAAGCAAGGAGATGGAGAAAAATAAATCCCAAATCTGGCTCCTTAAAAAGTTAAAATCACAAAAAAAATTTTTGTAAATTTGAGTAGAAATTAAAGATAACATATTTACATAGATTAAAAATTTAAAAAAAAAGAGTAATAAGTGATGTGTGTGAAGCTCAAAAAATGTTGAGAGAATACTACTTTTGAGACTTTGGCCACAAATTTGAACACTAAGGACAATGGCTACTTTCCTGGCAAAACGAACACATCTAAGAATAAGAAGAATCCTTGAATAGCTTAGTAGAGATACTGAAAAGGTGGTTAAAGCTTTACCATTTTAAAAAAGGCCCTAGGAAAAGATGGTTTCAGAGCTGGGATATACTGACCTTTAGAGAGTGGTTAATTCCATTTTACTCAAAAATTACAGACCATAAAAGATAAAAATCTCCCCAATGTAATTTTGAGGCCAGCCCAAACTAAACACTAAGACCTCATAAAGTCATTAGCAAAAAAGAAAAAGGAAAGAAATTTTATGTAAAGTATTCATGAATATTGACACAAAATTCTTAATAAAATATTAGCAAAAATATCCAGCAGCATACTTCATTTATGTAGGGTTCAGATCATCAGTCATTCAATATTACAAAATTGATGCACCTAATTTGTTGCAGCCAAAATTGATGAAGGGGTTATATTGTTTGATTTACATTTACATGATAGTTTGTGCCCGCTACTGTTCTCAGTATTTATAAATACTAACTCATAAAATCCTAATAACAACTCTGAGTCACTGCTTTTAATATACTCCATAATAATGAATAATTAATAAAATAAATTAAAAAATAAAATACGAATAAAGATATCACAATTGCATTTGCAGGTCTTATATGAAAAATGTGTATCTTATTAAACAAAAAACAATAAGAAATGTAACAAATGAAAAGATATGCCATAATCTTGGATGAGCAGACCTAATTTCCTAAAATTATAGTCTCAAAATGAATGAATGATTTGAATGGAATTGCAATTATAATCAAAATAGGTAGAAAGAGTTAATAATAGAATACAGCTAATTTTAAGCAAATTGAACCCCGTGTCCTTATTTTTTTTATTTTATTAATTCTTATTTATTAAGAATTAATAATAACAACTATTTTAGAGTTGTGAAGGGTTAAATCTATCATTAATGCATAGAATATTACCTTACACTTGATAAATGTTGCCTGTATCTTTTAAAGATCAAAAAGATTTGTAAAATTTTGATGCCAAGAAAAGAAAAAAAAAGTGTATTTTTTAGACAGACTGTGTGAGAAAGTAGTTAGGTTGTATGAAATCGTTTGAAAATCCTGTAGCAGGCAGAGTCATAGAATGGAGGCTATGTAATTTCTGAATAAGAATAAATTTAGAGGCAAATTTGAAATCGAGATAGGTGAATACTGAAGTGTCCATGAAAGGACAATGTGTGAGGCCAAATGCAACCGATGCCTTTTTGCAAGTTTGTTCCTGTATAAGCCAGAAATAAACAAACATGGAAAGTAAGTTTGTGCCATCTAGTGCACTCCTGTAAATTGTGCCTTCCTTGACAAAAAAGTCCAGGGCCATGATGGATGTGATTCAGTATTAGATGACATTGTGTGGTAGGCTTCGAACTTTGCCCCTCCCTTTTATGGATCCCTTTCTTCAAGTTGAGTGTTAATGGGGTAATTACTTGCCCATTCTAGTGTATGTTAACCATTCTGGACCTTCTAGATAGTCATCTTGGCATCTTTTCTTTCTTTCCTCACTCCTTTTGGTCTGACAAATGCCTTAAAATTGCCCTTTTCCTCTTCCTGAGATCAGCCTTTGTGTAGGCGCTCATCAGTTGGGCCCATCTACTTTTTCCCATGAGCAAATGGAATGCACATAAGGCTCTGTAAGTGAAAAATGGCATAGAGAGAAATGGCTATTTTAATTCTAGTGTTATTATGAAATGTATACTACAATAGTAAATAGAGTTTTCTTGTTAATAGTGATTTTTCACCTCTCAGTTGTTGTGTTATCCCAAATGGAAGGGGACTCTGATGCAAAGAATGGATGGGGGCTAGAAAACCCAATTTGGCAAATAGAAAACATGGTTATGGAGTGTGGCTCTAATAAATTAAAGGGTAGACAACCTAGAATGTTTCACATACACAAAAGCCCAATATTGGGCTTCCACCATTAAAGGTTGCCTCCAAAACACTAGGCTGCACATTTAAAATATGTTACAATCAATTTTAAAATCTTTTTTGGCTAAAAGATTTGTTACCCTAACACCTTTTCATTAGTTTGATATTCTTTATTTAAAAAATAAATACATCTAGGGTGTATGGGTGGCTCAGTCAGTTAAGTATCTGACTCTTGATTTTGGCTCACACCATGATCTTGTGGTTTGTGAGATCAAACTCTGTGTTGGGATCTGTGCTGATAATGTAGAGCCTACTTGGGATTCTCTTTCCCTCTCTGTCTCTGCCCCTCCCACTCATACTCACTCTCTCTCAAAAAAAAAAAAAATCAATCAATCAATCAAAATTGCAGTGCATAGTTCCCTTTAGATTAGCTATAAGTAATATTGAATGAAGTTATTTTAGAAAGTATTTCATTGTTCTTTGACAGTGATTGTCTTCCACTATGTTGAAGAATTTAAGACTTCCACTCACAAATGGCTCCAGATCCTTGACAGTGAACACATTTCAGGTAAGGTTTTCATGCTATTTAGACTATATTCTTTGTTCTGTGATTATCATGCCTAAAGCAAATCCTTTCTCTGTTCAAAATTGATCTAGGCTTGTAATCCACATGACAAAAAGTGTTGGGATTCTAAAGAACATAAACTATTAAAAATGAAGAAGGACAGAACATAAGAAAAGTTGAGAATTTTGTACAAAATCAGCTTGAGAGAAAGAGAAAAGATGTGGAAAGAGAGCAAGAGATCAAAAGCAAGAAAGGGAGAAAAAGACATACACACAGAGCATGTACCTATGGTTATTATATTGGGATATTGGGAGAAAATGTGGTTTGTATGTTAGTCACACCCTAATGCTATTTTAAGAATTGTTGAAACTTTTTTTTAAGTTTATTTATTTAGCAAGAGAGAGAGAGTGAGAGACACAGAGAGAGAGACAGAGAGAGAAAGAGAGAAAGCATGAGTGGAGGAGAAGCAGAGAGAGAGGAGAGAGCGAGAATCCCAAGCAGGCTCTACACTGGCAGTGTGGATGGAGCCCAACATGGGGCTCAAACTCACAAGCCGTGAAATCATGACCTGAGCAGAAGTCAGACACTTAACTGACTGAGCTACCCAGGTGCCTCAGAATTGTTCAAACTTCTAAATATGATTTACAAGTGAATAGTTCTTTCTTCACTTGTTCTTGGTTCATTTTGCAGAATGTCCAATATTTTTCTTGTCATTTCCTGTGTCAAGTTCTTCTAGGCAGTCTCACATAATGCTTGTATGTTCTACCATTATGTGTCTTGCACAGCTCTGTCTACAGCTCTGTGAGTATTGCTTATTCATGACTTTTGTAGATTCATCTTTATTACTCATATGTCATATTGTCAAGCTGATTACTAGCTCAGTATTTTTCTTGAAGCGTAGTTTATCCTACACTCACCAAAATATCCCTGAAACTAAACTAGTGTTTAATAAAGCTTCATTGAATACTTTGCATACATTAGAAACATAGCATGGAGGGTAAATTAGAGAATCGTTTGTCATGATTACAAATGATTTAATTTGTAAATTTAAAGATCTATCAAGAGGCTTTCTTTACTTCTGTAATGAAGGAACAGATGTCAGTGTCTTCATATTACACTGAAGAGCCTCACAGTTCTGCAGTACCAGAGAACAAGGTTGTCCTATCATTCACCTAAATACCAGACCCAATGTTCAACCCAAAGGGATTTTGTTTTAGATAAATATCCTGTCTAACTACAAAGAGAAAACTCCACTTTCCCCATCACACAGGGGAATTCTTATATCTGAACACTTCATGGGTAACTGTGTTTTTAACAGTCTCCATTAACACAAACAGATATGTGTCTCACTATTTAGTTATAATTTATACTTATGGGTAATAACAACTCAATATCTAACATTTATATGCAGCTCTGCATTTACTTATCCAAGAACATAAGAATGCATTTGACTTATTTTGTGAAACTGAAGCCCCTTTGAGGGCAAATTTCCTAAAGGCAATTTTTTTTTGAAATAGTTATGGACTCTATAATTCCAGAAACTAAATTTCCAAGACATTCCACAAAATAGTTACTTAGCTATTGTCTCTTGTATCAGTTATATATTGGCTATTGCAACAAAGACCCAAGAAAAATGATGGTAGACAATATAGAAGATTATTTCTCTCTCATATAATAAGGTATAAACATTTCAGAACAGATATGACATCCCCAGGGTATAAGAAAAGGTGCTTTCTTATTTTTTGGCTTCTTGAATTTCAATATCTGGAATGTTTCTTTGTTTTTAGAAGCATAACCTGAAAATTGCACACAGACTTCACTTTATACCATTGATCAGATTAAATCACATAGTTATACTTTGCTGCAAGAAAGTGGGCAATGCAGATTTTACCTGTTTATCAATGTACCCAGCTAAGTTGAACTATTACTAAAAACAAAACAAAACAAAAGAAAACAAAAATGGACAACGTGTATTGGGAGTAATCAGATGTGCCAACCTGGACAGAACTTATATTGTATTAAACTTTGAACATTGGGATATTAAGAAAGGACACATACTAGTTTTTGAGGTGCTTTTGAAATAAATTACTTGATAAAATACCAAATGTAAAACTATTTCTATGTGGAAAATTTTTGTAATTCCCAGATTGTCATGCAAAAGTAGTAAACACTTTGCCTTCAAGTAGAGATAAGTTGATATTTTTGGAACTCTTATAAGATATAAACTCCTTGCTCCTGGAGAGAGAGAGAGAGAGAGAGACTGAGTGTGTGTATGTCTTAAAAATCTCTACATATATTTTGGACCTTAGGGCTGCTCCTTTATCCTCTTTTAGCTACTTTTTATATATTATACCACATCTCAGTTTTTTCCCTCAATGTGTGTTGCAAATCAATAGCTTTCTTTTATTTCCTTTGATATTCTCTTTGTCACTGAAGTTGTCTTTAAAAGTTTTAATCATTCACACTAAAAATAATGGGTTAGATCTGATGAGAGATCTCTGTTTCTAAAACAATTTTACAAGTAAATCCTCAAAAGCACTTGATATACTGAAACTACTGGAAAATTATATTTATAACATGTCCTCGGCAAGTATTATCTTTATTTCTGTACTGAATTAGAATGAAGTTTTAGGGAAACGCATTCCTAAGCCTGATCACTATTGAAATGGTATATCTGGCCCTGAAAAATCTGTTAGGATGAGGGACTGGGAGGCTGCTTGTTAGGGACAGATATGAAGGAAAAATACCAACACAGTCATATTTCCCAGTCTGGTTCCCCAGATCCTGTGGCAAAACAGGAGAGGGGAAATGGTGTGCCTAAAAGTGAAATATTATAACATTGATCTCTTTCATAAATTAAAGCCCCTGAAATCTGATTATGACACAATGGAAAGGAGTGTAACACTGAAATCACTAGATCTCACTTTTCCATGGAACACTGTACCTTGAACACCTTTAGAACGTTGGAGGGAGTGGTACCAGCAAGTGAGGCAATCATACCCAAAGGAGACCTCATGTGTGACAAATGGTAATTTGTATCAATAGTGACAGTAGTGAGGATTCAGGCAGATATATTAGCACCTCTTTGAAGAGGGTCAAAGCTGGAGGAAAGAAAAAATATTTTTTATGGTAGGTTCCATAAATATCAAATAAACCAAAGAAGTGTTTATATACATGCTACAGGGCCATATCCTCCAGTCCTAGCCCCCACATTCTATTAAGTAACTAGGGAACTTCTACCTTCTACTAACATCCTTCCCCCAAATTCATTCATCAAAGTTTTCAATCAGTGTATCTAACAAATACTACAAAATACTTTCTAATCCATAGGCATGGTAATAATATCAATTTTTAGACCACGACGGGGCACAGTAGCTGCTTTTGAGGAAACTTGATATGAATGAGTCAAAAGCAAATAGTTGCTTGTTGTGCTGATTTTGTGCTCTTTATGGAGTGTCGTAAGGGTTTCAGGAGTAGAATTTAGAGATTCATCACTTACATATAACACCCAGTGCTCATCCCGACAAGTGCCCTCCTTAATGCCCACCACCCTTTTAGCCCATCCCCCCACCCAACACCCTTCCAGCAACCCTCAGTTTGTTCTCTGTATTTTAGAGTCTCTTATAGTTTTTCTCCCTCTCTGTTTTTATCTTATTTTTCCTTCCCTTCCCCTATGTTCATCTGTTTTGTTCCCTAAATTCCATATATGAGTGAAATCACATGATATTTATCTTTATCTGACTGACTTATTTCACTTAGTATAGTGCATTCTAGTTCCAACCATGTTGTTGCAAGTGGCAAGATTTCATTGTTTCTGATCACCGAGTAGTGTTCCATTATATATACATACATATATATATACTATATATATATATATTATATATACATAACATATACATATGTGTGTGTGTATATGTGTGTGTGTATATATATATATATGTATGTATATATATATATGTATAGATACATATATGTATGTATACACACACTACATCTATTTTACCCAGTTGTCAGTTGGTGGACATTGGTCTCTTTCCATTTATGCTCTTTATCTTCTCTCCCATTTGGGACCAAATACTTAAGATTTGACCCATCTCTAACTGTTCTTTGAGACTCAGTGTGTAGTGACAAAACAAAGACTCATCTGTTGTAGATAGATTTTTTCCCCCTGAAACCTCATTTTTATTTTGGGTGGCATCAGAAAAAAAAAAAGAGAGATTTAGGATAATATCTGTAAACTGAATAGATTTCAGTGATCAATACTGAAATAAGTATTCTATAGGTAGTTTAAAACAGGTAAAATAGTCTTAGTCTCAGTGAAAACAGAGTCCAACATTTAAATCGCTCATTGAATTGGTCATTTCATATATCATTACTTCCTTGGAAAACTGGCTGTTTATTATTTCTCAATCTGGAGATAATATTTCTAATTGAAAGGTGATTTTTTTCTAAAAAAAATCACAAAATAAAATGACAACTCAGAATCATACTTCAAGATCTCTATTTTTTTTAATTGAATTAGAAATTAACATAACATAAAACTAACCATTTAAAGTGTACAATTTAGTAGCATTTAGTTCATCCACAGTGTTATGCAACCACCGGCTCTAGTTCCAAAATTTTTCATCATCTCAGATGAACTCCTCATTAATCAGTCCCTCCCTAGTCTCTATTAACTACTAATCTGCTAACTGTCTCTGTAGGTTTGCCTACTCTGCATATTTCATAGAAAAGGAATTGTACAATACGTGACCTTTTATGTATGCCTTCTTTCCCTTACCATACTATTTTCAAGATTCATCCAAGTTGAAGCATTTACCAGTACTTCATTTATATTTTGGGTGAATAATATTCCATTGCATGGAAATACTAAAAGTTGTTATCCATCTATCCATTGATGACATTTGAGTTGCTTCTGCCTATTGGCTAGCTGACTATTGCTTCTATGAACATTCATGAATCAGTATTTGTTTGAGTACCTATTTTCATTTCTTTTGAGAATATACCTAGAAGTGGAATATCTGGGTCAGTGTTTAAGAATTATCTGTGTGTAGGTTTTGTTTTAAATTTGTTTATTTATTTTGAGAGAGAGAGAGAGAAAAAGAGGGAGAGAGAGAGAGGGAGAGCGCATGCGCATGCACACACACACACACACGCAAGTGGGGGAGGGGCAAAAAGACAGGGAGAGAGAGAATCCCAAGTAGACTCCACACTATCAGCCCAGAGCCCAATGTCGGGCTGGATCTCACGAATGTGAGATTATGACGGGAGCTGAAATCAAAAGTCAGACACTTCACTGACTGAGCCACCCAGACTCCCCTGTGTTTAGCTTTTTGAGGAACTACAATGATTGTATCATTTTACATTCCCACCAGAAATATACATGGTTTTCTATTTTCCCATATCCTTACCAACACTTATTTTCTTTCTTTCTTTCTTTCTTTCTTTCTTTCTTTCTTTCTTGCCATTCTAGTATGTGTGAAGTGGTATCTCACTGTGGTTTTGATGTGTATTTGTCTAGGAAGTCATGATACTGAGTTTCTTTTAATGTCAGTGTTGGACATTTGTATAAATTATTTGGGGAAATGCCTATTCAAGTCCTTTGCCCATTTTTTTTAATGGGACTTTTATCTTTTGTTGTTGAGTTGTAATTTTTTTAAATATATATATTCTGGATACTAAATCTTTATCAAGTATATTTTTGCAAATATTTTTTACAAATCCTAGGCAGATATTTTCCCCACTCTGGAGGTTTTCTTTCAACTGTCTTGATAATATCCTTTGAGATACATTTTTTAAAGTTCAATTTACCTATTTTTTTGTTTGTTGCTTATGTTTTGATATCAAATCTAAGAATCTATTGCCAAATATGAGAACACAAAGATTTATACCCATATGCTTTCTTCTAATGTTTTTTATAATTTTAGCTCTTATTTTTAGGTCATTGGATTATTTTCAGTTAAATTTTGTATATGGTGTAAGGTGGAAGTCCAATTTCATTCCTTAATATCTGGTCATTCAAGTCTCCCAGTATTATTGGTTGAAGATATATAATATTTTTAAATTTTACTTATTTATTTTGAGAGGGAGAGAGAGAGAGAATGCACATACCTATGAGAGTGGGGAAGGGTCAGAGAGACCTGAGAGAGAATCCCCAGTGGGCTCCACTGTCACCACAGAGCCTGACACAGGGCTCAGTCCCACAAACTGTGAGATCATGACCTGAGCTGAAATCAAGAGTCAGATGCTCAACCAAATGAGCCACTCAGGTGCCCCAAGATTTGTAATTTTTAAGTGAATGGACTTTTTTAAAAATCTATGGTTATTTTTTACAATTGCAATGAAGTAAAGATTTATTATGAAGAACACAAATACTTTGATTTAGGGTGTTGATAACTTCTGGGATTCTGAAAAACTTGCCTATAGATGTGGCTTTGCAGTATAGCTATGACAAGAATATAAACAAAATTATTTCATCAACCAAATGATAACCAATTAATACCTAAAAAAAAAAAATAGTCACTGGGACCAAAAATAAAATTGCAATTACCGGCAAGTCAGTTTAGTCAAATGAGATGCTAGCCAATACTTACTATGAATGTTCTTATATTCATTAACCACTATTTCTAACATATACTAATAGGCAGCTGTCTGAAGAGGCTATTGAATAAATATGTAAAGCTTTGAGACAGCCAGAACTCAGATAACAAGCACTTCTAATCCATGTTTATGCCAGATGGCTTATCATTTCATTAGTCTCAGGCTTATTATTTTAAAGATAAATTGCTCTTTACATTATAATATTTAAAAAATACATATGCGTATGTTTAGAAATAAAGGCTATAATTTTATTTATTTATTTGTTTATTTTTATTTTTATTTATTTATTTTTTTCAAATCAGCCCAGAGCCTGACGCGGGGCTCGAACTCACGGACCGCGATATTGTGACCTGGCTGAAGTCGAACGCTTAACTGACTGCACCACCCAGGCGCCCCTTATTTTAAACTGGATTTAGAAAAATTAGAGTAATTCAAGGGATTTTATTATTATTTTAAAATTCAAGGGTCAGTTATTACACTGTATATTAACTGACTGGAATTTAAATAAAAACTTGAAAATGGAAAAAAAAATAAAATAAAAAACAAACAATTCAAGGGTCAAAAAATTTTTAATAGAAAGATAGTTCAACCTCAACCCCCAAATTAAAAAAAAAAATATATATATATAACTAAATAAATGATTCATTACATATTTTTTCTATTTAAGTAAAGACTGAACTGAAGAAAACTGAAAGCAGTGGTGTGAAAACTAGATTGCTTTCTTTAAGTTCATAATGAGTTGTTAATAATGAATAAATCAGCAGAGACAAAAACTTTGGACCCTTCCTGTGGCTGTTCTATCTTCCTGATGGCAGATATCTGAATATAGACATCTGAGTGGATTATTCTTCCTTTTTTTGTGTGTCTTCCTCTTTTTTGTGTGTCTTCTTTTTTTGGTGTTACCTTCTCACTGAGGGCTTTTGTGACCAAGCATTCCCTAGCACTTTCTCCAGTTTTATATAACTCCATATCAGTTATCATCATGTGAGAGATATAGTTCACTTACAAAAATAAACAAAACCTTTTTTATTTTGAAAAAGTTTTGATATGAATGGAAAAGTTGCAAGGGTAATAGAGATTTCCCTTAACTTCCTCTAACATTAGCATCATTCATAATGAGAGTTTGTCAAAACTAAGTACTTAACATTGGTACAATACTATTAACTAAACCAGAGACTTTATTCAGATTTCTCTAGCTTTTTCACTAATATCCTTTTCTGTTCTAGGATCCAGTCCAGGATAACATGATACTTTTAGAAATCATGTATTCTTAGTCCTTCCCATCTCTGAGTTCTTTCCTTGTTCTTCATAATCTTGACCCTTTAGAAGAGATTGAGTCAGGTACTTTATAGAACACCCTTCAGTTTGAGTATGTCTGGTGTTTTCTTATGATTAGACTAGGGTTCTGGATTTTGGGAAGAATACCATAGGGATGAGGAGAACTTTTGTAGCTTCATATCATAGATACATGGTATCAACATGACTTACACTGATGGCACTAACCTTGAAAATGTGGTCAACATAGTTTCTCACATATTTCTTCATTGTGGAGTTTATATTTCTATACTCTATCAAGTGTCCATGTGCAGCCGACAACTAATGAGAGGAAAATTAAGCTCTACCTCTTGAAAGGGAGATTATCTATAGGTAGATTTTAGAATTCCTTTGTAAGAAACCATGTGTTTCTTGTCCTCCATTTATTATTCAATCCTTTATTTATATCCTTAAAAACTTTAATTTTTATTTTATTCTTTGGGTTACAATAAAATACTACCATTATTTATTTTAGTGCTCAAATTGTTCCACTTTTAAGGCTCTTTCTAGCCGGCCCTGGTGTCGCTTTGACAACCCCATCAGTTTGTGCTTTATTTTTCTTGGTTGGTTGGTTGGTTTAGCATTTCCCCATATTCTGGCAGTATAAGATACTACAGGGTCATCTTAAATTTCCCCTGGCACAGATCCGGAATCCACCATTTATCAAAGAACCTAGTTCCTTATGTGGGTGTTTTGCTTGTTTACTTTCTATTTCTTTACACTGAAAGGTAAGTTCAATGTGAGTAAAATTTTTGTTTTGTTACCTGATACATACTTGGTGCTAAACAAAATATCTGACACGTAGTTGGTATTCAATAATGCAAAATTGATGAATGAACAGAAGGAAAATTAATAAAGTTAAGTTCACCCTACACTTACATACAGAATCATAATTTCTAAATGTTTTAACTCATTGTTCCTCAAAAACTTGTCTCAAAAAATATGTGCAGAAAATCTAGGCCATCATGAAATTATCTTCCACATAGGGTTTTTATAATAATCAAGCTTAAAAAAAATTGGCTAATGCTGGTAGGGCAGTCCTGCCATTAAAAAAAAAAAGTTCTTTTTCCTCCTCCTCCTTCTATCATTATAATCATCATCGTCATCATCGCCATCACCATCATCATCATCATTAAATTGAGTTTTAAGACTGGCCACAGCAGCAAAGGGATGCTACTCTACCCTTTTTTTTTTTTTTAATGAACTAAACAGACTTTTTTCTGTCTCTTTACAACTAATATGATATTTTTCTTGTTTGGTCTATCAAAATTGTTATTGCTTTGATGAAACAAAAGAGGGTATGATAGAATTCATCACTGCCTATCTAAGTCAAATGGCTGAACCCATTTTTCAACCTCAAAGAAAATACATGAGCAATAAACAAAAGGTGAGAACTTGAGAGAAAAAGAGAGGCAGGCAAAAATACTTGACCTTAATTCCAGTGAAAGTTTGCATTGTGATTTGCCAGTGTTACAATAGTTGTAGTCTATCAGCCTTGAACTCTGACCATTTTTCTTCAAGTGTTTAGGAACCACGCACATTGAAAATGTGTCACAGCATCACATTTTCCCCCCTTGCTTAGAAACTCTATAAAGTTCTAATTGAATGTCTTTCAAAGTCATATCAGCCAATGCATTTAATCTTTTTAATTGTGCAACACTAAGTTTGCTGTCAGAAACAGATATAAAAAATAACTGTGAAAATTGAGAAGTCACTAAACTGGAAAGCTTATTTATCAATGCAATTTTGTTATTCCAGCACAAATTTCCTGATTGTATCAGGTGCTGTCATGCCTCAGAGAGGTTTGTTTTCGATGGTAGAGATGATATATATTGTAGAAATTGATATAAAGAGACGTATTACTGTACCAGAAAATGCTGATTCCGAAATTGCTTTTCAATCATAGTTTTCACACTCTATACATAATCTCAGTGTGTAATAGTGCCTTAGTCATTTGTGGTTTGATTTCTTCCAGTAAATACTTGCATTGCTCATAAAGCACATGAATTTTGTCAATATTTTATGCTCAGCTTTGTGCTATATGGTGATAAATGACTGACTAACATTAAGAGAATTGGAAATAATTCTAAAAGGTAACCTGAATTTTTAAAATTTGAAATCATTAACCTAAAAGTGAAAGGATTTATTTTTCATATCCAGACTTACAGGTGGCTTAATGTTTCGGTAGGAAAATGCACTGAAAGATTCAAAACTGAAGAGAGACTTACTAAATATATAAAGTGTTTCTCTCCTAAGTAAATATTGATATTGTTCACTAGGAAAACTTGTTTCCCTTCCTATGTTAACTTTAAGATATGAGATTAATTGATTCCATCAGATCATAAATTCAACTTCAGTCAATGATACATTGTATATCAGATGGATTGTGTTCTAAAGTCTAGAATGGAAAGCTTATCCATACAAGATTTAAGCTATTATACATATAAATAGACATTTCTTTCTTTCTTCATGAAAATAGGGATATTCTTTTTGTGCTTCTGGTACACTCCACACAGAGTATGGCTGTATTTCTTGCCCACATTCCTGAAGGGTGCTACACAGAAAGTATCTGTACAGCCCAAATAAAAATTCTTGAATTCAAGGTAAAAAAAAAAAAAAGTATTCATAAGCATTTGAAATAAGAAACTGGTTTTACTTTGGTTTCTGATTATTCCTGAACAGTAACAGTGGGATTCTACTTGCTATGAGATTTGTTGGCATTATTTTCTTTAACATATGCTGTGCCCAGAATTATTTTGGTTGTTTTTGATGATGTATTTATGTGTGGGGATGTGTATGAGGATATTTAGTGAGGATTCATTTTCTTTACCATATATATAAATGGTAAAGGAAATGAATCATCTATAAATATATATATACCCAATAAATACCCATCATGTAATGTTTTCAAAGCTAAAGTAGATTACTAGAAGTTTTGAGTTATATATTTTTTAAAAGATTATAACATATAAAGGCTCTTAAACATAGCTATACAATAAGATAGAAGATAAAGTCACACAGAATCTTAGCTATAATCTTGTTATTGTGTTAATAAAGTAAAAACAAAACAAAACATTAGTTTTAAATTCTAAAAGTAAAAAGAATTGGGGCACCTGGGTGGCTCAGTCGGTTGAGTGTCGAGTGCCTCTCAGGTCCTGATCTCAAGGTTTGTGAGTTCGAGCCCTGCGTTGAGCTCTGTGCTGATGACTTGGAGCCTGGAACCTCTTCCGGATTCTGTCTCCCTTTCTCTCTGCCCCTCCCCTGCTCACACTCTGTCTCTGTCTCTCTCAAAAGTAAATAAACATTAAATAAATAAATAAATAAATAAATGTAAAAAGAATTTACTATACAATGTAATATAAGGAGATATGAGGGACAAGTGTCAGTATTGATATATTAACATTGATACATGCCTGAAAATTTAGCCCAGAAATATAGAAATAAATATTACATGTCAATTCAAGTAATAATATAGCCTAGAGAGTCTATGCACTGTGAACTAGTTAAAAGAAACAGAAAATACATAAAAGAAGATAATTCTTTCCATAGATTTTTTACATAAAGAGTACAGACACTTTGAAGGGATACATTAGTAGACTTTCAAAGATTTAAAAATTAAATAACTTCTCTATTGCGTGTACTTCCTTTCCATAAAACATGAAGGCCAAGGTAGTGGCTCCATAGCAATGTATGAGTGAATACTTACCTAAACTCACATGGTAACATATTTTCTTTTTGTACATTATTTTCTTACCAGTCTATTCACGTCAGTCTTCTATGATTCTTTTAGGATTCAATATAATGTGATTGATTCTTTCATACCATGGTGTAGTTTGCCCTTTTTATGTCTTTCTACTATGTTTTTAGCTTGTCAAGGAAGGAAGAAGATGACACATACTTTGCAATGGGAGGTGGGGGAGCTACTGCCTTACTTAGTATAGAGAAGTTCTTAAACATTTGTTCAGTATTTCCATTCATACTGATACTTTTGATAAGGGCACAGAAGTTTAATATAGAAATGATTGTTTCCTTACAAAATAAAGACAATCTGAGCAAAAATCACATAAAAAAATAAAAGTAGAAGTGGCAAAGCAGGAGAAATTGGAGGAAGGCATGGGAAGTGAATTATTGCAGACTAGGGTCACTTAATATAATGTTCTAACATCTTCTAAGTAATTGTATTTTTTTCACATTTTAAAATTTAACTAGTTAATACTGTGTGACCAAAGTAAGATATAGGTAAGCACTTCTGTTGACATATCTAGAAGAGTTTTTTTTGAAAGGAAGAAAGAGGGGCACCTGGGTGGTTCAGTTGGTTGAATGTCCAACTCTTGATTTCAGTTCAGGTCATAATCTCACAATTCATGGGTCTGAGCCCCACGTTGGGCTCTGCTCTGACAGTGTGGAGCATGCTTGGGATTCTCTTTCTCCATCCCTCCCTCTCTGCCTCTCTCTCTCTCTCTCTCTTTCTCAAAATAAATAAATAAACTTAAAAAAATTATTTGAAAAGAAGAAAGGCACCAAATAAGACTCTGTTTGCATTGCCTTTCTTCCTGCTTGCCTGGTTTGATCCTTTCTTCTATAATTATTTTCTAAGTGTGAAGATAAGAGCTGTTAAATGTTCTAAGTCTGAATTCCTTTGACTATTCACAATTTATTTTTGTTTCTGCAAATTGCAAACCTTTTTAGGATTCAGTTTTCACATGTGAAAAATGAGAGGGCTTGAAAATAATTTCTAGGATGTATTTTTGTATTTCTATAACTCAGGGAGGTTGTAATGCAGTGAAACTTTTTTTTTCCTTTAGCAGAATCCTTCAAATGAAGTCTATTTTGTGTATTCTATTATATTTAAGCAACATTGCTATGATAACATATCATTTCAATCAATAAGTGCTATTTCTTATGGATCACCATATCATTTAGTGCTCACAGAAAACAGAAATCATTCTAGATATTTAAATCAGAATGCATTTTGCTATTGGGAATGAAATACTTACAACAATGTTCCAAGGGTTGGAAGAATAAATTGTGTGTGAGCCTTCAATGGCAAAACTCACCCAACAAGGTAATTGCTACCTCTGTCATAATCGGGAAGCACTGCCAATGACACATATCCAAACACAAGTGCTGATTCCACAAATATATCATAGCTGCAATATGAACATAGAGAATGAGCCCTCAAAATTGTTGGTCCTGGAGCCATTCCCTGTCTGCTGGCACTACGTAGAGTAAAACGGATGGTCCTTTCCTGCTGTATTCCCCATTTAGCTCTGTTCTGAATTCAGGACTTAGGTAAATACCTTCCAAATGAATGCTAGAAATGTAGCCAGAAGGAGCCTAAAAAATGCAGTTTTGGTTCTCCTGTGAATGCAGTTCAGCAAGGCCCACTAGAAGTTTTGGCAAATATAGAGAAAGCTAATTTACCATATCTACCACAGTCACATAATTTTTGACTTAATAGAGCATTTATTTAATTATTAGTAATATTAATTTTTAAAAATGTTTAATGTTTATTTTTGAGAGAGACACAGAGATTGAACAGGGA
Organism: Prionailurus viverrinus; assembly: GCF_022837055.1. Classification (NCBI taxonomy): domain Eukaryota; kingdom Metazoa; phylum Chordata; class Mammalia; order Carnivora; family Felidae; genus Prionailurus; species Prionailurus viverrinus. Next base: position 158,532,832 of record NC_062564.1, on the reverse strand, counting down.
AGGGGCAGAGAGAGAGAGAGGGAGACACAGAATCTGAAGGAGGCTCGAAGCTTTGAGCTGTCAGCACAGAGCCCGACAAGGGGCTTGAACTCATGAACCCTGAGATCCTGACCTGAGCCAAAGTCGGACACTAAACTGACTGAGCCACCCAGGCACCCCAGTAATATTAAGTTTTTAAAGGAAAAGATCTGTTTTCATCTTTTGCCAAAAGATCTTTCCATCTTTTACCATCTGTATCAAAACTGAAAGTCCCATTCATTAAAAATAAGTTTCTCTGGGGGCGCCTGGGTGGCTCAGTCAGTTAAGCGTCCGACTTCAGCCAGGTCACGATTTCGCGGTGAGTTCGAGCCCCGCGTCAGGCTCTGGGCTGATGGCTCAGAGCCTGGAGCCTGCTTCGGATTCTGTGTCTCCCTCTCTCTCTGCCCTTTCCCCGTTCATGCTCTCTCTCTGTCCCAAAAATAAATAAAAACGTTGAAAAAAAAAATTAAAAAAAAATAAGTTTCTCTGTTTGCTCTATTTCCTGCGCTAAAATATTGTACCTTTGTAGGTTATAAATATATTGGAATATCATTTAGCTCCTAGCCATGACTAGAAGTCTTTCTACTGCCATCATTTGTAAAAACAATTTGGTTTCAAAGTACACATTAATTAGAAGTGGTTTGCATGCCAAGCTTCTCTTTTCAAGGCATTCAGAGTATGCTTGAATCCTTTTCAGTACAAGCAAAATGGTAGGTTCAAGAAAATAAAGACATTAAAATCATAATAAGGTATAAAAATCATAATTTAGAAATAGAAATTTTTTAATAATTGGAGGAAATCTTTACCCCAAGATAAGAGAACATAATCAGGCAAATGGCAAAGTGAAAAAAAAAAGTTAAACAATATTTGATGGCCATTCTCAAGTATAAAAGATTATTAAATTAAGGAAGAATCTATATTAATGTAAGAAAGTCATTTTCTTGGTTACTGGTAATGATAAAAATGAAAAGTTTAGGGCAAAGCTATCTAAAATGTCCAGTGTATTTTGGACATATACATCTTTTAAAAAGTATGACAATCTACAGAAGGAACATTTCTACTGTGATTTACGCATTTGAAGAAAATGTGCTTTTATATTCTTATTGACATACTTAAGCTAAATAGATGGCAAAGTACTCTGTTGACAACCTTACTGCAATATTGCTTTTATTCTCATGCATCTCAGCAGGAAACATTGAAATCAAAGGATGCAATTTTCTTACTTGAAATAGAGATGTGTAGCAAGCATTTGTGAGGGCCTGGGGTGGGCAGGAATTGTATTCAATCTGACTTTTCTTCACTGATGACCCTTACCCTGTGTATTAACATGAAATAGTGAATGGGAAACTGGAACCAGGAGTTCTGTTAGGAAGGACTCTTAAAATAATAGTCTCAGCTCTCAAAGCCTGGTTCTTTTTCCTTGTGATGTATAGAGACAATTGAACCATCAAAAATTTTTTTTTTTGGTAGAATTTTATCTCTATTATGTAACAAAATTCATCCTTACATTTTAGGGAGAACATTTTTAAAACACGTAAAAGAGAGAAGCATGTGGACCATTTATTTATGTATTTAACCTTAGATAATGTTTATGAGTAAAAATCTGAAGTCACGTTTACATGAGAGAAGGAAGACCCCCTAATGCAACTAGAGTTGATTAGCCTGTATGTTTGTGTACTCCTATGGGGTGTGCACTCTTCAAAGTCAGAAAAGATGAAAAACATCTGAAGGGAATAGGAAGAACCTTCAGATTCTCAGAATTTCTCCTTTCATATAAAATCTTTTTAAAATATACAAACAGGAAATTATTAGAAGATTTTTGTTTGTTTTTGTTTTCATTTTTGGTCTAACAGCCATTGACAAATACTCTCCTATTGTATATAAAATAGGGAATATACATTATGCCTGCAATACGCCAGGCACCTAACCAAGGGCTTTACCTTTACCAATTCATTTAATGCTTCAGACAGCTCTGTGACGAAATTAGATGAGTTTCCTCCTGTCTCCTGATACAAAGTTGAGGGTAGGAAGGATCAATTGCCCAGGGAAATACCAACAGAGACAGATCCAGGATTTGAGATCCTTGCTCACTGATCTCTTGGGCAATGCTCTTTATCATGCCACCATATTGCTTCTGGAATATTGATGACCCGTAGTGATCTTTAGTATCACTACCCACAGGTGATAGTAAAGACTGAAACTGAAACTTATTTCTGATTTCTGAGGAATACATTTGTCATTACTTTTAATATATGTAAACCGTTCTTTTGAACTTCCTAATCCAACTTAATTCTCTTGATTTGCAGTAAGATTCTTTACAGAATTATGGAAGTCTTTTCTTTCCCCTTATTCACATCTTCAAAAAGATAGAATGTTAAAAGATATAGAAATTAATATAGATGATATGGGGCAGTTTCTTTAAATTATAGAATTAGAATTTCTGAAGGGGAATTAGGTAATCTACATTTTAAAAAAGGAGTCATTCTGATGGGCTACTGATTAAGGTTTTATGTTAATAATAATGCAGTTCTGTCTACCATATTCTAAGTCTGGAACCAAACAGTGGGCACAGAATAACACAATTTATCTTGAGAGGTATTCTATTCTTTAAAAATAGACAGAAATGAAAAGTCAAAATTACACTAAAACATTTTACCATTTCTGTCCAATTGTTAATTTATCTGACTTTGTTGAATAATATTCATTTTATCAGGCATTACCAAACAGTAATAGAAATTTATATCTTTCCACTAGAGGAACCCCAGAACTAATTCAGATTATATTTCATGTATTAAAATATAAATGGCTATATTGTTTCTTACTTGATCTTGCTTGATATTTTTGTTATATAATTTTTATTATGCTACTCAGAAAAGGTAGAGTGAGATAGACTTATAGTATCTGTTTCTGTCCTACCAGCCATTAATAGCAAATATTTTCCTCAAAAACTCATAGAATATTAGCAGTGAGAACATTGGTTACCTTGGTCCTCATCTTCTTGAAAGATGGTCACTGAGCATCTTACTGATCATGTTCAAATGTGAAAGTCTTGTTCTTTAAGTAGCTGTGCTCCATACTGTAAATGTCTGGAAGATTGGAAATGTAAATTTATTTTTCTGTATTCTAAATGGACCTACACCAAAATTACTTTACTTTTCTTCAGCATGCAATGTGTTTCTTTAAGTATTTTAGAAATCTCTACCTGTATTTATTTCCCTACACCGTGTGTTGTTCCCTCTTTGACCTCAGTTTTTACTATTTCACCTTACTTGCCATCTCACTGACCTCTTGTATGCTCCCACCTCAGGGAACTTGCATTGGCTGTTTTCTGTTTGGTCAACTGATTCACATCCTTCATATGTTTGCTTAAATACTATCATCTGAATGAGCTCTGGTGTAAATGCCTTATTTAAATTATGAGCTAACTACCCTTCCAACCCTACACTATGATTCAGACCCCTTTGATACTGTTTTATTTTTCCATAGTACCTATCACCTTCTAACATACATAACCTCTTTTAAGTTTTTTTTTTTAAGTTTATTTATTTATTTTGAGAGAGAGAGAGGAGAGAGCATATGCATGAGCAGAGGATGGGCAGAGGGAGAGAGAGAGAGAGACAGAGAGAGAGAGAGAGAGAGAAGTAGAGAAAAAATTTCAAGCAGACTCCATGCTGTCAGTGCAGAGCCCAATGCAGTGCTCGATCCTACGAACATTGAGGTCACAACCAGAGCCAAAATCAAGAGTTGGATGCTTAACCAACTGAACCAACCAGGCACAACTTTTTAAATTATATTCAATTTTAATTATTGTCTTTGTCCCTTCCTAAAGGGTCATTTCCAGGAAATAATGAATTTTTTGTATCTTTCATTCACTAATGTATCCCAAATATTCCCAACTATCCCAAGTATCATTTGGAACTGAACATAATGGTAATAAGTGGATATTTTACTTGGACTATATACTTATTGAACAGACACTAGATTTCGTTCACCTAAAGAGGTTTTTATCTGCTTGTCTATGTACTTGCATTACCTCTTTTTTATACATCTTTGCATGATGAGGATAATTTAAATAAAATAAATATTATTTGTATTAAGCAACTATTGCATTATAAGTTATTGCTAGGATTAGAAAAAAAGTCAAAAATCAAAATATTACATGCAAAAACTTAGCTGGTTGTCTGTGAGGTAAACTTACAGGTGATTGTGTGGTTGTTTATCTGTAATTTTTTTTTTCTTCTAAAGTAAGGAACAATTACTTGTATAAGAAGAATAATGCAAGTTTTCGATTTATGAGACTGTTAAAACATGGAGAGACATCAGATATACAAATCAGCTATTCAATACATCCTACAGACATCTAAGAAATATTAAACCACCTTGAAAATTCCAGGTTGGAATTTACCTACAAAGCATTAGTTATGTTTCTTTAATGAAGGTTGCAAGGGCCGCTTATAATAAGTAAACATGTATTGGCTAACAAGGAAAAATTCCTTTTGCAGGTAAGTGACAGATAAAATTCTGCCATTTACAAGTTATTATATGTAATCGACTGTCTATACTATATGAATAATCAAAGGTGAATATTCTCCGTCAAAGAATATATACTTTATCTACAAATGCAGTGATTGGAAATGCCACACTTAAAGGATAACATTCTGATGCTATATTTAGAGTATAGGAAACAGGGAACTCAGAGTTAGGTTATAAAGCAACCTGAGCAATTCATCACAATCTTTTCAGAAATTTTCATAAAAATACAGTGACTTAAATGTGGAGGTTTGGTCCATGCATTTATTACTACTGATTCTGAAACCAAGTACCAGTGACATTCAGAAATTTTCTTCCAAATAATGGGAATACTTTAGCATTTCATTTGCATCCTGTGAATGCGGTGAGAACAGGAAAGAAACTCTTTAATAATGTAATCTGCAAATAAATAAAAAGATAGATAATATGTATAAATTATATGTTGTAACTGAATTCAGCAGCTCAGTTTTTACATTAGGTACTAAAATGAGAAGAATTATTTGAATTGATTTAAAATTATGTTGTTTTTAACATGTTCATTTGCTCTTGAACATAACACACACTATTAACTGAAACAATCTCCTCTTTGTAAGATGTTTCAGTTTGATTCTTCTTTGAAAAACAGAAGCAAAGGAAAAATTTTTTTTCTACAAGAAGATGTGTAATATATTTTTCCACAAAACACTTCACAGGATTCAGCACATAGATCAGGAGAGAATGATACAATGGTAAGGTACTATGGAAGTGAGTTAGTAGAGGTGAGGCTCCAATCAATTAAAACAAACAAACAAACAAAAAAAACTATGATAGGAAAAGATGAGACAGTACAAGGTAAATAAGAAAGAGTTTAGAATTAAAAACAAATTTGGACATAATCAGAAAAACTAAAGCAAACAAACAAAGAGTCTACCTGAGCAGAAAGAAATGGTTTGAAAGTGTTAAAGCTTGTTTCCTAAAGCTGAGGAATCTTTCACTTGCCTGGAACTGGAATGTTTTACAGATTTTGTATATTGTCCGAAGTGTTTTCCTTTTTATCAGCCTTCCAAGATTCCTCAGCTCTAGTCAAGCAATTTCTCCTATCTTAGATATTTAAGAGAAAAAAGAGAAGTACAAGATTGACTTAAATAGAGAAGAAACATCTCCAAGTACAAATGGGACCATAAAAGCAAGATGGAGACAAAGAGCAGTGAGTGATCATCCTTAAGAGTGAATCAAAGACGTGATGGAAGTCTTGATAAGACATTCAAGTAATGAGCAGTAAACAGGAAACTTGGAATAAAATAGAAAGTGATTATCTATATCTCTTTATATTTCTATCTGTATCTGCATCTATATCTATTATAAACACACACACATACACACACACACACATATGGCTGAAGCTTAAAAGAAATTGTTGAAATGATATATGCTGACATCCAGTTCACAAACACTGATTAAATGTCCTCCCTGTTGAAACATACTGTACACATGTTTACAGTCTAGCTATGAATGAGGCAAATAGGTCCCTACCCTCTTGGAGTGTACAATTTAGCAGATAAGACAACACTTAAAAATAGCCAGTGATTAAAAAGGTATGGGTGACAAAATGGCATAAAGGAGAAATTGAGAAGCTGCTATGGGATCACATAATAAAGAGATCTAAGATAATTTGGTAGGGCAGGGCAGGGCAGGATTAATGTTCTGCAGAACTGAAATTTCAGTGTGAGAATTGAAATTGAGTAAAAATGGTGAACAACAAGGAGAAGAATCCCTGCTGTGAGTAGTCTGCCAGTTGCCAGTATGTCTATCCAATTCTGCACTCTGTAGCTGGGAAAATAACTATAGGATGGGTTCCAGGAGGCAATGGGCTCAGTGTGAGATGGAGCTAAGCTGCAACTCCATTGATCATCTGACCTCTATAAGCCCCATCACTAGTAGAACACAGTGATGTTTGGGGTTTCCTGAAATCGGTGCTAGTTCAGAGCCAGTGTTCAGCAATCCCCAAAAGGTCTGATTATTTCCTTTTTCCCAGCGTCTAGTTGCTCTGGCAAAAAGCCATAAATCCCTTTGGGGAAGGTGGGAGAAAGATTAACAGCATGCATTTTTGGCAGTGTAATGGGATCCTTCTTCAAGGGATCCCCACCTCCTCTTCATCCATGGGGCATTGAGTATGTCAACTAGTTCAACTCTGGGGATTGATTGAAGGGCTGTGAATCTTAATTTTTATGATTCAAGTTAGACGTTCGTTCCCTTTTCCCCCTCACCTCTCAAATTCTTCTTATCTGACTTCTTATCTGCCTCCACTACCCTTTTTAAAGTTACTGATGGCCTATGTTTGATTTAATGAGTCATTTGATCCCTTAGCAGCATTCCACCTTGGGAGCCTCTCTTTGCTTCTTAAAACATCCCAGTATATATCACCGAATGCAAATGCAAAATGTGCATTTGATTGTGAATTTCCACTACGCAAAACCCTTTGATCCGTGCCTATGCCCATAAGGATAAAGCCCTAAAGTCTTCAAAGTTTGTTCACATGGTTTCCTCACACTGTAATTTCTTTTGTGGTTGAAAAGAGTATATATATAAGATATGACCTATTTCAAAACACCTTATAAAAATCAAGTTTTAGTCTCCAAAACAAACTAGAAATATTTAAAATACATGAAATTCCATTTTACATTAAAGCATGCATGTAGGAACATTAATCAAAATCTGACATGGCTCATTGAGAGTACTAAGTGAATAAAAAAAGCTGCTTAGAATAAGACTAAGAGCAACAAAACCAGAAGATAATTGATGAATGGAGGAGATCATAAGTCCTTAGACTCTAAGAGAAGGCTCCAAGCTCATGAATTAGAGGCAGGAACTCCCAGATCCCAGGGAAAAAAGAAAATAATGCCTGGAGGAAACAAATTATTGTGAATCAATTCTGACCAAATTATGCTGAGTCAGTCCCATGTGAGACTCTCTCTTTAACTGGGAGAAAAATATTCTCCCAGTTAAATCTGTTACCACCCCTCCTCCCAATCAGGAATTCCTATGAAAAGTTCCAAATATCCAGCGATAATATTCAGGTCAACAAAGAATTCACCAGAGGCTTCTCACTATGAAAAAGAAAATGTCAAAGGAAGGAAGGAAATTAGTAGTATTGAGGGGAGAAAGATGGTTTTTTTGAAGTGATGCAAATTAATGCATAATTGAATGTGGAAGAGGTGGATGTTATAGACAATACATACTGATGATGATGGAGACAGAGGTAAATAATGGTGAAAGCAAGAGGCAGAAAGGAATGGAAACCAGTGTACAAGAGAGAAAAGGACAAAACATCACTTAATGCAAAGTAGTATTTTACTTTTGTGAAAAGAAATTGCGAGGGCTACGTTTTTCTACTCTGTTCTGCGTTTTCCATTTGGTGGGGAAAAGCAATCCCTCGAGTTCTCTGTCATACTGAAATTGCATAGTCTAAGTATTGCGGTAGTAACTGCTCTATAAAATAGCTGGCCTGCTTATGTGTGTATGAGCAGAAAGTGCCCTACCCACGAGGGCGGTTTCTCCTCCTGAGATCTTCCGGCCATTTCATCTAATACTTGACAACAGGCAACCTCTATTGGCAGTCATGCCATCACTCGCTTTCTCCAGGCATTTAGGGTGTCATTAGGCCTTGGGCTTTTTGTAGCAAGAAAGGACATATACGTTTTCTCATGTCATAGTTGACAGCCTTTCTGTGAAATTACTGCAGTGCTCTCATGTGCCAGATGCCAATGAGATTTGAAGGAAAGGGACAAGCACTACAGATATTTCCTATAGATAGATGGGACTTGTCTCTGAGACTGATGGAGGAGACACAAACCCACAGACGTACAATTATTTTTAATGTGTTTCCCTCCCTGGCATTCAAATACAAAAATATGAAAAAGTTAGAAGTATCAAAGATAAATTAAAAAATATGTGTGCATATAGATGGAAGTGAAATGGAGTGAAAGGAGAATTCACAATACAGAAGAAAATTTTGAAGATGAAGAAGCCAAATCTATAAAGAGGAAGGAGAAAAAGATAGTGAGTCATGAGTAGACAAAACAGGAAAGGTATATCATGCAATTTAGAAAACCTTTAGTGTTCTACCAGAACAAAATCAGTTCCTTGTGTTTAATCATTTTATTTCAATTTTATTTTAATATATATGTGTGTGTGTATATATATATATATTCGAATGTACATATACATATGAACATACATATACATGCACGTACATATATGTACATGTATGTACATATACATATATGTACATATATGAATGTACATATGTATATGTACATTCGAATATATATATATATATATTTGATGGTACAGCAAAACACAGAGCCCTGAGGTAATAAAATTAATTCCCTTGATTTATAAAGGTATTTGTAAATTATATTAGCATACATTTTTTTATCTAATTATCCCATCAATCCTAGGAGTATACAGGGCAAGTGTTACATGTTACAGGTGATGAAATTGGTACCTAAGGCAAAGCAGTGATAAACAATGGAAATGGGACTAGAAAACTGGTTTTTGTCCTTCTATCTCGACCTCTTGTTATTTTTACACTACAACTCCAGGTGCATCAGGAAAGACAAATTAGGGTGAATGTAATAAGAATAGTATAATAAACAGGGGCGCCTGGGTGACTCAGTCGGTTAAGCGTCCGACTTCAGCTCAGGTCATGATCTCATGGTTCATGGGTTTAAGCCCCACTTCAGGCTCTGTGCTGACAGCTCAGAGCCTGGAGCCTGCTCCGGATTCTGTGTCTCCCTCTATCTCTGCCCCACCCTGGTTCTCTCTCTCTCTCTCAAAAATGAATATACATTTTTAAAAATTAGAGAAAAAAGTATAATAAACAAACAAGCAGACAAAACTAAACTAGGAGAGCATAAAAATGGATATTATCCAGAAATGTCACAATGATACTCCAGAATATATTTTGGGGGGAAAAAAGATATAAGTGGTGGAAAAGCTCTGTGAGACATGAAAAGGGAGAATGGGCAATAGGTTTGATGCTACTGGTCAATTTTACATCATCATTCTGTTTGGTCAGGTAAGCTACAGAACATTCCTTTACAAAGCATTTTAAAGATGTATTACCCAGGGTTCTCCAGAGAAATAGAACCAGTAGGAGTTAAATAAGTAAATGAAATGAAATCTATATTTATTTATAAATTTAATATTTATTACTTTATTATATTTTTATTACAAATTATTATACATTAAATAAATATATATGATGATAGAGATTTATTATCTTATTATAAAGAATTAACTCACATGGTTATGGAGACTGGCTAGTCTAGAATCTGTAGTGGGCTGCCAGGCCGGAGATGCAGGAAAGCCAGTGTTCCTGTTCTAATTGAAAGGCCAGTTAGTTGGAGATGCAGGAGAATTGACAATGCTGATGAAGTCTGAAGTCAGTCTGCTGGAGAGTTCTCTTTTGCTTAGGGTAGGCCACTCTGTTTGTTCTCTTTAAGCTTTCAACTGATTGGGTGAGGCCCACCCACATTATGGAGGGCAATCTGCTTTACACAAAGTTCACCATTTAAATGTTAGTCTCAGCTAAAAAATATTCTCCAGTCAATACATTAAATTAACCATCACAATGGGAATATCCTAAATAAGAAACTAAATATCCAGAGATGAAAATTACATTTTGCTCTATAATTTCCACCTTGGTTTTTAAAAAGTAATGTAATAAATATTTGCTGAATATCTACTGGGTGTCATGCTGTCTTCCAGGCTTTAATGATACATTGGTGAAAGTGACACACAAGGTTCTCATCCTTATGCTTTTTATAGGGCCATTATCACCAATAATTTAATTCAGAGGCAGTGGTATTTGAATGACTTGGGTTGTTTAAAGTGAAGATCTGTTTCCCCACTGTACACATAAGGTCTTTCTCCTCATGGGAAAAGTCTTCCTTTGAGATCTGAAGTAACATAAACTCTTCAGTAATTTGTGACAGATGGAAGCATTTAGCAATGGTTAGTGAAAGACCTCTGAAAACCTACACTGAGAGAAAGCAGAATTAAATATTTTTAAAATCTTTCTATATTTTCTATCAATTTATATTGAGATCACTTTTACCAGAAGGCTTTACATGGAAATATAATTTGTTTAAAGTGCCACTTACAGTATACTAAGAGTGCCAGTATTGAAAACAGGTTTGAGAGGTAATATTACATGTGTACGTATATTGTATTTTGTAACATCTCTTTGCTCTAAATGTAAAATAAAGCACTTACTATAAACCAGAAAGCTCGTTTTTATTGTTTTGTCCTATTTTATACTTACTAAGTTATTCAATATTAATAAATTTTATGTGAGGCTAATATTTACCATAAAGAAAAACTTAAAGACAAATTTTATTTAGGAATGCTTGCTTATTGAAATATATACCCTCTGCATTAGATTCCTGATTGCTATAACAAATTACTACAAACTTGATGTCTTCAAACAACAGAAATTATTTTCTCACATTTCTGGAGGCTAGAAGCTCTGTCAATAGCACTACACTAAATCATGGTATCAGAAGAGCCATTCTCCCAGTGCTTGATGGGAGAACACATTCCTTGGCTTTTTTGGTTTCTGTTGGCTACTGGGATTCCTTGGACTGTAGTCACATCACTCAAATCTTTAAGACCATCATCTTCACATCTTTCTCTGTTCCATTTAAATATATTTCTTCTCTGTGTCTGTGTAAAATCACCCTCAGACTTTGTAAGACTTCTTTGATTGAATTTAGTGCCAGCTGGATAATCCAGGAGAATCTCTTAGCCTCAAGATCTTCAACTGAATTATATCAGCAATGACGTTTTTTTCTTTTGCAACATTTATAGGTTCTGGGTCTTAGGACCTCATATCTTTGGGTGGCCATTAGTCAGTCTACTACACTTTCCTTGCAACACATGATTAATTTTCATTTTCATTAATGAGTCACTCAAGAGAAATTATATTGTGGTACTGTAACAAAAAGCCTGAGAATATTGGTTTCTTAAAACAACAAGTGTTTATTTTTCTCTCACGTTACATATCTGTCAGTGTCCTTATACAAGGATTCAGAATGACTGAGCCTTTACTCCTGGGAATATGGCCTGGCACTGTGGGGGACTGTGTGAATGAACACCATTAAGTTTTTTTTTAATTTTTTAAAAGTTTATTTATTTATTTTGAGAGAGAGAGAGCAAGTGGGGGAGGGGCAAGAGAGAAGGAAAGAGAGAATCCCAAGCAGGCCCTGCAGTTTCAGCACAGGGCCCAATGTAGGGCACGAACTCACAAACCATGAGATCATGACATGAGCTGAAGTTAGATGCTTAACCTACTGAGCCAGGCGCCCCTACACCATTAACTTTAAAGACTGCCCATGAAAGCTCGCTTTTCACTGGCTACTCCTAGCCTTTTTAGATCCTACTGTGTGCCTACAAAGGGAAGAACCAGAAATTTGGTTAATATCTCTATAATGATGAAGTTTTGTGTTTCAGATCAAAACCCCAATATGATATAGAGAAAATTGATTTGGGGTAAAAGTTAGGAATAAACTGAACTTACATAGAATGATGGGGTTTATCAACAGCATCAAGATTTTAACTCAGAAATTCTGTTTGAAGATTTTAAGTAGACATTTAGAAAATACCATATTACTTTTAATATATTATCTACTGAATAATAGGCTACCTTAAACTATGTCAGGTACTATCTAGAAGACCTGGACTATTTTCCTTTAATTGCTATTATTCAAATTTGGAAGCATAATTGAACTAGGTACTGCTATGTGGATGGGTCTACACATATTTCCCTGAGGTACTTACTGGGGAAAGATGTGATATGGCTCATACAATCTATGAATAAGAAGGTTTTTGTGACTTTGATGTTTGTCTTTTGAGTTGCTTCTTCAGCAGAAAGAAGATAGAAAATACAGGTTTTTATGTAGGGTCGAACAAAGGGCAGTGGCCAGTGAAAATGATGCTGAATTATTGAAGTGTTATGAAACTAGGAGAACTTGAAATCAGTTTTATATATTTGCAGTAAGGCCAGGGTCCTAAGAGAAAGCTTGAAGCACTTCTTTTGGGTGGATAGCATTTGCCAAAAATGTACCCTCAGCATTGGCAAAGAGACACATTTGTTTGATCATCTTGACAGAGAGGTTGTAGGAAATAAATGATTTTCATATAAAGGAACATGGTGATATGATTTACATGAAAGCATGTTATAAAGTAGAAAGCACTATGCAAGTGTAGACTTCTTTATCCCTGAAATTTAATGAGTTAATTTATTGGAATATCTCAGAATTTATAGCTCAACTATATAGGTAGAATGCATATACTTTTTACACATTTGAGAGGCATGATATTGGACATGCAAAAGTCAGTGGGAGGAATGTTCCAGTCAGAGGAAATAAAGGCAATAAGGCCATGAGTTAAAAGTGAGTATGAGGAAGTAGAGGGAAAATATAAGGATAAAATATAGAACTGGTAGGCAAGGGGCCGATTAAGTTGGAGCTTTAAATGAAAGCAGAGTATTGATGAAACTATTAAAATACTCCAGATAGAGAATGAGAGAGAATCCTAGTCCACAGGGGCTGTTGAGTCAAAAGAAGGAGGTAACATTAGGCTGTACCTAAACGGAATGTGCACCTCATTTACTACCTTCTACTAGCTTTGCCTGAGATCTGTGATCGCAGATCTATAGTCACAGGACTGCTCTCCCAGTGTCTTCTGTCACTCTTTGATCTCTATAGTATTTGTATTTGGAGTCATCCTCAGATAGTGTTTTGGATCTGTCTGATTCAACTTGAGTTATAATGTGCACTTATTTCTTATTCATTTTTTTCTTATTTGCTTTGGGAGGTTCTCTAAATGAATGGCACTTTGGAAGCAGCAGAAGGAACAGGCACTGCTGAGCAAACACAGTTAATGGCATGGACAGAAATCTTGAGATAAGAATGAAAATGAATAATGACTCATAAGGGATTTGAGAAGAAAATGATTGATTTGAAAACTGTTCCAAAGTGTATGAGTAATTGGTGTCTATGAAGGCAGGAAATAAAATAATGGAAGAGAAGAAAATCCTAATTGTATAATCCCATACATTTTCCACAGAGAAAGGAAAGCTTGAATTTACAAACTGAGAAGGTATACAGTCCAGCAATTATACTTCCACAAATTTATTCTAAATATATAGTAATGCATGTTAGCAAAATGGTGTATGTAAACTAAGACTCATAGGAGCAATGTTAATACCATAAAAGAGTGTATATAATTTCTATCAATATAACTCATTAAATGAACTATAATACATTTATACAATGCCATATTATACACATGTTTTTAAAAAAGCAGTTCTAAAATTTAATTTTCATTAAGTTTATTTATTAGAGAGAGACAGGGGCACCTGGTGGCTCAGTCAGTTAAGTGTCTGACTTCAACTCAGGTCATAATCTCATGGTTTGTGAGTTCGAGCCCCACTTCAGGCTCTGTGCTCACAGCTCAGAGCCTGGAGCCTGTTTCGGATTCTGTCTCCCTCTGTCTCTCACTCTGCCCCCTCCCCTGTTCTCTCTCTCTCTCTCTCTCTCTCTCTGTGTGTGTCTCAAAAATAAATAAACATTAAAATAATTTTATTAGAGACAGAGCAAGTGAGTGGGGGAGGGGCAGAGAGAGAAAGAGAGAGAATCCCAAGCAGGTTGCACGCTGTCAGTGCAGAGCCTGATGTGGGACTTGAACTCATGAACCATGAGATCATGACCTGAGTGAAAACCAAGAGTACAACACTTAACTGACTAAGCCACCCAGGCACTCCAAAATTAAGCAGTTCTAAGAACTAATATGGAAGATCTCTCAGTCATATTTTTGGGTGAAAAAGAATGCTAGAGAAGGATAAGTGTGTGTGAATGTGTGTGCATGTGTGCCTGTGTATGCATGTACTTTCACACACAGTGTGTTCGTTCGCTTCCTCTTAGAAGACACGAGCACAGGATTAGTTGTGTAAAACATTTATTGGAGGAAATATTTTTGAGGGGAAAAGGAGAGAGAGTCACAGGAGGTGGGGAAAGTTGTGAGACTGTCATGGTATTCATACCCTAGGAAGGGAAAGAAAGAAATGTAATTGGGTTTGGAAGAATCACAGACTACAACACTAACTTTGGTCAAGCTGATTGGGATTCTTCAAGTCAAAGTCACCCAATGACTGTGTCCTATATCTCAGAAAAAAACAAAAAAAAAAAACAAACTAAAAAACCCAGGCCTGCATACTCACTCATTGGTTGGACGTAGTCCATGGGCATCAGTGTGGATATACTAGTGATTTCAGAGGGCAGCACCTCGGGCTGTTGGTCAGTTACACGCCCTGAAGCAGGAGAGCGAGATGCATGGCTGTTATAATTCATTCTTTTTATGAAAAAGATCTATTTTACATGAAAATTTGGGAATAGCTCCCCCATAGCTCTCCCATCCATGTACCTCTTTTCCTCAAGGAAAACAGACAGGTGTTAATGGAACAATCTGGTTTTATTTTTTTATTTTTTTAAAATTTTTTTAATGTTTATTTTTGAGACAGAGAGAAACAGAGCATGAATGAGGGAGGGTCAGAGAGAGAGGGAGACACAGAATCTGAAGCAGGCTCCAGGCTCTGAGCTGTCAGCACAGAGCCCGACGCGGGGCTCGAACTCACGGACTGTGAGATCATGACCTGAGCCAAAGTCGGCCGCTTAACCGACTGAGCCACCCAGGCACCCCAAGAGCAATCTGGTTTTAATCATTGAATTTGATCTTGGGGTTGCAGCTGTACTCATCCTTTATTTCCTATATCATCCATGCTAAAGTTCAATTATCATCAGCTATCACCTCAGTATATCTTGGTAGTTTATTAAGTAATGTGATCCAAAATGTCATTCTCACAGGGTCATTTTGTTTTCAGGATGGGGTTGCTGTATATGCAAATTCACAGTTAAAATAGGACAAGAGATTATCGGGGGGCACCAAAATTTATCAGCTGGGTTTCACACATCCTGCTCTTCTGTTGTATACAAGAAGCCCTACTTCTTTCTGCTGGTCAGGATTAATTTCCCATGCCAGCATGGCAACTCTCCTTTTCTCATATAGGTCCCAACACAAGGAGTCCTAAAATCCCTGATGTAACTTGTAGTTTGCAGTCCAATGGAACCATTGCTGTGTTTCCTTACAAGAGTGTGTCAACTTTGTGAATGATGATCTCCAACCTTGAAGAGCCCAGGGATGTGGGAAGAGGAAGTATACATTTCCCTAATGGATCTTTAGGAATAAAAATATCTGTAGCCATATTTTGGGATCTATGCAGTCTTCCTACCAGAGACACGACAATCATAAAATCCTCAGATTCAATGTGTATGCTTTATTTGGAAATATAGCATCCCATCATTTCACATTGTTGCTTTTGAGATAGTAGTTCAGCTGTGCATTTAAAAAGCTAAGCTGTTCCAGATTTTTATGGGACCAATTATTTCCAGATGGTACATTGTGTACTATAATCTTTCATTGTGAAGTGAGTCTAATGATTATATTCAATGCTGTGTCAGATTCCATGCCTTTAGATCAGGTATTATATAAGCTCCTATACAGTGGTTCTGGATCACCCTTTGAAAGCAGAAAAGGTAAATGCATACTCATAATGTGTCTCTTTCTCAGAATATGGGTTTCTGAGTCCAAACTGGATTGAGCCCTCTGTAGTCAAGATGCCATCAGGTTGCTGGTTGATTCCTTTGAGGAATATTGCTATGTTATCGATTCAGTGTTGGCCTTTTTCTGAACTCTTGGTCTTTCAGACACAGCAATAGCTAGTAAGAATTCATGCTGGTGGATAGCCTCAGTCTCTGCCACCTTGTCCCTTTTTGTGCCTGGAGGGTACATTCTTCAATGGTGGATGAAAATGCTTGGCTAACATCAGCTGGAAAAGTCATTTTGTCAATGTGCTTGTTCAGTGTTTCATCGTGATATATGTTTTCTAATAAGCTTTAACATATACTACAAAAATCTTTCTACTGTGCCCCCATTCTCATATATATATCCACATGTTTGTACCACAGATTTTATCTCTAGTTGTATTAATTTTCTACTGCTACTATAACAAATTACCACAAAGTCAACAGTGTAAAACAATACAAATTTATTCTTCTGTAGTTCTGTAGATTAGAAGTCTGACCCTCATTTTACTATATTAAAAATAAAGGTCTTGGTAGGACCACTTCCTTTATGGAAATTCTAGGGAAGTGCTTGTTTTCTAGCTTTTTCCAGTTTCTAGAGGTTTGCACATTCCTTAACTTGTAGTCTGTTTTCTCTGTCCTCAAAGCCAGCCAGGTTACATCCTTCTTACGCTTTTCCATTGTCATACTTCCTTCTCAACACAACCAAAAAAAAAAAAAAAAGATTCTCCCCTTTTAAGAATTTATGTGCTTTGATAGGGCCCACCCAAGTAGTAGAGAGTAATCTACCCATCTTCCCACCCAAATAGTAGAGAGTAATCTCCCCATTTCTGCAAACACAGTGTGGGCATTTCATCATGCAGCTTACTCATACCTTCTCATCCTAGGAGGCTCAGAGCAGGACAAAATATTTTCATCTTAAAATGACTGCTTACTACACTCATCGGATATTTTACATTTAGTACTTCCAACAGAACACAACCCTTAATGGTCCAGACTGCTTTGGACTAGATTGTGACAGAGTGGGAGAGTTAATATAAATCTGAAGCAAAACTATAAATGAATTATTGTCCAGCTAACATGAACGTAAACTGTTTGTCATTTTCTTATCTAAGTGAAATGGAAAAAATAATATTTACCAAGTCAGTGATCACACTGCATGTACATAAGACTTTACTAATGTGCTCTATGAGAAATGCCATGACCAGTACAGCACCTGGGCCTAGATTTCTGCTTGGCTAAGCCTTCAGTGCTCTGTAGCATCCCCAGTAATCATCTGGTTTCTGTGGAAACCAGAGTGGCAAATGAAGTGGAGATATGATAGAGACACAGTCCTGTTTCTTTTAAGAGTCTACTGATGGCACTAATCTATTTTTATCTTATTTCATAGTCTGAGAATTCAATGTGGGAGTTACTCTAACTGCTAAGTATATCCATTCCAATTATATATTTGGGGACTGGGGAACTGATTTCTTGTTGGGTTCATGGACCTTGTGGGCCCACTTGAGCCAGAATCTTAGCCAGGACCCCATTTATTACTTGGTCTCTGTAAGCTCTCACTCATTATAGGGCAGTTGTGATAGCTTTTTGGGTCTCTTAGTTCCAATGTGAAGTCAGACCGTGGGTGTATAATCCTTGAAATAACTGGCTATTTCCCTTTCCCCAAGAGTGAGAAAGCCATCATTGTATATACTTTTTATGGCGTTGGGAGGTCCTTCCTCACCATGATATAGCAACTTTAAACAATTGACTCCATATCTAAAATCTGGCTGATATCTGGAACTGAGCAAGGAATTTGACCTTGGGTTGCAATGAGTGCATTCAAACTCCTGCAGATTTTTGTACAAATGGCTAGGCCCTGGATATAATAGAATTATTTTTCCATGGACCAGCATTGAGAATTTCTGAGGCAAAGTCTGTCCCTCATTGATCAAGACTGTATTACATAGCTACACTATGGGTAAAGAAGTATACAAAATGTGTATAGTGGTTTACTCTTTTCTCATTGGGGTAGGAGCCAACCATTTCCTTTGAATAGAACACAATTTGTTTAGCTTGTCAATGGGATCGGTATCATTTCTATGGTAAATAGCTGATGGACTGTGTAATGCCAACCTTTCTGTACCAACATAGCATGGCAGGATAAAGAGCAAGGTATGGGAGGAAAATTAGATAGGTCAATGTTTCTATAGCCTATATTAAAAGGAAGGAAGTAGAAATTGTAGATGTCAGAGCAGGTCTTTAGGACAGTGGCCAGAGGGTAAAGGTCTGAAGTGTAGGACGCACTGATGAAAAGGCATTGGGCACTTTGCATGAAAAAGTGAAGATTTAGAAAGTACATGGCAGTCGTCTTACACTATCTGCAAGTTCGCCATGTGTAACATTTGCACAGGGATTTTCGGTTTACTTTGAAGTGATCCTCATGAATTTGCAGAATACTAGATACCTATACTGCAGTAGAATTATACCAAAAAAACATTGCAGGTGCTTCTGTAACTCTTCAGTTGTGAAAATTCACAACTATGAAATTAAATTCAAATTTATGAAAAGCTGTGGGGTCTTTGGAGAAAAGTCATGGCATGACATAAATGCCAGGAAATTAATGTGTGCATATATGTATATGTTTGGTAAAATCTGAAACTGTTATAATAATTTAAGTTTTCCTAATCAATTTCATCCAAGAAGCACAAAATACTTTATAAATTAATAAGTTTAATTGCTTTCACTATGTGAAAGTCCCAGAGAGTTCAGAGACTTCGTTTTAAATGCTGTGGGGAAAGACTTCTGCTATCTTGATTGAAAGTATATCTGAACTTCCCAATTTAAGTCGTATGCTACATTATGTCTCTTTTGTTAATTAGTAATTAAATAACTGTTATTAAGAGCAAGATAACTAACATTTACCTTTTACTCTGCAAAGTACATCATTTCCTTTAATCTTTATTATTATTTTTTTAATGTTTACTTATTTTTGAGAGAGAGGGAGGCAGAGCACAAGCAAGGGAGGAGCAAAGAGAAAGGGAGACACAGAATCCGAAGCACGATCCATGCTCTGAGCTGTCAGCACAGAGCCCAATGCAGGGTCTGAAGTCACAGATGACTAGATCATGACCTGAACCAAAGGAGGAAGCTTAACTGACTGACTCACTCAGGTGCTCCCTCCTTTAATCTTGAAAAAAAAAAAAGCATATCTGTATGGGGTGCCCGTGTGGCTCAGTTGGTTAAGCATCTGACTTTGGCTCAACTCATGATCTCACAGTTTGTGAGTGAGACCTGATTGCACTTTCTCACTATTTCTCTCAAAATAAATATACTTAAAAAAAAAGCATATTTGTAGAAATAAAAGGGCATGTGTTTTTAGACATAGCACACATTGAGAAAACAGAGGGCAAAAAAAAAAAAAAAAGGTAGTTAAGGTAGTTGAGAAGGTAGTTAAGGTAGCTGAGTTCCCTAACATTGCCTGGCTAGTAAGTCAAGGGACCAGGGATGGAAGTTCTTGTACCTCTTGGTACAGATCTCTTGTCACATTTAAGCATTGGCATAACTCAACTGTTGTGATATTCTCAAGTTTAAAGATGGCTTTTTGTCATTATGTCTCCCATCGCACCTCTGAATAACTGGAAATCAGTTCACGTTTGTTGAATTGAAATAGTGTGATAATAACACATATAACTAAAACATGTCATTTTTTTTCCAGTGAAGTCATATAAAGTGGCTCTGGAGTCAGATTGCTACTCCCTTTACTAGTTGTATGAACTCAGGCATGCTTCCTATACTCTCTAGATCTCAGTTCCCTCAGTTGTAAACTGGGGGTAACAATAGCACTTACTTCATGGAGTCGCTATGTGGATTAATCAAATTAATACATGTAAATTACTTAAAACATTGCCTGGCAAAACTAAGATTTCAGTAAATGTTATCACTATTCTGGAATGTTTCCATCAAGGAAATATAGTGCTTTGCTGCTTTTACAACAATGGAGTTTCCCGGGTGTCTGAGTGGCTCAATCAGTTAAGCATCCCACTTCGGCTCAGGTCATGATCTCGCAGGTTTGTAACTCCGATCCCTGTGTCGTTTTTTTCTGCTCTCAGTGCAGAGTCCGCTTCAGGTTCTCTGTCTCTCTTTCTCTCTCTCAAAAATAAATAAACATTAAAAAGAGAGAGAGAGAGAGAGAGAATGGAGTTTCCCAAGACTTGGGGGGGGGGTGTCACTGAAATCATATATAGTTTTAGAGATACAAAAATTGTTTATAGAAGCTGTTATAATTTACATATGAGGCAACTAAGACCCAGGAAAGTTACAGGCCTTCTCAAAAACAGCATGCCTTGGTGATGGCATGTGGTTTAGCAACCTGTTATTCTCAGAAAGTAATCTCAGAAAGTGTTGTTTGGAATTTATTTTACTTGAATTAAGATAATACAGAAGTTTTTGCATTTATGCATTTTTTATGAAAGTAATCAACGTTTTAACAAGTTTTGCTGCTTAAGAATGTAAGATTTTAGTTCTATAAAATCTTTCCAAGTAACTTTGTATAAATGAGGTGCAATTGTACTTTTTAGTTCCAAATATAAGGTAATTGTGTTGATTCAATAAATAGCAATAGTATAATTCATGGAAAAGTATGTATAATGTTTAATTCAGACCTTCTGATAATTTTAGCCACTCCCTAAAAAGGTGTATACTCTGAAGTATCAGAAGACTTAGAATTAAGCATAACCTAAGAAACATAGAAGACAAAGAACCATTATTATATTTATTATCAGTTTAATAACAATTGAAGAGAATTTTTGAGATTTGAATGTGTCTTTTTTTTAACCAACTCCTTGATTTACAATGAAATTTGATTTGGCTAATAAGGGTATAAAAAATGATTTTATAAACCAGGACTGGTGATGTGAATTTACAGTGAATTGAATTTTTTTTTAATGTTTTATTTGAGAGAGAGAGAGAGCATGAGCAGGGGAGGGGCAGAGACAGAGGGAGACACAGAATCTGAAGCAGGTTCCAGGCTCTGAGCTGTCAGCACAGAGCCTGACGTGGGGCTCAAACTTATGAATCATGACATCGTGACCTGAGCCAAAGTCAGACACTCAGCCGACTGAGCCACTGAAGCACGCCAGTGAATTGAATATTTAAATTTAGTTTTAAATCTGTGTTATGTGCACATTATGTGTCTATAGAAAACTATTAGATTTATCTTTGAAGTGAAATGGACATAGAAGTAAGGAATCTCACAAATGAATGTACATATCCATTTTAATAATTTTATTACTCTTTATAATATGCTTAAATAGCTAAAATAGTTTTTCTTCAAGCTTCTATATGTGTATGCAGTTTAAAAGAGTTTTTCCCCAATTCCTGAATGGCTAAGCGTCCGACTTCAGTTCAGGTCATGATCTCACAGTTCGTGGTTTCGAGCCTGCATAAGGCTCTGGTCTGACAGCTCAGAGCCTGGAGCCTGCTTCAGATTCTGTGTCTCCCTCTCTCTCTGCCCCTCCCCTACTCACACTCTGTCTCTCAAAAATAAATAATGAACATTAAAAACAAATTTTAAATCTTAAAAAAAAGATTTTTCCCCAAATCCTTAAAAAGTGAACCATGAAAATTAAGTTAATGAATACACAAAAATTCACCTCTTTGAATCACTTGCTTTGTTCATTGTCACAAAATACATAGTGTGCAAGAATTCATCTCTCTAAAAGATAAGGCTAAAAGAGTGAATGCTTAAATCACAACTTTACTCAACAATAGGGATATTTCAACTCAAATACAAGGAAAAAAAATTGACATCTGCTTGCCAGTGAAAATAATGGCATCTACTTAGACTTGCCCATCTTTTAAGTTCTTCCCTTTAGATGATTGATTGCACATTAGGCTTTCAAAGCCAGAAAACTTATAAGTAAACAGCGTATTTCACATTAAACCGAAGCTCCTTTTACAGTACTGGGCAGAGGAAATTGCTGTACTAAAGCCAGCTTCTATACAGGAGGGCACAACTATGGCAGCATTCTTATATCAAAAATAGTTCTTTCCACTTTCCTGAGTTACAAATATTAGAGAATCTCCTATATAAAGCTGGCTGTTGTGACTGCCAGCAAAGTTTTAAAAGTGTGTACTCCCTCTGGTTCAAAAGACATAACCTTCTGAAAGTAAGAGGAAAAGACTTGCTCTTGATTTTCCTGGGTTTTTTTTTTTTTTTTTTTTTTTTTTTTTTTGTCCATTGTAAATGAGCTGGATGCTGGTTTGATATAATTCTGACAGGTGCTCTAGCCTGTGAACTCTTCTCAGTTGTAACTACCTTGTCATTTGGACTAGTGGGAAATGCTTTGTTAGCAGGATGTTACAAATAAAAAAGGAAGCCTGGAGGTTGTCATTTTTTTTTGTTTAAATTTAAAATGGAAACAAAGCACCAAAATACATTCTAGAATTCTAGAACTTAACAGCTTCACGAACAACACATGTAATGGTATTCTGTATATACAGTATCTGGCACTGTTAAATGGAATTGGTTTTCTTTGGAATATAAATCTAGTGAGTTTTTAAGCAATCCCTGTTTGCAGATTCTACCCTTTACTCTCCACTGAAGTTTCTTAACGGATCATAATATATATG
Organism: Prionailurus viverrinus; assembly: GCF_022837055.1. Taxonomy (NCBI): domain Eukaryota; kingdom Metazoa; phylum Chordata; class Mammalia; order Carnivora; family Felidae; genus Prionailurus; species Prionailurus viverrinus. The sequence continues at coordinate 158,509,988 of NC_062564.1, read as the reverse complement.
GATTTTGCAGAATATCTGTCCCCAACCAATACACTTAGTATAAAAGAAATATAGATATGTATAAAACTAGACTCTGCTACCGGATTCCAGTTGTTGATACTTACCTGACACAGGTGCTATAGCTTTTGTGTATAATACCCCTGTAAGTATATATTTCATCTTAATTCTCACCCTAACATTTTCTTAATAATAACTATTTCCTCAGTGAAATTTTAAGTCTTTCACCTCCTCCCCCCTTCACTTCAATTCAAACAAAGGGAAAAGTTTTACCCCTGCTTTTCCTCTGAAAGACATACGTAGGGATCATCAGGGTTTATCTGTTTATTTTCCAAATTTGTGTATTTTAACGCCAATCTAAATATATACACACAATATCACACATATCCATTACATGCTGGATGTGTGTGTGTGTATGTGTGTGTGTGTGCGTTATAATGTCTGCATCAGCATTTTATAATTAACTAAAATCATGTCATCACAGTATATTCTCTGTATCTTTGTTTATAATTATTTTGGCAATGATAATAGTTTACCTCCAATAAGCTATTGTCAAAAGACAGAGAAAGACTCAATTTTTTGTGATACATGTATACTCTGCATATAGGAAGTAATGGAGCATTTGAGTTATCTCAAGGCATGCGGTTCTAGAGATGTGCTGCATTTAATGAAACCAGTCCTATGGCATGCCGTATAATATTTATTTTGTAAGTGATTCCCTTTCTGGACACCATCTTCTCTTAATTTAAATACTAAGCACTTTATCATGTTCCATTTTAAAACATGTTTTATTTTAACTGTTTTACAGGAGCTATGAGTTTACACCTAATTTTGTCGTTTTACATATTTTAAGACGATTAAACTAAACATAATCTAAATCAGCACTCAGGAATTCATGAAAATAATTTTTCCCATTGAAGTGGGGTTTTCCTATCCCTCAAGCTTGAACAATACAATCCTGTGGCATTAATATGTTTACTAGGAAAGTGAATGTGTTGTAACTTCCCCCAATATACTGAATAATAAGATTTCTCACTGCCCTTGAGATAAGCTCTTGTTTCAACTATGTTCACCTTTTAACATGTCTCTTTGTTCTTGGGTAGCTTAACTTCAACATTCTTACATCTTCAGCTTTTGGAAGGGACAGGAAGAAAATGTATTTCAGTTTGGGTGGTCCAGGATTCCTTTGTTAGAATTTAATGCTGAATTCTCATGCTACTAATATAAGCCTTTGGCACAGGTGACAGAATGGTAAATGCCATCAGAATAACTTTTATCTCTCTAAGTCAGTCAGATAGGTTCTTTGGAAGCTTTTTAATTTTCATATTAAGTTGTTTGGGTTTGCTCATTACTGACATAATAAATTCAGTAGTAAAGGCAATATCCCCAGATAGTCTCCTTTATTGTCTGCCCGAGTTCTCATTTCAGCACATGGAAAACATCATCATCCTATACATTATGAATCCTCAAGGCTACTTAAAATAGGGGCTTCCTTGAGGAGGGCACCTGTTGGGATGAGCACTGGGTGTTGTATGGAAAGCAATTTGACAATAAATTTCATATTAAAAAAAATAGGGGCTTCCTATTACTGTAGATATATTCTTTTGGTATTACTTGTTTATATGTTTCTGTGCTTTGTGAGATCCCACTTGGTTTGTGATTTCTACTCAGTCATTTTGTTAAGGGAAAATACCTATTGCTGTATGCCAAAAACCATATAGTACAAACTTCCTGTACTGTTTACTCTGGGACATGTGTAGTAACCAGCCTCTAGGATAGCCATCAACGCTCCTTGAATCTTCGTATTCATGTGCTTAAATAGTTCCCTCTCACAATGAATTGAGGTGACTTGGATCACTGTCTTAGTTCAGGATGCTTTAGCAAAAACCTACAACCTGGGTAGCTCAAACAGCAAACATTTGTTTCTCACAGTTCTGGAGGCTGAGAGGTGCTGGCAGATTTGGTGTCTGATGAGAGTTTGTCCTAGTTTGCAGATGGCAGTCTTCTTACTGTATCCTCACAGGGCAGAGAGAGAGGGCTCTGGTTTCTTCCTCTTTTTATAAGGATGCCAATCCCATTAAGAAAGCTCCACCTCATGTCCTGAGCTAAACTTAATTCCCTCCCAGAGGTCCCACCTTCCAATGCCATCACATTGGGGATTAGGACTTCAATATATGAATTTTGCAGACATCAACATTCAGTCCATATCAATAACCAGTAAGATATTACAAAAATCATGACTGTGACTTCTAACAATGGGTCATAGAAGATGCTGTAGACTTCATCCTGATTTTTGATTTCTCTGGGGCAAGCAAACTGTCATGTTGTAAGGACATTCAAGCAATCCAATGGATAAGCGCATTGGGTGGGAAACTGAGAAACTCTGTCAACTGCCATGTGTGTGAATCATTCTGGAAACTAATCCCTTAATCCCAGTCAAGCCTTCTCATGATTGTAGCCCCAACCCACATCTTCACTGTAACATCATACAGTTACAGAGTAACTGAGCCCTAGTCACCCACCTACCCCACTCCCAAATTCGTAACCCACACAAACTCTGAGATAACCAGTATTCATTGTTCTAAGCTGCTAACTTCCAGGGTTATTTGTTACACATAATAAGCAGCTAATATACACGGACCACTTAGATATATGCTATTGTGATTTTTCTGTTTGGATTTGAGAAAGAAAAAAGCTTCTCCTGCCACCAGAAAATGACCTAACACTAATATCTAGTCCTTGGTTTTGTTAGGAGTTGGCCAGATGTTTACAGCTAGGCCGAGGTGTTCTCCTTTAGAACATAAATAATCTCAGAGAACAAGAAAATCAAAAAGGACACTTTGTGTCTGTGCTGAAATTAATCAAAAAACAAGGCCACGCTGTGATCTTGTCCAAGTACAAACAAACATAAGTTCACAGTATAACCCGCGAAAATACCAAACCTCTCCTCACCAACCCCAGGGAACAGGAGTGACTGCTGCTTCTTTACTAATTGGAAATGTAACTTCTTTTCATTTCTCCTGTCTTACAGAAAATATGTATTAAGATATCAAATCATGGAATTGTTTCTGCTTCCTGACAGCACCCGATCAGAGTAAAGACCATATACTTGAATCACCTGTCATAATCACCTATGATCATACTGAAATAGCAATGTTTTGTAACCTCCTCAGGTTGAGATGATTCATTGTTCTCCATAGTGTATTATTTCTTTCATTGAAACAAGTAATAAACCCAACATTGTTGGACTACTGGTGTATATCTGGTGGTCTTTTTCTGGAGGACACTGATCAAGTCTTAAAGACATCCATTATATTCAAGAATAATTAGCTTTTGGCTTTACTCATTACACTGATGGGTAAACTGCCCTCTTAAAACCCCAAATTGAATATTCTGTGAATAAGATATACCTGACACTTTTTGAACAGTGGGTATAAGGTTTGTCTTTTTCTTTTTTAAAATAAATTTTTTGAGAACTAGGAAAAAAACACATCTTGGAATGAAAAACACACCAAAATGTATAGAAAGAACTGTTAAATATCCAAGTTAGAGAAAAGATTTAGAAACCTATCTTACTGGTATCAGTTTAATATGTTATTATTACTACTATCACTTTTCAAAAATATCTTATGAACAAATCTTCAACAAAGTGTTGTTAGTTTAGACTTTTTTAGCCATCGGCCATCCTTTTCACTACTATTTAGAATTCAACATTAACCCTTTCTCCTTTTTTTGTTAAAACTACATTGCTAATAATTATCTCTAAATATTCTTCATGATGGAATAATACTATATCCTACCTTAATTGCCTCAGAAATCTCATGAATTGTCGTTTCTATTTTACAGTTGATTAAAATGAGGTAGAGATGATTGAAGCACATTGTCCAAAAGCATGTAGCTGTTAAGCATCAGAATTTAAACCCAGGCAAGCAGGTGTCAGGTTGTGCACTTGAATCATTACAGTGTACAGGGCTTCTTCCTGGTTCTTAGTTTTTCTAAGATTTAGCCATTGTTCTTCTGCCTTGTAAGTCATTTTAATTGCTTGCATATCTATTCTTTTCCCTAGCTCAGGTAACTCAAAACTGCTTTTAAAAAGATTACATTTAATATGATCCTATCTATCTACAATTATTTACAACTCAATCAGATATTCAATGTCTAGCAAAGGATAGGTAAATTTTACTACCTTGTATCATAAAAAAGTGTTCATCTTTATTTCTGACAGTTTTAAATTCATCAAATAAAACAAAACAGAGGTTTGTGAAAGTTAAGAGACTGTCTTATATAAGTACTACTTTTACAAAGATAATATGAAAGTTCGTAAGTATTATTTTATTATAACCCATTTAAAAATCACCCATTCAGCTATATATTAGAAAGGATGGCTCTACATCTAAAAATGTGTTTGGAGTATGTATTTTTGTTTCTCATCCCTCCATGGGAGGTCTGCCTGAGACAAAATGACACCTTGAAACCTTGAATAGGCTAATACTTTAGCAGTCTTTCAAAGTGTTTAAAATATTTTCAGAGGTTTTGTGTTGCTTTGTTTTGTTCTCCTTTTGGACAGATACTGATACTGAAAATAGGGAAGGACCTCAGAAAACTATTGATGGCATCATCCAGACACATTTTAATTCTTCAGACGTTTCAGAAATGGCCTCACAATTTCAGTTTGAGCGAAAAATGAAATTGGAATCTTTCTTCTTTTCACTCATTTTTCTTCACCTAAGCTAGCTAAAGGATTTAGTGTTTGGAAAGATGAACATGAACTTCTTTCTTATAGTTCTTTTTTCTCCTATACCTTCTTGTTCATTTGGTTGTTTTTCTCCTTGTCTTTCAACCACTTAACTCCAGAAGTTATCACTTTTTTTGTTTGTTTATTTATTTTTGAGAGAGACAGAGACAGAGTGTGAGCAGGGAAGGGGCAGAGGGAGAGAGAGACACAATCCCAAGTAGGCTCCAGGCTCTGAGGTGTTAGCACAGAGACCAACACAAGGCTCAAACTCACAACTTGAACTGGAGTCGGATGCTTAACCGACTGAGCCACCCACGCTCCCCTTCAGAACCTAAAACTTGGGTATGGAAGTTAGACCTTCCTTCACTCCTGCTTATCCCCCATTAACTAGCTTGTGGCCTTAGGCCAATTATTTGACCTCTCCATACGTTTGATTCCTCATTTTTAAAATTGTGACTTACAAGTACTGATCTCGATTGATTATTGTAACCATTAAATGTAATAATTCATATGAAGCCCTCATGAAAGGCATTTGGTAAATTACTTAATGAAAATTCTTAGGTGATCTTCCTCTCCTCCTTTTTATTGCATCTCACAGAGCTCTGGCTACAGGTTGTGGTGTGGACCAAGGACCCAGCTGCTGTATTCGGAAATCCGCAGACATGTTAGCACTGAGAGCATGCTTCCTGCAGGCTGCTCCCAGCCAAAAGCTGGACGTGAGCAGGACACTAAGGCAGCAGGTTTCTGGGAGACACAGGACCCTTTTTTTTCGGTATATGAAATTTATTGTCAAATTGGTTTCCATACAACACCCAGTGCTCATCCCAAAAGGTGCCCTCCTCAATACCCATCACCCATCCTCCGCTCCCTCCCACCCCCCCATCAACCCTCAGTTTGTTCTCAGTTTTTTAAGACTCTCTTATGCTTTGACACAGGACCCTTTTGAAAAAAAATTTGGCTTAAAGGCTTCTGAAGACCTTGTCAAACCTTCCTTAGACTATATGGCAGTCTAGCACACTTCTAGCAACATCTCTCCCTCCCTTCTTCCCTTGGGTCAGACTTGCATTGTGGTCTGGTTTCTCTCAGATTTCTCATATTCTTTCACGCAGTCACCCTATGAAACCTTTTCAGCTCTGTTCTCAGCTCGGTGTCTCTTAGAGAACTCAGACTTCACACAACCATTTATCTTTAAAAATCAAACTCTTTGCCATCAACTCCCTTTTTATTCCCAGGTGAAGTGTACCCAACCTCACCCCTGTCTGTGTTTTGCTGCCCTCCTTCCCTCACCTGCAAAATCAATAAATAGTGTGGACCAAGGGATAATCTATGCAATTCTAGCTTCTCAGGAGCTAAATCTACTGTCTCAATGTTGCTCTGTGGGACATATCTTGAAAATACCACCCTCATAATTAATGTGTAACTTATCCTAGTTTACTTTTTTAAGTGATTTATTTATTTTGAGAGAGAGGGAGAGAGCAAGGGGGGAGGGACAGAGAGAGAGAGGGGAAGAAAGAGAATCTTAAGCAGGTTCCACTCTGGTAGCACAGAGCCTGATGTGGGGCTCGAACCCACATGTGAGATCATGACCTGAACTAAAACCAAGAGTCGGAAGCTTAACCAATGGAGCTACCCAGGCGTTTCCCGTCCCTGCCCCCCAGTTTATTCTTTATTAGAGAATGAAAAAAAAATTCCCTTTTGGTCATTTTGCCAGAGGAATAGAATGAAATGTGCCAGATCTACCCGATGTCATTCGATTAAGAAGTTGTAAGTACATGTTACCAAAATGTAATTCAGGATAGCAAATACCAAAAATTTCCTTGTACTGTCTTTATTTATGTCTATATGTATATGTCTGTTTGCCTCAGCTTTTATAATAAGACTTAGCTTTTCTGTTATTTAAATTTAAAAGATGAATCTGTAGGTGGGAAGGGACACCTCACTAATCAATCCAGTATTTCCCAGTGTGAACTGTCTCTTCTTGGAGTTCTCACACTTTGATACCTGGCAATCCAATATGAAGGTACCCCAACAGCTCATGACTTTTCACTGTGTAGTTTCAGTATACATTTGTACCTTAATTCTACCCTTTATTCAATTTTAGCTCAGCACATGCAGCCTATGAATATAAACAAACAAATATGTACTTCAATAAATATTAAGAAAGAACAGAGAAGGAGTCAAAGAGAAAATGAGAATATAAATATAGACTAGCTTAAAAGGAACAAGTGTATTGCACTCCCACAGAGAGCTTGCTCTCAGGGCCGAAAGACCCTGTTCCTTTTCTCATTGGGATACGGTAAGTTTGTTGGTGCCTCAAAGAGCTTGCACTGCTTTGTAGGTATCATTTAAAGTCGCTTTTGCTTCATTTCTGCCCCATCGCTTTGCTCTCTTCTTCTCTGATGCTTTTGTGACAAAGATCTAAAAAGTGAGATTACCTGAAGGCAGGCCAACCAGAAAAGCCCTGCTTTTCCAGGTAACTGATAGACAATGAGTGTTCTCACCACTTCAGCTGAGACCCTGTTGCTCCACTAAGTGGTGTAACTTGAACTCCAGTTCCAGTCCAAAATTAGAGCTCTCATATAATACATCAAAGCATTCATCTAAGGGGTAGGAAGAAATAAACAAATACTAGACTGTGGATCTCTGAAGGATGCAGAACATGATACCCCTTGCAGTGTCTTCAATTTGTTTGAAACTCAATATAATTTTGAGAATGAAATGTTTAATCTTTTTTAACTTTCCAAACACTGGATGCCTGAAAGGTTCAATAGTGCCCCGTGTCTCCTCCGAACTGCTGGCCCAGGTGTTAATTGGCAAAGCTACTCAGTACCAGCCTCTGCTCAATATCTAAACATGCGGTGCAGGGACCTTTTCATTTCTTCATCTCTGCATGCCCCAGTTTGAAAGGACCATGGATTAAGTGAAACCAGTAAATCAGATTAGAAATACAAAAGACATACAGTAGTCTCAGCTCTCAGTTTGAAACCAGCTTCCCTCAAAATGCTATTTTCATGTAGATTGTCTTTTTTATATCTCAATGGTGACTACAGCTCAAATGTAAATATTAAAAGCAGTAAGACCTACTCTATGGGTTATCCTGCAGCTAGGAATTAATAGTAAGAAAGTAATCATGTCTGTGTTCCATGCATAAGCTGTAGTCATCACATGTCAGTTTTTAATATTATGGAATTGAAAACAGCCAAAATTTGAAAATATGGGATCTTGGTTAAATCGGTTTACTTATACCACAATGATTTGTTAAGTGCTTCTTATGTTCCAGGCACGTTTGATGCTCACACAGGGAACAAGACTGAGTCTGTAGGGAATGCTGAATATACAGACATTAATATTTTGAAAGAAAGTTGTAGCGAAGTGGAATTCACAATTTTGAAAAGTATTATACATAAGCATATATATACAAAAGAAACACATAAGTTAAGCAGAAAATAAAATAATGTATAAGAATTGAAATTTAATTACTTACCTGTCAATTATATTTCATACTGAACACTGATATAAAGTGCAGAAGAATTATATTTAGGGGAAAATGTGATATATATTTGTTTTCCATCTATTCAGTTTCACAATTAAGTTGGATAGGGAAAAAGTGATAAGCTATTTTAAATGCTTTCATGTTCTAATGGCATAAGAAAAACAAAAACTTAATTCAGTAAACATACAAACATGTGAATAATTTGTAAATCTCAAATTAAACATTGGTACTAAATCAGTACAAAAATTTACTATCATGGCCCTCATGATTTTTTCATATTATACCCTAATATTAGAATTTGAATATTTTATTTAAATAGTTTTATTCTAGTAGATTTTACATTTATATTTAATTTTTGTGAAAGTCAGAAAAATTGTTTGTGAGGGTCAACAATTTATTTGAGTACATGTTAATGACTAAACCTCCAGCTACTTATGTATCTCTCCCTTGCACACTGCCTTTCTCTTGTAGTGATGAAAATAGGATAACATTGTATGAAAATGATTTGGGGGTTTCCCAAGAGACAAAGTACTGGCAATAAAATGGGAATTTTAGGATAATCTTGTGCTTATTGCACCAGCCTCTCTGCCCCAAAAAACAACAACAACAAAAAAACCACAACATCATGTCTAGAATGATGGATAGGTTCTTCATTCATGAGGTTAATACACGAAGTATATCTAATTCACATTTCAAAATTGTTCTTGGGGTTACAGTGTCTTTAGGCCACCCCTTAACCTCTCTATTGTGAGCATTTCATAGTGAATAGTCACCAGTGTGTGGGGATAGTGGGCACCTCAGTTTTCCAGACAGTAACAGACCGCAGTTCAAAGAACTGCTTGAGCTCTGGGGATATCTTGGTGTTCTAAGTCTAGCTGTAGGTGTGAGTGGCTTCATGGATAATAGGACAAAAGGAAACCACAGGTACAATAGAATGTTATCCCCCTAACAGTGTCCCAGTCTACATTATACAGAAATCAAACTGTTCACATGTTCAGACTTGTGCATTCAAAATTTTTGACCTTGCAGGCAAGAAGTCAGGCAAGAAGGAGTCAAAGGCACACCTATCTTATGTTTCCTTCCCCAGGCTCAATTTATTTATTTATTTTTCCATCAGGATTAAGGGATATTGAAAATTTGAAGGACAGTGTGTTTTGATTCAAATATTTGAAGTAAAAAAGATATTTTAAGGATTTTGCTGATTGATGACAGGACAAAGGAACTGATTAAAGCTTGGCAATTTATTTTGTATCTTTTGCTGCTAATATGTTACAGAAAGTAATTGAGCACTGGGTCCTAAATCTGACTGATTATGAGAATTCTTTGGGAAACTTTTTTTCTTTTCTTTTCTTTTTTTTACAATATTTACCAGAACCATCCCCAGCCTTCTATATCAGGATCTCCAGATGTCTCTTTTTTTTTTTAATTTTTTTAATGTTTTATTTATTTTTGAGACAGAGAGAGACAGAGCATGAGCAGGGGAGGGGCAGAGAGAGAGGGAGACACAGAATCCAAGCAGGCTCCAGGCTCTCAGCTGTCAGCACAGAGCCCGACATGGGGCTTGAACTCAGGAACCGTGAGATCATGACCTGAGCCAAGGTTAGATGCTTAACCAACTGAGCCACCCAGGCGCCCCTCCAGATGTCTCTTTTAACCAGGAGGGATTCTAACTAAGATCCATAGGGGATTCTAACTAAGAATCAGGTTAGGAAACCAGTGGTATAGAAAAAACTTTATCGTGCTGCCCATTGATTTCTAAGAATATGTAGTGTAATATCTGAGGTATATTATTTTGAATTTTTTAAACATTTATTCATTTTTTGAGAGACAGAGAGAAGAGCACAAACAGTGGAGGAGGGGAGAGCGAGAGGGAGACACAGGATCTGAAGCAGGCTCCAGGCTCTGAGCTGTCAGCACAGAGCCCAACACGGGGCTTGAACTCTCGAACCACGAGATCATGACCTGAGCTGAAGTTGGATATTTAACTGACTGAGCCACCCAGGAGCCCCATATTATTTTGAGTTTTTAAAAGTAATTCTGCTTTTAACTAATCAGTTTAATCCTTCACTAAGTTAGATTTGGAGGTTTTGGGGGGATTTTGTCTCTTCCTCTCTCTCTCTCTCTCTCTCTCTCGTTTTTTTTTTTTTCTTTTTACTTTAAATGTGTTTAATCATGACCTTAAGAATTTAGAATCGGTATGGTATATCTCGCCAAGAATGAGGGACTGTTTTACAGATATCTTACCTAATGATTTCTGTATTAAAGATATCTTAATCATTTATTTTTATTGGAATCAATTTCTAAGAAATTTAAAGTTGTATATTGCCTAGATCCATTTAGATGAACACTGGCTCTTTTCTGTAAGCTCCTACTCCCTCAGAAGATATGCCAGGAGACTAAACATAAGGAAGTCTTCTATAAATGTTTACTGAGTGAAAAAATGTGCAAGCCTATTGACTTCCTACAGTTGTGATTGAAAACTTGTTGAGCCCTAGCTGATATGCCCCGCATACTGCAATAGTTTTTCCAGTGTAAGCTATAAGAAGAATACAATATTATACTTGCTTCTAAGAAGTTAATAGTTAGAATGGGCAATTTTCTGTTATTGTTTGCTTGTTTGTTTGCTTGCATTCCTTCTCCTTCCTTCCTACCCTCTCCCTTCTGCCCTTCCTTCCTTCCTTCCATACTTTCTTTTTTTCTCTTCTTTTGTTTTGTTCTTTTTGTTTGTTTTCTTTAAATTTGTGAACTGGCCCTCATATCATACATTTACAACCCTGATCCAGGATTAATTGAGGTATCATAGCCTAATAGGAGATTAAAATTTAATAATGTTCCAGAATTCCTATTTATTTCTGGGTTTTTACATGGTGGACATATTTGGTCTATGACTGACCAAATGTTATCTGTTTGAGACTCATGAGACCTAAGAGAAAAGAAGAAACCTCAAGCAAGCAAACACACACATACATTAAGTGAAGGTAGGTATTCAGTGTGTTTTCATTGCTGGTGTTCAGAAATATCTCAAAATCCAAGGAATTGTTGGGCAAATGTATATTTTCCAAAGGGACTCCTGAGAAAGAGACTCCAAAGAGTCTCCTGACAAATAATTCAATCAAATAAGCAAAATGAGCCTGATTGGTAACAAAGTCTTAGTTACTGATGAGGATAGAGATTTTGAATGCAAGGAATTTGAATGCAAGGAATGACTGCTATCCAAATCCATTCTTAAGTCTACCTCTTGGCTTATTTCACTTAGTGTCTCTAAAACTGAGAACAAACTGAGGGCTGATGGGGGGTAGGAAGGAGGGGAGGGCGGGTGATGGGTATTGAGGAGGGTACCTGTTGGGATGAGCACTGGGTGTTGTATGGAAACCAATTTGACAATAAATTTCATATATTTTTTAAAAAAAGCATCACTGAAAAAACAAACAAACAAAAAAAAACAAACTCTACCTCTGGAGAAAATGAGAGAGGGCTAATCTTATTTAAAAAAATCCAAGTGAATAAGTAAATAAGAATGAATAAAGAGTTTTAGCATATTCTGTCTAGCACATGAAAATACCTCAGTGACCCAATGATTGCCATGACAATATCGATAAACATTATTTTTATATAATTACTTAATTCTATAGGAAGCTCTAGGTGCAGTGATATGAACTGTTATTTTCCCTGGATTTCATTGTAGTTAATATGATTGAAATATTTTCTCCAGATTTGTTTATTCATGTATTCAACAGATATTTTCAGAGTCATGCAATGTGCTAGGCTCTCAGACAGGTACTAAAGTCACAACACTGTAAAAGATATAATGAAGGTGTAAACAACAAACAAAATTTCCTTTCAATGTAGTGAACACTGCAACACCCAAGATAGACTTATGGGACCAGAAAAGATCCCTCCCACAAAAAGGAAATGACTTCTTTGTCACACCCTGAGGTCTAATTACTTATCTGGCTGTGAAAAAAAGAATGTGAAGGAAGGGAATGGATACTGAAGAACTGTTTCTGGCTAAAAAACAGAAAACAACTCCCTCCCCCTAAAAAAAAAAAAAAAAAAGGTACTAAGAACCTAAAGAAGAGAAAGAACATGACCAAAAAAAAAAAAAAAAAAATTAAAGATGTTAATTGGTGTTAAAAAGGGCTGGGAGTCACACACAGAGAGAGACACATAGACCTTCACACCCACAAACCACACACAAATTAGTGTTATGAATGTACAAGCTAAACATTGATATAACTACACACTGAGCAGAAGTTGATGTAACTGAAGTGAGCAATAGATTTTCAGGGGCTCTGTTTTCTATTTACTGCTGTTAACAGTTTGTGATAGCTCTCTGTGCTCAATATGATGGATACAATTTATCTAAGAGATTTCCTTGATTTATAAAATTTACACACACAAAAAGGGGATACCCAGTGAATTTTTCCTTTTTCTTTCCATTGAATATTTTCTACTTTTGCATGGCACATGGGTACTGATGGAGTACATAGACCTAATGGCTCACTACATTCTACAGTAAAACATCTCTTGAAGTTCCAGCCCTGAGCCCATCCTTTTCATTGCTTTGTGTGTCTATGTGTGTATTTCTTGATCCTGCTGGCTAAACACGGTATATTTAACCAGGAGTGGACACATGACTCAAGTGGGGCCAATCAGATTCTTTCTCTTGGGTATTTGGATTCAGAGACATCAGTCAGGTTACTGTCATTTGATCTCTCAAAATGAAATGCGGATTCTGTGAATCCTGATGAGCTAAAAGAAAAAGGAACATATGTAAGAAGTACTTATTTTTATTTTAGCGAACAGGTATATTATGCTTACTGTGTGCCAGCCAATATTTTAAGTAAGCGTGAAGGAAGTGAAGAGATAAGAAACCACACTAGTTTGGAGAAAATGATAGATGACATGGGCAGCTTTTGGGTTCATAAAATGTTTTAGCTTCAGTGTCTAGTTTCTCCTGGGTCCTGAAACATACCAAAGATTCTGCCATTGTTTTTAATAATAAAGCTCCCTGATATGTACCTAATCTATCTATCTATCTATCTATCTATCTATGTATTTATTTTGAGAGAGAAAGAGAGCACATGCACAAGTGGGGGAGAGGCAGAGACAGAGAGAGAAAATCCCAAGTAGACTCCATGCTGTCAGCACAGAACCCAATGCAGGGCTAGAACCCATGAACCATGAGATCATGACCCGAGCCAAAATCAAGAGTTGTATGTTAACTGACTGAGCCAACCAGGCACTGCTTTTATTTACTTTATTTAAAACAAGTTTATTTTACTAAGACAAGGTCTAAAACTGACAGTAAGTTGGTGCTGGACAAGTAATGCAGCTCTCTCCTCAGAAACCTCATTCTGTTTTGGAAATTAAAAAACATGTGAACAATTCCTATATAAATAATGAGATTATAAGTATTCAATAATTCTATTATTTCTCCAAATTATTAAAGAAGAATTTTTACATAATTTGATATTTATTTAGCAAGCTTAATTTCCTCATCCTAAAATTTTTAAAAAATCGTCTTAAGGAAGTGATAGGAACTGGCATATGGAATTAGAGATATTATTCTGAATTACATTTCATGTGACCTTAGTTGTGCCTCAACATCCATGAGAGTGCTTTTCTATCTATAAAAGTCCATACTTACTACTTTAAGTTCTGCATAGTCATTTTATAATAATAAAAAATTGAAACAAATTTATAACTTTTTTGGAAATTTTGGTTTAAAAAAGGAAGATTAAGTGTCTCAGTATGGAAATTTTTAGTTCAGTCTCCACTAGACAATGTTTTAATTTCTCTTTTGTACTGGAAACTTTCACATAGTGTTTGAGATCTCCACAATTTTCTTCATTTACAGAAGAGGAAATAAAGGCAAGAAAGTCTCAGTGATTTACTCAAGTCTATGTAGAATTGAATTCAAGTCATTCAGATACCATGGTACAAAATTTCTTCATTATGTCATCTTGACTTATATGGAATCATAACTGTTGCCCAGAGAGTGAAAACTTAATGAGAAAAAAATCTTTTATTTGTACAATTACTTCTCCTTTAAAGAATTTTTTGTTGTTGTTGTTGTTGTTAAAATAATTTCAGTAAACTTGTGGATTGTATAGAAGGACCTTTTCATTTTTCTGGAACACATTTCTAAGGAGCAGTGAGACTCAAAGCATATCTATTAGGTCCTAACTCTAAGCCTAGAGCCTGAAAACCAGTGAGCAAGCCAGCTACAGGCAAGCAACGGCCCCTGGAAGGCAGGAAACTTGCACACAGGATCAAGAAAACTTGCACACAGTTTACCACTTGACAGATACTGGCTTGCTATTAAGACAGGAGAAAGCAGGAAGCTCTTGCAAATATGTTGCTTGTTTTTTGTTTTGTTTGTTTGTTTTGACTGGAAATATTTTGGATTTTGTGAAAGAAGAAAAATAAAAAAACAACTCAATATAATGTAGTGTTATGAAGATTTAGCATTGTTCATTTTTAGTGACCAAACAAGAAAACCATTAACAACAAAGGTAACAGACAACGGGTATTTTAATTGTACTACTTCAGGTAAAAATATAAATTTAACAATTAAGAATCATAGACCAAAGGAAGGGTTACATTTCATACTTCTACAGTGTTCTTGCTGGCATTCTTTTGATAGCCACAGTAAGTGTACCATAGCTTACTTGTACCACAGCAAGTGTACATTATATAGGCACAGCTTCTGGGGTCACAAACCAGAGAGGAAGTTCATGGTCCTAAATATTGTAATCAACACATGTGATTTAACTCATCCTAAACTCTGTTTGAATAGACTCATTAATCCCATATGCTCTCTGATGGATTTCTCTCTGCCCCATCTGGTTAGAAGCCACCAGCACCTCCCTTTAAAAGACTCTTTTAAAGAATTTGTCCTTACTTTATTACAAGCTTTCCTATTTTTAATCGTTACATATGTTTTCAACATTTCATTTTTTCTGCTCCATTGTATTCCATTTATATTTCATTATACTTCCCATCTGTCTATCATATCTTCATGTCATATCTGTTTCCTATAACAGTTTCCTTCTGCCCTTTATAGACCTGTCAGTTTTATGCTTCCTACTTTAATCAATATCTGTTTAGAAACAGTATACTTTTCTTCAATGAATGGCTTTAGTGGATAGGAATTTTGTCATTTATTACAACAAACTCTGAATGTGCATACCTATTTTTTTTTATGTCAGCCTTCTGTGTTCCAGAATGTGTATTATTTTACATCTATTCAGACAATAATTTTAAATGTAATGATATGGCTGTCTTCCTACAAAGTACCATCTCAACAATCAGTATATTTTAAAAGTTTTGTCTGTCAAATTTCAAAGTTGAGTAAATTTCTGAAGTAGCTTTATAGTAGAAAATACATCTTAGGAAATAATCTTTTTTTTAAGAAATGATTTTCAAAGGAATGTATTTCTTTGCTATATATATATATATGTATGTATGTTTCTTTGCTATATATATATATATATATATATATATATATATATATATACGTATGTATGTATACATATATATACATATATTTTTTCCCCAAATAATACTGTCATGTATAGCACTTGGGAAAATAACTGTTAGTTATAGGTCAGAACATTGGTTATACATTAATTATATAGAGAAAATTTTTTCTTGCTTTAAAAATCTAAAGTGTTTAAATGAATTCAGTATTTTCTAACACTGTAACTGATTATAAAGTTTTATGGAGTTTTGTACAAAAGTAGCATGCAAAAATATTAAACTCTGTTATTGCCTTCTCTCATTCTCCCTCTTATTACTCTTCCTTTCAATGTTAAATTGTATCTAGCCATTAGTTACTCATAAATTATACTATCTAAATAAACTGCATAAATGAAAATGGATCCCTCAAGGTATACTGTGTCATTCTTTATGATATTGACATGATAACCTTTACAAGCTGGGAAAATCTAAAATCCTTCCAAATAATCTGTTTGTTTGTTTGTTTGTTTTCCCTCTTCATTGCTAACAAAACTAATACTCACACAAGGAATATGAGAATAATGGACAGCATGGTAGTTTATGATCAGAAGTATGCAAATGTGAATTTTGGAGCATTCTGTTACAAGCTGTGTGACCTAGGTCATGTTATATGATCTTAATGAACATCTGTTGTGTTTGTTTGTTTGTTTGCTTTTTGTAATCTACAAACTAATTTCATCTATAAACTAATATCCTGCCTCACAGGGTATTTGTAAGATTAACAGAGATAATGTTTGCCATATGCTTAACATAGAACTTGGCATATAATAAGCACTCATTAAATCATTGTTATTTTTGTGGTTCTTACAATCAAAGAAATGGAAGGAGATCCAGAGTGGTGGTGAGGAGCAGTAAAATACTTTCCTCCCAAAGCCCAGCATCACTGGCTGAAAAAGCACATAAAGAATAGAAAAGAATCTTGAATGCTGCTCCAGTCTCTAGTGAGTGGTAAGAAGAAAAGTTAATTCTAGGCTTTATCCCCTCTACTCAGGTACACAGAGAGGCTTTAAAAATAGCCATATGAAAAGTGATGATGTAGAATATTTTTTATAATCTCATAGCTAAAAACTTATGAAATTTTAAATTCTCTCTAAATATCTACTTGTGTGTTATGAAATTCTGTAGACAATAAAAAATGTAATAATGTTAAAAGATGACATTGCACTTTAATAAAATGTAGGATTCCTCACATAATCAGATCAACCTGAGATCAAAACACAAACTTTTTAGGATAAATTTGAGGCAATAGCCCAGTTAGGTCCAAATGGGTGTTATTGAACTTGAGGATATTTCTTATCTTCTCAGGAGAATAGCTATTGAAAGCTACATTTCTCAAATGTCAATCAATACACTGTACTATTCAAATAAAACTAAATCAAGGCTATACAACTTTCCACTTTTGTAGTTCAGTTGTCTGGATTGCTCTACATTGATTTAGTACATTTGGAAAACTGATGAGAGCTTTATGATTTGTGACATTTGGGGCTATTTATATAATCCACTAGTATTCATGAAGAAAAATTAACTAGACTTAAAAGATTTACATTTAGGGAAAAATAATATCTGACATTTGTTTTCTTTTTCAATATAGATAGCAATTTGAATAAAAATTATTCAGAAAATTAGTTATAAAACAAATTACTGTTATAATGGCATTAATTTTCTTGGAAAATTCAGAAAATACAGTTATTCAAACAAAATTATGAATTAGATGTCAGTTCTACCTCAGTGAAATTGAAAAAAAAATGAATTAGATACTGCTGAGAAGATAACTATAACATTAGAAAAACATTAAAAGTCTCTTTATCTACCTAATTTTTCAAGTCAGAAATTTATATGACATTGAACTCTTCTCTTCTTCCTACATTTGATAAATAGTCCTAGATTCTACTTCTAAATATCTTCTCCATTATATTAACTTCATTTCATTTGCCATAATATTTTAAAATAACTTCATGTTATCTACTCCAAATACTTCAGTATATGAATATCAGCAAACTAAGGCATTCTCCTATGTAACCTAATCAGAACATTTCCCATCAAAAACCCCCAAAATTCCTGATATAATCTAACTTCCAGTATATATTCCTATTCCCCCAGATTTTCCTAAAGTACTTTCTCAGTTAGTTGGTTCAAACCACTATCTGCCCAAATCTACACATTACACTTGACTATTATGTCCCTTAAATCTCTTTGATATAAGCAATGCCACTTTTTTTCATGACATTAACTTATTGAAGAGAACATGATTATCTTCTAGAAGGTCCCGCCTTCTGAATTTGTCTGATTTCTCATATGTCTTTTAAAGTGTTCTAATTTTAAAGTATTCTTATTTAATGTAAACTTGAGTTAGATCCAACTGATTGGTTAGATTCAAATTAAACTTTTTTTTTTGTCAAGAATTCACTTTATAGTACATCAAGATGCACCTACTATCTAATTGTGCTACTATTATTGATGTTAAGATATATCAGTAGACTTTTCTAATTTCCATACCCTGTGATAGAGGAGACTTAGAACTTTAGGATAAAGTAGACAACTTAATTAAAATAATTTAATGGATTTCTTAAATGTTCATCGAATACATTTTGCTTAGTTTTCTTATTTTCCATCAGAAGTTTTTATATTTTAAGTATCCAACTCACTGAGATTACTTCTTATAAGAATCATTGGAAAATTTAGATAAGACTCATAAAGGTTGAGAGAGGGATTTTAAAATCTATAAGATATAAAATATAAATTCAAAAGTATACGGCCAAATCTCCCATAATAAAAGATAAGAATGCACACATATCTGACAACCTATTTCCAGTTAATCTCTGACTACAAATTGTGGATTTAGGCATGCAATTAAGGCTCATTACTATACAACTGGGTTTAGAGATTTCTACAAGCTAGCAAAGCCATAACAGGTTTATAATCTAATTAGTTAGTGCTCTTAAAATTGTCCCATGCTGATCAAGCAGTTTTGCTTTTGCTTCTTATTTCTTTTATACTCAATTTACAAATAAAACTTGGATTCCAAACAAATTAATTAACCCTCTTACTTTCTTGGTTGTTTCAGCTCCATTAAACTAAGGTAATCAAATCACTTCATTTCCAGAGCCCTGAGAAGATAAATTTAAAGGCTTTCAACTGTGAAAGGACAGAAACAAAATTCACCGGAGAGATAGGATCTAAATAGCCAAATCATTTTTAGCAGGCATTAGGTACTTGGGAGCTTCCACATGAACAGTGATTATTGGACAGATCTATAAATCCATTCTGTATATAGTATATAATACCTAAGAAGAATGTTTTCAGGTGATCTACCTGCATGTACAAAGGGATATGTTGGTACCAGTGTTCATTTGCCATTGTCTTTTGGGCTCAAAGTCAAGATGAATCTCTTATTCCTCTACCCTCCTCTTACTTGCTTTCTCTACTTTCTGAAATAAAACCAAAGCCAAATAAGCAAACAAACAAAACCTGGTTAGAGCTGTAGTGTGGAATTTACACACAAATTTTGCAAACCTTTGCCACAAATCTATTAATCATTACTACTATTTCATTACTAGTACATTTTACAGATGAGGAAACTGAAACTCAATAAGGTAAAAGAGATACCCAAAGAGACTTTGAGGTGATCTAGCAACTGAGTGATGGAGCTGGAAATAGACTCTGTCTGTGAAATCAAAGGCCATGCTCTGATGTGTTCATTAAGGGAATGAAAGGAAACAAAATGGTCCATTCTTTTGTGCCCATGCACATTAAAACAAAACCGTATGGCACCTGAGTGACTCAGTCGGTTGAGCATCCAACTCTTGATTTTGGCTCAGGTCATAATCTCACAGTTTGTGAATTCAAGCCCTGCATCAGACTCTGTGCTGACAGTGCGGAACCTGCTTGGGATTCTTTCTCTCTTCCTTTCTCTCTGCCCCTCCCCTGCTTGCTCGCTCTCTCTCCCTCTCTCTCAAAATGAATAAATAAACTTTAAAACTGTAAAGATAAAAATAAAAATAAAAAAGCAAAACCACAATGGTGGGATATTTTTCAGTCAGATATTGTTATTATGCCAGGATATGTGCATGGGTATTTTATTTCATTTTAATAAATATAAATAATATAATGTTAAAATGTAAATTTTGAATCTCATTCTGTCTTCCAGCTATATCCTTTGTTAAATATATTAAGATTCTACTTTAATTAATGTTGTATATTTGAGGAAATTTATTATGTAAGGCCATATTTATATTATATTTGGTATTGGCTTATATTATGTTAGCCATCAATATTTTAGATTGCTTTGCCACCCTAAAAAGATCACCATCTAGTCTTATCGCAGAAATTTGGAAATAGTGTTATGTAAAAACACACAAAAAACAGCCAAAAAAGACACAAATGATGCTCCTGAAGAGCAAATGTTTACAAAGCCATGACTTTAGAAGAAAGTGAAAACTAGTGTTACCTCAGGAATGAGCACACATGGCCCTTTAACACTTCAATTAGAAAACCAGAAACACTTAGTCAAAGCATCCAAAAGAACAATGTGTCAACTTCGTAATTAGTTAAAATCAGTCTGCTTGTGCTATTAACATTGCCTAGCTGCTTTTCTGTGTCTGTAGTAAGAGACACCTATGATGTTTTGTGCAGTGACATCTCATTTATGCAACATTATGCCCCCCCAAAGGAAGATAGCCATGTCATGGGGAAAGGGGGGCCTGTATTGGAGAAAGTTCCCATATACCTTGTACCTAGTTTCCCTTATGAAGATCTTACATTAGTATATTTATTATAATTAGCAAACCAATACTGATACATTATTATTAGCTAATGTTCATATTTAATTCACATTTTCTTAGTTTCTACCTAATGTCCTTTTTCTATTTCAGGATTCCATCCAGGGTAATATGTTGTTCAGTTATCATGTCTCCCTTGGCTCCTCTTGGCTGTGAGAGTTTATCAGACTTTCCTTCTTTTTGATGAATCTTGACAGTTTTGAGGAGTGCTGGTTAGATAGCTTGTAGAATGTTCCTCAGTTGGGATTTAGCCAACATTTCTCTCATTGTTAGACCGAGGTTATGATTTTTGAGAGAAAGACTTGGAGAGGTAGGTAAAATGACATTTTCATCACATCATATCATCACATAACATCATGTTAATATGGGTTATCATTGTTGATGTTGACTTTGTTCACCTGGCTGAGGTTATGTTTATCAGGTTTCTCCATGATGCAGTTACTCTTTTTATTCCACTTTACATTCTTTACTCTTTGGAAGGAAGTCACTATGCAGAGCTCACACTTAGATGATGGGCAGTTTGTTGTCTCCCTCCAGTTCTTTTGAGGATGGAGTGTCTGGAAAAAAAAAATATTTGAAATTCTTTTGCACTGAAAATTTCTCTTTGCCCCCTTTTTTTTTTGCATCATTTGTTTATGTCAGTGAGTCAATATAGACTCATGAATATTGATTTTATACGTGGGTTACAATTCAATACTAGGTCAATTTTTTGTTGCTTGATGTATTCCAGCTTTGGCCATTGGGAGGTCTTTCAGTTGCTTCTGTGTCTCTTTGGCACACACCTGTTATTAGTGTTTTTCCCTCTCTCTCTCTCTCTCCTTCAATCCCTCTCTCTCTTTTTGCATTTCAGTTCGTGAAGTTTCAATTGACATGCGTTCAAGCTCACTGATCACTCTTGTTTTCAGTCTACTGACACAGTTTACTAAAAAGGATTTTTCAATCCTGTCACAATGTTTTTCATTTCCAACATTCCCTTTTTTTCTTTATTAGAGTTCTGGTCTCTCTGCTCACATTATCATCTGTTCTCATCTGTTGTCTACCTTTTCTATCAAAGTTCTTAACGTATTAAATAACAGTTGTTTTAAATTTTCTCTCTGTTAATTCCAAAAATCAGTGTCATAACTCAATCTAGTTCAGATACTTGTTTTATTTCTTTAGAACGTGTTCCTTTCCTGCCCTTTGACATGCCTTGTACCTTTTAAAATTTTTATTTTAAGCCAGACATATTGTATCAGGTAAAGAAACTGCGGTAAAAAGGCCTTTAGTGTGAGGATTTACATTACTCTGGCAAGGAGTCTGGGATACCGGTCCAGTAAAAGCAATTCCTCTAGTGTCCTTGTTTTCATCTTACCTTTTGACTTTGGGTTTTCCTAAGTACTCTTCCTCAGATATTAAAATCTTTGAGTTTTCATACACTGCTGTTTAACTGAGGCCTACTGGTTGATGATAAGGTGTAAAGGAGGAAGAGCATTCTATGATTGAATGTTTAAATCTCAGTGTCTTAGTGGGTCTGTGTCCCTGAGCTGTGACTTCCACAAGTGTTTGGGTTTTTTGTTTGTTTGTTTGTTTTTCTTTTGTTTTCTTTTTTTTTTTCCCAGTGGTTTAGGTTTCTCCCACCTTTAGATTAGAAAAGAATCAAAGGAGTAGGGCATTAGAAATGTCCTTTCCCCAAGTGTTACAAAGCTCTGGCAAATTATTTTACTCTGAAGAATGGAATGTTGTTATGACCTGTTTTCCTCCCTAACCAGGAGCCTGGGCCAGTAAGAGATTTTTGCCAAATCTTCACCAGGAGGACCTTATTGGGTTCCTGGAGGTAAACCTCTCCCCCCTGCCCCAGAAGTGTGGGGACCCCTGTAAGACTGCCACCTCTAGGAATTTCTCATGCAAGTTCATGCTCAGTCTCTATCAGTTCATAAAGGAAATCAAAATTATTTTTCATATGCTTTGAAACTATCTCAGTTTCTAACACATAAAAATATTTCAAAGGCTTATTAGAAAATGGAAAGAAGGAAGGGATTTTAGCCAACACACTTAAAAACACAAAAAATAAAAGGAATACAGGTTGGAAAAGAAGAAGTAAAATTACATTTATTTGCAAATGACATGACCTTGTATATAGAAAATTCCAAGGAATGTGTCGAAAACAAAATAAAAGAAATTATAAGAATTCATTCATGGTATTTCTAAATACTACCAATGAACAATGTGAACACGAATGAAATAGTAAATAATTCCTTCTATAACATCAAAAAGAATAAAATACTAAGAAATAAATTAAAGAAGTGCAAGACTTCTAAACTGAAAATATCATTAAGGCAGTACTTGCCAAATTAATTTATGGATTTGGTGCATTTCCTGTCAAAATTCTAGATGTGTTCTTTGCAGAAATTGGCACTCTGATTCCTAAAATTCACATGAAAATGCAAAAGACCCACTTAGGATAACCAAAAGATTATGAAAGAAGAATAAAATTGGAAGATTAGGAATCCCTGATTTCTAAGTCTACTGCAAAAAACACAGTAATCATGACTGTATGACACTGGCAGGATAAACATAGAGATCAATGGGATATAAATTAGAGTATGGAAATAAACCCAGACATCTATGGTGAACTGAATTAAAAAAAATAACCTTTATTTATTTTTTGAGAGAGAGAGAGAGAGAGAGAGAGAGAGAGAGACAGGCAGACAGAGCATGAGTGGGGGAGGGGCAAAGAGGGAGGGAGACACAGAATCTGAAACAGGCTCCAGGCTCTGAGCTGTCAGACAGAGCCTTACATGGGGCTCGAACTCACTGACTGGGAGATCATGACCTGAACCAAAGTCAGACACTTAACTGACTGAACCACCCAGGTGCCCCTAATGGTCAATTGTTTTCTGACAAGGGTGGAAGTATAATTTGATGAGGAAAGAATCTCTTTTCAATAAACGGTGCTGACACAACTAGATATTCACCGCAAAAAAAAAGAAATATTTATATTATATGCAAAAATTAATTAAAATAGGATCATAGGCCCTAAATGTAAATGCTAAACTATATAACTCTTAGAAGAATACATAGGAGTAAATCTTCATGACCTTGGGTTGAATGGTGATTTCTTAGGTATAACAACAAAAACAAAACATAAGAAATAAAAGAAAAAAGTAGAAATACTTGATTTCAAAAAAATTGAAAAAATTTTGCTACAAAATATATCAAAAATGTGAAAATGCAACAAAGTTAGAACATAATTGCAAATCATATTTCTGATACGGGACTGATATCCAGGACATATAAATAATTCTTGCAGTGCATTAATAAAATGACAACTCAGTTAAAAATGGGAAATAGAAATCAAAACCACTATCAGATACTGCCTTCACACCCACTTGGAAGGCTATAATCAAAAAGATAGATAATAGTAAGTGTTGGTGAGGATGTGTGAAATTGGAACATTCATTTCTTGCTGGTTGCAAGGTAAAATGGTATGGCTACTTGGAAAACAGTTTGATAGATCCTGAAAAAGGTTAAACATATGGTTTCCATATGGGTATACCATAATTATACTCCTTGGTATATCCCTTCATCCCTATAGGAAAACATGTATCCACATAAAAACCTATACATAAATAGGCATAGCAGCATTTATCATAATATCCCAAGTGTGGAAACAACCCAAATGTCTACAACTGATGAATTGATAAACATATGTGGTATACCCAATGAAATATTATTCAGCCAGGAAAAATAATAACATGCTGATACCTGGTGCAATGTGCATAGACCTTGTAAACATTATTCTACATGAAAGAAACCAATCACAAAAAGTCATATGTTGTGTGATTGCATTTATATGAAACATCCAGAAAAGGCAGATCTATAGAGATAAAAAAAGTAAGTTAGTGGAGGGGTCGTTGGGATTAACTGGGAGAGGTGGTTTAGAATACCTGCTAATGGGAGTTAAGGTGACTTTTTGGGGCATTAAAATTCTTCTAAATTTAAATAGTGATGATAGTTGCCAGATTTTGTATGTATGCTAAAAGTATTTAATATCCAATTGTGTACTTTAAATAGGTGAATTTGGTGACATGTGAATTATATATCAATAAAGTTGTTTAAAAAAAGGGGAAATAAAAAATATGAAGGGGAGAAGGAAGACAGAAAGTGTGAAAGGAAGGCCATTTCTTAGGCACACATTATGGACCAGATATTATGCTGGACTTTCCAAAAGGATGAACTTTTGTAATTCTCGTGACAAGAGGAAACAGGTTTTGCTTTCAGTTTATACAAAAGGAAATTGAGTCTTAGAGAAATAACTTTCCAAAGGTTATCAGATAGAGTATAATAAAATTGTGATCCACACCAAAGTCCAACTGACAACAAAATCCATGATCTTTCGATGACACAGCTGCATGAAATATTTTACCAAGATAATATAAAAAAACCTAATTTATTCTTCCAAATGATTAGAATTAGCTTAAAAAAAAAAACCTCCTACATGTTCAAATAAATTTGATTCCTTGAAAAGTTTTAATCAATAAAATAAAAATTTCAGGAGGTGAGAAGAACTATTAGATCAGCCTATTAAGGTAAACATGACTATTTAAGTAACACTTTGATTTGCAGAATGCACAATAATCGTTTTGTCTGGTTTATCCTGAATAAAAAGTGACCAAATGATTTTCTGGGACTACTTGAATTCTTGCTGATTCCATGAATTATAGTTATCAAGAAATATCCATTTCAAATTCAGAAACATGCTAATGGTAGAAAGACAACCTTACATGAAACAGACAAGACTTTGAAAATACTATTCCAATTTATATTTTGCAAGAAGACTTAAAAATGCAGAATATTGGTCATTTTAAGTTTTATGCCTCAATAAAGTTAATTCTCAATTTATTCTATGAAAATTAAATAAAATAAAATGATTCTTCAAAAGCTTTAAAAGCCTTAAAACACATATGAATGAAAACTGATATTACCATTAACATATCAGATGTTAAATAATTATATGCTAAATTGAATTTTTTAAATTTTAATTAAAGTGTTATATTAGTTTCAGGTTTACTATATTATATTAGTTAGTTATATTAGTTATATTAGCTATATTAGTTTCAGGTTTATAATTACTATTATAGTAATTCAGTATCTCCATATATTATTTAGTGCTTACACAGATAAGTGTACTTTTAATCACCTTCACCTGTTTCACCCCCGCCCTCCCCTCTGGTAACCATCTGTAACCATCTGTTTGTTCTCTATAGTTAAGAGTATGCTTTTTGGTTTGTGTCTTTGTTGTTGATGATGTTGATTTGTTTTATTTCTTAAATTCCACATATGAGTGAAATTATATGGAATTTGTCTTTCTCTGACTGGCTTATTTTTCTTAGCATTATACTCTCTAGATCCATCCATATTGTTGCAAATGGCAAGATTTCATTTTTGTTACGGCTGAATAATATATATATATATATATATATATATACACACACACACATATATATTCAATATTATATATATACATATATATGTATATATATATTCTTTTTATCCATTCATCATTTCTTTTTATCTATTCATCTATCAGTGGGCATATGGGCTGCTTCCATAATTTGGGTATTGTAAATATGTTGGAATAAACATAGGAATGCATATATCTCTTCATTTTTTTTAATGTTTATTTATTTTTGAGACAGAGAGAGACAGAGCATGAATGGGGGAGGGGCAGAGAGAGAGGGAGACACAGAATCTGAAACAGGCTCCAGGCTCTGAGCTGTCAGCACAGAGCGACACAGGACTCGAACTCACGGACCGTGAGATCATGACCTGAGCCAAAGTCGGACGCTTAACCTACTGAGCCACCCAGGCGCCCCTGCATATGTCTCTTCAAATGAGTGTTTTGTATTCCTGGGATAAAGAGCCGGTAGTGCAATTTTGTAGGGTAGTTCTATCTTTAAAATTTTGAGGAATTCCGTACCATTTTCCACAGTGGCTGCACCAGTTTCCATTCCCACCAACAGTGCACAACGGTTCCTTTTTCTCCATATCCTCACCAACACTTATTGTTTCTTGTGTTTTTGATATTAGCCATTCTGACAGGTATGAGGTGATATTTTATTGTGGTTTTGATTTGTATTTCTCTGATGATGAGTGATGTTGAGCATCTATTCATGTGTCTGTTGGCCATATGTATGTCTTGTTTGGAGAAATGTCAGTTCATGTACTCTGCCCATTTTTTAATTGGATTATTTTTGTGGTTTTGTTTTTATTTTTGATTGTTTTGTGTGTGTGTGTTGATTTGTATAAGTTCTCTCTATACATTGGATAATAACTCTTTATCAGATATGTCATTGCAAACATGTACTCCCATTCAGTATGTTTGTGTTTTAGTTTTGTCTTTAGTTTGACTTTTAGTTTAGTTTTCACTGTGCAGAGCTTTTTATTTGATGTAATCTCAATAGTTTATTTTTGCTTTTGTTTCCCTTGCCTCAGGAGACATACCTAGAAAGATGTTGTTACAGCCAATGTCAGAGAAATTACCGCCTGTGCTCTCTTCTATGATTTTTATGGTTTCAGATCTCACATTTAGTTCCTTAATCCATTTTGAGTTTATTTTTATATATGGTATAATAAAGTGATTCAGTTTTATTCTTTTGTGTATAGCTGTCCCATTTTCCCAACACCATTTGTTGAAGAAATTGTCTTTTCCCCCATTGGATATACTTTCCTGTTTTGTTGAAGATTAATTGACCATATTATTGTGGGGGGGGGGGTTATTTCTGGGCTTTCTATTCTGTTCTCTTGATCTATGTATCTGTTACTGTGCCAGTACCTTACTGTTTTTATTACTACACCTTTGGAATATAACTTGAATCTGGAATCATGATACCTCAAGTTTTCTTTTTATTTTTCAAGATTGCTTTGGCTACTCATGGTCTTTTGTGGTTCCATACAAATTTGAGGATTGTTCTAGTTCTGTGAAAAATGCTGTTGGTGTTTTGATAGGGCTTGCATTAAATATGTAGATTACTTTGAGTGGTATAGACATTTAAAAAATATTTGTTCTTCCAATCCATGAGCACGGAATATCTTTCCTTTTATTTGCGTCATCTTCAATAACTTTCATCAGTGTTTTATAGTTTTCAGAGTAGAGATCTTTCACTTCTTTGGCTAAGTTTATACCTATGTGTCTTATTATTTGTGATACAATTATAAATGAATTATTTTCTTAATTTCTTTCTATTCACTGTTAGTGTATAAATATGCAAAGGATTTGTGTACATTGAGTTTTTATCACGTAGTTTTACTAAACATCATTTATCAGTTCTAGTAGGCTTTTGGTGGCTTTGTTGAGGGTTTTTATCATGAATAGATATTATACCTTGTCAAATGCTGCTTCTGCATCTATTGAAATGTTCATATAGTTTTATCTTTCCTCTTTTTTTAAGTTTACTTATTTATTTTGAGAAAGAAAGAGAGAGGACACACAGAGGGAGAGAATCTCATCAGGTTCCACACTGGCAGCACAGAGCCCAATGAAGGGCTCGAACCCAGGAACTGTGAGATCATGACCTAAGCCAAAACCAAGAGTTGAATGCTTAACTGATTGAGCCATCCAGGTGCCCCTATAGGTGCCTCTATTGAGGTTCTGTATCACATTGATTGATTTGTGAATATTGAGCTACCTTAGCATCCCAGGAATAGTTGCTATTCCATCATGGCGAATGATTTTTTTTTTAAATGTATTGTTGGATTAAGTTTGCTATTTTGTTGAGGAATTTTGCATCTATGTACATCATAGATATTGGCCTGTAGTTCTCTCCCTCTCTCTCACTTTTTTTTGTTTGTTTTGTTTTGTTTTGTAGTGTCTTTTTCTGGTTTCGATGTCAGAGTAATGTTGGCCTTATAGAATGAATTTGGAAGCTTTCCTTCCTCTTCTAGAATTTGAAAAAGTTTGAGAAGAATAGGTATTAATTCTTCTTTGAATGTTTGCTAGCATTCACCTTTGAAGCCATGTAGTTCTGCACTTTTGCTTGTTGTGTGTTCTTTTTGATTACTGATTTAATTCAGTGCTGGTAATCAGTCTGTTCAAATTTTCTATTTTTTCCAGCTGCAGTTTTGGCAGGTTATGTTTCTAGGAATTTATCCATTCTTTTATGTTGTCCAATTTGTTGGCATATACTTTTTCATAATATTCTCTTACAGTCATTTGAATTTCTGTGGTTGCAGTTGTTACTTCCCCTCCCTCATCTCTGATGCTGTTAATTTGAGCCTTTTTTTTTTTTATGAGTCTGCCTAAAGGTTTATCAATTTTGATGATCTTTTCAAAGAACCAGCTCCTGGTTTCATTGATCTGTTCCGTTTTTTTTTTTTTTTTAGTTACTATATCATTTATTTCTCCCCCAATCTTTATTATTTCCTTCCTTCTGCTGGTTTTGTGTTTTGTTTGTTATTTTCTTAAAGCTCCTTTAGGTATAAGATTAGATTATTTGAGATTTTTCTTGCTTCTTGAGATAGGCTTGTACTGCTATAAACTTCCTTCTTAGAACTGCTTTTGCTGCATTCCAAAGATTTTGGACCATTTTCTTTTCATTTTCATTTCTCCCATGTAATTTTGATTTCCTCTTTGATATCTTGATTGGCCCACTCATTGTTTAGTAGCATGGTATTTAACTTCCAAGGATTTGTGGTCTTTCCAGATTTTTTTTCTTGTGGCTGATTTCTAGTTTCACGGTGTTGTGGTCAGAAAAGACGCATGACATGACTTCAGTTTTTTTTAATTTGTTGAGACTTGTTTTGTGGTTTAATATGTATCTATTCTGGAGAATGTTCTGTGTGCACTTGAAAAGAATGTATATTCTGCTGTTTTAGGATGGAATGTTCTGAATATATCTTTTAAATCCATCTTGTCCAGTGTGTCATTCAAAGTCACTGTTTCCTTTTTGATTTTCTGTTTGGATGACATATCCATTGGTATAAGTGGGGTGTTAAAGTCCCATACTACTATTGTATTACTGTACATTAGTTTCTTTATGTTTGTTATTAACTGTTTGTGTATTTGGGTGCTATCATGTTGGGTGCATATATATTTACATTTGTTATATCTTCATGTTGGAGTGTCTTCTTTATTATTATATAGTGTCCTTCTTTGTTTCTTATTACAGTCTTTGTTTTAAAATCTGTTTTGTCCAATATAAGTATTGCTATCCTGGCTTCCTACTGACATCTATTTGCATGATAAATGTTTTTCCATCCATTCATTTTCAGTCTGGATGCACCTTTAGGTCTGAAACGAGTTTCCTGTAGACAGCATATAGATGAGCATTTTTTTTTAATCTATTCTGCCACCATATGTCTTTTGATTAGAGCATTTAGGCCATTTACATCTAAGTAATTATTAATGGGTATGTATTTATTGCCATTTTGTTACTTGTTTTGTGGTTATTTTTGTAGTTTTTCTCTGATCCTTTTTTTCTCTTTCTTTCTTTCATGGTTTGCTGGCTTTCTTTAGTGATATATTGGATTCCTTTCTCATTATTTTTTGCATATCTGTTCCTGGTTTTTGATTTGTGGTTACCTTTCGGTTTGTATATAGTATCTTCTGCATTTAGGATTCTATATTTCAAGTTGATAGTCACTTAAGTTTATTCCTCTCCTTTCAAAGTTTTAGGCATATGGTATCATAATTTATATCCTTTTACTTTGTGAGTCCTTCGACTGGTATTTACAGCTATACTTAATTTTACTACTTTCATGCTTCCTAATTTTCTTACTTCCACTTATGGTCTTCATTTCCCCTCAAAGAGTCCCCTTTAACATTTCCTGTAGGGCTGACTTAGTTCTCATGAATTACTTTACCTTTGTTTGTCTGGGTAACTTTTTATATCTCATTATATTCTGAATAATAGCCTTGTTGGATCTTGGCTGCAGATTTTGTCCTTTCAGCACTTTGAATATATCATGTTGCTCCCTTTTGGCAATCGAAATTTCTGCTAAAAAATTTGCTACTAGCCTTATGGGGTTTGTCTTGTATGTAAGTATTTTGTTTTATTTTGCTGCTTTTATTTTTATTATTTATTTATTTATTTATGTATTTATTTATTTATTTTTTAATTTACATCCAAGTTAGTTAGCATATAGTGCAACAATGATTTCAGGGAGTAGATTCCTTAATGCCCCTTACCTGTTTAGCCTATCCCCCTTCCCACAACCCCTTCAGTAATCCTCTGTTTGTTCTCCATATTAAGAATCTCCTATGTTTTGTCCCCCTCCCCTTTTTATATTATTTTTGTTTCTCTTCCTTTGTGTTCATCTGTTCTGTGCCTTAAAGTCCTCATATGAGTGAAGTCATATGATATTTGTCTTTCTCTGACTGACTAATTTCACTTAGCATAATACCTTCTAGTTGCATCCATATAGTTGCAAATGGCAAGACTTCATTCTTTCTCGTGCTGCTTTTAAAACTCTATCTTTATTATTACTTTTTACTTTTTGCCATTTTGATTACCATGTGTCTTGGTATGGACCTCCTTGGGTTGATTTTCTTGGGGGCTTCTGTGCCTCCTGGATCTGGATATCTGTTTCCTTCTTTTGATTAGGGATTTTTCAGCTATTATTCAAATAAATTTTATTCTCCCCACCCTTTTCTCTTCTCCTTCTAGGATCCTTATAGTGTGAATACTACACTTGATGGTGTCACTGTGTTCCCTAAGTCTATTGTTATTTTTGTTTTTAAGTTCATTTACTTATTTTGAGAGAGAGAGTGATAGAGAGTGAGTGTGAACAAGGGAGGGGCAAAGAGAGAGGGAGAGAGAGAATCGAAAGCAGGCTCTGTGCTATTAGCACAGACGTGGGGCTTGATCCCATGAACCATGAGATCATGACTTGAGCCTAAATTAAGAGTTGGATGTTTAACTGACTGAGCCACCCAGGCACCCCAGTCGATTCTCAATTTTCACAATTTTTTTTCTCTCTTACCTATTCCACTTGATTACTTTCCATTACTCTGTCCTTCAGGTCACTGATTTGTTTTTCTGTTTCCTTTATTCTGTCTAGTGTATTTTTAATTTCATTATTGTGTTCTTCATCTGTAATTGGTTCTTTTTTATATCTTTGTTGAGGGTCTCACTGATATCCTCCACTCTTCTCTAGTCCACTGAGTATATTCATGATCGTTACTTTAAATTCTCTATCAGGCATAGTGCTTATATTTGTTTCACTTAGGTCTCTTGCTGTGGTTTTGTCTTGTTTTTTGGTTTTTTGTTTTTGTTTTTTTTTCATTTGGGACATATTCATCTGTTTTCTCATTTTGTCTGACTCTCTGCATCTGCTTCTGTGTACTAGGAAAGTCTCCTATGTCTCCTGCTCTTGAAAATAATGGCCTTATGGAGGACAGGTCCTGTGGTATTCTGCAGTGCAGTGTCCCCTGTTCACCAGAACCTAGAGCTTTAGGGTGGCTCCAGTATGTGTTGCCTATTCCCTGCTGTTGTGTCTTGTCTGTTTTTTCATTCAGTCTAGTCATCTGTAGTGGATGTCTTTGCCTGACATGGGCAGTGTTTGGTTCCTGTAGTGTTAGTTGAATAGTCTCAGGCTGTCTTGGGCTTTAGTTTAGTCAGACCTGGAATTTGCCTGAGATACAGTATCTCCAAACTGCTGAGCATTTTTCCTGTGTTGTCCCCTCAGAAGTATTCATTGGAGTGCAGGGCCTATAATCAGACCAACTTCCTGCCCCCAGCCCATGGCTGGGGCCACAGGCTGACTGGTGCGTGGTTATCCCCTTCTCACCCTAGGGAAGGAATCAACTTTAGAGTGGTTACAGAGTGGTGCTGGTCCCTGTCAGGATGGTTTGCACACTGCCAGCCTTGTGAATGGGCTTCAGGTGAGGAGCCTATAGGAGTGGATGTGCTGCAACCAGTCTGGATTGGCTAGGGAAGGGCACACAGTTTTAACAAGGTGCTCCCAACTCTTCTGTAGGAGAGGGCCTGCCACCCCATAGCCACCATCACTACTGCCAGGACCAAGGAGTCACAAAGTGCACAGGTCATGAGACAAGGTATTGACAATGTTTGTAGTGCTCTTCTGGGTTTGGGGACCCAGTGCTGGGACTTAGGCAAGCATGACTGGAAAGGGCAGATCTGCGGTGGCCAGTGTTGACACCCCACTGGTCCTGCGGGTGGCCCTGTGTTTATGTTGGGGTGTGGGGGAGGAAAATGGCATCCGACAGCTCCTTTCTTCCTAGAAAAGTCCCTCAGTGAATCCTGTCCCTTAGAGACAGGCTCTGAGATTACTAAATAATGCTCCTTCCCATATGCCCCAGGCAGTTTTGAAACTGCTGCTTCTAGCTGTATCTCTGCTGCCTGCTTTTTGCACTGTCTCTTTAATGGTGGGGGCTTGGTTTCTATTTGCCCTCAGGGATCTCCCATAGCTGAATTAATTGATTGTTAAAATTCTAGGCTTTAAGCCCCACTAGTTGTAAGAACTCACAAAATTTGGGCCTTCAATTGTTCAAACCCAGATGTTGTGGTGATTTGTCTTCCCTGTGTGTGCTTCCCTGTGTGAGGGTCTGTTTCTCTAGCCTCTCCATGCCTGCAGCTCCCTCCCTCCCTCCCATGCATGCCCTACAGTCCCTTAGATGTGGCCTAGTCTCTACCTTTACCTGTAGATTTTGTTCTACCAGTCTTTGGGTTATATTTTGGTTTGTTTATACTGATGTGAGTGTTATCGACTTGTATCTCTGGGACAAGGTAAGTTTAGGGTCCTCCTATTCCACCAACTTCCCAGACTCTAATCTGACTTGAATTTCTTAAAATAACATAAGATAAATGTTGGGTATTTTTTTTTAATTGACTGTCTTCAAAATTATTTTTTATTAATTCATTTTTATGTTAACATATCCTCTACAACCTTTTAATGATGAAAATAAAAAGGAAATGAATTGCTTTATCAGTATATTTAATAACTGTAGTATTTTTCCTTTCTTAAAACATAGGAGTATTTGAAATACAGGTACTCAGGTTTGACTACATTAACAAGGAGTTAATTTAAAGGAACATCTGGTTGTTTCTAATTGCTCTGGATGGGAAAAAGAGGACCCAGATGCTTACATAATTCATCCCTCCATCTCTAGTTGACAATAACAATAGCTTTGCAGTAGATATAGTAAGTAAGAACTCAGTGCCATTTGAGCTTATGTGTTCCTAACTGGAACATAGGCAAAGATATTTTTTCTAAATTTCTCAAATTGAAGGTGTGCACAAACTGACCGTATATGTGTCTATATTTATATTTTAATTACAAGTTTGAAAATATTTATTGCTGCTACTTTGACCACTATAGGAAAGAGGCATGTGGTAGGAAGAATTCTAAGATGGGCCCGAGGACTGTGCCCTCTAGTGTACATGTTCTGTATAATCCCTCCCCTCGTGTGTGGATGTGAACTATGAATATGACAAATGCCACTATTATGATAGATTACATTATATGGCAGATGTGAAGGAATTTTGTAGATATAAAGCTATTCGGCTGACTTTGATTTAATCAAAGGGAGATGATCTCAGTGGGCCTGACCTAATCAGCTGAGCCCTTTGTAAAAACTCAGAAGCAGCTGAGAAGCTATCCCAGTGGCTGTGAAGAAGCAAGCTGTCAGTAGTTATACAGCTGCCAGAAAATGAATTCTACTTACAAGGATGTGAGCTGGGAAGAAGACCCTGAGCCTCACATGAGACCACAGCCCCAGGCAGCATCTTGGTCATAGCCATGTTCAGATGCTTTGACTCCTGATCTAATAGGTGAGATAATATATGTATGCTGTTTCAAGCTTGTGGAATTTTGTTGCATAACAATGGAAAACTAATTCAGTACATACAGTCTATCACAAGGACTTGAATTTGATAGTGGTTTGTACATAGTAGGCACTGATTCATACTCCTGTCATACATTTTAGTTTCATAAAGTAGAGTCAGGGGCGCCTAGGTGGCTGAGTCGATTGAGGGTCCTACTCTTGGTTTCAGCTCAGGTCATATCTCATAGTTTGTGAGCCTGCTTGAGACTCTATCTCTCCTCTCTTTCTGTCCCTATCCCGCTCATACTCTCTCTTTCTCTCAAAAGAAATAAATAAACCTTAAAAAAAATTTTTTTAAAGTAGAGTTAATTAAAAAAAAACTTTCATATATCAAGGATTGTTTTCTCTTCTGACATTAGCAAAAAGTTCATTAGTAGAAACTTTTTAAGTGTGGCAGCTACAGGTAAATCTCAAGCATACTTGTGCCCAGCTAAAATTGATTTAATGTATATCCTTGGATATAAAAGATGCTCTTCTACAGACAGACTGAGTAAGAAAGAGGATTATTGTAATACATTGAAAAATAAAAGAGATTTACAGCATAACCAATTGAAGTTTAGCTTACAATGCTAGGAATACTTTCCAAAGTGATTGGGTTTGTGAGGCAGAGGTGAAAAGTGAATTACAAAATGAAAAGCGTTTCTTTTTCAAGACACACAACTGCAGAGGGAGATCTAGCAGGAGTAGTGTAAAAGGATGTATTCTTCCATAAGCATTAGTTAGCTTTGCAATAATACTTGAGGAATTCAGAAACTTTTCTAAAGGAAGAATAGAATAAACAAAAGAAGCTTTATTTTAATGTTATTTTTCTTATTTTTTTCTCCTTTCGGAAGTAGAACAAGAATTTCTTTTGATTATTTAAAAAAAAACTTGCCATAATATTAATATTTAATAAAGTTCAAAATATAAGATGAGCAAAGGAATATGCCCAATAACATTTAGCATTTTGCATGAGAAAGAGAATCACGGCCATACAAATATTCAGAGGACCAATTACAGCAAAAATAAGGTACAGAATATATTATCAGAGCAGCTTAGAAGCATCATCCTCAGTGGTAAAATAAAGGGCAAGATACAGGCAAAACAGTCATCACTTTTATGTAATTAGAAAACAAATAGAGGAGTCATGTTATTGTGAATACCCATTAACTATTACAAATTGTATTGGAACATTTAAGAAGTGCAATGAATAACCAATTAGTCTATGGTACTCATCATTGCCGGAGTGAGTGCTTAATACAAAGTTTATGAAATAGACTTTGCATTTTATTTGTCAAAGCCTCTTTATTTGTGATTTTGTCTGAACCTTGATGAAGAGCAGGACTTTATTTATGCCCTTGCGTGCAATTACCACCGTTTTCCTTTTTCTTTCCCTCTCCCTAATTAATACATATTAACATCCCAAGTGATCAACTTTTGACATTCTTCAGGAACATTTAATTCATTCACTCAATCAAGATCCCTTTTGAGACAAAAGATAAGGCAAGTATAAACAGGAAACTCAGTGAATTTCATTTGTTAGGCTCTTTAGTAGGGGTTAAAAATGTCAATACCAGTGTTTTTATAACATTTTTCATGAGGGATTTCACGTCATCCTGAAGAATAGAAGCATAGAAAGTTGTAAATTTTCAGAGAAGCTAATATGCTTCTTTATTCTTATGCCTTCTATTAGTTTTGGTTCCATAAACTTCATGTGTGACTCCCTCAGGATAAAGGAAGTCCTTGCACACTACTCTTTGGTGACTATTCCTCCTTAAAACTCACCCAGTTATTCTTTGATTATTTTACATTGTTCATTCTGAATTTTTCCTTTCAAATATGTCCAACTTTTGGAGCTATTTGTTTTATGTGTCGTGATTTATTTTTTTAACATTTATTTATTTTTGAGAGACCGAGTGTGAGTGGGGGAGGAGCAGAGAGGGAGACACAGAATCTGAAGCAGGCTTCAGGCTCTGAGCCATCAGCACAGATCCCAACGCGGGGCTCCAGCTCGAGAACTGCAAGATTATGACCTGAGCAAAGTCAGACGCTTATCTGACTGAGCCACCCAGGTGCCCCTGTTTCTTGATTTAAGGGTCAGCTCCCAGCTGATATAACCCTGGACACTTGCTCTACAATTTTAAGAGAATACTTCTTCCTGCCAAGACATTAGTTCCCTTTGGTATTAGTTGTAAGTCATGTCTCTGACATCTTATTCATATTTTTTATTATGTTTCTTTGGGATCTAATTTCCTTTTTTGTTCTAGTATCTCTGATACCACTCCTTTTCTAGTAGTTTAACATCAGTAAGAAACCAGAGACTTTATTCATTTATTTCATTTTAATTTCATTTTATCTTAAAGATATTACTCTCCTTTTTTATCAGCCTACATTTCTTCACTTTGTTTTCATTCTTATGATGCTCCTGTGCTTGAGATAGTTTTGAAACACATATGTTTTGAAAGCTTTTTTAAAAATAAAGCAGAGAAACCAAATGTTCTGCCAGAGCCCTTAAAATTGTCTTCTTCAATTTTAGGTGTGCTTATTTTATTTGCTTTTTTTATTCCCCTTCACATCCACTTAAGATTATGGTTTATACTCCTTAAAACAATGGCCTCCATTTCTCTTTATTCGTTTGTTTGTTTTTAAAAAAAATATAGCATACCTCTTTGGTTAAGGCTCCATTTTGCGTGTGCCTGAAATCTAAAGTGATAAGGAGAACACACGTCTTTAACGAAGCTAGGTCCTGACAATGCTCAATGCTAGGGATTGCGTTAGCAGTTTGAATATGGTACACCCCATCTACTCCTACCTGTTTTACCCTGGAACCCACCTATCTCTGTTGTTTCAAGTTTTGGTTTGTAATCTAAGTACATAAACATACTAAAGGTGACCAAAAAAAAAAAAAAAGTTCATCTCTAACCTAATGTACACAGTGTTTTTTCTCTATGTTTTACCTTAGCTGGCCTAACAACCTATCTAGCATGGCAGCATGCATGTTTTCGTTAAGACCTAGCATGGTCCCCCTATCATTTGTATAGTGTGGCTAAGATCCACTAGTGTAGCACTGCCTATATCAATTGCATAGGGCTCCCCACTCAGAAGATTCCTGCACGAGACAATTCTCTGCTGTCACTATCTTAAAATTCTTAATAATTTTTAACTAAGGGCCCACACTTTCGTTTTGCGCTGGGCACCACAAATTATGTAGCTGGTCTGGCCAGTCAGCGCTGCTATTTGCTACAGTTAACTGCCAAGGTCACAATTCCGTGTAACTGAGTTTTAAAGTCAGTCATCCAGGCCACATTAAACACCAATGCATAATTACCAAAACCAACAAACAAAAACAGCAAAAGAGAAGTTATTGTAATCTGATAACCTGACGTGGTCATGAAATCCCAATGCTTGTTTTTACTATAGCACCGCTAAGTCTTACAGCCACTGTTTCTGGCTGCTCTAGCTAGGTATTATCTGTCACCACTTGTGTGCATTGTCTGCTTAATTTTATCCCCTGTATGTTCTCCAGGTTCCAAGCCAAACATATTAGATATTTTGGATATTAGTAAGGCCCAATAAATAGGACCCTCTTATATCATCTGGATTCAGAACCACCTGAAACATAGACAAGAATCAAACTTCCAGAAATCAAAATGTCAACTTTGTTACTGATAAAGTAAAATGGTATAGGTTGATAAATCTGGTCCAATGTCACGTTAACACTCCCTCAGCTGAAATTATCCTCCCCTAGATACTGGCTTCTGCCATAGATCTTGCCCCACTCAGCCTAGTACTACCTTCTTCCCAGCCTAGAAGGTGGGATTCGATGCTTCCTACTCAGCAGCTATCCCTCTGCCCCACTATAGAGAAAATAGAAGAGCAGAGCCACACATGCCCCATTACTTTTGCATATATCGATTAAATAAGACAACTTTCCTTCCTTGAGGAAAAGTGAATGAAGAGATATGTCTACAAATCATAAACTCTGGTCACACAGATTACTGAAGGCAGGGAGAAAGGAAGTTCTTATAATTGGTGGTGGGGGCAGGGAGACTATAAGACAAGAATATACCTTATGAGATATACGTCTAGTCCATCCAGAAGAAGGATTTAAGGTTGAATGTTTCTGAAGAAATCCAAAGGTCCTTCTCTATAAGAACTTATTAAAAGGATAGTTAAGAAACTCAGATTTTGGAATAAAGCCTAAAGATTTTAATGTACACACAAGAAAATTGGGAATAAAAGTAAACCAGTGATTCTATTTGTGAAGTAATATAAATTTGAGGCTAAGCTTAGTTTTTTTTCCATAACTTAATAGCATTCTTGGGGTGCCTGGGTAGCTCAGACAGTTAAGTGTCCAACTCTTGATTTCAGCTCAGATCATGGTCTCACCATTTGTGGAATCTAGCCTCACATTGAGCTCTGGCAGAGCGAAGCCTGCTTGGGATTCTCTCTCTCTCTCTCTCTCTCTGTCCCTCCCTCCATCTCACTCTCTCTCAAAATAAATAAAAAAAAACCTTTAAAAACTAGCATTTTTTTTAATTTCAAAAATTTTTAAAGATGATTGCTTTTAATTTGCTACCATAATTTAATTTATACTGTAGACTATGAATTAAGGTTTCTTTCTGATATTCCATTTAATTTTGAACCGTGCAGTCTACATGTACAGTGTAATGTGCACTATGGAACATTATATACAGTTATATTCTCATATTCCTTATTTCTCTAGTAAGGAAATAGAAATGTGTTCTACTAGGTACCTAGGAGTATTCCTCTTTCAGCTTCATAATTTCCCAAGATGGCCCTCTACTGACCATTATGGCCCAAGATGGCCCTCTACAGACCTCCTCCGAGGAGGAGTCATTAAGTTCACCTGGATAAACCTTTGCTAGTGTCTGGTGCCACAAAAACAAACCAAGGATTACTTAGGTAGGGATTATTTTTAAGGCAATGAAAGCATTCCAAGTGTCCTTCATTTGTTCCTATGTGTTCCAGATATTGTCCATATGTGTTTCCAGATCTGCTCCCCACTTTCCCCCACACTGCTGTCTGCCCTGGGATGATTTCTTGCATGACATATGTGAACGAATCCCCTGACTTCTAGCTTCAGGTTAGGGTAGAGCAATGGTGAGCCTAGGCAGAGATGGAAGAGGGAGAAGACAGTAAGATCAGGGTAATTATTAGGTGTTGCTCTGGCTCCCATGCTGAGGGGACGCCTGTCATGTCTCTTTCCTGAAGGTCACTGCTCCTCTCAAGGCTCTCCTCTGTATAGTATACTTTCCTTCTAGTTTCTAGGAACCATCATTTTGGTGTTCCCTGCCCCAGACAACTGTGTTATTTCTTGTAGTTCCCTTACACCAAATGACACCTTTTTAAGTGGTCCCTTTTTGAACACTTCTAGGATAATTCTAATTTTAATGTGCCCCATCTATTTTATATAAACACCCAGACAGACACAACCTGCAGTGGAAAGGTCTCTCTAAAAGCATGTAAATCACTTTGTGTGTACTAAAACCAGAGTATTTTCTGGTGTTAGGAAATGCAATAAATATAGTGGCAGGTTGGTAGAGGGAAATCCTCAGCTCTTTTGTCTACATCAATGGCATTTTATATAAAGGTGGCTTTTACCATGTTCATACAACCTGGCTGGTCTCTTAGTTATTGAAGCTCTTCTCATGGATAAGCATTTAAAGAACTCCAAGAGGGGATGTTGTCTCATCCATCTTTGTTACCTGCCATGGAAAGGCCTTTTCCTGCGAACATTATGATTATGTATGGGGTATTGCCTGATCAATATATTTCTATTTAAGGATGCCAGATACTTAAAGTGATGATCTTCAGACTATACAGTGTTAGAATCCATTTAGAGCCCTTGTCCCATGTTAATAAAAAAGAATCATTTACAAAACAACTTAATTCAAAGTGCTGGTTAAAAGAAAAAAAGATGCTGAATTAGTCAACTGGTATATGGCAGTCACACTACTTTCCTAAAAAGTAAAATCAAATTGTATTTCTAAACCCTGTTATTCACCTGGTACTACCGGCCTATTGCCATTTTGGAACTTTGTAGCTTCATACAGATGAATACAAAGCCACACAGCAGGAAAACACAGAAAAAATTAGAATGTTAAAAATGAAATAGCTATGTGCAGCATGGAGCTGTTTTTTTGTTTTGTTTTATTTTGTTTTATAGCTACTGGTGATTTTCTTCTTCTTTTTTAAATTTTTTTTTAAACCAAAGAAATTCTCTTGAGGGACATTTGTGGAAGAAGCCATGCATTTTGAGATACAAGTGAAATGATATATCCTTTAGACATAGGTCTTCCCATAATGTGCACAAGAGAAGTCTGTCTTCTTGCTGCGTTTAATACATTCTGTCCTCCTTAGGAAACTTCTGATGATAACAACTGGAGGCATTTGTGCTACTGCCTTAAATCTCACCATCTCTAGATTACTAAAAATAAATTGGATTAAGTTGTGAACAAATAGTATTTTTTGAAACTCTCTTCAGAATGGAGTATTGCTCTAGAGTACTAAGAAAATAAAAGAGGGTTACTGGTATGTTTCTGTCTGTCTAGGAATCTGGTTTCAACCTGGAGTCCTTTATAATAAACCACTAGGGAAAACTCTCCTGGGAAAAAACATCTATGAGCTTAGGTTTAAAGAAACAATGTTTGGCCTTTGTTTTTTTCCTTGTTGAGCTGCAAAATATCAAAGGACATTAAGGCGTTTTATGAAACTTGGTTTAAAATACTGGTGATAGATTTTTCTCTATTCTCCCCAGAATTCATTGAATAAATATAAGTGTCTAATTATAAAAAGAACTAGAACAAACAAAAGATAGGAAAATATTATGTACATATGAGTCAACAGTTTGAAATGGATTATTAATGAAGTAAATTCCGAACCATCTGGTTTTCCAATCTTGATTAAATTAGGGTGTAATCAGTATGACTGGATCAGCTGTGGAATATACAAACCAGTTACATATAAATGAGTCATGTATAATAATTGTCTACATATTTAAAATGAGAACTTTGTGTACTGAACCACTAGGAAATATACAGAACATAGATATCTATTCCCCTAGTTTTTCAATGCAAATTATCGTTAGGAATATTCCATCACTTAACGTTTATAGGAATCTGCTTTCTTTTTAAAATGATGAAGCACTTGTTCATACATTTTAAATTTCTATTCTTCACTCCATGAGAGACAAAGACAAAAAAAATGAGTTACATTGCTCTCATATAGCTTATACACCCTCCCCCCACCCCCCACCGCCCCAGGAAGAAAAGAGCCTCACATGGAATAT
This sequence comes from Prionailurus viverrinus, assembly GCF_022837055.1. Lineage (NCBI taxonomy): Eukaryota > Metazoa > Chordata > Mammalia > Carnivora > Felidae > Prionailurus > Prionailurus viverrinus. Next base: position 158,468,348 of record NC_062564.1, on the reverse strand, counting down.
CAGTGAACACTATAGAACAATTCCAAAACAAGTTCCAGGAATTTTGTAATGATTCATTCCCTACATAATTTTCAGAGTTTAATGATCATTCCTGCACAAAATTTGATAAAGTGTGTGTGCAGAGTTGCTGTTTTCAGTGAATAGTTTGAAGCTCTATAGGTATGGCTCTAGATAAAAGTTTACATTTTATTTATTCATCTTTAAATTTTAACGTCAGCACCTAGAACGCGTGTGGCACTTTATCGGTGTTCGATCAATGTTGATTAAATGAAAAAATCAAGGAGTGTGAATCCCTCTCAGCTGAGAAGACGGCCTCCCATCCATCACAGCTCTGCAGGCATCTGGAGTTACACTTCCCAGTTGCCATGGTTGCTTATGGCTTAAGCTGCAATATTGTTAACGCTTTCAGCATTAGTAGTAATAGTGTTTGTTTTACAGTCATTATCCATCTCCCTGTCAGAAGCCTCAGACATCTCATTGAAAGAGTGGGCGCTGCGAGGGCTGCCCAGAACCAGGCCCAGAAAGGATCTTTTGCCCAACATTATAAGGCTTCTGTCTATGCTCCAGGAAATGTGTTTCTGCTTTGTCTTTCCTGACACCCCCCCAACCCCCATCTAATTTAGCCTGTTGTTTAGCTTGTGTACATTTCTGGATTCCTGGAGCTGTGTCGAGGCTCACTCTGGCTGTTTGATGTCCTGGAATCCTGACTTTGGAATCTTCTCTTGTCCCCTGCTTGTGCTGTGCCACGTATTGAACCATTTCTGATTATTTCTTTTTCTTTACCTAATCTTAATGATTGACCATGTATTGATTATATGGAGCTATTTTTAGTCTAGACTGCCTCTTCTATAGTCTATCTTTGGATTCTAAATATGCCTCAAGCAAGTCCTTAGGTGGGCCCAAACTACCTATATTCATACCAAAAAGACAAGTGTGAGGGCAAAGAAACAGACAAAAGGCTTCTAACTTAGTTTAGATGTAGGGACCTAGGTATCCTTCATGGAGCAGACCATTTCCTAAGAAATGACAGACCATAAGAATTCAGATTTAAGGAGTTCTTTGTAATTAATATAAGTGGTAAGCAGATAATAATGTAGTTTCTTTGGATCATATTAGGACCAGGAAAATGTGGCCTTCTAATTTTGTTTGTTTGTTTGTTTGTTTGTTTTCCATGGCTATCATCTACTCAATAGCAAAGTGATTCTCTATACATACTCATACCATAAAACTATATGTATAAATATGTTCCTGCTAATGACCCACAATACAAATATTTTATATTGTTTTTAAATACATCTTTTTTTTGTTTGGGGGAATTTTTGTGTCCCCTACTTTCACAATCGTCTCAGATATGATATGGGTTGTAGGGGAAAAAGACCCGCATCATGATCGTCAGCAGCATATAAGGGAAACCCAGAGAGAACAATACAATGTTCCTTTGAGAAATGCTGTATCTGCAAAGCTGTTGATAGCATGGAAGAGAATATTATGCACGAAAATTTGAACAATGGCTATGTAAGACAGTGAATAAGAAGAGGCAGAGTTGGAATGAAAACATGTTTTGGGTGCTGCTTACTCAATTGTATATTTATGTTTCCTTTCTATGCATAATCAATAATGATGCTTGATTTAAAAGACGAAGTCTAAACAGGTCTAAAAGAATTCTTTAAAATAAAACTTACAACTAAAGGAGCATTTGTCATTATTTAATTGGAATCTTTTTTAACGTTATATGGGGCAACAAGACAAAGGCATTGGCCACGCAAGGAGCTGTCTCTACAGAACATTTGGCAGCCCTTCAAAAAATGGTGTGCCCTGAGTAAGGAGGCCTTAGCCTTCTATACTCAGATCAGGTCATTGAATGTGAGCTGCCCTAGGGCAGGTGAACCATGTGTGATGTGCCTCTCTTAGGCTAAGAATAATTCTCAGAGAAGGACTCACCTAAGACCCATTCAATGGGAGTTTCTCTGGCCTACAGAGAACTTCAGGGTGACATGCTTTATAACCACTACAATGTACCTCTTACCCAACTTGGATCCAGTTGCTTCATGGGAAAGTTCTGGAAAAAGCTCCTCTAAGTTTTCAATCATTTCCCTATGGAAACTAAAAATAGGAAAAACCTTAGGGGAAACTACACTCTGCTTTTGCAGGTTGTTTCAAGGACACCACTGATACTAATGGCCACCTTACTCTGTTATCCTTTACAGCTACCCCTTCCACAAGCTAGCACCTCTGCTGGGCTAGGCAACCTACCTGCTGGATGACTTCAGTCGCTATCTCTGTGAAGTCTGAATTTCTATTGACCATAACATTCCCAGGCCATGAATGCTGCATTTTCCTCTTTATCATTTAAAATTGGGCAAGGGTAGATCAAGAACAACCTTAATAGATCACAAGGATCTGAAACATGTTCTTGTTTGCCTCCACTATGGAACAGCAGACCTCCCTTCTTGATGATCAGGGACAATTCTGCCTGGAAGGTGGTTCTCCTCTTATCAGCTGCACTCATGGTGTGAGGATCCAGAAATGACTGGATTAGGACTCTTGCTCAGTTTCCTTGTGAAAGCATTGTCTCTCTCACAACAGGTCTCTAAATCTGAAGATTTAGGCCTCTAGATCTGATTTGCCCAGAGTTGTTCAGATAAGATGCAACTTTCTACAAGTGGACCACTGGGAGTGATGGTGAACATCATCATCACCTCTGCCTCCTACCCCTTGGTTCCTGGAACCATGTATTCTACCTACTGGGAATACCTTATAATTATGATTGATTGATTTAGGATATACATACACACACACACATACATATGAAATAATGCATATTTACAAATATATTTATTATATATATTTGTATAAATATACATTTATATATGCATATGTATAAATATATGTATACATACAAATACATATTATAATGTATACAAATATATGCATATGCATGTAATGTAATAATATAATGTACAAATTATATAATTTATAAATACATACATAATTTATAAATGTAAATATTCATTAAAATATACATTTATCCCTCTCCATGCAGGATGTCTTCTCATCTTTGCCAAGTATCATCTAACCTGGAGCCCAGGTTATACCTTAATGAGGTCATCCCACATCTCAACATGCTATAAGGCCTGCAGCTTCTGAAAGGTAGGTTATACGGGAGGATCATTGGCCCCCATGTCGTACCTCTGTGTCTTTAAAGTGGGCTCCTTAGCTCAGTCAGATGTGATGCAAGATCCTATGTTTGTGTGTCTGACACTGACATGGATAGTGGTGCTGGCAGATGCGCAAAGAGAAATATTATTTCCAGGTTGGAAGGGGTATAATTGGATCTACTTACCACCAAGTGGCTTATTGATCTTGAGGAAAAATATCATATGAAGTTGTCATCTTTGCTCTTTGTTGGTGGCAGGATAAACAGTATACACTTGCTATAAACTTACAGGTCTGTTTCTTGAGGATCTAGCCTATTCTTTCTCCAGTGGGTTCTAGGTCTAAAAACTGGCTTAAATTCAGAAGGTGTGACGTTTTATTGGGATTGCTATGTAGTTTTCTGATCATCCAATCCTTATTTATTTTGATTGTATGGATTGACTAACGTCCTTATTTTGTGCCTATCAGCCTTGCCCCTATATTCTCTTTACTATTTACATAGCTAGCAATCTGTGAATCAAGCTTTCCTAGCTGCCTGGCCTAACCTTGCTGCCCATTTTGATATTCATTCACTTTTTTTCACACACTTGGTTCTATTATGTTAGAGTCCTACCATCAACATTGCAAATTCAACAAACTTGGTTCTGTTACAGTTTCCCCTACCGTTAGCCTGACCTACAAGAGTACAACCATTCTTGATCTTCACTAAGGTACCCACAATGCAACTCCCACTAGCATATGTTTTATCACTTTATGAAATGGGATGTCATCTAGGCTCCTCTGGAAGCATAATCAGTTGCTGGGTTTTCTGGCCTCACAAAGTATAGTGATTTGAGCATCCATTCTTACTTTTATTAGCCTTTCTGACCCCTTTTCTATTGTCTACCAAAGTAGCCAGTGATATATCTGCTATACTTAATATGGTACATTGCTTTCTCCAAGATTATAACGGCAGTTTAGCAGTATTAGCTCCCCAAGATATTAAATCCTGGGTATAAATCCTTATATTGGAAGAACACTCTCAAATCAATAAGCTTTTCATTTTCTACCCCTATTTTCCATCCACCTTACTACAGCTGCATTGGGATCTAATATTATATAGACTTTCAGAGCTCCTTCCAGTATGTATGGACTAGGTTCTGCAGCTCCTTTGGGATATAGACCCTTTTTTCTCTCAGAAGGCTTGGCACTTCCTTAATTGAATTACATTGTAATGTGCCCAAAGTTAGCAGTCAAATAGATGTCAGAAGAGGAAGTGAGGTTAGATCCTATTGTCTTTACATCATCTCTAATTGAGGCAGGAATTCTGGCCTCTAAGAGAAAAGAGTGACTTACTTTTGCATACCTAATAGGTTTAGGGAGATGCAAAGTTTCAAGATTTCCAAGAATACTAAGTCAGGTGTTCACACCCTCAAGTCTCAGTGTCCCACTTCTTCTCAATCAGAACCATGACCTTGGTGAAACACTCTGGGTAGGGTTGAGAATTCATCTTTTTTTCTGGAGCTCTGCTATTCCTATGATCTTCCTCTAAATGTGGGAGATAAGTATCTCTTTTTATGCTGCCAAAGAGTCACTTTGACTTTTAGCCAGTATTGCTAAAGCATCTATAATTGATGATTAATCACCCTCAGCCTTTCATTTTCTTCCTCCAAAGCATCAATGGCACTCTACATAGCTGTCTGATTCCATTGTCCTTATAATTAGAATGTCCTAAACCTCTTGAAGGCCTGAGATATTGCATCCACCAGTACAGTGCATTGCCCTGATGTCTTATAATCAATTTTCCACCAATAAATGTTTTAACAACTGTACTGCTACAGCATGCCAGGTGTTATTAGGGCTCTACCTACTACCAGTGATGAGGTCCTTATTGTCTGCCAGTCTCCAAATATTCTTAGAGACTGATTCATCAGATAATTCTTGGCACTGAGTGTATTAGTTCAGGTTCCCTGGAAACAGACTTTGCAATAGAGACACGCATGCAAGACTACCATAGGCAGTAGTATTGGGGATTGTCTTTACCCCAATACATAGTGGATGAGTAAAGAAGTAGGATTGGGCAGAGGGAGGAGGTGAACTGATATGGTCACAGAGGGCTTAGTTGGTCCATGGGAAGTTGGGGTGTTTAGATTGACCTACCTTGAGGCAAGTTCACCACTGTCCTACCACATCCATATTTGTTTCCAAGAACAATCCTAGTTTTCTAGTACCAGTCTTTGAATATGGACTTCCCTGGAGAAAGGGGCATGACTAGATGATTGGTATTTCTCAGCCTGAGAGTTATGCCTCTAGAGGTGCTCAGCCGAGAGCTGTCAGCCACTAAATGGGGCAGCTGGGTGATAGATACACTGCTCAATCCACTCAACTACCTATGACATTTCACTTCCATCTGACTTCTCCTTGGTGTTTGCCTAGATTGCTATTTCATTGTTGTCCTTAGTACTACTCTCTTGCTCCCAAGTGGCTCTCCATTTTGCCCATTGCAATAATCACCCAGCTGCAATGACTCACATACCCACTCCCTCTTCTCTTGCTCCTGGATGGCAGAGTACTGTTGCAGCAGATGTAAAACTATGCAGACCTGTCCCGGTACAAATTCATGCTGTGCAACTGCAGTTACATTTTCACAATTATAAGCACAAACATATGAAATCACCTCAGGCAATGCTTTGACAGCTCCCTAGGGTATTGCTCAATTCTGAAGAACACTATGAAATAGCTTAAAAAAAAATATGCTTGACTACCCAGTAGCAGAATACACAGACAGAACTAAGCCAGGCCTCAAGCAAAGTAAATTCCTTCTCCAACTGCTTGACAATGTTATGAAATGATAATGAAAGTTATGCATAACTAACAACTTAAAATTCATACCTACTGAAATATTTCTCAGTGTAAAAAATAGTGTTAAATTCATTGTGTAAAACTATGGTAACAAAGAAAAGGCATCTTTAAATTCTTGTTTCCCTTTCACCTTGGAAATTACTTCAGAAGAGAATATGAGAAGGTATAATTTCAGTCAGAAATACTATTGAGCACCTACTATGTGCCAGGTACTAATCTAGGAATAGAGATGTGCCAGTAAGAACACTCCCAAATCTTGCTGAAATTGCAGTATTTTCCTCTTGTCTTCAGTTATTTCCTTCTCTCCCCCATCTCCTCGCCTCCCTGCTTCCCCTTCCTCTGTCATTGCTGCATTGTCCAACTGGCCCAAACCTAGTTCAGCTCAAGCATAGTCTTCTCTTCTCTTCCTCTTCTTCCTGTAGCCACTTCACCTTTTCCATATTTCTTCTTTCTCTTTCCCTTTCTTTTTTACCACCTCTTGTTTACACTAGTTTTTAAATTCCTCAATGACCAGAACAATCATATTATTCTGTGTATCTCAAGCATACTGCACAGTGAATTTTGACTTATGTGTTTTTAATATATGAAAGACTTTGTATATGTTGATAACCTATGAGGACAAAAATGTGAATTGATGTTCCAATAATTACAGCTAGGTATCAGTTTTTGTTTGGTAATTATTTCTCAAAAAGTAAGAAAATTCAGGGGCACTTGAGCAGCTCATTCAGTTCAGTGTCCGACTCTTGGTTTTGGCTCAGATCATGATCTCACAGTTCATGAGTTTGAGCCCTGCTTCATGCTCTGTGCTGACAATAGAAAATACATTTTATTTCACTTGCCACATTCAGTAAATTGGTAATGATTTTCCAGAGTACCAACTTGAGAAGAACCTCAGCTGTGCCCAGCCTCAGAGGGAAGGATTATCATGACTCATTATCTCAGCCTGCTGTGAGCTCCTGAGAAGGGATATTACCATTTCTGTCTCCCTTCCCCACCCCTCATTCCCTCTCTTTCTCTCTCTCTCTTTTCCTCTCTCCCTTTCTCTGCTTTCCTCCCCCTCTTCCTTTTCCTCTTTCTTACTCATTTACTTTTTAGGATTTGTATTATTATTATTACAGTAGTAAAAAAGAAAAAAAAACCCACAATGTTTAGATGATGCAGATTTCCTAATTTCAAAGAATTCAACTGAGAAAAAAAATTTTTCCTGGTAGAAAGTTTTAAAAGAAATTTGCATTGTACATCTTTCTTTAATAGATGTAAAATAATGCAGCCACAATTAACTGTAATTTTCTAGAATACACGGACATTTCCATCAATTGACTTCCTTGGTCTTCTTTTCTCTTATATATTTTCCCTTGGCTTTATTTTAGTAGCCGCCCCTCCCACCCCACAGCCATGCTCTAAACTTTATCATCACTAAAAGCATCTGTATCCACCAATTTTGAGCTCTGAGAATCTCAAGCCGCAGCCTCCCATCCCCCCACCTCTCTCGCTTTTACATTTTTCTAAACTGCTGGTTTGAGTTCTTCTCTTTTCCAAAAGTCTGCCACTCTCTACTGACTTTATTTCCTTCCTAGTCCACCTAGAAACTGTAACTTCACACTCTGGTCCTTGTCCTCACATTATCTTTGCACATCCTCTCCATTAAAAATGAATGAGCACTTAGTAAATATATTCCAGCGAGTTGAAAGCAATTTCATTCATACCCTTTCTTTTTCATTTCACATATAACATGATACCAAAGAAACAATCAATGGCAAAAGACAACTAGATAGAAAATGTTTGTAGATTAAAGAAAAAGAAAAATTATGTACAGTTTTAATGAAATCTTGCATGGCATTAATTAACACTACCAACACTCTGTTTTTATTATCATAGATCAGGTCTTCTTAAACATGGAGTGTTTTTCGTATTCAACAGTGCCCCAGATCTATCTTTTTTTTATCTTAATATTTGTCTATCAATATTTCTCAATCTGTTGTCAAGACGATGAAAGATACAGCACAGGTTGATGACTCAGTGTAGCTGATAACATTCATTTGAACTCTAAATATGATAGTTTAGAAACAGATATGATACTCATTCTACAAATTCCCAAGTGCTAAACATTTAACTTCAGTTTTGTAAAATTGAACTAAAATTTCTAAAATTTCATGATCAAGCCCTCATTTTGTTGGTCATGAAAACTTGAGTTCAGGCAAGAGTTTCTCCCCACTCTCCTTTTCTTTTAGACCATAATGAGCGCCTCATATAATGTAGCAGTCACTGGGGAGGGGTTGGGAATTCCTACCATTGGATCTTTTATGTTGTCCATCATTGAATATCATTTCACCCAGTTCTGAGTGCTGCTTTACACAGTATTTCTCAAGTGCCACATTCTCCTCTGTTGAAAAATGCAAGATCTTTTCAGGATTCTCTCTCTTTGTTGTCCTACCTTCTTAGATAACAAAAGAAAAATATGGTGTTCCCAATCCACTTGGGAGCTGAAGGAAAGAGTGCAGTTGTATAAAGCTCTTCATTACCTTCATGTTAATCTTGCCCACAGTATTATACATTCCATGGCTATTTGCAGCACATTGGAATTTGAATGACTTCTATGACAAGATTTCTCAACCCTTGCCCTATTGACACTTTGGCTAGATAATTCTTTGTGGTCTTTTGTCCTGTAAGGAGACAATATCCCTGGCCTGTACCCACTAGAATCTTCCCATCCCATCCACCATTACTACTATGGGTCGTTACAATTAGAAAGTCTCCAGTCATTGGCAGTCACCCCAGTTGGGAACCACTGCATTCTAAGTATGTATTCGACTCACCTGCCTCCGTTTATTTTCTGCTGCTCCTGACTAGTTCAGTAACAGAAATCTCTGGAACCTCATCAACAACCTGGGTTCTTCTCTGCAAATTAAGAGTACAAATCTTCTCTCATCCTTGACCCACAAATTTATCCTTTACCCCACTCTGTATTTGGCTTGATAGAGCCTGAAGTTCACAGGAAGTAGACCCTCACATCTGATACATATACTCTTATCTAACTTTTCAATTCAGTTTCTTCTTCTTTCCTTCTCTTTTCCTCCCCCTCCCTTCCCTTCCTCCTTTTCCCTTCCATTCTTTTCCCCTCACATTCTTTTCTCTTTCTTTCTCTTTCTTCCATCCTATTCCATTCCCTTTCCTTCTTTCTTTGTCCTCTCTCTTCTTTTTATATATCAAATCATGTTCTCAATGTTTCACTTTATGTGTTCACATTAGGTTTGAATATCAAAGGTCAAGAATTTTCCTCTTCTGTTTCCCCAGGAGAAATGAACACTATGGTTCAAACTGCCCAATAATGGACAGAAGTAAAGAAGCATAGAATTCCAGTGAAGGAAGTATCCCTTAATATCTCAAAACGTAATACCTCTACTGCCTTATGCAGCTTAATTGCCAGCAGGTCTGACATAGTTCAAGTTCTGATTTTATTTAAAATCTGAGAAACATCTGAGTACACAGAGATCAATTTCAATGCATGCATATAGCATGGTATTACATGGCAATTGAAAGTGGGGGTTACTGGCCTGAAAATCACTTCTATCATTCTGGGAGTAATCATACTGCTTTCCCATGGACATTTGTCAGTGTTCCTTAACTATGTTGCCAGGGAGATACCTAAAAATGAACATTAAAAAAATGTTAATCCAAAATTCGTATGTGTATGTACATACATATAATGGTATCAATTCCCTTATTTCTCTAGTTTGAGAAACACATATACATATGTTATTTTGTTTACCCTGCTGAATAACAAACCACCTCAAAACTTAATAGCTGAATACAAGAACCACCTTTTTATCCCTCATGGTTTTGTAGGGTGATCGGATTTGGCCCATGTAATTTTGTGATGGAAGTGATGTCAGTTGAGCTGTATCTATCTGGAAGATCAACAGGACTAGGCCATCCAAAATAGTTCACTCATATGGCTCCTATTGCTGTTGGCTTGAAGCTCATCTAGAGCTGTTGAAAATAGTGCTTTGGTTATGCTCCATGTGGCCTCTTCATTTGGCTTGGGCTACTCAGAACATGGAGACTAGTTTTGGAGAGATTACAGGAAGTAGAAGCTGCCAGTCCTTTTGAGGCCTGGACTTGGCAGTTCCAGAACATTACTTTCATTGCTTTTATTAATCAAATCCATTCAAGGATTCTAAGAGAGGATGAATTTCTGGGGCATCTTTGAAGACTGGCAACTATGTATTTTAATTGTACCTGTGTTGAAGAGTGGTGGTATTTGTGAAAAATTAAGCACTGTAACAGTTTATTTTTTATTTTTTATTATTTTTAACATTTTTTAAACAAATGCACATTTTTTAAAAAGTCATACAGCATTGCTTAAGTATGAAATTCTTCACATTTATGCCTATTTATGACAATGTAAATATTTGGAGTTAGATATGATGACATGATTTCTGATTACAAGTTAAGATTTGTAATGTTTCTTATACTCTGGGGGATACTGATTCATTTATAATGGAAGGATGGTCTCCCTCTGCTTTCCTCTAATTCAAAATATATTTGGGTTGTTTTCACCTCTAAGGTATCATAAATAATTCTCAGACATTGCTGTTGGGAGTGTAATTTTACCAAACCACCCAGGAAAAATGGTTGGCAATATCTACCATCGCTAAACATACGAATGTCCTATTACCCAGAATTCCACTCTTGGATATACCCAACAGAAGTGGGATAATTTTTTTTTCACCTTCATAATTTTAAACCATTCAAAAACAAGTCAAAGTTTAACTTTTTGTTTATGAGCTATGGACTTAAGATAATCTTAGTTAAAAAAAATCTAAAAATTTTTTTAGAAAGGGTGTATCAAATGCTTGTATCATTTTATGTTCTGTTCTTCTCTTTGGGAGATTAATACTTTTTTTGTGTTACATATAATATAGCTCTGCTTTATATTAAAAGGGAAAAATAGAGATTTAGTCATGACAATGTCAATAACTGAAGGTAATTGTAATTGTAAGTTACTTGCAAGCTCACAAATTAGCTTTCTACAGTTTAACGGATGCTGGCAGAGGTCAAAGACTCCTGGGTCAGAGACAAAGAGAGTTTATTACTAATGGCACAATGAGCATCCTGAGTTTTATTTTTGCATTTGTTCCCCTTGACCTCCAAGTCCCATGTATGACTTGAAGGGGCCCAGGTGGATGTTGTGCATACAGTCGGTTTACATCATACCTGAATAACCCTGACCTTAGGAAACCCAAATCTTAAAATGGATTTGAAGAAAAACTGCCTAATCTTGGCTCCAGGAGAGACATCCAGGAGATGTCATCATCTTTAGTATTCTGCACAGTCAACAACCTTGCCATCTACTCCAAAGTGGGATTATATAAACAACCCTAAAAGAAAAGCCCAAACAATGGCTGTCAGTGCCTCCGCTGGCCAGATATACAGAAACAAAAGAGACCCATGGGAAATTATGTACCAACAGATAGAAGATTAATTATTTACCTTTTCTCTGTCCTAAAATTATTGAAAACCTTGATTAATAACTATTTTTTATATAGTTATAGCTCCATTTTATAAGACCCTATAGAAAAATTTGTTGCCAATTCATTTTTACTAAATTTTATTGGATTATTTATTTATGGGGTAAGCCCATCGATTAATAACCTTTAAAGTTATATGCAGCATTGACATGGTACTTTTGAAGTATATGGAAGTAGTATCCTGAAATGAGCTGTGCTAATCACAGCAAAATATTGAATATAATTTCAGGCTCATAAACAAGAGCATAAATATTTTTATTAGTTTGACTTGGAGTATTCTGGAATGTATTAAAACAGGTAGAAAACCACTAAATATGGAATCAGTTTTATATACCCTCTCTACCACTAAAGAAGTGATTTTGCCTTAGGCATATTAGTTTTCCAATCCTTATATTTTATTTTGCAAAACAGAAAGACCAAGGTAGAATAAGGATCCTATATATAGGCTTTGGAGTACGTTGCCAAGGATAGAATTTGATTTAGTCACAACTGCTTACAATTTGGTTTGGATAAGCTTCTTAGCCTCATTTTTGCATTATTTTTAATCTTGTTAAAATCTCACAATGTCTCTAAAAAATATATCCTTAATAAGTATCAGTTTGCTGTTATTTGAAATGTGTCTTACAGATCTGCAAGATTTACTGTATGTTTTAAATGAGTTAAAGTATGGGAAAGATGGAGAGTATTTTAGATTATAGAGTAAATGTGTAATACAAGTGGATCAATTTATCTTTCTGAATTAACAGCTAATCACAACTATATAAGTAATAAAATAAAAGTAAATAACCAACTATAATCTATTTTGGTGATTTTCATATTGTCATACTGTCTGGTATATTTGGGCAATCTTAAACTAGAAGAGCAAGTGGTATGAATTCACAGCTAGCAATGTCCATTCTAAAAAATCTGAACCAACTCATGAAGCATTTAGAATGGATATCAAGAAATTATTATACAATATTAGTGTATAATTTATGTATTTAAAATTGAAAATGACATGTAATGACATTGTTATATTGCTCTAGTTTAGTCTGAAATGCTTCAGTATAGAGTCCAATGTGAATGTAAAGTGCTTGCTTTACTCTACCTATCCCAGGGAGGCAATTTAAGACACCCAGAAACACACACTCTAAGCATTGTTACTTGTTACTTAAACAATTGCGATTCAGAATGCATGCTTTTATTTAGTTTCTGCTCCTTTCTGGAAAAAGGTTAGTGAGAGTGAGGGAGAGGGGATGATAGAAGAGAAGCAGAGTCAGGACTGCGGAAGGGACCGCCTTACCTCTTCTCTTTTGCTTTGTTTTAATTAATACTTTAGGAAGCTAGGACTGGGGCAGTAACAGCGGCCTAGAACAAAGCAGGGAAATGGGATAGGAAATGAATTTAGGAAGGGGAGAATCACCGGGGACAGCCAAAAAGATCCTAAGAGAGGGAAGCTGAAGGTTTTGCCGTAAAGCATCCAAGGTCCAAGTGCCTAAGATTGAAGATCCTTATTTATCAAAAAGAAAAAAAGCTGAAGCAAGTCCCACAGCTTTGAGAGAATGATCTGTGGAAGAAGAAAATTTGCCCTCTTTCCATCAATCCTTTTATAAACTTTTTTTTTCCCCTTCCAGTGAAGTAAAAAGCAAAACAGAAAGAATGAAAGCCATAAAGGTGTCATGGCAGCATGAAGAGGATGATGGCATAGACTTTCCACTAGACTGTTCCTTGCCAGGCTGATGCAAGAGCAGATGGGGGCCCCTTATCAGAGAACTCTTTTAGTCTCCTAGGATTGGCTGCGGGAGCACTAACCCAGAATTTATCCCTAAAAGCAAGAAAAATACTTTACTGTATCCACACATCTTCCTGTGCTAGAGGGTGGTAATTGGCTTATCAAAAATTCACTGTGTTCTTCTCTGACATGCTAAATAAGGATATTAAAGTTTCAAATCAGTTCACAATTTTCTGCCTAAGGGCTGACATTGATGAAGCTAGCTAGCTCTGTGGAGTTAGCACTGGTATCAACAACTTCGTGCTTGTTCTAGGAATCACTGTCTTCCTATCTAGCTAGATGCAACTGATCCCGAGGGTTCCACTGTCTCCTAAGCTGCTTCCATGAGCATCAAGTTTAGCTCATCCCTCAGTAATCTGCCACCTCACTAAGACTGGTAAAAGTAACTGTCTTGTAAGATATGCCTTTCCTAGTTTGCCAACCGTTCACTGATGTGAAACAAAACACAGGTAACCAGCTAGCAAGATTATAACTATTTTCCTCTCTTGTGGCTTCAGAAGACCGACACTCGGAAATTGGGCAGTGCTAACACAGAGTGTTTTTTAATTTAACTTAATTTAATTTAATTTAATTTTTTTTATTTTTTAAGCTTTTCCCCTACCTCCCTGGATCTGAACCATAATTTTATTGGATTGCAACTTCTTAGTGGATGTTGTGCACAAAAAGGCTGAAGAGATGAAAATTTAGGCAAATCTTACAACTTAATCTTTTCTCAAGCAAAATGATAGTCAACATTATTATCATGATCGCTGGGTTGACAGCAAGACTGTATCAGCATAAGAAGTATTAGAGGGATGCCGGGGTGGCTCTGTCGGTTAAGTGCCTGACTTCGGCTCAGGTAATGATCTCACTGAATTGGAGCCCTGCATAGGGTTCTGTGTTGACAGCTCAGAGCCTGGAGCCTGCTTCAGATTCTGAGTCTCCCTCTCTTTCTTCCTCTCCCCTGCTCGTACTCTGTCTTTGTCTCTCTCTTAAAAATAAATAAAGATTTTTTTAAAAATTAGTGTTAGAAATACTTCAACTTTGCTGTTCTCCATATATGAATTGGCTCTAAAAATTGCTCAAGAACATTTGCCCTCATATAAACAAAAATATAACAATCTTTAGCCTTTGCTTTTTTTTTTTTTTTTTTTTTTTTTTTTGCCTCTAATGGATAATTCTGTAATGAGATTTCAACTAAAAGTTAGCTGGCTTTTTCTACTAAAATACCCTTGGCCTATGCCTTGAATCATGTGCTTAGGAGTGCCTGCCACTTTGCTGAGCTCACAAGAATACATTGTGTGGCAGTTTTTGCCTGCTTGCTGGTGCAGAATTTATTCTGAGGTTTGCTCTCATCTGGTACTCCACTTAGAGAGATTGTGGGGGAGGCGAATTAGAGCCCTCATGTCTAATTTCTGAAGCCTATGATTATGTCCCCAAATCAATATTGTAAGTGGCCAGATTGACTTAGTTTAGTTCACAAAAGCTTAGAGTCATGAAGAAAAGATAACGTACTGACGGACCTAATTGACTGTCTGTCTGACAATGCACCTCTCAACAATGGAGAATACTTTATTGAATTAACCATATTGCAAATTTGACTTGATGCTTCTAAACACGATAACATTTTTCTTCTTTTCTTTGTTTCCCCAAAAGTGGAAATTACAAATGATTCTCAGGAAGAAGAATCATATTATCTATTTTCACATATAGTGGTATTATAATCCAGACAGAATTATAATCTAGTCATTTGTACCGAGGAAAAAAAAAAAACATCCAGGAGACTATGATATGAATGATGAGATCAGTATCTTCTCTACACAGAAGAGAGCTCCCTTGTCAGAAAAATTATAATCAAAGGCTAAAAATAGAGATAGAACAACAGAAGTTAATGGGCTAAACCAATACAGGCAATGTTTATACCATAACCCACATAAGAGCCAAAGAATTCATATTTTCAGTTCAGGGTACCTGTCTTAAAAATACGTGAATGAGCACATGGAAATCTGTGGAAATTGGATAACCCTTTTCTATGAGACCATGTAACCAACTTCTGGCATAATATTCCCCTAAATAGGGTCAGTATCAATGATTAAATTTTTGATAATTATAGTCACTCTGAAGTACAATAATCACTTCAAATTATAATCCCAGATAGTCGTTCCATACAGCCTGATTGGTATACTAGGAATTTGTAAATGTCTAAGGGAGGCACTTGGGCTATATTGTTGTTTTATTCCCATCATTTGCTTAAAACAATAAATACATTTGATCAGTTTAAGTTTTAAAAACTAGTTTAGTTGTAGTTTTCATCGTCTCTGGGTTCTGTTCTACACAACTAATAGCAATAGTGAACGAGTGGTCAATTTATATCCTTCTGATTCAGGCTTGGTTTCTTCACTCTTATTTTTCAGTCTATCTTCTTTTCTTCATATGGTTTCCCCAGTAACCGTTTGAAGATAAGGTAGGAATGTACTAATTGGCATGAAATATCATATAATTTAAAGGATAAAAAGGAGGAAGAAGAAACATATTGACATTATTTCCCTTTCTGTGATTCTTCTGGAAACAATAACAGTAGAATTGAACTATTCTTATAATTTTCATGTATGGCTTATTTTAAATACTTTTACCATTTTGGTCATACAGTAAATATATATTTTCACAAACCAGTTCCAGAATGATTTGACCATGTCTGGAGCTATAAAATCGGGGAAGTGCTCTCATTTTGATTCTCTTAGAATGCCACACACAGCTCAGAGTTTACCACTGTCTTGCTTCCATCCTCATGCTGCCAAGAATGCGTTTAATGTTTTATTAAAATGTAGGATTCTTCTGATTGTTAAACCTGCATTACGGTAGAGTCTGAGACCAAAATTTCCTGACAGGCCTCCTACAGAGTATGTCACAAATGATGGCAGACACAGTAATGTTCATAGCAATATGGCAGCTGCCAGAGGGAAGCAAATGATAAGCTCTAAAAATGCCAATTTTAACTTAAAAAGAAATCTATAATTCTCACAAGGTAAGAACTCTGCCTCGCCACAGAATTTTCAGAACAATATGCTGAGGAATATGGATTCATGTGCCCTTGAAACTGACTCTGAACAAGTCTGTTTTAGAAACAAAGATCATTTAAAACCCTCTTTTGTTTTGGCCTCTAAGTTCTAATCAGACAGAAAGTGGCACATTTTGGAGAAGTGGTTTGCTTTTGAGCCAATTACCAATATCAATCCTGTGGGGAACTGACCTTTGCAAAGAAATTTTCAAACAACTCATAAAGGTGTCTCAATGGTAATCCCCTGCCAGACAGAACCTTAGTAGAGTACAGGATGTTTAGAATTTTCATGTCTCACATAAAAGAATATCATAATGCAATGGATGACTCTGTCAACTGGAGTTCATTAATTCTGATCACAACTATATTTTAAAATCCTTAAAGCCCAGAGTGACTACAAAAAATGTAACCAGTTTCGTAGATAAATCTCCCCATGTTTCATGAAGTATAAAGTATTTTTCCCAAATGTTTTAAATTGTGTATCTTTTCTATGTGCCTATCATTTTAATGAATGTTTCATATTTGTCATTTTGTAGTCTTTCAAAGGGACTATACAAACCAGTTTTTAAACATATATGTATGTGCATTTTCTTTAGAAAATGTTCTTAGATATAATTAGGTTTGCTAATGGATCTGCAATGGCCAAAATTGAATAAACACTCCAGGAAAATATTCCTTTTGTACTTAAATACAATTGGTATTTCTGCTGTTGATATTCAATAAAAGCCCTTCCTTCTGATTTTATTTTTATATAATAGTATAATGCAATCATGCTTAACAATATAGGGCCTGGAATCTGATTGTCTGGCTTTGAACTCTGTTTCATCACTTACATCTGTGCAACTTGGACAGAATTACTCACATTTTCAGATCCACAGTTTTCTCATCCATAAGCTGAAGGTAATAGTGATATGTCTTTATGTGTGATATTTTTGAGGATTAGACGAAGTGATGTGTGTAAAGAACTTAGCTCAATTCCTGGCATATAGCAGACGTTGACTATTTAAAGAGTCTGGGGATGAAATTTTACTGAAATATATGCTAGAATTGTAAAATGAAAAAATTAGATTTATCATATTTCTATTACTGTCATTTTTTTTTCCTTTAGCATTCTATCTTTGTAAGTTTCCAGTGACCTTTACCACTAAGGTATCTACCACTCATCCCCATAACACCACTGGGGACTTCACCAACACCCAGAATTGCATTGTTATGTAGTCATAAATTCAGCCACTTACCTGCCTGACTTCACCTTAAATTCTTTCCAGCCACCTCACTCATTTATTCCACTGTAACTGCTCTTCAAACTCATAGGGCAATCAGCCTTTCTACTCCTTCTCTACATTTCTTTTTCTTTTTTTCTTTTTTTTTTTTCATTTCTGACTGTCAACTTTATTGCACTTCTGTTTTACATGTGAGCATAAACCATAAGCAACTTATATTGGACTTTCTTTTTTTTAATTTTTTAAGTTTATTGATTTATTTTGAGAGAGGGACAGAGAGAGAGTGAACAGGGGAGGGGAAGACAGAGAGAGGGAGAGAGAGAATCCCAAGCAGACTATGCTGTCAGCATAGAGCCCGGTGCGGGACTGGGACTCACAAACCATGAGATCATGACCTGAGCTGAAACCAAGAACTGGATGCTTAACCATCTGAGCCACTCAGGTGCCCTATGATGAACTTTTTAAATGCCACTATAGAAAAATGAATAAACAAACAACAATTTGCAAATGGGTCAAAAAGTTAATAAAAACTGCCAGAAAGAACATTTTATTAAAACTATTTTATTTGTTTAAATGTTTAGATTTTATTATTCTTTTTATTTTTAGAGAGAGAGAGCACATGAATGGAGGAGAGGGACAGAAGGAGAGAGAGAGAATCTTAAGCAGGCTCCAAGCTCAGCTGGACCCTGAGATCATGATCTGAGCCAAAATCAAGAGTTTGACGCTCAACCAACTGAGCCACCCAGGTGGCCCCTAAATACTGTTTTAAAAATTTTGTTTAATATTAGACTACTCACACAACTTCATTTCTTTTTTGTTGTTCTTCTTTAAATGAGACATTGCGGGGTGCCTGGGTGGCTCAGTCAGCTAAGTGTCCAACTTTTGGTTTTGGCTCAGGTCCTGATCTCATCATGGTTGTGAGTTTGAGCCCTGCATCTGGCTCTGCACTGATGGTGTGGAGCCTGCTTGGGATTCTCTCTCCTCTTTCTGTCCCTCCTTGGCTCACTCTCTCTGTCTCTCTCTCTCAAAATAAATAAATATTTAAGAACATTTTTTTAACTGAGACCTTGTGTTTTAACTGCTTTGTTTTCTTTTATTCCAGTTTTATTTTAGAATGATTACTGGTTGAATGGAATAATTAATTCATGTATGAGTGCATTTGGGATGCAGGGTAGTAATTTGGACCACCTAAACAGTGATCAAGTTTCATAGAAACCTGATATTTTTCATTTTGTCATCAAAAAAAAATTAGTGTTTATTTACTTTTGAGAGAGAGACAGAGAGAGAGAGAACATGAGGGGGAGGGGCAGAAAGAGAGACACACACAGAATCCAAAGCAGGCTGCAGGCTCTGAGTTGTCAGCACAGAGCCCAATGTGGGACTCGAACTCACCAACTGTGAGATCATGACCTGAACCAAATTCGGACACTCAATCGACTGAACCACCCAGGTGCATCATTGTTTTGTCATTTTCGAGAATATATTCTAGGATATCTGAGCTTTAATATTTATAACAAAGAAAACCTGGGCGAAGATCTATCTATCTATATCTACATCTATCCTCTGTTTTGAGGTCTATTTGATCTTACACTCACAAAGTAGTCTAAGATTAGTATATAACTTTCATGTATAATTAAGCCCTCCCCAACTTCTTTGTTGAAAGGTGTAAACTGAGTAATTCTGTGAATTTGAGTCCATATGTTATCTTTATCTCATAATTATTTCTACTGATTTTCTCATAACTATGTGTCTGCTTCATCTTAAAAAAAAATTTAAGCATCAACAGGGGGAAAAAAAAAAGGCTTTCCCCAAACCAAATAATCCTCCGGTGTAGGGTATTGATGGGAAACAGGTTGTGGAATCAATACAACCGGCAGCACAATAAACGCATTATACAACCATTCTGGTCATTTGGACATCTGAAACATACCTGACATCAATTATTGAGAGATATACTTGGTGGCACTATGTTCTGATTTCCCCCAATATTGCTAAGATGAAGGGTGCTTACTTTGGATTTCACACTTTTTGTGTCATCTGTCCATTCTGAAACATTTCCTCTGTGTGTCTAAACTCCTTTAAGTATTTCTCACTTATCTTTTATTACTAATTACTGACTGCAGACTTTAGTTGTATTTCTTCATATTCGAGATTTTCAAAATTATTATTTTTGTTTCTGTATTCATTGTAGACAACTATGAAAACGTCTCAGTGACAAAGACTTTTGAACAATTCATGTTCTGTAGGCAATTATTTTCTCATTTGTTTTTTTTAATGTTTATTTATTTTGAGAGAGATGATGATGATGACGAGTGGGGGAGGGGCAGAGAGAGAGAGAGAGAGAGAGAGAGAGAAAGAGGGAGAGAGAGAGAACCCCAAGCAGGCTCCACACTGTCAGCGCAGAACCTGCTCTGGAGCTCAAACTCAAGAACTGCGAGATCATGACCTGAGCCAAAATCAAGGGTCAGACACTTAACTGACAGAGTCACCCAGAAGCCCCTTTTTTTCATCTGTTTAATGTGTCATGGAATAATTACATTATCTAAAGGTAGCAATATTAAATCATGACAGTTTTAGTTTATTAGATTTTATAATATTTACGTATTAAAGATCCCTCTTCAAAAATTTTAGTGCAAAAATACAAAGAAAATGCATAGGTATCAGTAAAGTTATGTAAATAAAATTTCTAAATATTCAATGCAATTATAAATACTTCAAATGTTTCCTAATATTTTTGCTTATAATTCTTTTCCTGCCATCAGTGCATTAATTTTCAAATTTCTGTCCCGTTGGCTAAAACAAGGCTTTCCCTATAGCACGGATTTGCAGTCTAATATGGAATATCATGCAGCTCTAAACATTGCATGTTGTATTCAGTTTTTTTTTTAAACCACATACTTTCTTTGTGATGCATGAATGTAATGCCTTTGCAGTACCTCCCAGCAGCTTCAGTCTACTTTTTTTGGTTTGTTTTTTTAAATAATTTTTGTATTTAAAATCCATTGTTCAAGACAAAATATATAACGTTTTTCATGCAGTCAGAAACCAATAAAATTAAAATGAGGGAATATTGGCATAATGGTAGTGCACTCAATTTGAATTTGAATTCAACTGAGAATAATACTGTACTCATTCTGGGTGAGTCATGACTGTTTTTTGTGTCTAGTAAAAAACAAAAAATCAAAACATAAAATAGTGTTGTCTTTTACTCTCATCACATGTAAACTGATCCTTGATTTTCAAGTTCTGTAAGTTACAACTGGTTACAAAGATTAATATTATCACTTCATATTAACTGTGATGTAAATGAAACGTGTTTTCTCATCCTAACCTACCACACCCACCTTTGTACAAGACTTATGTCTATATAATTGACCATTCTTGCCAGTCCTTTATTTTCCTTTCCTTTCCAATCAATGTCGTAAAATTGTTTTGTAGGGCTTGGTGTTGCTTTTCTTGTTGAAATCCAGCATTTCTTTTTTTTTCCTAAGAAATCAATTTAACGCTAAGACTTTTCCTGTGGAATTGGTGATTTGGGAAAAATGTCTCTGAGAAGAATAAAAAGAAAAGCAGGGAAGAGTTTCGATGAAACAAAATGTTGAAGGAGTAATAGGCAAACCATGAAGTCAAAGCTTATTTTCCCTGGAATGACCCCTTTTCCTTTTCATCAATGTGGACGTGTTTTGGCTTTAAACAACACAATCCTAATGAGAACCAGAGAAGAAAAATGTAAGTTCAAAAAATCAAACCAATGGAAGTTTAGGAATTAAACTAAATGTTAGGGATGAGCAGAATCTTTGAAAAACCTGGTTCTTTCCCTATCGAATATCTGTTTCTCTCTTCACGTGCCTTTCATTCTTTCAGAATGACAGCCTGTTTGCATTTGTAAATAAAACTCTCAGAAGCCTTTTGATGAATACTTGTCAGCCTTGTCATTGAAGGAAACACAGTATTATTATCTTTAATCTCAAATTTAGTATTCTTACTAAAGAGGGTCAGATTTGGCTAGATATCCATCCTGGAACTAAGCAGTTGTGACCTAAGTGTAGTGTGGGTCACAAGTGTGTCTGGAGACCAACCATGTGGCCAGGAAAGCAGTGAAAAAGGAAAAAAAAATACATTAAAATTTCCATGAGCATGAAATTGTTGAAGTGAGGGGATGTCTATAAATCAGAAAGGAAGGTAGAGTACTAAGCATTAAGTTGTTTAAGGTCTAACATGACAAACACTTTGTTCGTCAGATTTTTCAAAACCCACTAATTGCTGCTTGCTTCCTTATGCACAATAGAACTTCATTCATAGTCATTTTATGCCTTTACAGAAATTTTCATGAAGCCTTATGTGATCTTAAGTCTCCCCACCGTGTGAGCTACTCAAGTTTGTACGATGTTTTATTTACCAGTGATTATAATAGTTCAGACACATTCTAGCTGCACACTACTCATTTTTAATAAATGAATGAACTATCCCATACAGTTTGATAGAAGTACAATTTATGCATCCTTATTTGTTTCTTTCCCCTTCTCTATCCTGCCATACTATCGTATTGTTTTAAGTCAAATTTTTTCATAACAATTATCTACACATACTATTATATTCATCTGCATTATTTTCTTCAGTACACTGCCCACTCTCCTAAATTATCTAATTTGTATTCACATTCTTGGTGAATATCTGTTTCTCCTATTAAAGGAATGAAGGCCTTATGATATTGGGGCCTGGTCTTAATACCTAAAACAGTATCACATATGTGGCAGGTGTTTTCGATATGATAAATAACACATAAGAAATCCAGTATAAATCCTAGCCTTTGGAGATTAAAAAGTATAAAAAGCCTGGCAATTAGGGAAATGAAATTTATTGTGAGGACTGAAATGTATATAAAACTATTTCTTAGTAGTGTAACCTAGAAAACTTTGATATAACTGACATTTGAATGAGCCTGAGAAAATGGATTGGATTTGTTGTTTAGGTGGAACTAAGGGTGAAAGAGAATGCCAAACAGAAGCATCAGCATGACTGTGTGGCAGAAGTGAGGCCAGAAGGCACAAGTATTTAAAGAATTTAACAAGGAAGTAGGATACTAGCAGGTGGACACCTGAGAATGAGATTGGAAATCGTTTGAGGCAAAACCTTGGAGAATTTTGAATTACAAGGAAGGAAACTGCATTTCTTTTTGAAATGCTGAAGAAGCATTGGTGATTTTTGATCAGATAACAATGAAGTCATTAGAGACTTGCCAGAAGACAATTGTTAGAAACAAGATGAAAGGTTATAAAAGTGTAAACTATGAGAGAAGGAATGGAAACAAATATGTGGTAATGTGTGAAAATATTGTGAAGGAAAGATAAAATACTATTGGCAATACACTGTATTGACAACAAGTAAGGCAGACACACAGATTTTGAGTCTGGGTGACTCGGTAGATCTGGGTATCATGAGCAGAAATAAGGAAAGTATGAAACTAAGGAAGTTTGAGAGGAAAGATACATCATATTTTGTAGGAAGTCATAGGATATCTGGAGCTACCCAGAAACAGGAACTGAAAATTCAGGACTGAAAACACATAAGTCAAAGCTAGAAACACAGATTTGACAATCATGCCAAACAGAGGTGAAAGTGAATTCAGATCTGGTGAGATGGTTCAGATTAAATTTATGGAGAAATATGACAAGAAGACTTAAAACAGATCCATGAGGAATTTCTACTTATTGGTATTCTTTGTAGAGTAATAGATAGTAAGGTAAGGTAAATGTTTTTGTAATAAATAAGGTGTTATAATCAGAAAATGATTATTATAAAATAACCCAAATGTCACATAGCAGTAGATGTCAGATTTGACTTTATATTTTCTTCCAAAACAACTTGCCTTTATAAAAAAATTGACAAAATTTTTTTATTGACATAAATTCTTTATTCAGCAATGACAACCAGATAACTCACTTGTGGGTCCTCTGTACTAGGTTTGGCAATTGTCTCCCCCCAGTCCTCCACCTCCCATGATTAAAATAACTTGCTGAGCTGATTGCTAGGCTTCCAAAGGAAGATGCTGGAAATGGATATTTGAATACAATGTAATACACACTTGGAGTTTTTCTTAATTGTTGATGGAAAATTCATTCATTTATTCATTTAGCAAGTAAGTAATGATTATCTATCATGTGCTTTTTCTCATTGTTGTAGTTTATTTGCTTACCAAACTAGACTCCTACCACTTAGAGGAAATACACACAGTTTATTCTAAAACACTAGGATTTCGTCAAGGTTAACAGTGTCATTCTTAAAGAAAACTAGCCAACTGTAGATTGGGGAAATTTTTGAAAGTGTTTTGAGGGTACAACTGCTGGATAATTTAGCATAAGATTGTGGCAATAATGTGAGAAAATTGCAAGGAAGCTTTAGAGGAAGAAATTTCTATTTCCTTACTTACTCAAAATATTTATCCCCAAAATATGTGGAAATGAATGAATACTTACAGAAATAGAAATTGAAATGTTTATGGCAGGGAATAAAGATAACGCTCAACCTTATTTGCATGCAATCATATTTATATTTAAAAGCATTTTATGCCTGTCCTTTCCTGCCTCCTCCCTGTGTCTTTTGACAGTCACAAGCTTTAAATTTTCAGTTTTAAAGTTTTCATTTAAAATATTATTTTATTGCTATGAGTTGCTTTCAGAATAATGCAGTAAATTATTTTATTATATATAGTACTTTCAATTGCGTGAAAGAGTTGCAAGAAATTCATAAAAAATTACCAATATTTACCAAGAGTGTGCCATATTAGTAATTTGATTAACAGTTTAAATTAGTTATAAGTCCCTGTTAAGGAAGGTGAATTTTTATTATACCACTGCTCCCTCAACTTCAACTCCCTGCATATTGCTATGTATAGTTATCTGAGTATTTTTTGTTTAAAACAACAACTTTGTGTTTTTTTTTATATTGACTATACGCTTACATTATTTATTTCTGCAACAATATTAAAGCACATTTAGGGGTTTTTTTTGATATAAAACTTACTGATTTTTCTGGCATTTGCGATTGCCTTGTGTTTTGAATTGTTTGGCTTTCTTTGTATCTTAATTTAATTGCTTCCATATGCTCCATTAGATATAGTAGATACCTACCAATGTGTTTTTAAAGTGTCTGAACATATTAGATAATCAAAGGCTTTTCTTCCTCTCAGAAGCTCCCTTCTTCCTGAAGGGAAGCTTCCTGGCTATTCTCATAGCTGATGGCACAGTTATCATTCTAATATTGTTCTTACCTAATTCTATATCATCCTTTGTCTCTTGTCAGCATTTCCTGTTCCCTGGACTTTACATTTTATAGTAGCTTCATATCGAAGGGAGAATGGAAAATAAATATGTATTGTGAATGTATTACTGAAAATATCTTCTTTTCTTACTCTTAAACTTGACTGATACTTTTTTGGGTAAATAATTTTAAACAAAATTATTTTCCTTCAGAAATTTTAGTCCTATTGTGAAAGAGAAATCTGATACAATTTGCATTTGTTTCCTGATTTGCAATATGACTTCTCTCTGGTGTTCCTCATATTCCTATGTTCTAGGCTTCATAATTAGGTGCCTCAGATAGTATATGTATTATGTATCATTTCATGCATTGTGTTGGGCATTTGGGTACACAGTAGGATAGACTTTTCTCTGAGGAGACTTCTTCACTTGGCAATTTTAAAATATGATCTTTTATAACAATTTACGTGCTTATTTATTATTTGTTCTTACTTTGTTAAACTGTCAAATGAGAGCTTCTGAATTGATTCTGTAAATTATTTTAGCTTGTCTTTTTTCCATTTTGTTCTATTTTTTGTTTGTTCTTTTCGATTTTTTATACATTATCGTCTGATCCTATTGTTGAATAATTTTGTATGCTATTAAAGTTTTAACTTCCAAGACCTCATTATTTTTTAGTGATTGTTCATTTTTTTTATGTATTCCTGTCATTACTTTAAAAATGCAGTATTTGCCTCACTTTTCCCTGGATGTACACTGTACATATATTCCTTATGCATGAAGATTGTTTCATCTGGGTTAGAACCCCTCCCCTCTTTTCCATGATTATGTTTTCTGTTGGAGACTTCTTTTTTAATGGTTTGCATTTATTCGTGGTCCATTCATCATTAACAGTGAGACATTAATGATGCATTGACAGGTCTGCGTGTCTGAGTAGAGAAAATTGACATGTGAACTACACTGTAACAGGAGAAGATAGTAATAATCTAGCTTTTTATTATGGACTCTAAATGTTAGTGTTTTGAAGATATTGCTGTGAGACTTTTAATTTCCTTCAGCAAATAGTCCTTCAATCCCTAAGAGATGTATGCCTGGCTGCAGGCATTTTTGAGACAAAGCAAGACAAAGGCTAAAGTTGGTCTTGCTCTAAAGAGTGCAGACTTCTGTCTTTTCCTCTGGTTTTCATTCTGTGGTGTGTTCTCTTCCTCTCTCTTTTGAGCCATATTTGTTATTCATTATTTGGAGTCCCTCTGGATCCTCCTTGATGATGGAGTGGGATGCTGAGGGCAGTGACTTTACTGAGAAGAAAAAGAAATAGGATTTGGGCCTTCCCACTAGTCTGTATGTAAGACTTATTCTCACCTCAGTACGTTTACAAGTTCTGGTCCCACTATATAGGAAACTCCTTTAAATATTCACATGGTTGGCTTCCTCCCCTATTTCATTTCCATGTTCAGATGTTAGCCTTTCTGTGAGAACTTCCTTAACCACCACATTGAAAATTCACTTTGCCCTCCACCTCTCTACCTTCCCTATACATATTCTCCAGCTTATTTTCCTGAAAAAAATTACTTTTAACTTCTTGAAAATTTGTTTATTCTATCTATTCTTTCTTTTAGGATCTAATTTCGAGGAGTATAAAGATTAACTGCTATAAGGAAACAGCTAGAGGGACCACATGAACACAGTCCAAAACACAGAAGTTAGTCCACAAATAATTATGAAACAAAACTATTTTCTTTATATTTTAATAATCTTTATAGTTTTCCACATAGACTATTGTGTTGTCTGTGAATAAATACAGTTTTATTACTTCTTTTCCAAATGGTATGCCTTTGATTTGTTTATTTACCTGCCTTATTGCACTGCCTAGAATTTCCTGTATCATGTTGAATAAGAGTGGTGGTTAGAGTGGATACTCTTAATCCTGAAATTAGGGAAAAGGTACTCAGTATATAACATTAAAATATGTTAGCTGTAGAGTTTTTTTCAGAAGCTCTTTATTGCTCCAAGGAAATTCATGGCCATTCTTAGTTTGCTTAGGCTTTTGGTCATGAATGATAAATAGTGACAAAATTCATGATTTTTTAAATCTAGTGAAATTATGATTTTTTTCTTTATCTGTTGGTATTTTGATTGACTTTTGGTATTATTGATCCAGCCTTTATGATTGAAATGAACACCACTTTCCGGTGCTGTATTTTGTTTATATATGTTGCTAGATTATATTTGCTTATATTTTCTTGAGAATTTTGTCAATTATAAATAACTGTCTATACATCTTTTTTGTAAATGCCTTTTTCTCATTTTAGAATCAAAATGATTTTGGCCTTATAAAATGAGTTAGGAATTATTTCCTTCTCAAATATTTTCTTGAATGGGTTTAACTGGTCTTCTTTCTTTGTTAAATGTATGATTTAATTTATCAGTGAAGTCACTTAGCTTGGATTTTTTGTTTGCTTGTTTGGGAAGGTGGGGATGTTATTAAATACAAATCAGTATCACTAATAGATGTAAGATTATTCTGCATATATTTTTATTTGGTAGGCTTGGTTTGAGGTTTTTAAAGAAATTTTCCCATTTCATTTATTTTTACCTAATTTATAGCTATAAATTTTTTAATATATAATTATCATTTTAATGTCTGTCATTGTAATGTCCTCCCTCCATTTCCCAAGCCCCTAATACATATCTTATCTTTACTTGATCAATTTCACTATAAGGTATCCATTTTATTAATTTTTTATTTTGTTTATAATGTCATTGATTTTTGTTTTTAGTGATTTTATTTTCTATTTGCTTTAGTTTCAATTTGCTCTTTATTCTAGTTTGTTTAGATGGAAGTTTAGTTCATTGATATCAGAGTCTTTTCTTTTCTTTTTTTTTTTTTTAATTTTTTTTTTTTCAACGTTTATTTATTTTTGGGACAGAGAGAGACAGAGCATGAACGGGGGAGGGGCAGAGAGAGAGGGAGACACAGAATCGGAAACAGGCTCCAGGCTCTGAACCATCAGCCCAGAGCCTGACGCGGGACTCGAACTCACGGACCGCGAGATCGTGACCTGGCTGAAGTCGGACGCTTAACCGACTGCGCCACCCAGGCGCCCCAATTTCAGAGTCTTTTCAAATATATGCATTAATACTATAAAAGCTGCATTTCCCACATTTTTGTTATATATTTTGTTTGTTTGTTTGTTTGTTTATTTATTTATATTCAAGTTAGTTAGCATACAATGTAGTGTCGGTTTCAGGAGTAGAACCCAGTGATTCATCCCTTCCATTCAATGCCCAGTGCTCATCCCAACAAGTATTCTCCTTAATGCCCATTACCCTTTTAGCCCATCCCCCTGCCACCTCCTCTCCAGCAATCCTGTTTGTTCTTTGTATTTAAGAGTCTCTTGTGGTTTGCCTCCCTCTCTGTTTTTATCTTATTTTGCCTTCCCTTCCCCTATGTTAATGTGTTTTGTTTCTTAAATTCCTCATATGAGTGAAATCATATGATATTTCCCTTTCTCTGACTGACATATTTGGCTTAGCATACTACACTCTAGTTCCATCCATGTAGTTACAAATGGCAAGATTTCATTTTTTTTGATTGCTGAGTAATATTCCGTTGTAGATATATACCACATTCTTCTTTATTCATTCATCAGTCAATGGACATTTGGGCTCTTCCCATACTTTGGCTATTGTTGATAGTGCTGATATAAACATTGGAGTGCATGTGCCCCTTTGAATCAGCATTTTTGTATCCTTTGGATAGATACCTAATAGTGAAATTGCTGGGCCATAGAGTAATTCTACTTTTTTATTTTTTGAAGAACTTCCATATTATTCTCCAGAGTGGCTCCACCAGTTTTAATTCACACCAACAGTTCAAAGATGTACCCCTTTCTCTGCATCCTTGTTAACATCTGTTATTTCCTATGTTCCTTTTTGATTTGTTAGTTTAATATTCTTTGGCTGAATACCCAGTAGGAATTACTGGATCATATGGTAATTCTATTTTTAAGTTTTTGAGGGACCTCCGTTCTGTTTTCCATTGTGGCTGCACCGGTTTGCATTCCCACCAACAGTGCAGTTCACCATATCCACTCCAACGCTTGTTTCTTGTATTATGGATCTTAGCATTCTTACAGGTGTGAAGTAATATCTCATTGCAGTTTTGACCTTCATTTCCCTATTATTTAATGTTGAGCATCTTTTCTCGTGTCTGTCAGCTATCTGTATGTCTTCTGTGTCTTCTGCATATTTTTAACTTGGATTGTTTGTGGGTTTTTTAGTGTTAAGTTGTATAAATTCTTACTTATATATTGGATACTAACTCTTTATTGGATGTGTCATTTGCAAATATCTTCTCCCATTTAGTGGCTTTGCATTGAGTTTTGTTGATTGTTCCCTTTGCTGTGAAGAAGTTTTTATTTTGATGTAGTCCCAATAGTTCATTTTTGTTTTTGTTTCCCTTGCCTCAGGAGACATATCTACAAAAATGTTGCTATTGATGTCAGAGAGATTAATGCCTGCACTGTCTTTAATGTTTTATGGTTTTTTTTAATGTTTTAAGTTCTTAATTCACATTAAGTTTATTTTTGTGTGTGATGTAAGAAACTGGTCTAGTTTCATTCTTTTGCATGTAACTGTCCAGTTTTCCCAGCACCATTTGTTGAAAAAACTGTTTTTCCCATTGCATATTCTTGTCTTCTTTGTTGAAGATTATTGGCCATATAGGCTGTTGTTTACCCATCCCCCGAGGTTTTCTATTCTGTTCTGTTGATCTATGTGTCCATTTTTGTGTCAGTACCATACTGTTTTGATTATTACAACTTTGTAGTATATCTTGAAATCTGGGATTGTGATACTTCCAATTTTGTTATTCTTTTTATGATTGTTTTGTCTATTTGGGGTATTTTGTGGTTCCATACAAATTTTAGGATTGTTTGTTCTACTTCTGTGAATAATGCTGTTTGTATTTTGATAGGGATTGCATTGAATCTATAGATTGCTTTGGGTAGTATGGCTATTTTAACAATATTAGTTTCTAACCCATTAAGTATGGAATATCTTTTCATTAGTCTGTGATGTCTTCAATTTCTTTTATCAGTGTTTTATAGTTTTCAGAGGTCTTTCACTGCCTTGGTTAAGTTTATTCCTATGTATTTTATTATTTGTGGTGTAATTGTAAATGTTATTGTTTTATTAGTTTCTTTTTCTTCTCCTTTATTTTAAATTTTTTTAAATGTTTATTCAAATTTGAAAGACAGAGAGAGACAGAGCACAGCAGGGGTGGGGCAGTGAGAAAGGGGGACACAGAATCTGAAGCAGGCTCCAGGCTCTGAGCTGTTAGCACCAGGGCCCGACGTGGGGCTCGAACTCATGAACCATGAGATCATGACCTGAGCTGAAGTCGGACGCTCAACCAAGCCACCCAGGCGCCCCTCTTCTCCTTCATTTTAGTGTATAGAATGCAACTGATTTCTGTATATTGGTTTTTATCCCACAATATTACTGAATTTATTTGTCAGTTCTAGTAGATTTTTAGTAGAGTCTTTAGGGTTTTCTATATATAGCATCAGATCATCTGCAAATAGTGAAAGTTTTACTTCTTCCTTACCAATTTATATGCCTTTTATTTCTTTTGTTGTCTGATTGCTGTGGGTGGTCAGAGTGGGCATTCTTGTCTTTTTCCTGATCTTAGGAGAAAAAAATCTCTCAATTTTTCCCCATTGAGTATGATGTTAGCTGTAGGTTTTTTTATATGGCCCTTATTATGTTGAGGTATGTTCCCTCCAAACCTACTTTGTTGAGGGTTTTTATCATGAAAGGATGTTGTACTTTGTCAAATTCTTTTTCGGCATTTATTGAAATGATCATATGGTTTTTATCCATTCTTTTGTTGACGTAATCTATCATATTGATTGATTTGTGAATATTGAATCACCATTGTATCCCAGGAATATATGCCACTTGATCGTGGAGAATGATTTTTTTAAAATGTGTTATTGAATTTGATTTGCAGGGCGCCTGGGTGGCGCAGTCGGTTGAGCGTCCGACTTCAGCCAGGTCACGATCTCGCCATCTGGGAGTTCCAGCTCCGCGTCAGGCTCTGGGCTGATGGCTTAGAGCCTGGAGCCTGTTTCCGATTCTGTGTCTCCCTCTCTCTCTGCCCCTCCCCCGTTCATGCTCTGTCTCTCTCTGTCCCAAAAATAAATAAACGTTGGAAAAAAAAATAAAAAGAAAAAAGAATTTGATTTGCTAATATTTTGTTGAAGAATTTTGTATCTATGTTCATTGGAGGTATTGGCTTGTAGTTCTCTTTTTTTGTGATCTCTTTTTCTAGTTTTGGTATCAGGGTAATGCTGGCTTCATAGAATTAATTTGGAAGCTTTCCTTCCTGTACTATTTTTTGGAATACATTGAAAAACATAGGTAGTAACACACCTTTAAATGTTTGGTAGAATTAAGGGCACCTGGGTGGCTCAGTCAGTTGAGCATCTGACTTGGGCTCAGGTCACGATCTTGTGGTTAGTGGGTTCCAGCCCCAAGTTGGGCTCTGTGCTAACAGCTCAGAGCCTTGAGCCTTCTTTGGATCCTGTGTTTCCTTCTTTCTCTGCCCCTCTCTCACTCGTGCTCTGTCTCTCTCTGTCTCTCAAAAATGAATAAACATCTGGGGCGCCTGGGTGGCGCAGTCGGTTAAGCGTCCGACTTCAGCCAGGTCACGATCTCGCGGTTCTTGAGTTCGAGCCCCGCGTCGGGCTCTGGGCTGATGGCTCAGAGCCTGGAGCCTGTTTCCGATTCTGTGTCTCCCTCTCTCTCTGCCCCTCCCCCGTTCATGCTCTGTCTCTCTCTGTCCCAAAAATAAATAAAAACGTTGACAAAAAATTAAAAAAAAAAAAATGAATAAACATTAAGAAAAATGTAGAATTCACTGTGAAGCTGTCTGATCCTGGACTTTTGTTTGTTGAGAGTTTTTTGAGTACAGATTCAATTTCATGGCTGAAATTCAGTCTGTTCAAATTTTCTATTTCTTCCTGCTTCAGTTTTGGTAGGTTATATATTTCTAGGAATTAATCTGGTTCTTCTAGGTTGTCCAATTTTTTGACATATAGTTTTTCATAACATTCTCTTATAATCCTTTGTATTTCTGTGGTGTCAATTGTTATTTCTCTTCTCTCTTCTTTCATTTCTGATTTTGTTCATTTGAGTCCCCTCCCTCTGTGTTTCTCTGTCTCTCTGTCTCTCTCTCACTCCATTCATTTTACAAGTCCGGGTGAATATCTTTATGATCATTACTTTAAAGTCCCTTTCAGGCATATTACCTATCTCTCTTTTGCTTAACTTTCTTGCTATAATTTTGTCCTTTTCTTTCATTTGGTACATATTTCCCTTTCTCTTCATTTTGTCTAACCCCCTGTGTCTGTTTCTATGTATTAGGAAAATTACTGTGTCTTCAGCTCTTGAAAGTAGTGACCTTATGAAGAGATTGTGTAGTGCCCTGCAGTGTAATGTCTCCTGTCCCTTAGAACCTAGTGCTTCAGGGGCATTTCCTATTTGTGTTACATGTGTACTACTATTGTCTAAGCCACTTTTGCCTTTGCCAGAGTTGTGGTAGCAACTTTATTGTTTCCATTATTGTTTCCTGAAGTTTCATTGGTGGGTGTGGCCTACAGTTAGACCAGATGTCTCCCCACAGCCCACTGTGGTGTGCAGTTGAGTGGTGTATGTGGTTATCATTCCCACTCCTCAGGGCAGAAGTCATTCTGGAGTCGTGTTGGTCCTTTTTGGGGATGCTTGCATGATTTCAGATTTGTGCTACCACTTTGGATGGGCTCTGACCAAGGGCCTATTGGAGAGGATAGCAGGTCCACAGGAGTGGGTGTTAGCACTCTGGTGTTAGCAAGGTTTGTGCAGGTCTCCTGTGGGAGGCCACCTGGAGCCCAGCCTGCCTGGAGGGAGCATGTCAACAGGAGAACTTGGATGCAGGGTATGCTGTTAGCAATTTAGATAGTGAGTATTGGCTCTGTTCTGGTTTCTGCAGGTGTCCATGTGTCGAAGCTAGGGGGACAAGGAGGGAAGTGACGCTCACTAGCTCTTTTGTCCTTGGAGAAGTTTCCCAAGATCCCTACCCCTCTGGTGCAAGCCCTGAGATTAGTAAACATATCTTCCTCCTGTATACTCCAGGTGATTTTCACACTGCTGCTTCTATGCTATATCTCTTCAGGACTCTGTCCTGTTATCTCTTTAAGGATGGGGAGTCAGTTTCCTATTGCCCTCCTAGCTCTCCCAGAGCCATGCCCACTGACTTTTAAGGTTCTAAGTGTTAAGCCCCACTGATTGTAAGACCTTGTGACGTTATGTCCATCTAATTTTCAAAGCCAAATGTTATGGAGATTTGTCTTCCCCATGCATGTCCCCTTGCCTGGGTGCCTATTGTGAGTGTCTTGTTTATTTCCCCTCTCCATGTCCATGACATTCCTCCCCTTCACGGATAGTCCTGTGGGTCTCTTTAGTTTCCAACCACATCTCCATCCTTCCTACCCTCTCGATGTGGCCCCATCTCTACATTAGCTATGGAAATTCTGTTTTGGTCAGTCTTTGGGTCATTCTCTGGGTTATGTATATTGATGTAGGTGTTATGTAGTTGTATCCATGGAACAAGGTAAGCTTAAGGTCCTCCTACTCTTCCATCTTTCCCTGAAGTAGCATTCCACACATTTTGAAAAATATTTTTTCATTTTCATTTAATTCAAAATATTTTTTAATTTCATTTTGGTTTCCTAATGACCCATCGGTTATTGGGAATTGTGTTTTATTTCCAAATGTTTGTGAGATATCTTTGCACAATTCATTTCTAGTTAAGCACAATCTTGGTCAGAAAGTTATGTAGTGTCTCTCTTTTCCTGGTAATATTTATTCTGTTACTTATTTAAAAAAATAATGTTTATTTATTTTTTGAGAAAGAGAGAGAGAGGGAGAGAGAGAGAGAGTATGAGCAGGGGAGGGGCAGAGAGAAAGGGAGACACAGAATCTGAAGCAGGCTCCAGGTTCCTAGGTGTCAGCACAAAGCCCACATGGGGCTTGAACCCATGAGCCATGAGATCATGACCTGAGCCAAAATTGGATGCTTAACCAACTGAGCCACCCAGGAGCCCCATCTCTTTTCTTGGAAATATTTAAAAAAAATTTTTAAGTTTATTACTTATTTTGAGAGAGAGAGAGAGAGAGAGAGAGAGAGAATGTAAGCAGAAAAGAGGTAGAGAGAGAGAGGGACAGAGAGAATTCCAAGCAGGCTTTCTGTGAGCATAGAGCCTGATATGGGACTTTATCTCACAGACTATGAGATCATGACCTGAGCTGAAACCAAGAGTCGGACACTTAACTGACTGAGCCACCCAGGTGCCCCTCCTGGTAATATTTATAAAATGCTTCATATGATATGACCACTCCAGACTAATTTTGATTAATATTTATATGCTGTATGTTTTCCCAAGTTTTTCTTTTATAGGTACATATATGTATATACATATAAACATGTATGCATGCATATGTATCTTTATGTTAACATGAATTTTGTTTAGAAAAGATTTAGTTGGGTCTAGGTTTTTCATCCAACTTAGTAATTTCTTTTAATTGATTTTAGACCATTTGTATGCAATTAAATTATTAGTATATTTGAATTAAAGCTTACTATCTTGTTAGTTGTATTCTATTGGTGTTATCTACTATTGGTTTCTTCTATTTTTCTTTTGCTTTTTTCTGCCTTTATTTAAATTGAATTATTCTTTCATTTTTCTCTCCACTCAGCTTCTTTTTTGTACTTTCTTTTATTTGTTTGTTTTTAGTTGTTAACCTTTGTTTTCATTTTTCATTTTTCTCTCCACTCTTGGCTTCTTTTTTATACTTTCTTTTATTTGTTTGTTTTTAGTTGTTAAGCTACGTTTAAAATGTATATCCTTAGTTAATCATGGTATACACTTAAATACTGTTATTTCATTTCATGTGTAGTGTAAGAACCTTACAGTGGTACATTTCCAATCCCTGCCTCTGATCATTAATGATATTATTGTCGTAAGTGCTACTTTTGCATAAGCTATAAATATATAATATATTTCTGATTTTTTTTGCCTTAGGCTAAGGTAATCTCTGTTGTGCTTTGATTTAGACCCAGAATCTGGTATATTTGGGGTCCCTAGGGTTCAGGGATGTGATTTTCTGCCTCTTCTCTATTGATAGAAAACCTCTCATGGTCTGAGCCTAGGATAGTAGTTCTTACCTTTGTCTAGTTGGATAGAAGATATTTTTTATTCCCTTCTCGTAGCTTCTATGGGTCCTTACCTATACCCTGAGAGTGACAAGGTTTTCTGTCTTACCGTCAGTAGAAAGGTACCTTCTGTCTTATCTTTCCACAGAGGAGTTGGGGTGATAGATCCAAATGGAGTTTCTGCCATTCCCACTGCAGAATGTCCCCCTTCCTCAGGCCTGCAACATTGAGAAAGCTTTAACTGGTTTCTTGTTCTGCACAAATCTTTCTTGTGAGCATATACTAAGGTCCATACAGAAAAACCTTTGACTGGTACAAGTTCCACTTGCCTCTGAAATTCCCACTAATTTCATACTGCTATACTAGCTCTCATTACACTTTTAGAAATTTGTTTTAAAAAGTTTAGCTTCTATAGTGCCCTTATCTTGTTTCCATGCTCTGCCCCAGGTAAGCCAGTGTATGTGTCTGAGTTTCTCTTTGGTGGGGTTTGTATGCCATTGTATTTCATGCTTTTGATTGCCTTGTGATTTCAGATTTTTGATGAGGTTAAAGCAATTACGACTTTGAGAATTTTTCTTCGAGCTTTTTCTTGTTATTAGAGTGGGGGTGATGTTCTTTCCAGATTTCTGCATCTTAAGCAGAAGCTAGAAATAACCTTTTTTTTAACTTAATTTTTTTTTGGATTTATTATAAATTCCTTTTGTTCAATAAGCTTTGCTTGGCTGAGAAGGCAATCACCGTTTAGTGGTGTATATTATGCTCACCATGTAAAAATCTCAACAACTCACATCAAATTACAACTATGGAAGAGTTCTTTTAAAACATTAATTTGATGTCGCTATATAAAGATATTGTATGTAATGTTTATAAACTAGTCTATAATATAAACTAGTCTATAATGTCTCTCCATAACTTATTCTGTGAAGGAATCCTTTATTTGTGTTAAGTAACTGCTTTACAAAAATTATATATAAACTGCAAATATATAAGACACGAAGAGGATATTCAATCCCCAATAGACTATAAAACAATATAGATTTGTTCATTCAAATATTCAACAAATGTATGTTTACTGTCTGACAGGTACCAAACACTAAGGAATATGGTAGATTCACAGTGAAGAATAAAATACACATTTGTTATCTTTATGTTTTTTAAATAAACAAAGAGTATCAAAATGTGTTACATAATATAGAGAAAAAGACAAAGTGACAGAAAAGGATTAAAATAGAAGGAAAACAAGGGAGTGGAGGATGCTTTATACTTGGGTTTAGGGAAGTTCTCTTCAAATAAGAAATACCTACCCTGTGTTCCTAAAGATGTTCAAAAGAATAAAAAAGATAAGAAATGATATTCTATAGAGAAAACAGAATGTGAGATGACCCTTAAGATAGAGAAGAGCACTGTGTTTTTGAGGATGTGGAACAAGGTCACTGTAGCTGATACTGAAGGAGCCATGAGGCTAGTATGAGAATTTGAGGCTGCAGAGATGGGCAGGCAGGGCCATATCCTTGGGGTTTTGGAGGCTATGGTGAAAATGTAGCTTTTATTCTATGTGCAATGGGAAGCTGTCTTCTCATTTCAGTCAATGGCAGTTGTATTTTTCCAGTTTTAGGGGCGCTTATATGTTTTGTTCAATTGCATATTCTGAGTGCCAAAAATGGTACACAAGAAGTTTAATAAATGTTTACAGATCAAAACCAAGAATTTAAAATGTTGCTTTTCTACTATGAATTTTATCCAAATCCATTCATTTTTTCCTTTCCCTTTCCCTTTCCCTTTCCCTTTACCTTTCCCTTCCTTCCTTCCTTCCTTCACATGTTCCTTACTTAATGCATTTGGACAGCTATCTAGTTGTTGATATTTGTTTTGACCATTCTATTCATTTTTTTTAAGACTACATATACATCTTTGAAGGAGTTAAGTTTCAGGTAGATATACATATATTTAGATTCCAAACTTTTCATGTAGCTTTGGGCAATTTGCATAAAATGTCTGAGCCTTAGTTTCTTTATCTATAAAATAGGAAATAATCTTAATCAGAGAAATTTAATGATGAATTAATAAGAAAATACGTGTGAAGTTGCTAGTACCAAGAAAATATTCAATAAATGGAATGTATTATCATTATTAATTAACAGCATTTTTATTATGTTGTGATATAATTGTCCATGATTAACATTGAAATATGCCTTTTCCCAAATGATTTCCCAAATATTAGCCATTAAATTCATTTCTTTAACTTATAAAAAAAATGTTAGAAACCTCATCAAAATCTTAAGCCTGTATTGGAGAATGTTGCATAAATTATGTTGAAAACATCTGGAAGTAGTTAAGAATGCTGTTAAAACCAGGGGGTTATGATTTTGTAAAATCAAGAAAAGTATCTAATATAACATGTAAAAGTATTATTTGCTTAGCTAAAGAATTGCAGGGAAATTTAATATTAAAACATATTCTCTTTGATTTCTTTTCCTTTTTACTCCACAGGGATCTTTTCTTAATTAAAATAACATAATCCAAATTATTGTAGGAATTACATCATAGCTCATTTATATCATTTTGTCAAATTCATTCCGGTCACCAAGCTGTCTTTCACTTTACATGACTATATAATTATTATCTAACCACAATTCAAATGGAGAAGTTTTAAAACTTGCTCTTCGAGATCTCAGTTACAATAGGCAATTGTGAATTTAATTGTCACAGGGAATTTTCTTTGACTGTTAGCCAATTGTGTTCACTTAATTTGTACACAAAAGATTGGCAGTCTGTTTTTTTTTTTTTGTTTTGTTTTGTTTTGTTTTGAGAGACAGAGCATGAGTGGGGGGGTGGCGCAGAAAGAGGGAGACAGAGAATCCAAAGCAGGCTCAAGGCTCTGAGCTGTCAACATGGAGCCTGACACCAGGCTTGAACTCAAGAACCATGAGATCATAACCCAAGCCAAAGTCAGACACCCAACCAACTAAGCCACTCAGGTGTGCCACAAAAGACTGGCAGTCTTGATCTTTGATTGTTTATGAAATCTCAGGAACCTTTCTGGTTCTAATAGTACCTTTTTCATGGATATGTTCTTTTCACAGAAGCCATTCTCATTAAATATAACCTGTTTGCAGGGAAGAATTCACTCACTATGTCTCCCACTGGAGGAATAGTTTTGGTGCAACACAAAACACAAGTGGCAGAAATGTGGATGTACGGTTAAAGAGTTTCAAAGGAGATAGAGGTGAGTTAAGAAACTGAGGGAATTACATCTCCAAGAAAAACACATAAGTCAAGGTGCCCTCATTGCATCTCTAACTAGATAGATATCAATGTTTTCTCCATCTTCTGTTAGGAATGAGAAGTCTGGGCTTGTTGACCTTGACTACCTAAGGGAACTTAAGCTGAAGTTTCTTCAAGTTCAGATTTCTTATTTATGCTATACTTTTTTCCGATTCATAAAGTTAATTTTAAGTGATGATTATTGATCATATTAAGGGCTTTTTAGTATTCCAGTATTCTACTACACTACTAGTTTAGGGGGCTAAAATGTTTGTTGTTATGGTTGTGATATTGGTTCAGATCCTGCAGAAGAGATTTCTTCAATCTGTTTGCTCTTTTACCAATCCTTCCTCCTTTCACTTCTGCCTTTCCCTCTACCCCCCCCCTGCACCCCACATTGCTGAGACTCTCATCTCAGACTTCTCATTTGCACATTACCACTAAGCTTTACTAATTTTGTTGCCCCATTTTAACTCTCTTCCTTCAATGAAGAAGATTTTTTGTTATTGTTGTTGCTACTTTGGAAGGGGAATTGCTGAGCAGATCTGTTGGCCAGAGCAGAGAAACACCCCTGAAAAGATTGTCTAAAAATCTCCACAGAGGGGAAGCTAAATTTGGCGGAATAAGCATTTAAGCCAAATGGGTCCAGTTGTTCTAAGGACCAAAGGACAAAGTGGCTTGAAGCCAAAAGAAATAGCAGAGTTATTAGTGGTTAGTAATTTATATTAAAGCTTTAAGATATGTTAAATATATATCATAAATCAATTTCAAGTTTTGCATAATATGAATAATGAGTTTATATTTTTATTTCAACCATATTAAACATAGTTTCATGGTTTTTCCTATTAATTGTGAGTTCTTTTAAAATGAAATGCTGGCATTTATAACAATGTTTTAGTATTACACATAATATATGCCAAATTATTCATGTTGTCATTTCATCACATATTACTGTCTTTTTATTAGATATACATAAAGTTGTCTTATTAGTTTTCAAATTGTAGTGTCTCGTATAGATGTAATGTTTACCTTCTACTCAGAAGTCTGGTTTTCTGGTGTCCTTCACGAATGCAGATATTTACATTATTTCGGACTGAAGTTCAAAAGTGTGCTTCTTTTAGGAATACCTGAACTTTAAATAAGGTTATTTCCAAAGGTCAAGTCTAATTATCTATACTAGTGACATCTTACAAATTGTATTAGATGTGATTGGTCAGGAATTTTCAATGAGTAGAAACCTTCCAATTTTACATTAAGTTTCATTTTGTAGGAAATAGCTGCTACCATGTTTATACTTAAAAATGATCTTATATTTCATTTAATGAGTTAATGATCTATTATCAAAGATCATTATTGATAATCAATTATTATGATTAATTTTACTTCAGTAGACACATATTGCTTGCTTTTGTAGGGCCTCTTTTAATATACTCATAAAATCAAAAGCACACATTGTTAGGATTCGTTAAAGCTAATCAAATCCCAACAAATGGTATTTATTCTAAAAGGATAGTTTTCAAATGGGGAGCATTTGTTCTTTGTTTTTGTTTTTAAGTAGCTAAAATGCTACCTTCTCCACCCTTCCAATCCATTTACCATCCCCATGGATGATTTCTTCAAATTCATGGAAAGCTATTTCCCATTAAAGAAGCTAATGGAAAGATCCACATTGACTTTCCTAGAATACAACTTTCTGTTTGCCTGTGCTGTAGAATGAAAATGTACAACTGCTTTTAAAAAATGAACTTGAAACCTACAGAGGTTTATACACAGATACTTGGTGAATTGGCCTCGGGATAAAAGACTGAAAATGTTTTTAGGGAATTCTTTCCCAGAATAGTTACTTAAACGTTTACTTTCATCTGAGGTGCAGCTGGTCATAACAAAGGCAATTGCAGCCAAGCCTCTGGGGCTCCCCGTGTCTGTCGTCACAACTTGCACCCTGCTGAATGAAATATCAATGCACTGAACCATGTCAAGGCAATGAGCATAATGATAGGGACTCAGTGGTATAAATGAGGTTAATAACTTGTGAGAAAGCAGAGCTTTGCTTCTAGATCCCTCACATCTTCTCTGCATAGTGTAGCTCTTTAGAAATATTGCCTGTCCGTGGAGAGCTAATGGCTCTCGTCATAAAGCTAATACACTGTGCTTCAGTAGTCTTGGAACTCATTTCTGAAGTCACACTAATCTGCCTTTCCTCTGCTATGTTTTGTTTTTGCTCCTGAAAGGTTTTCTTATTCCCCAAGACTTCAAGCTGTGCCTAAAGCTTTTCTGCTGCTTCTTATGCCATTTCTAATCAGGGGTGACACTTCTGTTTTCAGAGACTTTTGTGTGTGTGTGTGTGTGTGTGTGTGTGTGTGTGTGATTTCAATTTTTTAATACACTAAGAAGCATTTTGTGAAGGAAATAAAGAGAATTTTGAAAATATCCCAGTCCTGCTTTACTACCACTGCTGGTCATCTACAGGCACCCTTCCTTCTCTTCTCCCTCACCCATTTGCTACCGCTCCGTGTCTCAGTGGAAGCTTGCTGTCTGTTGCCCTTGCTTGCTCCTTGTACTCTGTCTTTTTTTACAAACCATTTCGAGGATATTGAGTCTCGTCATAAACTAAGAAAACCATTTATATTATTATTAATTAATTATTATTATTATTAGTAGTAGTAGTGGCCAGGGACCTAAGGGCAACTGGATCCATTTGATTGTTTTCTATACCAATATGTCCTTGTAAGTGATTTCGATGATTCCTTTAGCACATTCTTTGGCTTTTCCCCCCTCCACTCTTACATTCTGAAGATCTGCAAGCACATAGGGAATGAAACCATCCCAGCAGGTGTGAAGTCATAGCTCATTGTGGTTTTGATTTGCATTTTCCTGATGATGTACCTGTTGACCTTTTGTATATCTTCTTTGAAGAAATGTTATGTGTTTATAAAGTCCTTAGCCCATTTTTAAATTAAGGTTT
The DNA here is from genome assembly GCF_022837055.1 of Prionailurus viverrinus. Taxonomy (NCBI): domain Eukaryota; kingdom Metazoa; phylum Chordata; class Mammalia; order Carnivora; family Felidae; genus Prionailurus; species Prionailurus viverrinus. Next base: position 158,427,043 of record NC_062564.1, on the reverse strand, counting down.
TTTTTTTTGGTTGTTGTTGTTTTTGTTTTTTTCCCTCTGACTTGTAGGAGTTTAGTGTATTTTTGGATATTAACCACTTATTAGATATATGGTTTACATTTTTTTTCTCCCATTCTATAAGTTACCTTTTCACTCTCTTGATTGTTTCCTTTGCCGTGCAAAGGTTTTTAGTTTGATATAGTTTCACTTTCTATTTTTGTTTTTGTTGCTTTATGTTTTTGGTGTCATACCAAAGAAATAATTGCCAAAACCAATGTCATACATGTTTCCCCTGTATTTTCTTTTAGGAATTTTACAATTTCAGGTCTTACTTTTAAGTCTTTAATGCATTTTGAATTGATTTTTGTGTATGGTGTAAGATAAGAGTCTATTTCATTCTTTTATATGTGGATATGCAATTTCCTCAGCATCATTTATTGAGGCTATCCTTACTCCATTGGGTATTCTTGGTATCCTTCTAAAAGATCAAGTGACAGTATATACCTGCATTTATTTCTAGGCTTTTTACTGTGTTCCATTGATTTATAGATTTGTTTCATGCCAGTATCATACCATCTCAATTACTGTAGTTTTGTAAAATATTTTGATTCAGGAATTCTAATGCCTTCAGCTTTGTTTTTCTTTCTCAAGATTACTTTGGCTATTTGAGGTCTTTTGTTGTTCCATATGGATTTTAGGAGTTTTTTGTTTGTTTGTTTGTTTGTTTTCTGTATAAAGTGCCACTGGGTTTTGACACTGATTGTGCTGCATATGTACATATAGTATACCCGTACTACTTTGGGTAGTATGGATGGACATTTTAACAATATCAATTCTAACAATTAATTAACAAAGGATGTCTTTGTGTCTTTAATTTCCATAATCAATGTTTTATAGTTTTCAGTTTACATTTGTTGCACCTCCTTGGTTAAGTTTATTCCTAAGTATTTTACTCTTTTTGATGCTATTAAGGATGGAACTGTTTCATGAATTTCCTTTTTAGATAGTTCATTGTTAGTGTAAGGAATTCATCTGATTTCTGTATGTTCATATGTTGATTGTATATCCTGCCAATTTGTTAATTTTATCCATTTTAATAGGTTGTGTGTGTGTGAGTGTGTGTGCATGCAGTCTTTAGAGTTTTCTGCATATAAGGTCATGTCATCTGCAAACAGAGATAATTTACTTCTTCCTTTTTTATGTGTCTGCCCTTTATTTCTTTCACTTGCCTAATTCCTCTGTGCAAGAAATCAAGATCTCAAAGAGATATCTGCACCCCCATGTTCATGGCAGCATTATTCATAATAGCCAAGATATGCAAACAATATAAATATCCACGATAAATAAAGAAAATGTGGTATATATGGAAAATGGAATATTATTACTTAAAAAAGGAAAAAAAAAATCTTGTCCTATGGGATAACATGACTGAACCTGGTGGACATTGTGCTAAGTGAATTAAACCAGTCAGAGGAAGGCAAATACTGAATTATTCTATTTGTATGAGACATCTAAAATAGTCAAACTCGAGATGTGGGGCAAGATGGCGGCTTAGGAGGACGCTGGGCTCACCGCACGTCCTGCTGATCACTTAGATTCCATCTACACCTGCCTAATAACCCAGAAAACCGCCAGAGGATTAGCAGAACAGAGTCGCCGGAGCCAAACGCAGACGAGAGGCCCACGGAAGAGGGTAGGAAGGGCGGCAAGGCGGTGCGCGCTCCACGGACTGGCGGGAGGGAGCCGGGGCAGAGGGGCGGCTCGCCGGCCAAGCAGAGCCCCCGAGTCGGGCTTGCAAAAGCGGAGGGGCCGGGCGGACTGTGTTCCGACAGCAAGCGCGACTTAGCGTCTGGGAGGTCAGAAATTAACAGCTCTGCTCGGAAAGCGGGAAGGCTGGAGGACAAAGGGAGGGAGAGCTGCTGAGCCCCCTGACAACAGAGCTCAGTTTGGTGGGGAACAAAGGCGCTCGCCAGCGCCATTTCCCCCGCCCATCCCCCAGCCGAAATCCCAAAGGGAACCGGTTCCTGCCAGGGAACTTGCTCGCTCCGCGCAAACACCCAACTCTGCGCTTCTGCGGAGCCAAACCACCAAACCTCCGGCAGCGGATCTGACTCCCTCCCGCTGCCACAGGGCCCCTCCTGAAGTGGATCACCTAAGGAGAAGCGATCTAAGCCTGACCCTCCTGCCCCCTTGCACCTTGCCTACCCACCCCAGCTAATACGCCAGATGCCCAGCATCACAAGCCTGGCAGGGTGCAAGTAGCCCAGACGAGCCACACCACCCCACGGTGAATCCCGCCCCTAGGAGAGGGGAAGAGAAGGCACACACCAGTCTGACTGTGGCCCCAGGGGTGGGCTGGGGGCAGACATCAGGTCTGACTGCGGCCCCGCCCACCAACTCCAGGTATACACCACAGCACAGGGGAAGTGCCCTGCAGGTCCTCACCACGCCAGGGACTATCCAAAATGACCAAGCGGAAGAACTCCCCTCAGAAGAATCTCCAGGAAATAACAACAGCTAATGAGCTGATCAAAAAGGATTTAAATAATATAACAGAAAGTGAATTTAGAATAATAGTCATAAAATTAATCGCTGGGCTTGAAAACAGTATACAGGACAGCAGAGAATCTCTTGCTACAGAGATCAAGGGACTAAGGAACAGTCACGAGGAGCTGAAAAACGCTTTAAACGAAATGCATAACAAAATGGAAACCACCACAGCTCGGCTTGAAGAGGCAGAGGAGAGAATAGGTGAACTAGAAGATAAAGTTATGGAAAAAGAGGAAGCTGAGAAAAAGAGAGATAAAAAAATCCAGGAGTATGAGGGGAAAATTAGAGAATTAAGTGATACACTAAAAAGAAATAATATACGCATAATTGGTATCCCAGAGGAGGAAGAGAGAGGGAAAGGTGCTGAAGGGGTACTTGAAGAAATCATAGCTGAGAACTTCCCTGAACTGGGGAAGGAAAAAGGCATTGAAATCCAAGAGGCACAGAGAACTCCCTTCAGACGTAACTTGAATCGATCTTCTGCACGACATATCATAGTGAAACTGGCAAAATACAAGGATAAAGAGAAAATTCTGAAAGCAGCAAGGGGTAAACGTGCCCTCACATATAAAGGGAGACCTATAAGACTCGTGACTGATCTCTCTTTTGAAACTTGGCAGGCCAGAAAGAATTGGCAAGAGATTTTCAGGGTGCTAGACAGAAAAAATATGCAGCCAAGAATCCTTTATCCAGCAAGTCTGTCATTTAGAATAGAAGGAGAGATAAAGGTCTTCCCAAACAAACAAAAACTGAAGGAATTTGTCACCACTAAACCAGCCCTACAAGAGATCCTAAGGGGGACCCTGTGAGACAAAGTCCCAGAGACATCACTACAAGCATAAAACATACAGACATCACAATGACTCTAAACCCGTATCTTTCTATAATAACACTGAATGTAAATGGATTAAATGCGCCAACCAAAAGACATAGGGTATCAGAATGGATAAAAAAACAAGACCCATCTATTTGCTGTCTACAAGAGACTCATTTTAGACCTGAGGACACCTTTAGATTGAGAGTGAGGGGATGGAGAACTATTTATCATGCGACTGGAAGCCAAAAGAAAGCTGGAGTAGCCATACTTATATCAGACAAACTAGACTTTAAATTAAAGGCTGTAACAAGAGATGAAGAAGGACATTATATAATAGTTACAGGGTCTATCCATCAGGAAGAGCTAACAATTATCAATGTCTATGCACCGAATACCGGAGCCCCCAAATATATAAAACAATTACTCATAAACATAAGCAACCTTATTGATAAGAATGTGGTAATTGCAGGGGACTTTAATACACCACTTACAGAAATGGATAGATCAACTAGACACACGGTCAATAAAGAAACAAGGGCCCTGAATGAGACATTGGATGAGATGGACTTGACAGATATATTTAGAACTCTGCATCCCAAAGCAACAGAATATACTTTCTTCTCGAGTGCACATGGAACATTCTCCAAGAT